>NC_142009.1:95265443-96539193 GCF_049901735.1 Notechis scutatus | reverse complement strand
GCTACAGAAGTGCCAACTGTGACTTCATGTTATTGTGGACAGATAATAAGGCAAATTGGGTCTATTTTTTTAAAAAACGTATATGGCATTAGGTATAGCACATTTTTGTTCCCTTGACTAGGAATGAAGAATACTCATGACATGTAGTCATAATGTGCAGTAACCATTTGAAATCATTACAACCACATTCAGCATAAAATGTAATCCCTTGCGTCAATCCGTATCGTCAGATAGGATTCAGAGAATCCATTATACAACCAAACTTCTGAAAGTAGAATATCTCCATGTCTATGAAAACTATATTCATGAAATTTATGAACTACATGAAATAATCAGACAGAAGGTCTCCATATCTGAGTTTGTCTCTGTGTGTACAGGTATAGTGGTGTGTGTTTTAGTGTATGTATTCCCCAAGAAATTATTTCTAATCTATAATAAATTATTGCATCATGAAATTATTTTTCTCTATCAGTACAGTGCTTATTTGTATAATTTAATCTATTTGTTCTATATCTGGGCACTTTTTACATTCCCTCTACCCCATCAATGCTTCCACAAATAGGTTTAGAATTCTAGGTACTCTGGTTACACAGTGAAACCAGGATTTATTCCTTACTCATCATGTTATACAAAATCTGTAACAGAACTGGACCCCTGACACATAGTTTTGATGAGAAAGTTCCTAATATATATGCTTTTGTTCCACAATAACATTTTTATCCATGTATGCTTTTATAAATGTGCAGATTACAGCACAGGTAAAAAAACAGACTTTCTTTGAGATACATTAGGACAAAAAATACACTGCCACGGCTGTTCCTGGACAGTGTGTCAATCTTCATATGCATTATACATGGGTATATTAATCTGTTTGTTCTACAATCCAATTGTGGGAATAGCACAACCTGATAAAATGTCCCGTTGGGAATTGTTTACTAAATTGCCTGTCATGAACTCAAGTAGATGCCAGATGTGCAGATTAACAAATAGGAAAAAGAAAGCAAGTCCATTTTTCTTTCAGTGCCCACAAGAACAGTACCTTCATGTCACTGTAAAAATGAACCACAAGATGTCCCCCTTTCCTGCTCTATGCAGTGCATTTGAAAATTAATACAACTAAAATATTCCATTTTAAACGTTTCATTTCAAGGGTCCATAACTCTGGGTAAAAATTCACTGCAGGCAAAGACTTGTCATAAAAAGATCTAATCTAAGAGAAGTATTTATTTTCTTTTACTCTTGCTCCTCCTACAAACACTTGAAAATATTGGGTCTTCATAATAGCAATACTAAATTGTTAACTACAATCCAGTTTGTTTCTGGCTGCTGCTGGATGAAATTGCTTATAAATATTATGGATAATGTAATAACAAAAAGGGAACAGGGAATGAAACATTTATAAGGCAACTTCAGGAAAGAAAGCACAGTATTGTGCCACTTTCAGAATTTCCAACCAAGTCACTCTCACAATTTTTTTCTCTGAAGGACTTACAAATAGAGTCCTTCTCCCCAGATGACGGGTGGTTGAATTTTAATTATACCAATACTTTACACCACTTTTGAGAAGATCAGGCTGAGTGGTGCATGGAGTTCTGCTCTTGGACATGCCAGCGTTTCCAACCTCTACCATCTTTTGTCTGGGAAAGGTTCCTCATTCCACCTCATGATAGGTACAATATTTCCATGGGAAGCACTAGGATACCCAGGCACCAACATTCATTCTGGGTCTCCATGATAGCAGGCTGTCCTCAGGTGCAGTACAACGGAAATTCAGTCATGATTAAGAAGAGTCCTCCTGGGTCAGGCCTTAGGGAAATCTAGTCTAACCTTCTGTGTCACACAATGACTAGGTGGATGCAATAAGGAGACTCACTTCTACTTTTTATTAATATGATTCTCTCCCTTCCCTTGCTACCCATCCCTTTCCAAGTTGGGCAAATCCCATCCGTTTGACTATACTTGAAATTTTCTATCTCTCTGTGTGGTCTTATCCTTCATTATCAGCAGTCTAAAATGATTTAGAATAATATTTCAAATTTCCCAGGCTAGATGTATGGCAGGTAAAACACAAATCTTTTCTGTTGTAGGGATTTTGCCTTTGGAATTCAATCCAACATAACTCACATTGCAAATCTTTTGAGAATCCAGCTTTTACATTTTTATTCTTTACTGTGTGGTTTTGTTGCAGTTCAAACAGTTTGTAAACTGCTTGAGAAGTTGCAACACTGAAGGAATGTTTTTCTTTAATGACCATAAACTTTGTAGAATCGTTACCCTGATTCTTCCAGCAGATTACATGAGGGGATGAATCACATACCACACATCTGTCTTTCTGATTTTATGAATGCAGCATCAGCTGATAATCCTGCATGTGCCAGATAATATTCTATATCAAAGAATATAGAGGGTGCTTTCATCTTTTCATATCATCTCAACATCTGTTTCTGGTGGTGTCTGCTGGCATAGTTTACCACAGATCCTCAGTTGTGAGGAAATGTCAAGCAATGATCTTTTATACATCATACATCATCCTTAAGTGACTATCAGTCTAAAGGTGACTTCTGGAGAAATAAACTATGAAGTAAAAAGTAGTAAAGGAAATTGATAAGTTGGATGGCAACAGATTGCAGGAACGTGTAGTGTTGTAAACAACATAAACAGTTTAGAGAAGCTTAGTTTAGCTCAACTATGCACGCCATATAGTTAGTACTAAGATTGCAAGAGTGAATGAAAATGGTGTATTAATCTATATTTTTAAATTTTTATTTTTTAAATTTGTACTCCACTCATCTCACCTAAATGGCAGTTTATGATATCATATACATAATCTGTACAGTATAATCAGGCAATCGTCCTTGAGCTTTTTGATGACTCTGCTAGCAGGTGAAACATTATTCTGAGGGATATTGTATAGAATGATATATATCAAATAAAGAAATGTGTAAAATATAAAAGATTATTATTCTAAGAATTCTGGAATAGATAATGGATTGAAAAGTCAACAGTATGCAACCTGAATCCAGGATATCAAAGCTGGTACCAAGATTTTTGTTTACAATGGGATCTATTTATTGCATTTTGGATGGATAATGAGTTTACTAACCAATAGAACTCAATTCTTTCTTACATGACAATTTCTAGTTGAATTACAGATATGTACACAAGCTAATTCTGAGATCAGCCAGTCTTATATCTGGCAAAGATGCTAATTCTGTGCATTACACTTCATAGCCACCATAAAAAACAAGGAACATTTTTAATTACAATCTATTGTATAGCAATATGCTATCAAGGGTGAGGAAGTCAGCTCCAAAAATCTCAGGCTAACATGGATGAGATTTCTTAAAATTGCGCTCTTTGCTTGACCTATGTGATTGAATGTATCATTAGCCAATATATGGGGGGGCATGGGGGGGATTACAATAATTATTTTAAAATCTTCTACAGAGCACTATTGCGCAGTACCTATACTTCAGCACCTAGGTACATGCCTCCTTGTTTTCATGATAACTGGAAGCATTCAGTCTACCAAATGTATTCTGTGTCATCTGAAATCCTTTACATTTTATAGCATGTTATCTCCTCTGAATTTCATATGACTGACATTGACTAATGAATCTTCTCAGACTCCAGAGGAAGGCTGGTTACAGATCATCATCATCTCATTTTACAGGTGAGTGAACTGCAACTCAGATAATGCTCCCTGTGTCAAGAAATAGGATTCCTTGGAAAACAGACAGGAGACATAGGAGACATAGATATGATTTAAGAGGTGAACTAATCAGATTTCATTCTTACTTCATTCTTCATTCTGCATCATGCCAGTTAATAATAAATATATTTCTTTTTTTAAAAAAAAGTGATGTTGCAAACTAGATGGTTTGGATGTACATCCAGTTAGCAGTGAAAATGATTTGTCTGAAATCTTTGAATGCCTCTACCTCTCAGTGTCAACTATACTGAACTGGACTTCTGTTTTCTACAGCAAATTGCTAGCTGTGATTTACTTATATAAAGCTCCTGTTCAGGAATAGTCAGGGCTGAAATCCAAGAATTTGCAAGGATACCTTTATCTTTCCTAAGTTTAACCTTAGAAGTAGCAAATACTGGAAAAAGAGAGAAACAGGACCAACATTAGCATCTGGACTGAAACATCTGGAGCTGTCATTGCTGTCACCTTTCTTCTACTTAAAAGAAAAGATTATCAGGGAACCAGGCAGGCATGTAAAGTTTGCATGTTTTATAATTTTGTTTATAATATGTATCATCCTTTCCAATACCATTGTCTTTCATATTCTGTAGAATGCATTCAGGATAAGAGAAGCAACTCAATTTTTCTTTTGGTAGTCATAATAGTGTTCTGGTTTTGGTAAATTTAAACTGAAAAACTACATCTGCTTAGAGATCTCTCCCCCCAGCCCCTGAAACTAAGTTAGCAATCTTTTCTTTTGTCTCTCTGTGTATGCTGTATGTATCAGAAATGTACAAATACTTGTAAAACAAGAAATGATGCGGGGAAGGAGAAGAGACATGCTAACTATGAGCCTCAAAACTGAGGTAACATGTGCAACCGTCTTGAGGTAAAGTCCTGTGTTTCCTGTAAGACCATTTATTTTGTGGTCAAGACTAGCCTGAAGCAGGAGGAATCTTTACCACTGGGAGTAGCAGCAAAATCAAAAGATTCCCCACCATGCCACTCCAGCCATCACACCTTCCCCAACCCCAGTGACAGCAGCAGTGAACTCACTGTCTGGCTAGTCACTATGCTGGCTATCCTACAGGAAGGTGCTCAGAGTTGTTATCTTTTATATTATCGCGGGGTAACTATGATGGCTCACTGTGTGCAGAGAGATGCCATTGCTATAGAAGTGTGTGTTGCTTCAGAGTGATAACGATAGAGCAGACAACTTAAGAGAAACTTTTGTTGCAGGAAATTATGAGACTCAGACCTTGGAATCCAAAAATAAGTTGGTTTTATTTGCACAAACAGGTTCAGAGTATTTTAGTGAGAATCACTTCTGAACAAATTTCTTATAGAACAGCACATGCCTATATACTTCTTCAGAAGGGGCAAAACACAGAAATATAACTTTGGTCAGTCATTCATTGGTTACTTGAAACACAGTTTTCCCCTTCCCCTGTTGCTAGGCTAGGATGGCTGGAGGTCACAAACCCATCTTGCTAAACTCCCTGGCTTGTGGTTTCGTTACAAGCGAGACTAAGTTTGTTGGCAAATATGACTTTGTGACTGATAGATGATCCTTGTGGTTTGGCTTATCACACTTCCTTGTTCTTTCTCTTGCTAATATCATGTATATTAATTTTAGACAAATAATGATACAAGTTTTATAGATAGTGAAATATTTTTATGTCCTACCTTATTCCCCCCTTTGAGACTTTATTTAACAAGTCTCACTTTTATGATGTCTTAGATTAGCCCTTGCGCATATAATGTTAGGTATTCTATCGAGACAGGGAAGTTTGACCACACTGAACAGGAAACTCTTAGCTAGGCAACTGAGCAAGAAACATGTTCTGTACGATCCATTAGCATACTTGCAAGCGCCGCGCTGTGATTGGTCAGAACGCACGGCAACCTGATTGGCTGAGCGAGCCGCACTGATTGGCCCGCCGCGAATCCCCCGCGATTGGTGGAAACTAATCGTGGGAGATTCAAAGCGGTGCCATTGGCTGCGGCTGCTGCAGCCAGAGAATAAAAGCCGCCGCTTTTCTCCTGTAGCCCGAGCCGATCTCGGGACTTAATAAAGAGCTGAACTAAGTCACTGGCTCCTGAGTCTCCTTCCCTGCGACAGACACGACACTGGCGACAAAGGTGGGATCCCGCAACTGATCCCCCACCGAGCACGTGGTCCTGAGGGAACGAGACCGACGAGATGGCCAGCCTCGCACCGCCCGCACCCTTTAACCAAGCTACTGAGGACTGGGAATCGTACATTGATCGGTTCCTGATGTTCCTAGAGAGTAGCAACCTCAAGGACGCAAACGGGCAGAAAAAAAGGGCTGTGTTCCTGACACACTGCGGGCCCGCAGTGTTTAAAATGGCGAAAGCCCTTGCGAGACCCGAGGACGTGAAGGCGATGGACTGGGCTGACCTCGAACTGTTGCTCCGAGGCCACTATGCTCCCACCGTGCCCACCCTCATCAGGCGGCACGACTTCTACCGGAGGGACCAGAAGTCGGGTGAGAGCATCAGCGACTTTGTGGCAGACCTACGGAATCTAGGGGGCCTGTGCGGCTTCACGGACATGGACGAGGCACTACGAGACCGCGTCGTCCTCGGGCTCAAAGACCCGGTCCTACAAAGCCGGCTGATGGCAAAAGGAGACATCTCCCTCGCTGACGCCCTTGCCGAAGCCACCGCCGCCGAGGCAACCTGAAAATCGGCGGCTCGAATGCGGAGACAGGACACCGGGGACCGAGCCACGACCTCCGAGGCGAGCACGACAACCGAGACGCGTCCAGAAGCAAGCCACCAGGAAACCACCACCCACCATGGCGACCTCGACTCCGCCTCCGACACCACGGATGAAGAGGAGGACATCCATTGACTCCAAACAGAACGGGACCAGTGCGATCGACGGAGTCGTAAGTCGGGGCCCCAATGTGCTGGGTGCGGAGGCGACCACCCTCGATTGGAGTGCCAGTTTTTTGACGCGATCTGCCGGCACTGCGATAAGAGAGGCCACATCGCCCGAGTCTGCCACCTCAAGAAAGCCTACAGCCCCCGACGACGAGACAACAGCGGCCGGAGACGAGACGGCACCCCCCAGGCCCAGGGACCGACAAGCCGAGAGTCGTTGGAACCAGGATGGACGGGGCCGACGGGACGGCGAGAACCGGAGGAGAGAGGAGACCCACCAAACGGTCGTCATCGGCCATTCATCAAGCGCAGACGCCCGGAAGGTATACGTGGAAGTGGGCATCGAGGGCAAGCCATGCAAAATGGAGGTGGACTCCGGGTCCTACCTCTCCATGGTTGCATGGCAGGAAATCAAGCGCCTGGTGCCCGAAATCCACAAGAGGGGGCTGGAAAGCCAGAAGTTAATCCTTAAGGATTACCAAGGAAACCGCATCCCGGTAGTCGGAACAGGACACTTCAAAGTGACATTCAAGGGGCGCATGGCGAAGCTTCCCCTGACGGTCGTGGACCGAGATCGCCCCAGCCTTTTGGGACTACAGTGGTTTGCGCCGCTCGGAATCGAAGTGACGGGCATCAACCACGTCGCAGAGGCAGGCTGGGAAGAGCAACTCGTAAGGGACTTCCAGGAAGTGTTCGACGGCACCCTAGGCAAGTACCGAGGGCCCCCTATTTCCTTCAGCCTAGACCCAAGCGTTCCCCCGATACGTTTAAAACCACGGCGGGTACCTTTCGCACTCTGACCTAAGATCGATGAGCAGATAGACAAGCTCATCAAACAGGGGGTCCTAGAGCCAACTGATCACGCCCGGTGGGAGACCCCCATAGTCACCCCAGTCAAGCCCGATGGGTCGGTGAGAATCTGTGGGGACTATAAGGCCACCCTAAATTGCGCCTTACAACAAAGCGCCTACCCCGTCCCAGTAGTACAGCACCTACTACACTCACTGGGGGGAGGCAAGGTTTTTGTGAAGCTCGACCTGGCACAAGCTTACCAACAGTTACCGGTCGACGCAGAAACCGCCGAGGCGCAGACCATAGTAACCCACCGGGGGGCTTTCCGCTGTAAGAGACTCCAGTTTGGAGTCAGCGTAGCCCCAGAAATTTTCCAGAGCCTCATGGAAAGACTCCTACAAGGAATCAAGGGGGTGGTGCCCTACTTCGATGACGTACTAGTGTCAGCAGCCAACCAAAGAGAACTGGAGGGTCGCCTGAGGGAGGTACTAACAAAATTCAAAGAGGCCGGCCTTAAAGTCAAAAAAGAAAAATGCCAGCTGCATACAGAGAGGGTCGAGTTCCTAGGATATCTCCTAGACCGGCACGGCATTTACCCAACCGAAAAAAAAATCAGAGCCATCAAGGAAGCCCCCAGACCAAGGAACAAAACAGAACTGCAGGCATTTCTTGGGCTGATTAATTTCTACAATGTTTTCCTACCCCAAAAGGTGACCACAGCGGAACCGTTGCATAGGCTGCTCGATAAAACAGCCACCTGGACCTGGGGGAAATGAGAGGAAACTGCTTTCAACCAAACCAAGGACCTACTCACATCGGATGCCGTCCTCATCCAATACAACGAGACCCTCCCGCTGACAGTCACGTGCGATGCATCACCGTTCGGGATCGGGGCGATCCTCAGCCACACACTCCCGAACGGAAACGAAGCATCCATCGCCTTTTACTCAAGAACCTTGTCGAAGCTGGAAAGGAACTATAGCCAACTCGACAAGGAAGCCCTGGCAATCATCGCCGCCGTCAAAAGATTCCACGAGTACCTCTATGGCAGGACATTCACCATCATCACGGACCACAAGCCGTTGTTGGGCATCCTGGCAGGGAACAAGGCCACCCCGAACATTCTATCTCCAAGAATGACAAGGTGGTCTGAGTTCCTCACCGCCTACAGTTACCAGCTGATCCACCGACCCGGCAAAACGATCACACACGCAGACGCCTTGAGCCGCACACCGCTACCCGACCTGGACGCCGACCCAGCACCCACAACATCCACCTTGAGCATCGAGGCCATACCCAACCTCCCCCTAACCACGTCAGACATTGCCCACGAAACCAATAAAGACAAACGTCTTCCGCGGGTATTACAATGGGCGGAGAAGGGCTGGCCGGAAAAAGACGTCGATGAGACATTCAGGACTTTTAAAAACAAACAATTGGAACTTTCCACGCAGAAGGGGTGTATATTATGGGGGGACAGGGTGGTAATCCCAGAAAAATTACAAAAAAGGTTCTTGGACTTGTTACATGAGGGGCACCCGGGAATCGTCAGGTCAAAAGCCTTAGCCAGAAGCTACGCTTGGTGGCCAGGGATGGACAAGCAAATTGAAGCCTGGGTGGCTAGCTGCAAGCAATGCCAGGAATCCAGACCATGCCCACCCGCCGCCCCAATCCGGGAGTGGGAAACCCCCAGGGGACCATGGTCCAGGATACACATAGATTTCGCCGGACCCATAAAAGGACACACATTCCTCATAACGGTAGACGCTTACTCCAACTGACTGGAGGTAAGCGACATGAAAACTACCACCATCGAGGCCGTCATCAGAGAACTCAACAGACTATTCTCAACCCACGGCCTCCCAGACGTGGTCGTGTCAGATAACGGACCACAGTTCACCGCTCTGGAATTCGAGAAATTCCTAGCGGAACGGGGAATACGGCACGCCCTGACAGCGGCGGCTCATCTGGCGGTGAATGGTAGGGCGGAACGAATGGTCCAATTCACGAAAAAAACAATTCAAAAAATCGAGACTGGAAACATGCAGGAAAAAATAAATAAACTTCTTTTCATCCAGCACATAACCCCAAACACAACGACCAACAAAAGCCCCGCAGAACTCCTAATGGGGAGGAAACTAAGGTCCCCCCTGGATAGGTTGCACCCCACATACAACCCCGAAAAACCCACCGATTCATCAAGCAGGTACCGAACATTTACACCAGGCGATGCGTTATACGCAAAAAACCTGAGAGGGGACCCCCTCTGGATACCGGCGATGATAACCCAGGCAACAGGTCCCCACTCATACCGGCTACAAACAACCGATGGACAAGAATGGAAACGACACATCGATCAAATAAGATCAAGAATAACCACAACCGACATGCAAACAAGCACAGACAGACACCCAGACAGAGAAGGGAACCTCCCCAGCAAAAACCAAGAGGGGAGGGAAGACCCCAGGAACCAACCCCAACCAGGAAGAAACCAGGAATACTTACCAACCGAGACAGAAACAGACACCCAGCTTGAAGCCTCACCAGGGAGAAGCAGCCAGGCCAGCTCAACCAGCCCGGAAAGACCAAGCGGGAGCAGCGACAACAGCAGCTCGACCAGCCCGGGTAGACCGGGAGGGAGCTGCAACAAAAGGCCCGGCTCACACTTCCAGGCGGTTCCATCGACGAGGCAGAGAGCGACACAGAACCCGACCGAACCGGCCGAAGGCCAACCAGCAACTAACCTGCGCAGGTCAAGTAGGCAAGTACGGAGCCCCGCCTACTTACGGGACTACGTCACGTAGGACCATACCAAGAGGGGAGGGGTGTTCTGTACGATCCATTAGCATACTTGCAAGCGCCGCGCTGTGATTGGTCAGAACGCACGGCAACCTGATTGGCTGAGCGAGCCGCACTGATTGGCCCGCCGCGAATCCCCCACGATTGGTGGAAACTAATCGCGGGAGATTCAAAGCGGTGCCATTGGCCGCGGCCGCCGCAGCCAGAGAATAAAAGCCACCGCTTTTCTCCTGTAGCCCGAGCCGATCTCGGGACGTAATAAAGAGCTGAACTAAGTCACTGGCTCCCGAGTCTCCTTCCCTGCGACGGACACGACAAAACATGTGGTTTCTTCAACTCAGATAAGCACTTTAAATATATCAGCTTTTAAAATTTGGGACCCCTGTAGGTCATCTAGTCCAACCCCCTTTTTGATACATAAAATCCTTTAAAAGAATTCAAAAGAATATATCTTTCCACCACACGCTCTATCCCTATCTGTTTTACTTGTTCTTATTTTCAGCCGTATGTAGAGGGTGAGCTTCCGGAGTGACACCAGTAAAGCCTCTTCTGCGCTGTATGTTGCCTGCCCATTGCCGGTAGGGCAGTTACAGGGGGCGCTTCTTCAAGTGTACCACTCATTAGACTCACCCATGAATCCCCTAATTGACTTAAATCCCCTATATTATTTCTCAAACTAGTACTTATGACAGGGGGTCTTCCAAACATCATTTCAAAAGGAGATAGCCTAATTCCTTTTATTACTTTTGATTCTTTTAAACTTTGATAATACCACATCTCTTATAAAGGGAATCAAACAGGAGAGAAACATTAGAACCCAGAATCCTAATACAGCAGAGTTTGTTGAACCCTTCACCATCCCAATTTGCTACACTCCAAAATTTTTATTATTAGGGCTAGCTGGTTTTGCACAATGTTATTTTCCACACTTTCCTTTGGCTAAGGTTCCCAAGACTGCAGTCACCTCTTTTAAGGGGGGTTTCTACCATAGTTTGTAGTCAAATTTAATTGTATGTCTGTCGCGTCGGCGACCGATCCTTTATTTCGATCTTCTGGTTGATTGCTGAATTCCTCTCAGAACAGGACCCTCGCAAGAGTGAGATACAGAGAAGCCCTCGCAAGGGCGAAGTTTGGCAAAAGCAGGACCCTATCCAGGGTGAGTTTGAGCGTCTGCTGGACACTATCCAGGGTGAGATTGAGCAGCAGCGTTCAGCGTAGAAAAAGCTTTAAGAGTAAGCGTTCAGCGGAACCCTAGCCAGGGTGATTGCGGGACTCTCGCAAGAGTGATTGCAAAAGCGGAAAGAAAAAAGAACACAAGACGAAGATTTCTTTAGGTGAGGCAGCGCATCGCCTGGGGCAGATGGAATTGTCCCGGCTGAGCCTGAGACAGATGGATTGTTCAGGCTGCCTTGATTGCTCTGCGCTGTCCCCTTTTATTGTACTGATTCAAAGAGGGGGTGAGAGGGATTACAGAAAGACAAAGAAGTTACAAACTTTATCTTTGAGACCAGGCTACGTGATACAAGTAACGAACTTTTTGACTGTTATTGATAAACATGTTTTTTCCTGAATATACATCTTTTATCTGACACAAGCTTCTGTGATGATACTTCGTGACTGATACCGAATACACATCTTTTATCCGACAGACTTTTGTGAAGTTAATCTTATCAACTTCAGCTTCTTCCTGTCAGTTCTTTTCCTGTCAGCTTAGTGAACTTTGCTCTGTGCTAAGCAAGATTTTGTTTCATGGAAATTTACCAAGACAGAATAGCCACAATTCCTCCTTTTCTTTATTTTTTGTGCTCATGATTCTAGGTAGAGTCCTTTCTCCTCCCGAGTAGTCCCACAAGGTGGCAACAAACCCTTCAGTTTGTTGGTACCCTGCAGAACCAACTCATACGAGGAAAAGTCCTCATCCCCCAAATCATGACTTGGCATAGTTAACAAAACTTCTTTGGGAGAAAAGGAGTTATTGGTGTCTATTTCTTCCTCTGACTCTTGGTCAGAGTACCATTCCAGCAAAGGTTTTTTGACAAGGTCTTTTGATTCAATGATAGATGTGAGAAAGCTAAACTTTTTGAGGAGTATTAAATCTCTTTTTTAAGTGTATTCAACCGATCCCTCAAAAAGAAGTAACAAGCCTAATACACAGGACCAATAGTACATGCAAGAAGCAATAACACAAGAGGACCTATTAAGGCTGACAATAGTGTTGTTAACCAAGGAGAAAAATTAAACATGCCTTGATACCATGACTGACCTTAAGCAAAGCCAACATTGATCAGTTTTAGATGAATCATTAAGTGTAGTTGCTAGCAATGTGTAAGAAGAATTGACCAACTGTACTAATGGATTCACCTGAATATTGTGTTTTTGTAGAAAGGTTGATTTCAAATTGTGATTGGGACCAACATCATAATTAGACATAGATATCGAGAGACGAATTGTAAAAATATTCCCTTCATCTCCTTGACCATCCCACTGACGTCCTCCCCAAGTAAACCCAACCATCCATTGTTTTTTTGCAAGTGTCTTTCCTTGTGCAGTAAAAGTGATTCTGAGTGGATTTATTCTCTGTCCACAACAAGGCCATTGAGAGCAGGAATGCTTTGCTTGGGCACGGGTAATATGAATATAGTCCTTTTTGGTAGGTGCTTCCCACCAGATATGACCTGTGGATACACAACTCCATTTTTTACAATATCTGTCAACTACCCCACCGCAGGCAGAACGAGAAGTACCAGTACTATGAGCAGGACAAAAATATAGTCTATAGTTGTCAGCAGGTGCTGGAGAACAGGAGCCTTGCTTGTCCCATGTATCAGCTTGTAGTTTTTTGTCTGCGAATTTTTCTACTCCTGTCCCCATTTCAGCAAAATCCATGAAAAGCTGAGGAAACCATGGCCATCTAGTATAGTTAGTGGTGGTATTTAAAATTTTTCCTTGAAAATCAAGGATAGTCCAGGTGTAAGTTTGAGGTTGATGTTCATTTGTAGAAGATGATTGTATGCTTCGAGGAATGCGATGATAGCCAAATCGTGGAATGGCATGAGATGCAGGCTGCTTAGAGATGGAGTTGTCAGCAATGAAGGCAGGATACCGAAGATGGCGAGCTCGAATGAGAGCTGTAGTCTTGCGATAGATGTCATCATGGATGAGGTGACGACTTCGCACGACAGGTGGTTTGTAGCGATCAGGAACCCAGGAAGATGAATGATGCAATATGCATTTGGTGACATCACAGGGTGGAAAGCAGCAGCGAAGATGCCAGCGTAGTTTATCTCCAGGAAAAGTTGTCTCAGAATTAGCTTGAGATGGCAATGTAAGTAAAGCAGAGGATAGTGGAGGAGATGCCACTGAAGAAGTGGAAAGCAATAGAACAGTGTGATTGAAATAAGTGTGATTGTGAAAAAATCCTAAGCAAGAATAAGAACCTATAGTAAGTGGAGTAACATGTATAGTTAAAAATATTAAACAAGGAGAATAGTAATAGTAAATAGTTATGTCAGAAGTAGGAGAAAGAAAACTACCATTGTGTTGGAAAACATAATTACATGCAGAAAGAAGATTATCTTTAAAAATAAAGGTAACAGTGTCAGCAAGGAAAGCAAAAATAGCATCAGGAGATGCCTTAAATTGAGAAAAGACAGGAAGTATTGATATCAGAAGAAAGATTAGGGTTAGAGTCAGGTTTGCCATGGTAAGGTCTGACACAGCGAGCAGGAACCCAAAGCACTCGATCAGGAAGTTGAACAGCAGCGTAACCTTTTCCCCAGGTAATGAGCTGTGCAGGACCTTTCCACGCAGGATCTGGAAGCTGTCTGAAATAAACAAGAGGACGGGAAGAGGGAACTACTGGCTTGGTGAAGTGGCGAGAAGCCGCTGTGGTAGGAGGAGAGCCAGTAAGATTGAGAAAGTTAAGAGTGTACAGACAAACATTTAAGATATTTTGCAACGTTGGGAGGTTCGGGGGGCCTGAGCCTTTTTTCCCCAAGTGCCGATCAAGGGCTTGTTTCAAAGTTAGGTGTGTCCTCTCCACAATCGCTTGCCCCTGGCTGTTAAAGGGTAAGCCAAACTTATGTGTGATGGCCCACTTATGACAAAACTCAGCAAAGGGAGAACTGACATAAGCAGGACCATTATCTGTTTTGAGAATTTTTGGACATCCCAACGTTACGAATGATCGAATACAGTGATTAATAACATTTTTAGTAGCCTCTCCTCTTTGCAATGTTGCTATAATAAACCCTGAATAAGTATCTACTGATACATGAATGTATTTCCAGGGAGCAAAGGGAGGATAATGAGTGACATCCATTTGCCATGTATCACAGGCTTGAGTACCCCTAGGATTAACGCCTTCAGGGATACCTTTGGCCTGCAAGCTACATGTTGGACATTGTTGAATTATTGCTGTGGCTTCTTGATATGTAATTCCAAATTGTTGCACTAGGGCTTTCCTGTTTTGATGAAAATAATCATGACTCTCCCCAGGTGAAGGCTGTTGGAGAAGGGGAGAGGAGGCCATAATTTTACAAGCCTCATCTGCCATATGATTGCCTTCTGCTAGGAATCCAGGCAATTGCTGATGACTTCTGATATGGGCTACAAATAAAGGTTTCCCTCGTTTTTTCAACAGTGTCTAAAGCTGCAAAAAAAGTGTCATGAGAGAGGGAGGGGTAACAGGAGAAATATATGCATCAAAAATATGAGCAACCATCTGAGTAACATACATGCTATCAGATATTACATTTAAAGATTGTTGTGAAAAAAGAGACAATGCCAATAAGAAAGCAGCTAATTCAGCTTGTTGTGCTGATGATTGTGAAGTAGTTAAACGTTTATGCCATTGAGCATTTTCATACCATGTACATGCTCCAATATTTTTTGAACCATCAGTAAAGACAGTTAAGCCTTCCTTCAATGGCTGTTGGACAAAAGGTGATTGTAAAACAAAAGGAACTGTTTTCAACACCTGCAGTCGTGAATCAGAAGGAAGGTGGCACGACACTTGGCCACACCAATCTTCCAACGCGTCCTGCAGTGTTGTGGAAGTCTGAAAAAGAGGTTCCCATTGAGTGATCTTAAAAGGAATATACAATGTAAAAATATCCATTCCCATCAGGGCTTTGGTTCTCTTACGCCCTTTTTCTATAAGAGAAGCCATTTGCGCTGCTCTAGTAAAAATAGATGTTTTTGGAGTGTGTGGTAGGTGTAGCCATTCCAAGATATGAAGATTTTTTGTATTAGATATTTGAACAATTATTGCAGTCAGTAGTTGATGAGTAGAAAGAATAGCAAGAGAAGGTGGTGTATCTGTGAGTGCACGATTTACCCATTGGGTTGCTAGGGCTGTGTTTACTTGTTTTAAAGCTTCTAGATGCTGATCTGAAAGATAGACCTTATCTGCAGGATTTTTCAATCCTACTAGTGCTTGAAAAAGTGGTGATAGCATCTGTGTGGTTAAAGCAAGATATGGTCTAGCCCAGTTAATAACCCCCAAGCACTGCTGTAATTGAACCAGTGTTGTTGGCTGTGGAAGTGTGAGTGAAGGAATGTGTGGAGATGCTGTAGAAGCTAAAACCTTGTGACCTAAATATTGCATTGGGTAGTGAGACTGGATTTTTTCAGATGCTATATGTAACCCTGCTTTTGCTAATGTGGTCAAGAGGATCGGGAAAGTTTTTTGAACCGTCCCCTTTGGCCCATCAGCAGCAATTAAGATATCATCCATGTAATGATATACAAGAAAATTTGGAAATTGAGATCTATAAGGATGCAGAGCCTCATTGACAAAATATTGACACATAGTTGGTGAATTAAGCATACCTTGTGGAAGAACTTTCCATTGATACCTAGATGTGGGTTTAGAGTTGTTAAGCTCTGGTACTGTAAATGCAAAGATGATCCGATCTTTTTGTGCTAGAGGTATGGAAAAGAAACAGTCCTTTAAATCTATTATTATGAGATCAAATCCAGCTGGGATCAAATTAGGATTAGGCAGACCACACTGCAGTGGCCCCATGGGTTGAATAATTAAATTTATGGCTCTGAGATCATTAAGGAGACGCCATTTGCCAGATTTCTTTTTAATTACAAATACTGGGGTGTTATAAGGACTGGTGGATGGTTCAATATGTCCTTCTATTAACTGTTGATGGACAAGAAGATGTAAAGCCTCCAATTTTTCTTTGGTGAGAGGCCATTGATCCACCCAAACAGGAATAGAGGTTTTAAGAGTAAGAGATAAAGGAGAAATAGACATTTTAATAGAAAAACTATGGTATCTGAATATAAGCCTGAAATTGAGAAAGTAAATCACGTCCCCATAGATTACAATGTAGAGGAAGAATATAGGGTTTAAGATAAGCAGTTAAAGTAGAATGCTCAGTAGAAGCAGAGAGCCAATGAGAGCTGACCTTAGCAGCTTGTGCTCCACCTACACCCTGCACTGAAGAAGCTTCTGTGAGAGACCAAGAAGAGGGCCATTCAGAAGAACGAATAACAGAAACATCTGCACCGGTGTCAATCAGACCTTCAAAAATTCGACCATTGAGTGTAACAGAAAGAGTTGGTTTTGAAGCTTGAACAGGCTGCTGTAATGCAAACAAAGAAAGAGGTTCAAAAAGAGGCAAAATTATAAGTGTAGCCACTACTGTCCCCTTTTTAAAGTAAAGCAACGATCTCCTATTGCAGCCAATGCAAGATTATTAAGAGCAGAAGAATCATATAAGTAAGGAGCTGCAACCACACCCTCTATTGTAAGAGAAGAATTGGGAATAAGCAAGACAGGTGTGGAAGGAGGTAAAGGTTTGAGAAGCGTTGTAGTTAAAGGAAGAGTAAAAACTGCACCAGGATCATCATACACAAGATCCTCTAACAGCACCACAGGAAATGTTGTGACAGGTAATTCAGCCTTTGTAGCGGGGCTAGCTGAAGACCCCTCAATTAGTTTCCCGAAGGCTGAGAAGGAGAAGGATTAGAATGACAATTTGAAGCCCAATGATAGCCTTTCCTGCAGCGAGGACAGATAGTTTTTGGCTTAGATGAGGAAGGTGGACCTCTGGTTTGGCCACGAAAAGTAGCTCCACCCCTTGGCATACGACATTCATTTTTAAAATGTCCTGGCTTGCCACAGTTAAAACAATTGCCATTGCGTGTTACAGCAAAAGCATCAGGAGGAGAAGTAGAAACAGAATTAGAATTTGGTAATGAAGCAGTGATAGCAGTGGCAAGCATATCCATTTTATGAGTGGTTGTTCCTACAATTCTACAGAGTTGTAAAAACTCAGCCAATGTAACTCCTGGCTTATTAGCGACTGGCTGTAGAATTTTTTGACAATCATGATTTGCATTTGAAAAAGCCAATTTTATAAGTAATTCTTGTTTAGCAACAGAATTATCTATCTGTCTATCTAAGGCTGTTTGAAGCCGACTGATGAATGAAGCATATGGCTCATCAGGACCTTGCATAATTTTTAAAAATGCTTGAGTGGACTGTGAATCTGAATCATCCACACGCTTTAAAGCATTCATAGCACACATATGAATAATGGCAAAACTACGACGGGGAGAATTTTGTTGTTGTACTAGAGTAGAAAATTGACCTTTCCCCAGTAACTGATCTTCAGTTACTCCAGCAGGCAAACCCCTACGAATTTCAGCCTCAATACCTTTTTCATATTCAGATTGCCACACAACATATTGCGCTGGAGTCATAAGCATAGAAAAAGGCATTTTCCAATCATACAATAACATAACTGTATTAGCTGTAACCAAAGAATCAAGTATTCCTCTAGTAAAAGGAGAATGTAATCCATAAGTTGTAACTGCATCTTTAATATTTTTCAAAACTTTAAATTCAATGTTAGTATGAACATTGCCTCCTACTCCAGGGATGATAGTCATAGGATAAGCAGAAGGATTTTCTGTTTCTAAAGACAGAGGTGATGACAGAAGATTAGTTATAATTCCTCCCACAGGTTTCATAGGAGAAAAATCAGGAAGAGAAGAAGGAGAGGAAGGAGGAGGGGAAGAAATGTCAGGATAAGGAGGTGGTAAGGAAGAATTTGTATCAAGATGAGCTGCAAGAGGCTTAGAATTTTTTGAATGAGAAGAAGGGGAATCAGAGGAAACAGGAGAAAAAGATGTTTCAGGAAGACTAGAAGATGGATAAACAATTGTTATAGCAGCCATTATTGCTCTCCAAGAGATAAGTATATCCATGGGAGCTCTGGGAATTTCATGTAAATATTTTCCTAATTTTTCCCATTGAGAATGGCTAAGAGTTCCAGCAGATGGATAGGCTGGACAGTGTGCCTCAATATAAATTATAAATTTATTTAAAGATTTCTTCGAAATTGGGTACACAGTTGTACCATTAATTTTCTGAAAGGAATTAGCCTTCTTCACTAGACTATAAAGTTCGTCCCTGTGCCCTGACGAAACTTGAGAAAGTGAGGAGCCCATTACTTACGTTCGTACGAAACCTATGCCAGGTGCGTAGCAATGGGAGTGAAGGCGATGCACCTCTAGCCAGAAGTCACACCTTGGAACCAGAAAGTCGAAGAGATCCCGGACGAATCAAGGGATCCCGGACGAGCCCCCAGCTGTCGCGTCGAGCGACCGATCCTTTATTTCGATCTTCTGGTTGATTGCTGAATTCCTCTCAGAACGGGACCCTCGCAAGAGTGAGATACAGAGAAGCCCTCGCAAGGGCGAAGTTTGGCAAAAGCAGGACCCTATCCAGGGTGAGTTTGAGCGTCTGCTGGACCCTATCCAGGGTGAGATTGAGCAGCAGCGTTCAGCGTAGAAAAAGCGTTAAGAGTAAGCGTTCAGCGGAACCCTAGCCAGGGTGATTGCGGGACTCTCGCAAGAGTGATTGCAAAAGCGGAAAGAAAAAAAAACACAAGACGAAGATTTCTTTAGGTGAGGCAGCGCATCGCCTGGGGCAGATGGAATTGTCCCGGCTGAGCCTGAGACAGATGGATTGTTCAGGCTGCCTTGATTGCTCTGCGCTGTCCCCTTTTATTGTACTGAATCAAAGAGGGGGGGTGAGAAGGATTGCAGAAAGACAAAGAAGTTACAAACTTTATCTTTGAGACCAGGCTACGTGATACAAGTAACGAACTTTTTGACTGTTACTGATAAACATGTTTTTTCCTGAATATACATCTTTTATCTGACACAAGCTTCTGTGATGATACTTCGTGACTGATACCGAATACACATCTTTTATCCGACAGACTTTTGTGAAGTTAATCTTATCAACTTCAGCTTCTTCCTGTCAGTTCTTTTCCTGTCAGCTTAGTGAACTTTGCTCTGTGCTAAGCAAGATTTTGTTTCATGGAAATTTACCAAGACAGAATAGCCACATATGTCCATTAGCTCCCAGAGTGCCATCCTCCACCTACATGTAGGCCCTTTTAGAGTTTCAAGCATCCGGAGCATCACTGGTATCTAGGGATTCAAGGGCTCTTTGCTTTCCAAGCCTGAATTCATTCCTTCGATATGGATTCCCCTATGTTGCTTTAATGAAAGATTGGCCTTATGAATCTCATTACACAGAGTCCAAACCACCCAGTGGGGAGGCTAGTATAGGCATATTTTTCACATTCTCTATACATAACTTCTGGGGTAGTCCAGTTGCTATTATTTGCTTCATGATTCTTACAATAACACACTTCACTACTAGTCACATTTTTTATTAGAACTTCGCTCAGTCCAGTCCCATTGGGCAAAACACAATAGCCACCCACAATCCAAATTTGTTGGATTCCACCAGACTGTCAATTATCTGGAAGCCTGCACTCTCAAACAAAGAAATCTCCACACCACAAGCCAGCCAAACACCTGGGCACAAACAGATCCCCCCTGATACCTCCAGCTCAAACACACCCCAACCAGGCACCCAGATGAAACCTAGCTTCCTAATAAATGATAGCCATCCATTTACTCAGAGCCAAGCTGCACTAAAAGCCTCCAATACAGGAAACACAATGTTGCCAGCCAATCAAGACAAAAAAAAGCTACAGACAGAAGATATTAGAAACACCAATCAAGCAGAACACAGCAAACTCTAAGACCAATAAACACAGACCAAGACTCCCAACCAATCAGGATGAAGGAAAAAAAAAACCATTCTGGCACAGCAGATGGCTAGCACCAAATTTAAAACAGAAACAGCTGTGAAAGTCTGACTCACAGACGAACACTATACAGAAGCCTGATGATGGCAGATGAGATTCTGTCGAAACGTTGCTACAACTTTAAAAGCACAACTATAATGACGTGGGAAAATACCCGAACAAAGTTGAATACCATATATATATGTATGTATGTATGTATGTATGTATGTATGTATGTATGTGTGTGTGTGTATGTATGTATGTATGTATGTATGTATGTATGCATGTATGTATGTATTTGTTTTCTTCGTGCCAGTGCCACAAAGCCCAAAGCACCAGCCTGAGGATGGCGAGTGGGACCTCGCCGAAATGTCGCCAGGATACTCTTAATCTTACACGGGAAAAGACCCGAACTCACCTAGACCTACATACCTGTACCCGTGAAAATCTACGAAAACACACACACACACACACACACACACACATATATCTGCAAAAAATGCTTCTTCCTGTAATAAGTTGCATAGAGAGCTTATATTTCTACTAGTTATATTTTAAGCTCATCATTTTTCCTACATTCTTATCTTTTGCTTTACAAATTAATATTCATCTCCCAACTCTGGCTATTGATGCTGGAGTTAGCTTTTCCCATTTATTAGGGGCTAGTTGCCATCACACTGTTGGTCTTGGTTTTGGTCGTGTTGCTTTTTCAAGGTTCCTAAATTGTTCACGTGTTCTTAGACCACTTTGGTCCCATAAAAGTTTGATACAAAGTTTCTCTCCTTCCTTTCTATTGAAAGTCCTCACTCAATGTAATTTCCTAACTCCCACCATCCAAACATTCAGTATTTACACCAGTCTCAAGACAATTAAAAGATCACCACATCAGATAAATTTAGCAGTGGGATTTGTTCTGTGGTTGTTATTTTATGTTGGGGAAATAACATCGGCAAACATTCAATCCTAAATAGAAAAGGAATGTACAGTTTCTTCCTTCCAGGATTTTATCAAAACCCACTGTCCTGCCTTAAATTTATGTACAACAAAGTCCAAGGTGGTGTTTGTTCAAGGACCCCTTTCTGTCTTAAAAGAGAGACTAGGACAATTCAAGAATATATTTTCTCACAATTTTGTCTTTTAACTCAGTTCTAGGCAAACCCTCCTTCCCATAGCATGGGATCCCCAACAACATCTCATCTCTCCTTCCACTAATTTGGCACTTCCATCTATAAAGTAGTGCTTCACAATCATGTTGGCCTCAGATAACAGATAACAGATAATCAGAGTTGGAAGGGACCTTGTAGTTCATCTAGTCCAACCCCCCACCCAAGCGGGAGACCCTACACAATTTCTGACAAATGGTAGTCCAATCTCTCCTTGAAAGTCTCAAGTGATGGCGTTCCCACAACTTCCAAGGGCAAGCTGTTCCATTGGTTGATTGTTCTCACTGTCAGAAAGTTTCTCCTTATTTCCAGGTTAAATCTCTCCTTGTTCAGTTTCCATCCATTATTCCTTGTCTGGCCTACAGGAGCTTTAGAAAATAGCTTGACCCCTTCCTCCCTGTGGCAGCCCCTCAAATATTGGAAGACTGCTATCATGTCTCCCCTGGTCCTTCTCTTTACTAGACTAGCCAAGCCCAGTTCCTGCAACCGTTCATTGTATGTTTTAGCCTCCAGTCCCCTAATCATCCTGGTTGCTCTTCTCTTTACTTTTTCTAGAGTCTCAACATCTTTTTTATAATATGGTGAACAAAACTGGATGCAGAACTCTAGGTGTGGTCTTACTAAGGCTTTATAGAGTGATATTAGTACTTCCCTTGATGATATGTATCCCTCTGTTAATACAACTTAGGGTTGCATTAGCTTTTTTGGCTGCTGCTGCACACTGCTGGCTCATATTTAGCTGGTTGTCCACTAAGATTCCAAAATCCCTTACACAGTTACTGCTATTGAGCCTGGTTTCACCCAGTCTATATGTGTACTTTTGGTTTTTCTTGCCTAGGTGTAGGACTTTACTTTTCTCTACATTGAATTTCATTTTGTTAGATATGGCCCAGTGTTCTAGTCTGTCAAGATCCATCTGGATCTTGAGCCTATCTTCTTGGGTGTTCGCTATTCCTGCCAGCTTAATATCATCTGCAAATTTGGTAAGTTCCCCTTCTATTCCCTCATCTAAGTCGTTAATGAAGATATTGAAGAGTATTGGGCCTAAGACGGAACCTTGTGGCACCCCACTGCTTACTTCCCTCCATGTAGACTTAGACCCATTAAGGACTACTCGTTGAGTACGGTTTGCCAGCCAGCTGCGAGTCTATCTAGTGGTGGTGCTATCTATTCCACTTTTTTTCTAGCTTACTAAGAAGTAGGTTGTGGTCTACTTTATCGAATGCCTTGCTGAAATCTAAATATATTATGTCCACAGTATTTTGCTGGTCTACTAATTTAGTCACTGTGTTGAAGAATGAAATAAGATTGGTTTGGCATGATTTGTTTTTAACAAACCCGTGCTGAACTGCTAGTTATTACTTTACTTGTTTCTAGATGTTGGCAGATGTTTTTTTTATTATCTTTTCCAGTATCTTCCCAGGTATTGATGGCTGATTGGTTTATAGTTTCCTGGGTCTGTTTCTTTTCCTTTTTTTGAAGATGGGAACCAGATCAGCTCTTTTCCAGTCCTCTGATAGTTCCCTGGTGCTCCAGGATTTTTGAAAGATATGGTGCAGTGGTTCTGAGATGACCTCTGCCAGCTCCTTTAAAACTCTGGGATGTAATCCATCAGGCCCCGGTGATTTGTTTTCATCAAGATCAGACAGGTATTCTCTTACTAGTTTTTTTGTTTTGTTTATTTTAACTTTTATTTCTGGTCTGTCTTTTACAGTTATGTTTTTGGTGGGTTGAGCTATAGTTTCTTTTTGCATGAAGATGGATGCAAAGAATGAGTTAAGCAGTTCTGCTTTCTCTCTGTTGCCTGTTACTTCCTTGCCATCTTCTCTCTTTAGTGGACTGACTGTTTCCTTGATTTTTTCTTGTTATTTATATGTTGGAAGAAACTTTTTAAATTATCTTTGACTTTTATTGCAAGTCTTTGTTCGTTCTGAGCCTTTGCTGTCCTGACTTTGTCTTTGCAGATTCTGGCTATCTGTTGATATTCTGCCTTAGTTGTATGTCCTTCTTTCCATTTTTTGTACTTGTCCTTCGCTTATTCCCTTTCTCATCAAGAATTGAGCAAGGTTCACATGATTGCTTATGGAGAGTACCAAATTAAGGTCTTCTATGAGGATTCCCTCATACTTTAGGATACGAGAATTGGTTAACCATCTCTGAGCTCATTGAGGCAGGATGTTCCTGATCTGATGTTGGGTTGTAACCACCAAAGCCCCCTCCCTAAATGTGAGGTTTCTTTTTTTTTTTTCTGGTACTAAGAGAACTGTGGCGGCAATAGCTTGAATACATACTGGCCACCCCAGTATTACAGTGTCCATTAATTTGGATAGGAAGGCTACTGGTTTTAAGAGACTTCCTCATATTTTTTTGAGCTAAGAACCGTTTTTGTTACCCCGTCACAGACTGTTACAAATAAGTGGAAAGGTTTTTCCCCCCCCCATCAGGTATTGAGAGAACTGGAGCTGTTTTAAGTGCTGTTTTCAATTTTTCGACAATTGCCTAACAGTCCCTAAAACTTTCTCAAGTCTCTCTTAGTTCCTCAATTCTAGCAGGAGTTATTTTATTACTCCCTTCACTAATCAAGTGTCCAAGATATTTGATCTCTCTCTCTCTACATACCATAATTTTAAATTTGATGTGACATGGGTTGATTTTTATTTCTTGATTTTGAAATTCAAATTCTGGCTAATGTGGCATCCCAGAGGGATTATGCGTCAAGATGTCCACGATGCCCCAGTATCCACTAAAAATTCAATTTTGTAATTTCTTGGTCACACTTGCAATTTTATCCAGTGTTCTTGGTGGAACCTCAGATGCAATGACTCCTGACATATTTTATTTTTCTATCATCTAATTTTCTCTGTTCCTCCCTCTCTCTCTAGCTTCAGTAAATCACACACACTTCTCCATGAGAGCTTTCTCATTTCCTTGTACATGCAATTTCTTTATATGAAAGTACTCTCCTTTTAATCTGGGATGGGGGTTAACACAGAGACATTTACACCAATGTTTTTTTTTTCTTCATCATCGACATACTCACACGTTTATACTGTAATCAGACTGCTTGCATAACCAATTTCTCACACAAAAATTTCATTTCATTCTTTCATTCTTTCTCCAAGCAAATCAATCATTACTTACAATTCTTTTCTGAGAGCTTTTTCTCACAAGCCAATGAGCTCCATTTTTTTTTACTATTATTAAAGGGTCTCATCCTCCAGGTTTGGAAATGATTACACACAGACAACACATTCACACACACACCATTTCCAGACCTGGGGAGGTTTTGTCCCTTTAAATCTCCACTTTTTCTTTCTTTAGCAATGGGTTATTGCCACTTCCCTTTTTCTTGAGTCAGGACTCCAAGAGCCATATTATTCTTTGAGTCCACATACAAATTGAAAGATTTCTCAAGGTTGGGAAGTCCCATAACAGGAGCTTGAGATGCTATTTTTTTTTAAAGTCTCGAAAACCTGTTTTTGTTCACATGTCCGAACAAAGGGTTCCCTTTCTCCCCCCTTTGTGGACTCATAGAGTGATTTGGCTAGCAGGGCAAAATTTTTACAATAGCCTGCTGCTTAAAAAACTCCTGTCAGTTGATTCTGCAATTCAGCACACAGCTTCCTTTTAAAAATCTTTTAAAGAATCTTTTAAAGAAGATTCTTTTAAAGTCTTTTAAAATCTTTTAAAGTCTTTTGAAATCTTTTAAAGAAGATTCTTTTAAATTTTATTTTTCTTTTAGGAAGAAAAATAAAATAAAAGAATATGGGTGGAGCAAACTTTCAAACAAACTAATGAAGAGAGACTCTCAAAATAGCTAGTTAGAACATGATTGAAGAAGTGTTCCATGTTATTATCATAGCTGCATATTCATATCTATGATGGCTTCCTGTAACTCCATAGTTCATGAATTATTTAATTTCTATTAATGTGAAAAGAGCTAATTGGCCTCATCAATACAAACTCAGTTTTTGGGATTGCCCAATCTTTCTTACTTTTTCCTTATAGATGATAATGAATTGATGGCTGACTATAAAATGAATCTATAATTGATAGAAATAGACATTTTCATTAAAAGCAATGAAGCTCTTCTTCCATTAAAATAAAGTGAATTAGACATTTAATTATCTTCACTAGTTAATAAATGCCATTTCTCTCTATAAATACAATGAAGAATAGTGGTTATGAGAATGCAAAATATGGCAGTTATTTATCAGCTATCAAAAAAAAACCCTCACCACTTAATACAATATGTAAAACAAATTCCTGATTATCAGAGAAAACATCCCCAAGGAATTAGAGTTATTTGGCAGACTATTTTCTCATCATTTGTAGGAAAAAAATCAATGTGCAACTTTCAGAGAGAAAAAAAACCTAATGCAAAAAAATAAACTATTAGCAGAGAAACTATTAAATTTCTCTGTACTAAATGCCTGTAATTTTTTTTCCAATATATGCACCAGCTTGCATCTCATTTGAACCATAACATTAGCGAGCAATCATATCTAATACTTGGGACTCAACAGTGTATTGCAGTTTACCTGGGAAGATATAAATTGCATATAAATGGTGTTTTATTGGCAGACAATGAAGAAAATTATTTTATTTTTAGTAAGTAGATATTTAATAGTAATGAATAAGATATCTTAGATATCTATGTATGTGTTTGTGTAGGGATACGCCTCTACAGTTTTAATGGCAATATTTCAGGAAGGGTTTGCCACTGTCTGCTTCCTAAGGCTGAGAGAGTATGATGTATATATAGAATGATTATATATAATCTATCTATCTATCTATCTATCTATCTATCTATCTATCTATCTATCTATCTATCTATCTATCTATCTATCTATCTATCTATCATCTATCTATATCTATCTATCTATCTATCTATCTATCTATCTATCTATCTATCTATCTATCTATCTATCTATCTATCTATCTATCTATCATCTATCTATCCATCCACACACACACACACACACACACACACACACAGCTACAATTGTTCTATATATATTATATGGTATATGAAGCCATAGTGTGTATGTGTGTTTCTGTATCAAGTGAGATCCATTCTATGACTGCTTTAGTCCACCTGCCATCAGTTCTTCTTGCTATGTGACCAGCCCATTTCCATTTCAATTCTTTTACCCTCTTGATGATATTGTATACTTTTTGTTTGTTCTCTAATCCACATGCAGGGTTTTTATCCTTTTATCTTTCTGTCTTGTCTGGTAATGCTGAGCATTTATCGTCCCATGGCTCTTTCCACCACTTTTGTTTTGATTGTGAGGTTAGGTTGTCCATGTTTTGCTGGCATATGTTAAAGCAGGTAGCACACACTGATAAAAAAAACTTTTCTCTTCAGGTATGGGGAAAGCTGTTCTTGAAAATTATACTTAGCTTGCCGAATGCCTGTCAACCACATTTAACATACTGTTCAATATCTTTTATTGTATTACCTTCCATTGAGATCCATTGGCCAAAGTATATACAGTGGTCTATTCTGTGTGAGTGTGAGAGAGCCAGTTTGGTGTAATCCTTAAAGCATCACATATATACATATTCCCTGTATTTTTCCACTGTGAACTCAACACCATTCCTGCTTATCAATAAACAATAGAATGGAGGAAGATAATGTAAATCATTGCTCTGATGTGCTGACTTTGCTTCTTTCACAATACTGTGGTGTTTTTATTGCCACTCCCAATTCATCACAAAACCAGAAAGAAGGTTTAAAACATTAAAAATAAAAGCACACTTTTTTCTCAGACACAATCTGTGTTCATTAGCACAGCTGTAAATGCATTCTACTGTTAGCATCAAAATGAAAACTTGTAGTTCTAGAAAAAGGTTAAAGAAAAGGTGGTGCCCCATCCGAAGGCATGATTGGACCAGGCCAGATTTCAGGACCTATGGGCAGGTGAGTTGGATCAAAGTGCAGCCAAACCTCATTTGAAATGCAAATTGATATTACGCATTGGAAAAAAAACTTGAGATAATTCTGGGATGAGCTATTTGATGAGAAAATTAGATCAACAGAAGAGAATTAACTTAGAGACATTAGGAATTGAGTGGCATAGAAATCATAATAGACAAACACACAAACAAAAGGTTGGAGGCCAAAGCCAGCAGTTAGTCAAGGACATAAAATAGGCTGACCTTCCTCTCCCGTTTCCTTCCGCCAAAGATTTGAATTCAACTGGATGCATTTATGATCATATGCTGAGAACTGAACTGAGTACATAATTACAATGCAGAGTGTCCTATTAAATAGACAAAATGCTCACAATGCAGTTGAATGACGAAGATTTACTCAATCCAATTTTGGTGATTTTAGCAGATATTCACTACATTTGAGGTGAAAAGTATTTTATTTTATTTATTTATTTGATTTGTCAATTGCTTACAAGATAATAGGTATAAGAATAAACATGAATAAGAATACAGGAAATAGGTACAAATAAATGGGGACAATAGAACAGGGACGGTAGACATGATTAGCCCCTTTTAGAACTCTTAGAAATGGAGTGAGGTCAATAGTGGATAGTTTGAGGTTAAAGGAGTGAGGGTTAGAGGATGTAACAACAGAGTCAGGTAGTGCATTCCAGGCCTTGACCACTCTGTTGCTGAAGTCGTACTTTCTGCAATCAAGTTTGGAGCGGTTTACATTGAGTTTGTATCTGTTGTGTACTGTTGTATTGTTGTGGTTGAAGCTGAAGTAGTCACATAATAATCAAGGTTGCTTTGAAGGACAGTAACATTATCAGTGGTGTACGTCATTCACGAAGAGGACACAGTTGCTTAAAAGGTGATTGCAAAGGTCATTTATGTAGAGTATTAAGAGTGTGGGTCCTAGAACGCTGCCTTGTGGGACATTGCTGTTAATTGGAGCAGGGTTTGACATAGCACTCCCTATTTTTACTATTTGTTGCCTGTTTGACAGGAATGCCACTTATGAAGGGATCTGGAAATGCTGTAAGAGTTTAGTTTTAACAGTAGTTTGTCATGTACCACTGAATCAAAGGCTTTGCAGAAGTCTATGTAAATTGTGTCTATAGCTTTATCCTGGTCAAGTAGGGTAGTCCATATGTTTTTGCAGTGTAGGAGTTGAAGATTACAGGACAATTTTTTCCTGAAACCAAATTGTTTTTTGGAGAGTAGGTTGTTTGACTCTAAGTGGAGGATGATGAATTGATTAATGATTGATTCCATGACTTTGCATGTGACACAGTGAGATTGGTCTGTAGTTTTCAACCAGGCTGGGGTCACCTTTTTTGAAGATAGGAATGACAGTAGCTAAGGACCATAGGTTCGGTAAGGAGGTGGTTCTGAATGATATCTCATATATAATGCTTAGGGGTTCTGCTATGGAAGAGGGGAGCTTTTTTAAGAAGTATACACATAATTCATCGGGGCTAATAGATAGAGATGGTTTTAGGTTACATAGTGCCTTTTCTATGTTATCTTCTGTAAAGTCAATATGTAGTAGATCATTACAGTTAGTTGTGGTACAACTAGGAAATGTAGGGCATGAGCCATTGCTATTTACAAAGACTGAACTGAAGAATGTGTTGAAGAGTTGGCCTTAATGGCTTCATCACTGCAGTCTTTCCCATTTGGTCCTTTTAGGGGTGGGATGGTTCTTGAGTCTTTAAGTTTGGAGTTTACAAAATTGTAGAAGGCGCGGGTGGATTTTGTACATAGATTCCTCAAGAAATAGATGAGGCTAAAAAGCCTATCTATTATTGAGAAGGAAGGGAAGATAGATAGGTAGGTAGGTAGGTAGATGATAGATGAGGTAGATATACATGATAGATGATAGATAGAGACAGACAGACAGACAGACAGACAGATGGACAGATACACATGACTAGAAAATTTATTAAGTGATATTAAGTGCTAATCTAACTTGTTAATCTAAGAGTCAGAACTTTGCAAATATGTTAACACCAAACAAATGGCAAGAGGAAATTTCATTCTTTCTGATGGATCTTCAGAACCATTTTATCCCTGACATTCCCATCATTCACATGAGGCACACCCCAATCTCTCCAGTGCTATTTCTACAAGATACCACTGTGTCTCTTGCTTATTTTATTTTTTTCCATCTCTTCAGGTGATCATGGTTTTCATCCATTACTGAGAAAACCATCTTTCAAGTCAGCTGGATTTCAACTTCATTGTGGAATGATTAGGATTACATGGGTAGAAACAAGAACAGAACAGAGGACAGGTTGGAAAAACAACACCCCCTCTGACTGACATTGTGTTTGAGAGGAAATAAAAATTGAAAAATCCTAATTACTGAGTGGTAATTATTGCTAGCAAAATAAAATTTGTAAATAGTAAGATTCCTTCCTTCCTTCCTTCCTTCCTTCTTTCCTTCCTTCCTCCTTCTCTTCTTTCTTTTTTCCCTCTCTCCTTCCTTCCCTCCCTCTCTCCCTTTTCTTTCTTTCTTTCTTTCTTTCTCTTTCTCTTGATTGGATGAACAAAGAGCAAAATCGTTATTTTAAAAGCTTATTAATGAGCACAATCATAGACAAATACTGTTTGTAAACATCATGGGACCAACCCATGATCTTTCTATCACCTTCCACTTCTCACAGAAATGTGACACTTTATTGTGTATTTTACCCTCACATATTAAACCCAGCCATTTTGGTCTTTCTCCTGCACCCCTTTGCCCAGCCAGCAGGAACTGCACTGCTGAAAAATACTATCTCCACAATGCCTCATACAGAAGAGGCTCTAGTGTAAAGATCATCCGGGATAAAGAATAAGTGGGACAATTAAATATTTTCTGCTAAGGGACTATTTGCCAGCTGTCACTCACATCAGATGCAGATGTTTTCCTCTTTGTATTTTCACAGAGGCAAAAGAACACATGACTTGTTTCTTTTTTTAAAGGTTTTTATGGAAAATTCTATGTAAAATTGCAAAACACATAATGGTTCATTTATAACATGAGAAAAATATGAATGGTAAAAAAAGAATAAAATGTGATTTCTCTAGGTCTGAGTAAGGGCCTCATGGATATAGGGATGCTCAGAAAATGGCTGCCATTTGGATGTCCTTAATATCCACTTCCCAGAAGGCAAATTGGTATGATTGTTCTCTGGTTTCCCCAGGATGCTTCCTATCATATCAGCTTACATTTGTTTTTGATGTCAAACAAAATACTGCTGTAGCTTAGCATTATTTCTATTTTTAAAACATGATCTTGGAGCCATGTGGGACCTAGCTTCATTTCCTCATATAATAAAATGATGGTTGAAGTTGACAGTTTGCTTTATGGCATATTAACTTCTCTTCTACCTTTAAACAAATCAATCTTAAGAGGGGCCAACAGAGAAGGAAGGGAAAGGAAGTATCAATGAGTTCACTGGTGTATATGGATATCATGTTGGATCAAGGACCAGAGGTTCTCCAGGCTATTTCCTCAAGTGTTTCAGGACTATAATTCCTCAAATTTCTAGCTAACCAAGCTTTTCTCCCATGTCTTCTGAATCCACTTATTCAAAGGTATCCACAGGAGAGACAGTGTTTTAAAAAAATCAAGATGGGTACAATGTTGCACATCTTAAGAAAAGGCAGGTTTCTGTCCACATAGTTATGGCCCTTACTTTGATTTCTTGGACCCTTCCCTTGTGGACATCCTTGTACTTATAAAAGCTAGATCATGTATCAAGTATATATGAAGTTTCAACTTATAGAAGGTATGTAAGTTACCAGCATGAAACCAGTCAGAAACCACTACTATTTCATTAATTAAAGCAATATGTGTATCTATTTAACTGTTAGTTTACTAATAATGAAAGAAAGTAGATATAATATAAATAAATATCAAGAAGTTATATCTCTAGTTTGCTTCAGTTAATAAAGGGAAAATAGTAAAATGGGTGGGAAGATATAATAAGTTAACTCTTCTTAGGAATGCTTCACACAGCAAAAAGAAGCATATGCATCTCCATTGCATTAACTAAATCCTTTTACAGTTACCCCTTTGAGATTAAAACACAGAAGAAGAAGAAAATAACATTTCTGATAAGAATTCCTGCTCCCTTTCACTTGTGAAGTAATTAAAATATAATCACAGATGTAGCCAACTACTACATATTTATAAAGCATCTGGTCCTTAGTCATCACTAAACCAATTTAGACTGATAGCTTTTTACTGTATCTATTACAAGCACCGCTTAAATTAAATCCACAATTTAAATAAGGTAACTTAATTTGAGCCAAAGCCCTGCTAAAAAAATTAAACTAAACAACACATGGTTAGTATCACTTGATTCCGCAACACTTTGTCAAATGGGCACAGTCCCAGAGTTAAGTATGCTTAATTTGCGAAAGTACTGTAACCAATAGCAATAAATCCAGATTCAAAGGATATTGTGCTATAATACAGCAATGAATACACTGTGCATGAAGTCTTTTGCATAAATGCCTGGGGGGAAAAGACACGAGCTCTAATCAAGCCAGACTTTTCTATAAAGGCCTATATAAACGGCGTTAACAAACTGTTTTTTTTTTTAAACGTATTCATTTTAGTGTCTAGAGTTCCTCCTTTGTAATCCTTTCCACGCCTTGCTAAACAATATATCAATTTCAGATGGCCCATTAAATTTGTTATGTGGAAATTATTGGTGCTTTTTAGAATTAGAATTATAAACATACATATATACCTCAATGGATAACATGACAAGAAAAATTGAGAATGCTGTTGATTTCACTTTACATACCCCATTAATAACACCCAGCATGTTTGACGGTAATATATGGTAAGATTACTTTTTCCAAACTGGGCTCGCTTCCTTGGGCACAAAGACAAATGGCCAGTTTAGATAATGTTGTTTGTATTCCCAGGCAACATTGCCTGTCACAAACTGGACTTGGGGAGTGACTGAGACTGGAATATGTGCATACAAATGTTTTAATCTGATGATTTCAGATCCCATCAAAGACATGCAAAAGAGCCCCAAGAATCTAAGCCACAATAGGCTGGTCACGGGAATTATTTTATGTATATTTTTTATGCTGCTCTTTCATCAGTCTCTGGGAAGATTAAGACTACTTCACAGTGAGGTTTCCCAGGGAGGCCTCACTTCATGACCTGTAAGAATTTTAGGAGTTGGTACATTCCAACAATCCTCTGCGGGGGGGGGGGGGGGGGGGGGGGGGGGGGGGGGGGGGGGGGGGGGGGGGGGGGGGGGGGGGGGGGGGGGGGGGGGGGGGGGGGGGGGGGGGGGGGGGGGGGGGGGGGGGGGGGGGGGGGGGGTGGGGGGGGGGGGGGGGGGGGGGGGGGGGGGCTTACTCACTTAATGAACTTATTCAAATTCCCCCTAAAGGGGGGGGGGGGGGGGGGGGGGGGGGGGGGGGGGGGGGGGGGGGGGGGGGGGGGGGGGGGGGGGGGGGGGGGGGGGGGGGGGGGGGGGGGGGGGGGGGGGGGGGGGGGGGGGGGGGGGGGGGGGGGGGGGGGGGGGGGGGGGGGGGGGGGGGGGGGGGGGGGGGGGGGGGGGGGGGGGGGGGGGGGGGGGGGGGGGGGGGGGGGGGGGGGGGGGTGGGGGGGGGGTTTTTGGGGCCAATTGCTCAAACTGATGAAGTTACTTGGATAAGCAGCAAAATGTTTGAAACTAACAAGAAAACAAGGCCAGTTGCCTCAACTTTGAGACAATTCTACCTGGATGACTGAGAATATTCATCAACATACTTTAGGTACAATTGCTTAAAACCTTTCAAATCCAGGATCTGATTTTAACCTCACCTTGTAACAATAAATCCTTGCCATCCCTGCTCTTTAAAATAAACCTTTCACAGGATTATTTTAATCATCCCAATCTCCCTTGTTTTTTCTCTCTCCTGCCCTAAAAACTACCATCCGATGGGCTCCAAACTACCCACAAAACTCCCAATTCTCTCTCACTGGGCTCATTTGCCAAGATATTGGTGGTGTTAGAGAAGAAGTGCCAGCGCTTTGCCAAGAAAATTTTCAAAGTAAATGAACATTAGTAGTTTTCTCCCACTCCCCTACACAATCTGTTTGCTGTAAACTCAACAGAAGGCCTTAAACCTAGAGCAATCTGGCTACTGGGAGTATAGATATAGTGCATGGACTTTGGAATTTATGTTTTACAACTAACCTTTAAAGGAGTGAAGTTATGGGGAAGAGCAGCAAGAATCCTCTTTTAAAAAATCACTTTGCCATCCAGAATACTAAATTAGTGCTTTGGAGAAGGAGAAATGAAAGCGAGAGCTTGCAATGAGGTAGAGAAAATCTGGTAGTTCAAGAAGAGCATCAGTTTACTAGATTTGGCTTTATAGGAAGAACAGTGCAAGAGAAAAGCACATGGATGGATTGGTTCCTGCAAAAACAGGGTACAGAAAAGAAATTTAGGGAAGCCTTAATTACAGGTTATGGCATGTTTTATAGTTTTATAATGTGACTGGCATGCAAATTTATAGTTAGTCAGGTACATTCTGCTGAAATGCTCTTAAGATGGAAAGGTTCTCGGTCACAGAGCATTCCAAGTTTCTGAAAACAAATGTTTTCACAATTAGTTTGACATAACTTTGCTTCTACAATTTAGCATCTTTTTGCACAATCATCTCTATTCAGAAGGAAAAATAGTTTTTTCCTCCTCCCGTACACAGAGCATTATGTGAAACCTTTTGTTTCTCGCATGGTATTGATTTTATTTTACATTCATGGAATTGCAAGGCTGGAAATAAAAATTATTACAGAAACCATCAGTCTTTTTTTAAAAAAATGTGATATTGACTATACACTGTGGTCAAATAATCAGACTACCATCCTGCAATCATGATTTTGTGGCATAACAAAAAGATTACACAGCTGGTTTTTTCATATAATGTATCTTTTATTCTTCTCTTCTTACAGAACTAGTTAAGCATTTTCCTAAAAAATATGCAATTCCTTTGTAATATTCAGATGCATGTAACCTCAATCTTCATACTTCTGCATTTCTGGTAGGTTGATGTCTTTTATTTAAAAGATACCCCACAATGCTAGTCTTTTATATCTAGTTTTTAAAGGACAATAAATGTATGTGCAGGTAGTCCTTGCTTAACAACAGCCAGGACAGGAATTCCCATTACTAAGCAATGTGGTCATAAAGTGCAAAAATCACATGATCACAACACTTAGCAACACCAATCCTCCCCCAGTCCTCATTGCCATGATTAAGTGACCATCATGGGTCATTAAGTGAGGACAACACGTGACTACAGGATATGACTTCCTGTTGGCTTCCAATTGTGCTGTCCCGCTCACTCACACACATGCACATAATTGTGGTTTAGTAAGTTTATTAATGTTCCCCAGTAATTCCCTTCACCAAGACTCATAACTGTTCCAATTAAGTCTAGCCACAAGCAGATTAGTCCATAAAGCAATTGAACGTTACTCACACAAATAACTCCACCAAACAAACTGAAATCCAAATGCAAGAGAGCTCATAAGGCAAGAAAATTCCAGAGTCTGCAAGGCTTAATAATTCCAAACATGGCGTCCATCCAGAGTGAAGCAGGAAACACGATAATCAAAAACATGTAGCTAGAAAACAAACACATTGTTCCCAGCAACGCCTCCTTCTGTCTGCTGTGGTAAATAGTCAGCTTTCCAGTGCAGGCCATCAAGACTGGTGGGGCCTTCTCCTCTCGAATAGTATGGCTGACCTTAGTTGCTCCTGCCTTTTCTCTGCCCTACGTGTTTTCAAATCAGATGCAGAAGGCAGTTCCTCCTCCTCTTCACTGGCTGTCTGCCACTTCAAGCTTTCTCCAGCTGAAGCATCCTCCAATTCTCTTTCAGCTGGCCATTCAGAGCCATTAATCAATTCAATTCCTGATGTGCCAGGAATGGATTCATCCTCCCCTGAGCTGACCTCTTAGGAGGAATCTGGGGAGTCATTTAAGGAAGACATCACACCATTAAACAAAGTCAATAGGGAAGTCTTTTTGAAAGTCCAGCAAGTCAGGGGAATAGATTCTATGGCATTGCATAAATGGAGGTAGGTGGGATGGATGCTGCAGTGATCTCTTCCTACTCTCTGGAAGGTAAAGGTAAGAGAGAAAGGGAAGTGGTTCAAACTTGCAAGGTTCTGTTATGGAACCTTACAATATAGATCAAGGCTATATTCCCAGAATTCCCAGAATTCCTGAGCTAACATGACTGGAGGAGGAATTCTGGGAGTTGAAGCCCACAAGTCTTAGAGCTGTTAAGTTTGAAGACCCCTGATATAGACAGCGTTAATACCCATGGTCTTGATTTCCTTGTCTCTGGACTATCTCAATCTTGCAAGTCTGAAAGTGCTTCCCCCCTCTATACCTTTACCTTTCAGAGAACTAGGGAGAGTCAATGCTGAGGTACTTACTCAGATTACATTTCCTGTGTTGGGCTCAGATTTCTCTTATCAGACCATTACCAAGGTTGCGGCTCTTCCTAATCTTTGTCTTGGTTATTCTTACAAAAAGAAAGCCCATAGTATACTGTGGAATTCTCTGCCCTTAGGTATGGGTAAATGGTTTATCAATGGTATCCAATCTTTATCTCAATGTTGTTATTAAGTTCTTAAATCTCAGAAGACATGCCTAAAGGATCTGATGTTGTGGAACGAAGAGATCAGTCTCTTTTCTATGCTGGTAAGCATCTAATTAGCCTAATCTAAAGAATGCTGGATTATATGGGCTAGATATAATCTTACATTCTCGTAATAGCAACCTATGTAAGGAATATAACCAGTGGTGGGATTCCAAATGTTTTCCTACCGGTTTTATGAGAGAGCGCTTTGCGCATGTATGCGCACCGGAAACAGCAGGGGTGGGTGGGCAGGGCCAGTCAGAGGTGATATTTGCCAGTTCTGTGAACTACTCAAAATTTTTGCTACCAGTACATCAGAACTGGTCTGAACCAGCTGAATACCACCTCTGAATTATAATGGTATAGCATCTTCTGACAATAAAATGATGCAGCAACTTAACAGATATAACAGATAATCAGAGTTGGAAGGGACCTTGTAGGTCATCTAGTCCAACACCCTGCCTGAGCGGGAGACCCTACACGATTTCTGACAAATAGCAGTCCAATCTCTTCTTGAAAGTCTCAAGTGATGACGCTCCCACAACTTCTGAGGGCTTTGCTGAAGGACTGGGCCCTTGAATGAAGGAAAGAATGAATGGCTTCTATAGCTGGTTCTTTTGAGTCTTAACATGATTATCATGCTCATGCTACAGCAAAGAGGATGAGTAATTTGCAGCGGTATTAAGTAACCCAAGCCATTTTGGAATTAAAGACAAAAAGTACTGCTGTTGTTCCCATGATGGATGAAAAATCTTGATTAAAAAAATAACAGGATGTTTGCTGTTATATTCCCTTGAATACAGTCACTTCTACTCATTCTAAGTGTTCTATTAAGAAACCAAGTATATTGAGTTGCCTGGTGAACGTTTGGGTATGTACGTTGAATAATACATACATTTATAAAATTGGATTTTTTTAAAAAAGAATCTGTTGTAGTACAAACGTGGTGACTTGACAGCCAGTTACCCAGAACAGGAATATGTTCCTGAGAGAAATATGGCTTAACAAATGACAGGAGTGTTTGTGCAGTTCTTAAATAAATGTAATCTAAGGCAGGACAGACTATAGCAAATGGAATGCCAGCATGAGAGACTTGCCTGTATAAAGTCAAAGAGATATTTCCTTTAGGGAATTAAGAACAGATGTAAAAAGATCTGATAATAAAATGAATGTGACTGAAACTGGCTTAAATGAGCATTCAGATAAAGTTAACTGATACAGCTATAGGCCTCAAGACGTTTGACAAATGAGAGTTAGCTTGAATTGTAAAATTAAAAAGATGCCCAGAAGGGATACAGAAAAGTATTATTGGTAAAAACATAAAAAAGAAGAGAAGAGAGAGAAAAGAAGCTGTGCATTTCTGTAAAGCAATTAAGCAATAATTGACTCTTATCTATAACCAGGTATAGAATTTTGCTTCGGGGAGGCCCAGCTATGTTAATATAAAGACAGTGCAAATTGAAACAGATTTAAAAGAGAGAAAGAGAGAGATTACATTATTTTTTATGAATAAAGAACAGAATACAACATAATTTTTTATGGAAACTTATGCTTAGGTTTATCAAACACATTTCTTATTTTCATCTTATTTCAGGTATACATAACAGTAAAATTATTACTACATTATTGGGCTTTTTATTACTGTATATATCTCACTGACCTGGAAGCTACCTAGAAATATTTTTTTATTGGAAAAAAGTGTAGGAAGCCTTTAAATGTAAAAATATCAGCTTTGTTCCTCTTGAACTATTATCATAGTGACATAGAAAATTGGAAATCAGAGAGCTACAGGGAGCCTGTAGTATTCACACCAACTACATATGGAAACAATGAGGTCCAGAGAAATAAGGGAGGGAATCAAAACAGTCAAGATGGCAGCCATGACTAAATTTGCCACTTTTCCAGTGCACATAAAAAGAGGCAGATTTCATTGCCCAGTCATAGCAGCCATCTTCAATTTTTTGTTACCTATCTCAAACAAAAGGGTTGACAAAAACTGAAGGGAGTCCAAAGCTGCTGAGGGCCCATTGATAGGAAATTACCAATGGTATGGCATCTAAAATAAATATAGAAATTAGTAGTCTTCTTTTTATAAGGTCCTTTTAAGGACTTGAGATGTAATCAAATAGTCAAGTTTTAATAGTTTTCCAAAAGGCCAATTGGATTGAGATTACTGTAATCTTGTGTGGTGTGCCCCAGAGGGCAGACGGTGTCCAAAATAAAATGCACACTTCCTGAGGATAGGTCAACTCCACAGGACCTCCATCAAGGCTAAAATCCAAGACGAGTTGAATCCAAATGATTTTATCGTCCAAATGCCTAGAATTTCTCATAGCAACCTTGTAAATGTGTCTCTGCTCCCATCTCTACTTCCCCAGAAGAGACCCAACACTAAGAATCAGGAAGATGATATTGAGAAAAATAGGCAAGAACTATAAGCAAAGAAGACTGAAATTCCTTAAGTCATCATGTACAAGATAATACAGTGATACCTGATTCATTGGGAGAGGAGTGTACAGTATGGGGGGCGGGAGGAGAGGGGAGAGGTAAAGCAAAACCAGTTTTGCAACATTTTTTAAAAAGTAGAGTCCTATTCTTCCTGTGAAGTTAATTTCCTGATCTGGTCTATACACAAGCTGATACTGTTCACTCAAATCGGGTCTGATGGACAACTATCTGGCCATGCAATAAGAATGGAGGAGTAATGCCATTTTACAAGCACAAGCTATTAATAGCAATTCCACCTTGTGCTTGATCAGTTTCATTCCTTGTCATCCTCCAATGGTGCTCTAGAAATCGCTTTCCTTGTTTAATCATCCTTAAGTATCTTCATAAACTGAATGAGCCCCAGAATATGTGCGTGTGTGTGTGTGTGTGTGTGTGTGTATGAGAGAGACAGAGACAGAGAGAGACAGAGACAGAGAGGCAGAGTAGGGTCAATCTGATCTAAAGTCCTAGCTACCAGTGGTGGGATTCAAATTTTTTTACTACCGGTTCCGTGGGTGTGGCTTGGTGGGTGTGGCAGGGGAAGGATACTTTAAAATCTCCATTCCCTTTCCATCCCTGGGGGAAGGTTACTGCAAAATCCCATTCCCTCCCCACCCAACTAACCTGCTTTCCAGCTCCGTTCTCCTGTGCAGGGCAACAAAAGAAGACCCAGCCAATCAGCTGAGACTCAAGAGGCAGAGAATAGATGGGGGTGGGGCCAGTCAGAGATGGTATTTGCTGGTTCTCTAAACTACTCAAAATGTCCACTACTGGTTCTCCAGAACTGGTCAGAACCTGCTGAATATCACCTCTGCTAGCCACCCTTGTTTCACAAATATTGGAAGTATTATACAGATGGTTCTGTTCAATTAAACAATACCATCTAAATCTTGAAAATAAATAAAAACAAAGAAATAAATCATTCTTGTTCTCACACTGAAGTATAATAGATATAAAAAGTGGAAGTTTGAGTCCCTTCCTTGTTCTCTTTCTGACTACATACTTACCGGATATTCTAAAAATAGCTGCTATTATCTACTTGTATTGAAACTCTAATGATAAAGATTGTTGAATATGTATAGACATTCAATAACACATGTAAAGGAAGTCTTGAGCCATTTTCAAAATCATTAATAGGCCATTCTAAATTGTATCTACTTAATGACTTCAGTTTTCATTTGCCTTGAAAACTACTTGAAAGTTTCTTACTTTTGCAATGCTTACCAAACTGGTTGTTACACCAGTGGAATCCCACCCCTGCTTAATGACCATTGCCCCCAAAAGTAAAAAAAATCAGTCACATGGGTGATCCATTTTACAAGCATGACTGTAATGGGCAGACTCCATTACGGTCATAATTCAAGGACTACCTGTATATAAATAAAATTGGACCAGTTGCTAGAAATAAAGCATTCAAGTGAAAACACAATCCTTTCAAACAAACTCTCCACATTAAGTGTTTTCCCCCTGGTAGGCTCTGTTTCTTAAACTTGCAGTCCTGTTTTTAATCTATTTAAATGACAAAGACAGATGGAAACCACATTTTAAACAGAAGCTAAGATACCAAGACCAGTTCAGGTGGATCTAATATGGGCCTGCAAACAATTTAATTACAAGCTATACTGAATGTCTATGGGTTAAGGGAACTAGTATCAGCAAATACTTGCGTATACATAAACATATTTAGATTAATTGGATATCATTGTGTGAAAAAAGAATAAGGGGTTATCTATTTTTAGAAATCAGTGATAGCGAATCTAAGGCATAGGGGAGAAACCAATAGAAAGGAAAGACATAAGATGTCTGACTTAATTGCAGACTTGAGATCAGATATTTAACTTTGGGGGCATTAGCAATTCAGATGTATCTTCCATTTAAGGTCACCTGTTTCATTTGAAAGGTTGCTTGTGACAGTAAGTTCTTCCCTTAATGATGAGAGAAGAGAAGCTAAAGAATGAAATGTAAAATTAAAATTGATTAAGAATGAAACTCAGAAATCTGTGGCTGAAAGTAAATTGATAATTAATGTTCAAGTGGTTTTGTATAGAGTCACAAATAATACATCTTTTTCGTCATGGATCCAACACTGCATCCTTTTAATTTATAACAAACTTTCTTGTCAGTCCAAACACTCATTATAACTGGATCAGCCTTCTGAGATAAGAGTTTCATTGATTGTATAAACTCAAGAATGTCAGTCTTTGAAAAGGAAAATGTCAGCCTGTATGGAAAGATTACAATATATACTTAAATATATTTCTTGAAAGACACTACAACTTTTTCTCTGGATATAATTAACTGCTTGTACATTCCCAATTATAACTGTGAATGTTGAACAATTCATAACAAAGGAATAAAACCAGGAGCATTAAAAAATATTCCAGCTTTCTTCAGTTCAGGTATATTTGATTGCATTACATATTGATTCCTTGTCCCTGATTTAAGATTTTAAAGCATATATTATTGGATGACACATAATAGATGCCTCCAAAGAGGGTTACAGCTATGTCTCTGGTACAGTAGCTTTCCTGAACTTTTCCTGCTTATAATTATTGGATCACAACAGCTAGCATCCCCAGGCTTTTATTATGAAAGCATTCCTAAAAGTTGCAGAAAAATAACATTTATTTTTGATAGTGCTTCATTCAGATTCAAGACAAAGAAGCCTGTGCATTAAAAAAGAAACAGCCTTAGTATTCTTTAAGACTAACAAATATATGACACCAGAAGATTTCATGAGCACAGTACAGATGTTTGAGCAAAAGCTCTCTTCAGAAAGAAACAATGCACCAGATGTAATGGAAGAAAACCTCATAATGGTGCTTTCTTTCATCCACAGAAGCAGCCATCCAGAGTTTTTTGCTTTGCAACGTGATTTTGGCACATATTGAGAAATGTGTAGAAGCCACTTCAGCAAGCTAGATAAGTGCCATCTAGAAGTTTCAGCAAGAGGGAATGATGCACTTACAATGTCTATGGAGATTCTCAGTCATCCAGGTCATGGTTGTCCCAAAGGTACTTTTTTCAAGAGGCAACTAGACTTTCTGGTTTTTCTTTGAAGATGTTTCACTTCTCACCAAGAAGCTTCTTCAGCTCTAACTGGATGGTGGGGAATGGAAGGATTTATATTCCTTGCAGACAGCTGTTCATTTGCATTCTTTTAAAGAGTTGTTGAGGCCTCCCGGAGGTTTATCTATATCATGAGGGTCACCTGAGTTGTGCAAATGGGTGTGGAGCCTTTTTGGAACTATAAATCCTTCCATTCCCCAGCATCCAGTCAGAGCTGAAGAAGTTTCTTGGATGAGAAGCAAAATGTTTTCAAAGAAAAACAGAAACTCCAATTACCTCTGGAATGCACTTCCAATGCAAAACAAAATGCATTATATTTTTTACAGGAGTTTAGATCACACAAAAATCCTATTAGAATTGTAGGGATTATCCTGGTTTACATTATAGTAGATGACCATTTGTAAAGGGCCAGGCTCCTATGGCAACTGTTTGATAAGTACCTATCAAATACTTTAGAATTCCAATTGTGCCCCTGGTCCCAGAACGTTCAGGCATTTTAGCTATTTATGGTAGCCAAAAGTCAAAAGTAGTCTGGCAGCACTTTTTCAAAAGAATACATCTTAATAAGAGGCTGAAGAAAATTGTCCACCTGTCCTGACTGAGTTCCATGCAGCTTTTGCTATCATGTTTTCCCAAAAATAAGATGGGTCTTATATTTAATTTTGCTCCAAAAGATGCATTAAGGCTTAGTTTCCATTTAGGTCTTGTTTTTGGGAAAATACAATACTAAATGTATCTGATCTTAACTGGGGCTTATTTTGGGGGCAGGGCTTATATTACAAGCATCCTGAAAATCATGCTAGGGCTTTTTTTTTGGTTGGGTCTTATTTTGGGGGAAATATGGTATTTAATAAATGTATTTCTTGTTTCTTTTTTGACAGAAAGGCTCACTGGTGACTTGTTATGAATCACTAAAGAGGAATAAGACTAGAGAAAAACAAGGTAGTGTGTAAGTCAAGGGAACCATGTGTATTTATACAAAAAGGCCATAAGTATTTGTGGCCCTTGGTTTTGGAATTGTTTTAGCTAAATCAAAGAATGCAAACTGTGTATACCACAAGGAAATGGCATAAGAGAAAGAGGCTTCAACAGTTTGTCTTTTCCTGAAGGAGAAGATACTTAAAAGTATAGAAATTAGATAAAGGGTAAAAATTATAAAGATAAAAGAGTAAAGATAAATTGAGGGAGACTGAAATCTAACAAGGGAAACTTAATGCTGTACAGTACATAATAGGCTTATAAAAGCTGTGCATATAATGCAGCTGTTGAATAATGATTTGTATTAAATAATGATGAGTATTCTGTAGTTTTATAAAAAAAAAAGCTATGCTAATCATTTTTCTGCCTCTCCTCCTGTAAAGCTTAGCCTAGGAAGTGCACCTCTTGTAGAACAATTCTTCAAAACGAGATTATTCCACTACATTTGGTTCATTGATGTATATAGCCAGGAACAAATTCCTTCTGCAAGTAGAGATTTCCACAAGAATTTTAACCCGTGACTTCCAACCAATTTATCTTTCAGGTTTCTCCATGCATTACTTAAATCTATAGGAATAGTCCTGTGGCTCACAGAAAAAAAAAGACTGAAATATTGGTAACTATATAATAGGAATTAAATTATCAGATCAATTATGCTGATCTCTTGCAGCTACTGTAGATGATTACATTCGGAACAATTGAAATTCAGAAAATTTCTGCAAGTTTTCTTTGTAGTCTGAGAGTGTTGCGGTTTGAAAATAAACACAGTGTTCTGTGCAACATAGCAATAACACTAGACAATAGAAAGGCAACTGGATTTTCTTTGTTCTTGAAGATGTTTTACTTCTTATCCAAGTTGAGTGGGATGAATTGGATGAGAAGCAAAATGTCTTCAAGAAACAAGGAAAGTCTAGTTGCCTTTTGAAAAAGCACCTTTGGGACAACCATGACCTAGATTACTGAGAATCTCCATAGACATAAGAACAACTCTGTCAGGTGGGTTGGGGGCGCAAGGTGAGTCAAGGAGTTCCATGGCTGAGGATGAATTTCCTTCTTACTGACACCTTAAGCACCACACCATACTCTTCTTGTTAACTGAATGTCTTCAACCCTTTATTTTTCAGTCCATGTTCTTACTGCGCAAAGGATTAAGCAATGCTATTATTTATTTCCTTGCCTTTACGCAAGATTACCCATTTAGTAATGTCATCATTTCAGCAAAAGTCTTGGATATGAACTTTGTATATTCCACTTAGTGGGCCTCACTCCGTCGTTCTTTTTCTATGTAAAATTCATGACAGAATTATTTAAATGACAGCACTCTTTCAGCATCTTGGTGATTGCTTTGTTAGCGACTGGCATTCAGTTATATTCAATTTCACCTACAGGGTGTGATTTCAACAGTTTCCACAGGACCTGTTTAGACTTTAAATTCAGCTCCATGGGGACAGCTGCCATAAGGCACAGGCACCACATAATTCCCACATAGGTTCTCAAAATAACTTTTGAGAATCCGTCACCTCTTCTGTGTGCAGGTTTAACTTTTGCTTTGGCTAATGAACGTGTGCTTCAAAGTAAAAATAGCATCACAGCTTTTGATAATCCAATCTCCTTTAAGATTAAAAGGGAGGAAGGGAGGGAAAGAGAGAGAGACAGAGAGGAGAAAATAAGGTTCTGCTGAATCTTTGAAGTGTTTAGAATGATGGAATGATAGTCTCTGAAGCTAAACTCTTCTTTTGTGTATTAACTCATTTTTCCCTATAAGGTTAAAAAAGGAAAATGATGAAATGATGCCAACTTTTTATGTGTGGGAAGAGGGGGAATCATCAAAGTACAACACAAAAGAACAATGTATGTTCCTTCCAAGTCAGAAAACCTATGGGCAGTTTTATTTACTTTTGTTGAAAAGAGCTTGATAGCTTCATCTTTTTCTGAAACTTCATTTGTGTGGTGTGAGCAGAAATGTGCATGAGATTAAATGTGTTAACTCCTAAAATCTAGTCTAGCACCCCTTTTCCTACAGGGATTAACCATAAGCAGCAACTCTGCCTCTTTTACTAGATGCAGCATGCACCTATCTTTACCAATAATTGTTACAGTTAAACTTTATAGCTTTGATTTTTTTTGTCCCTTTTCAATGCTATCCTCCAGATTGGTCTCATTGCAAAAATGTCTCCATCTTTTTTTTTGGAAGGTTTTGTAGCTTCAGAAAGCCAATTTATGTGGATAGTGAAAATACAGAGCCTCTGAATATAGAATAAGGTACCACCAGGACAACATTCCCCCTTTCTCCTACATGTGAAAACTGTGCACAGAATGTATAGTCAGTCTTCACTCAGTTATATGTCTTGTGACTTCATGGACATGATCATGTAACTTAGAGAGATTCCCTTAAACTAGGATTCTCTTAAACTGTAGTAGCTCCCCTGGAAACCTTTGGAGGCCACACATGTGATGATCTCTTCTCTGTGGCCCAGATCAGTGGTGGGATTCAAAATTTTTTACTACTGGTTCTGTGGGCGTGGCAGGGGAAGGTTACTGCAAAATCCCCATTCTTTCCCCACCCCACTAACCTGCTTTCCAGCTCCGTTCTCCTATGCAGGGCAACAAAAGAAGACCCGGCCAATCAGCTGGGACTCAGGAGGCAGAGAAAAATGGGGGCAGGGCCAGTCAGAGGTGGTATTTGCCAGTTCTCTGAACTACTCAAAATTTCTGCTACTGGTTCCCCAGAACCTGTCAGAACCTGCTAAATACCACTTCTGGCGCAGATGCAGGCTGAGCAGTTGGGGAGAGGACAACAATGAATGAGTTTCTGGTTGTAGATAATATGGCCCAAGGTTAAAGGTTATATGGCCCAAGGTTAGTAGATAGCATGGCCAAGGATTAGAGGGTTAGATTGTCAACAAGGCAATCTTTAAAACCAGTTTGATGTCAATCTGAATGCAGGCAAAAGGACAGTCAGGGGTGCTGGTAGAGGAAGAAAAAGGATCTGGCAGACAAATAGTTGAACAGAGAGATGACAGAAACTTGCAAAGTATCTACATGTGAAGTACACTTGGGCACAGTTTTTGAGCGACCAGCATAACACTGCACTTTAAGAAGGAAAGCTCTGTTTGAATGGGAAACTCTAACTGGCTTGATAAGAGTGGAATGGCATAAAACGTTTTGCAATTCAAACAGGATATGGAATATGGATTTTTGAGGAGAGACATAATGCCAAAATTGAAGCTTTCAATTTTTGTAAATGTTCAAACTAGGCAAGGACATTTGAAACAAACTGTTGTTCCTTGTGCTGTATTGTGGAATCCATCCAGTGACTTAAAATATATATTTTATTTATTTTTATTTATTTATTATATTTATTGGCTACCCATCTTACCATAGGGTAACTCTGAGCAACTTACAATGCAATAACATTTTCTGCACTACTATTTTCTGCACTGGCTTCAAATATTTTATCATAAAGAGCTCTGATGCTCAGGCCAAAAGCTTCCAACTTCCAGCTGATTCCCACACAGGCAGTGGTGAGATTCAGCCAATTCACACCCATTCAGCAGAACCGATACCTATTTTTTGTTGTTGTTGAGTTCTACGGACCTGTGTTTTCCAGAACACGTCTGATTTTTGTTCAACTTCCTTCCAGGCAGGGGAAAAAAAACCCTCCCCCAAAATCCAAGAGAGGAGTGACAGAAACCCTCAACCATATCACTCAGGAAAAAACCGTCTCAGGTGGCTGGGGCAGGACCTGCGCATAAGGCAGCAGCCCAGGGCCAAAGTACCGGCAGAGCACCAGAGGGTCAGGGAGAGTGCTGAAGCAAGCGGGCATTCTACAGTACCTGCAAAGGCCATGCCGGATTCCCCTTCTTGGCCAGAGCTTGAATGCCACCAAGCTTAAGTGCTGGTAGATATGGGCCTTCCCTCCAGCGGGCCTCAGCAGCTACTGGAGAGAGATGGACCTGTTTCAGCACCTGGCACCCAGATACAATTGTTTCCCCCCAAGCATTTCTTTGCCTACCTGATTTCCAGCTCTGTCACGTTTCTCACCGTTGTGTGAAGGGAAACAAGTTTGTGGGAGTAAAAAAAAAAAGTTCAATCAATCAATTCCAACTTCTCGTGAAAAAAAAAATCTTGCGAAGTTGGAATTGAACTTTTTTTTTTAGTCCCACAAACTTGTTTCCTTGCACACGATGATGCGAAACACAATGAAGAAACGCGATGGAGCTGGAAATCAGGTTAGCAAAGAAATGCTTGGGGGAAGCGAGGGCATCTGGGTGGGGCAAGTTCTGAGGCAAGGTGCTGCGCTGCAATGGAGAAATGAGAAACAGAGCGGCTGGCTCAAGGGAAGTAGGCCACTTTCCCTCATTCTTCTTTTTCCCTCATGCCACCCACTCAATTTCCCATGTCTCCATTGCAGTGCAGTACCCAGGATCCACTTTGATAGCAAGTGGACTAATTTAATTCATCCAGGGTCAGGTTGGTCATTGCGGGAGGCCTGTCCTGCATGTGTGGTGGATCTGGAGGACAGGGAAGGGCCACACCTTCCCTGATTGCCAACCTGACCCTTGGCAAACCAGTTATTAAATTATTTGAATCCCACTACTGCACACAGGGTGAGTGAGATGCTAACCTAGCCTTGTACTGTTGCTAGGCACTGTGTAGAAAAAAATAAATTTAGGATTAATGCTGTTCTGAAGAGTTTCTTCAGAGGCATGGAATAAGATTAAGCACTAAACATGATTATATTTTACTTGTAGAAGATTGCATGTAGATACTGAAGTGCAGATGCAAAAACAATATTTCATTTGGGTGGTTTTTTTGTTTTGGGGAATAATTACAAACTTCAGTATTAACCAATTAAAGCACTCTGGGATCCAGACACCCACTAGAAAATATATAGTGTCGGGTGTAGGTAGATAATTAAGAAAGGGATTTACAGAGTACTCATCTTCATTTCTGGTAAATATATTGACTTCCAAAATAATGTCACTGTCAGTGAACTCCTTTGTTGTGTCAAGGCAAACTTTAATTGCTTCATTTACACCCAGAGGAAACCTTTTACTTCTGCTGAGCTTTTGATTTATCTCTGTTGAAAGAATGCATACTAATCATACTGGATGAAAATCAATACGAATTTCACTTGAATGTAAAAGAGTCAAGTGATCATCACTGTTTTTGGTTCTGTTGTGTATTGAAAATATGGCACAAGACTACATGCCCCAAAGTTTGGGAAAAATTGAGTATATACCTATACCAAACCAAAGAAATTCAAGAAGATGCATCAATTACTAACCCAGTGCATGTATTCTTCCTAAATTTCTCTTTCTTTCTTTCTTTCTTTCTTTCTTTCTTTCTTTCTTTCTTTCTTTTTCTTTCTTCCTTCCTTCCTTCCTTCCTTCCTTCCTTCCTTCCTTCCTTCCTTCCTAAATTTCTTTCTTTCTTTCTTTCTTTCTTTCTTTCTTTCTTTCTTTCTTTCTTTCTTTCTTTCTTTCTTTCTTTCTTTCTTTCTTTCTTTCTTTCTTTCTTTCTTTCTTTCTTTCTTTCTTTCTTTTCTTTCACTTTCTCTCTTTCTATTTATTTATTTTTCTTCTTTCAACAGGACCTATATGACTGTATCTCATATAATGACCCAACTGTTTACCATATAATGACATTCATGTGTATTCATCACAAGGTAAATATGTTACATAATATCTGTGCTCTCTCTCTCTCCCTCTCCCCATCCATCCATCATCATCTATCTATCTTTTTTTTGTAATCAAGTTTTTTTTATTTCAATCTACACATACACAACAATACATTAACAGTGTGGCATCAATATATCATACATTTTAGTATAGACAAAATTAATAATACCAATCATATCTCTTAATATTCACATTAAATCATAATCCTTCATTGCTTATTTTCAACATTTCAATACTCTCTCCTAATGCCAACCACCATATCAGTTAAACATACCTAGTAATTTCATTATTCAAATTCCTCTCCAATTTATTTATTTTTAAATAAAAAATTCTCATTAGGCAAGCAGTTTGGTTCCAGGTTTCACATCTCACTACAAACATGACCATAATTACCTATTCATTTTATTCAATTTCATATCACATTATCCTTATTAGCATTAAATATTAAACTTATCCAATTCCAATTCATGTTGTAACTTATTTCATTTTTTCTTAGGATATTCTTATATCTTGTTTTACAATTTTATCTAAAATTATCATCTCATTCTATGTTCATTTCCCATATAACCTTTTTCTGTCACATTTGCAATTTTATCAATCCTTATTTAATTAATTCAAAATTGTCCCCTCTGGTTAATAATTTGAGTTAGCCATCTTCACTCAACCTTAATACCAATCTCCCTATTTACTATATAACACAAATATACTGTGTATATTTTTGTCTGATTCTGTGTTACATTTTCTCAATTACCTTATAAGTCATCTATACATTACAAAAGTATTAGTCTAATCAATTAATTATAGCAGCTGATATTAATCTTTCCATAATGGTTCTCATTTCATCATTTCCCCTTTTTTCCCTTTTTTATACACCGCTAATAATCAATTAAGCTATTATAAATTCCTAATTCCATATTTATTTCATTAAGTTCCCTGTCTAATGTAGCAATAATCTTTAATAGAAAAAGAGAAAGAGAAAAGAAAACTGAAAAAACCCGTATCAGTTACATACTTACCTATTTTTAGTACTTATTCTTATATATCACAACATATTACCTTGAGGAATTTCCTTCCCTGTCCTTTTTTTCACCCATTATCTCTCGCACGTTTAACAATGTAATTTCTTTTCATCCTTGTTTGCTTCCTGTTTCTATTTATTTTCTGGTCCTTTCTCTTAATTCCCTTTTTCCCATTTTTGGTTCTGTTGGTGTATTGATAAATATGGCACAAGACTACATGGCCCAAAGTTTGGGAAAAATTGAGTATATACCTATACCAAACCAAAGAAATTCAAGAGGATGCATCAATTACTAACCCAGTGCATGTATTCTTTCTTTCTTTCTTTCTTTCTTTCTTTCTTTCTTTCTTTCTTTCTTTCTTTCTTTCTTTCTTTCTTTCTTTCTTTCTCTTTCTTTCTTTCTTTCTTTCTTTCTTTCTTTCTTTCTTTCTTTCTTTCTTTCTTTCTTTCTTTCTTTCTTTCTTTCTTTCTCATGTGCTTTCTTCTCTGACGGGCAGAGAAGACCTATATTCCCTACCTAGATTCTGTGTTGGGGTTGTTGGTGGAGTTCCTAGGCTTATGGTTCCAGGGAACTTCAATCAGCTTTCTATGTGCCTGGAGTTTGAGGTAATACCAGATTCATAGCTCTAGTTGCATACATGAGAATATTATAGGTTCTAGATGTTGCATTATGGTCTCAATATGAGTCCTCACAGTGGTAACCCCATGAGTGTTCCTCTGATTTGTTGGTATATTTATCCACCCACTTACTGAAATTAGGTAGTAAGGCAGAGATTGATGTCCACGATTCTGGGTGTTATAATCTTAAGGTATTTGACTAGGTATTTGAATCCTCTATGTAGGTACTATGGATCTGATATGTAGAAGAAATCTTTGTCATAATAAAAAAGGAACAACTAGAAAAGTCACGTGCAACCAACAACATTTTTAAAGGAACAGCATTCAGAAGGGAAGAAGAAAAAACAATTCCCTCTTCCTGGATAGCCTCATCTGCAGAAGAAATGGCAGTTAGAATATAAGTCTATCAAAAAACAACCCACACTAAGTGCTTCCTTATCATTACCACAACAATCCATCATCCCATTAGAGAAGCTGTGTAAGAATTTTAATTTTTGGAAAACAACAAAAGGGGGACTAGAAGGTAGATTTTGGAAAGTTAAGGGGCTAGACAAACTTTAAGGAATATTTCCTGTGGAGTGTTTAACGTTTTATAAAAAAGATATGAAGATTTTGAAATTAGCTATTAGAAATCCTCCCCCCTTATATTTTATTAAAAAAATAAAAATATAAGAGGACTCTTTAAAGATTGACTAGGGGGAACCAGAGAGAACTAAAGATTACAATTAAAGGTGAAAATACCCATTAATACAATAGAGCAATGCTGTGATTCTAGAAGAAATTAATTGGAAACAGTGTACTCAGAAATTATTTGTGAGATTGTGTGATACTATAAAAGTGGATATAACAGAGGATATAAAAGAAGAACTGATTTTACTGGATAAAACAGTAACCAGGACTGGTTTGAATGTGGATTTGGTTTTTTTTAAAGAAATCCCATGCTACAAGAGTAATATTGAAAAGATGCTGTGGATTTGAAAATGGATTTAAAATGACAGACTACAAAAGTGAAATTGATAAGTATGCCAATTTGAAACTGATTGATGTTTTAATAACTAAAGGGGATGAATAAAAAATAAATCAGAAGAATTATTTGGAAAGCTTTTTTTATTTTAGATTTACAAAAGGGATATGTTACTACTGAAATTGTTCCTAAAAGGAGATAAAATGATAAAGCAATTAGTTTGTGGAACATTATCTGATGAAATTTCATTTTGATCAGAACTGAGTGACAAGGTTTCAAATATCTGTTTATAAGTGCGAAAAGATTTCTTTTGCTTTATTTCATAGAAAAGCGATAAGTTGGAATACAAAATTGATTTCTTTGATTCAGGTTCAAATAAACAAGGTACAATATTTGGTTCTTAATAGACTTTTGCTGATTAAAACTGCATTATGAGTTTTTACAATCTGATTATTGATAAGGGATGAGATATGGGAAGAAGAGATTTTTAAACATTGAAATACTAAAGAAGGTGTTAAATTACTGAAGTTGTTTACATTTCTCTGGAGGGAGGGGGAAGTATCTTTTATATATCTTTTTTTCTTATTTCTTATTTTCTTTCTCTCTCTCTCTTTGCACTTCTCTTTTTCTTCACTTTACTTTTTATATTTTTTCAATTTATCTTTTACCTTTGTATTTGCAAACTTTAATAAAATTATTTCAAAATAGGAAAGAGAGTGAATGTATAATTCCCGTACTTTTTTAAACTAACATAGTAGAAACATCATGACATGGAAAAGATGAGAGTGTGAAACAAAATTAGACTAAGAAAATCAGATATGTGGGAATCTTCACTTTGTTATCTGAAAGTATACAAGTTCCTTGTGAAATAAATTATGTAAAGTGAAATAAATATTAAGAAGAAGAACACAGTGTTAACAGGATGCTTAGTAAACTTATATTTGACAATGAAATATAGACAGATTTGTTGTCTTCGGCTTCAAAATAGATAAAGATGAGAGTGTACTGGAGAAATAAATACCACATTAATCTTTGGGAATAAAACAATGACAATTTTAGGTAAGAGCAGAAAGGATAAAGAATTTTCAGTGACAAAACATGAGAATAATTAAAGCCAAAGTCTTCTAGTGGTAATATACAACTGTGAAAGCCAGACCCTGAGAAAGAGCAGGAGAAAGAAGATGGATGCTTCCAGTTACAGTCTTGGAGATATTTACTCATGAAGTGCAAGAACCAGCAGTAATCAATTTTGGATCAAATAAAGGCTGGCTACTCACTTAAAGCCATAATCGGCGAGCAGAAATTTCCCTACTTACACTAGGTGAAGATGACGGCCTTAGGGAAAAAGATGTGTACTCTTGGCAGGGATTAGGGAAAGTGGATGAAAAAGCAGGCAATGAATAATGTGAATGGACAAAATGAAATAGATTACTGAAATGTTACTACCAAAGACAGGGCAAAAAGATGAGCATTGATCACAAAATTAGTCATGGAGAAAGAAAAAAATATAAGTAAAAGAAAACATCTCAAAATATAAATCTATATTTTATGCCAGGTTGAATGGTTTGTTGTAATGATCCATTTATCCTCCCATAATCACAACATATAAAGAGGTGCAGTGGCTTAATGATGCTGGAGATGGTATTTGTCCAGCGCAGGGGTGTCAAACTGGATTTCGAGGGCCGGATCAGCATTGTAGTTCTTCTCTACGGTCTGGCCGAGGGTGGGGGAGAGATGTGACAGATGCCTCCTACCCTGCTGGCCAAAATGGAGCATGGGGGGGGCACATGTGGCCCCCACACCCCGTTTTGGCTGTCAGAGGCACCATGGGCCAGTCCTTTGCTATTTCCAGGCCGGCCCCACAGGCCAGATTTAAACACCCCAGGGTCGGATCCAGCCCGCAGTTTGGTCCAGCGGTTCAAGCCCGAATACTGCATGGCAAGGTGAACTCCTATCACTTGCCTCAGATTCTGCCCACCTAGCAGTTCTAGAGCATGTTATATTAAAAAAAAACTCTGGTGGGGGAAACAAGCTGGTGCTTTGTGCGGATGGTTAAAATCCTGCTAAGGCTGGACCTCCCGGGTTGTAATGCCTGTTTGTGAGGGAGTTTTCTGGAGGGAGAGAGCCTGTATCTATATTGCAGGAAAGTTTTTTTTTTCCTGGTACAGAGCTAGATTGCCCCCTGTGACACACTTGGAAAATGTGCAAGCATGAATCAACAGGGCTAGCAGTCTTAGGCAGCCAAACTATTGTTCTGTATTAGCATTGTAGTCTCCTGGCTAATGTGACATCGCTGCACAATACATAAAAATAATAACACATATCAACCCAGTGGGGAAATCAAAGTGACAACATTAATGACAACAAGAGACTTGTAATTGCAGCAGGTATAAATGCAAAAAATAAATACAAAGAATAAAAATCTAAAGAAATTAAGGTGTGATCAAAACCACCAACAGTCTTGAACCCACCAATGTGGAACTAAATGGTTTTTGGAACAATAATAATAACTAGACATATAATAAAATGAGAAGCTGGGTCTCTGTTTTAGAACTAGTATCTTTCTGTGTATCTTCTATCTTGTCATCTGGTGTATCAAGACGATGGCGAACTGGAAAAACAGGAAAAAATTATTTGGGTTCTTCTACAATGTGTATTTTAGGAGGTCTGGGTGGAGGGATAGTGGCTTGATTTTTATATTTTCTCATCATATAGTACTGGTCTTCGGTAATCTCTTCTACAATTGACTTTATTGAGAAATGCACAATATCTTCTGGATATTCTCTCAGCAATTGGAAGGACATATTTAAACAGTGCACAGAAACTTCCCAAATTTCTGTGGGATTATTGAGATTGCTGATTAACAGGTGAGAAACATTGATTTCCTCTTCAAGCTGCAGACAGGGAATGCCAGCCAAAATATCCTCCTGGGTGGAAAGATCCCTTAGGCCAACTGTGACATTTAATGGAAGATGGAAATTGTTGCAAAGCTCTGAAAGATCATATCGATTCCTATCATGCACCACTTCATTGAAGCCTCCCTCCATGAACATTGGAAGGAGGATGGTCTTACTGATGTTTTTTGGCAAGATAATTTGTTCACAAGGTAATGCAGCCTTCACACACTTCTTTCCATATTCAACAACTTGGCTTTCCTGGTACTCGGGAATCAAAAATTCATCTCCAATAGAAACTGAGCACATCTCTTCATGTGGACAGTCAAAAGCTTTGGTAGCTACAACATGAAGTTTTTCCTTCATGTTCCTTGCTATTTCCAGGTCATAGGCAGTTGGGAATTCGCGCGGTTTTCTTTTGAATTTCCCTTTGTAGCTCTCAGGAATTAAAAAGTATCTTTTAGAGGAATTATTCTTGATTTCAGATGCTAAGATTCTTCCAGCCTGATACTTTTTGTAAATTACTATTTCTTTGCCAGGACACAGGAAATTATAAGAATGCTTGTTTCCAATGGAGCCTTCAATTATGGCAACAACAAAAGGGGACCCAGTCTTTGCCTTTTCTAATATATCTTTCACTGATAATGACTGGAGAAAAGTGTTAATATTGTAGTGGTCAGTGACATCTTCAACTTCAACATCTAAATCAGAATGGAAATGAACAATCTCTTTTTGAACTGGTAAAGAAAGAAAGAAAGAAACAAAATTCTGGTCAGTTTTCAATGATATAATGGTGCTAATTACCCAACAGCCCGTTATATTGAAAATTAAACATTTTCTATGCATATCATTGATTTAAGCAATGGGATTCTTTTAATTTCCATGAGATTAAATGTTATTTCCAAACACATCTAAACGTAGAAATTAATTGTGTTTTATCCAACACTTAAAATATGATAGTAATACAAGTAGTAGTGCTAGTAATTGCAATATATTGTAGGTGCTTTAGGATGCACAACTATGTTTTTAGGTGGATTAGACTAATGAGTTGATATGTTTGTGTGCAATATAGACTCTTGGTGACTGACTGAAGGAATTCCTGCAGTTTTCTTGCAAAGATTGTCAAAGTGTTTTTCCCTTGCCTTCTTCTTCCAGGACTGAGTGACTGACCCAAAGATACCCAGCTGACTATATCCCTAAAATAGGACTAGAAAAAGCATAGTTAACACAGAATTTAGACCCATGATGGCAAACCTATGGCACTTGTGCCAGAAGGGGCATGCAGAGCCATTTCTCCTGGCACATGAGCCATCGCCCGGAACTGATCCACTGAGCATGCGTGTGCGCTCTCCACCAGCCAGCTGATTGTCGAGTTTCTGCCAATCATGCATAGGGGAAACGCATGTGCGGGAGATGTGGTGTGCGTGGGGGGCCTCGCGCACATGCTCATAGGGGCAGGGAGTTGCGCATTGCATTATGGGTGCAGACATGTGTGAGATGACAAAAAGGTTAACCATCACTGGTTTACACTGTAGTTAAGTTGTATAGTCTGTTCTACTCAGCATCCAAATGGGAACACAGAATGTTTTATATCACAGAATGGTTCTTCTTGAGATATAGCTTAGAGAAGCCAATGATTGATCCCAAATCACCCAACAGGCTTTGTGCTTAAGGCAGGATTTGGAACCAGGCTTCCTTGATCCTAGTCCAGCATCTTTTCTTAATGTTTACTGTACAATGAATTATGCACTTGCATTTATACTAAAGGTCTGCATACTGTCCACACATAAGAAGGAAGGAAGGAAAAAAGAAAGGATATTATAGTTAGAGTGAGGGAGGGTCTCAGAGAAGTCCTGCCTTAACACTTGGCCACCACAGGTACCCTCAACATGAGTCCTGTGTCCCGCCCACCCCAACCATGCCCACCCCAACCATGCCCACCCACCCCTCCAAGGTCAAACACAACCCTGATGCGGCCCTCAATGAAATTGAGTTTGACACCCCTGTCTTACAGTCTCTACATCTCTATATTGTTTCAAAGAAATGCAGGAATCTGGTCTTCACAGCTCACAAAACAAACATCTTGCTCTAGGAAAGCTACTTACTTCTCAGCAGAACACAGCATAAACTATTATAGGGAAAAATATCCACTATAATTTATGTGTGAACCTGTGGTAAAATTCATTGATGTGTTAGAAAAGAGAAAAGTAACTGAAGCCTGCATTAGAAGCAGAGGTGGTATTCAGCAGGTTCTGACCAGTTCTGGAGAACTGGTAGGAAATTTTGTGTAGTTTGGAGAACTGGCTAATACCACCTCTGACTGGTCCCACCCCCATCTATTCTCTGCCTCCTGAGTCCCAGCTGATTGGCTGGGTCTTCTTTTGTTGTCCTGCACAGGATAACGGAGCTGGAAAGCAGGTTAGTGGGGTGGGGAGGGAATGGTATTTTGCAGTAACCTTCCCCTGCCACACCTGCTAAGCCACACCATGCCCACCAAGCCATGCCCACAGAACCGGTAGTAAAAATAGTTTGAATCCCACCACTGATTAGAAGGTATAACATAACTATTTTATATGAAAATATTTGAAGCTTGATCCTCATATTCAATTAGGAGAAACTTTGAAACTACTAAATCTAAAATCATACTAATTTCTGTAAAAATTTGGATATATTTAAGAAAACTTCCTTTCCCTTTGATGTCTTTTACTTGTGTTGTAGGTTAGGTAGCAGGGTGCTTTCAGACAGAAAGTCACTATAAACTATATCACATTGCATTACATAATGTCACATTAAAACAGTCTACAGCATTGCTTTGTCAGAAAAGCTGTGAGAATATTGAGGCAAATGATCAACGAAAGGTGCAATCTCCACCTCCATGAAATTCATCAGAAGTAGCATGTAGCCATACAATAAAAGGTTCATTTTGGGCAATTCCACACTGCAGTCTAAGTTGCTAGTTTCCCTTGCAGTTCCTGGCTGTTTCTTAAGCCAGCTCCAGAAATCCCAGCCTTGTTTGTAGTGAGTTAGCAATGAGTCCATGCTGGAACTCAAATCTAAATTATAACCACCACAAGCTCTATGTGGTCATTTCCTGTCTCTTGCCTTTCCTGTCCATGCAGGGAAGGCAAAATTTCATTGACTGGTTCCTGTGGAGCATTTCCCAGTGCCCACTTTTTCCTTTTAGACATTGTCCCCTCCTCACTGGTCCCCCTGCTTTTCCTAAAAGTTTGCATACATGGAAGCCTTCATACACCCCTTCCCAAAAAGCCAACACAGTTCTAGGATGCATTAACAGAGTGATAGAATCAAGATCATGTGAAGTGTTAATACCACTTTATAATGATATGATAAGGCCACACTTGAAATACTGCATCCAGTTTTGGTCGCCACAATGCAGTGATGGGATTCAAATATTTTTACTACCGGTTCTGTGGGCGTGGCTTGGTGGGCATGGCAGGAGAAAGACACTGTAAAATCTCCAGTCAGAGGTGGCATTTGCTGGTTCTCTGAACTACTCAAAATTTCCGCTACCGGTTCTCCAGAACTGGTCAGAACCTGCTGAATACCACCTCTGCCAAAATGTAAAAAAGATATTGAGACTCTAGAAAGAGTGCAGAAAAGAGCAACAAAGATGATTAGGGGATTGGAGGCTAAAACAGAGAAAAAAATGGTTGCTGGATTTGGGTATGTCTAGTTTGGCTAATCTCAAGAGAAGAAGGACTAGGGGTGACATGATAACCATGTTCCAATATCTCAGGGGCTGCCACAAAGAAGAGGGAGTCAAGCTCTTCTCCAAAGCACCTGAGGGCAGGACAAGAAGCAACAGGTGGAAACTAATCAAGGAGAGAAGCTACCTAGAACTAAGGAGAAATTTCCTGACAGTTAGAACAATTAATCAGTGGAACAAATTACCTCCAAAAGTTGTAAATGCTCCAACACTGGAAGTTTTAAAGAAGAGATTGGATAACCATTTGTCTGAAATGCTATAGGGTTTCCTGCCTAAGCAGGTGGTTGGGCTAGAAGACCTCCAAAGTTCCTTCCAACTCTGTCATTCTATTCTATATATTTCCTTTGATACAAAGGCAAATCCTTCCTTTTTTTTCCTCTTTCCCTCCCCTTGTGGTACCATCCTTGCTCTGAGGTGATAGTAGTCACAACAACAGGGAAGAAGTTGTTCTTTCTCTCCTACTTCCTTCTGTTGGAAGAACCATTGGAAATAGCAAGGAAGAATGGCTTAGCTTTAATAGAAACAAAACTGTAATATAAAGGTATTTTTAAGAATAAAGGAAAGGGGAAGAAATCTCTACAGCAGTAGAATGAAAGGGATAGAAAAGCAAGGGGAAAATACCTCAACTGTCCAGAAACTATAAAGAAGGTGACCATTGAGAGATAAAAGAGCTGAGGGATGTATGAGCTTCTAGGGCTGGGATTCATTGTTAATAGACTTAATGGGCTATTATTGAATCAAGTAAAATATTATTGGGAATGGGGGGCAGGGAATATCAGCAACTACTGATCAGCAAAGAATATAACAGCCTAGCAATCCAGGATTAATTAGCTGCCTAGGGCAATGACCAGCCACTGTAAGGGCGAGACTATGCCAGGGACAGCAGCCAATCAAAATTGAAGCCACTACCAGGATGGGCAAAGAGCTGTACGCCATCTATTTTGAAGGGCTTAAAGTGTCTTGGGTGAGAAAACAGCACTTTTCAATGGAAGCTGGAAAACCAAACCATGGGATGCATTTGCAGTGGACTGGGTTTGGCAGAAAAACGACATCATTTGTTTGTGTACTCAGGAAACCATGAGTGGCCCAGGCAAAAAGTCTGGATCAGCTGATAGAATGATTCCTTGCCGGAATTAAGTTTGTTGTCTGTTCAGAATGTCAGTATTTCTTAGATTTAACAGGGAGGACAGATCTTCTGAAAACAAGCTACCCAAAGATGTACTATCTCAGGGGAATAACGCCGAAATAAATTGTACCGAAAAACCTATAGATAATTCCAAGTCATGTAGCTTATCTCACATATTCTGTACGCATAGCCTAACAGAAAGTAGTTAGATGTAGGCAAGTAATTGAAATCAACCTTTGTTTATACATTTCGCTATTTTGCGAGGAAGAAAGCACCTTTCATCATGTATTTCTGGCTTCATGTTCACAGCCACTGCATAATCAAGGATAATGATGGTGGTGGTGATGATTCTCTTGCTTCTGGCCTTCCATGTAATATCTACAGCTACCTCTGGTGATATAATATTTTTAGAACAATCACTTCAACAGCCCTCTCTCCTCCAAAACTCACTGCTAAAGGTACAACCATGAGGGGAAAAATTGGAAAGAGGAACACAAAACCTGTAAAGGGACAAGCACCAGGGGAAATCAAAGAGGTCTCTGAAGATATAAAACTTGAAAGTCTATTAAACAATTAATAGACTTGGACCAGTGGCGGAATTCAGATATTTTTACTACTGGTTCTGTGGGCATGGCTTGGTGGGCGTGGCAGGGGAACGATACTGCAAAATCCCATTCCCTCCCCACCCCACTAACCTGCTTTCCAGCTCCGTTCTCCTGTGCAGGGCAACAAAAGAAGACCTAGCTGATCAGATGGGACTTGGGAGGCAGAGAATAGATGGGGGCAGGGCCAGTCTGAGGTGGTCTTTGCTGGTTCACTGAACTGCTCAAAATTTCCACTATCAGTTCTCCAGAACTGGTCAGAACCTGCTGAATACCACCTCTGACTTGAAGCCTGAGTTACATACCCTAACCTACTCTAACCTACCCTAACTTATTCTAATTTGTTATTTATCACAGAAGTGTACTTTGTTGTTCTCAGCTTGTCAGAAAGAAGGCTAGACTAGTGTCCCTCTCATTGAAGCTTTTTATTTTGTTTTTAATTAGCAGCATTCATTTATGTCACCACCACCACCACTGCTGCTACACCATTATGACACCTCTCCCTATCCCCCCTCCACCATAATCTGTAGCCTGAACTAAAGTTGTCCAAAAATCAGATTACTAGCTCATTGGTGTGTAATAGAAGTATTTATCAAACTTTACTGTTAACTTTGGCATAATAGTTCTAGATGACAGAATAAAGTGTTTTCTTTTCCAGTCCATTAGTTTTTGTAGCCAAGCCCTGTTTTCATTTAAAAATACCCACTTATGTTCTCAAGTCCAATCCCTTACTGAACACCAAAATCAAAATTAAAGCTTTCTTCCATACATCCAATGGATAACATTGGGTAATTGGTTTAACTGCTGAATTGGTCTTAATATTAGGAAGATCTTTACTAACCTTCAGTCTGCATTAGCTATGTTTGGAAGACTGCAGACAAAAATTGAGATAATTTCAGTTGGAATTTCTCTGTTTATTCACTGGGTCTTTGTATTTAGTAAAGCATATGTCTGTAAGTAGAACATATCCCAATGCATATATCTAGTGAAAGATGCTTAGGATCCAAAGGGACAAGTACCATTTCAATAAACTACATGTTACTATAAATTGATGGATCATTGAACAAATTAATCCAGAGTCCTCATTTGAGGCACAAATGACAATGCTCACATGCGGCACATATGCAGGATTATACAAAGATTTCTGAAAAAGCCTCTAATGCTGGAAGAGGTAGAAAAAAAGAGAGGAGGATAACCATCAGTAACATACTGTACACCATTAGAAGAAAAATCAAGTTAGAGACAGTTTATCATTTGAAAAACTTTATCAATGTGGTTGCTAAGAGTTGGCACTGACTTGATGACACATAATCAACCAATTCACCAAATAGTGCTTATTTAATTCTATCAAAAAGTATTCCCAAGACTACAGCAGTTTTATTTTATACCTGCTGCTTTTCAGCTTTATTACTTTGCTGATATTTTAGTTCTCTGTTTAGTGGAATGTGGCTATATCCAAGATATCCATACCATTCAGACCAGTGGTGGTACTCAGCCGGTTCACACCGGATTGGGCAAATCAGTAGCAAGAATTTGGTGAGGGTTGCCGAACTGGTAGTAAGTTCTGGCTGGCCATGCCCTTGACCCGGTCGCCCTCCCGCCTGATGCCCGCTTACCCACCTGCCTGACATTTGCACAAGGTATTTTTTTTCCCCTCCCGACAATCAGCTCCCGACAATCATAGATCAGCTGTGCCGGGATTCCCCTTGGTGAGGCCCTGGAAGGCAAAAAATGGAGGGAGGAGCTCAGCCCCCCCTCCATTTTTTTGCCTTCCAGAGCCCCAGAGGAGCCTTAGGGGAGCAAAAATGCCCCCCCAGAGGCTCTTCTGAGGCTAGAAAGCTCCCAAAATGGAGCTTGGAGGGGTGCTGCGTGCCCCTCCCATGCTGTTTTTTTTCTTCCTGAGCTTTAGAGGAGCTTTAGGGGAGCAAAAATGCTCCCCAGAGGCTCCTCTGAGGCTAGGAAACTCCCCAAAATGGGTGGGGTTGGCAAAAAAGCAAAAAAAAAATAAAATAAAGCCACATCCACCCAGTCACATGGCCACGCCCACCAAGCCACACCCACAGAACCGGTAGTAATTTTTTATGAATCCCACCACCGATTCAGACATCACTAAGACAAAGTAAAAGACAATTCAGGCCTGGGAAAGGGAGGGAGAGGCTGAGGGGCCTACGACAATTTGCCATGGTCAACTTGCAGCAGCCAATTCACCACAGCTTGCTGAAGGACAAGAGTTACACTAATAACAAAGAAGTGGTGGAATCGAATCATTAAAGAAAGGATGAAAAAGGAGGGACCGAATGAAATGTGAATAACAAAAATCCAAATATTTTTTTGATTTTAAATAATTGAATTAAATTGTTAAGTTGTCCTGCAGCTATTGTCCCATGGTGTATTGTCCCATGACAAGTTAGATGTGATGAGTTGGCTAGGGTGAGTTGGCTGTGGTGAGTTGTCTCATTCCAGAGACAAAGAGAGAATGAGAGAGAGCTTGAAATAAACCCAGGGGAAGCTAACAGGCTTTCCAGATTTTGTAATTCTGCCTTCCATCAATAAAATAGAATTCCTGTGATGTCCTGGCATACCTTGAAGGGATGACGCTCTGGAACTGAAGAACTGTCTCCATCATAAATATACTGTCATCATCATAAATATAGCTGTGTCAGTATGACATCCTCCCCATTCAATAATATGACTCTTATTCTACTGTTAAGGTTCCAGTCCTTCCTCTATTCCTTATTTAAAAGGTTAGAAAAGGATCACAGCCTCCTACCTAAGCATCCTTTACAGGTGTTCTCCTGGAGCTCTTATTATTCCCATTCAGTCAAGAATCAGGGAATCAGAGTCCCAGCTCAGGTAGAGCAAGCCAGGTTAAAATATGCATAGGATAGACAGGTTGAGTTGATTGGACTTCTTTGGAATCAACCAGCCACTTTAGCATGACATTTTCATGACTGCACCTGCAGATATTGAGTGGAGACCAAGACGTTTTCTCTTCCCCTGTACATGTCTAGCAATGGGGCAAGTCTATTTCCAGATGCACACTTCTTTCAGTTGATCAGGCCAAAGCCAACTTTATTGCTAAATATGATGCAACACTTTGATCGCTTATTTATGACTTTTCTATGGGCCAGTTCCTGAATTATACTACATCTGATCCTCCTTTGCTGTGTGCCCCTATATATGCTCATGAGGCAAACCTTGTAGAGGGAAGACCCCAACAGTAGATATGCAAGACCTGGAATGGGCTCTAATGCTGGGAAAGCTAGGAGGAGAGTTCAGGGGTAATGAATGCACTGTTTGGGAGACCTAAAATAACAAGCCTGGGATAGATAGGCAGATCAAGTCTATGGGGTCACTTGGAGTTAGAAACATGTTGGTGGCACATAATTATCAAATGATCACCATGTTATTATAGAAATCCTACATCTCCGAGGTTTCTGTCCTCATGGTGGGAGAAAATGAGGTCAAGTTAGGGGAGAGAGAAAACACATTCCTTCTGAAGAAAGGAGGCTGAAGAGTAAGAGAAAAAGTGAGAGGAAGAGCCTTGCTGTTTATCTCTCCCTAAATCGGTAAAAAAGATTTACCAAAGTGCATGTATCTCTGTTCATTCAAGCAGAAAATTACACCCCCAGAATAATAGGAACATTTAAACTGTACCCATCTCATTTTCCTCACTGTCCTAAATGTGGGGATAAACAGCACATGTTATGCACATTCATGCCCATTGTGGCCCACAATATCAATAGACCAAAAAAAAAGGGTTATTTCAAATCTTGGGATAAAACATGACATGAGATTGTATTACAAATAAACTGGAGCTAAATCATTTACTCTTCATCTTTATTAACCTGTTCAAATTATCGAGTTTCTATTTTGGGGGGGTCTTTGATACACTTTGACGTTTCTGATTTATGAACTTACATTTCATCACAGCATGGACTTCATATATAACTTCTAGAATTCCACAGCTTCCAAAATTCTTAGGCAGCAGCTCAGAAGAGTATCCAGCATTATCAGGATTAAGGAACAGGATTTTCCTTGTGCGGCTCTTGGGGATTTTCCATTTGGCAACCTCTTCCAGGGTATATATTTGGTCATCTTGACATTCATGGAAATCTCCTTCTTCAGAACATGGCAAAAGAAAGGCATGGACCTGGCCATTCCTCTTTATTTCACAATTCACGGTCAGGGTCTCATTGCAATCTTCTACAGACACAAATACAATTTTCTCCCCCTGTTTGATGGTCAGGTTTTCTACCTGGATATCCTTAGAGCAACAGAAGCATGGTTGTTCCTGCTGTGTTGGCCCAATCCAAACTTTGTTCACAATTTCTTCAACATTCACGTATGGGCTTTTATCAGTCACTACCTTGCAAAGTCCTTCAAGGGCAATTTTCAAATTGGGGAAAAAAAGTTAAACATTATGCAAACATCAAACATTACCCAACATTCCTTTTATATTCACAGCTGCATGAGTTCGGGAAATTTCTATTAAACTAGAAAAAGTTGGCAATACTTTTGTAAAGTAAAGAAAATGTACATATATGCGTGTGCACATTTGGGCATGCTGTGAGGATACCTATTACTTGCTCATTTTCATTTGCCAAATTACTAGTTGAAATGCTATCTCCCAAGTATTTAAGCTACTTCATTTGCAGGATATTGAGCCATATGACTTTGGAACATGAATGTGTATAACAATTATTCTTTGATTTAGAGACAAGGTTACACCTTCTGCTTTTTTTGCTAAGATTTTTTTTTAATCCTACCTTTATTGCAACTTCAGGCAGTGAATGAAATGTAATCCTTCAGCCTCCTTTGTTATCACAACAACAACAACAACCCAGTTAAATGAGTTGGGTTGAAAGAGAGGGACTGATGTGAAGTCACTCTGCTACTGTTTTTTTATGCCTAAGGTAAGGCTACAACTCACATTCTCCCGATTTCTAGGCTAGCTGCTTTATCAAACTTGGCTCTTAATTTCAAGAGATAGCATGCCAATTATAATGAAGTCTGAGACCAGTTGTGATTAGGGCTGAAGCTACACAGACAGCTCACAGTGGGCAGGACCATTCTTTCCATGTTGCTTTTTCTGATCCATCTCCCTCTCTTTAGAAACTTCTTAAACATCACCTTATAGAAAATGCAGGCATGTAATACTATTAGATTCCTCCCCACCCCTTCAGCTGGCTTTATATTGTCATAGCTTAATTACTGAGAGGGTCATCCAGTTCTAATTACAGCTGTGGAATATTAAGAAGCAAAAAGTTCTGCAAATGAAATCCCGGAAAGGTGTTTTTATTTCCATCTTAATCAGAGCCACTGAAACTGTTTTATTAGAATAAGGGGGTGGAGGGATAGAGGGAAGACACACATATATATTTAGAAAATGTTTTCCTTGTTTTCCTTTCCTTTTTTTCCCCTAGAGCAGGGATTTCCAACCTTGGCAACTTTAAGACTTATGGATTTCAACTCCTAGAATTGCCCAGCCAGTATGCTGCCTTAGAAGAAGGTTTAGCAAGAAATTTAGAGAGCCAGGAAGTGAAAATTAATTTGGTACTGTGATTGACTTTTGATAGGCTTTCATTTATAGAGGGAATTGTATGCTGTGGATACTTTATTTCTAAAGTATCTATCTGTAAAATGTAATGACATAAATTATTGGTATTGACTCAGGATTTAGGATTTGGTCCACAATTGTTCATCTTTTAGATAAGGCTGACTGTTATGTATCACAGAGGTTAATTTAGGAGTAGAAGATAGGACACTTGGAGGAAAAAAAACTACTTCAAAACTACTTTATGCTCTTTGCCTCTGCTTACTAGCTTTCTTATCAAACAAGAAAAATATTGTACTGTACCTGGAAAATTTAGAGGTGGTTCTACTGTAGTGGACTGTATGCTTACATCTTCACTTCCTAGATTATTTGCAAGGATTTTTTTAATTTCTAATGCAACAACTTTAATCACATCGCCTGTGGACAAGCAACATTCATGGCCAAGCCTTTCATACATCGAACCTAAGAGATAATGTAAAAAGAAGTTTTACTGATTTTATTAGCAGCATTAAAATACAGTTCTATACATTCTATTGTTTCATTATTGTGAGACAATATATTTTTATCTTTAATGCACAGGTCAGATACTATCTATAAGTCTGGGTGTAAATATCAAGTCGAGTGAGAATCAAATTACTGTATTTTTCGCTACATAAGATGCATTATCCCCACCCAAAAGTGGGTGGAAATGTCTTTGCGTCGGTGCTGGTCCTTTGATGAATAGCAGCTGGGCTGCGGCAGAGGGGTCCTTTTACAGTGCTGAACCCCACCTCTTCTGTCTTTGTCATTGCCCACATGTTCTATCTCTTTTTCTCAGTGCAGGAGTCAATAGGCAGAGCTGGCACATGTGAGGACACCTATCTGTGGTCCTCTCAGGCTCAGGTTCAGAATATTTTTTTCTTGTTTTCCTCCTCTAAATCTAGATGTATCTTATGGTCAGGTGTGTCTTATAGCATGAAAAACATGGTAATTATTTTAAGACTTGCTAACTTACACCTTCATCTGCTTCTTTTATATATATATTGTTTTCTTAAGTTTTTGCGGGTATTTGTTCGGGTATTTTCCCACGTCATTATAGTTGTGCTTTTAAAGTTGTAGCAACGTTTCAATGAACACTATACAGAAGCCTGATGATGGCAGATGAGATTCTGCCAAAACACACACACACACACACACACACACATACACATACACATACACATACACATACACATACACATACACATATACATATACATATACATATACATATACATATACATATACATATACATATACATATACATATACATATACATATATACATGCTGGAACCATTCTGCTTCCTTATTAGTGACTGCCTAACTGCCACATGACACAGAAGGTAGGTCATGAACCAGGAACAAGGAAATCCAGCAACTCAGCACGTGCTCAGGATAGGGTGATCAAAAAAAAAACATGATGCACCAGGTTATGCCAGTATGGAGATGATTGGTCCTCCGTATGGGCCAGTATGTGGAAGGAGATTATTGGCCCTGATTAGCAAACAATGTAACTGTTCTTATTACTTCTTGTTAATAAAAGAGCAGGCCCCAAACTGTTCTGGGCTCGCTCGCTTGCTCATTCATTCCAAGGAACCTGGCTCATGTCATTTTTCCTTCTCGGCGTTGTAAGGCCTACCCCATGAGCGGCCCATTAGGTGCGGGATGAAAAACCCGCATTCTGGTGACCCCGACGTGATCCACTCCAGGGTGCGCCTCGGACCGCTCATCCTTATTCGCTCGAAGGGAGCTGCGCATTCGCCTGGCCTGAAACACGACCACGACTCCGTAGTATGGGGGGAAAATTCTCTCAACAACAGACGGAGCATCTGAAGGAATTGAGAGAATTAACCGAATCCTCTTCCAAATTATTAAAAGCCTCAGGGAAGCCCACATCCCTTTGTTAAAAACGGCAGATAATTGATCTGCTACAATATATTTGGCTCCATTGTCCCACCTACCCCGAAAAGGGTTCTCTTAAAATTAGCACTTGGACTAAAATTGGCGAATATCTCCATACCAGTCCCCAAGCTCCAATTGGCATTTTAACAGCCTGGAGACATGTTATGGAATGTTTAATGGTCCATCATAAATTCTCATCTCAAAATTGTCCTGGGGATGCCTTGCCACCTCCAAATTATGAGGACTATCCCTTACACACACAGGGCCAACAGCCCCCAACATCACACCTTCTTTCAAGGAGCCTCTAAAGGTCGACCCACCTCCTCCTGCTTCGTGTGTCTCCACTAGGAGAAAAGGGGGTCGCTCTAACACAAGCCATCCAAATGGCTCACCAGCACGGAGAATTAGAACCAGGGGAGGAAGAAGGAGCTTATATGTATCCAATTGAATGGCAAGCGCCAGCTGCTCAGGGTGGGGCTCCTGTCCCACAGTATGTCAACATGAATTATAAAGTAGTAAGGGAAGTCAAGGAAGCAGCAAAAATTATGGGGTATAGTCTCAAGTACTTTCATGGTTTGTTGAATTCTATATCTGGGGCAAATGAGGATTTCCTGATAGCACACTGGAGATCCCTTTGTCCATGGTTTTGACTCCATCTCAGTATGTTATATGGAATTCAGAGTATGGTAAGCAGGCTGCTATTGCCATTGCCAACGGCTTACCTGCTGGGGTAGTTGGTGATATGATTATGGGAGAGGGCACCATGACGACCCTGCAACAGCAACAGACCTCGCCCCAGGCTGCCTTCCCCATAATCAAACAATGTGCACTGTCCGCTATCCGTAAAGTGGATGATCAGGGCACACCTTTGCAGACCTTTTCAAAAATTATTCAGGAACCTAACGAGTCATTTGCTTCATTCGTTAGCCATCTGCAAACAGCCTTAGAAAGACAAATTGACAATCATCAGGCTCGAAATGAGTTGTGTTTGAAATTGGCTTATGAAAATGCAAATTGGACTGTCAAAATTTTTTGCAACCCTTAACTTCCAAGCCGGGAGTGACTTTGGCTGAGTATTTAACAGCTTGTCGCATAGTAGGAACAACTTCACCTCTATGCATACTTTAGCTGAAGCCATCACGGCTGGGATGAACCCCTCCTGCTAATGTCTTGCCCGTTAACCCACCCGTAGGCAACTGTTTTAATTATGCGGGAAGCCTGGTCATTTTAAGTCCCAATGCAGAGCTCCAGGCGGGGGCTCTCATAACAATTCCAGAAACCAAGCTGCCAAGCCAAAAACGGTTTGTCCAAAATGTAAAAAGGGTTTTCATTGGGCAAATCAATGCCACTCCCAACCGGAGCAAAACCCTTCTCAGAATTATCATCAGGGAAACTAGGAGCGGGGTTTGCAGCTAACCCCGCCCAAAGGCTGCCGACACCTCTTCATACTCTTATGACATGGTGGCTGATGAGACTGTAACCTATTATACACCAGGGCAAGTAGACACTCTTTTCATTAGTCCAAAACAGTCTTTTAACCTTCCTCCTGACATTCCGGTGTTAATCTGTCCTACATTAGATCTCACAGAAATGGGGGTAATAGCTGCTCCTTTCCTGAGGAGTTCGGACTCTCTGTCTGACATTTCCCTTTCCATCATAGTTAATACACCTATAACTATTAACCAGGGAGATGTAGTTGCTAGAATGATTGTGCTCATTGATCAACAACAGTGTTATGCCATAGATCAGCCTGTGCTAGTGCCAAAACCCATGGCTTCATTTTCACTAAATGGCCACTCCTTTTCCGGCCTTTTAGACACCGGGGCAGACATATCTGTCATTCGGACGGCGGAGTGGCCAGCGAACTGGGTAACGGACGTTGCCCCAGCTGTTCGAGGCGTGGGCGGTGCACAGGCAGCACGGGTTAGCCGTGATTGGATTAAGGTACAATCAGATGACACACAAAATACCGCCTACATAAAACCAGTGATACTTCCGCTGCATACTAACCTGTGGGGGAGGGACATTATGTCGCAGATGAAAGCTCGCCTTACGCTTCATTAACTTCCTCTTATAGCACTGCTAACCTTCCTTTCTTTATTATTTCCTTCCTTGTTTCATTGAAATAATTTCCTAGTCCACAAGCTATGCTTCGCTTGCAGCTGCTTGATACACAACCTGTCTGGGTGGATCAATGGCCTTTAACCTTAGAAAAAACTTCCGCTTTGCAAGCACTTGTCGCTGAACAAGTCCAAAAGGAACATTTAGAGCCATCCCTTAGTCCTTATAACACTCCTGTATTTGTCATAAAAAAGAAAAGTGGCGTGTGGCGTCTCCTGCAGGATTTGAGGAGTGTTAACGCAGCAATAGCTCCCATGGGACCGCTTCAATGTGGTCTGCCTAACCCTAATTTGATTCCAGTCGAATATGATATGATGGTGGTGGATCTAAAAGATTGCTTCTTTTCCATCCCGTTACACCCTGAGGATAGACAATTGTTTGCATTTACAATTCCGTGTCTTAATAATCACAGACCAGCGGAACGCTTTCAATGGACCGTTCTTCCCCAAGGGATGTTAAACAGTCCCACCATGTGCCAATACTATGTAGACAAAATCTTGCAGCCATACAGGAACAAATATCCTGCATTTTTGGTCTATCATTACATGGATGACATCTTGGTGGCTGCTAGGGGCCCTGCAGGGACCATTTACTCTACCATCACCGTCTTGCAGGGGATCCTAGCTAAGGGGGGTTTGGTTATAGCTCCTGAAAAGATTCAACAACGCCCCCTTTCAATGTTTGGGACACAAAATGCTTGCTGCTTCTGCCTCGCCTCTCCTCCCGCAGTTGAGCCTGTCGGCACCCCCACGCTTGTTCAACTTCAACAATTCTTGGGCTCTTGAATTGGGCCCGACATATCTCGGTCTTACAACTAATGACATTTCTCCTCTCTTTACTGCCTTAACTCAGGGAAAGAATCCTGGGGATCGCATTTCCCTTAACAATGACCACCTCCATACTCTTGCTAACATCAACCACGTATTAGCGACCACATGGGTGGACAGGGCCGAGGCCGATGTCCAACCCTCACTCATCCTACTCAACACACCCCACTTACCCACTGCAGCAATCCTCCAAAAAGCAAAAGGGTCCACATCCTCAAGTGGATTCACCTACCTCACACTCCAAGAACCACACTGACTGGTAAAGATGCTTCCTTTGCCTCTCTCATTGTAAAGGGGAGGCATAGGACTAAGTCCTTAATCGGGGTTGAACCATCCTATATATATGTTCCCTGCTCCTTACATACTTGGGAACATCTTTTTCAAAACTCTGACTCTCTGCAATTTGCCTTAGCTCATTGGCCTGGCGTCATCTCCTGTCACCCCCACCTGATCCTAGACTCCAGTTAATAAAAACCGTTCCTTTTATATGGAATTCCCTCTGTCCCCATCACCCCTTCCTGCCGCCATCACAGCCTTTGCTGATGGTGGCAAGCGATTTGGGGCCTGCACGTGGGAAACGGAGGGAAAATGGCACACGAGGATCACTCCGCCTCAAAAATCAGCACAACGCACTGAGTTATGTGCCTCATTGTTAGCCTTTCAGAAGTTTGCAACACAGCCTTTTAATCTCATTGTAGACTCTCTGTATGTTTGTCAAATTTTGCAGAACATCTATCAGGCCTATCTATCCCCCTCAGTAGAAACACATTTACTCTCCTTGTTCATCGCTTTACAGCACTGCATATCCGCACGCACTCACTCCTTCTACATTGCCCATATAAGGAGCCACCAACCATTTCCAGGGGCCTTACAGGAAGGGAACAACCGCGCTGATGCAGCAGCTGCATCAGCCTCAGAGGCCATGACACTCACTTCCTCTGCCGCTCTCACCCCCTCACAGAGTCATGCATATTTTCATCAGAATAAAAGGCTTTAAGAAAACAATTTTCTCTTACCATGGCAGAGGCCACGGCTATTATTCAACAATGTCCCACTTGTAGCCGTCAGGCACATGCCATACCTATAGGGGTTAACCCTAGAGGACTAAAAGCTTGTCAAATTTGGCAAATGGATGTCACCCAATTTTCACCATTTGCCCCTTGGAAATATTTACATGTTTCCATTGATACCTACTCTGGCCTCATTATGGCAACCCCGCAAAGAGGGGAAGCTACCAAAACGTAATCAATCATTGCATTCGAACATTTGCAGCATTGGGACGTCCAGATCAAATAAAAACAGACAATGGCCCGGCTTACTGCAGTCAGACGTTTGCAATTCTGCCAGCGGTGGGGAGTCCTGCATAAATTTGGGATCCCATACAATAGCCAGGGACAGGCCATAATTGAACGACCCAACCAGACCCTAAAAACTGCGTTAGAACGCTATATTAAAGATGGGGAAAAACTATCACCCAACCTCCCGGCGCTGCAAAACACCTTGAATCTTTGTCTCTATACACTCAATTTCTTAAATCTCACTGGGGTGCCACCCACCTCAGCTGCCACTCGGCATTTTCTTCTCCTGATCTATCTTCTTCTTCACGCCCTTTGGTCTATTACAGGCAACTTCCCGACCCCCAGTGGAAGGGGCCAGCCGAACCAATTACTTGGGGGCGCGGCTACGCAGCTGTCCAGCTCGCTGGAGAAAAGACCCTGTGGGTTCCGGCCCGAGCAGTCGACCTACCATGGCTCCTCATAGCATTTTACCCTTCATATTATTCCTTTTCTTCTTTCAACCTGTGCTCACTTCACTTTCTGTCTCTCCGCGGTCATGTTTGCCCCATTCAAAGCTGAGATAATTTTTCATTATAAACTGCCGCGTCCCCTCACGGCTGCCCCATCACTTGCCTTTTTAAACAAAAGCCCGTCTTTCCTTCTCCCTACACACGGAACAGCGCTATTCTAATTTCCGATATTGTTTTCTTGACCTTCACATCCTTTCTCACCCATCTACAACAGGATCCTATTCCTGCCTTGCCTTTTCCACCTTGCCTAACGGCACTCAAATCCAATTTTCCATATCTGCTCAACTCTACACCCCTTACTCCTTCCACTATCCTCCCATTTCCCCTTCTTTCTCTTTGGTCCACCCTACCTCAACAAATGCCTGCCATCTCCATCTCGCTGCACGGCTATTGTGATGACTCCATCCTGTGGGATCCACCTGCCAACTTCCGTCAGTGGCTGTCTCATCGACTCTCCTTGATCTGCCACATCTGCAACAACCAGTTTCGCTTCCAACTTTCCTCCTGCCCACCGCTGACGTTACACCGCTGCACAACTGCTCCTACACCGTCGCTGTATGCCCGTGGCTGTTTCCTGCATGCCTCTATGGTTCCTCAGTTTCCGTTAATACCTGCACCTGCTTGACATCGTCGCTCGAAGGACCCTCAACTTGCTCATCGCTCCTTCAACATCACCTGGACTATTAAAGATACTTATGGACAGATTCTAAACTCCACTTCTAACTACACTCGATTGGACTCTTATTTTCCTTCCCTCCACTTCGACCTGGCTGAAATGATCCTGGGACAAACGGCATACAGGGAAGAGACTGGATCTCTTACTCCAAATCCTCAATGGGTCCAGAATATTCCCTTTATGTATACCCTGGACATGACTCCATTCCTGCTCACATCTATATGTGCGGAGGGGTGGCGGACTGTTTTTGCAAGAGTTGGTCTTGTGTCTCTACTGGACAAATGTCATGGTCACCCCCTACAAAAATGACTTGATCATAATCCGCCGTACTACCGGCCATTATCCATCATGCCACAAGTATGCTGCCCAACCATGGAATCAGTGCAACCCCGTCACAATCACCTTTACAAATGCAGGGAAAAGTAGTAAAAATGGGACACTGGGGTTAAATGGGGGTCGTATGCATGCTTCATGGCCCGGTTATCATTATGGCAATGTTTTTATATCCAGCGTTATGTTTCTCTCCTGCCCTCCCCTCCCTTAGGACCAAATGCTGATCAGATTCAGTCTTCTTTTCTTCAGCCACTAACCAATCAACAGCACCCTTTGCTAGGATTGCTCTCCTCCTCCTACCAAGCTTTGAATTCTACTAACTCTACCCCTTCTTCCCAATGTTGGCTGTGTGTTTCCTCTATCCCTCCATTTTATGAAGCGATTGGCTCAATTGAGCCCATTGTCAATGCTACTAATGATTCCTCATGCCGATGGAGAAATAGCTCTCTCACTATTACGTCAGTCATCGGTCAGGGATGTTGTCTTGGTAACATTCCTCAAAACTATTCTCAATATTGTGCCAATGCTACTACTGGTAAACATCTCTGTGATTTATATCTCCCACAATCCAGAAATCCGATCGCTGCAGGCTACACTCAGGTCTTTTCCACGGTCAGTGGTGCTAACATCACTCTGCGCCTTAAAGGTCAATATTTTATTCCTGGTAACAATTCCCTTTGGGCCTGTTCTACCGGTCTCACGGCCTGTGTTCATGGAGATGAGCTAGTTAAAAGTAATTCATTTTGCATTCAAGTACAATTGCTTCCAAAAATAGATGTGTATACCTCTGATGATTTCATTTCTATCTTAGAGCCTCATCAATATCATTTAAAAGCGAAAAGAGAGATTGTCACTGCTCTAACATTATCAGTCCTCTTGGGTCTTGGTGCTATGGGTGCCTCTACCGGCATTGCAGCACTAGCAGTTAACCAGAATCAACTTCATCAACTCAGTGCCACCATTGATGAAGACCTCAGGCGCATAGAAACCTCAATTGTAGCCTTGCAGAACTCTCTCACATCCTTATCCGAGGTAGTAATACAAAATAGACGAGGCTTAGATCTCCTATATTTAAAACAAGGGGGATTATGTGCAGCACTTAAAGAAGAATGTTGTTTTTATGCGGATAGCTCTGGAATTGTTCTAGACTCTATGAAAGAGCTTGATAAAAGGTTAAAAGAAAGAGAGCTTGAAAGGTCCTCGAATATGCTTGGTACCAGGGACTATTCTCATGGTCTCCTTGGCTTACTACGCTTCTCTCTGCCCTAATTGGACCTATAATATTACTCATATTACTTTGTACCATTGATCCTGTGTAGGCACTCGCCTACTAAAATTTGTCAAAAAACGCTTAGCTGCTATAGATACTGATATCAATATGCTTGTAAACATGCGCTCTGGTGCTAAGGACGAACAACTGTCACTATTGGCTTATCAGTCCAAAACTGAGGACGAGTCTGATACACCCCGGACCAGAGCTATGGTAAGAAACCTCCTTCCCCTGAGAAAGCATCCTTCCCTCTGGCATGTTTGGAGCTCCATGATAAGGTTCCGCCACTGTTCAGTGACAGTGAGCAGGATAGCTCCTAAAAACAAATAAAAACAGAGGAGATGCTGGAACCATTCTGCTTCCTTATTAGTGACTGCCTAACTGCCACATGACACAGAAGGTAGGTCATGAACCAGGAACAAGGAAATCCAGCAACTCAGCACGTGCTCAGGATAGGGTGATCAAAAAAAACCCATGATGCACCAGGTTATGCCAGTATGTGGAAGGAGATGATTGGTCCTCTGTATGGGCCAGTATGTGGAAGGAGATTATTGGCCCTGATTAGCAAACAATGTAACTGTTCTTATTACTTCTTGTTAATAAAAGAGCAGGCCCCAAACTGTTCTGGGCTCGCTCGCTTGCTCATTCATTCCAAGGAACCTGGCTCATGTCATTTTTCCTTCTCGGCGTTGTAAGGCCTACCCCATGAGCGGCCCATTAGGTGCGGGATGAAAAAACCCGCATATACATACATATAAAATTCATGTTTTATTTACAGTTTTCTTTTACACCATACATATTTTGTGAACAATGTATTGACTGGGTCAATGTCCTTTTTAAACAATGCTAACAATGATAGTACAAATAAGTATATATAATCCTAATCTTCCAACTTCAACAATACTATTCTCTCTTTATAGTTCTTTTTAGCATGTATTTATTATCCTCTATTAAGTCACTTATATTTAATATTTTAAAAATTACTCATTTATTCATCTGCTTCTAAGGGGGCATGGTAGCTTCTGAAAAAAGCAAATCTTTCTCTGTCTTCTCTTCCGCAGTTTGTCTAGAAACTATTTGTTTAATTTGTTGCCAGAACTTTGTATGTAATTTTTGTGAATCAACAGCGCTGCTAGCATCTAATATTTTCAAATTGTTTATGGCTAATGGAAAAAATATTTAGCAGTCACTCTAGCTTATAGAACAGATCAGTTTTGGCATAGTACTTAAGGCACCCGGCTAGAAACTGGGAGATGTGAGTTCTAGTCTTCCCTTAGGCATGTGTGATCTTGGACCAGTCACTCTCTTTCAGCCCCAGAAAGGAGGCAATGGCGATCCACATCTGAAAATGCTACCAAGAAAACCGCAGGTACTTGTGCAGGCAGTTTCCAGGCATCAACACTGACTTGAAAGTATTAAAAAAAACTATAGGCCACTTTAAAAGAAGAATCCAAAAAAGAAGATAATTTTGGAAAATAATTAGTGGTTGTAATTGAAACAGTTCTGATACTGCTTACAAATGGGAGTTTCAGTTGATCTCAAGATTACTTCTCCCTCCATCTTAAATAGTACAGAACTTTTCTGTCTCAATTTTTTTTATATATTTTAGAGAACTTGGGATTTAAATCTGACTACATGGTTCTGACATATCCATATTTCTCAGGGAAAACATGCCCCTGTTTAACAATCTTAAGCCAGCAGAAAATTCAATTGTCTATAAAATTGTTACTTTATATATATTTTAAAAGTAATGCCTTTACAAGGTGGGGAATACAAGTTCATTTCCTTGAAATCGATTGGCATATAACATCCTTAGCTTATTCAATACCAAACATATATTTGATTCCTTAGAGGAGAAAGTTTCAGTAAACTAGATACATTTTTAAAGGAATTATTGTTCTTTAAAATTATATCCATGCTTAAATGAATAACTTTATTCATTTCTTCAATATTGATTGTAAAATAATTACCAGGGGAGAGAAAAATGAGAAATGTTTTCTTGTTTATTTCTAATTGGAAACAAATGTTGCCTCCTGAAAGATTTGTTGTATAGCTTTAAATTGCTCATGGTTGATGGAACAAAACCTCAACTGATCTAGGGTATTCAGCCCTTGAATGAACCAAACCCTGAAATGGTACCAGGTGTTTCAGCTATGAGAAACAGTGGGAAAATCAGAACTAGCTTCTTGGGATGCAAAAATCTGCAATGGTGGCAAAGAAGTAAAAAAATCAAACTCTTGGCTACTTTATAGTGGTATTCTAGATCAGGGGTCCCCAACCACTGGTCCCTGATCATTTTTTACCGGGCCGCAAAGCTTGGGTGCTGCCATCTTGTTTCGACAGCGCTTCCGGGTTTTTGATTGCTTCCGGGTTTTCGGTTGGAAAGTGCTTCCGGGTTTTCAGTTGGAAAGTGGCGTTTGGGTGCTTGCGCCTTAGTTTCGTTGAAGGGGGGCAGCTTCGAACGAAGAGCCGTCCCGATGGCGGTGGAGTCTCGCGTTACTCAGGTACCGGTCCGTGGAAGAATAAATATGGGGGGGGGGGGGGGGGGGGGGGGGGGGGGGGGGGGGGGGGGGGGGGGGGGGGGGGGGGGGGGGGGGGGGGGGGGGGGGGGGGGGGGGGGGGGGGGGGGGGGGGGGGGGGGGGGGGGGTGGGGGGGTGTGTTTTTTTTTTTTTTTGTTTTGGGGGGGGGGGGGGGGGGGGGGGGGGGGGGGGGGGGGGGGGTGTTTTGTTTTTTGTTGGGGGTGGGGGGGGGGGGGGGGGGGGGGGGGGGGGGGGGGGGGGTGGGGGGGGGGGGGGGGGGGGGTTTTGGTTTGGTTTGTTGGTGGGGTTTTTTTTTTTTTTTGGGCTGGTTTTTTTTTAAAAGGGTAAAAGGGGGGGGGGGGGGGGGGGGGGGGGGGTTTTTATTTTTTTTTTTTTTGGGTGTGGGGTTGGGGGTGGTTTTGTGGTTGGTTGTTTTTTTTCCCCCGCTTTCCGGGTAATCATGAAACCGGTCCCTGGTTCAAAAAAGGTTGGGGGCCACTGGTCTAGATCATGGGTGTCAAACTCGCAGCATCGTGTTTCCGTCACTTGACATATCATGACCTTTTTTGTCAGGGCTCAGCATCCACCCCCATTCAAATCATGAGTCTTTAGCCGCATCTCTCAGAGTTAAAAGAAAAAAGATTTATTAGGAGTGAACATGCCAGTGCTACCTGGGTGCAGCCGACTCTGAGGCACATCATTCATTTCACCCTTGACCCTGGTCTTCCACCACCCCCTGGATGTATATTCTCCAATGGGACATAGACAAGAATAATCATTCATGCTGTCCAGTAATAATCTTGCATCCCAGAAGCTTCGGCCACCTAAGCAATTATTTATGAAAGCATTTTAGGATTGCACTACTTCCCCCACTTCCTTTCTGCTGACAACTCTAAAAGACCAGAGAGATATTTCTGAGTTGACATTTTTCCCTTCACAGACCTGGGGTGGGCATGGCCTGCAAATGATGCATCCGGCCTACGGGTCACTAGTTTGACACCCCTGGTGTAGATCTTTGCAACCCAGTTACGGGGGCCTGAGTCTTAGCCTTTCTGATTGCAATTATCAAAAAAAGCTGTGGAAACTATAGCTAGTCCTCATTTAGTGCCCAGAAGTGGTACTGGTGATTCAGTTGTTAAACAAAGCAATCACTAAGTAGAAAAATCAGATGACCACAACTTTTCTTAAGATTTTACTTCAGCTTCACTTATTTATTTACAGCAGGGGTCACCAAATGTGGCCACTTGAAGACTTGTGGACTTCAACTCTCAGAATTCCCCAGAATTCCTGAAGAATTATGGGAACTGAAGTACATAAGTTTTAAAGTAGACACGTTTGGAGACCCCTGAGTTACAGCATCAGAAAGGATATGACTCCCGAATATCCAGGTCAGCCTAAACGGAGGGGAAGTTTTTCAAAATGTGACATGTAAGGAAGCTAGGAAAAAAGGACAAATCTTACAGCTATTTTACATCACTTCCTTGTTCTTTAGAATGTTTATCCTGGGCTGAGGTAATTAGCAAAAATATTTATATTTACATTCATGGGAGAGGAAGGGATGACAAGAGACTAAACAGGCACACAATGGGGAATACATATCAAAAGGAATATGCTAGGCCAGCTGTTTGCCTAGCATCCTTATAACTCCAAGCCTGCCAGAAGATTCTAATCAACTCATTAAGGTCACAAAGCTGAGCATGTTAACTTGCAGTTAATACCTTTTAGGGAAGCGTTGCAAGGCAGAGAAAAGCATCTTAGGAAGAGATAGCTTGTTTAGGCAAGATCTCCGCTCTTCAAGGGGAGAAGAAAAAAAATGGGTCAGGAATAGGATAACATGTACTGATGAACTGCAATGGCAAGCATGTGACACAGAGAGTGAAAGAAAGAGAAGCTACAAAAGTTATAAATGTGGGCCCTGGTTGCAAAGTTACTTCTTCATCCCCATTGCAATTGCTAATGGTCACTGTCTGAGGCAGTTGCTAAGTGAGGATCCTCTCTAATAAAAGCTGATTTTGGGGGGGGGGATTTTGGTGTCACATATAGAACACAATCCTTTCAAATCAATTATCTCTTTTGGAGCAGAAGGACGTTCTGCTAGAAAAGATTGTATTCCAATTGTAACATGAAAGAGGGAAGAAAGTTGGAAGCAGTTTGACAGAATATACCATTTATTTTACAAAGCCCGGAAAGAGGTTTGAGAGAGCCTGCTTTCCCTCCAGCATTTAGAACTCGCTCTTGCTTTCCTTGTATAAGCCTAAAATAAATCCTGAAATGTGTATTTTGTGGTTCCCTACTCAGGTAAACCTGAAACACTGTTGAAACTCCTTCCAGTCTGCTCGGGCACCCCTAAAATAGGTTTGTGCAGCTGAAGTGGGATGGCAAAGCTCCAAAAAAAACCTTCAAGAGTTAACTAAACTCATAGCTCTAGTCCATGGGTGTCAAACTTGCTGCGTCACATTGATGTCACGTGATGGATCGCGATGTTTTTTGCCTTCGATGAGCTGGGGTGGGTGTGGCTGGCATGTGACGCATCTGGTCTGCAGACTGCCAGTTTGACACCCCTGGTCTAGTCATTGGTCAAAGATGTCCACCAAGCAATGGCATCTTAATTTTTTTATTTTATTTTCTTTGTAAGAGGAGGTAATTGCATCCATTGAGCATTTTAAGTATAAGAGTGTTGCAACATTAGAGAATCTCTTAATTCTTTTTTAAAAATGACTAAAAATAAATACCTTCTCAATCTGTGTCATCTCCTTGACTAGTTCAGACAGGAAACCAAACCCACAAATACTAAGGCTACCTTGACTATAAGATTACAGTAACAGAATCTTGAAAGTGTGAAATACTTTTCTGCTTCCTCTGCTTTTTCTTTCCAGAGAGTTATGGATCCCTTCTGATATGTTTTCTATGCTGCTGTTCTTTCAGAGACACAGATGTCTTTTGCCTGATCATTATGTAGGCTGTGATTCTCCCTCTTGTCTCCCAAGGTTATTATTACAGCCTATTAAAATCTATGTCATCTATGCACAAACCCCATTTTTCAGACAATTGTGGAACATCTCTCGCCAGTCCAGTAGATACAGCCAATCCAAGTTGGGACTGCTACTAGAGTAGAACAAAATGCTAGATGCTTTCTATCTCTTTGTTTCATCTTGCAAGTCAACTAAATTTGCAATCCAGATAAGGAAGGCCTATAGGAGACGGAACTAATCTTCCCCAAAAACTGTGGGGCAAAAGGTCAAGGATTCAAATTGTCTGTCCGTTCATCCATCCATCCATCCAAATTTATTAGCTGACCAGGTCTACCATCTGGCTGCTTTATTGGAAATGCAGTACAGCTTCTCTTCGTCACAGAAACCTGAATGGAGAATATTATTCCATTCATTTATGGAGAGAAAAAAGAAGCATCCTCCTTTGCACTTTTTTTTGGTGTTCTTCGATATGTGTGAAAACAGTAAGAGAGGGAGAGAAAGCAAAAGAATGAACAACAGAGAAATCTGCCTGGTGTGCCATTCTGTAGGTGGTTATTGGATTAAAGAGAAAATCCCACTTCCATTCAATTGTACACCCTCCCACATTAACTATTTCTCTGTTAACTGTAATGTTACATTTATTGTTCTAGTCTTTTACAATATTGTTGTATGCTACCCAGAGTTGTGTGACAATGAGATGAGTGGCATATACATTTAATTAATAAATAAATAAAATTAATATAGGGCTTCCCAACTACTGGTACTGGTCTGCAGCAGGCCAGAAACTGGTCTGTGCAAACAAGTGATGTCCCATCTGTGGGATGCAGGCAGCACACACAAAACCACATCCTCTCTGGTCCACAGAAAAACATCTCTCCAGTCACTGGTGCCCAAAAGGTTTGGGGGCGCTGCTCTAACATATAGTTGGCTATCACCATGCAAATTATTTTTATACAGAATAATTCTGTATCTTTTCTACCCTGAGGTGTTATTTTTAAAATAAAAAAACAATTGCCAAATGATCCAAAAGTTATTGGGATCTCCAATATCATAATCTCCAGTCTTTTCCTAGGTCTCTTGCTGGCCTTCATATGCTATTGAACTTACTCAGTATATCATCATATAATATTTATTGTAAATATTTCTGGGTAACCTGGGTAAGCATGAGTTTCCTAAAATTATTGAGGATGAGAAAATAAGTTATGCATTATGATTTCTGAAGCTTCTCTTTATTTTAGTTTGGTTTTGTGGAATTCCAGACAGAATAGTTTCTGCAAGATCATGGGCAGCAATGGTTATGCATTAAAAGAAAACCAAATGGAACTTCCGGTTTGTCGGCTTCGCGAGCGGCAGGGATTTGCGAAGCTGCGCGATCCCTGCCGCGCTAGCCGCTTCTGGGGCTCCGACCCAGACGGGTATGGAGCTAGGCTGCCCTGCAGGAGCAGCTGAAGGTAGGGGGGATCCGGAGAGGGGTTTGGGGGTGTTGCAGACCCCCTCCCGGCCGGTAGAACCCCCTTTTCCCAGGACGGTGCAGCGGCGGTCCGTAATGGCCGCCACAAAGAAGCTGGCAGCCGGGTAAGAATGCGCAGGAGGAAGTGGAGAAAGTGCTTGAGAGGAGAAAGTTTTTCTTGGCTCCTAGGACTCTAAGACATATTTAATAAAATTCCTGAAAAGTATGACTTTCTGAATAATACCTGCCAGAAGAGGAAAAAAGCGGCTGTTTGATGGTGCTGAAAGGATAGCTTTCCCTCTTTTCCTACGGAATAAATAACTGGATATTAAGAAACCTATTTTTTTAGGTGAAAATTGGTTTTAAGCGATGAGTGGGAAGAGAGAGGATTAAAAAGAAAATATTTGTATGCTAAGACTTTGTTGGAGCAGATGCCTTAAGGATTTGAAGACTAGAAGATATTGCAATAAGATTTTAAACAGATTTGGACTTTCTTTCTCTTTGATTGATATTACCCCAGAAGGAGAAAGTGAGAACTCTGCCTTGGTTTGGACTGACTGATAACTTTGGGACTGTTTTATTTTTTTTATTTTCTTTTGAATATTCTGGTTGTTGTAAGAAGAAAGAAGGGGAAAAGAAAAGAAAAGATCTATAATGGCTCTTTCTGTTGAGGAACTAAGAAAAGAATATGAACAAGCAAAAAAAAAATGGTAAAGATGGTGTGGAAGAAGCTTTCCTTTTTTTAGAAATGGCGCTTACTAACTATCAACAAACATTACAACAGATGAAGACAGCAGAGGAACAAGAAAGAAAGGAAGGAGCCATTTTTAATGAATCTCAGAATTTGATCAAGAAAGAAGGAAGAGAGAAAAGAAGAAATCTAAAGGACTTAAGATCTAAAAAAACATTTAAGAAAGGGAAAAATAAGGTGCAAAACCAATATGATGATAGTAAACAAAAGGGAAAAGGAACACGACAGAGAAGGGAAGCCGGTAAGGCAGAGGTTAGAAGAAGGGGGGGTAGAAAGGTTTGTTGGGAGAAGAAAGAAAGGGAAAAGGTGGAGAAAAGCTACAATGTTTTGAAATTAAATGGAAAAAAGAAATTTTTTATGGATAATGGATAAAGTATAATTTTTTAAAAAAAAAAAAGATTTTGCAAGGTACATAAGATGAGATGGTAGTATTGTAATGGTTTAAGAGTTGATAAGAGATTAAAATGTTAAAATGTTTAAAAATGATTGGCTTTAAAATTTAATAATAGGGGAGGTTTAGAATACTGTTTTAATTAAAGAGTTTAATAAGATTATGGTATTGATGTTATTATAAAATTTTTATTATAGTATCTTTTTTTTAATATTTGGATTTATTGTCTAATTATGTACTTAATTATTTTGGATGTATTAGTTAGATAGAATGTACCAAGCAAAATCGGATTGGGTATTGGATATTATTTTAAAGATTAATTTGACTAACTTAGGGGGAGATAGAAAGGCATCATACTCTGATTAATGATTTCAGGAGAAACTTATTTTCTTCTTTTTATAAGGAATGAGACAAAGGGATGATAAAAATGGACAAAAGATACAAATATAATGATTCAAACTAAGATGATTAATTAAGATAGAATTAAGAAGGGTGAAATATGTGGAGAAGTTAATATAGAAGGCTTAGAATGGTAAATAAAATAAGTAATGATATGTAAGATGAGCATGAATATAATTGAAGTCCATGAAGAGAGAGACACCTGGGTCCAAGTTACTTTCCAAAAAGATTTTTTTTATGTTTTGTGTGTTGTGTGTATATGTTTTTTGGGGGGGGAGAATTAGTAAAAACTTGTAGAAATATAGAATGAGAATAATGGTAACTAAGTCAGAAAGAAATAGATGAAATAATAATAATGATATTGAATAAGAGTAAAGAGAAGTAAAGAGAAATTGAATAAGAGGTTTTGGTATGTTATATGGAAATGGTTTAAAACAGAATCATAATTTTATCTGACTTGTTAAATTTACAATGAAAAAAGGTTTAAACATGTAATGAATAATGATAATTTGTGTGTTTTAAAAATTAATAAAACTTGTTTAAAAAAATAAATAAAAGAAAACCAAATGAAAACAGCAAGGCTTTGGATTGTGCTCGTGGTTTCAAACCAATGACATCAAGTAGAATCACCAGCCTTTGAACTGGCAATGAAATTATTAAAATAATGGACAGCTTCTGCCTTTTAGAATCTGCCATTTATAGTAAACAGGCAAACCGTTAAGAAGTATGCCACAGACTAACCCATGGTAGAGCAGACTTGAAGAACTTGGAAAAGATATCCAGATGCTTTGATGTGTCTATACCTACAAAGATCAGAATAGTGCAGGTCATGGTACTCTCTGTGACACTCTGTGGAAAAGAATGTTGGATGTTGAAGAAGCAGTCTTCCCCATTGTACGTTGCTTGTCAGAAGGTCACAAAAGGTGATCCTATGACCCTGGGACACTGCAACCATCATAAATATGAACCAGTTGCCAAGCATCCAAATTCTGATCTCGTGATCGTGTGAAAAATGGTCGTAAGTCACTTTTGAGTGCCATTGTAACTTTGAACAGTCACTAAACAAATGGCTGTAAGTCAAGGACTACCTGTAAAGGACTCTTCTTGTGATGACCTGGCGTAGCTTGAAAAGCTGATACTCCAGAATTGAAGGACTTTCTCCAGTTACGCTCATCAACATCGCCATAGAATACTTAACACTGTGTCAATGTAAGGACTCCCAAAACTTTCTCTTCATATAATATTACTGTGAGGCTATTCTTAAAGTTCCGGCCCTTGCTTGATACCTTCTTTAAAGGACTCAGAAAAGGGTCAGAATCTCCTACCCAGGTATCTCCCTACAGGAGCTGACCTAAAGCATTTACTATTCCAATTCAGCTGGGAATCAGGGTACATAGACTCAGTTCGGCTAAAAAGAGCCAGGTTAAAATAAACATAGGATAGACTAAATGAATTAATTGTGAGCAGAACTGCTGTTTCTTTGGAATCAACTAGTCACATTTAGCTCAGAAATATGTCTATTAATAACAGGTGCTAAAAAGTTAATGATGTTTTCATGAATGCATCTCCAGATATTGAATGGAGACCCAGGGATTTTTTTTTTCTTCTATGTATCTATCAATGGCACAAATCTATTCTCAGACTTTCACAGTTCTTTCAGGAGATTAGGCCAAAACCAGATTTATTGCTAAATTTCATGCAATGCTTTGATCATTTATTTATGACTTTTCTACATGTCAGTTCCTAATTCTTATACGCTACGTGTGCATATATATGCTCATTAGGCAATCCTTGTAGAAGGAAGGACTTCCAAAACTACAAATGCACATTATTTTATAACTATTTCATATGGGCTTTCCTGAATATACTTTTTCCCAAGAAAAAAAATCAGAGGCAAACACTGGAAAGTTATAAATGATAATTGACGTCCTCTAGATATTAAAGCAAACACTGTGAAGAAGTTGATCTCATGATCTAAAATTAGTGGATTGAGTAATAAATGTCATCTGGAAGCAACACGAAAGCATCCTCCATAAATTCTCTTCTTTTTATTTTGTTTTATTGAAACATTTTTAATTTAATCATGAGCAAGCAATCTTCATCTCTCTGTCTCTCATTCCATCATTTACTTTTCCTTTCTATCTAATATACTTTCAAGCAACACTGAAAAATGTAGAAAATGAAACAGAGACAAAATATGAATAATGGTACAAAAAAATACAGCGTGTAAAATATTCTGAGTTACAGCTAAAGTTCACACTATTGGTATTACCACTTCGGTGTAAATCAAACACTATCTGGACCCAGCACATTTCTGCTGGTCTATTTCCAACACTTCGATTTTTTTTTTCTAGCCTCATATATGCCATCCATTTTGATGACACTTGAGTTAACATGTGTTCAGATTACCCTTCATGGTTCAGTGACAATTTACACTTACTTTTCTGTATTTGAGGGTGGGATCTGTGACTACTGTCATTAGTCAAGTGTCTCAATTCTGTTGAACAACCACAGTATAGTCAGCTGGAGTCTAAATATAGCATGTACTATTTTAATATATACACTATCACCTAATGATATAAGGGTTCCCACTAGTAATGACATAATGCTCTTCTTACAATGTTCAACTTCAGATAAATGCTGAACCTGCATTATTATGCACAGATAGATAATTTGGACCAAACTTTACCTTCATTATAAAAGCCAGACTGGATTTGCAGAATCCGAGGTAGGGATTTTGGATCCAAAGAACGGATGAAATTCTTCAGGCTAGAGGCCATGGTCTGCACAGTAATAGAGAGATGCTGAACTTAAAGGCAAATATCTTTTAGGGGCCTTCTGGTATCTCTTCTTGCATTTGAAATGAAGCCTGGGAAATTCTGAAGCACGCTTTCTCTAGTAGAGACAATCTCATACATCTTCAATTTGGAGACCACTTCCTCTGACTTCACTCTGGGTTGCAATCAAAAAGGAATAAGGTGCTAAAAGTACTCTACTGCAGTGCCTACTTTTTGTACCAATCTGGGTCACAGGAAACACATATAAGCAGCTGTACCAACACAGAACTATTGACTTAATCTTTGAGAGTTCGACAATGAATTTCTGCAACATTAAACTTTAAACAGAGAGTGTTCTTTTAAATAAGTTTTTTTCTTTCTTTTTCTCTCCCTCTCTTCCTCTCTCCCCTAGGTGTTTCTCTTTCTCTCTTCCTCTCTCTCCATTTCTTTTCTTTTTTTGCAAAATGGAATCTTACTTGTTTTCACACTTAAACATAGCAGGAAATCTTGCTTAAAAACCAAATAACTGATATCTATCTAAGAACAAACAAGAATAAAAATATTGCACTACAGATAGCATGTCGGGGACATGTTCCTCTCCAATTAAAGTGAGCCTTTCTTTGCTCTCTGCAAAGAAACAACAGTTCTGAAGGCTCCCTTACCATTAAAAATTATCTTCTCCTTGCAGAATGATTAGGCACTCCTGTTCACCATTTCAGCTTTCAGAAATCATTCCCCTTGTTTTGAAAATAGTCACCAGGCTATCTTGATTCTCTACTTTATCCCACTACCATGCTCAAGAATTATGATCTCACCAACTTTGGTTCAACCAGGACTTCATATGTACATTAGTCATGACTTCTCTCCCTCCCATTCTGCATATACACTTCTGAAAAAAATGTTTCTCATTTCTTCTGTGAAAATGTTCCCTATAATAACAGTGATAGAGTCTTAAAGTGGGGCAATGGAAAAACATAGACTATTAAGACTAAACTATGTCTACCTTAAAAAAAAATGAACTGGAATTTCATCTTCCTTTGAGCAGTAGGAAAGACAATTTTATGCTTCCAGACAGTGAATTATTCACATGCTTTGAACTCACAAATAATCCAAAATATAATTGTTAAAGTGATAGGTAAATGAGACTCCCATATTACTAACCACATTATGACTTAAAGAGATGTGGTTCACATATATTATCCAAAGAATGATCAAGATGATGAAGAGGTTGGGCCATTTCCTATAGAGAACACACTAAATTGTTTTCCCAGTCTCTTTATAGAATCAAATTCTATAAAGATAATTCTGAACAGATAATTCTCAACAGAATTAGATGATTTTTTTGTTTTGTTTTTTAATAAAGGGAAATCCATGAGCAAACTCTGCATATTCAGGCTTTGGATTGGATTTCTAATACTTAATGCATTACCTACCTTGACTTAAACTTCAGGTTTTTACTTGGTTAAGGCTCAAACTGATACTGAAGTAGACAAAACCTGGTTGGCTTCAGGCTTAATTTTTGATTCCTTGCTTCTTCATATCATTTCTCTATAACTGAGTATATGAAATGAAATGTATGCCACAAACTCTTATTCTCCTAAGAGTAAGGAGAATCATAATCTCTCACTTTATATTATTGGTACTTTCCCATGGTAAATTATGGAGACAGGATCAGCTGTCAACCAATTCACATGGTAGTTTATATTCCAACAGATGGTATTTCAAGATGACATACTGACAGTTTGCAGACAAACAAATAGACATTTATAACTGTCTGCTATGAATTTGCAACTCAGCTAAGGGGGATCTATCACAGTAGCTCACTCACCAACCTACCTTTTCCATCTTTCTCCCTCAGTAGTTCTTCTATAGTGTCTCCCACTGTACTGTCTATTTCCTCCAAATCTGATGCTTGCTCAAAAAACCCCTTTATATCACAAAGTTGCAGCCACACCCGGCCTAAGCTATTAGCAGAAAGGCCATGATTGGTTTCAGCTGGCCCAGACAGGGGAACTGAAAACAGAACATGATTTCATATTACAGTTGCAAGAAGCAGCATTGTTTCAGAAGAATCAAAAGCAAATGGCAAATAACTTTCTTTTCATTTTCTGATTCCTTACAAAGCAGATTCGGTAAAGAGCAAACCATAAGAAGCACAGAGATTTCACTCCATACTCTGATTGTCCAAAACTAGTTGTTCTGTGCATAGAACATGTTATCAATATGAGTCACCTAACAGCTATTTGGGTTAGAAATATATAAACCAGGATAAACATTTTAAAACTGTATCTTTAAGAAAATGCAAAACTGTAATTAGGTGTGGTTTCTCAAACGGCCATAAGATGGAGCCAGAAACCTGGGTTGTTTAGTCTGAGTCTCAGAAGAGAGTGTGAGTATATCTCTGTTTCCTTCTGTTGGAAAGAGTTGCTGTTCCTTCATTTCTTCTAATTGACTGATATTACTGGATTTGATGTAAGTTTGTTACTGAACTGTTTTTGACACTGGAATTTGTTATTGGATTATCCCTGGATGCAAACTGACTGATTTACCTGTGAATGACTTTTGGAGTGCTTATCTTGAACTTTGCTTAAACTTACTGGAAGTAAAAACCTACATTTACTGTACAGTGTATCTGTGTACTGTGTGTGTTTTATTCAAACTCTTCTCTCAAATATGTCTCCCTGTATGCGCTCATTCTCCTAACGGGGAATTACCTCAACACTGGTTATGGGCCCAGGCCATACCAGGCTCAGATAACTGAGAGTTAGTGTGAATACACAGTACTGTATACAGACAGCTGTTTACTGTTTAATTGTGGGTTACTATCCTGGTAAAGATGGCACAAGACACTTCAACAAGTCTATCACTGATAACCCGGTTGGATGGAACAAACTATGTTTCCTCAACAGAACATCTCCTCCCATTACCTATTATACAGATATGATATATAGAACAACGTATAAATGGTGACTTCCGGTTTGCAAGCTTTCGGCGGCGGCAGGGATTCGCGACTGTGCGATCCCTGCTGCGTTCGCCACCAAGGTTCCCCCAATCCATTTGGATTTGGGGGATATAGCTGCCCCATAGAGGCAGCTGAAGACAGGGGGGATCCGGCAAGGGGTTTGGGGGTGCCGCAAACCCCCTCCCCAGACGGCTAAACCCCCTTTTCCTGAGGCGGAGGAACGGCGGTCAGCAATGGCCGCCACGAAGAAAGCTGCAGCTGGACAAGCAGGTGCAGGAGGGAGAAAGCTGAAAGAAAAGTGAAAGTTGCTTTTAACCAGGACAAGACGGGAGAAAGTGACCTGGAACCTTGAAGGCTGCTAAGTATATATTGTTCCTTGTGAGAGTTACAAGCTGCGAATACTCTAAAGGGGAAAGTTTTTTCTTTGTTCTACTCTCCTTCCTAAAGTGACAGCGGAAAAAAACCAAAAACCTTTTTGGCTGTGAGTGGGAAGGGAGAGTGAAAAAAATTAGAGCAAAATTTGAAAATAAGGAGAAGATTGCCTAGAATTGCAAAGAGTTGATAAACATTAAAAAACTTCCAAAAAATATATTTGAAAAGGATTTGTGATTACTTTAACCCCAGAAAGAGAAAGTGAAGAAGAAGAAGGTATCTAAAAGAAATAGTCTGTTTGGATTGTTTGGTGATTTTGGAACCTTTGGAAATTACTTCTGATTAAAACATCTGGGTGGTTGTTTGGAAAAACTTTTTCTCTACACAATGGCATCATCTATGGATGGATTGAAACTTATATATCAAAAATATGAAAGAGAAAAACAAGGAGGGGAAGATGGTCTTGGCACTATTTTTCAATATTTAGAAATGGCGGTTTATACTTATGTGAAGCAGAATGAGGATGATGGGGACAAAGAAGAAGAAGAAGCCATCGTTGATGAACAAATGACTTTGATTGGAGAAGGGAAAAAGCGAGAGAAAAAGGGAAAAAGTCTTTAAGATCTGGAAAAACAGCCCAAAAAGAGAAGAATAAGGTGAAAAGGGGACATTATGTTAAGAAACAACAGAAAGGGGGAAAGCAGAATAAAAGGGAGGTGGAGAGGACAAGGAGAAGAAGAAGCAAGAGAGAAAGGAAGGGATGAGAAGCCCTAATGGTGGGGAGCAAGATGTTAAGAAGCAAAAGTTTTTTAGAGATAATGGATAAATCTTATTGTTAAAGGGATTCTAGAAAGGTACATAAGACTGCATTTTTATACCTGTATTTAGAAGTAATCATAGAAAATTAGAAATAATATGTAACTTAAAATGTGATAAAATATTTAACATAAATTAGTGAAATTTTTGGTTAAGAAAAAGGGTGTACTGTAATGAAATATGATTCAAGATTGTGATGTGGGGGGGGGGGTTAATAATCTTTGGAAAGCATAAGTGTTCCCACAAAGGCATGATATTTAATTGAAATGGATAAAATGTTTAAGATATAAATGATTGTTAATATTAATGATTAGAATATGGTATATTAGTGAAATTTTTTGTGAAATGAGATTTGAAATAGAAGAAGGAGGAACATTTTAATGAAATATTGAGTTATAATATGTGATGTGGGGGGGGGGAATAATTATGGAAAATAGGGCTCCCATAAAAGTATGTGATTTAATTGAAAAGCAATGAGTTAAACGTTTAAGATATGAATGAATATCAATACTAATGAATAGATTTGTATTATTTTTGATAATATAGTATAATTTTAGAATGTACCAGACAGAATCCCAATGTATGTCATGTGTTTTATATTAAGTATTATAAATATAGGGGAAAGAGATAAAGGCATCATACTCCATATAGTGTACAGGAGAAGTCTTTCTTCTTTTTTTTAAAGAAGAAAAATAAATGGTTGGCTGGAATAGAACAGACAAAGAATAATAAATATTATGATATGAATTGAGAGGAGATAAATAAAATAAAATAAAATTGAGAAAATTTAAAGGAGAGGAGAAGTCATATAGAAAATTGAAAATGTTAATAAGATATGAAATGGTATGTAAAATGAATATGAATTTGAATTTGTGTCTGTACCAAGAGTTTTGACCCGGGACTAAGCAACTTTCAGAAAAGAGATTTTTTTATGCTTTTATGTTTTGTGTTTATGTGTATTTATGTATTGTTTGTCTTGAAAATAAAATTTGTTTAAAAAAAAAAAAAAAGAACAACGTATAAATCAATGCAGTATTTGTTTGTGGCTTCCTGCCTGCTCAGCAGTGTAGTGCCGAGAGGCCCTAAAACATCTATAATATCTACAGATGGCATTTGCACAAGCCTATTTGTTAAAAAAAAAAAAAAAGATAGCCTGACAAAGTTGCTTCTCCTCAAAGTCTCTCTAGGAACTCAAAAAATTTCCAACTATGAAAGTAACAAAATTGAAATGTCACACTTAACTGCCAATCTTGGCTTAACTTCCCAATGAGACAGTCACACAATTAGGAAAAATACCCGTTAGCATTCCCTTTTCTAAATGACATAAATATTATGCTTCAAAAGAAATATCGTTCAGTAGCATACAGCATTACTGCTGGTTTTAAGATTATTAAGATTAATTAAACATATATTCCACCCATCTCTGAGCTCTGCATTGATTAAGCACAGGCAAAACATATTATTGTAAAATCTGCATGCTGCCTGTGTTCCAGAGGTGGTATTCAGCAGGTTCTGACCAGTGCTGGAGAACTGGTAGCAGAAATTTTGAGTAGTTCAGAGAACCGGCAAATACCACCTCTGACTGGAGATTTTGCAGTATCCTTCCCCTGCCACGCCCACCAAGCCACACCCACAGAACTGGTAGTAAAAAAAAATGAATCCCAACACTGCTGTGTTCCAGTGGCCAGTTCCCAAGTAAAATCATTAACAAGGGGGAAAAAAGAACAGACAAAAAAGAACAGAACAACAATAGACAGGAACAAAACATAACAACATACATAATCTAAATATTCATTCTTAAAACAGGAAGAAATGTCTCAGTCATACACAAGCCATTAATTTTAAATATAATGTTGTCTTTAGAAGAAGCAAACTTTTAGTGTGCTGATTCATGATTTGACTTCAATGCAAATCTCGGTGAGACTTGTTAGAGGGGGAAAAAAGAGCATATAGGGTAGTGAGGAAAATATCAAACACCATTATCTAAGAGCACATGAAACCAAAAATAATTCACTTTCTAAAGGAAAGAGAAAGAACTAGAAATGTAGAAGGCAGAATTGGTCTAAGTTGTTGTACAGTGCAGTGCCAAATACTTCATTTTATCTGTTAAAGTCTGATAGAAAAGATCTCATTAGCATGTTCTCTGTAATATTAGAGGGAACATATGGATAATAGTGTTGGTTAATCATGTGTCCTCATTTGCTCTGTTACACTGGCAAACAAAAAAGATTCTCAGCTAAAGCATGGGAACAGAAGAGACACCAGAGAATCCCTTCAGTATGAATTACAAGTTTGTTTGTGAAAAGGAAAGTGTTACAAAAAGAGTGATTCAAGAACAAGTAACTATTTTCACTAAACCTTTCAGCTCTCTGAATGCAATTGAATGGCTAACTAGCATAAAGGGGGCAATCTGAGAGGAATATTGGTTGATAGCTCAGATGGCCAGATATTCCTTTGACTGACAACTAACACAAAAGACTCTTTTACAACCTTTTGTTGCTTATTCCAGGAACTGCCATGCAATCCCAGTATGAAGCTTATTTGGTTATTGGCACCAATGTAATTAAAGGAGGAAGTAACTCAATCTGTTATGTCTTGCAATTAAAAATCACTAATTTCATGAACAGAAACATTTATGCTGTATTAATGATGTGCACATCCAAACTCGTAATTATACTCCAATTGTAATGCTTAATTTAAATGGTTTGGTTTTAATTCCTATATAGTGGAATATCATTAAGGTAAAAAAATAAACAAACAAAAAGCCCACCTTGTTTGACAATCTATTTCTCAACATGTGAAGTAGAATTAGCAGTACTCTCTAATTGAACTAATTCTGAAGATAGTTGTAGGTACATTTATTTAGTAGTAAATCCTCCTATATCCTAGGGAGCTCATTTCCAAATAAAAGGGGATACTCAAACATGGCCTGCGTGCTTTGTGTTTCACAATGATCAAATGGTTCTTATCATGCTTTAATATAATGTAATATTGAATGAATAGACCTCCACTCTCCTACTGTACTCCATCCAAATCTTTTGGAGATGAGCTGTGGTGGTACAGTGGTTAGAGTACAGTACTTCAGGCTACTTCTGCTGACTGCCGGCTGCCTGCAATTTGGCAGTTCAAATCTCACCAGGCTCAAGGTTGACTTAGCCTTCCATCCTTTCAAGATGGGTAAAATGAGGACCCAAATTGTTGGGGGCAATATGCTGACCTTATAAACTGCTTAGAGAGGGCAGTAAAGCACTCTGAAGTGGTAAATAAGTCTAAGTGCTATTACTATTACTAAGTGCTACAGAAAAATAAGAATCTTATCTTGCCATTAATGTGAGTCCATAGTTGACAATGTTGTAAGTTACCTAGGATTGATTGAATCTCTTAAAACTTTTGTTTGATAAACAAATATTGTTTGTAAACAAATATTGAGGCTTGTATAGCTCGCGGCACCCACATTGGGGAATAACACAATACATACAACACCTCTTAATAATCTCTACAAATCAATGGTTGTGGGAATATTAAAGGAATCTTTAGTATTCAGTGGGAAAATTCAGTGGGAAAATTATATAATACAACCAATAACTTCAGCAGATCACAACTTTTTAGGACCTTCTCGTATTACAGTCTGTATTTCTTTCTAAAAGGAAGTGGAAAAGCCAGTAAGTTAGTTTTCCTAGATCATCAGTGACTCATTTATAATATAAGATTTTTTCCCAAGAAATTTTGCAGAAATTCCAAAAAAATTCCAAAGTAATTCCAAAAAATTTCCAAATTTCCGAAGCATGAAACTGATTGTTCTCAACAGTGAGAACAATCAACCAATGGAACAGCTTGCCTTCAGAAATTGTGGGAGCTTCATCATTGGAGGCTTTCAAGAAGAGATTGGACTGCCATCTGTCAGAAATGGTGTAGGGTCCTCTTGGGGGGTGGGGGTTGATGATCTATGAGGACCCTTTCAACTCTGTTAATATGTTAATCTGCTATCCTGCCAGAATTGCTTAGATATATTCTATGAATCTCAATTTCTTGATTATATGGAATGACTATAAAATATTGTCCACCTCATGAAATTCTTTTACCTTTTACCTTTGGTCTCACTGCAAGTTGTCAGATTTAATTTTGGCACACTTTAGTACAACTGCATTTAAAACAACTTAAATATTATTGGAACTAATAAACAATTATGAAACAAATTATACAACATTATATAATTGTACATAATTATACAACTTACCAAAAAGAAGGTTGTTTGATGTATTAAACAAGAATTTTTTTAAAAAAACAAACTATTATTTTATGTATAGACATTGATGCATTGCTAATCTTTATTAGTTATTTTTATAATATGGTAAAGCCTATTTATTTGTCTTGCTCCTCAAAGATCAAGATCAAATGTTTTAAGAGTAGTTGTTTGTTTTGAACTGAACAATAAAATGCAACTTAAATATAATCATCTTTATTATCACTTGTTAAAAAATGTTTCATGTTTAAGGAAGTCCAGGAATATCTGGGTAAACATTGCTTATGTCGAAAGGAAATGGTATTATGCATTTATTTTTATTTTCAACTCCATAGGTGGAATAAATTATTTCACAGGGAATGTCTCCAATACAGTACATTGAAGTATGAGTAAAGTCAACTGGCCCTATACGGGCAATGAAATACTATTTATGAAATCTTTTGGCATGTTCCTTCTGTATATATTGTTACAGTATGACAATTATCTGTCTGTTCCCAAAGTATTTGTTTATTTATTTAGTTTATGTGAGATAGACATTCCTCACATGCAGTTTTCAAAACTACAATACAAAGAAGTTTTAAATTGATTTTTTTTCTCATTTGATAATTTTTTGCACAAGAGATTTATAATATCTTCTAGATTGCTTAAATCATTGTTTCCCAGAATTATAATAATGCAGACAAGTTGCCTCCCACCCCCAACAATGGTTAGATAATGTAGTGAAGATGCTATTAGTCATCAGCGTGGAAATATGGGCATTCTTATTTAAGACCACCATACCAAAAAACCAATCTTTTTGAATCTCATGTATAATTTTAATATAGCAAAACAAATCTTGAAAGCCAAACAGGAGCAAAACGTAATCTCAGTTCACAGCAGACTCACATGCTTGAAGAAATCTAAATAGCCAATAATAGATCTTAAATAGTTCAATATTACTAGAGATAACTTTAGGAGATACTGTGATATGTTTCCAATGAGATTCCAATGAGACTTTATAAAGGAGATTTATCAGACAAACTATATTGAAGATCTTTTTCCGACCAAGAGATTCCTTTTGAATGCCTAGAAAGTTACTGAAAGGGGCATGACTTCCTCTTTACCCACAAAATCCCTTTGGGAATATACACTAAAAAGGCAGCTGCAAAGTAGGAGAAAGAGCTAAGTAAATAACTTACTAAACTATGTTTGCATCTATGACTGAATCTCTTTTCAGTTGTTCTAAACATGTCTCAGAACAGATGTTCCAAAAGGCATGGAAGGAGCAGATGAGTTCTAGTTGTACTGCTTGTCTATTTTGGTTCTTCTTGCATTTTGGGTAAATTGAGGCATAAAGCAGGATGTTGGATCACTTCATCTAAAGCTAGGAATTAATGAAAATAGGGACAAGGGGATAGAGCTACTGTGTGCAGCTACTTCATTTGGTAAAGACAACCAGAGAAGCTTTCAAAACAGTCATACAAAATGTGTACTTTAACAATCTGCGTAGTTTGGTCCATGCTCTTCCACATTCCTCTTTCAAACACTTTGGAAAATCCTTATTTCTAATTATGTTTCATTCTATTCACTGACTACTTCCACCCTAACATTATATTTGTACAAAGGCAGAAGACAACACTCCCTCCCTTATGTAAGAACTTCTATGACAACAATTTTTAATGGGAAAGTAGATACAAGAACTGCAGCAATTTATTCTCAATGCTTTACAAAAAGCAGGAACTACTAGCCACATTTAAATGCCAAAGTGACAAAATGTCATTTTGAATAGAACATTATTTTTCAGATGAAAACTCATTTGAGTTGTGGATTTAAAAAACTGTAGGAAACTTGTTTATAAACTGAACTTTGTGCAGATTCCTGTAAAGCTATACTCAGGAACAAAATACATTAAAAGGTATAATCTAACATACTCAAGAAAAATAATCACTTGAACTTCTCCACCAGCTGTCTATTTTCTCTTGTTCTTTGTTTGTCTTGTTAACATCACTTCCTTTCATGAAAAAAGAAAAAACTCACTGAGCTTCTGATTACTTAAATAATACAGTAGGCAGTCTCAAAACATGTGACCTACCATTCTTTCTGTTTATGTATCCTTTCCCCTTTGTTTAAGCATTTTTTTCTTTGGATGTTCAGTACATCTTTTGGGCTTTATATTTTGAATCTCGATAGCTTTTCATGGTTTGCTGCTGCCTTCATATAAACTTGATATCTTCTGATTGACTATTGTTTTACTAGTCCAACATCATTTAAAAAAAACTTCTGGATTACCAATTCTTTCTCCATAATGCTGCTAAATTGCAGAGAATGTAATATAAAAAAGGGATAAAGTTCAGCCCATACTATTTTTTCTACTTTTGAGCATGATAATAATCTCACTGGTTTACTTTGCTCACATCTTCATCTAGCTCTATATTTAAATCTACTGTAAGAAAATGTTCTAGAGTAAGGGCTCTGTGTGGAATTAAAATCCCACACTTTAACATGAATGATCCTATCTCATAGAATGTAGTCCTGTGTGTCACTGGCAAATGGCTAACCCTGCATTGGAGGAAATTCTCACTACTTAAAGTTGATCCTTATCTGTGTGGTAAGAGTGAATCCTAAGTAAAGAGTCAGAAAATCAGAATTATTTCTCACAAATGTAGACAAATATACATGTCCCAGGATAATGTTGTAAGATACAATCTGAGTCAGTTACTGGAACCAGAGGTTTAGTCTTCTGAATTTTCGGACTTGTGCTAGAGCCCATCCTCAGGAAACTTCTCTCTACCAGATGCTTTAGGTGGTATTCATGTGAGGCCTTCCTATTGGTTGATTAATGTGTTGATGGTTGATGATTGGCTGTTTTTTCCTTGTGCTACCAAGTCTTCACTCCTAATCAACCAATAGAAAGCACTACATAAATACAATCCAAAGTACACATTCCAGTAGAGAGAAGTTCCCTGAGGATGGCTCCAGGACACGCCCAAAACAGAGGTGGTATTCAGCTGGATTGACCAGTTCTGGAGAACCGGTAGTGGAAATTTTGAGTAGTTTGGAGAACTGGCAAATCCCACCTCTGACTGGAGATTTTACAGTATCCTTCCCCTGCCACGCCCACCAAGCCACACGCACAGAACCGGTAGTAAAAAAAAATTGAATCACATCATTGGTCCAAAAGCTCGGAAGACTCTTGTCCCAGTGACCAACCCAGATTGGATCTTCTTCTTCTATCTTGGGAAATGAAAAGAAATAACTAGATTTCTTTTTTAAATACCATAAAAATACTTTGCTGTCAAGAAATATCAAGCCTTCCCATGTGGAAAGGGTTGTTGAGTTGATAGGCAAACTTTCAGAAACAATTAAGTAAAGCGATTGGATAAATACCACTGGGAAGATCAGTCTTGAACAAATGAATGTAAATGAATTCACTGTCCTTTCCTTTTAGCAGAGTTTCCATATAAAGGACTTCAGGGGCATTTCTTTCATGACACCCAATAATTGTTCTGGCCTCTTTAAAAATATATTACCAAGGAGGGCTGATCTGTAATATTATTTCAGAAAAGTATCTTGTGTGCATCTCCAGAGCTCTTAAATGCACTAAAGATAAGCCAAACACATTTCAGAACACTTTTGCTATAATCTGAAGCACAAAGTAATTTTCCTCTCAAAGTTAACCTTTAATGGACCTGCAGTATTTTCACAAAGTGGTAACTTGGTTCATTGTTTAATATTTGACATCATCTGAGATATGTGATAATATTTTGCCACAAACACTTTCAGTGTGTTTGTCACAGACAGTTTCAGTCAATTAGGTTGCTTAGAGGAAACAATTGTAATAAGCTTTTTGTTCCTAGAAAATAATCAGTATAACTGAAAGAAAACACATCTAGGAATAATTTATATTAGATTCTATGCTAGATTTATAAGAATTTAAATAATTCATGGACTTTTGAGGAGATGCAGTTGAAATCTTTCTAGGTCAGGTGAAACAGCCCTTTGCTCTCTCTCTTTTTTTTTTAAGCACAAGGAATAACTGTAAATTCAGGAAAAGATGACTCAGTAGAGGAATTGAGCACATCTCCAAATGAGTGGAGACAATAGGTTAACAGATTAACAGAGTTGGAAGGGGCCTTGTAGGTCATGTAGTCCAACCCCCCACCCAGCCCAAGCAGGAGATGCTACATCATTGTCTACTTGCAAGCCATTTGCTTGGTGTGAGCCATCTAATGCAGATGTAACAAAAGGACTGGTGAGTAGACCAGTCCAATGTTCTTCAGATAAGGAGAGGACAGATCACTTGTGCTCCAGATGGCTGTTTCTCATGACAAGATTATAAGGATAGCAGCTTTCCATTAGTCTGGGTGCCAGGACACAAAGGGAAGCCTTCATATTCTTAACCACAGCAGAGCTTTTAAAAGCCTTCATGTTCTTAATCATAGCAGAGCTTCATGTTCTTAACCACAGCAGAGCTTTTAAAAGACTGCCTTCATGTTCTAATCACTTTTAGAAATTACTTATTTAACTATCTTAAGGCTAATAATGATCTTCAGAGTGACAAGTTTGAAAAGCCACCTGGTGAGTTTACCACCATTCCAAAACAACAAGAACAATTAAGTATAAGATTCAGAATTTAAAGAATTTGAAACAAATGATACAAGTTAGGCAAGATGTCTGATTCAAGAAAGTTACAAATAAATAGAGGGATGAGCTGAATTTGGAATAGTAGGATTTTTGCTTTAAGATTTTGGAAATAAATATATAAATAAACAACTCCTTCACATGAATTGAATTGTTTAGTTTACCTTAAATCATAATAAAATTCAAGTCTTTATGATTTCAGAAATTAGTCACTAGAGGGGACTAAAGATCCCAGGCATAAGAAAGAAAGAAAGAAAGAAAGAAAGAAAGAAAGAAAGAAAGAAAGAAAGAAAGAAAGAAAGAAAGAAAGAAAGAAAGAAAGAAAGAAAGAAAGAAAGAAAGGCAGTCTTGTCTTTGGTCAGCACTGGGGGAAAAAATGACACAAAGTGGTATGATATTTGAAATACTTCAGGAGATATTTGAAGAAAGGGGAAAGAAACTAGCATGTACAATGACAGCAATGTTCTGCATCTATTGATAAACTATGTCCAAATGATATTTTAAAAGAAATGACATATGTGAAAGAGAGTACTTTATGTTGAAACAAGCCTTATGTAGAAAATTAGAATATAAAGAAATTGTTGAAATATTGAAAAATGAAAAACACTGGATTACAAGAGAAAGATGACAGTTAAAGTAGAAATACAAATGACAAATCAAGAGAATGACCTGGACAATGATTCCTTACTGGAACTACAAAAAAAGGTTTGTTAAAGTCTCGAAGAAGTCTTGTGAGATGGGAAAAAGAAAATCTGAAGAGAAATCAAAGCCTATAACAACATCTGAATTAAATATTAAAACTCCTAGAAGCAAAAGGAAGGAGTGCAAAGTTGGTTTCTTTGACCAAGGTTAAAATAAATCACATTTTAATAAAATTCTGGAAACCTTTGTGGCTTTTGCTGATACCAATGCTGAAATATTAATGCTTTATGGATTTGTGTGTGGATAAGATATTAGACAAAGAGATACTTGCATATAACCTTACAGGAGGTGAATAATTCTAAATTTGTTTGTAGTTGTGATGAAAATAAGGAACAAGTTCTTTAAACATTTTCCTTCTTTTTTCTATTCCTGCACTTTCTGTTCTCTCCTTTTCTTTTCTACCATTTCTATGGGCATGGCTTGGTGGGTGTGGCAAGGGAAGGTTACTGTAAAATCTCCATTCCCACCCCACTAACCTGCTTTCCATCTCTGTTCTCCCGTGGGGCAACCAAAGAAGACCCAGCCCATCAGCTGGGACTTGGGAGGCAGAAAATAGATGGGGGCGGGACCAGTCAGAGGCGGTATTTGCCGGTTCTCTGAACTACTCAAAATTTCCGCTACCGCTTCTCCAGAACTGGTCAGAACCTGCTGAATACCACCTCTGCCTTGCCCAAGTATTTCAGTTCAGACAGGATTGCCTTAAACTGCTTCGGAGGCAAGCCAGCATGAGCACAGAAAAGGTGCAACATAAATGGTAAATGTGGGTATTCATTTTCAAGTAGTGAAAATGAATTGGTGTGCCATTTATGGAGCCAGTGCTTCATACTGGGAGTGAACGCACCACACACTGAGGTGAGGTGGCTAAATTGGTTGTCCAGGCTTTATTGAATTTGTGCGCTAACAGTGAATGAACCGCTCAGCCGTGAGGCAACAGCTGTTGGCCTGTTTGACAGCTCCTTATATAGTTGGATGTCAAACTACCGGCCAATCAGGTTGCGGCTGTGCACCCCCTGCTGGAAACCAGACCAGAGGGGGAACTTCAGAACATAGCACTCCTTCCCATCTCAACAGCACATGCGTAGTCTTCGAGATAGGCTGGGCAGCGCCGGATTCTAGTTGATCTGAGCAGCGATGGCTCATTGGACATGGCAGGAACCTCTTTGTCTGGAACTTCTTTGACCGGAACCTCCGACTGCTGTAGTTGGACTTCTGGGCTGGTGATTCCTCGACCCCTGGCCTCTCTGGTGAGTGTGGCTGCTGGCGTGTGGTTGGTGCAGACGGTCTTGTGTCGGTTCCTGAGACCTCATCGTTCTCCCTTGTTAATACAGCTCCTGGCCTCAGGTTCCCTCGCCCCCTTAATTGATTAATGTGGCGCTTCCAGGTCCGGCCATCCTCTAACTTTACAATGTATGAATACGGCCCGGTTATGCTAGTTATGGATGCCGGTACCCACAGGGGATTACCAGTGTAGTTCCTAGCGAATACCTGGTCCCCTACATCAAATTCCCTGGCATTGCTATGCGAGTCAAGGGGCTTGTCTGGTGTATAGGCAGAATGCAGCCTATCTAACATTGTTCTAAGTCTTCAGCCCATTAATAATTCTGCTGGGCTATGAATTGTGAATGGACATGGGGTAGAATGCTGGATTAGCAGATACTGGGCTACTCTAGTTGGCCATGGCCCTGGGCCCATCTTTGCTAGTGCCTCTTTTGCAGATCTTACCCCTCGTTCTGCCATTCCATTACTATTGGGATTGAAAGGAGCAACTAATGCATGTCTTATCTCTAAACTAATGAGAAACAGCTCAAAACTTCTTGAGGTAAATTGGGGCCCGTTATCTGATACAATTAGATCGGGAAGCCCATGGGTGGTGAACACCTTTTGTAAAGCTAAGCTGACAGCTTCAGATGTTGTAGAGGTCATTAAAACTACCTCAACCCACTTGGAGAAAGCATCTACTAGGATGAGGAAAATCTGGCCTTGGAAGGACCCCGTGAAATCAATATGTAGGCATGACCATGGACCTCTGGGGGCTTCCCACTCTCTTACTGGGGCTTTTGGGGGTAATGGCCTAGTTTCCTGACACTGCTGACACCCTGACACCCATTCAGATATTGCCTGGTCCATCCCTGGTCACCACACATAACTTCGGCCTAGGGACTTCATACGAATGGTGCCCGGGTGACCCTTGTGGAGTGCCCCCAGAACGTGCTTTTGTAAGGCTGACGGAATTACCACTCTACTCCCCCATAGTAAACAACCCTTGCTGCAAGACAGCTCTTGTTGCCTTATTTTGAAGGGACAACAATCAGCAGGCACAGACCCTTGTGGCCATCCCCTTTTCACCTAGTCCAGAATTTGCCTTAAGAGTCTGTCTTTAGCTGAATGGGCAGCAATGTCTGCAGTGGTGAGCAGGAAGTCCTGTTGATGGTCAATGAGGAGGATTGATTCCTCAGCCTCATGGTCCTCAGCTGCAGCTGGAATCAGGCACCTGCTGAGGGCATCAGCATGGCTGAGATGTTTGCCTGGCCGATATGACAGTGTGTATGAGTATGCTGCCAAAAAATCCCCCCACCTTGTCATTCGAGGAGTGAGTATTTGAGGAGTCTGTTTATCCCCAGCGAATAACCCTAGTAAAGGCTTATGATCCATGATAAGTTCAAACTTATGTCCATAAACATACTCATGGAAACGTTTAACACCAGTAATGGCAGCAAGGGCCTCACGATCTATTTGGCTATAATTTCGTTCCGCCGGCGATAGGGTCATAGAGAAGAATGCTATAGGGGCCTCAGAGCCATTAGGCAGTCTGTGACTCAAAACTACCCCTACTCCATATGGAGAAGCGTCGCATGCTAACACTAATGGTAAGCATTCGTTGAACTGTATGAGAACAGAGTCTGAAGTTAACAAGTCCTTCACAGCCTTAAAAGAGCTAGCCTCTTTCTTGCCCCAAACCCAAGGTGATTTTTTATCTAAAAGTCTGTGTAGGGGTTCAGTTACTGTTGCCTTGTGAGGAATGAAAATGGCGTAGAAATTCAGGAAGCCAAGGAAGGCCTGCAGCTCAGTTTTGTTGTTTGGAGTGGGAGCACTTTTTATGGCTTGAACCTTAGCTGTTATGGGATGAATTCCAGCAGCATCAATCAGGAACCCCAGGAACTCCACCCTAGGGACGCCCAGATGGCACTTACTCTTTTTTAGTTTCAAACCTGTTGCCTGGAATCTCTTAAAAACTTCCCTTAGGCTGTCTAAAAAGTGCCTTTTCATCTCTAGCTGAAACAATAATGTCGTCAAAGTATGGAACAATTCCAGGGATGCCTTGTAAGAGCCGTTTCATCAGGGACTGGAATATCCCAGGGGCAGCACTAATGCCAAATTGTAGCCTATTGCACCTAAATGCTCCCCTGTGTGTTACTATGGTTTGGGCTTCTGTGGTGGCTGAGTCCACCGGCAGCTGTTGATACACTTGAGCCATGTCAAGCTTTGCAAAAAATTTTACGTTACCCAGTGAATGCAACAGATGTTGCACTACAGGCACTGGGTACGCACTTTGTTGTAATGCCAAATTAAGGGTTGCCTTGTAGTCCGCGCACACCCTGACCGACCCGTCAGCCTTGAGTGGCGTGACAATTGGGGTCTCCCAAGGAATGTGATCTATTGGCTCTAATACCCCTTGTGATATAAGCTTATCAAGTTCACCATCGATTTTTGGGCAGAGTGCGAAGGGCACTCGCCTGGCTTTCAATCTCCTAGGCATAACTGTAGGGTCTAAATTCAGTGAAATAGGTTTCCCTGTATATTTACCTTGGTCATTGTCAAAAACACTAGCAAATTCCTTTGCCAATGAGTCTATGGTATCAGTGCTTTGTCCATTTGTGGCATGCACTCCAGACCTAGGGATTCTAACCAGTCAAGGCCCAGTAAACTTGGCAATGTCCTTTCCACAACTATTAGTGGGAGACGCCCTTTGAATTGTTTGAAAACTACTGTCACTTTAGCGAGACCCTAAATGGGAATTATATTCCCTTGATAGCTTCTTAATGTGAGGGAACAGGGACTTAATCTTTTCTTTGCCATTTTGGGCACCAACTGTTTGATTGTGCTCCAACTAACCAATGACAAAGAAGAACCTGTGTCAACCTCCATTTGACAATCCTATCCCTCAATTTTCACTGAAAGAAAAAAAAATTTCTTTAGTGATAAGTTTGTTTGCCCTACTCTGGGGTTGATGTGGCAATTATCCCTTTGGATGGTGAAACACTCTTCCCTCAACCTAGGAACCTTTCTAGGGGTCCCCTTCATTTGCCCTTGTTTTGCCTGGGCTCTGTCATCAGGCAGGATAGCTCTGCATTTCCTAGCTAAATGGCCTCTCTTTCCGCAGCGCTGACAATTTGCAGTTCGAAATCTGCACGCTGCTCGTGGGTGGTTTCCTCCACACCCTATGCAGGGTTGTGCCTGGGCTGCTTTATTGGATTGCCAATTATTTCCTGATGCAGTCTTCAGCCGGTGGATGTCGTCATTCCCTAGCAGATCGAGGTCTTCCTCAGTAACCTCTTCCTGGTGGACAGCTAGGGTTTTTCTCCCCGAAGCTGGGCTGCTCGCACCATGAATCTCTACCGTTGACTTGTTGGATAGCTCTGCAGTGCAGGCTTCGTCCAATGCTGATTGTAGTGTCAGGTCAGGCTTTGCTAGTAGTCTGTCCAGCAAGGCATCATCCAGCTCTTTAAACTTGCAATGGAGAGCAGCTGTTCGGAGACCCACCATAAATTGATTAACAGTTTCCCCCTCAGCTTGCTCGCTCTGGTGAAATGCGTGCCTTCGAGCAATTCGTGAGGGGGTGGGAGCATAATGGTTCTTAAGCTTTGCCATTAACGCCTCCCAGGTGACAGAATTCAGGGGCTGAGGTGCTAACAGAGCTCTGGCTGTGTCAAACATTTGTTTGCCACAGAAATTTAGAAACAGCGCCCTTCGCCGGCTGCCTGTCAAATCCACCAGATCGTTTGCCTCTAGGAAACAGTCAAAACACTCAATGTATGACTCCCAAGTCTCTGTGGATGCGTCAGATGGTGCGAATGAATTTAACGATGCCATTCTGACAGCTTCACAGTACCCTTGATCCTTAGGCAGGTGGCTGGTGGACTTATCAAGCTCCCTCAGCGTGACTTGCTCTTTTTGTATGCTCTTCTGGCTTGTTTGGCTCTCTCTGCCACCATGATCAGCTCTTTTGTTTGCCCATAGGAGGACTTCAAGCTCGCTTAATGCCTCAAGGATGGCAATCCCACCTTCATCGCCAGTGCTTTGTACTGGGAGCGAATGCACCACAGACTGAGGCGAGGCTGCTAAATTGGTTGCTCAGGCTTTATTGAATCCGCGCACTAACAAATGAACTGCTCAGCTGTGAGACAACAGCTGTTGGCCTGTTTGACAGCTCCTTATATAGTTGGCTGTCAAACTACCGGCCAATCAGGTTGCAGCTGGGTGCCCCCTGCTGGAAACCGGACCAAAGGGGGAACTTCAGAACATAGTAGCCAGCCCATGATGTTTTAGTTGTCTTCTATAAGAATTCAAAATATGGATCAATTGATGCTTACACAATCATAACAGGAACCTTTTTTTTTTTTTTTTGGGAGCTGCAGATTCCACAAGAGCTATTCAGTACCAGTTACTTAGTGCTATTTTTAGATATTTTAACACATCTACTAAGCTGCACAGTCCATTAGCCTAATATTATGGCACATCAGACCATTAACAGCGGTAATTTATTTGAAATTCTACATGGGCAACAAACAAAAAATCCCGGGTAAGATGCCACACAAGGCTGGTAGTTTAAATTAGCATAGTGAATTCCACACCATGTAAGTTTGTATTATTCGATGTGATGATAGTACACTGCTCAAAAAAATAAAGGGAACACAAAAATAAGACATCCTAGATCTGAATGAATGAAATATTCTTATTAAATACTTTGTTCATTACATAGTTGAATGTGCTGACAACAAAATCACATAAAAATTATCAATGGAAATCAAATTTAGCAACCCATGGAGGTCTGGATTTGGAGTTACACTCAAAATTAAAGTGGAAAAAAACACTACAGGCTGATCCAACTTTGAGGTAATGTCCTTAAAACAAGTCAAAATGAGGCTCAGTAGTGTGTGTGGCCTCCACGTGCCTGTATGACCTCCCTACAATGCCTGGGCATGCTCCTGATGAGGTGGTGGATGGTCTCCTGAGGGATCTCCTCCCACACCTGGACTAAAGCATCCCCCAACTCCTGGACAGTCTGTGGTGCAACGTGGTGTTGGTGGATGGAGCGAGACATGATGTCCCAGATGTGCTCAATTGGATTCAGGTCTGGGGAACGGGCGGGCCAGTCCAAAGCATCAATGACTTCATCTTGCAGGAACTGCTGACACACTCCAGCCACATGAGGTCTAGCATTGTCGTGCATTAGGAGGAACCCAGGGCCAACCGCACCAGCATATGGTCTCACAAGGGGTCTGAGGATCTCATCTCAGTACCTAATGGCAGTCAGGCTACCTCTGGAGAGCACATGGAGGGCTGTGCAGCCCCCTAAAGAAATGCCACCCCACACCATTACTGACCCACTGCCAAACCGGTCATGCTGGAGGATGTTGCAGGCAGCAGAACGTTCTCCACAGCGTCTCCAGACCATGTCACATCTGCCACATGTGGTCAGTGTGAACTTGCTTTCATCTGTGAAGAGCACAGGGTGCCAGTGGCAAATTTGCCAATCTTGGTGTTCTCTGGCAAATGCCAAACGTCCTGCATGGTGTTGGGCTGTAAGCACAACCCCCACCTGTGGACGTCGGGCCCTCATACCACCCTCATGGAGTCTGTTTCTGACCGTTTGAGCAGCCACATACACATTTGTGGCCTGCTGGAGGTCATTTTGCAGGGCTCTGGCAGTGCTCCTCCTGTCCCTCCTTGCACAAAGGCAGAGATAGAAGTCCTGATGCTGGGTTGTTGCTCTCCTATGGCCTCCTCCATGTCTCCTGATGTACTGACCTGTCTCCTGGTAGCGCCTCCATGCTCTGGACACTACGCTGACAAACACAGCAAACCTTCTTGCCACAGCTCGCATTGATGTGCCATCCTGGATGAGCTGCACTACCTGACCCACTTGTATGGGTTGTAGACTCCGTCTCATGCTACCACTAGAGTGAAAGCACCGCCAGCATTCAAAAGTGACCAAACCATCAGCCAGAAAGCATAGGAACTGAGAAGTGGTCTGTGGTCACCACCTGCAGAACCACTCCTTTATTGGGGATGTCTTGCTAACTGCCTATGCTTTCCACCTGTTGTCTATTCCATTTGCGCAACAGCATGTGGAATTGATTGTCAATCAGTGTTGCTACCTAAGTGGACAGTTTGATTTCACAGAAGTGTGATTGACTTGGAGTTACATTGTGTTGTTTAAGTGAGCAGTGTATATTCTATTAAAATAGCTTTCATTACTTTATTGTAGTATTTTCACCGAAACTTTTAAAAAACTTTTAACTATGATTTTATTTTTAAAGAGATGTTTTCTTGCAACTTATTTTTTCATTCCAACTCTGAGTCATATGCATATATACATATATCTCAGCCATCTGGGAAAACTCTGCATCTTGAACCTGAATCAGAAGCATGTTGGATTGTTTTATTAGCAACATTATATTTTGATAGGGAAATCAAAGACAAGTTGTCTCTGCCCATCAGTGTCACTGCTGACCAGAGGTGGTATTCAGCTGGTTCTGACCTGTTCTGGAGAACCAGTAGCAGAAATTTTGAATAGTTTGGAGAACCGGCAAATACCATCTCTGACTGGCCTCACCTCCATCTATTCTCTGCCTCCCGAGTCCCAGCTGTTCAGCTGGGTCTTCTTTTGTTGCCCTGCACAGGAGAACAAAGCTAGAAAGCAGGTTAGTGGGGTGGGGAAGGAATGGGATTTTGCACTAACCTTCCCCCAGGAGTGGGGAGGGAATGAGATTTTGCAGTAACCTTCCCTCAAGAGTGGGGTGGGAATGGAACTTTTACAGTATCCTTTTCCTGGGGTGGATTGGGAATGGAGCTTTTACAGTATCCTTCTGTTGCCAAGCACCACACCACACCCACCAAGAACTGGTAGTAAAAAGATTTGAATCTCACCTCTGGTGCTATCCCAGAGGCGTGTATATAGAACCACAGACTGGGTTTAAGGAAGGTAATGACGCCCCACTTCATACCTGGATACTGATTTGGAGGAACAACTTCTTCCTCAAGATGCACTTCCTGCTGCTGGACTTTCCCAATCTGCCACTGAAAAGCGGGCTTCAGTTTCTGATAGCCAGGAACAAAATGGAGTCTTGGGAAGTTTCTGAAGCCAGTCAACTAATCATCTCAGTCACTACTGTATTTTAGTTATTATTGTGTTCTTTGTTTTTTGCCCCCTTTTTAAAATGAGGGATTAGGAATGCTTCCTTCCCTCAGCCTACCATACTTGGATTCAATACAGCACTTCAGTTAAAGATATAGGAAGGAGCCACACTGATGGTGGTGGCAAGGAAGTAGGCCTTGATTCTGATCGTCCTTTCTCTTGCCTTCCCAGAAAGTTGGGGAAGACCCCAAGCCTGGTGTAAAGTAAACTGTCCTGAATTGCCTCTGGTAGGAGCAGGAGAGGCCCAATTGAGGCACTACATTACCTCGGGGGTTTTAGGGTCTTTTATATCAAGCTATTTTCTCCCTATCTGTAGGGTCACCCACCAGCTGCCCAGCTCCAAAGTCACTTGTAGCTTCAAACATCCTTAAACAGATATGGTAGAATAGTATTGTAATCCTGTTTCATGAAAAACTTCCATTTAAGACCTTTATCTTCAATAACACACTATGTACTCTTTCATATTTGGCTCCCCAGAGATCTTTGTATCAGTGTATAAAAGGAGTTGTGGATCTTGGACTAGTTTCCACCATATTTTTTTTTAAATTAGTGTGAGATGAATTACCTTGCACAAGGGAACTGTGGTGCTGGTGTGTGTGTTTCTTTTCATAAAGGAATAAGTATAATCAAAATAGGACACATGAACGTAATATTTTATAAAACTTCTTTAATTCACTCTTATTTTACATGAATATTTATCAGCACCTTATCATTTACTCTTGATTAAAAAAAAATCAACAGGACACAGTAAATGTTTTTTTCATTATGAAAATATGTCCAGGCTTATGAATGTGCATATGAAGAGCAAAGTAAAAAACATACCAAAGCTATCACCTAACTCTTGAATTGATTCAATCCATTTTGGCTTTGTCAGAACACAAAGCTACCATTTCCACAAATCTAGACTACCACTGGGAGAAAAGCTGGAGCTTCTTTGAAGCCTTGAACCAAAGCTGATTTCTTGGCTCAGCTGGGAAATCACGAATGAGAACCAGAAGATTCCTCCAGCATTGCAGAAGGGAACAATGCACTGGTGCGGTGGCCTAGAACTTGTGCCTCAACTGTAAACATTAAAATAAATGTTATTAACTTGCATTTTTATTTATTTTTGTACTTGCTCTGTGTGTCAAGCATTCATTATTAACCCATTTACTCCTTAAAAAATTAATGAAATTCCCAAAGTTATATATATGTGCAGTTTCTATTTGATTTCTTATCACTATAAACTGAAAGAAAACCTCTATATAGTCTGAGAAAGAAGTTTTATGTTCGGTTTCTTTTTCTTGTTTACATGAATTTCATTCATAAGCGTGTACACACCCCAACCAAAAAAGTATATCAATGTTTTCTGGCTTATCCATAAAAGATCTTTTCATTTTCTCTCCTTCTACTTACACAATACATACAAAAAATAATCTACAAAAATCATTTACACTTGATTTCAGCAACAATGTTTCTAAGAAAAAAAATGGTTCTGTCCAACCATCATAAAAGGAATGTCAGTAAACAATAAATACAATGTGCTTTCTTTCCTATATAAACATATTTACACTTGAGTCTTTGGCTTATGTTTGAATTTCTTTATAAAGAACTTTGATCAGGCTGTCATTGCACAGTAAAATAAAATATGCCATTTTTAAAAATGTTTGCAGTATGTGTGGCTGTATCTCTATATAGATTCTTGCAACACATAAAACCTACAGATTATCAGTCTGTACACAGTGTTTTTAAAAACTTTTAACAGTATGAAATTAAGAACAAGTGTAAAATAAAACATTCACTAGAATAGATACATGCAACAGATGACAGGACTAATGTAGCCGAGAGTCAGTGGAATATGCAAACACTGGAAAGTTTTACTTTGATTAGCAGATGTTCTCTGCCTTGACTCTTAATTTTTTTTTTTGTGGCACTATATTCAGATTGTGTATAGGGACAGAACAACAGTCTCTCTCTCTCTCTCTCTCTCTCTCTCTTTCTCTCTCTCTCTCTCTCCTCTCTCCTTTACACCATTTATTAAGAAAAATACTTTTGCATTTAAAAATTAAGTCTCCCCTTCACTAAAACGTTTCTTCATAGGTTCAACAGCAGATGTCAAAACACAGTTTCTTAAATTTCATATTATTTGGTTCACTTGATTGTATTTATCCTTTCATATTAAGATGATTCAAGGTATTCCAGTGCGACATCATAGCAGAAACGATATTGTTCCTAATAGAGCAAAAAAACCATGTTACATTGCATTTGTGAAGGAAAGAAAATGAAGGAAGCACTACTGCTCCAAAGACTTAATTGCATATTTTGTTCTTAATTCACCATGTTTTTATATTTGTTCATGATTTTTGTTAAAAAATAATAATTGGAATTCCTTGCTATCAGTGGCTTCATATCTCATTGCTAGTTATTTGTCTACCAAAGAATAGTTCTGCTCTTTCAAAAGAATAATAATAATAAAAATATTAACATTCATTTATCAGCTGACAAACCTCAATTTTTAATACTATAGCTAGTATTACACCAAACTGAATGAAATGTAAGCTCCCAAAATAAAAAAAAAGATAGGAATTTGAATAAGCCAACATACATAGTTTATTATATGGTTATGAAAATGTGCATTTCCTAACAGATATATCTTTTACCAAGGCCCATGATCTGGAAGGAACAATATTCTGAGAGATGAAAAGAAATGTCAACTCTTTATCTGATTTCTTTTTAAGTTAACCACCCTTCCTCCAGGTGTAGAAAACCACCATCATACAGCACTTAACAGGAAGTACATTTTTTTTTTTTTAAAAAAAAATACTGCTGTTTCGTTCTAGCGCTCTGATTAACGTGGTGTGTAGAGGTCAGATGAGAATATTTGGCTGGTTTCTTGGGTGGTTCTTTCTCCCAGCTTAACAGCTTTTGGAGATGCGATCAAGCGTTTTGCCCACATAAAGCATGACCTTGAAAATACCCCCCCTTTGGCAGCTGCTCAGACTGTAACAGAATAGCACCATTGCTTTGTGCTTTTACGTATAATCAAAGCTGTTAGAAATCATAGCAGGCTAGAAATTACTAAAATAAACAACACTGATTATAAAGTATGCATTCTGAAGTGCTTTTAAATTATAAACGGGGAAGATATAAAGCACAGATCTGTGCCTTCCTCCAGTCTAGCAGAACAAAACAAAACCAGTGCATAAATCTCCTAGTGGGAATATTCTGTCAAGGAAAGGATGCAAAAGGGATTTATAAATAATTATAGTGGTCATAGCCAAAGGGGAAAAGAAATTATTTTTCATAGAAGAGGTGTGTCATCTGTTATTCCACAAATTGATTGATCTTAGATTATAACTCTTGCCATAATTGTCCAAGAATGATAGGAGTTCAAGGGCCATAAGATCCCCTCTCTTGCCCCAAATCGGACCCTAATTCTCCTTTCTTTCTGCCTTTTCATCCTCATGTCCATTGATTTTCCTTCCTGCTTCCCATTCTTTACTCTTTCCCACTTTATATGCTCTAATATTTTAGGAAAACACATACTAGGTAAATATGTTAATTATGCATTTTCTGTTTGCAGGAATGTATGTCAATTGTTTTAAAAAAATCCCACATCAGAAGCATTAAAGTTGATATGGGATTCTATTGCTTTTAGTTAGGATTGTTTCCATAATTTGAGAGGCTGGGCTGTGTAGATTGATTTATCTTACATTTCAATGATTGCTCTGAAATCAAATTCAAAGAATTAAAAAATGACCTTTAATAGTCACAGACTATAGATTCGTAGGTTTCAAACTAATACTGGCAATAAGCACACCTTATGTAATTCTGATGCACTGCAGAAAACCTTGATTTCTACATGTTAAGTTTCTGCAGTTTAAAAATGTGCAAGTCTAGATTTAATTATAAACTTCAGGATTTAATTTAATTATTTGCATATTGTTCCCTATGAATATTACATGGATCTTTTTGTCTCTTTTTTTTGGTAATTAGCCACTTTCTTATCTTTTGTAATATTTACTTTGGCTAAATCACTATAATGTATCTAGCTTTTTTCTTCTTCTTTACATAACCATTATCGCTCTCTTTCACTCACTCTCATTTCCTCTTCTAAATATAATTTTTTAAAAAATGGCAGGAGCCTGTGATATAATACACTAAACCATTTAAAGTTTTAATGAATTTTGGATGATGCCTCCTATAAGGAAATTCTCTATGTATCATATTTGGCAGAGATAGGTAAATGGTGGGTCGCCTGGATAGTAAACAATTTTAATTCCACAGAAATGTCTGGAATTTTCTTGACAAAAATAACCATTTCCAGCTGGTTCCTTGTTTAAACCATCTATAACTACGTAGGTTGTTAAAAAGAAACAATTTGACACCTTCTCTCCAAAAGCTCATCCACTACTTTACAAGCTACGTTATCTTCTCGAATGACTCCTCTTAGTTAGCATTGAGATGACAGTAACCCTAAAACTGCCTGAAACTCTGTCTTATGAGTCAAATTAGGGCAGGAAGTTAAAGAGAAAGAAAGATGTTTCCAGTGATTACTGTGAAACCACCGTCTCTCAGATTCATCAAAGGCCTAGATCTTTCAGTAGTGAATAAAGACTTTGACCTTCAGCATGCATTCAGCACATGGGAATTCGTACAGAGCTATAATTCAGCATTAATACATTCTAGATGTATTCTAATTATTTTGATATACAGTATGTTGATAATTAATTGAACATAGTCTGTATTTCTTGGAGTCTTGGAAAAAATGATTTTATTTAGGTGACTTATATGATTTTCATGCGTTTGTTTATTTGTTTATCAGCAGAACATAACTTACCGGCGTTTCTACCATGTTAGGCTTACTGTTCCGTAAAGTTTTTACTGCGTGGAAAACATCAATGACGTTTTGCCTTTTAACCATTTCCACTACAATGCCTATGGCACAAAACATCCCGCTTCGTCCACCACCGTTCCTGAATAGGAAAAGAACAATGGTTAACAAAAAAAAAATTTGCTTTGTAAAGAAGGCTGAATCAATTTGGAACTGAGCAACTCTGCCTGTTCTTGTAATTGGTTAGCATGTTCCCAAGACACTTAAACAGGTCCTATTTCTAATTCTTAGCCATATCCTTCATGAATCTCTGCTCATGCTGAGTTTTACCTTTCCTGTCATTAGTTCTACACATATGGGTTATTATTATGTGTTTTCCTTAGTGAAATGACTTTCGGCCAACTTCCATTATCTCCCCTTTCCATTTTCACATTTTCACTCAACTTTTTTGGGCAGCCACTCTGGCTTCTTCTGACATCTTTTTTTTCCCATCCTTCTCCCTCCCAATTACTGGTATTTGTTATGGTGCTTTACGTATATCTTTTTTGAGATTCGCCTTGAACTTCAGTTTCTCTCATCATTACTAGTAATAATTCACTATATTGAGGTCTTTATATGCATTTTATTTGTTTCTATATGTTAGGGTGTAGGTATATACATATGTATGTATATAGCAATGATGGTGAACCTTTTGGGCCCCAAGTGCCCAAAGCATGTGTGCACGTATACCCAAAATGCAATGCATGTCTGGCGCATGGGTGCACCCCGCATGCACCCCCATGCATGTGCCCCACCCCCATGCATGTGCAGCAGAAACTCGAAGGCCAGCTGGCTGTGGGAGACATGTGCACATGCATGGTGGAGCTGAGCTGGGGTGATGGCGCATGTGTCCACAGAGAGGGCTCTGCATACCACTTGTGGCACATGTGTCATAGGTTCGCCACCACTGGTATATAGCATAACTATATGCATATAATGTATGTGTACACTTTTGAGAGCAGGAAACAGATTTTCATTTTTAATGTGTGCCAGAGTTCCCACAGGGGAAAAAATAATGGCAATAAAGGTTATCTTATATTTAACATATGTGCTTTGATTACATTAACCTTCAGTATTCTTGAATATAAAGAATTTCATCTGTACATGTTATTTTTCTTCAATTGTTCCACCACTTTTGTTTTCCCTGTTGATTAAGATTAAGTCAAGCAGAGCTGACCGCTCATGCCTTGTTAAACCCACTGAAGAATTTTCAGAGGGACAGATCAATTATTTTCTTGAAAGGACCATGTTTGTCAGAGTTTATCTTCCAACAGATGTTGAAATAATTAAAATGTCCCAGCTCTACTCCTTCATGTCTTTTTGAAAAACGTGTAATTAGCTTTTGGTTATTTCCTATTATGGTTTCTGTTTCTTCACCATAATATAAGGTAACTCTAATTAGATCATAACCATACAGCAACATGTTGAAATGAGCAGGGGAGGAGACAGATGGGAGAGAGAGAGAGGGAGGGAGGGAGGGAGGGAGAGAGAGAGAGAGAGAGACAGAAAAGAAGAAGAAGAAGAAGAAGAAGAAGAAGAAGAAGAAGAAGAAGAAGAAGAAGAAGAAGAAGAAGAAGAAGAAGAAGAAGAAGAAGAAGAAGAAGAAGAAGAAGAAGAAGAAGAAGAAGAAGAAGAAGAAGAAAATGCTTACATATAGATGACTTCAGTCTCTAAAATTATATATTCTTGGCCCTAGCAAAAGTGCCTGGAATGGGGGACCTATTAGAAGGAGGAAATTAAATTTGGTTGATGTTCAATGGTTGTAAGAAAGATTTTTCTTGGAAAGTAGTTCTAAATGCTTGAGCTGGCCTATATACAATGTAGTCTGAGATACCTCTCATTTTTCCATTACATTTAATAATCTAGGTAACCATGTTCAAGTGCCCGATATCATCAAACGAGATACACTATCATAAAATGAGAAAGGCACACACTGTTCTTGGGAAGAAGAAATATTTCTCTTTGACTAGAGAAATAGGAGTACACATATTGTTCTGTTAGTGAAACATACCTAGAACATTCACCTACATGAAATTCCAGTCCACAGTATGGAGAAAATAAATAGTCAGGATTAAAATGCTAAATTACACTTACAGACAATGAATTATGGTTCTCCCTTCCCCTTCTTCGCATTCTTCTTGCCACTTTTCCACTTGAAGAATTAAGTTTAAGAATGACCTCTTGGAGCCTGGGACATCTCTATGAGGTGCCCAACTCAGATACTGGAATTGCTGAACCATCAGGTAACCTTCCTGAGGCTAATGAAAAAGCAAAAAACAAACCAATTTTATACCCACTGCAGACAATACAATGAAGTTTCAAAAGAATGAGAGGCTATATTAAAATCGGTGAAAAGTTTATGGCAGGCTAGTTTTCTAGTTCATCAGGCAGGATAGTAGAAAGCATGGTGACTAAAAATTTTACTCTGCAATTACAAAAGTATGAAGATGAAGAAGAGTTGGTTTGCAATGTAGGTTAAGTCATATCTCAGCTTGCATTGGTGCTATGGAAAAAAAGTATTCTTCAAAAATATTGTTTATTTATCACCTTTGAATAGCCAGCCATCTCACATAGTGAATCCAAGATAAACGTTTGCAATTATTTAGTCAAATTTCTATAAACAAATCCTGGTCCAAAGGGCTTTATTGTTGGGGGTGGGGGAATCCATTTTTGTCAGAGAACATGTAGCTCAATTACCAATGCCACAGATTAATTTTAGGAAAATTAATTAATTTAGGAAAATTTAGATGCAAGGCAAAATATTCAAAGTTTTTCATCTTTTCAAAAATCCTGTGAAACAGATTAGGCTGGCAGATAGTAAAATATTGTGGCCTTTTAATGCAGAAATAATCTGATTCTCAGCAATACTAATTATTACAGACATCTTTTCCTTTCTCTTTTCTTGCAAACCCCTATACCATCTGAGGAAAGTTTGAAAAAAATTCTGGAGATAGATGAGGGGATTTTCAAGGAAAAGAACAGCTGCTAGAATTAAATAAAATGCAATGTTTTCAGTTCAAGGTTGCAGTTTTTCGATCTGATATGCTCATTGTACCTGTTGGAGACATGATTTTTCTTTTTAGAGTCAAACTAGGTCTTCAACCTAAGGAAAATACCCACTTGAGTTAAGGAGATTGGGTGGCTTACAATGCCTCCTGAACTTAAAATGAGTATGTTCCAGAGCCTTTGTGGTTATGGAACAAGATCGAGAAAAGGCAAGTTTCTTGAAATGGCTGCTAACAGGTCCAGCAACGATGATATAGCTAAAAGAACTTGAATTGTAGGAGTTGAGGTCCACATGTCTTAAAGTTACCACAAAGTTGAGAAACGCTACCATACAGTAAGGTTTTATTTTTTTAAAAGTCATTTAATTTTTATAAACATGTTTTTCTGAATATGAAAAATTCTATTATAGTCTATTATAATAGGTCAATAAACATGCCTTACCCTTGTTAAATTGCATATCCTGAAAATTCTGTTGATTACATCACACTCCATTGAACAGGACATGCACTCAACCTGAATAGGACCATATCTCAGCATTCCTTCCTCTGGCCAATATTGTGGGCATCCCTGTGTGATATTAAACAAAAGCTGCCATTTAAGTAGCTTTAGACATTGTGCTAAATCACCATACATTGCGGTGTCTTCTAAGTAAGAGTTCAGAATCACGACAGCTTAATCATTATGCAAATACAACAACGCAAGATTGGAAAAAAAGTTCACATTGTTCCATTTTTGCATGGTAAAGCAGTTTTAATTATCCAACTCTTCTATTAATTGTAACTGTTGATGGAGCTCACAGTTCTCATGCTTAATTAAACTGGCTCACATCTGGAAGGAGGGCAACAGGTTCACTATATGAAACCTCATCTTCTTCTTAGCAGTCTCTTTTACATTAAATATTTTTTATTTAGCAGTACAGAATATCTATTAGCCAGCAAGGGTGTGAACTGATAATAATATGTCTGGACCAATTTGATAGCATGACAAACAGCCCAATTTACTTTGTGCTAATATGGAGATTTTCCAGTTGAATTGGGAACTCAAATGCAAATCTTAGCTCAGTTGGCTAAGATTAAAAAATCATAGCTTTTTTCTTTTTATTTGTTACCTTGCTGTATTTCAGATTAATTCACTAATGAATCTTTGTGCAAGAACAGTATCTGGATCTTCTAAAATAGGAAACAGGTATCGCCTAAAGCATAACCAGTGGGGCACTGTTACAAAAAAAATTACATAATGGAGATGGCCCTAGTTTAGAAACTTGAAACATTAAAAAAATTAATAGTAAAGGTTTTTGTATCATGGAGTGCAGAGATGTGACCATGATGAGAGACTTTTCTGCTTATTTACTTCCTTCTTTCCTTCCCTCCCTTCCTCCCTACTTCCATTTATTTATTTTAAATGCCCAGTACCAATATCATTTACATATCCCTAGGAAAGAAACCTATAAATATCAGAAGAATAGCTCAGGGTATAGAGTGTGCATAAATTTTACAGCATGTAGCAATAGCAATAGCACTTAAACTTATATACTGCTTTACAGTGATTTACAGCCCTCTCTAAGTGGTTTACAGAGTCAGCATATTGCCCCCAACAATCAGGGTCCTCATTTTACCAATCTCAGAAGGATGGAAGGCTGAGTCAACCTTGAGTTGTTGAGTATTGAACCCTTGGCAGTCAGCAGAATTAACCTGCAGTGGAGGTGGTATTCAGCAGGTTCTGACCAGTTCTGGAGAACCGGTAGCAGAAATTTGGAGTAGTTTGGAGAATCGGCAAATTCCACCTCTGACTGGAGATTTTACAGTATCCTTCTCCTGCTACGCCCATCAAGCCACACCCACAGAACCAGTAGTAAAAAAATTTGAATGCTACCACTGCTGCAGTACTACATTCGAACTACTGTGCCACTATGGCTCCTATGCTCAACTAAAGCTAAAGATGGAAAATCCAATAAACAGAGTGAATGATGGATGTGATGGAACTATAAAAAATTATAGTTGAGACAAAACAATTGAATGTCAAGAACTTTCTGACACAGAACCAACTGCTATAGCGAGATACCAAAATCCAAGAAATCAAAATCTTTTCCAGAAAATCAAACTTTTCCTGTTCCTAGGAAAGAGTATCAGTAAATAATACCGAATGACAGAACAAACGTTTGATACATTCAGCATTGCTTCATGAAAATTTATGACTGAAGTCTTAGCAAAATCATTTAATGGGAGTAAAAGTTACCAAAGTAAAATCTTAATTCTGGATAGTGTGGATCATATTTCTTATGTGAAATATCTCCCTGAAATAGCGGACTAGTTTGCTATATCCAAAGTAGTTTTCATGAAATAGTTAACCTTATATTATTTGTAACAAATTAGTCCATCAATTAATGTCATTTGCCTTGTATATTTGCCTTATACAAATAACACAAACAGTTGCAAATAAAATAAATAATTTGTGACTCAGGAATAATGGATGCCCTCCTCTTCGTGGGCTGTTAAATCTAGATTTCATTGTGCCCTTCTTTCCTACTACTCTTACATACAAGTAGTGTTTGTTACTTCACAAAATCATGGAGAAATGTACAATTATCTATTGACATGATTTATGTTTGGTTATTAATCTGAAATAATAATGAAAACCTCAGAAAGGATCATGTACAGATCATGGTCTAGATTTGATCCTCTTCTGACTCTGTCTGAATGGGCCTGCTTCAGTCTGGAATTCAATTGAATTCAATGCATATTCCTATTGGCTAGTTAGTTACATTATAATTATACTTTATAATCATGTTTGCGGATTTAGGACCTAAAAGTATATCCATTTATGTAAAAGATGTTCCTTCTAATTTGCTATAGGTAGCCAAGCATTCTCAGAAATGCTTTGGATTTTAATGTGAACACATGTTCCTTTTCTATTTATCTATATATCTACATCTAAAGACCTCTAAATGTGAGAGGCAGTTTGGTTCAGTGGTTAAGGCACAAGACTAGAAATTAAGAGATTGTGAGTTCTATTTTCGCCTAAGGCATGAAAGCTGTCTGAGGGGAAATGGTTTTGGGCCAGCCACTTTCCCTCAGCCCTTGACGTCAGGGTCAGGTGACAAGTTGGTTGGTCAATTCCTGTTACAACCAATGGATCAACACTCAGTTGATAAAAACAAAAGCACCTGCAGGAAAATACTAATTATAAAAAGGAATATTTATCTAAATCTGTATAAGGAAGACACATGAGTCTATGTATGTTATGTTATGTGTGTGTGTGTGTGTGTGTGTGTGTGTGTGTGTATTCACAGGGGTGTTAAACTCAAGGCCCACGGGCTGGATCTGGCCCATGGGGTGCTTAGATCTGGCCTGTGTGGGCCACCCAGGAGACAGCAAAGGAATGACCTTTGTGGCCTATGCCAGTGAAAATGGAGCTGGGGAGGGTTGCATGTGGCCCTCCCCAGCTCTATTTTTCCTGGCAGAGGGTTGTAGGAGGCCGTCACAGCTGGAAATGGAGCTGGGGAGCCCATTTTCACTGGCAGAGCACTTGGGCCATCACAGGCAACATGAGTGACATCGAGCTGGCCACACCCACATTGGTCATGCCCACCCTGGCCCCCCAAGGTCAAACACAACCCTGATGCGGCCCTCAATGAAATCGAGTTTGACACCCGTGATATACAGTATAACTGTATCTATGTGGAAGCCATCTGTAGTACAGATGTTTATGCAATGTACCATATACAGAACATCAATACCATTTCAGACTGAATATGAGTGAAATTTTCTACTGAAAAAAAAAAAAGGTCAGCCTTTTTAAGGTGGATTGCACAAACTTTTTCAACATCAAGATCTTACTTGAGCTAAATCAACTTCATTTAACATCACGAGAGAGGTACAGCCATAATCATAGACTAGTCTCCAGAAATCTTTCACAGTGTTCGGCAGAGGATGCTGAGTGACAATGAAAGCAGCAGGTTGTCTGTAGCTCTGTATTTTAAAATAGATAAAATACAAATAAAAAAGAAATGCAGGCAACAATATCTCCCTCGTCAAATAAACGTATAAATCTTACACAACCACTGCACCACTCTCCAGATTGAGCAACAGAATAATAACAAAACAGACAATATATTAACTCCTTTCATTTTGAGGAGCATGGGACCAGGAAATAAAAAATTAAATCTTGGCCAGAACTAAGGAGCTTCTTAGTTTTTGCTTTCACTTTAGTTTACTTCTTTATCTTGGAGAAAAAGAACATGATAGATTTTTTTTTTTTTGTCCTCATGATAGATCTTAAGGCAGAATGACCTTGACCATGAACAGTTGCCAGCTTTTTTTTTTTAGAGTTATGCTGGGTGTCAACAGGGGGATTAATGGGTTAGTTTGTTTAAGCTAACTGAGAATTGGATTATGGGGATGATTGGTGTATATGAGAAACTGTGAACGTGAGCATGTGCTCCTATTACTTCCTTCTGCATCCTTTCTCTTTATGTAGCAGAAGAATTAGTTATCTAGGGCAGGGGTTCCCCCACCGGTCCATGGACCAGCAGCGGTCCATACAAACAAATGAAGCCCCATCCACGGGATGCAGGCAGCATGCAAAACCACACCTCCTCCGGTCCTTGGAAAAACCTTTCTCCATGGGACCGGTCCCTGGTGCCCAAAAAGTTGGGGGTTGCTGATCTAGGAGAAGGAGGTAATAGGAGTAAAAGGAAATTTTAAAAGTTACAGTAGCTTCTGGGAGATAAATGCTGCCTGTTGACTTTTGCCTACCTACCTACTGTACTTTCCAACTGATTGGTATAAAGGATTGAGTCAGCTGGTCTAATCACCACTATCAAACCTCTTGGAAGGAAAGGTGAAAAGATAAATAGGGTGTTCTTCCTAGGATCGATCATTGATGCTACATTGCCCAGAGGCAAATAGTACAAAAGAATGAGACATGCCTGACTCATGCTTCTCTTTAAACCAGGGGTCCCCAAACTATGCTGGCTGAGGAATTCTGGGAGTTGAAGTCCACAAGTCTTAAAGTTGCCAAGTTTGGAGACCTCTGCTCTAGACACTATTATAGGCTCAGGTTTCCATGCTGTACTGGCAAGAAAAGTTCAAGAAATCTGAACTCCCACTTTTCCTTGCTTCTGACTTTTTGAAAAAGCTCAGAAGGGATCTGCAAGCAGCAGGATGAGAGAGAGCTCTTCTTTCCGTTCTTTTGGATTTTTCTAACTTCTTCTGAAGGGAAAGAACATTTGTTCAGAAGGGCTTTTCAAGGCTAAGATCATTTGAGATACTTCTTGTTTTTTAATTTTTTTTAAATAACAACTGTATAAATACTAATGAATTAATTATAATGTGGAAAATAACTGTTTTGGTTTTTAGGTGTACGTAACCATGAGTCATTTGGCAGGTTGGAAGTGATCGTTTCCTCAAAATACAAGATCACTTACTGGCTGCATTAAAGTATAAAAATATCCAAGGTCTCCTATCATTTCTCCTCAGTAATTTTCAACTCCAAAAAATTTGTAATATTCATAATGTCAGAAAAATCAGTATATTGCTGCACATCAGAATAAGTATGAATTAATCTTTTTTTCCAAGTACCAATAATTCTATTGCATATTTCTCATCTAGTCAAGGAAAATAGTCACTTACATCCATAAGGGCAGCATTGATGTAATTGCTGCTTTCGCCATCAATAGTAATTAAGAAAGGCAGACATCTGTCAGGTGGCAGCATATCCATAAAGCGGTTTTTGTCATGATTTCTTGGCAAGCATGCTATGCTGCAGTCTTCGGCTTGCAGCCGAGGAGTCACAGAATTCAGGGTCTACAAGGCAAAATAAATATTTATTTTGACATTGTGTACCTAACTCAAAGAGGTTTGGGCATAAGGGATACAGGCAAGGTGACAATGTTGAAAGCCACAAAGAAAGCAAAAGCACATTTACTTCTGTTTAGTCAGGAGTAAGGGATAAGAATCTGCATATACGGAATTGGAAATCATCATGTAAAATTCATGCCCTGTATTTTACACTTATCTAAAATGCAAAAATTGCTCCTGATAGGCCAAAAGTCACCCACGTTCAAATGAATTGGCAGGCTATAGTGATTACAATCACACGGTGATATTCCCCATATCCAGACATGAAAGAACACCATGACAGAAGAGGACAATGCATTATGAATCTGACACAGGAGGTACAAAACATTCTGTATTTTCGAAAGCAAAGAAATGGTGCTTTTAAAGTGACATCAACCAACGGATGTACCTGGAATTCATCTTTAAGATGTGAAGAGTTTGTCTGAGAGTCTATTCGAATCATGTCAAAATATGCAGCTTTAAATTCACAGACTGGGATGGCAGTTTCTCCACATAAGCAGGCTTCCAGGATGGCATCATGAATAAAGATATACTGTTCCTGCCAGAGAAAGAACAGAAGAAGTTTGGGGATCCTACAGTTGGACAGATCATTTAGGTCACCGAATCCAACCTCTTGCTCAGTATAGGAATACAAATTACAGCATTCTCAGCACCTAGTTGATGTGTAGTGCCACTTGAAAGCATCTAATAAAAGAAAGTCCACCACCTCTCCAGCTAAGTCTGTTGAGCTGATTTTATTGGCTAGGATGTTTTTTATTGGCTAGGATGTTTTTTTCTAACATTTCATAAGATGTCTTCATTATTGAATCCAGCAATGGTTCTTAAAGGAATGAAATCTCTCCTTTGGATACTTTCCCATTAACACCCTTATTCAAGAAAGCTTAAAAAGACAATTTGCATCTCGCTAAAGCTAAGAAACAGTGCTGTGTATTTTTAAAGTAATATTCATTCAAAAAGTATACATTTTAAAGAATGGCAAATTTTTAATCCCAGCAATACTTAACGGCAAAATTAAAGAAATAATGTTGGGGAATGGTTATGTTTTTGCTCACATCTATGAAAAATAATAACATACCACCAACACTTTGGTGGTATGCCATATTTGTATAAAGTTGTATGCTTGAAAGTACAGATAGTCCTCAACTTGCAACCATTTGTTTAGTGACTGTTCAAAGTTACAATGGCACTGAAAAAAGTGACTTATTGCCATTTTTCACGCTGAGATCTTTGCAGCATCCCCATCATCATGTGATCAAAATTCAGGTGCTTGACAACTGGCATATATTTATGACACTGTCCTAGGGTTATTTATTGCATTGTCTTAGGATTACATGATCACCATTTATAACCTTTGCAGCTAGTTTCTGACAAGTAAAGTCAATGGGGAAAGCCAAATTCACTTAACAGCCACATGATTCACTTAACACATTGCAATGATTTGCTTAACAACTGTGGCAAAAATGTCACTCATTCACTTAACAACTGTTTTGCTTTGCAACAGACGTTTTGGGCTCCACTGTGGTTGTAAGTCGATGATTACCTGCATATATTTTTATTTTAAAAATGACAATGTCATGTCATGACCAGCGATGGCAGAGTGTATTAGAAATAGAAAATTTTCCCTTTTGGGACGTCCCTCCCGACGCCGGCAAAGTAGAGAAAAGGACAGAACAAATTGGAAAGAGTGGATGAACGCTTAAAGACTGTGAGTAAGGAAATTAAAGATTCCCTGGTGTATTTAGAAATGGACAAGTCTGCAATGTATCTAAGATTCCAAAAAATAGTGGAATCAAAAGAAGAAGACTTAGATCAGGTGATGGCGGAAATCTTGGCAGAGGTACTGGAAAAAGACAAAGATGAGATTTTGAAAGAGTTGGATGAAGTCCACAGAGTAAGTACTAATTATGCAAGACGACACAAATGCCCAAGAGAAGTGCATGTATGTTTTGCAAGAAGAAAGGTCCGGGACATTATATACAAAATATCAAGAGACGAAACAATTAAGTATAAGGACAAAGAAATCTCAGTTCTTAAACAAATCCCAAGAAGGGTTAGAGAAGCAAGACGAGATTACAAATCCCTGGTGACCCAATTAAATTGAAAAGGTATTATGTTTAAATGGCTTGTCCCGGAAGGGATGTTAATTACTTGGGGGGAAAGAAAAATTAAAGTAGACTCTTTAGAAAAAGCCTAAGATTTCTATGAAAGACTGGTAGGCTCTGAAGAGCAGAACAGCAAAGATGAATCAGAACCAGAATCCCAAGAAGACCAAGAGCATCAAAAGAAGGGACAGAAGACCCCAGAAAACTTTAAAAACAACCAGCAACAACAGAAGAAAAAGAAGAAAGCAAGGCACAGTATAAACCACAAGCAGAACTTGGAGTTACTATAAGGCAAAGAGCGAGAATTAATTAGACTTAAATGTTCAAGAAGAATAAGACCAATCAAAAATAAAGAAGAAAAACAAGAAGTAAGAAAAATCATCTAGTAACAACAAGAAAGAGAAAGGCACAAAGAGAAACTGGAGCAGTCACGAGACAAAGAGCGAAACAAAATTAAGTAATGGAAGAAGAAAGGAAAATATTGTCAATTAACATAAATGGTCTAAATTCTATGATAAAAAGGAAAAGGACAATAGCCAAATTAATTAAGCAAAATGCTGACATAGTATGCCTATAAGAAACCCATATAAAGAAATCACATGAAAAATATTTAGAATGCCCAAAATTAGGGAAGCTATTTACTGCATCGGCAGCTGCAGGTAAAAAAAAAGGGATAGCAGTGTATGTGAAAGAGGACATGAAAGCAGCGTTATGGTCGGATCCTGATGGAAGAATTCTGGTTTTGCAGATCTGGATTAATGCTATTCCAATCCTTTTAGTGGTAATTTATGCCCGAATGGAGAGCAAAAAGAGTTTTTTAAGTATTTATATGAAAAATTAGTAGGATTGGAAAAAAGAAATATTTTTATCATAGGGAACTTTAACGCTATTGCTGATTACCAAAAAGACCACAGCATTGGCAGAAGAAACAGAAAAAAAAGAGAGCTTCCAAAAATATGTATGGAAATGATGAGGGAGTTAGATTTGATTGATATATAGAGAAGGTTAAACCCTTGAGAAAAAACAATTTACATTCTATTCAAACCCCCACCAAATATGGACACAAATTGACATGGCATGGATGAATGGGGAAATAGCAAATGAAATAAAAGGGATTGAAATTCTACCCAATAAATGGGCAGACCACAATCCAATTCACATAATCTGGAAAGGTAGAAAAAAATCCAGGAAAAGGTGGACATTAAACATGCATTTAATTAGAGAAAAAGAATATACGAATAAACTTAAGGAGGAATTAAACTGTTTCTTAAAGGAAAATAACAATGGAGCAACTACGAAACAAAACATTTAGGACACAACGAAGGCAGTAATAAGAGGTATAACAATCTCTTATAATGCCAAGAGGAATAAAGAAAAATATGCCCAGCAAAATAAACTACAATTTTTTTTAAAGAATTAGAAATTCAATTACAAAGTACCCCAAACGATTCAAGATTGCAAAACCAGATAACAATAATTAAACACAAATTGAATTGAATTGAACAAGAGAGAATTATTATAAATTTGAATAGAACTAGACAAACTTATTTTGAGCACGCTAATAAGCCAGGAAGATGGTTGTCCTATAGATTTAAAAAAGGGAAAGAAAAAAGATTGATTTACCAATTAATAGATGGAAATGGAGAAATGGAAATGGAGCAGGGGTTAGAACAGAAAAAAGAAATTGCCCATAAGTATTTTGAAGATTTATATAAAAAGGAGGAGATCAATGAGGATAGGATAAGAAACTATCTAGATAAAATGAAGGATAAAGTAATTGGGGAAGAGATGAAAGAATTATTAAACAAAGATATTACTTGGTCTGAATTGAAAACAGCAATAGAGAATCAGAAAAATAGTAAATCTCTGGGACCAGATGGGATCCCAGGGAAACTATACAAGGCAATAGGAGAACTAATAGGACCCCTTATGGTGGAAGTTTTTAACGATGTCCTATTGGCAGCCAGAATGTCGGACTCATGGAAGGGGGCATTGATTTCGCTGATCCCGAAGGAAGACTTGGACCCCTGATATATACAAAACTACAGGCCAATTTCCTTGTTAAATATGGACTATAAAATATTCACTTCTATTGTTGCAAACAGATTAAAAAGAATTTTGAATGACCTGATACACCAAGACCAAAATGGATTTCTCCCGAACAGCCAAATCAGGAATAATTTAAGAATAGTACTAGATGTTCTGGAATTTTATGAAGCCCACCCTGAGAAACAAATAGCTTTTATGTTTTTAGATGCACAGAAGGCCTTCGATAACTTTAATTGAATTTAATCCAAAGAATTTATAACATGAATTTAGGCACCAAATTTGAAAATATTATAACCACTATCTACAACACACAACAGGCGAATATTACGATAAATGGGGAATATAACCACCCAATAAAAATAGAGAAAGGAGTCAGACAGGGTTGCCCACTCTCACCCCTGCTCTTCATATTGGCATTGGAAACATTATTAACATATATTAGACAGAATCCAGACATAAAAGGATTAAAGGTTAAGAAAGAAGAATATAAGCTGCAAGCATTTGCAGATGACATGTGTTTTTTTATTGAAGAGCCAATTGAAAGAGGACAAAAATTGATGAACAAGTCAAAACAATTTGGAGTAGTTGCAGGATTAAAAATTAATAGAAGGAAAATGAAATTAATGACCAAAAATCTAACAGGAAAACAGAAGTTAGAATTAGAAAAGGTCATGGGATTTCAACTGATAAAGAAAGTTAAATACTTAGGAATATGGCTGACAGCACATTGTAAAACACTAATTACGACAAACTATTGCAACAGGTAAAGAAGGATTTAGAAACATGGGGTAAACTGCAACTTTCACAATTAGGTAGAATTGCAACGATTAAAATGTCTATTCTTCTAAAATTTCTTTATATATTTCAGACGATATCAATTAAAGTACACAAAAAGTATTTTGAAGAACTTAATAAAATAATCGCAAAATTCATTTGGCAAAGGAAGAAACCAAGGATAAATTTAAAGGCAATGCAAGATATGAAGAGCAGGGGAGGGATGGCCCTTCCAAATTGGGAGTTGTACTATAGTGCGGCCTCCTTAGTATGGTTGAAGGAATGGGTGAACTTAACAAACAAGAGAATGTTAGTTTTAGAAGGCCATGATCTACAGAGGGGGTGACATGCTTTCCTATGGGATATCGGGAAAACCACCCAAAAATACTTTCACAGACACTTAATTAGAGATGCATTATTGACTAACTGGAAGAAAATAAGGAGAAAACATTATTTAAAGATACCAATCTGGATTCCAACAATGGAAGCGATGATCCACCCAAATAACTTGGATATTAGTAAGATGATTATACAAGGACTTATTGGATGTGCAAGGAAATTTGAAATTGTGGCAAGATCTTCAGGACCAGGGAGTACAAATTGACAGATGGGCATATCTTCAAGTACAGAGTAGATACAAACAGGATAAGAAAGAATTTGGAATCAATAATAAACTTCAGCAACTAGACAAAATTCTATTAGGCCCAGACAAAAAAAAATATAACAAAATTTTATAATTACCTACTAGAGGCAGAATTAGAGGAAGAAATTGTCAAAGGGAATATGATACCCTGGAGTAGGAATATAGGACGTAGTATCACTTTAATAGAATGGAGTAGAAATAATCTGGGGTAGAAATAATAAAACCACAAAATTGGCAGCCTACAAGGAAAATGCCTATAAGATGTTTTACAGATGGCACCTTCCCCCCTCGAGATTAGCGAAAATGCACCCCAACATGAGTCTGAATTGCTGGAAATGTAAAAAAAAAAAAAGGAGGGAACTTTCTTCCATATGTGGTGGTCTTGCATAGAGGCACAAAAATATTGGCAGAAAATTAGAAAATGGTTGGAGGAAATGACAATAGAACAGATCGAATTTAAACCAGAACTCTTTCTATTAGGGATCTTTAATAAACAAATCTCAAAAAAAGCGAAGTATACAATAGTACATATTTTGACAACGGCCAGACTGGCCTTTGCACAATGTTGGAAGCAACCTCATATTCCATCAGAGGAATTGATTATTCAAAAAATAGCAAATTGTGCGGACATGGACAAATCAACTTTGGCATTAAAAGGAAAAGATACATCAATGTACTATGATAGCTGGAACTGCTGGTACGAATGGATAGAACAAAGATCGATTAAACAATAAAGGGCAAAAGAAGATATGTTATAATTGTAGTCGTGATTATATATATATATATATATATATATATATATATATATATATATATATATATATTCGCACAAGAATCAATTGAGGGTTTAAGATAAGGTTGAAAATAAGGTCCTACAAACTGTCGAGGACGAAAGTGTTTTTAACTGTTTTCTGATCTTTTTTTCTACTTTTCCTTTTTTGTTCTTTTTTTCTCTTTCACATTATGTACGTGTTGTTTGTCTGTTTTAACTGTAAAATTAATAAAGTTTACTTAAAAAAAAGAAATAGAAAAATTCCCCAATCAAGAATTACTGTAGAATTTGCAAACTCAACAAATGCTGAAGGTGCTTCTCGGCAAATCCTGATGATGTAAGCCATACATAGTGTCCCTTTTTTGTTGACATTCCACTGACTAGAAAGAAACTATGTTCTTTTCCCCATATCTAAAAAAATGGGAAAAATGAGAGTGCAGGCAATTTAGGAAGGCTCAAAGAAAGAATTGGTCAAGAAGGACTCAGGGGTGGGATTCAAATTTTTTAACAACCGGTTCTGTGGGTATGGCTTAGTTGATGGGCATGGCTTGGTGGTCATGTGACTGGGTGGACATGGTTTGGTGGTCATATTATTGGCTGGGCGTGGCCAACTCAATATCACTCACATCGAGGCACGCATCTCCTCGCCTGGCTTCTCATGACTGGGGATATTACAACAGTCGTAAGTGTGAAAAATGGTCATAAGTCACTTTTTTCAGTGCCATTGTAACTTTGAATGGTCACTCCACACAAGCAAAGTACCAACAAAGGAGGGGAATAAAACTCTAGAGATGTTCTTGAGATAGGAAGTCTAGTCCTGCCAAGAATGTAATAAGGGTTAACAGAGAGGCAGTTTCTGTAGGCAACACCAGAATGTTTCCTTCTTGTCTTCCTTACAGGATTAGGTCAATAATTTCTTCCAAAAACTGGTTCTCCGAACTGCTTAGAATGTTAACAACCGGTTCTAGCGAATAGATGCAAACTGGTAGAATCCCACCCCTGGAAGGACTACAGAAAAAGTCTATTTCTGATAGATTCTGATTATAGAAGTCTGATATTGTGATATGTTCCTTATGTTTGTGCTTCCCTCCTGAGATACATCATAAAATTAACTTGATATGATTAAGTGTCAATGTATAATAATTTCAGTGCTTTTTCTGTTTTAATTTTAAAGTCTTCAGGACAGGATCATAGGCATTTTGGTTAACAATGTAAGAAGCCCCACTGAATCAGTCCAGTCCAGTATTCTGCACCAAAAGTAGCCAATAGGAACATCTTTTGCTGGAACATTCTTCCAATATTGCTTCTTAGCAATCAACATTTATGATGTATTGCCCATGGTCTAGGTCCTAGACTCTAGGAGGTAATGATCAGGCATCAATATTAATGGCTATTGATAACCTGATTTTCCCTGAATCTGCTCAGTTGCCTGTGAGCCCCATCCAAATTAGCTGCTATTTTCACAACTACTGTTGTAAACCACAGTATGTAGTTTATGGATGTCTAGTATGAGAAATTATTTCCTTCTCTTAGTCCTAAATTTTTCTGTATACAGTTTCAATGGATGACCTTGAGTTTTAACAGGTAAGAGAATAAAAAGTGTGATATTCACATCATGTGTAATTTTATCTCACTTTTATGTGCTCCTTTGTTCTAAGCTGTAGAGCTCCAACTGCTATAATCTTGCCTTGTAATGGAGGTATCCTGCCCATCTCATTATTTGGAACATTTTTTTTTTTATTTTTGCAAAATCTTTTCTAGCTAGCTATACAAAAACCACATGCATTGCTGGGAAATAAGGATAAAGTGCCAAAGATATGTTCCAAATAAAAGAAAAAAAACGTAAAATGAAGTTGATGTGTTTGTATTGCTAGCAGTTTATTTTGTTTGTGTTGGATGCAACTTTCAGTTCAGTTCAGTGCTGAGCTTGCTTTTGCAACACTCTCAACATCGGTTGGACTGGTGCCAAGATAACCTCTTACCCACATTATATTGCATCTAAAAATAATGACTGTTTTGCAGTGTTAGCATAAGACATACAGTATAACCTATTGCCTGAAAAGTGAGAAACACACGGAGAAATAAAAGGACTATAAAATTGGTAAAAAGTAATTACAATTTGATATGCAACAACTATTTCTCTTCACAGTTTCTGTGTAAATGTATTCCTGGCATATATATAAACACATAGATGACCCTTAATACAATGTTTTAAGGAGAGAAGCTTTGGAATATATGAAACGGATGGGATGGTTGGAAAGGAAATGAACAAAGGTTGGTTTTATCTCCTTCCCCACCTCCACAAAATGTTCTGTCTTGTTCTTGCTTCACATTCTTTATTTAGCTGGTCTTGAACCAGTTGCACATTTGGCTTAGTAACTTGCCAGATCCAGAATATTTTTAAAGGCAAATGACTAAAAATGCACATGAGAATTGGATCACTGATTCATAACAGCACGATACCTCTGTCTGTACCATGTTGATGCGGCGTGAACGTAAGGCTTTGACACAGTTGTAGATGTCTACAACACCTTCTCTTTCTGCCATGTCTAACATGATGTCAATTACAATATAGCATCCAGTTCGGCCAGCTCCAGCGCTAGAATAAATAAGAAAACATACATATTTTTTAAAAAAATTACAAGCATCCCAAATAAATCAGAAATCTAATGTCTAATTTTATGTTTTAAAAAATCCAGTGTTTTACTTTGTGAAAGTGGAATTGTTTTTAGCCAAAGTGAAGACATAATTAGATAGACATTTTCAGTGTTATTGCTGAACATACTGTAATCACTTTGCAAAGCAGAAAAAAAGAAAATCTGGCTTGGAATTGGTTAAGTGACATATTAGTATTACTTAAACAGTTTTCCTGCACTGTTCTCATTTCTCCCTGTTAAACTGACACAGACATTTCCAACGGAAATCTTTTCAAGAAGTTTTCAACAAGGATAACTTGTTCATAAAATATTCACTAAGTTAATTCTGAGAGTAGTATTTAAAAGGCTGATTTTTGTTTTTCTTTGTTCATTCATTTATTTATAGACTGCATTTCATTATGGGACCAATTCTATTTTAAAAAAATCTCTCTAAAGTTCTAGCCTTTCGAAAGAGATTGCGTCTGATTAGAGTTTTGTTTTCCAAAAGCCATTCCCATATAAATATATATGGCATATCTTTAGCTAAATTCATAATTCATGCAGTTGAAAGGTACCATTTAGCTCATTGCCTGGTTCCATATCCTAATCCAAATCAAGATATCTTGCTTCAACACTGCCAGTGTAGGGAAGCAAATTATCCTTCTGGGGAATTACTTTTACCTTCAAGCTGTCCTGACCATAAGGAATGTTTTTCTAACATCAGTTACTAGCATTCCATGCCTTCCTATCCAGAACAAAATATAAAGTACAGTATTAATGTTAGCTATTTTGAAGGGATCTGTGATAGCTCTTAGTTTTTCCTCTTCAAAGCAAAGCAAAACTTTTCCTCTTGATAAGACTTAGTTTCTAGACTCTGTGAAATTTGGTTTTCATTCAATGAAAAGCAAGCAACTTGATATCAGTTCAGGCCATTAGTGAAACAAGAAACAGATGGAAATGTTATCTCCTACTAAAAACAGTTTTGCTTCTTGGCAAAAGAAATCTGAACACAGGTTAATATAAACAGAATTCACATTTGATATTCAGCAGTCCTAGAAATTATTTCATAATGGCCTCATGTTTTTGCTATAGGCAACCTACTCTCAGATTTCATGTTTCCACAGGGTTTTTGCCTTGTTAATCAAGAAAATGCTGACAGCCCCCAGTTTGTCCTCATTGTCCCATTCTGATTTTTCCCCCCACCTGAATCCTCCTTTTCAGTTTAGGTATCTATTTGATTTGTTTTTTTTTTTCCTGAATAAGAGCTTTGATTAACTAATTTTCATTCTGTTGTTTCCAACCAATTTCTTTGAATTTTTAAGATATTTCTGAATTTTCTTTACTTTACCTAGCCTATCAAATTTTGATAAGCATCCTTTACACCTCTATGTCATTATAGAAAATGTCAGTATATACATGTCCAGAGTGGAAGTGTCATTTGATACTTCCTTCTAAGTTAATGAAGAGCATTATTTGAACATAGTTTTAAGCCAGCTAACAATCAACACTTATATTCAGGTTCATACTTAACTAGCTTGCTAACCAAAATGTGAAGGTTATCTATTACAATAAAAATATGCACTAAATAAGTTACTCTAGTATATAAGATCAGACTGACAAAACTTTTGTTAATTTCTATGTTTTTAAAAAAATCCAAATGTGTGATACTACAAAGGTCTACAACAAGGTAAAAATAAGCGAAGGAAATAATAAAAAAAACTAGTATTGTTTATTATTACCTGCAAAGGAATATGTTAATAATTCTCAAAAGCGAGTTGTAGGTCTTGAATGTAGGATAAAAAGTAGCAAGGAGGGAAAATGCTTAATTTTTTTTTATATAGTTACTGGCAGTTTAGATTCACCAATAACTTATACATTTCTTCTTTTGAATTATTTTCCTACTTATTAAGAAGTAAAACTGTTGTTTATATAGACTATTTTATGTAGCCTATAAAAACAAGCAATTGCCAACTACATAGTTCATAATAGTATAATTTACTATATATGGAGATTTCCCAGGTTGGAACACTGATCTAAAGCAACCTGATGCCTTACTAATATTTAAAACAGTCCAGATCAGGGGTCTCCAACCTTGGCAACTTTAAGACTTTTGGACTTCAATTCTGGGGGTTGAAGTCCACAAGTATTAAAGTTGCCAAGGTTGGAGACCCCTGGGCCATATAACTTTAGAACACAGAAACTGAACCAGACATTCTTGGAAATTGGATCATGGAGTTATCTATCAAAAGAGTCAGTTGGAAATAATAAGCCAAGCCATCTGATCCATTCACCTCATATCACACCACAACACGTCACAAAACTTGACAGATCATGCACACATTGAGAATGATAGAAAATGCATCTACCTCTTTTCTACACACCTGCAATGCACAACAATAGGCCCGGCACTTGGTGGGTTAGATTGTTTTACACGGCGTATAAATGAAAGAAGGCCTGTTGCATTGTAAGGTACTCCATGATCAGGCCAGCCGGTAAAATGGAACTGTTTAACTTCACGGATTTCATTGTAACCTCTCTGTCAAAATGGAAAATAATAACAAGAGTATTTTTCTTTCATCTCATGAGTAAGTTAGTTTTTGGTTAATTTTTAAAAAGGTGATAGTTTTTGTTTTAAACTGGTTAAAATGTATGCAGGACTAAAAAAGCAAGCTTCAGTTGATTTTTAATCACCAAATTCTTCTTGTGGAGAAATCTTGCTTCCTTTTAAGTCTGAATGAGGCATTTATAATTCATAATCCATTTTCTATAAATAAGATTACAAGACTATAAACATAGGAACAATATTCATCTGACTATAATGCAACTCTTTTTTTTTTTTGGTACTGAAATGATAAGGAACCAAGTAGCATATAAAGGAAGACTAAGTAAGTGTGGATATATACGTAAGTGTGGATAACCAGTGAAATAACTGAAGAAAAGGTCTAAATTATATGTAACTATGCCCAAGAAAAAACTTGAAACCTGGTTACCTAGCAAATTATCATCCAAGAAAGATGATATTAAATTTTTTAATGAATATTTCTAAGTGTATGTATGAACAGAATATGTCTGCATATATGTATTATTATTTATTAAATTTGTTTGCCATCTCACCATAAGCCAACTCTGGGTGTCTTACAAGTTAAAACCAATAAAACAGGACAAATATATATATAGCAAAAAAATATGTTATAGTAAAAAGATGGAGAGGGAGGGAATAAGGTGTGCAGGAGGTAAGGTAGGATCCGTTATTAATCCATCAACCCCCTCTAGTATGGCAGTCTCCCATTGGAACCCCAAGCCAATTGGCAGAGCCAGGTTTTCAGGCCCTTAGAGTAGGTCAGTAGGGGGAGCAGATTTCACCTGGGAGGGAGGGGATGTATGTTCCAAAGGGCATGAATCTTTGTATGTATGTATAATAGGTAGATAAGATAGACAGAAGGTATTGCTAAACTATGGCATGTTGTTTGCGTTTATTTACCATATGGAATATGCCAGTCATTATTCTCAGATACACGTTTGAACTGATGGCAAAATACTTCAAAGTATTTTGTTTTTTTATGAAATAACAAGAAATTAAAATACGACCAAGAAAGTTATTATAATAAAATTAATAGACATTTGAGATGCTGCTTATACAATGAAACAAAAATAAGAGGGAAATTAAATCGACAAGAGGTATAAATGGAAAACAATTTAGACCAGGGGTGTCAAACTCACGTTGTCACGTCATCATCACGTGACATATCGGGACTTTCCCTCCCTTTGCAAACTGGGTGTGGGCGTGGCCAGCACCTGACGTGAGTTTGACACACCTGATTTAGACAGCTTAGGCATAGCAGAATGAGTGTGTTACAGCTCAGGTATTGTAAGTACTGTAGTGATGGGCTGATTAAAGAATGGCTTGAATATGTTAGATAAATCTTTCTGGTTATCATAAAGAACTAAATGTACAGCAGTTTTCAGTTAAATAATAGGAAGATCTAATCCAGAAATATTTACCCTTTCAAGGGTGAATGTCCTGACAACGTATTCTGCAAGTGGTTCCACTTCCACACAAGCAACTTTGAAGTCCCCATAAACTTCTGTGTCATCAGGCCAATACTTATAGCACTTAACCTATGATCAACATGATAGAAATATTTCTCAAACAAAGAAACCAGAAGAATCACTGGATCATACACATCACATCATTATTTTTATTTAGTGGCAGAGTGTATTTCATAAATGGAAATATGGGGGGAAATGGTGAAAAAAATAAGAGTGGAATAAGCAATTACCATATATTTCTTATTTCATATATTATGACCTTGCTTTCACATCATTAAAGATCACCCATCCATTTTTACTTAACACTCAATTATTTTGTGTTTACTTTTAATTGTAAAGGAAAATATATCATCAAAAGAATTATTCAACTTTTTCTGCAGTTGATTACATCATATGTTTATTACCTAATTCTCTATTTGCTTCTAGAAGGTAGATAACTCAGTAGTGCCACAGGTAGTTCTCAATTTACAGACAGTCAATTAGTGACTGTTCAACCACTTGGCACCGAAAAAAAAGCTTACAACCAGTCCTCACAGTTACAACCGGCGCAACATCCCCACAAACACATGAACGAAATTCCAGTGATTTTTGGCAAACCAGCATGCATTTATGATGGCTGCAGATTCCTGGACTCAGATGCATTTGCAAACCTTCCCAGCCAGCTTCCCAGAAGCAACGTCAATGGGAGAAGCCGGATTCGCTTAGTGACTCACTGAATAACTGCAGTGATTCACTTAACAACTGTAGCGGAAAGGTTGTAAAATTGAATGCGATTCATTTAACAACTACCTTGCTTAGCAATGGAAATTCTGGTCGCCAGTTGTAAATCTAGAGCCGCCTTTATGTTGAGATGGTTCAGCCTATTTCTGTTTTTCACACCAGAGGAAGACAAGATTGTGATTTTTTTGTCCTTTTTCACCTCTGTGCTTCCCAGCCATCCATGTGTAGGCACAAAATCTATGTGTGTGAGCAGTGCACCCAGAACAGTGCACAACAGGATGAACAGAATTATAGAAATTCTTTTTCAGAGGAACAAAAGCCTCAAATCCCAAAGGTTTTGTTTTTTTCAAGAGTCAACTGGACTTTCTGGGTTTTTTTTGAAGATGTTTCACTTCTCATCCAAGAAGCTTCTTCAGCTCTGACTGGATGATGGGGAATGGAACGATGTATATTCCTTGCAGACAGCTGGTATACTCCTTACAAGGAGTATACATCCTTCCATTCCCCACCATCTAGTCAGAGCTGAAGAAGCTTCTTGGATAAGAAGCGAAATGTCTTCAAAGAAAAACCAGAAATTCCAGTTGCCTACTGAAAAAAAGCACCTTTGGGACAACCATGACCTAGATGACTGGGAATCTCCATGGACATTTAGCGATGCACACCCTTCAAATGGTGTGGGAGTATGAACGGATATCCAGAAAAAATCCTCAAATCTCATATGCACTTGCATTCACATTTTTCTTTTCCATCAACACAAAGCCCAGATTACAGACTTGCAAACAGAGGTATTGAATTTTGGCTCTGTATTGGTCACTTAAAGCTTGGCATTTGTTCTTCTCCACTTTGCTTCTGTTTTTCTTAGCAATGGAACTACAAATTTTAATGTGGTTTGGCGTTTCTAAGGAGATACTTACCCGACCCACTTCAACTAAATTTGTAACCATAACAATGCAGGCTGATTGTTCTTGCCATATCATTCTCCAGAAATCATAGACTGTCTCGTGCACTGGACCTGGCAAAGAAAATGCTTATAAATGAGTTAAAAAACAAAACAAAACCCTATAAAACAGGGGTCTCCAACCTTGGCAACTTTAAGACTTGTGGACTTCAACTCCCAGAATTCCTCAGCCAGCTAATTCTGGGAGTTGAAGTCCACAAGTCTTAAAGTTGCCAAGGTTGGAGACCCCTGCTATAAAGCTACTATCTTTAAAATAGCTGTCAGGTATTCAAGGCAGGTATGAATGATTTCAGTAATCTTTCAAAAACTTCTGCACATTAATAATTAGTATTGAAATATCTAGCAGAAACCAGATTATTCATTTTAAAAAATCAAAATAAAGTTTAAGCTCCTGTAGCTGCTTTAGTGCAAAATAATACTAATACTAATACTAATACTAATACTAATACTAATACTAATAATGATGATGATGATGATGATGATGATGATGATGATGATGATGATGATGATGTTTGGTTCATTGACATTGCAATACCTGGTGATGCATGAATTGTACATACGCAGCAAGAAAAAAATCACAAAGTATTTGGGACTTACAAATTGAAGTTGAGTGACTTTGGAAAAAGAAATTGTGTGTTATCCCAATTGTAACCTGAGCCCTTGAGCAATACCTAAAGGGCTACCTTACTATTTGGAAATTCTGAATGTATTAGACTTGAATACTATGATTCTACAAAAAAAACTACCCTACTTGGAACAGCTTTTATCCTCCTTTAACAGTTCCTAGGTTAGGACTTGAGCTGTTCAGCTATCAACCAGCCCCAAAGGCTGTGAATCTCACGAAAAATATAATAATAATAATAATAATAATAATAATAATAATAATAATAATAATAATAATGGAATTTTAGAATGGGCTCATTAACATTTGGGAAATCATACTATTCAGGTTGTGTAGTGCACCTATCAGCAACTCTTTAAAGCAGCTTCATCTTTTCCCATGAGAACTTATAATATTGGAAAAGGACACAGAAAGTATTTGAATACTTTGAAGAAGCATTGCACAGCCCTAAATGTTATAACAATATTTATTATTTGACTTAATTATCTGTTACCATGATTTATTATAAGCCAACAAGCATTTTGTCTTATTTCCATTTGGGAAAAATATGAGGATTTGATCTGTGTTGGTCCCTCCATTTTGAATGTTGGTACTCATGTATCATAAGTCTTGTTTTCATTAGCTTTTGTTAATATTCCTTGCTTATAAGGCAAAGTGTATATAGGATTATTGATACCAGTCACCCTGCCTTAACATCCTAGTTCAAGAACAATGTGCTGCTTCTGAATACCCACAACCAGGAGAGAGCTAGTGTTCACGTGTCCTATATTTGCCAAGGTGCTTGGTTGGTCAGCATGGATAAAGGATACTGGATGGCATCAGAGACCAACCCTGAAGGCTCCTTTTCTGTAGGGCGGGAGCCTCTTTTCAAGATCACACCACTGGAATTCAACAGTATCCCTCCCCACTGCAATTCTTCACCCATTTTTTTAACTAAATAAAATAGGCATACTAATTAATTTATAATCCAAACTTCTCAGAAATCAAATAATGCTTACATATGTAATCTTTCAACAGTCATTTTTGATAGTAGCAGGATATAAATGCAATTAACAAACAAGGCTCTCTCTCACCAAATTCACAAAAATAGAGATTAAACTTTTCTCTCTTTTTTGTCTGCATTGGTGATATAGCCATCCAGAGGAGTGCCTTGGAAAATCATGCCTAATTTACAATATTTATTATGAATTTTACAGTTCTGCACATATTTCTACAAACTCTTACCTTGGGTTGCAATGTAGTGACTTGGTCTCTGGTATCCCTATAAAAACAAACATAGGTTGATTTTTAAAACTTACAGACTGTAATCAAATTGGGAAAATGAAGGCATACCAAAATGTTCCTATATACTCTTTACAATTAGGCTAGTAGTGACTAATCCAATCAACCATATTCAACAACGTAGTTTCAATCATTTCCAGAACATCGAAGTGCATTGTTGGATGTGAAATAAGCCCAGCTGATTTCAAAGTGTTATTTTTGGACAATGGCACTTAGAACCAAACGAAAAGTTCCTGTAAATGTATACTGTGTACATAAAAATGAAATGGCTTATTGTTTCCTAATAATTCTGCTTTGTGAAATCCATAACTGTTGTTATTTATTGAATTTCAAATTTGTTTTTGGTTCTAATTCAGAAAACTATGAAATTGTCCTAAGCAACTATGAGATTTGCCTTCACTTAAAAAAAAATACAGATTGACAAAATTTTGTTTGCTATTTTAGATATTAAGCACAAAACAACCAAGCCATTAGCAAAAAAATTTCACTATGAATGCACCAGAAAAAAATAGAGCCATAATAAGTAAGCAGAATGGCTGAACATTAGAGCTGGACAATGTATACGTGTGTACAGATTGCAAATCTACACGCAATACTGCAATTTTGTGCAATTACATAAAACAAAGTTTAGAATTTAAGAGATTGTGTGTACACATAAGATGAACACACATATATATGCTATTACTGAACTTTCTCTACAGTACAATTATTAAATGCAGGGAAGGATTCCATATACATATACTTTAAAAATGGATTTGTTGACCTCTTGGCTAAAATAAAGTAAACAAGAGTTAACCATGATTGGTTAATGGTTAGAATATGAAACAAGAAAAAAAATTACTGAATCTCATGAATATTATTTCATCAAGCTTTTGCTAATTATATGATATAATTTTGGGAAGTCAAGGAATTAGTCTTATTAGCGTAACAAATAACTATGGTATTGGCACATGTAAACATGTTATCCTCAGTAATTCTATTACTTAAATGTAGAATTAGAAGCAGCATTGTATAATTTTCATGTATTAAACACATTGCACTCAGTTGGTCAAAGGAAAACGTAATTATTATGAAAAAGAATTCCCAAAGATGCCTTATTGACAAATGCATATATAAAGCAATGTATATGAAACATTGCTTCTTCAGTTTTTCCATCACTTCTTACTCAGTTTGACAGGGAAGACATCTTTTTTTGATGGATTTTTGAAAGGAAGAGAAATCATTGAGAATTATGGATTTGGTATAGTATTGCAAATATTAACTTTGTTTTGAGGAGCCGATGGTATTGAAATGCCTATTACTAGTCACTAATGCTCCTACCAGCCCATGGCTTCCTTGTTTTTTAACATCCAAAACAAGTCCCATAATAACCTGAGATTTTCAGAAAAAACAGAGAGTTGTGTGTTGTACCTGTGCAGTAATCTGCACTCAAACAGAAAATGTGATTTGGAGTACAGATGCGTGTCATATCTGTTGGAAATACCATGAATTAAATATACCAACTTTAAGGTCCTGATGACTAATGGCGCCCTTTAAAATCAAGACTGCTGCACAACTATAATATGTAAGACAAAAGGCAAGTCAGGATCCTTGGGCAAAAATCCTACAAAATTCTAGATCAACCTGAGAATGCACTACACAGCAGGGAAAGAAAACATTTTCTTGCAGAGAAATGAAACCCTCAAGGAGTTAGATGACAGCTTTCAGCAGAATCCTGAAATAAAATTGAGGTCTTGTAAACACAGAGTAATATTGTCCTCTAACTCATAATCTTGCATATGCATTCATTCAAATTATCAGGGACATAGTTATGAAATCCTTTTATTAAAAACTATTGGTGGGTGTATCTCCTGAGTGATAATTGCTCCATTCAAGTAATGGCACCTGTCTAGAAAACTATTTTCTAAGTACACCAGTGATGATTACACACATCAGATATTTTGAAATTCTGTATTGAATTAAATTATCAAATATACAAGCCTTGACTATAATCTAAGTAATTATTACTGCATTATAGCTTTCATGGTTATATATGTTCATTTGTATTTGTCCAAAACTGTAAGCTTGAGTACCATTGTTAACTCATTATTATTATTTCAGTTTTATTGCAAGTGGAGGATTCCTGTCTTGCATTAGAAATAGGATTAGTAGGAGGAGCACTATTGCTCAAATGAATTCCCTTTGAGAACAGGAGACAACTCTAGCCCTCCCTTTATCCATTTCAGGCCATCAGTAGGTTTCATTTCAAGAGCAACACACTATATTCTATTATCCAGCTTCTCACACAAAAATAATGGGATACAAAATAAAAATTACTAAACAATGCAAAAAAAGAGTAATAAAGAAGCAAAAATGAGTCTTGTAAGGGTTAGGTTTCATTGATTTAGTTAATGATTTTCATGATCACTGTAAAAGACTAAGGATATTTTTAAAATGTAGGTAAAAGAAAAAGAGCACAAAGGAACATTAAAAAGACTAGATATATAAATGAAATTCATTAATGAGGCATGCACATATATCTAGTAATAAAAAAAATTAGAACAGTAAAGCAACTGAGAATGTTCACTATATTAAATAGTCATAACAGGATGCTGTTATTCACATATAGTGGTACTTACATCCCTGTACAGCCAAATCTACAGCCCAAATCAAAGTCAGATGTGAAAGAAAGCACAACAATGTCAGTGAGTACTAGGACGGAGGACAAGGAAAAGTGTACATTTTGTTCATAATATTAAGAAGGCTCTCATTCAGTTCATAGGAATTGCATGCAAAAATGTTTCACAGAGAGAAGATGGAAAGAAAAAAAAGCAAGATATACAATCTACTTACATCAATATAATTAGCATTAATGTAGTCTGAAGAAGGATCATCTTCCACAGGTTGTAATATCACCCTGGAGTGATCATCTGCAAAAAACGGGTTTCGTGTTTGGAATGATATACAGCAGAAACAAATGAGTGTGAAATGTAAAGGCTAAAGGTTCCCTTATTTAAGGAGGAAAAAGGTAGACCCCCATTTGACCTGCAATGCTGGCAACCCTTTCCCAGTCTGCTCAAAAATGCCAGGGAAACCTAAAATGCCGGGGAAACCTAAAATTGCTAGAGCCAAAAGAAAATAGAAATTGTATCTACTCTGTGGAACAATTGAATGAAATGAGTGAACAGAAGAATATACACACTTTAGAACCTGCCTTGGTTTTAAAGCACTAAGAGCAGAAAGACTAAAAGAGGTCTTTCTCAGTGATGACCTCATCCCAATGGAGTTTCTCTTCTAAGGGAAATATAGCCCCAATTGTAGCTACTTTTGAAACAGTACTGTATATCAGTGGCTCCATTCCAGTTAGAAGTGTCAAGTGGGATAAAAGGTAAAGGTTCCCCTCGCACATACGTGCTAGTCGTTTCAGGCTCTAGGGAGCGGTGCTCATCTCCATTTCAAAGCTGAAGAGCCAGCACTGTCCAAAGACGTCTCCATGGTCATGTGGCTGGCATGACTAAATGCCAAAGGCACACAGAACGCTGTTACCTTCCCACCAAGGTGCTCCCTATTTTTCTACTTGCATTTTTACATACTTTTGAACTGCTAGGTTGGCAGAAGCTAGGACAAGTAATGGGAGCTCACTCCGTTACACGGCGCTAAAAATTCGAACCACCGAACTGCTGACCTTTCTGATCGACAAGCTCAGTGTCTTAGCCATTGAGCCACCACGTCCCTGTCAAGTGGGATATCTTGCAACTATTTTCTAGGCTCTGTATTGCTAAATATATTTATAACTTAACTTGGATTAGGGGTTAGAAAATATGACAATCAAATTTGTGAACAAGCAAATCAGCAACATAATTTCTACAAGGACAAATGCAAACTCCTTCATTTGTGTACAGTATAGGAAGGTGAACCATACTGGAGAGCAGTTCATGCTTGGTGGATCACACAAGCGGAACATGAGGCAAACGTATGATGGAGCTCTCAAAATAATAAATGTAATCCTAAATTGCATCAACAGAAATATAGCATCAGTATCAAGAGATATCATTGTTCCTCATTGTTCTGGGTTAGTTAGACAATAATTACATTGTCTATACTTGTGCATTTTAGCAAGGATACTGAGAATATGGAGCATGTTCAGAAACAAGACAAAGAACCCAGAAGAAAAAACTTATGAAAAACTATTGATGGTGCTGGCCATATTTAATCTTGGTAAGGCATGACAGCTTTCCTCAGTATTTGTGAGGTGCCAAATTGTTAACACTTGATTCAGAAGGCAGTGTGTGGAATAATGGGTTTACAAGAAAGGAGATTTTGGTTGTACATCAGGAGCAATTTCCTAATAGTAAAGGCCATTCAATAATGGAAGGTATTTAGGGAGGTTGTGGATTCTCCTTGACTAAAGAGCTTAAAAGAGAGGCTGAATGGCCATCAGTCATGCATGTCTACATTTGCTGGAATAAGTAAGGTCCCTTCTATGCTATGATTCTGGGAAATACAAAATTTTTGTCTATGAATCTCTTCAGCATTGGCAGAGGCAACGCTATGGAGTAGTTAAAGCAATGGACTAAGGTTAGGGAGAAATATTCCAATTTTTAACCACCAAGAAACACATCACTTAACTACTGTGTAGGATGGGTAGACATAATAATAGGCTGTCTAGGTTTTGTCAATCAGCGATGTAACACACTCATCTTCATGATTATCTGTTTTTAACTCACATGCTATAATGTTCCCATATCTATTCTTCGTTCTGTTTTGGTCCTTTTTGGCCACATCCCAAGAAGCTGATTGTCCTTCAAAGAAACTCTTTCAAAATAAAGAGATAATTTATATTTATTTCAGCATTTTATTCATCCTGACACATTTTGCATTAACATTGTTAGAACATCAGTTGGGTTCTTGGTTTCTCTGAGTTTGATTGTTTTACTTGGAGTTAGGTAACAACATATAAAGCTTTTCCTGGTATAAATACATGGAAATATTCTGCCAGGCAGAAACAAATCCAGTGCCTGGAAGTTTTGAAAGGTTCTAGAAAACACAAGAAGGCTTGAGGTGGGGAAATAATGAATCCTAATATCCCTGTTTCTCCCACATGCTCCATGCTCAGAGCATCCAGTAGTGGGAGGTGCAGTGGGTCACCCATGTGGCCAACCTTGTTTTATCTTTTTATTAATGGTCATTAAGCAAATCACAATGTTTATTAAGTGGTGGGGTGTTTTTTTGGCAAAAACTGGTAGCAAATATTAGTTTTCAGCAAACACATTGTAAATTGGGACCATGTGACCATCGGTCATGTGACTGCAAGGGGTGGGACTGATTGTCAGAACTTTGGAACTGTATTGTAAGTCTCTTTTGTGAGGGGGAGGGATGTCTGTTGTAACTTTGAATGGTTGCTAAGCAACTATTTGTAAGTTAAGGACTACCTGTATTTCCAGGGCAATGATAAAAAGCAAATGTAGCATTTCTTGAAGCCAACAACTGAAAATAGGTTATAAAAATATAAAATAATTTCAATTACAGGGTGACAATATTGCATATAATATGAGCTTGGAATCACGTAACAGTGATTTGGGGTTACTGGTGACAACGGTTTTTTGTTTTTGTTTTACTAATCTCCCATGTAATTAATGGATCCATCAGGAAATGTATATTGTAGTATTTATCCTGTATATTGCCTTTCTCTGTAACACAATGAATAAACAAACAAACAAACAAACAAAACATGTTTTTAAAAGTCATACCTGCTTTGTTTTATGTGGATAAAATGAATTAGTAACTCACATAGCAAAAACTAAAATCAAATGTTAAAAGATATATACATATTTCCTTTATATAAAACTAGCTGATCAACTAAAATTAAAACCAGACTTTCTGAATTAGGATTCAAGGATCTATGTTTGGTCTAGACAGGTCATACACTTTTCATTCCAACTTGTCCAAGGTCTCCTTGGACACATGTGACACATATACATGGATAAATGGTCTCATCAGAACTGTATCTCATCACTGTCAACTCAAAAATATTTCTCTGGTCTTTTAGAGTTGCCAGCAGAAAGGGAGTAGGGGAAGTAGTGCATTCCTTAAATGCTTCATAGATAATTTCTAGGAGACCGAAGCTTCTGGCGCGCAAGATTATTACTGGAGAGCATGATTGATGATTCTTGGCTATGGATGTGTCCCATTGGAGAATATACATCCAGGGGATGGGGGAAGACCAGGGTCAAGGGTGAAATGAATGATGTGTCATTGTTACCTCGTACTCTTCTTTGAAACCATAGCTGTCAGATGTTTTCATGAGATTAATGTGCTGCAGCAAATCCGCTACTCTGATAGCAGGATGCAGTTGGCCAGTTTGGTAGGGAGATTCTGTTCCTTCGCAGAGATAACGAGGCACATCTAATAGACGACTTGACTCTGCTGTTGCACTGTGGTTTTCATCTGTGGTTATAAGAGCCCAAAGAATGGAAAAGTTTTCAGCAACAATGAAATTGAAATACTCCTGCTCCAGCCTATCTTCTCATGAGCTCATTTGAGCACTCTGCAAAAATCTGGGTGATATTTCGACTCTTTCAAAAGAAAGCATAAGCAACAAACAGCTGCCCCACGTTGATCAAGGAGAAAGAGCTCCCTCCATGTTCCCTCTGTTAGAGAAAGGCATCTCTCTTTGGCTTTCTCAATCATTGGCAAACCCCCTCCCCCCAATCTGGAAGAACATCCCCTTAGAGATTCAGCATGACTCAACGGTGAGTGATACTTAGGAAAGAAAACAAAGAAAGGTTACTTTAACAGGCCTTTAAGGCGGTGGCCTGAATTGAGGGAGACCTTCCCTGTGAATGACTGTGGATTCCAATGCCTATTCAACAAAGGATTTTGCTAGTTCAATGCTCTTAGATTTTTAAATTCTGTCAATGCATGGTAGGACTGTAAGCTGTACAGATGGTTCATAATTGGAGTGGCTATATGCCAAATAAAAATAAAAATAAAAATCTCTCTCTCTCTCTCTCTCTCTCTCTCTCATTTTATATATATATAAAATGTTTAAAATGAACACTCAGAGACTTCAAATGTATTGAACTGAGTTTTCAGTCTGAGTTAGAATAGACACAGGTATGTGTTGAATAAAAGCCTGATTTTAATTCATACACTGAAAAACCTGAAAGTGTTTATAATTGCAGTTCAACTTTCGAGTCTCATGACACTAACTGATTATATAATTGCATACCACTGTTCTTTGGGTTTAGAGGGGTTTTTAACTACCTCTGTACCTCCCCATTTGCTATTGGCTTACTTAAAACTTAAATATTCTGCTATCTTCATACCAGTTAATTAAAGTGAAGATGAAAAATAACTTTCAGAAAAGTTGCCAATTTTTGTTTGGTTCATGACTGCCGCATTATGGTAATTTATATATCTTTGGAAATTAATGGACTAAGACCTGTCTGATCTAGATTGTTGAAGCATCACAAAAAAAAGCTTTTATTGTTATAAGTAACAGAGCATGCATGATTTGCAGATGCTCACCTTAATCTATACATTGATTATAATACCCTCGGAATGGCTTGAAGAGAGTCATCAACATTGTTTTCTGAATACAGGCAACAGGGCTTGTAGATCCTACTGCACCCCATGAATGCCTTCCATGAACCCTAACCCATTCAACTGAAAATTTCTTCTATACATGCCTTATTAAATTAACTTACACTACAAGTAAGAAGTCAAGATCTCAATAAATACAATATTTCATATATTTATGTCACATATAACCTAATAAAAATAATTTCATGGTCAACTTAAATTGCATTTTCTCCAATACTTACCACTTATAGGAACTGGACCACATTGAAGCATGTAAAAGTAAATAAAATATCTGAGACACATTTAAAACCAGCTAGCTACATGTTATGAACACACTAAACAAGCTTACAAGTTCTAGAAAAATTATAATGGAGATATTGAGGTAGATTTTTTTCATTTTTGAAATCCTTCATACTATTTTTAATCAGCACATGTTAATAGAAATACTTCAAATTATATTTCACATGCAAAATGTTTAATTAATGAAAAACAACAAGAGTAATATACTATTAGAGACCACATATATTTAACTAATATATAAGTCAAGTGCAAACACCCACAACCTCTAGCTAAGTCATCTTGCTTCACATGAAGGTGAAAAAGTTAACAAAAACTAATACAGGGATGGGAATGTTTGCTGAATCTGTCAATCTGTCAGTTTTGCCCTAGGTTTGCTCTTTGAAGTTCTAATAGATTAACCTTTGCATGTCAAAACAATCATTTTTGCCTACTTGGAGGTTCTGATAATGTCATGTCAAATATCAAATATAATTTAGTGCCTTACTTACTACTACTATTACTAATGTCATATCAAATATAGTTGTTTAGTGCCATACTACTAGAGTAAGCCTCCTTCCATAAAAAGCACTAAGGAAACAACACTGAATCATTTAGTTTAATTTTTATTGATCGCTTAGGGTTGTAAATCATAATTCACTAATTATTAAATAGCTAAAGCTAAGTAGAGGAGATCTGACATGAAACTTTGGATGGATCTTACAAGTAGAAAAGAAAACTAAGTATAGATTTCAAACTGACAAGCCTATTTAGTATTAGGTTTTAGAAGGATGTTTTACAGGTTTTAGAAGGGAACAGAGGAAAAGTGAAGTAGTTAAAACCATTTAAGATATTTTTGAACAGAGTCTCCAATGGTATATAATATACCATTCGGTATACTTTTCAGCTTGAACTGTTCTTAGAAAAGTATTATGACACTAAGTAATTCATAGTTCTTATTATTTAAAGTGCATAGTTCCTCCTATTGTACTTGTTGAAGCTATGTATCATCACAATATTCATGAGCTTTCTAAAAATATACATATTTGATCCTGGAACAGCCCAGAATGTCTTGGAATGATTTGGCATTCTGCCCAGAATGCTTGTTCTGCTCCTGGAAAATGTCCTTGATACCAGTGGTATCCTTCTGGATTGCCTGCTTCAGATGGGGGTTGATATACCACATATTCATTTTATTTGGTGAGCGTATGAATGACAGATTGGTATAATAATCATAGGGTTCAATCTTGACTCCCATGCTGTTTAAGATCTACAATGAGCCACAAATTGAGACTTTTTGAAGATAGCCACCACATCTAACATTATTTTAACTCCTGGAAGTATAAATTTTCCTGCCATGTATTTACAGAGCAGTGATGATCTAGAATAACTTTACACCACCTTGCCTAATTAGCGCCATGCTATCGTTTTTTAAAAAGAATGGATTATGTACTGCAGAAGAAAAGTTATGTCGTCAAGCAACCATACCAGATGGGCTACGTAATATTCCTTTACTGTGGGGAGAACCTTTGTTGGTCTAAACTGGCAAGCTAGAGCAACTTACTGGAAGACTGAGTTTTGCAGTAGGACACAAATTTGTGACAATCACAAATATGAGCAGAGCTGAATTTTTTATTTTTACCCACATAATTTCAAAGGAGGCTTTAGAACTATGTTAAATTAATTGTAAGATTTCCACCATAGTTTAATAAGGGGAGGGGGGGGGGGTTGGTAAAAGAAAGGCCATCATTTTTCAGAAATAGTAGTTGAGTGGGTTCCAAAAACCACATAAATGAGCTTGGGAATGCTTGCATCCCTGCTATAGTTTACTAATCCCTATCTTAAAATGGAACCAGGTCTATAGGCATGAACACATAAACAAAAATTCATGAGCACTGCCACTGACTAAGCTATAAATTACAAAGCTAACAATATCTAAACCCTCCACCCTCAAATCCAGGGTCGTCTTTCCTGAGTTGGTATGAAATCATCTAGTTCTGATTCACTTACAGCTCATGTCGCTGGTAGTGAAACAACCTGTTGCTGTAGATATTGCTGAACTACAAATCCCCAAGATCTAATATTTCTGGGCAGAGTTCTCAGAGTTGTTTTAGTACCACATCAGGTGGAACTGCATATTACGCACTCATCTTTCAGCTCTTGAAAATTCTTGCTTACATTAGTATTGTTGGAAAATGAAACCTATACAGTTAGCTCTTGACATGCAACCAATTATTTAGTGAACCAGTTGAAGCATTGAAAAAAGTGACAAGTGGTCATCACAAATATAATATCTAAACCCTCCACCCATGTGATCCAAGTTGGTCATGTGATCCAAGTTGGGGTGCTTGGCAACTGGCATGTATTTGTAATGGTTGCAGTATCCTGAAGTCATGTGATCATCACTTACGACCTTACCAGGCAGCTTTTGAGAAACAAAATCAATGGGGGAAGCCACATTCTCTTAATGACCCTGTGATTTACCCATCAACTGTAGTGATTCACTTAAAACCATAGGAAAAAAGGTCGTAAATAAGGCATGACTCACTTAACAATCACCTTGCTTAACAAGGGAGATTCTGATCCCTATTGTGGTCTAAGTCAAGGACTGCCTGTAGCTGAATATAATAGCAATAGCACTTAGACTTATATACCACTTCATAGTACTTTATAGCCCTCTCTAAGTGGTTTACAGAGTCAGCATATTGCCTCCAAAAATCTGGGTCCTCATTTTACCGACCTCGGAAGGATGGAAGGCTGAGTCAACCTTGAGCCAGTCAGAATCGAACTGCTGATCTGTAGACAGCTGGAAGTCGGTAGAGGTAGCCTGCAATACTGCATTCTAACCAGTGTGCCACCACGGCTCAGTATATACCTAATATTACATATTCTGCTCAGCACCAGGCCTACTTTTTAAAATCTGTAACTAAGTGCTTGGACGTGCAATAAACATATTCATTCACAAGGGTTGTAAGTCATGAAGGAAAAGAAGATGAAGGACTAGGTCCTCACCTAACACAGCAGTCGGCACAAGTGGATCATTGGGCACTGTGGGAAAACAAAGCTTATGAAAAAAAATTCATTGCCTCCAACTGTTATTTTTAAGAACAAAAAAAGAAGTACAGACTTTTTGGAACATACAGCAAAGCCTATTCATCTTATTCGCGAAACAGGAAATACGAAACCACTTTGTAGAAAACAATGTTTGCTTTTTTACAGAATAAACAGTGCAATAAATGTATACAGGTTGAATTTAGTTATAATCTAAGCATTTTCTTCCTGAAAGCTAAGGAGAAAAGGCTTAGATGATTTTACCAGAGCAGCTGCCAAAGGATAATTCAACTTTAGGAAGCAATTACTGCTCTCAGAATTCCTTGGGCTCAGCAAGGAGGAAAAGCCAGAATTTTAAGCTTCCAAACATCCAACTTTCTTAGTAGGGCAAAGTTTTGGCATGGCTTGAGTAAAGCTGTGGCTGGCCAACATTCCTGGGGGAAATTGGCAGGCAATGAAAAAAGTCAATTTGGCCTCTTGGGCCCGGCAACTGGTCCTATGCAACATGATAGGATTTCATTGCTTATTCCAACCATTATTGGAGATGAGAAACATAGCTCTTAGCTGATGGAGGTGACTTTCTATTCTCAGATTTGACTTGGATTTTTCAACAACCATCTTCACATTATTCAAATTGCTCAGGTATCTCTTGAACTGGCTTGTTTTTTTTTTTCAGGGGAACATGGCCTGTGTAGAAAATAGGGTGGGAAAACTAAAATTACAGCCAAATCTTAAGATGTCCTACAGAAGTTCAGGGAAGAAAGGTTTCCTATATACCCTTTCCCCTTTGTATACCTCTGCATCACATCCAGTAATATATTATTTGCAAGAGTCCTTAATACTCTTTTTGGTAATATCCTTATGTTTCTATGGCTTCACATCCTACTCCTATTATAGTAGTTTCTGTTCTGAAGTTATTGGCAGCAGTTCTGTTGTGTAACTAGAATAAACAGTACCTTTTAATGGAACTCATACACAGATGTACAGATATACAGAGTTACTAATTAGATGAGTGATTAGTACCTAAATATAAATACAATACCCCAAACTGTTGAAATAAAAAGTAATTTGAGTATCGAATTGTTTGTGTATATGTACACACATATGCATACAATCATAATGGGTTAGTGTGAGAACAATGATAAAAAATATCTGATTATGAGGAAACTGTTTTTCTCAGACATGATGTTACAGATTTTGAAATTCTATTTGTAAAATACAAGGTGGTGGTTTTTTTTTTTTACAAAAACATATGCCGTTTTGCAAAGTAAATTTTAAAGAGCTACAATTCTTTCTATATAATTGTATGAATCCATATATTGCAAGTTCAATGTTGAGGGGGGGAAAAAGTCAACATCTATCATTTTCTGTGGATTAATACTGGGGAAAATATGATGTAATACTACAGTTTTTAATGAAAGGATAGAAAGTAATCATTGCCTGCTGTTTCTGAAGCAATTTACATGCTACAAAACTGCAACATTGGGAAGTCACTTAAAGTCATTATCTTGAAAAGGAATTTTCTGTGGGAATTTATATATGCATCAGTCTTCTAAAGTACTTTGGGCCCAGCACTTATCCAGCAAAGAATTGGCAAGGTATTAAATTGTGGCTTTGGAGTAAACTTTCTAGTGCTTTTGTTAGAGAATAGCCTCAGAAAATTGTATTTTATAAACAGGTATTCTAAATTTCTCTGTATTTGATTCTTTTTTTTTTTGGTTTATCTGCAAGAAACACAAACATTTCAAAACTCTACTATATCATTTCCTTGCATAAAATACATTTTTATGGTACCAAATGTGATGTAAAGGAGATAGAAACAGAAGTAAGATACTAACTTCAGTGAAAATGGGACTGTCATACTTACATCTGGGGTTGAAGTTATGAGAATCCATAAAGGTGACTGAAAGAGGATCTTCTGCATGGAGTGTGCTTTGATCAGCATAACTCCGATCCATGGCGTTCACCATGTGGGTCATTTCTTGTCTAGTGTTTCCCATGGCATCCTTGCGTTTCTTCGCCAGTTTACTGCCCAACCAAAATCAAGAAAAGAAAAGCTTTAAAAAATAATCACACATTTATTATCTAATCGTAACAGCTATTCAGTGGTGAATGAATCTATTAAGACTACTTTAGAGCAGGTTTAGAGTTTACGGTAGCCATATACTTGAGTTTTGGGGAGGAAAGCTATATTTGCAATTTAAGATATTTAGGGAATCAGTATGCATACAGAGATATTAATTCAATTCCAGAAGGACTCAATTTTCAGCAGGCAAGTTCAGGATTTTAACTCTACACAATTCATCTTTTTACCATACCAGAATATGGCAATACGGAAAATGTTATACGCATTCGCTTCTTAACAATGGCTGCCAATATTAAAGCTACTTTGCACTGTTTATAGAAAATGCACATTATTTCAATATTCATAATTATTCAAATTGGAACTTCTGCCATTGTTTTGTTTCTTTGTGAACATTATCTTCATTCATATCCTTTTTTTAAAATTGAAACATCATGATAGTATAAATAAAAATATACATGAGAAGAAGTCAAACAAATAAAGGCTTAATCCAGAAAAATTTAAAAACAATTAAGATAATTTTGGTCAAGAGAGACATTGAATTTTTATAGGATACATTTATATTCTTCCTCGATATATGTTTAGCACTTTGTACCATGTTTCTCATATAAAAAGGCCGGGTCTTATTTTTTTTTTGAGCCACGAAAAAATGGCTAGGCCGTCTTTTCAGGGATGACTTAATTTTTCCCCCCTTGCATCTTCGGGTGGGCGGGAGGCGATGGCTTGGATGTTGACCTCGGCGTTGGTGGGGCATTTCGTATCGGGGTCAACGCAGGCAGCACCATATCTGGGTGTGCAACAAGAGTACTTCCTAATGGCAAGCCCCCCCCCCCCACCATTCCCCCCATTTTGCATGTTTTAATATAGGCCTTAATTTGGGGAGAGGGGCTTAATTTCATTTCATGCCTATAAAACATGCTGGGACTTCCTATTGGGGGAGGCCATATTGTTAGAGAAACAGGGTATTCTCAGAGCTAGTCGTGAAACTGGAACTCCAAATTTAGGCCAAGCTAGGAATAATCCAAGCTGAACTTACTTTTGGGACTGTCAAATGTGACTTTGATGATGTATAATCTGCATTACTTTCATTCACATATTATTTCATTACTATAGATATATTATTTTATCTGTTCTATTTTATTAAATGCCATGGCTGTTATTCTTATTTTGTATATCTCCCTCTACATCTGTCTAGCTATTTATCTAGCTATCTATTCATACGGTTTTTCAAGTATGAATTCAGTGTCAGTCACACAGTTTGACAATCTCACAAGAACTGGATTATCTATGGAGTTGGTATTGACCTACGAGTGCATATTATTATGTTCCACGGAAGCAACTAATAGTGCCTCTAAGTTATCAGCAATTGCTACAGGCATTATCCTTTGTATACTCTAAAATCCACAAGGCAGAGCGATAGCATTAAGTAGTGAACACTGTCCAAATTGATGCCTATTCTTAACGATATAAATAAAATGTTCCTGTGATTGTTTATCACAACACTTACTAAGTGAGGCTAAAGATGCCTCCCCTACACAGATGTTCATCAATTATCTTGCTGTGACATTATATAATAAAAAGAAAGGCAGATCAGCTGGATTTTCCCCTTAAAATAGATGTCACTGAATGCAACATAATGCCATTAAGACCTACTTAGGAAATCTTTTTTTAACATTCTTATGCTTAGAGAAAATCCAGTCAAAGGTAAGGATTTGTAATTTGACAATTATAAAAAAAAATACTACTGTATTGAAAAAGTACTTTGTCACATTAACCTAGATTGCTTCATACTTGAGCCAATTATTAAGACATTTATTATTTTTTGGCTTTTTGTGTATGGCATATTAAAGAAATGCAAAAGTTCTCATAGCTTCTGGGAAGGGGAGAGGGGCAGAAGCTCAATAACAAAATACGACTATATTTTTTTCTCAGAAAAAGATAGATTAAAAAAAAGATTGAACACTAAAGGCTATATTCTTCATTTGACCTCCCAGCAAAAAATATATCTCCCTCTCTTAGAAAGAAAACTGATGAAGTTCAAAAACAAATAATTTGGCCAAAATATTTATCTAAGAACATAAGACTAGCCAAGGTCACCTTAATCTAGAATTTTTGGTTTCTCACAAAAGATGATCAAATGCTGCAAGTGCTTCCTTAAAGTAAAAAATATATCAGTTTAACCAAAGGTAACATGGCAACATTAAGAAAAGCTCTCTCACCAAAACTATGCATGTAAATATATACAAACAAAGCACAAACAGAGTATACTTTTCCTCCACCCCATTCCAAGAAAAAAACAGAGAATGAAGCTGGTAGCTGTGAGGACTGTAGGGTGAAAAAGACCACACTAGTCTGCAAACCAGACATCTTAATGGGAATAGTTGTTTTCTATTGAACAGCTGGAGGAATTTGGGCAAGGAGACTATCCTTGGTGACTACAGCTTCATTTGGCTGGAATTTATCCACTGGGATCCCAAAAGTGCTTTTTCAAGAGGGAACTGGACTTTCTGGTTTTTCTTTGAAGACATTTCACTTCTTATCCAAAAACGTCTTGAGAGCTGAAGAAACTTCTTGGATGAAAAGTGAAACATCTTCAAAGAAAAACCAGAAAGTCCAGTTGCCTCTTGAAAAAGCACCTTTGGGACAACCATGACCTAGGCAACTAAGAATCTCCATAAACATCCACCGGGATGGAAGGAAACATAGATGTGTGTGTGTGGCGGGGGGGGGGATGAACATAAACAAAGTATTGTGCTAATGAGATTTTTAGGAGAAAAAAAACACTCCTTCCCCCCAATGTTAGGTGTCCTATCAGATTTGAAGACATGTAAGATGGACTAATGGGTGGCATGCTGATGGTGAGAACAGATTTTAATTATTCCCTACAGAAGAGGCAGGGGAAAATATTTGTTTTCCCTCTACATAGTGGTCCCATTACAAAAGGAACCTTTGTATACAGGTAGTCCTCAACTTACAACAGCTCGTTCAGTGACTGCCAAATCAGCTTGACAACTGTATTACTAACTCAACAATTGCAATGATTCACTTAACAACTATGACAAGGAACGTAAAAAAAAAGGGGGGATTCACTTAATAATTGTCTTGCTTAGCAACAGAAACTTTGAACTCAGTTGTGATTGTAAAGCGAAGACTATCTGTACAGTTAAATTCTGGTAGAGTTGAGGACACAGTAGTAAAATCCAACTTCTTGTGGCCATATGGACAGTTCCATGGAGAGGTTCTTTTTGGCAAATTACTGATGTGCTTTCTTATTTTCTTCTTCTTCATGGGTGTTCACCTCATTTCCTAGTCTAGTTTACAGTCCTTGGATTTCCTGGTAATTGCACATGGAAGCACTAGCAAGACACAGCTTTAAAATATTTGCCCTATGTTTAAATCCTATTATTATAGCTGTTTTCTTGAATGGATAGGGAAAATAATATGGTGAAACTAATGGTGACTGTTACAATTTTCAGCTACTGTCTTGTTGTGTACATATAATCTACATTCAGAAAGTTTCTACATGCTTGTATATTTACAGGTCCTGAATAAGCTTGTTTTATTGTTTCAACACATGCTTTGAGATACTTTGCTCTAATAATGGTTACATATTATATTTAAAGCTGTAGTTGTCAAGGTCTTTATACAAGTGTAAAGGTGAAATGTCATGAATTGAAATACAGGCAATTTATTGCTATCGTTTAATCTTGCACTTTGTTCAAGGCATTTATTGTTCTGATAGCTTTACCGTCCTTCACACTAAAGTTTTCAATTAAATTATTCCATCTTAATATCACCACTAGGAAGGAAGAAGAGGAGGAGGAGGAGGAACCAGTTAAATTTTACTAAATCTTCTTCTGAAGCACCTATTTATAAATCTTCACAAAAATCCTCTAGGATTTAAAGTGGAGTTCTGAGATTCAGCTAAGGACTGAACTAAGTTTCTAGATAGGACAAGCCGAAAAGTCAACAGCATTCAGTCTTCAAAAAGCAAAGACATGAAAAAGTTAATTTCTATGAAAAGGCCACAACAGATTTAGGGCATTTCCCTACATGATTTCTGAAGTGATGGTTGCCAGGAAAAGGAAAATACACAAAGTTTGTCATCAAACAGTCAATAATCTATGTTATAATAATAAACAACACCTTCTTTAAGATACTGTATGTTCAAACTTTTGAGTTGCACAATTATTCGTCTGACAGAACAGTGGGCAATGCTAAAAATGTGGAGAAGGAAGGAAACAAGTGATTAATGTTCAACTCAGGTTTACTGTTAGTTACGGAGAATGTTCTGCAAACATTCCAATTAGATCTAATGAGTTGCTGATGCAGCTCTATTTTGAACCTAGAGTCTTCCCCCAAGGACTGCTAGGACAGTAAAAGGAACATGCTAATAAAAATGGTTGATTCCTCCATTGTTGGGGGAAAACTATCCAACACTTCCAAAACTCATCTATTCTTAGGTGAAAGTACTGTGGCAGTCATAAACAGAAAATAATAGGAAGGAATAGAAACTAGAAATCTGATTTTGGACAGATATATAGAAGCACATATACTGTACAATATGAATATTTTATATCATTAGTTATCATTACAAAAAGTTATTATTTTAAAGCGATACACAAACTGAAGCCTCGTGTGTGTGTGTGTGTGTGTGTGTATGTGTGTGTGTGTACATATACTTTTACATGGAGAAGAGCCATGTGAGTATATGATAGGCCAAAATCAGAAATATGGTAGCACCTTTTCACATTAACAATTTTAATTAAAAGGCATAAATGTTTGTGAACTGCAGCTCCTGTGATGACATCAGATTATATCAAATTTGGAGCCTATCTTATTGGTATCGACTTTCTGGAATGTGAACTGTTAGCCACCAATAAAAAACCCGAAGTATGTTCCTCAGCCTGAAAAAATGTGTGCATCTCCAATTAAAGATACTATAAAAGTTTTTATTTCTATATTTTTATAATCAACCTTGCAGCTTGAAAATTGAAAATCCAATTTAATAAATTATTATTTTTTAATAAAAATAATAAATTCTTGAAAATCCAAACAATGTAGTTTTGTAGAAACAGATCCTCTGATTCAGCAATAGTATTCCCCGTACCATAGTATTCCCCCCAGAAACTCTCTAATTTTAGCAAATACTAGCTCCGTGTACCATTGTCTCTTCAGCTCAGCACAGACAACTGAGGAATGCTGGCCATGTGGCAGCATCCGGTTGGCTTTTGTCTGATTCTGAAATAATGGACCCACTTGGTACTTGGATGACTATGTACAGAATGAGAATTACTGTGAGCTAGACTGAGAAGTGGAAAAAATAGAATGGAAATAAAGAATGGCAAGCCACTTCTGTGTTGTTTATAAGAAAACAAGACTAACACATCCCTGAAATCATTGGGCGAAAAAGGAATAACTCACAGGAGAGTTAAGTTCTTTGGATACTAAGTATAGAAGAGCATTATTAGTTGTGACATAATTCTTCTGCATAAGTGTACAGAACTATTTCAAAAAGAGTCCTAGTGAGAGGGAAGATATATCCTATGTACATATTTAATTACTTCTAGCTGTGCAAATTGTTATTTAAAAAGGGAATTACAATTCTTCATAATAAACCAAAGGGCATTCGTCTACAGATGTTTAGTTAGGTTTTCTTTTAACGAAAAAATAAGAAATGGTCTCTAAGTAAAACTTTGATAACTTTGCTTTAACTAAGACTTTGACTTAGTAGATTTTGGATGCGATGGACAAAATGTATCGGTTTTTGCATTCAGCCCATGTGGAATTTTTAGCATTTGTAAAATACACACCCTAAAATAACATTTAGATTCTCTGCACAGTCTGCTTTAAATCAACATGACCTTTTCCCTATTAACGCATTAAATCCAGGATTTATTCTGTTTGGCAAATGATTACTATTTATTTGCCAAAGATAGCTTCATTGCAATGCAAGCTTGTGCATGCCTTATATGGTAGGCATATTTAACTTAATTTTGCTTAAATTCTACCTATGACAAATTTCTTCAAAATAGCAACAGATATTCAAGCTGGAATATAAACTATATTTTGAGATACCCAAAGGTCCTGATTCTTCAGAGAAAGGAAAAATCAGCATTCCTTAGTGATTAATCAGTGACTACCCAGTGAAGGGTCTATCTATGTCCCTTCTCATATATGACCTAAAAAAAAAAGCTAGGATTGAGAAGCTTACTAACTTGATGGTGTTAGTCATATATTATTATCATGTTTTATTACATCTAATAATCTTATTCTCTATTAATTAGCCAAAGTCATTTTAGAATGTATAAGCTAATTGACCAGGATTATTAATTTAATTAATAAAACTGCCTTTTTATTGCACTTTGAGCATATTTGCTGTTCTAAATGTGGTAAATTTCAACATATACAAATTGCTCTAGACCTTCCATTATCTTGTAGCTATTTCCAGCTATTTTGGGAGAAAGTCTTAATCAGAAGGAATGCATGAATTTATTTTCCCTTTTCTGAGCATGACTGGATTATTGCAATAGCAATAGCACTTAGACTTATATACTGCTTTACAGCTCTCCCTAAGCAGTTTACAGAGTCAGCATATTGCCCCCAACAATTTGGGTCCTCATTTTACCCACCTCGGAAGGATGGAAAGCTGAGTCAACCTTGAGCCTGGTGGGATTCGATCTGCCAAATTGCAATGGGAATAGATTGCAGTTCTGCACTCTAACCACTGCGTCACCGAGGCTGCTATAAGGTGGTTGGGAGCAAAGAAACTAACTTGCCACCTCCTTATACTAATACAGGTAGTCCTCGACTTACAACAGTTCATTCAGTGACTGTTCAAAGTTACAGCAGCACTGAAAAAAGTGACTTATGATCACGTTTCACCCTTACAATTGTTGCAGCTTACCCAAGGTCACGTGATCAAAATTCAGATGCTTGGGAAATGACTCATATTCATGACGGTTGCAGTATCCGGGTGTGTGTATTACATGATTCCCTTTTGTGACCTTCTTACAAGCAAATTTAACTGAGAAGCCAGATTTGCTTAACAACCATGTTACTAACTTAAGAACTGCAGTGATTCACTTAAAAACTGTGGCACAAAAGGACGTAAAATGGGACAGAATTCACTGAACAAATGTTTCATTTTGCAACAAATATTTTGGGCTCAATTGTGGTTGAGGGCTACGTTTATTTACTTCTAGCTACAGAGTGGGATTAAATCAGAGGGGGTATTCAGCAGGTTCTGACCAGTTCTGGAGAACCGGTAGTGGAAATTTTGAGTAGTTTGGAGAACCAGCAAATACCACCTCTGACTGGTCCCACCCCCATCTATTCTCTGCCTCCCAAGTCCCAGCTGATCAGCTGGGTCTTCTTTTGTTGCCCTGCACAGGAGAAAGAAGCTGGAAAGCAGGTTAGAGGAGTGGGGAGAGAATGGATTTTGCAGTAACCTTCCCCTGGAGTAGGGAGGGAATGGGGATTTTACATCATCCTTCCTCTACCATGCCCACCAAGCTATGCCCACAGAACCAGTAGTAAAAAAAAAAATTGAATCCCACCACTGGGTTAAACACAGGATATTTTTACAGCATAGGAGAAACGGTAAAAGCAGCCAGCAATTGAAGAAAACCATTAAAGAAGAGGGAACTGAGGCAGAAAACATGTTCATTTTTATGTAACAATATTATCAAAAGGTGACCAGTTGGATCTAATTCTCCCAGGGAGTAAAATAGGAATCACACTTCCCATTGTGCAACACAAAGGATTCTACTGCTGGAAATGGATACAGTCATTTATTTCCTTTTTGAATGGTAAACCCTTTGAGTAAATGAGTATGTTCCCTATCAATTCCCTAAAATAAGATGAAATTACAACCTTCTCATCAAAAGATAATGTTTCGACACATAAGCCAACACAGGATGGAGCTCAAGCTTGATTTTAGAATGAAAATACACAGTGGAGATATATTTAATAAAAGGGTCCGTGTGGTGGGTAGTCTATATCCAATTAGAATACAATAACCTTTAAAAATAAAGCAACCCCCCCTAAAATTATATGTGGCTCCATAAAAACTGTCAAAATGATATGGGAAATTTTAGTGAAATATTAATCCTATTTCTAGACTTTTTTTTAACGAAAAGGGATACTGCATCTTCAAAACATATAAAGAAGTAAAGTCACCCATTTCTACTTACAGGTAGTAGGAGTAAGAATAGTAGCTCCTCCTGGCAAGCAAATCACAGACAGTGGGAAAAAAGAAGCAATGGTGAATGAAAAGCGTGACTCTGTCACATTCAATAAAGCAGAGAAATGCGTGTTTAAAAAAAAAGATTAAAAATTCATGTGTTCTTTGTTAGCATTACAATCTTGCTCATGCACTGATTAGTCTTACAGAGCCATGCAATTGGAAAAAAATATGTTAGCATATTAAAAAAAAGATTTCAATAACAGAGGGAGTTCACAAGAGAAAAATGACATGCTAACACTTCATTTATTGCAGTAAAAAAAAAATGGAAACCAAAATGGGTTATGTTAGTTCGGCATGCAGCATAAATGCGATGACTGGTAACTTTCTAAATGCTATGAAATACAAAACAGCTGTGTACAGTTCTTGTGCTCTAAAGTTTACTTTCCTTCTTTTTTCTGTTTTAGCTTTTAGTTACAAACTCAAAGACTAGTAGTGGCAGAGACAGGTTAACCAACAACTACTGTAAGACAATTACATACAGGTATACAGGCATATTTTTTTTTGCTAAGCCATAATGTTTTATTGGTTTTCAGATGAATCATGTGCAAATAAAGCCATTATGGCATTTGTGTTATGTGCGAACCAGGCAACTATAGCTCATCCCAAAAAAAAGGGAGGGGGAGAGGAGGGAGGGAATTAAAAAAAACAACCAGAACAGAGGCTTAGTATTATGTATGAATGCAGCCAATGTACTGTGCTCTGGTATTCTACAGTAGAAGTGCGTGTATATTAAACCCCTATATACACGCACAGCTGCTGTTTTTAAACTGAAAATACTGATATATGCATACTTAGCTTCAAAAATGAGAAATAAACAAATGGAAGGAGATGATGTACATTTGGAAATATTTCAACAATGATTAAAAAAAATACAGTATTTGCTATTCAAGAGATGCAGTATCCCTTTTCTTAAAAGTCAGCTGTATAACTTTGTAAAACTCTATAGTATCTAATAGAGTTTCCATCCACTTCAAAATCTGCGCAAAATGATAAGGCAAAGCATAAGAACATCTCTGATTTGTGAAATCATAACATAAGTGCTTACCAATCAATGTTTTTCCCCATTAGTTCAAATTTGAAAAAGTCTATGCAAGGTTAGAGTTGTTAAATCTGTGTGAAATTCAGAAGCATTTTTCTGAGTTTGCTAAAATGTTGATGTATCAAAAGGGATACCACATAATGGAAACTCTAATATGTATGTACAGAATTATAATCAATATAATTATTCTATAGCACCTGGAATACACTAAGCACTTAGGGTTAAAGCAGAAAGTGTTTTCTAACACCACTGTGTTTACATGCTGCTGTGTATATAAAGAAATATTTCTTTATTTAGCAAAAATATAAGACATGTTTTCCTAATTCACAGGAGAAATGGATTCATTAAGAACCCAATTAAAATGGAGGCCTGGAAGGATACCTTTGACCAGTGATAACAGTTCTAGTCAGAAGAAGAAAGAGCTCCATGCATGAATCAAGTATCATAGGAACCAATAGGTTGAAACTAAGGTAAGAAACTATATGCTTATGTATGTTTGGGGCAAGGTAAGAAATGTTAGTAATGTAAATGGATTCAAATCTCCACTTATGCTTGAAAAGATTGTAGGTTTTTTTTCTCTCTGCTGCAATTCCATGTAAAAAATTGCTTGAAAAATGGGTGATGCTTAGGATAAATTTAAGTACCGCACATCATTATAAACCTGTGGAAGAATACAATGAGGAGCTGCTCACATAAATGGCTTATTGTATACTTATGCATTATCTATCTCCATCTTCATTTCCAAATGGGAAGGGGAAGGGTGACCAAGAGCCAAGCTACGTAATGTACTAATCATATGACCACATGTTCACACTGCTTGTGAAAACCCCTGTAGATTTGATTTCCAACAGCAAAGCTAAGGATGGCGGCAGCTAAACATTCAAGGGGGATGAATTATTTTTTCCATTTATCTCTTTTGCAAGCTAATTTTTACTAGATTTAGGTGAAAGGAGCAATTATGGAATGATATGATCAAGTAAAGAAGGCAACTAGTCAGTGATTCTCCCTGTAATGCACATCTGACTGAACTTTTTCACTATTTTTTTACACTGATGTTGTGTAAAGATGCCTGTTTACTTGCTTATTTTGGAGGAAGAAAGCAACTGAGTGGGTTTTCTATTAGACTAGTTATCCTCATTAAAAAAAAATCAAATTTGATCAAAATTGCTATTTAATTTAACCATGTTTCAGGATTTGGTGTTAAATAATTTTATAGCAATATAAGTGGAGGCATGGTGGCTCAATGGCTTAAAAGACGCTGAAGAAGGTGTGTACTATGGTGGTTCAAGTCCTACCACTGCGTGAGAGAGTGAGCTCCCGTCATGTGTTTCAGTTCTATGCTAACAGCAGTTTGAAAGCCTGTAAATGCAAATAGATAAATAGGTACCACTTAGCGAAAAGATAACAGTGATCTGTGTTTTGCTATATGCTTTGTACTGTGGTGTGATGTCATGCTGGCCAAATGACCACAGAAATGTCTTCGGACAGCACTGGCTCAATGGCTTAAAGAAACAGAGTTGAACACCGTCCCTAAAGTCAGCTACAATTAGCAGAGTAAAACCTACAGGGACTCCTTTATCTTTTACCTTTTATTATAATTAGTTTTAGTTAGTTTATCAACTATAATATATATTTATTATAGTTAGTTTATCAACTCATAGAAGAAACATAATACCAAATAAATACCAAATAAATCTAAATACAACTAAAATAAGAAGTTGAAATGTAGGATTTTCAGGGTTGATTAATTCCCTCCAATAATAATACTTCTGTGAAAATTCTAGACAGAGAATTGCTGTCTATTTAATGTAAAAAATGGAAAAGGTTTCCATCCATCTCCTTTTAATCTGAATTAATAGAGTTCATGAGAAAATTCTTACACATTATGAAATAGATCAATGCAATAAAGGTTCACACACTGCAGGGTCAGCAAACTTATTAATGACATGATAAATTAGGAAAGGTGGAACATAGCTATGAAAATGTCATGCAAATTAAACATGAGATGCTGATGAACTAGATCGGGTAATGGACCGTGCATCTGATAATACTCCTCCACTGAAATTGATTTCCTCAAATAGGAAGAAACCCCCACTCCACCCCCTGCAAAATGACTGCTCCAACATAATTTAAGAAGCTGTTGACAAACTGTCTAATTCTGCAAAGTGTAGTTTGTAACAGCATTGAGGTGTTCTCCCTACTGGAAATGAAATGAGAACTGAAAACTTTTGTGGATCATAGCTGGAATTCACCAGACTGCTACATTTCACCATATTTTTTCCCCAGAGTACGAGATCTGTATCTCCATGATCACTTGTGAATATAATGCTTACTCTACTGGCCCAATTATTCTATGTAAGCAGCTGTAAAACTTACTCAAGCTAACAGTGTCCTAAGCACTGCTAGTGGAAAAGCCATTATAATTGATCACAGGTTAGCCTCACAGAAGGGTCTAATAGTTTGGCGTAAATGTCAGCACGAGTGCTGACATTATGATAGGTTTGTAAGGAAGTGTCACATCCCCAAGAGCAGCTGTTGGCTATCTGATATTCTGAGAACATTTCTCACTGGCCTGTCTTTATAGTTCTGGCAATCACATTTCTTCATCATTTGTCAAGGAGAACTTCCAGCTAAAAAGCAAGACAGTTATTTACTGATCTGGCCCTTAATTTGCACAAGTGGATATCTCATGATTTTTACTATAGACTGGTTTGTAGCATTTACATTTCTTTTTAAGCACAGAGGTACACAACAGGAAAAAAAAGTGAAAGCACTATTGGGAGAAATCACATATGTGTCTAACACAAAACACTATTAGCATACCTAAGGGTTCTAATGCAGACGTTTCTCCTCCATGTTATATATCTCCGGGGGAATCATTGTAAAAAGGCAATAAATTAAAAAAAATCTATTGGAAACCATTAAGACATAAATATGATTTTTAGGCACAGTGTCTAGTTGTTTTTTTCCCTACTTGGAAAACTGGAACAGAAAATTCATTTCACTTTAACATAGGTAAGAGATCCAAAAATACCCCTACTTCTATTCCTTCCTTGCCTAGAATAAAAACAACAGTTTTGCAACCAATCTCTGAAGCAAGACATCCATAGCTCCGTGGTAGAACACACAGTCTGAATTCATAAAGTCTGCATATTATTTTTATCGTCTCCAGTTAAGGGGATCCCAAGTGGCAGGTGATGTGAGAGACTTTTAAGTGACATTTTAAAGAACTGGCTCTCTGTCCATCAGTCCTAGGCTAGATGGAACAAATCACTTGACATAAGCAGCTTCATATTAAGCAGCCATTTGCTCATCCAGATGTGTGAGAGAAACAGAAACTGCAAGGAAAAAGGATCTGAAAGCTATTCATTAAGTCACATATGTTGATTATGAAAATATGTGTCAATTAACAAAGTGTTTGAAACTTACCAATAAAATGTGTTTTTTAAAAAATAAAACTATAGGTTTTTTTTTTTCAGAATTACTTCTATTTCCAGAAGGTGGTGCTATTGATTTTTGTTGTTACTTTGAAATTGCTAAGTTTTTTTTAAAGAAATGAGACACCATTTAATATACTTTTGCATTTTGAGGTCTGCAGGCCTATAACCCAATGGAAAATTTATAATAAGATAATGTGATTTTAACTATAGCTTTCATCACTTACAAAAATATAAATGAAGGTAACATAGCCTGTAAAATATTTTCCAAGATAAGTAGGCCAGACATTTCATAATACAAGAGAATAAGCAGGGCTAATTGAAACAGCAAGTTCAGTTTAACCCTAGTAAAATATAAGAAATGTTATGAAGGTATAAAGCTATTATTTCAATTTCACCAGTCATTGTCTTTACAGTTTGTACAACAATACTAATATATATATATTTGATTTTTATGGTATAATATCGGTTTCTGACTTTACGAAATACCTTCCATTCATGATAAGGATGCTCTCCCTAGTACCATTTTCCTACAATGAACTGTGAACAAATCTTATCATTTATTTGCATGAAAAGAAAATGGCAAATTTACCATACTTACCTTTTTTTGACAATTAATATGACAAGGAGGAGGATGAGAATAAAGACAAGGATTCCAGCACTTATTCCTGCTATTTTCACTACACGGTCAGTCTGCTTGGCTGGGTCAGGAATAACCTCTGGTTCTTCTGTTGCAGCTGCTGGGAGAAACAGTATTAAAAGTTACTTGAACTGTTTTAACCATTGCTCCCATCCAAATGGGCTCTGCATTGATGCAATATTGGACCAGGAAGAAGAACTATATTATACAAATCTATTAGATCCTTGGTGGCATAGTGGTTAGAATGCAGTATTACAATCTGACTCTCCCCATAACCAGGAGTTGACTCAAGGTTGACTCCATCCTTCCAAGGTTAGTAAAATGAGGCCTAGATTGTTGTGGGAAATATGTTGCCCTTTGTAAACCACTTAGAGCAGGGGTGTCAAACTCAATTTCATTCAGGGCTGCATCATGGTGGGTTGGGTAGGGGTGGCATGGGCACGGGGGCATGTCCAGCTCAACATCACTCATGTTGGGGGCGCCTGTGGCGGCTCAAGTGGTCTGCCAGTGAAAACAGGCTCCTGAGCTCCATTTTGGGCTGCGATGGCTTCCTGCAATCCTCTGCCAGCAAAAATGGAGTTCCATTTTTGCTGGCAGAGGCACTGCAGGCCAGTCCTTTGCTGTTTCCCCCGGACCAGATCTAAACATCCTGTGGACCAGATCTGGGCCCCAGGCCTTGAGTTTGACACCCCTGGTTTAGAGAATGCTGTAAAGCACCATGAAGCTGTACATAAGACTAAGTGCTAGTGCTATTAGGGCATGTATTTTTCCTCAAGAGTAAGAATGTCTAGGACTGTTTTAACTTGTAGTTCCTGTAAGCTGAAAAAAGGTTACTCTCAAATAATGGTTAAAGTGAGAATCTGACTGTTTGACTGGTAAAAGACATATAAGTAACCTCATAGGTCCCCCAACCATTTTCTCTATGCATTTACCCAGCCACCTACTATTAAATGATTCTAAAACAATTATGAGTCTCCATGCCCTAACAGGCCCCCGTTCTTTTGGTGTTATATTTTAAGGAGGTTCCTGAATCTTCTAATAACTTCCATTAGCATGCTAGAAAAGATAATTGATAGCTATAGTAGGAGACCTTTAGGATCTCTCCCTTATTTTAGACTATCCTGCCCAGATATATCAAAATTTTAGTTGGCTGTATGCCCTTTCTTGTAACTGATTTAACACTGTTCATTTATCCAAGTTCGTGAATTATATATGAAATAATTAGAGATACCAAAACAAATCACAATGCCTGTAATGAGCTACTGCAGTGCAGGTAGCTGCCTTATGTTCTGAAAGAATGTAAAATTTGAGCTAAATAATGATTTACGCCTGCTTTCCATCCACCCAGTAGAATTTTACTAAACTGCAATTACAGATACCTGAAATACTTAAAATAGGTGAAAAGTGTTACGCCTGTTCCCTGCAAACCAAGCTCCCGAGAGTTGTTTTTTTTTTTTTTAAATCAGGAAGGCAATAGCAACTGAAAGCTCCTACCTCCTACCACATATACAAGGCACAGGTGGTATTCAGCAGGTTCTGACCAGTTCCGGAGAACCGGTAGCAGAAATTTTGAGTAGTTCGGAGAACCAGCAAATACCACCTCTGACTAGCCCCACCCCCATCTATTCTCTGTCTCCCAAGTCCCAGCTTATTGGCTAGGTCTTCTTTTGTTGCCCCATACAGGAGGACGGAGCTGGAAAGCAGGTTAGTGGGGTGGGGAGGGAATGGGGATTTTGCAGTATCCTTCCCCTGCCATGCCCACCAAGCCATGCCCACCAAGCTATGCCCACAGAACCGGAAGTATTTTTTTTTAAATCCCACCACTGATACAAGGTACACTGTTTGTTTATTTGCAGACAAAGGCAACTACTCTGAAAGAGTCTGCAACATTCAAATAAGCTCTGCTAAATATATATGAAAAATAGAAAAGCTTGCAAGTAAATCAGAGATGCAGAATACAATAAGTGAAAAGCACAGAGGCCAGGAATATGCCATTAAATTAACCAACAAATGGGTCCCCGCACACCTTAAGGTTTTTAAGATCTTTCAAAAAAACTTTTTCTTTTATTAAAAGGGGTCAAATAGATTAGATGCTGATAGCATTTGTACTTTAGTAGAACAATGACTCCTATAAACACGTCCTTTGCTACTTGGGATTACAATTCTTTCTACTTACAATCCGAGGCCACTATATAGGTAATCCTTGATTCTTTGGCCATAATTGGGCTCAAAATTTCCACGGCTAAACAAGGTAGATGTTAAGTGAGTTTTGCCCCATTTTAGGACCTTTTTTTGGCCACAGTTGTAAGCAAATCATTGAAGTGGTTAAGTGAATCATGCCGTTGTTAAGCAAATCTGGCTTCCCCCATTGACTTTTCCTGTCAGAAGTCAGCTGGCAATGGTGTTCATATGAACCTGGGAAAGTGCAACTGTCATAAATACATGCCAGTTGCCAAGGGCCTGAATTTTGATCATGTGACCATGGGGATGCCGCAAGAGTCATAAATGTGAAAAACAGTAGTGTCACTTTTGACAGTGTTGTTGTAACTTCGAAGAGTCACTAAATGAATGGTTGTAGGTTGAAAGATACCTGTACTCACCTGTAACATTAAAAAAAAAAGAATTAGGCTTCAGAGCAAGGTAGGTATCTCATCTAGAGAAGTTCCTAAGATTGATTTATTGACCTGCCTCTCTCAAAAGGCCTTCTAAGCACCTGACTTTTTATACCATCCAGTCTCCATATCTCCCTGCTAGGAAGGTGCTAGAGAGATCATCCATTGGAGTACAGTATCACCAATATGCAATGATACCCATCCATTCACCCATACTCAGGGTGAATGGATGTCACAACAGTAATGTCACATGCCTCCATTTCAGGGGTGGGATTCAACTGGTGTTACTGGTGTTACTACCGGTTCAGTGATAACATTTACATTACCCCGCATGCGCGTGTAAAGCTGAAAAGTGCTGCGCACAGGTGCGCAGCATTCAAAAAGCCTCTTTTTTCCTGCTTTTTCAACCTCAGCTGTGCCGCACAAAACAGCTGAGGGTGAAAAAGCAGGAAATAAGGGACAGGCAAGAGCCTGGGCTGGCGGGTGGGCCAAACAGCAGGCAACAAAGAACTGTTTAAGTGTCTGCTGCTCTTCAGAGTTACCGGTTCTTTAGAACCGGGCAGAACCAGTAGCATCCCACCCCTGCTCCATTTCTATGCAAGTTGATAAATGCAACATGTTGTACGTAACATGCCGTTGAAGACTTAGAAACTGCAGTTAGTTCAAAATGTAGCAGATATGTATTTATCTGGTGCTCAACAAGTATACCACACCTGTGCTGCTGGCCTTGTCTTGCCTTCCAGCTGGTTTCCAAACATGATTCAAATTGCTGTTGGAATGGCTTTTTGTCTAGAAAGTTACAGGACCACCCCTTCTAGCCAAAATTAACTACTCTGGTGTAATAATTCCAGCAGAAACTGCTTTTTGTACCCCACTTCTGGGAGCTGAAGGTCTAAATAAGGCTTGCAAGCATTGTTTTTCACTGGTGGTGTTTTTGTTGTGGAATGGCCTCCCACTTGAGTTTGAGGCCAATTTTTTTGTAATTGTTTTCTAGAAACAGGTTAAGATGAATCTTTTCCAAAGTGTATCTGGGATATTACAGTGACACTATCCCCAAACTGTTTTTTGGACTGTTTTATCCCAAAACTGTTTTTTCTTTTTCTTTGAAGACATTTCACTTCTCATCCAAGAAGCTTCTTCAGCTCTGGCTGGATGCTGGGGGTGGTGGAAGGATTTATATTCCTGTAAATCCTTCCATTCCCTCACCATCTAGTCAGAGCTAAAGAAGCTTTTTGGATGAGTAGTGAAATGTCTTCAAATAAGAAGAAAACAAGGAAGTGCAGTTGCCTCTTGAAAAAGCATCTTTGCGACAACTATGACCTGGATGATTAAGAATCTCCCTAAACATTTAGGGTAACACTATCTGCTATTAGTTATCAGATAATATAATAATAAAATTTAATATAATTAATTTTGATATAGGAATGATGGGTGCATTTGACCTTGGATCAAATGCAACCATCTATCTGCTTGGGGATTCCAAAGAGTTATCTTGTTTTCAGATGAACTAGCAGAAGAGATAGCTAGCTAGTGTGTTGCTGGAAGAAAACAAAGAACAAATCCAACTGAACATGGGTAACAGCCTTTGTTAAGGAGTACTTTATGGCAATAAAGGGGCCTAAATGTAATTCATCTTCCATTCTTATAAGGCTGGCAGATAGCCATCTGGGAAAAAGAGATTATGCACCAATTATGCCCATGTCAACTCTGAAGCGAAACCAGCCTGGTTACTACCTCTACAGCCATTCAGGCCAGATTATCTGTGGGCCCTCCAGTCTCAAATTGTTTCTGTCTGATCCAAAGTTTCCAGCAGGTTGGGTATGCCTTGGGTTGCTTCTGTAAAAAAAAGTCACCTCGCTGGACCCAGGAAGTGGACTTTTTCTGTCACTGTAGCCTTAGGATACCTCCTGAAATAAAGGTGGCTCAAAACTTGTTGGCTTTTGATAAGGTAAAAAAAGCCTGCAAGATTTGGTAAAATTCTTTTTTTCCCCTCCTCAACATTGAACCAGAGTATTGGATAAACCTATCCTTATAACGGCATGGGAATTGGAATGTGTTTGTTTTGTTCCTTGATACTGGTTGTGCTTTATTATGGTACATTTGTATTTCTATTTTGTTTTGATGTTTTTAACTCTTTGTTAGCTACCCAGAGTCATTACATGTGAATTGGGTGGGTAATTACATAAATCATTTTAATAACTACATATAAATAAAGACATACTGAGAAAAGCAAGCTGGGGATTCATTTGTATTGTGGAATGGAGAGATGTTTGGGTGGACATGGTGCTCACATCCCTTTTATAAAGTTTTTTTGGTTGCATTTGTCGATGTGTATTCTCTATTTCCTCCATCTTTAAGTATACCTCTTTTTTCCCTCCCAACTACAGTGCTCCTCAAAAATGGTGAAAGATTTATTCTGTGATAACCTTGTTCTATTTTGGTTTACAACTCTTATAAGAAAGAAGTTCGGTACAGTAGTCCTCATATTTATTTGGTCTTGCTTGTGTCATTAAATCTAAACCGAATCATTGTTATCCTTGTAAAACATCCTGCATCCTGTATAGCGTTAACAGTTTGTGTTAAGGTACTATTGCTCATGATGAGTGCAAACCCATAAACACGTCTTTTTGAAAGAAATGCATAGTGGAAACTTGATTAAACAAGGGAAAGAAGATTTCATTAGAATCTAGTTGCTGCTATCATTTATAATTTAGAGTTATCAGAGAAGACACGGCTTTTCTGCATTTGTTTGAACTGAGGTTTAATGGCTTAAAAATTTATTGAAATCATTATAATTATGGATTGTAAACCAACCACACACTACTCTGTATAGAGGGAGGAAGATAAATATTTCAAAATTATAATTTGCAGATTTCACAAATTCATTGAATGGCATGGAACATACAGAAATGCAAAGATACCTTACACCTTTCCATTTTTTCTGGATTGTAGTCAATAGCTAGATCCAGAACTAAAAACAAAAAAACTCATGCCTTAGTAAAACCTCAGTAGAATGGAATTTAAATTGGATCAAGTTGTTTTGAAGAAAGAAACATTTTTAACTTTACCCACAATCCCTTTTCTTTGGGAGCCATTTAATTTAAGGCTCCGATGTGATCTCCCATCTGGGCAGCAGTTCAGAGAAAAATCTGCAAAAAATATGTGCCGTCAGACTCTTCTCTGGATATCTTGCATATGTAGTCTTGAATGGCAAAAACATACATCCATATTCTGGGAAAGAATGGAAACTATGCAAATTGAAAGAATAGTGAATTCATTCATGATACACTTTTTACTCTATTCTATATGAACCTCTAACTTACATTTGTGTATCATCTGCCTCCACATTCTAAGCACAATGCCAAGGTGCATTTGCATGACATGATGACACCATTAAGATTCAAAGCTTCGTCATACATTTAGTTACAGATTTGTAAAGCTTATCTGTCTAGAGATTGTTGATCTTGCTGACCTAATATAATCAGTGAGGAGATTGTGAATAGTGTTTGGGCATACTAAAGTCTCATCTTGAAATCATTATGACATATCTGGTTTAACATATTTTTCGTTATCTGCAAGCCATGCCTTTCAGAAACAGCCATGTGTGTAACATCAATTACATTATGATTTGGGGCATTAGATTATAACCACCCACCTATCATCTCGTCCAATATTTCATTACTTATACTTTTTTCTAAACCCAAAGGATCCTCTGGATTAGATTGCATAGATAATGCAGATTCAGAGCAGGAATGATAAAATATCATTTGAATTTCAAAATCAGGATGTGCTCTGTGTACTTTTGGCATGTATGAGTAATACATTAAGAAGGCAACATCCACCAAGAAAAAAAGCAACAAAATGCAAATTCATGCTGGAAAATTCCCTGTATAGAAAATACAGAATTTTTGTAAACCCTTCTCCTGAAGTTCAAATGAAAAAAGAAATCATCACACATTGTATTTATTTAGTAGCTGGCATACCAAACAGCAGAGGAAGCTACTATACCCCAGCTTACTTTGTCTAAATGTTTTTGTTATCTGCTGGAGTAAAATGCCCCTTACAAGTGACAAATTAGAAAAGGCATTTTGGAAATGGTGGGAGGAATTTAACAGAAATGTTAAAGACTAATCTTTTCTTTCAAACTGTTTTTGTTTTCTCTATCAGCAGTGAACAAGATCCTATAGGCATTTACCATTTTCCCCACTTGATCTCACAGCTGAAGTTAAATGACCAACATTCCCCCAAGCAGTTTATTTAGTATGTTACAGGAGATATATTAAAGGATGGGAAAATGCATAAAATCAGTACAGTATTAAATGGGAAAACAATTTTTTAAAGCAAATCTATTGAGGGTGCAAGAAATGCTTCACACAATACATTATATTTAGAAGAACTGGGAAAGGAGTAAAAAAAAGGCAGCTTGATGGGTAGAAATAGAAAATCTGATTAGACTAATATAAAACAATTGGAAAGTCATCCATTAACTTCGCCAAAGAAGATTGATTCATTGCCGAAGGAATGCCGTCAGTTCCACAGAACACAAGAGAGACTGAATGTTATAGGTACAAAAATCTAATTTTCAGCCTATTTACTAGACCTGGTATAGGGGAAATGTAGCTTGTTCTCAGAGGGAACTAATGAAGTGTGATGAATTATGTGAAGGTGAAAGATTAAATTAAGAGAAAAAAATAGGAAAATGGAATAATATGAAGAAAACAAATGGAACTATTACTTCAGGCTCTGCAAAACACTTTCATAATGGAAATTTAGTTACTGCCCTCAACCACCATCTAACATATAAATAAGATTCCCTCAGACAGCAGTGTAAAAAAGCAAAATACCAAATGGTACTGAATACTACATGTATCATTATTTTGGGTAATTAAGATGAATCATTCTTTTTCAGATCTTGAAAACAGCACGGGCTATACAGAACTAAGTGACTTATTTTTCAGAGAGAAAGAGAAATTTCATCAAATGCTATATGTTGACCATTCTAAATACGTGACTCTGAATAGCTCACAGTTAAAAATAATATAAAGACAGTGAAACAATGCAGCTGAAATCATATAAAATCATATCACATATTCTACAATAAACTACCTACCCATAACCACTTAAACTATGCAGAGAATGCTGACATTAAATGCAGAAAAGTTAATGTATTTGATGGAGAGGAATAGAACCAGATAAAGTTTTGCCGAGTAATGCAAATCATAGGCATGCCCATTTTGATTTTATAACACCTGCAGATTTCTGGCATATTGTGGAAGTGTAAAAAACCAAGTATATATAAACCCATGCAATTCTTGAACCTCTTACATTTTACATTACTGTGGTATCTGAGTGTTGGCAAAAATCTAGAAAGTAAAAAATAATAGCTACATTCAGAAGATCAGGATAGCAGGTTCAGTAAAGCAAACTGCCTTCTGAATATTTGCAAAGTCTGCTGCAACATTTAATTATAAATATAGTTGTTATTCTGTTCAATGCCATTTTCATAGCACTGATTAAATATCAAATGGATGATTCTAAAAGGGGAAGACATCTAAACTGATGTCTTGTGGATAGGGATATTATATTGAAGAAATTAGGACATGCAATGGTCTCTTTAAATGACTTCCAGCTGTCCATATGCCAGAAACATAAATCTAAGGAAAAGCTGTACTGATTGTAACACATAGGAATAGCACTTGGGGCAATAGCACAGATGCCACAATGCTACACTTTCAATCAAAGAGCTGTCTAAGGGAGAGAGAAAGAGAGGAAGCAGTCAGTAACATGATTGAAGAGATCCAGATATAATAAGTTGTGGAAAATCAGCATTTTGTATGTTAAGAAGCTAGAAATATTAGTATTGTGGTTGAAGTATCTTCAACTGCTAACATGGCTTAGGACTTCATTTAGCTTCCTCAGTATATTACTATCTTCTTGATTTCCAGTTTTGCAGATTTCTGGGGATTTCTAGTTGACATATGGGTAGTATTATGAGCATTAAAGATTTTTGTATTATCATCATAATAAAAAAAACAGGCACAAAGGGATGAAATATCCATGTAGCTCTGTGTAATCCTTCTATTATCTAGGCATTAATTAAACCGAAAACCCATTTATGGTGTAATACTATTAAACAGGAATGAAAAAAAGGAATACATTTAACTATTCTTAAGCCTCAGTGTCATTAAATAACTTCAAGGCTTTCAGAAGTACAATGGCACTGATCAATTTATTATTTACATGTCATACAATTTTTAAAAATAATATATTGCGCTGCTTTTCAACTATATACAGTCAAGTGGTTATTTTTGGTTATTACCCAAAAAAAGTTTTACAAAATATGTGTGAGAATTTGTATGAATGCATGCCTTTTCTGTCATCTGAACTGGGGAAAGAATCTATAACTGCAATTCTTCATCTGTAAATGTATAAGAGCCTTTGCAGACCTCTCCTTTGGAACCTGTCAAAACCTACAGATGTGTTTGGTGCTCCTCCTACTACACAACTGTCAAATACCTTCAGTTCCTAAGAAAGACAAAGTGAATTCAAAGAAACAGTGACATCAAGCAAGGTACGAGTTGAGAACTTGAAGAACTGCAATGATTGGCGAATTCTGAAACCAGTTCTTCGTTATATAATATTTTTCACACTATAAGACACACTGACCATAAGATGCACCTAGGTTTAGAGGAGGAAAATGGGCAATGACAAAGACAGAAGAGGTGGGTTCAGCACTGTAATAGGACCCCACCACCACCACCCATATTTTTTGCTCCATAAGATGCACAGACATTTCCACCCACTTTTTTGGGGGGGAAAGTGCGTCTTATAGAGCAAAAAATATGGTAATTCTCTGTGATTCACACACACGGGTGAGTATTCTTATGTAGAGAAAGGACTGACTAGGCGGCTCAGAGCAAAACTTGGTGGTTGCTAATTTTCTTTGTAAAACTATTGGTTAAAAAGAAAAAGAAAAGAAACACAGCCTTTAGAAGGTCTTTGGAAGGTCAAGAATAGTAAAAATAATTCTTAAAAGTAGTAAGACACATTATTCAATATGGTAATCCTGTGAAATGACAGTAGAATTCAATGACTGTTATGTAACCACTTTGAACATAAGCCAGGTGGCTTTTAAATTGGGGGGGGGGGGAATTATCAAAGGTACTGCTTGGAGCCTTCAGGCTGGCATTTACAGATAACTATGCTATGTTAGACATACAGTAAAACCTCCTTGAGTATAAAATGATATCTTCCATTTGAAAGGCTAATGCCTTTTGGTTAACACATGAATATAGTAAAAGGGATAACATTGGGTAGCTGCAGTCTCTATTTTCTGTCACAGAAAACTTCTAAACCAGCAGTGTGTTCTTAGTCTTATTACTTTAATAGTTTGTTCTAGTGAAAAGAATGTCCTAAATATTAGCCCTAGCCTCCAGTGTCAGTCTGGTGCAGCAGACTTACCAGGGGGATAGGTTTTAGATGCTTTAAGTGTTTATTCATTATGGATGTATGAACTGCCTTGGGAGTGATGTGTTTTAACTGCTGTTCTATAATTTTGTTGATGCTTTTTTAGTAGTTATTAGCTACCCAAGTTGCATGCTGAGTGAGTGGCTACATAAATGAAATAAATAAAAAACAAACAAACCAATCAACCCATGGTATTTCAGCATTCATGCTTGATGTGGAGAGTGAGAGGTCCAAAGATTATGACATGACTTTCTAATGTTTTCTTCTCCATGAATGCAGTAAGCTGTTGACAGTGAAAACTTGATTGTGATGTCTCCACTATAATGTTAGGCAATAGTACTTGGAATAATGAATAATATTCTTTTTCCTTTACAAAGATTCTTCATGTGGGAAGGAGTCAATGGCACTGAAGTTGGCTTGACCCAGGAGTCACTTGATGTCCCTTAGTACAAGAGTGGCAAAGGAGTAATATTTTGTACAAATTGGATTTCTGGGTGCTCTATCGCTTGACAAGATTATCGAATTTTATGTCAAAGAGAATGCCATCCAACCAATTTGTTCACTGTAAGAATGAAGGGTACCTAAAAGAAAATGATTGAAACCAAAAGAGAAATGAAAGAATCCAAAGGAGGTGCTTGGGCCTCAACTTGAGCACTAACTGATTTATCAGATACAAAATAAAATATATCCAATACATGCATATACACACAGTGTACACTTATAGTTTTGAATAGACTTTTAAAATTTTAAAACATTTCAGTTTCATCTTCTAAATTATTTTTAATCTTATTTTTGTGTGATGCATAAGCAATAATTCAATCTTGGATATACACTTCCCATTCAAACATTTGGGCATTTGATGCTTCTGAATTCAAATCGAAGTATTGTAAGGTCTCTACCTGTGTTTGTTTTACAAATTCTTTATCGTTCAATAGGAAAAGGTGATTTCTCAGCTACCCAGGCCCCAAGTCACACAGGGCTTTAAAGAGAAAAACCAATATCTTGACTTGGACTGCAGCCAGAGCAGCTCCTTTTTCTGTGTGACACTGTTGACTGCCAGCCAACAATAGAGCAAGTTGTCACAGTTCAATGATAAGCAAAACTCAGAACTTTTAGAAGATGAGAGTCTTTTTTACCACTATCTTAAGAGGGTAACGATAAACGTAGTCAACAAGGTTGGCATGGGTTGAGACCAGGAACCTAATAAAAAAAGCAATGAATCCAAGGAAAGAGACACAAAACACAGTGAGGTAGAATCCAGAGCTCAAAGCCCAAGAACAGCAAGGTAAGCATGACATAGCTGTGGCTTGAAAAAAAAAAATGTTCTTAATAGCTGCTCCCAAGGAGTCATCCTATTTTAACAATCCCATAATCCCTTGTGGGGTAAAGTCAGGGCAATTGAATAGAGCAGAGTGTTTACTGGCCGGATGCCCTTCCTGTCCCCAATGTGGAGTTTTATTCAGCAGGTATAATCTCAATGTGTCCAGAGAGAGAAGTATCTGCCACTACCTAGGATTGAACTCACAGCCTTCTGGTTGTCAAGTGAGAGCTCCACCTCTAGGCCACTGCACCACTCAAGCTGCTCCCAAAGAGTGAGGCCAGCAAATCAATGATGCTGAGCCTCCACCCCAGACAAAGCTGCGGCAGTATGCTCTTCAACACTGACTCTTGTTGTTAAATCTTTATTTCTTGCCTCTGCTTAAGATAGAGTAGTTGATCCTGAACCTGGGAGACTGTGAGTGGTTGAAGGCATTTTCCTCAACCAGAAAAGAGGTCATTGGCTCTATCACTGTTGGAATCACTGATGTCAAGACTATTGCTTCTAGATCCCACTGATTCCATTTTCTCTTTCTCTGAGGGCATGTGCAATAGTATAATACTCCTGCAGTGGTGATGCTAACAACAATATCAAGACCAGTCACTGAGTTGCATTTTGGTCCATCTAAAGTTCCTGACCAAATTACAGTAATCTAATTGGAAGATGACAAGATCATGAGTGAGCATCCTCAAAGCATCCTGTTCCAGGTAAGGGTGCAGCCAAAACTGAGGACAAACCCTCTTTGCCATGGCTTCCACCTATTCCTTGAGCAGGTGTCATGAGTCAAAAAAGACCCACAAGTTGTCAATGTACTGTTTCCGAAAAACTGCAATCCCATCAAGAGTGAAATCCTTGATGATACAATCCTTCCGTCAGAAGGTTTATGAATAAACAGTCCCTCACTCTAACCCAGATTGGGTCTGAACCTGTTTTTTCCCATCTAGACACTGGGAGTTTCCAGGTATGTGAATGGGTTTCTACTGCATGTCCCACTGAGGCTTGGGACTAGATGCACAACTGGGGATCATAAGCACACTTGATGATCACCTTGAACTGGCAGATGATCTCTCCTAGCAGCTACAAGTAGATGTTAAATAGGATGGGAAAAGCTCTAAGCCTCGGGCATTTCCCAACAGAGCATTGGAAGTCTAATCTCTTTCTCGCTGCAATCACCAAACGAAACTATGCACTTAGGAGTAAAAACACAGCAACCCAGTGCCCTAAATCCCAAACCTTTCAGGCAGCTGAGAAAAATATTGTGGACAATCAGCTGAAGGATGAATGAGCTGCCACTATGGCAGGTGAAAACAAGCTCAAGCAGTTTTGTGTGAGCCATGCCTTGTTATATAGTGCATGTTGGAAATGGACTATCATCAAAGAAACCTAAAAACAATAGAAGTTTCCAAATAGGGTCTCCACAGACCCGTATGCATGAATCATGAGATCATGGTGAAAAAGTCACATTAATAAAATCACTAAAAAGTTGACTCCTCTATAGAACCAGGCATACCTACATTCAGCTAACATGCCAGTCCCTCTAGCTGTGATGTGTAATTGTTTATAAAGGAACTATGAATGGCATTCCGAACTGCTCTGGTAGTTAACTGGTTAAATGTAATAGATAATATACTGGAAACAGATTTTGTTACTTATTTATTTTTGGCAAACAATTCCCACTAGGAAGCTGAAAAACAAATCTGGTTTCAAGGAGATTCTGTTTGAATAAAAACAAATCCACAAAGAATGTATTACTGTTGGGAAATATACTAGAAGGCATGTCACAACATACATAAAAATATACATTAATATTTTATATCCTATGGGAAAATAGATACTAGTCTTCAAAGATATTTAACCACACTGAAGAGAAGTTGGGAACTGTGTACACCATGAACACATTTCTAATAGAATTCTTCATCAGAATTCTGCAATACCCTTTTCCAATTGCTGTGATTATATTTTTATTGGGATATATCTAGCTATGTTAATTTGTGGATATGAAATACCATATGATTGCAAAATAGCCTCTCCTCATAGATGCTGATAATTTTAGTTTCCTTTTTCTTTTTGAAGTTCATTGCCAAAAAACATAGGCAGTATCCCAGATATGTTCACACATAGAGGTCTTTATTGGTAATTTTACTTTAATCTATCTATCTATCTATCTATCTATCTATCTATCTATCTATCTATCTATCTATCTATCTATCTATCTATTATCTATCTATCTATCTATCTATCTATCTATCTATCTATCTATCTATCTATCTATCAACTATCTATCTATCTACCTATCTATCTCATCTATCCTTATATTACCATGACCTTAAGCTTTGCAAAATGGTGCAAAGAAGGTAATTCTTAACTCTTTGTGAACCAAGGTACCTCAAATGGGCTAGCTTACAGTTCATGTCTAAAATGTGGGACCTATGATTCCTGAGGGAACGACTGCTTCAGTGCTATTGGATGCTGCTGTAGTCACATGATCTTCAATTTCAACATTCTGTGAGTTTCCCGGTCAGTCTCACCATCCCTCCTTCCCCAACCTAGCACCAGCCATTTATGTGCCTGTTGTAAACAGAAAAAAGGGAGGAATAGGGAGAAATGAACCTCTGTGTACCCTTAACAGTCCATGCTCTCTTGACCTGTGCTACCACCCTGCATCTTCCCCAACTCGAGCCCCCCCCCGCATGTCTTCTCCAATACACCTCTTGCACACTTCCACACTCTCTCCCTGATCCGCATTACCCCTCCATGTACCTTACCAGATGTGAATGGCACTTCTTGTGCAGCCTGATGAATTCCAGACCCATGACAAGCCCTGCATGCCTTCGCTGATCCACCACCTAACCCTTCATTTGCAAAGTTCCATTATAGTTTTCAGCCAGTTCCACAATCCCTTGCTCCCTCCCTCCCCCCCCCTTTACTTGCCTACTGGGAAGGGAAGGACAGTGTTCCAATATCACAGCCAAAATACCTGAAGGCAGGATAAAAAGCAATGAATGGAAACTAATCAAGGAGATAAGCAATCTAGGACTAAGGAGAAATTTCCTGACAGTTAGAACAATTAATCAGTGGAATGACTTGCCTCTAGAAGTTGTTAGTGCTGCAACATTAGAAGTTTTTAAAAAGAGATTAGACAACCATTTGTCAGAAATGGTACAGGGTTTCCTGCCTGAGCAAGAGGTTGGACTAGAAGACCTTCAAGGTCCCTTCCAACTCCTAATCTGTTAAGGGAAGAGGAGATTTCTGATATTAACTTCAAGTTTCCCACAAGGGAATTCAATAGGGAAAGTGACAGGAAGTTGGAAGTCACTCCCACTGATTATTATTTTTTGTCAATCCATGGTGATTCCTTTTCTCTATTTAGATGAGAAAATATCTTTGAAATGATAACCCAATTGTCTGGTGATACTTAATATTTGCTTTTCCCCCCCACAAGAGCTACACATGAGGTGTTATAATGTCTGTTTTCAATCCACTTGCTCTCTCATCATTAGCATTTTTATGAAAAGAACTATTTTCTTTGCACCAGAATTATTTAAGGACTTTCAGATGGGTCCTAGCTTGCTTCACAAATGTGACTTCTTTCAGCTTGTCAGTAAGACATTAAGGAATTCATTTTTTCTCACTGCTATTTGTCTTAGTGTCCCCTTTGTGAAATTAACAATCCTGGAGAAAGTTTGGAGGCTTCATCCAAGACTTTGAGGGTTATTGGCAGATTTGGAATTGTAAATCATAGCAGTTTATTTACTCTTCCTTTGTACAAATTTGTAGGTGGTTGGTAGTTTGTTCTGTTTTCTTTTTCTGGGAAATTAAAAGGTTTCTTTCATCTAACAGATATCTATACTACGCTTTTAGTGGCTTTTTTTTAACCTGTCACTTACAATGTTAGTTGTGATTTTAAGTAACTACTAAAATGGAAAAGTCTTAACTTCTTATTTTAGATGCTAATAAAATCTATGCCAGTTGTTTCATTCAGTCAAAATGAAGCTGAAATGTTTGAGTCATACTTAAAATGAACTAATGAACATTGGGAAGTTTATCTTAAAATACTTATCAAGTCTTCAGAGACACAAAAATAATTGCTCATGCAGAAATCTCTACAGCCCTCTAGCATTAGAAGCCTAAAAAACAAACAAACCAGTATTTCCAAAGATATTTTTGATGTGAAAGATCCATGATAATATTTTTTTTCATCTTCTTCACCTAGAAGTGAGAAAACTTTGCTAATCCTGGAACAGGCATAATTAATTCTCTGTCATTAAGACAAGTAGAAAGGAAACAATTTAAGAATGAATCATATATATGTGTGCTCACAAGCCCACTTGTGTGAGTGTGTGTGTTGGAGGGAATTTAATTCTGCTCAAATACCCAGCAGACCCAAAGTTTGTTTTATAGGTGATAAAGTTTGGCTGATGGGAAGTCTTGTTAAATTGGAGAAGGGAGAAAGATGCTTGCAGAGTTAGGGATAGTTGCCAAGTAGTTTGCAAAGGGATTTTAGGTCCTTGCACTTTATTGCTTGGGATTATGTGATGTGCTTATCACAATAATTTGATTTTGTATTTTCTACTCTGAGCAATGCTTGAAGCCTCCAAAGGTATTAAGCAATTTAAAATTTACTGTCAGATAGTCACACAAAGGGACCTTGGATAATCAAAAGTAGCAAAGAATAAACAATAACTACTTGTTCCTACATCACCACTTTTAGAGAAAAAAATGCATGCCTTAGTGAATTGCAACATACTGCAGCATCAACTAATTCAGGAACCACAGCTTTGATTATGAATGAAAAGTTTGGTGGATCTATAGGATAATTGTTACTTATATCAATCTGTCCAACAACAACCTGTACTTCTGAATTATAGCATCTTAGACATGCACAATGTCTTCTCTTTTTATTAGCTATAATAACAGAATTTTACAAGTCTAATTAAGCTGTTACCTCCTCCTCTTTCTTATAATTAAAAAAGTAAATTAGGGAGGGGTCTGTTTGATTCACTTCCAGATGTTATCTGGCTGTTCTAAACTTAACAAAAAAAAAAAAAAAACACGTATTCAGCTCCTGTTGCCTGGGCAACAGCTTTTGCATATGTTTATTGGGGTCATCTGAAAAGGCCAAGGAACCAGAGACCTTATTGCTGATGTACACTCAATAATAGAAAATTGAAAACACTAAAAGAAACCCGTAAGTGCTTCATTGATTATAGAAATTGTATCAAGTTGTGGAATGTTCTTAAGAAAAAAACGGGCATCTCATGGAATCTTATTGTCCTTATGCAAAGCCTACACACACAGAGGAAGCCACAATCCAAGTGAAACATGGCAAAACAGACTGACTCAATGTCAGCAGAGGAGTGAGACAAGGCTGTATAGTCTTTCCTTATTTGTTCAAGCAATATGCTGGATATATAGGCTAGAGCCAAGAAATGTCAGCTGGTGGGGATTAGGAGAGGTGCTGTTCTGCCAAAGATCATGCCCTCTGGGTTTCTTTCATTTTATGCTCTTATGATGATGTATGCCACCCGGGATCACTTGTTGAGATGGGCGGCTATAGAAATCAAATAAATAAAGTAAAATAAATAAAATTATTGGGGGAGGCTGGCTTGGAAGTAGATGACTATGGTTTTTTAAATTGGAAAAAGGTAACCTCCAACTGGTAATGGTGTCAGCACTAGGGCTGAAGACCTAAACTCTGATAACTGAAAATGGTAATGATAAACAAGTTATGGTAATGAGAATACTGAAAAAAAAAGGGACAAAAATTAAATAGAAAGAAGACGTAATTAATGGCAACATGTACAGCAACTGTCGTTAGAATCGACAATGAAGATAGCTGTAGATAGCTTCTGCTTTATAGGTTCAACCACAAATAACAAAGGAATCAGCAATATGCTACAGTAGCCACAAAAGCCTTGGAAAAGGATCTGTACCTACAAAGATTATAATTATAATATTTAATATAAAAATAATTATGCTGTCAATAGCTTCAGAATACAGTGTCAACTCTGAAGCTAGATTGACTGAGGCCATCTTGAAGGCTTCAGCGTTGCCATACTGGTGATGAGGTATAGGGGGGCGGGGGGGAATAGAGATAGTTGGGGTTTTGTAGCCAAAACAAAATAGTTTCCCCTGAGAACCAAGGACACTCCCACAGGTGGCTGAAAAGAGGAGGACTGAAGTTTCCAAGCAACCAGACAGCACCATGATTGGGCCATGTGACTGATTGGTTGGGAAAGTGGGGAATTTTTTTACTTTTTTTTTTTTTTTTAAATAAATTTTATTAAATTTACAATTAAAAACATATCGACATTACATACACAAAAGGGAAAAAAAACAAAAAAAGAACACTCGGTCTTACAAACTGGAAAGAAAAGAGAAGAGGAGATGTAAAAGAAAGAAAGAAGCAAAGGAAGAGAAAGAGAAAAAAAAAAAAAAAAGATGCGTTTAAAAACAGACAATATCCTTTTTGACAGTCTGCAAGATCCAATTCTCCTACCTTAATTTGAATACACACATCTTATCGATATCTATGCTTAAATTACCTATTGTCCATTAAGCAGTTTATCTCTGGACTAACCAATTATACCAAGAGTTCCAATTATCGTAAAATGTTGAAGCCTCTTTGTTTTTAAGTGCTATAGTTAATTTATCCATTTCTGCACAATCACATATTTTCTGGATGACCATTTGTTCTGTAGGTGCATAGGGTGATTTCCAACACTGGGCAAACGCTAATCTGGCTGCAGTTAGGATATGAATTGTAACATATTTCATCTTTTTGGGTAAATGTTTATCAGAGATCCCTAGTAGGAAGAACTCTGGTTTGTATTCGATTTGTTCTTTGGTTATCTCCTCCAACCATTTTCTGATTTTTTGCCAATATTTCTGGGTTTCTTTGCAAGACCACCACATATGAAAGTAGGTTCCTTCTATGCTTTTACATTTCCAGCATTTTGGACTCGTGTTTGGGTTCATTTTCGCCAACCTCGAAGGGGGCAAGTGCCATCTATAAAACATTTTGTATGTATTTTCTTTATATGCTGCCGATTTTGTAATCTTAATATTTCTGTTCCAAATCTTTTCCCATTCTGATAATGTAATACTTCTTCCGACATTCCTGCTCCAGGCTATCATGTTCCCTTTAACTATCTCTTGTTCTAATTCTACTTCCAGTAAGTATTTATAGAATTTGGATATGTTCTTTTTGTTTGATCCTAGTAAAATTTTATCTAAATACTGCAGTTTGTTATAAATTCCAAAGTCTTTTATATCTTGTTTGTATCTGCTATGGATTTGTATATATAACCACTGATCAATTTTAAATCCCTGTTCCTGTAGTTCTTGTCGAGTTTTTAATTTCTCTTGGGATCTAATAAATCTTTATATTTAATCATTTTTGTTATGTCCAAATTATTGGGATGTACCATTGCCTCCATTGTTGATAGCCAGATCGAATTTTTAGATAGTGTTTTTTGCATATTTTTTTCCAATTAATTAATAATGAGTCCCTAATGAGGTGTCTATGAAAGTAAGACTGCTTGGATTTCCCCACTTCCCATAAGAAGGCATGCCACCCTCTCTGGAGGTCATGCCCTTCTAATGCTAAAATTCTTTTGTTAAGTAAGTTCACCCAGTCTTTTATCCATAATAAGATAGCTGCCGAATAATATAATTCCCAATTTGGAAGGGCTAGACCCCTCTACTTTTCGCATCTTGTAAGGCCTTTACATTGATCCTGGGTTTTTTCCCCTGCCAAATAAATTTAAGTGTGATCTTATTTAATTCTTCAAAAAAAATTTTTTGACAACTTAATTGGGATTGTCTGGAATAAATAAAGAAATTTTGGTAATATATTCATTTTAATCGAGGCAATCCTGCCCAATAAGGAAAGCTGCAACTTATTCCAGGATTCTAAATCTTTCTTTGTTTGTTGAAGTAGTTTATCATAATTGTTCTCTTTGAGTGATTTACCTTGTGGTGTTAACCATATTCCTAAATATTTGACCCTTTTTGTTACCTGTATCCCCATCATTGTTTCTAATTCTTCCTTCTGGTTTTCTGTTAAATTTTTGGTCATTAATTTCGTCTTTTTTCTATTAATTTTTAATCCTGCCACTGTGCCAAATTGTTCTAATTCTTTTATTAGATTATAACCTTTTTCCATGGGTTCCTCCAAAAAGAAAACCATATCGTCAGCAAACGCTTGTAGTTTATATTCTTCTGATTTGACCCTCACTCCTCTAATTTCAGGATTTTGTCTAACCCGTGTTAAGAGTGATTCTAGGGCAAAAATGAAAAGAAGAGGTGAGAGAGGGCAGCCCTGTCTGACACCTTTTTCTATATTTATTGGATCTGTTTGTTCGCCATTGATTAGTATATTAGCCTGTTGTGTGTTGTAAATAGTTGTTATAATGTTTTCAAATTTGGTGCCAAGACTCATATTGTAAATTTTTTGAATTAAAAAGTGCCAATTTAAGTTATCAAATGCTTTCTCAGCATCTAAAAACATGAGTACGGATTGTTTCTCCGGGTGGGCTTCATAATATTCTAGGACATCGATAACGGTTCTTAAATTGTTCTTTATTTGTCGGGACGGAAGAAATCCATTTTGATCTTCGTGTATATGTGGATTTAAAGCTTGTTTTACTCTATTAGCTATGATAGAAGTAAACAATTTATAATCGGCATTTAAAAGTGAAATCGGTCTATAGTTGTTGATGTATCTATGATCTGCATCCTCCTTCGGGATTAGCGAAATCAGCGCCCCTCCACGAGTCCGGCATCTTGGCTGCCAGAAGTACCTCATTAAACACTTCCAGCATCAGTGGTCCTACTAGTTCCAATATTGCTTTATATAGTTCTGCCGAATCCCATCTGGTCCTGGAGATTTGTTATTACTTTGATTCTCCATTGCTGACTTCAATTCAGACCATGTAATATCTTTATTCAATAACTCTATCCATTCCTCTCCAATTACCTTGTCATTCGTCTCCTCTAAATAAGTTCTTATTTTATCTTCATTAACTTCCTCCTTTTTATATAATCTTTGAAAATAGTTGTAAATGATATCTTTTTTCTTCTCTATCTCATGTTGTAAGACATCTTTCTCATCCATTAGTTGGTGTATCAATCTCTTTTCTTTCACTTTTTTAAGTTTATGGGATAGCCATCTTCCTGGTTTATTTGCATGCTCAAAATAATTTTGTTTGGACCTTTTCAAGTTAATTTCTATTTTATCTTGTTCAAGTAAGTTCAATTTATGTTTAATTGTTATTAACTGATTTTGTGTTCTCTGGTTTTTAGGGATTTTTGAAGTTGTATTTCTAATTCTTTAATTTGTTGTTGGAATTTATTTTGTTGGGCATGTATTCTTTTATTTCTCATGGCATTATAGGAGATTGTTGTTCCTCTTATAATTGCCTTCATTGTATCCCAAATATTTTGTTTCGTGGTTGCTTCATTATTATTTTCTTTTAAAAAATAATTTAATTCCTCTTTCAGCTTCTTAATGTACTCTTCTTCGTTTATTAACTGAGTATTTAGTGTCCATCTTTTCTTTGTTTTTCTCCTATCTCTCCAAATTAGTTGTATTGGGTTGTGGTCGGCCCATTCATTTGGTAGGATTTTAATTTCTTTTATTTCATTGGCCAATTCCCCATCCATCCAGGCCATATCTATTCTGGTCCAGATTTTGTGTGGATTTGAATAATATGTGAACTGTTTCTCTTCTGGGTTTAGTTTTCTCCATAAGTCTATTAAGTTTAATTCTTTCATCATGTCCTTACAGGGCATAGAAAATTCTCTTTCCCTTTCTTGTTCTTATTCACATTACTATGGTCTTTTTGATGATCAGCAATGGAGTTGAAGTCGCCTATCATGCAGATATTCCTTTTTCGAAACCTATTATTCTCTGATGAAGATCTTTAAAAATTTCCCTTGTTCTTCATTTGGCGCGTAGATTGCTACCAATAAAAATGTGATATGATTAATCCAAATTTGTATAACCAGAGTTCTTCCTTCCGGATCCGACCAGATTAGTTCTGCTTTTACATCATCTTTCACAAATATTGCAATTCCTTTCTTTTTATGTTTGTCTGCTGGTGCTGTAAAAAGTTTTCCAAGTTTCGGGCAAATTAAATATCTTTCATCCTTTTTCCTAATGTGTGTTTCTTGTAGGCATATTATGTCGGCGTTTTGTCTAATTAATTTAGTTAATATCCTTTTCCTTTTAGATGTTGAATTTAAACCATTTATATTAATGGAGAGGAGTTTCTTTCCTATCTCCATTTATCTAGGTCTGTTTAGTTTTTTGTCTAGTGATGATTCGGTTTTCTTCTTGCTGTTGTTGTGAGATTGGTTCTTCTCTCCCTGGTTGTGGTTTGTCGTTCCCTAAATTTTGAGGAAGTCCTTCTTTTTGGTTTCTATGGTGATTACGATCATCCTGTGGTTTCCTTTTAGTTTCCTCCTTGGTGTATTGGTTATCCGTGCCTATTAGCTGATCATGAAAGTCTTGGGCCTGTTCTATAGAATCTATTTTGATTTTTCTCTCTTTCCAAGTTATTAACATCCCTTCTGGGATTAACCATTTAAAAGGAATTTCTTTTTATTTAAATAATTGGCCAAGAATTTATAATCCTGTCTTATGACCTCACTTTCCTTGGGATTTGTTTTAGGATCGTAATCTCTTTACCTCTATATGTTATTGTTTCTTCTCTGGACCTTTTAAGAATTAGGTCTCTCACACACCTCCTTGTGAAACGAATATGAATTTCTCTTGGGCAGTTATGGCGTCTAGCATAACTTGTGCTGACCCTATACACCTCGTCAAATTCTTTGATTAGATCATCTTTTTCTTTCCCTAACCATTCAGCCAATAGTTCTGCCATTAATTGTTCTAGTTCTTCATTTTTCGCTTCTACCACATTTTGAAACCTTAAATATGCCGCTGCTTTATCCATTTCGAGGTGGACGAGGGAGTCTTCGGTTTCTCTAGTTACATTTCTAAATTCCTCCTCTATCCTTTCAAAGTTTGTCTCCATCCGTTCTGTCCTACTCTCTATTTCTCTTATCTTAACTTCGTTTTTCTCCATAGCCTGTTGCAAGGACCCTATCTTATCCTCCACCTTAAGTAAATCTGCTTTCATTTCCACTTTAAGCTTTCCCATCTCATCTTTTAATTCGCTAATATCCGCTCTGGTTTCTTTGTGATTCTTAATCATTATTTCTTGCATCTTGGATATTGCTTCTTGCAAGGATAGTAGGGTAGCTTGTATATTAACGTTAGAGACATTGGACTGTTTTTCCCCTATTAGAGATTCTTCAATGGTTTTTTGGATTGTTGGTGAAGCAGAAGTTAAAGTAGTTGTTGGGGTCGGGGTGGTCTTCTTTCCCGATTTCAAAGCCATAGTTGTCGTGGAGGTCATCTCTCTTAATATTTGTTTTTGTTGTTGCACTATATTGGATATATTGTCCCAGATCACCATTCAGTGTTTAACCCTAAAATAAAAATTCTATTCTAATACTTCAATCAAATATATAGATAGGCAGTCTGTACACCTATATTATAAAATGTTATCTAATAATATAATAATCTTTATAATTAATTTATATACTGAATATCAATATTAATCATCAATAATACATCAAATCCAACCCAGTTACTTCTTTAAGAATTAATCTTAAGTATTCTAAATAATCTAAATCAACACTATTTTTCACTCTTTGTTGTTACTATTTAAGACAATCAAATCAATTGTCACTGAAATCTATAAGGACAATATACCTTTTTTTCCCTCCTTTTGAGTAGGTAAATTTATCAGGCTTTTTAAGGGGTTAAGATAGGAAGGAGAAAGACTGGAACAATGGGGGAAGAGAAGAGGGAAAAGTTTACCTTGATTTGAGGCAGTCAATAAGCAAGGGGCTAGAGGTTCAAATTGTAAAAATAGTGCCCAAATGGTAATATTAAAGTATTACCAAATAGAAATTCCAACAAATAAAGAAATGTGATAAGAGAAAAAATATAAAATAAACTTTATAGTCAGTCTTCAAGCTAAAGGTTTAAGTTTTGAGTTTCTTCCCAGTACTCCGGGGAGCGAATGGTATAATGTGCTGATTAATCGCAATAAGAAGTCAATCCTTCCCAGCCTTCTGTTGGTCTCTTCTTCCTTCTTCCTCTTCCTTCTTTCCCCTTCCCGGTTTTGAGTTCAATGTGCAAATCTCCTTCACCTATTATTCCCTCCAAAATCCAATAGTCATCTCTTCTTGGTCGCTTAACAATCTGTCCTCCCAGCTGTATTAAATAAAGCCAATAATCCTATTGAACTCAATTCAGAGAATTAATAAGTCACTTTCAGTGCCGCAATTTTTTCCTCCTCTGTCACCTCCTTCCTCTCAAATATTGTCAAAAAGTTAATCCCAAATGCCAAATCACTCACAAATTCAAGTCTCCAATCTCCTGGTTTCTGATGTTCTTCCTCTCTCCCCAGGAGTTTCCCTTTCAAAAGCTGTAATCCACACTTTTGTTCTAACGAGCCTTTCTGCTCGTGATTGTCACACTTCCGCTTTTCAAGCTGCTTTTCTGGCCGCTTTTCTCTCCTGCTTCCACAAAGTGCTACTCACAACCAGGAAGATAAATCTCTCACCCCACTGTCATTCTTCAATCTTCGATCTTCAATATTGTATTAAGCTCTTTCAACACCTTTTCCTGCTCCGATCTTGCAGGCTGTCACTATCTTGCTTAGTCACCTCAGTGGCAGACTGGACTTTGGAGCCGCCATAAACTGGCAGCTAGCTCTTCCACGCTGGGCTCAGGAGCTCTTCTCTTCGTTACCAGGGGGTTGCCTACCCCCACCCTGTAACTCGAGATTCTCCTATACTGACACGAACCTCTCCGGGGTTTGTGTATCCCCTGGGGATCGCTCCAGACGCTAGAGAAGGTAATAGAAAACCACAGCAGTCTTCTCCACCTCTGCACGTCCCTGTCCTGCCACCGGAAGTCGTCCTATGCGTTCTCGAATTTTTTTTTTTTTTTTTTTTACTTTTAATTAGATGAAAACTGTGGGAACTTTCAGAGTCAGTTTTCACCAGTCCATGCCAATATGATATATCCAATAAAATGTCCTTCTTTAAGGAATCTACTTGCTCGGAGTTCTGTTTGCTATGGGTATATTACTTGGAATCCTGACATATGGAACTGAAAGCTGAGCATTGAAAAGCAGGATGGAAAAACTATTGACACTTTTAAATTTTGATGGTGGAGAAGGTTGAGAATGCAAACAAATAGATATTGCAGAAATCAATCCAGATTTCTTACTCCAGGTACGATCAAATTATCATATTTTAGACACATGATATGAAGACCTAATGGGCAATGTGGAAAAAGCGAAGGAAATAAATTGGGTGGACTCAATTATAGCAGTAATTATGAATACAGCATTAGAAAAATTGCAAAGGCCAAGTTGGCAACAGATGATCCTAGAGAGTGTCTATCTATGTGGTTCCTTACCACCCACACAATTATGGCACGTCACATAATCAAATCATTCATCAGTCTGTTTGAATTTAATTTGATTTAATGGCATTAGGGCTACATTTGCATCCTATATTTTCCCATGATAAGTAAATAATGTGGGAGCACTGTCTCATTATTTTCCTGAGTAGTGCAGCTATAAAACCTATCTATACTTCAATAAGCATTTCATAGAATTGCTACTGCCAAATTAACCTAAAATATAACACAGAATCCTAGTATGCTTAATACAATCCAAAATAACATGTGTAAAACAAAACATGGATGAGTTTAGCTATCTTATTTGTAAAGGAGTAGATATAGTTACAACAACCAGGCAAAAATACACACACTTGGAAAAAACTGTGAGCAGATTCAGCCCAGCAGTCCTGAAAAAATGTAACAATCTGAAAAGAAGTGCTTCACACATGCATACACACATTCAAACATACAGCTCTATTCTGTAGCAAGGATGGTAAAAACATGGCAAGATACTATCAGAGTAAAATGCAAGGTTTAGTAGCCAGTGATGTATTTTTCAACTTTATGGGAAGAAAAAAATCTACGGGCATTTATTATAAATCTCCATGATATTTAGCCTTTCATTTTCTAGATTTAAGAAGTGATACTTTATCATCCCCAACACACTCAGGTTTTTAAGAACACAACTGCCAGAAAAGTGACAATTACAATGTTGCATAATTACATTAGGCAAGAATACATTCTAGATACGTTGTATCACAATTAGTGTTCTGTAACTTTACAAATTGGTACTTTTTTTTACAAATTGTTTTTATCTTTTCCAATTCTCTGGCTTATCACTGGAACTTGAACTTGAACCCCTGAATCTGTGAAATAAGATTTTCTTTAAAAAATAATAATAAAAGAAGTCGAAGAAGTACAACTACATGCATACAACCCTTCTGTGAACTCTTTTCATTACAGAGACAAAGCTCTCTCCCTTGACATCAAAAAGAGAACCAGAAACTTCCTCCTCTAATCTACCCTTTATAATAGGTTTCTAATTCAAAAGCAAACTATTTGCTAGAATTAAACTTCATCCTAATAAAACTTAACAATCCGGGCTCTGAGCAACTTGTTCTTTGGAATAACTATTGCCAGTTATGGTTGGCACAAGAGCTTGGAATAATGCTGCTGTTGTATTTTGCACCTACAAGCAAACTTTTTACTGAGCCAGCATTAAAGTAACTCATCTCCTGGGAAGATTACCCCTGTCTGCATGGTACAACATCAAACAGAGCCCAAGCATTGTACAAGAAGTATAATAGGTCTTAGAATGTAAACTCTCTGGAAAAAAAAAATCAAAATATCTATGCCCTTTTATTAATGGGTGGGTAAAATCTCTTACCTTTAGTAGCAATTCGAACACACTGAGTTTTGGTCTCCTGTTTAAAAAAATAAATACATTTAGTCCAATATATCTTGGCAACAGTAGTTTAATGCATGTTATTATGTACAAATTATAGGATGATGAAGAGTAACAAATGTACTAAATGCAAAGGCAAAATGAGTTTGCACTAATCTGTCTTTATATTTTTTCCAACAGTTACTGAATCTTCCAAGTTTGCTTGCATATTCAGGGAATAGATTTTAGGTAAGCAAAAGTACATCTAGCTAATCTCTCTCTCTCTCTCTCTCTCTCTCTCTCTCTCTCTCTCTCCCTCCCTCCCTCCCTCCCTCCCTCCCCCTCTCTCTTGATTCTAACTGAATATATAATCTCAGCAGCAAGAAAATCTCACTGCTTAACTGCTAAAGAATGCTAGATGGGTAGGAGAAGGGCAACTTTTTAAGTTAACCCAAGTCTTAGGTGTTTGTTGTTGTTGTTGTTGTTGTTGTTGTTGTTGTTGTTGTTCCTTTGAGTCAGGGTTGAATCCTGCCAGGAAAAGTTCCTCCAGTTTTCTTGACAAGATTTTCACAAGTGGGCTTCCATTTTCTCCTTCTTAGGACTGAGAGAGGATGACTGGCCCAAGGTCACTCAACTGACATTGTGTCTAAAGTGAGACTAGAACTCACGGTCTTCTGATATCTAGCCTGATGTGTCACCTACTACACCAAGCTGGCTCTCCTTAGCTATTGAAATACAAAGATACTGTATGATTTGAATATCATCCTGTTGATCTAGCAAAATGCAAGCTAAATATATAGGAAGATAGATACTTGTGACACAACTAATATATAAAACTAAATACTCTATCCAATTTTACATTCCCATCAAATGTGGAAGGAAGTTCCTTATATTCATATTTCCATCCCCAATTAAAAATCTCTAATCCAAGTTTAAAATTACAAAAAAGAAGGGTCACATACCATTTAGAAAGGAATTTGTAAAATAGTTTTTTCCCCTAAAGCCCAGGTTCAGAGATCAAGAAAATATTTTGTATTCAGAGGATTTTAAGCTTAATTTCTGCCATCTCAATTGAAGGCCAGGAGCAAATCGTACCATACTTGGCAAACGGTTTCCCAATTCTAGTAAACCAAACCATGGTTTCCTTATTTTGGCTTAGCATGCTATGGGAACACAACCAACTGTATTTTATTCAAAGAACCATGGCTACACATGCCACTGATTAGCATGAATATGAACCCAGTCTGTCTGTTATTAGGCATCTTTCCACATACATGTATGTTTCTATATTGACACCAATATAGTCTCCAAAATTTTATGTTAAGCCTTCTGTTTTTCATCTGCTGATCTTCCTCTCAACTGAACTTACCACTTAATTTGATCTTCTCCCCCCGCCTCCATCTCTGAGAATAAATCACCAATTTTATGGTCATTGATTTAAGCACATACTAGCTTCAGGAAAATCCTCCACCTTCAACAAGGCATTGTACGATGGTCTTAAAAATGATGCCATTTTCCCATCTTGCCACAATATTCAGCTAATTTTTATAATTACTACATTAGGCAAGAATTCATTCTAGGGGTTTGATGGTAAAATCACCGAAGCTGAAACATCTATATTATTAATTGTAGCCAAAATGCAAATGGCAGGGTAGGAAGATCAGCCTTTCTACAGCACATTAATTATTCTGAAGACTACCAATTTAACAACAAATCCTCCCTTGCTCCGCTCATCTTTTTCCAACCATCTGCTACTGGGACATCATAAGCAGGTGACCAAGGTTTTATACAAGGCCATGCTCACAGTACGGAAATCACAGCCCTAAATATCTTGGGTACTATCCCAAATGCTATTTCTTCCTTTTCTTGTCTCATATTTTGGTTTATAAGAGAAAATGATTCAATGGCATCAGCATGGGAGTTATCAAGTCATGTTGCTTTTCACACTTACAAGTACCCAGCAGTTCTGAACTTCCTGTTGCTTTATTCTCTATTGATATACATACTGAAATAGAAGCACTACTCAGTGGCACTAAAATTTCAAACAGTGAAGAAATTGCAGTAGGAATCTCTGGTCATACCTTCAACACCTGCACAGCAGTCAAGTAATTTCTAACTTGTTCATTGAGTTTTTGTACAAACAAGGAGTAGACTTAGATCATATTTCAAATAAATGGCTTTTAAAAATGTATTCTTTTTATTTGAAATATGGGATGAAGGCTATGGAAACTTGGTACTTATGTACTAGTCTGCCAGGCAACCTAAGTTTTCTTTTACCAAAACCAATGTAATATTTTGAACTGTGAAAGAGAGATGAAGAGGATTATTTGTTTTGAAAATGAAAAGCCATAAGATGGCTAAACTGATTTTACTGAAACCAGTACTTTAAATATTTTTGGGCAGAATATTTTCTATTAAAAATGTTGTATGTGGAATTTGTGGATTACAGAAACTTTTTTTTTTTCATTTCAGTTAGAAAGCCCGATTAAGGACTAAGACCTGGGAACCAAAGATTCCCACAAATTGAAATTAGAATTAGAATTATATAGAATGAGACGTCATATTTCTCCTGACAGGTTTGAGATACTACTAAGGCAAAGGAGATTGTCAATTTCAATTGCTCCCCTCCTTCCTTGGAGACACATGCATACCTGCATGGATACTTGATATTTTTTCAGGCAATAGAATATCTCGAACTATACCAAAATATGAATCCAAATGTTGAAATCTGGACATTTTCTTTGTTTTTTAAGAATATTTTATAGATCTTTGGTTATACTGAAGTTTTTCTTTTATTGTTATCAGTCCTCATGAATTACATTTCTAAGGAAAGTGGCATAAACAGTAGAATTTTTTAACCCATTAAAATATCCATATTATTCAAGGATAACAAGTTGTTTACCACACATGGCAGGTAAGAAATGAACAACAACAACAAAAAGAGACAAAATTCCCATGCTGTTGTTGGGACATCTCTCTTGATCATAGCCTTGGTCTTACAGTACAGGAAAAACAACTGATTTAGAGTCATACTGTAGTTGGGATTGTTCAAAATGGAATGAATGAATGTTTGGATGAATCAATGAACAAGAAAGAAGAAAAACCTGTATGCACTTACCTTTTCAACACTGCTCATAGCTTGAAAGTAGATATTATACCCTTTCCGAGGCACCAAAGGTGGGTTCCAGAAGCCTTGATAAGTTCTATTGTCACCAACTGTGAAAGCCGCTGCTTCTGGAAGATTGCCAGGAGGCAATTCTGCAGCAAAATAATAGGGCGAGCCATTGCTCAGGGCATTTTGATAGGTGACAGGAATCTGGTAGCAATCCATTGCACCAGTTTCTCGTTTGGTCCGATGAGGATGCAGCTCTTCAACCACAATCTGATAGGCGCTGTTCAAGACCAAGAGAGGAAGAATGCTAGAATGAGTGAGTGCATCACTATATAGCCATTGTGCACCATGTTTGGTTTAAAAGGCTATACTAAAGAGATGGCAAGATTGGAAGTACTGGTTTTACTCCAATTCTATTCTTTTTATATGTCTTGTCCTTCCAGGAATCTAATGGCAATGAATCTCCACTGTGTTGTTGTTGTTGTTGTTGTTGTTGTTGTTGTTGTTGTTTGGCATATGGTTGATTATGGGATAAAAATACTCTGATCTCTTCCATGTTCTATTCTGGGGTCCCCAATCCCCTGGTCATGGCCCACTATTGGGCCTTGAGCCTTTCAGAACCGGGCTGTGGAAGTGGTTGATGAGCATGCATGCACGCATCCTCACTTGCGCAAGCAGCGGGCAAACATGTACGTGTGCACTCCGTTTGTGCAAGTAGGTGTGCATGCTATTTGTGCAAATTGGAGCTGCTTGTGTGCGTGCACTTCCCCATTGCTCATGTGAAACCATCCCCTCTCCCCCCTTCCAACCAGGCCGCAAAGCCAGAAAGGTTGGGGAACTCTGTTCTATGCCATTGACCCAAGTCAGTTAACAACTTTACTTTTAGATGTGTTTTCTAGATATTGTTGTTGTGAGTCATCCGCACAAGTTGGCCTACAGCACCTTTTTTTTTTTTTTTTGTTCTTCTAAATTGTAGGTTGGTATTCATAGAGGTTTGTTAGCATTCATAATAGCAAAGTAATTACAAAAAGTTCTTGGGATGATGATGTTCTTGTGAACAATGATTATACAGACTTTACTCACACACACCCTTTGCTTCAGTATTTACCTCCCACTGTCCATGTAATTGCATGAATACAATCAGTTCTGAACTGATGCAAAGTCTACATGTTGATATGCCTCAACTGGCATGGCCAAATCACAGTCAGGGTGTTTCGTTTATCAGAGGGTTCATTTTCTTTATAATTCTGCTATACGTTATGGCAGTCTGTTGTCCCTATGGTGGGAATTCTTGCATCCCCATTCCTCAACTTTTTCTCCATCCATCACAATCTCCCCAACCAAAAGGTTCAGTACCCTGTGCCTAGCACCTGACTCTCAATTTTACAAGATACTTTTTTTTAATGTAGGAGGAATAGCAATTTTAAACCCAGAAAACTTTCCTTCATGTTAACCACCCAGATTTCTGCCTAAATAAATACATTATCATACCAATAAAATGAAATAAAAACAGGAGAGTAAGGTGGATGCACTAGCAGTTTATTTTATTTCCTGTTTGTGTGGAGTGGGAGCAAGACGTAGGGTTATTTTTGTTTCTTCAGGACTGGCACAAGCTATAAAGATGGTTCATGGGTGGCATGGTTTTCTTTTTCATTCTTCTGTTGCTAGCAGGACAATAGGTACCACCTAGCCCGCAGTGATTCCTGCATTTCAAGATCAGCAAAACTGAAGGCGATTGCAGGTGCGTTTCAAACTGCTATGCAAGGACTGGAGAACGGAAATAACTTGAGAATACTGAGAGTTAAAAGCTCAACATATCTGTTGAGCACAGGATTGGGCTTCTAGGAAACCCTTTCAACTTTAAAGGCTTTGGCATTTGAGCAGTCCAAGACCAGATTTCACATTACATAGAGTAATTTGTAATAGATTAAACATTCTGCTTGATAAATTGCAGCATTTAAAGTAAGCGCTTGCCTTTGAAATGATCATAGGGAAAGCTCAGTTTTAAGGCTCAACAGGGCAGCTCTAAGCCATGCCTGAAGCACCAAATTGCATTTGTCATGTTATTCCAAGACAAAGCATGTTGACAGGCATCTCTACCTTTTGACCTTGATATGACATCTTGACTTACAACTATGCAGATCTAAAATATAAATGACATCTTGTATTGCAAGAACAGATGGAGAGAAATCTGTCCACTCTCTCCAAATAGTCAGCTCCTTTCCCTATAGTTGCCACTGACAAATTGTTGGAGCAGATGGCATTCAGCCTATTTAATATTGCAATACAAAATTCACCAATATTTATTTATTTAAGCTATTGGTAAACTTGCCATTAGCTTCCTCTCAAAGATAGCACTTGGTCATTTCTAAGGAAAATGCCCCTTTCAATGGAGATCATAATTATAATCCTTTTTCATGCAGGAGAAAGAGGCAAAACAAATGAATTGTTACAACCAGTTGAAATGCAGCATTCTGATCTTTTGACACTGCCATCAATCACGAAGCTGAACTTAAAACTCTCATTTTAAAACCAGAATAATAATGTAAATTATTTCAGGATCTTTCTCCCAGCCATCTGACAAAATAAAAGATGATAAAATAAAAAGTGGTCACTTCAAAAAGTAGGATATTTAACCCAGGATATATATCATCAGAAGGACCGATAATCTGAACTGGTTCAGATATGTGATCAGATCAGGGGTGGACTGCTGGGAGTTCGCAGGGGTTCAGAAGAGCCCCAGCTAAGATTCTGTGCAGTTCGGAAACCCCCAAACCCCACTCCTGGCTGGCCATGCCCCACCCACCCTGCTCTCCCAGGAGTCCCTACACGGCCCATTTTGGATGCAGGTAAGTGCAGTAAGCGCATGGAGGCTCAGGAAGGCCGGAAATGGGCCTGTTTCTGGCTTCCAGAGAGCCTCTGGAGCTTGGGGAGGCTGTTTTCGCCCTCCCGGAGGCTTGAGGAAAGCCTCCAGAGCCCGGGGAGGGCAAAACACCGAGGTGCAGGAGGCCGACTAGGCCATACCCACCCAGCAACCAGGCAGAGAACCCTTTGCTAAAATTTTTGAAGCCCTCCCGTGGATCCTATGTTCTATGTCCTATTTTCTGAAATCATCTGCTAGCTGCAAATATAAGACTATTCATCCCTTTAAACGTGGATAAAATAAAGGCCTTCTGTGGTGGAATGGGAAATTCTTCTGCCCCACATTTATTATCTATGGTCACTTCAACCATATCAAGAGCCATGGTGGCACAGTGGTTAGAATGTAGTACTGCAGACTACTTCTGCTGACTGCTGGCTGCCAGCAGTTTGACAGTTTGATTCTACCAGCTCAAGGTTGACTCAGCCTTCCATCTGTCCAAGGTCAGTAAAATGAGGACCCAGATTATTGGGAGCAACATGCTGACTCTGTAAACAGTTTAGAGAGGGTTCTAAAGCACGGTGAAGCGGTATATAAGTCTGAGTGCTATTGCTATTGCTATTCTGACCTTAACATCAACAGCTTCATCTATACATAGATGCAATAGATAGGAACATGTAGGCAGACAAGGAAGACCAATCCAAATTTGTTCAAATTGGACCAAAGGGAAGCCTCTCAACCAGGCAAAGAAAAAGCAGATGGTTTACAACCCAAGCCTTGAAGTTACTCTGTGGGGCTTTTACTACCTCCCAGGAACAGTAAAATGAAAGCTTGGATGTTCAAGAGAAAAACAAAATGTGAGCTAAAGTAACACTGAATCAGGAAGGGACCTGTGATTTTAGAAATTGTTTGGGTACCAAAGCTCAGCTAGAACTCTCTCTCAGGACTTCAGGTTTTATTTCAGCGAGTGTCACTCGTTAAATGCTTTAACATCCTTGAGATGTTAACATTCTTGCTTATTGGCTATAATTTCAGGTTCTCTGGACAGGCTCAGCCATTTGTATTCGCTCATTATGGATATGGAATCGCTTTAGCTCTTGAGTGCATCCAAACTGGAGCAACTCAAGAAACCATCAGTCTTATTTCTCTTCTGAACTATTTTCTGGGAGATTATTTTAATACACTGCTTGTAATTTCAGCAGTGCTCTAGGAGCAATTTCTCCAATACATTCAAGGTTACACTACAGTTACGGGAGGGAACATAATAGATTTTTAATTTATTTTCACAATTCATGTATTCCTTCATTTGTCAGAAGAGGCTTTGGATTTGTTCTACCCTATGATGTTAAAGTGTGGGGGGGGAGGGCAGTATTCCCTATTGAGATAGGTTGTGGCAGCAAAAGTACTAAACAGCCACTGTGCCAAGGACAAAATGAGTAAAGCTCAAAGAATTTCTGGGAAAACATGGTAGAAACTCTCCTCTTTCATCCTATGAGTCCATCCCTAGCCATTATAATCAGAAAGTCAGGCAAAGTATATTTTCCTTCTGCCCTTCATTAACTATAGTTCAGCTATCCAGACCTTGTTTTTAATCAAAATTTCAAGCTGCTTTCCAAATCTTGTTGTGTTATTAGTCCTATGTTCTCACAGGACTGTCTCCAAAACATTGGGTTTCTGATTGATGGGGACACAGTCCTTCACAAGGCCTTGTTCAAGGTCATGAGATGGCTATTTTAATTGGTTTTTACCTTGGCTGTTGTTTATGCATTTTATTTTGTTGTTGCTTTTGTTCTGAACAACCATTAGCCTCTCAGAGTCACCACAAATATGGGCAGTCATATAAACTGCCTAAATAAATAAATATTTGATTGCAGGGCTGTGTTACCATTTCCCGCTGAGGAAGAATTTAAAAAGAACAACACAAATGCACACGCAGTTAGCAGAGTCTATCTCTGAGCTAGAAAAATCAAAGGACATTCTTCTAACCACATAATTCAATGCAATTCATGGAATAAGGAACAATAATTGTATCCCCAACTCACTGGACATTGGATAACTGATTTTTGATACATTTGTGAAAAATCTGCCAATGAAAAGTTGAGCGGTAGGGTGAAACTGAATGAAAACTGAATAGATAACAACTGTTAAACATGAATCCCTGGATTCTCTATATAAATTAGCAGGTCATAACTTGGATGATTCCATGTCTGCAATATGGAAATAATAAAACCATAGTAGAGTATCTGTTTTCTCAGTTACATTCCTATCCACAGTATCCAACTATTAATAGCAAATTACCTCACAGGTTTAGGACATGCTATGTCTGAAAAGAATGTCAAGTAATCAATTAAAATGCTCTTAATTGAGATTGGATGTGATTATAGTTATAACTATGACCTTTCAGGGTTAATGAGCCAGAAGCAAATCTATACCACTTCAATATTAAATTCATATATTGTTTATTTTGTTCGGGTAAAAATCTACTCAAGTAGCAAAAAGTAAGGTGAGTGTGATGCGGAACCAAAAAGCAGCCTGAGCAAAGGGCGATAAACAAAGTGGAAAAGTTTATTCTATGAATATGTTCAGATACCTTTCAGTGAAAAGATGTAAAATTGTCTGCATTTTGGGAATCTAGAATCTACGTTTCAAAGATTCACCTAAACAGATGGACTACTCCATTGGGAACAAGACAACTAATCTTAAGACTTTACAGACACAGCTGCTCTTGTTTTTCTGAGCAGCCAATGCAACCCAACCAACAGGGCCTTTGCTCTCCAAAGTACCAAGTGATCAATACATTTGTCAATGTCAATTTCCATCCTGTTTAGAATAATTATAATTCTTGCCATGTACTGTATGTGTATACATCTGAACTAAACTGTGTTGTTTCTCTGTGTCATATAATAATATACGTGGGTATGTGGATATATGCATAATATTTATTTATTTAGTCATGTTTATTGGAGATGGCAACCCTTTGAGAGCTGTATGCAATGAAATTTCATTTTAATGTTATGTGTCAGCTTTGGAAACCTTATTCAACGCTGCCACATAGCTTGAGAAAGTGGGAGAGGGGTGATTTTAATTGAGTAGCTCTTAGTAGACAAAATAAAATTCTTTTGTTAGTTCAAGGTCATAGAGTGTGGCACAGGAACAAAAAGGAACTTACTTTGGGATTGGTTCATGTGATGTGGTGATGGGGGAAAAAGGGATGGTTTGTAGTTTGGGACATTGTGGGAAGTCCGGGAAACTTTTAGTTTTGAAATTCCACAGATGTGCCAGGTGCTATTCTAATAATTTTGAGATGATGCCTGTCTCAGAGTTACTGATTGGAATGGAGGTTCCCTCGAACGCTGACAGTATGTCAATTAGTGTACATTTAAAGTGACAATAAAGTTATTCTAAGTCTAAGTCTAAAAAGTGTAGGGTGCATATATATAACGCCAAGTGTCAGATGGGATAGGCTTGGTAAGATTTTATTTAAGATTTAGACTTCGAGAATCTTCTGGGAACAAGAGTGAATCTGTGAAAGAGAGGTGGGTTCCATTTAAAACGGTGCCAGCCTGATGATAAAAGCAATATCAGGAAGGTGCCAGAGCATCCTTCAAATTGATCCCAAGGGAAGCAGACTAGTGATGGGCAACATAGCCTTGTGAAAAGGATACTATAGACATTTCAGGACTTTGGGTCTATTATAAATGATAGATGCTGGAAATGGGTCAATGGATGGCCAATGTTGGAAATGGGTTAATGGATGGCCATAGAAATCAGAAGACAAAAGATGATGACAAGGCCAGGAAACGATTTGCATTAATGGCAACTGAAAAAGGACATGAATTATATTTCTCTGGCAGGCTAAAAGTCTCCAAGCCAAGAAAGGGAATTAGAATGTTTGGTTGTGAATAAGCAAAAGCACAGATATGGTGAATAGAAGTCTGGAGGAATTGAAAGGAATCTGGATGATATGAACATTCCATAATATAAGGAAGGAGAGGATGTATCCAGTGGTGGGATTCAATTTTTTTTTAATACCGGTTCTGTGGGCGTGGTTGATGGGCGTGGCAGGGGGAGGATACAATAAAACCTCCAGTCAGAGGTGATATTTGCCGTTTTTCTGAACTACTCAAAATTTCCGCTATTGGTTCTCCAGAACTGGTCAGAACCTGCTGAATACCACCTCTGGATGTATCAGGAAAGGTATTGCTTTTTACACCAAAACAGAGGTGGTATTCAGTAGGTTCTGACCAGTTCTGGAGAACCAGTAGCAGAAATTTTGAGTAGTTCAGAGAACTGGTAGCAGAAAATTTGAGTAGTTTGGAATACCACCTCTGACTGGCCTCTTCCCCATCTATTCTCTGCCTCCCAAGTCCCAGCTGATCGGCTTCTTTTGTTGCACTGCACAGGAGAACAGAGCTGGAAAGCAGGTGAGTGGGTGGGAAGGGAAAGGGGATTTTGCAGTATCCTTCCCCTGCCACGTCCACCAAGCCACACCATACCCACCAAGCCACACCCGCAGAATTGGTAGTAAACATTTTTTGAATCCCACCACTGCACCTAAAATATAAATATTAATAAAAAACAAAACAGTGGAAGTCTGGGTTTTTCTGCAGAATCATTGTAGAAGGCATTATCTGGCCACAATTATAAATCAGATCCAAGAATATGCTAGAGCCCTCTAATCAGAAGTCTGAAGGTGATTTTGAATTATTGAAAGATGTTTGAGGCTAACAGTGAGAAGGTGGTACAGTGATGGTGGGTTGCAATGGCATTCATGTAATCTCAGTATATTTATGCTTAGGCTATAAAAAGACATCACATTTAGTAAATAAACTAATTACAGGTAGTCCTCAACTTACGACCACAATGGAGCCCAAAATTTCTCTTGCTAAGTGAGACATTTGTTAAGTGAGTTTTGCCCCATTTTTACCACCTTTCCGGCCACAGTTGTTAATGCATTTGTCAATTTATTAATAAGGTTCCTAAGTGATTTGGACTTCCTCATACACTTTGCTTGTCTGAAGTTTGCAGAAGATAATCATATATTGGGATAATGCAACTGTCATAAACACGAGTCAGTTGCCAAGCATCTGAATTTTGATCACTTGACCAATGGAGATGCTGCAACAGTTGTAAGTGTGAAAAACGGTCATAAGTCACTTTTTTCAGTGCCTCTGTAACTTAGAACGGTCACTAAATGGATGTTGTACATCAGATAACAGATAATCAGAGTTGGAAGGGACCTTGTAGGTCATCTAGTCCAAACCCCCGCCCAAGTAGGAGACCCTACACCATTTCTGACAAATGGTAGTCCAATCTCTCCGTAAAAGTCTCAAGTGATGGTGCTTTAACAACTTCCGAGGGCAAGTTGTTCCATTGGTTGATTGTTCTCACTGTCAGAAAGTTTCTCCTTATTTCCAAGTTAAATCTCTCCTTGTTCAGTTTCCATCCATTATTCCTTGTTTGGTCTACAGGCACTTTAGAAGTCGAGGACTACCTGTATTGTGTGTTTAAATAAACTACATTTAAACAACCTAAACAACTTAAATTAAGATAAGGAGTCTTTCAACTGACTAGGGAAGCTAAAACTCTGGATTTAATTCTAAATAGTGATTGTCATCCGATCTGACACAAATGTGCGGTGAAGCCAAAAGGAAGAACTGATCATAATGCTATTCCAATAGAAAAGAATGTATCTAGCTCAGAATTGAACTGCTTGGTTCATGCTTCTCCCTGAGCTTGGTTGTTTTCTTGTTTTCTTTTCCTGTTTCATTACCAGGTTAGGTAATATTATCAGTGTGAGAGAATATCAGGTTCGCTGGCTATTTATATTTAATAGCTTGCCCTATCGGACTTCTAGGTTGGAAGTACCATGATTTCAAGTTCTAGTTAGAGAGAAACAATGAATACTATATGTGTTCAGTTCCCAATTAGGAGTATCCCAAAGTCATTTGTTTGGTCATTGTGAGAAATGAAGTGCTGGGTCTTGTCCTGATCCAGCTAGAACTATTCTCATGTTTTTATGTTAATGTAGACAATACTAGCTGGATACCCATGCTTCGTTATGAAATGAAGTTATGTGGTCAGGCTTAGTTTTGGAGGAGGAAAATAAGGGGAAAAAATCTGCCTCTGCCTACCAGCATCCAACCATATTCATCTGGTTAGCGTCCTGTCAGTGTGTGAGAGAGTTGAAGGCTTTTTGGAAACTGAAATAGTATTTGCTGTGTGAGCAAGAAGAAGACAGCAAGCAGCCTGGGCACGGCTTAGCTCAATTGTTCAGTACTAAAGCTAGTTGCTGCTGTGAAACTAAAACTGAAACTCTTCTCCTCTGCTTGTGTTTTGCATTTGGAACAGATTTCTTTTCGGGTGGGGAGGGGGAGTAGAACTCCTTAGCATCAGAGTGTGTTAATAATAATATAGGAAATACGAATGCTCTGATGGTCATTTCGAAAAATCCTTTCTTAGTGAGCACCTAGAAGCCAAGAGAAATATACATGCCAAATTTCAAGTTTGTAGGCTTTATGGTTATGAAGATTTTGTGATGATGTATGAGTGATATTTCGCTTTTATATATATAAGAAGATCAGACAATATCAAAGGAGATGATAAATTTGAACCTGAGCATGTAACAATAAAATCAATAGAATATTCATAATATTTCATTAGCAATTTCCTGATACATTTATTTATAAATCTGAAGATACTTCTTAACAGAAAGGTAAATCATTTGTCCCATGTGTATCTCTGTACGTCCACATATATCTCATTTTTGAATAAATATTTATTCTTTACTAGCTGAGCTGAGGATTTCCAGCTTGGTAAGAAATAGCTTTATATTTTATTGTAAACACTGATTCATCCAGACGTCCTTTGTATTTCAGATCTGCTGTTTGGCTTACAGCTTCAGGAGGCCATAAAAAAACTACAGATTATGATATAGTACTTAGCAGGCAAGACACGATTCTGCCATGATTAGAACTGTGACTACCGCAGCATGTTGCATCTTAAGAAATGATTGACAGAACCTGCAATTCTGAATTGGATTATCAAACATCTGCTTCAAGGGCCATGTGCAGGGAGCAGGTAAGAAAGACAATGGAACATGTATACATGACAAGACGACTTTTACAATGCATAATTTCTATCTAAATCAAAAATAGAAATGATGGAAATCTAAATTATGTAGTCTCATGCAACTCAATAGTGTGCCTGTTGCCACTGAAGTAAGGCCTACTATATTGGAATAAAGCTTTTTTTTTAAATCACAGAGTAAACACTAAAGCAGTTAACAAAGTGCAAGACAGTTACATCACAGAGACTTCAGATCATTCTTTCACTTAATTAAGATCTTTCGATAAAGGGATTACTGTAAGTTGTGCAATCTTAATGCATTAAGATCTTAGCTATAGGGATGGCATACCCAAACAGCAAAGCAAAACAAAACATGGAAACCAACTCAAAAGTGGAAATATCCCATCCCATTTGCACGATGTCATGGTAATATCTCCTTGTCTGCTCTCTTCTCTGGTGCGTATCCACGTGCATGTGTGATCACACAACTCTCAAAAGTTTGCCAGCTGCTGATTCAATTTCTCCCCCCCCTACCCCACTCCATTTTTGAATATGAGGATTTTTCATGTATTTTTTATTTTTACCTGATAGGCGCTCCTTTTGCTTGTGCTGGTCTCAGAAGTACAGTTATGGTTGTGGCTGTTTCATTGAGAAAAGCATCAATACCTTCGTAATCTGGTAATGTGGGAGCTGGATTTAAAAAAAAAGGATATCATTGTTAAAAAATATGCAGGTTTTCTAGCAGGTTTTCACAAACAAAAATTACTTGATGACAATTTTGTAAACTGGTGAAGCAAATTGCAAATTCTAGTAATGTGTCGCATGGGGTTTAAGTTAAAAATATATTCAGTCATGACATTGAAACACTGCAATACTGATTAGGATTTTCAAATGTTCTAAGCTTATTAAATGTAAAAATATTGTTATTTCTTTGAATTCTCTCTAATTTCTTGTGTGTGGAACCATTATAGAATCACTGGATTTCTTTGATGACGCTTCATACAATCAGAATTTGCTGTGGTCCACCCAAGGATATAACAACCCTCCAATCCATCTTTTTTTCAATCAGGGCAGTGAATACAATTAAAATTTCAGTAGCTATAATTTAAAACAACTTTGAAGCTGGTCAGGACAGAAAATAGCACTAAGAGTTAATATTAGACAAAAGAACTAGTAATGCCTTACAGCAATATAAATTAATAACTGAAACTGTACTCTTGACCACTTCATCCTTGGGAAATAATATCATCATCTAAATTTATATCATAGGACTTATAAAAAATTGGCATGAATGCTACAACAATCTCTCACTTTTGTTTTACAGTCTTCTATCCCATTGGGCATGGCAGCTAAGCAATTAAGATGCTGGGCTTGTCAACTAGAAGGTTGGCAGTTTAAGACCAAGTACCATGTGATGGAGTGTGGTTCCATTACTTGTCCCAGCTCCTACCAACCTAGCAGTTTGAAAGCATGTAAATGCAAGTAGATAAATAGGAATCACTTTAGTGGGAAAATAACAGCACTCGGTGCACCTTAGCATATAGTCATGCCGGCCACATGACCACAGAAGTGTCTTTGGACAATGCTGGCTTCCTCAGCTAGGAAACAGAGATGAGCATCACCCCCTAGAATCAGACATGACTGGCAGGGTAAACCTTTACCTTTATATTCTGTCCAGATTTTATATAGGGTTAGTTTGAGCTGAGCAAGAAATCTACTATGAAATGTGGTTGTTTGGAAAATAGGATACATGAAAACTATAGCAGAATGTTGCATATTTTGGAGAGGCATCTAATTCATTTTGGTTACATATGAAGATAAAGTAGACCATTCAGGAGCCAATAAAATCTTCAACCATTCAACTGAAATTATTACTACTTTCTAGCCCTTGCCATGAATCGTGACAATAGTACAGTAAGTTGTCAACATTCTTAGCATAACTTAAAATCTTACTACAGTCTCAAGAGGATTTTCTAAACTATACCCAGACTTTAAAAATAATCTGTTCTTCAGACTATACATCCTGAACATCACCTTGGCTCTATTCTACTTAGAGATTTTTTTTGTACTAAAAAGAGAGTGGGTAGGGACTTGTTGTAATAATGTACACTTAAATGTGGCTATAAGTTGTCAATGTTGAGAAATACTGCATTAGTGGTCTCAGACAATCCATTTACTATGAAAATGCTTGTGATTTTATATGCCTTGGCTTGTAATTTAAAGTAGTTAAAAAAATGAAATAGTTTTTCTCTTTCTCACTCTCGCTAGGTAAGAGTCACACTTTAAAGAAAAAGTAAATATTTCTCATGAGAACAGTTTAAATCAATTTGAAATTATTGATAACCAACATGTTAAAGATTTTGATGGAAATGAAGTTACTCTGAGCGAACTGACCTCATTACAGAGCATCTTATGCAGAGATATTTTATGTGTTTTAATATTTCTTACAGTACTAAATGAGACCATTAATTTAAGTTGTATATAAAAGAAAACTTGTCTGACTCAGAGCTCTACTGTCTTTTGTTTTCATGCACCAGAGGAAACCAGCCCAATATTGGTTCAGTTTCTCCAAACCCCTATTGAAGCTGCTAATTTATTATTGTCTAGACAAACTCAGTCTTTGGCAGGGAACAATAAGAAAAGCAGGAGACTTTCTCAGGGAGTCACAGAACACAAACTGTTTAATTGAGAACATTTGGCAGCAAGACAAAAGGGGGGAAAAACCTATTTTGTTGTATCCAGCTGCTTTATGATATCTGGATGTTGGTATCAAGAAATTCTCTAATCTAGAAACCAGAATATTCTTCTAAGAGAAGATAAGTTTGTAGTAAATTAGTAGAATTAGAACCTAATTTTTAAAAAAGAATTTCATGATGTTCCATAGGTTGGTATTTTAAAGATATGGACAAACTAAACTGCGAGCTCTAAATATGCTACAGGGCAGTAGAAGGACATGTCCAAATGAATGCCACTGTGCAGGGCTGCCAAAAAGACATAGGTGAGTGGGTGGTGGGTAGGCATAGTTATAGTTGCAGTTGTAAGTGCTGCTCGGAGTGGTGAGGTGACTGAGGCTTCCTGGTGCATGGTAGCTTTGGATCGTATTTGCTGGACCAGGCTGAGCCAGCTAAGACTTCCAGGAGTGGCTGCAGGTTTGCACCACATTTCATTGCAGCTCCCTTCAACTTGTGCACAGCCTGAGTGGGCCCCCCCACTTCTGTGTGGCTGCCCTGTGCTCTTACCTGGGACACCTCTGCTTAATGACCTACGATTCTTGGTTATTGAAGGCAACTGGGAGTGCTGGGATTGTGGTCACTAAGTGATGTGGTCTCACATTAAAACTGCATCACTTCGTGATAGAAATTCTGCTCTCAATTGTGGTCGTAAGGACAATCTGTCCCATGTTCATTTCACTCTCTCCTGGTACTCACTTTTGGTCACTCCAGGTAACACCAAAGAAAAGGCCCAGAATCTATCACTAAACTAATAATAAGCTGTAAGACCATCGGTTATTGTATATAGAGTCCTTGTGGATTAGAGATTTAAGATGGGTCCTTGTGGTTGGAGCCATTGCAGTGTCTTTGCAATCACATGATCTCAATGGTCACATGATTGCCATTTGCGACTCCCTGCCTGCTTCTAACAAGCAAAGTTAATGGGGAAGGCAGCAGGAGGCTCCAAGAGGCAATCATTTGACCATAGGGTGCTGCAAATGGCATGGCATTGGCCTAATGGCAACCTATGAGTCGTGGGGGCACAGTGGCTAGAGTGCAGTACTGCAGGCTACTTCTGCTGACTGTGAGCTGCCTGCAATTTGGCAGTTCAAATCTCACCAGGCTCAAAGTCAACTCAGCCTTCCATCCTTCCAAGGTGGGTAAAATGAGGACACAAATAGTTGGGGGCAATATGCTGACTCTATAAACCACTTAGAGAGGGCTGTAAAGCAGTATAAAGCAGCATATGTCTAAGTGCTATTGCTACGGCTAGTGGACTGCTGCCACTGCCATCTTAAGTTGGTCATGTGACATCTCACTTTATGACTCTGTTGTTTAGTGACAAGGTTGCAGGTCCCAATTACCAGAAGACTACCTGTACATGGAAGTCAAGTTTATTTTATTTGTTCGCAAAGATTCTACCAGACTGTAGGATGGTAAATAAAAGATTAAAATAGTGCATCTTCCCAAAATTGGAGAACTATCAGTTTAATTTATCCATAACATTGTTTTTGAATATTTAATGATTATTTTATTATTAGTAAAATAATAATAATGTAATCATTATTTTAAAGAAGTGGTAAATTTGGGAGGTTTTTGTTTTGTTCTGCATTTTAATCTTTGTATGCCATTCAGAGTCACTTTCATCAAATGGGGGCCACCTAAATTAGTTAAAAAATAAGCAAATTAAACCAGGCTAGTTTTGGGGAGTTTAACACCAATTCCCACAATTCCTTCAATGTCAAGAACACTGGGCTGCATTCTAATGTATAACATAGCAAAAATAAGTACATATAACTGCATAGTAGATTCTGGACAACCGTTTGCAAAATTTCATGACAATCTTGATAATTTAGTATGAATCTTAAAACAATCTATACCTTCACTGATTTAAATATGCACATCCATAAATACACATAGTCATCTTTCTGGGTTCTTATTTATCACTACCCACTTACTATATCAGGTTTGTAGCCACTGTGACTTTCATGCATTCCTTATATGGAAATGGAGTTGGTTTCAACTGAAGAAAGGAGATTTATTATGATACATTTAACAACTTTTCCATGTTTGTCCTTACCTGAAATATTGGTAGTTACATTGATGGCTATAGCTGGTCCAAAACCTTTGACAGTGCTGGCCCTTATATAAAACTGATAGGTAGTCCCAGGATGTAGATAGGGAAAAACATGGTGTGTACTGTTCCATAATTTTGACACAGTTTGAGGTGGCCCGGCCACTGGAACTGCAGGATCAAAGGATCGTATGCTAGTGTAACTGACCTGTGGAAATCATGTCAGAGATTTAGTGGAACTCCAAGCCTGTTTAATACATTGCTATGAATTAGTTTTTTAAAAAAAATGTTTCAAAAAATAATGTCTTTGAATTTCCCATTTTCTTTGAATCCCTGTAGTGAAATATAAGTATAGTCTTACAGATCCTTAGGACTACAAAATATTTCTGGTGGGCCACAAATTATGTAAACAGTTGTGATTTGTACAATGCCAACATAGGTTTATTTGTTTATTTTGTGGCACATTTACCACATTTTTTTCTCCCCTTCTTTCTAATAAACCTACAGATACGGAAGCTGTGTGATGTTTGCTTATTCAAGTGTTTATACTGAATATACAATGTATATACTGAACTCTTCCTATAAGTATTTTTATTGAAGAACCAGCAATTGAAAGTACCCATTTAACACAACAAAAACTAAATAATTGGAATATATGATGGAGGCATTTAAGTGCCTCCAGTAGATATTTAGTTTGTTTAATGAGAAATGTGGTATTGACAAGACTGCCTATTTCTAAAAACTGACATACATAATAAATTGGATGCCATATTATTTTTCCCCTTCGTTCCTCAAGGGCTCATTCATCAAATATATGCTTTTTTAAAAAAAAAAAAAAATCAGTATTTGCATTTCAAGTTTCCATGAGAGAAAACCTTGAAGTCTAGAAAATGTCTCATATCTATTAATAATTCTCACATATAATATCTGTAGCCTTCATTAGAAAGAGTTCCATTAAATCATGATTTTTGAAGGCTATATATTAATGCTACCAGATCTAAATCAAAGTTGCATATTTAAGTCCTAGATTTTATCATTTATTACAAGCTCACTCGCAATGTATTGGCAAAAACAAGACTTCATTATTATGCAATTTTAGTCTGTATTTTTCATTTTTATTCTGAAAGTTCTATCCGCTCTGTGACTGAAACAAAAGATCGTTAACAGTATATGCTAATTTAAGAATTAATTCACAGATTTATCATTGGGTGAGATGCATGGTGTGTTGACAGATGCTGTTCCTTAAATTTAAAAAATGGACAATATTTGTGGCCCTGATACTTTCATATAGTTTAATACATTCATTTAGAGGCAAGAATACATCGTAACACAATTTTCTTCCATCCTTTATGCCCCAATGTAACATAAGTTGTGTCACTTGACAATGAGATGGGTAGCATATAAATTTAATAAATAGGTTTTTTTGAATAGGAAAGACTGCCCACGTGCCTTTATAAGTAGAGATGCGCCAAAATGCTGCTGTTGTTGTTGTTTAAAAAAAAAAATTTTAACAGCATGGAAATGATTTCTGTTGTATGTTGCTCAGCTATAGGTTGATCAGTGGGCAGTGAGAGAAACTCCACAAAGCAGCCAGGGACCCTATGAAGTAACAGCTCACTTACCAGAAATAGACTGAAAAGAAGAGGCTACCATAGCCCACCCCACCTTTTTTTCATTTCTACAATTTTACATTGTTTTTCTGATGTCCTGGGATCCATTCAGAATATTTAGAGTGCTTTTGATCAGGGATATATTTCAAACCAATATATACAATATAATAATGCATTCTGATTAAGCAGATGATCTATTGATCTATTAAGAGCCTGATGATAGCAAAAAAAGAAAAAAAACCTTGGGGATCTCATAACCTAAATCCAGAATCTAGATAAAAATGCCATCTGTGGTTTATTTTTCTTTTGTTTTTTCAAAAATAAACCCATGTATTTTTTGCCCAATTAAGCAAAAATTTCAATTCTTTTAACTCCTTTTAATTTTAACTTTGTTCTTATTTATGTTTTATATTATGTTTGTTGTAAATGCTAAGAGCCATCTAGGTGAGATGGGAGGGTAGAAATACGATAAATGAAAATAAATAAATAAAATGTTATTACTACCTCATATTGGGTGATGATACCATTTGGGTCCATTGGTTCTTTCCAATTTAAGAAGATCTTATCTTCAAAGGGAGTTCCTTTTAATGATTTTGTAGGTACGGGACCAGGCACTGCAAAAATAACATTAATAATATACAATATTATAATTTGTTTATTTATATTCTGTATACCCCTAGTTTAACTAACCTGTGGCTGCTGAATATATGTGTGTGTGTGTGTGTGTGTGTGTGTGTGTGTGTGTGTGTTTTCTTAAGTTTTCACGGGTACTTATATATATGGTATTCAGCTCTGTTCAGGTATTTTCCCACGTCATTATAGTTGTGTTTTAAAGTTGTAGCAACGTTTCGGCAGAATCTCATCTGCCATCATCAGGCTTCTGTATTGTGTTCGTCTGTGAGTCAGACTTTCACAGCCGTTTCAGTTTTAAATTTGGGGCTAGCCTACTGCTGTGCCAGAATATTTTTTTCTTCATCCTGATTGGTTGGGAGTCTTGGTATGTGTTTATTGGTCTTGGAATTTGCTGTGTTCTGCTTGATTGGTGTTTCTAATATCTTCTGTCTGTTTTTTGGCTCTTTTTGTATCTTGATTGGCTGGCAACATTGTGTTCCTGTATTGGAGGCTTTTAGTGCAGCTTGGCTCCGAGTAAATGGACGGCTATCATTTATTAGGAAGCTAGGTTTCATCTGGGTGCCTGGTTGGGGTGTGTTTGAGCTGGAGGTATCAGGGGGGATCTGTTTGTGCCCAGGTGTTTGCCTGGCTTGTGATGTGGAGATCTTTTTTGTTTGTGAGTGCAGGCTTCCAAATAATTGACAGTCTGGTGGAATCATCTCTTCTATTCATGCTTTCAGGTCTTTTTTCAATCTCTATGGCTTCTCTGATAATTCTGTGGCTGGGGTTTTCTATAGTGGCTAGGGTTTTGGTGCCATTGAAGTCGATGCTATGACCTGTTGCTTTCATGTGTTGGACTAGTGAGGAAGTGTGAATACCATATAAAGCTGAATATCATATAGATAGATAGATAGATAGATAGATAGATAGATAGATAGATAGATATAATTAAATATATTTGTATATGTATGAGATGGTGTTACTGAGGTAACAGCCAAGAAAATAAATAAATTTTAAATTATTCTGTATTTCAATTCTATAGGACATCTATTAAACAACCCACAGCTCTTTGCGATTATCAATAGATAATCTCAGAAGAACTGTACATTCAAAAATATTGAGGTGGGCAACAATTTGCTTTTATTTAAAAACCCACATCTGTGATTCAGACAGCTTTTTAAATTATTTTTTCTTGTGCTTTAATCTAAGGCACACAAATTCACATGTAACATTTCCTACAGGTTTTCAAAACATGTAGCAATTTCATAAAAGTAAAATAATAATAATAATAAGTTAGTGGATAACAGAATATATTACGCAATATGCCTGCAGCAGTAAGAAATGGCAGGAAGTCCTTTACTGGTGTCAGATTAATTTCAGATTGTGTGAAAGTATAAATAAGTTGCCCCTTAGGCACCCAATGTAATTTGATAAATTAAAAATAAATTCACAATGTAAAGCTATCATAGGTACACAGATGAAATTTTGAACTCTCATCTTTTGTGAAATACATTTGTCCATAAGTCTATTTCAGACTGCTGTTCATTGCCTCACAAAGCTGACAAAAATATCACAGCAGTTCATAGCTGATGTGCCTTGACAGTCCTTCCGGGCTGTACTATGGCTCTTGCTGATTTCCTTCAAGTCTTCTTCTTCTTCCTCTTCCTCTTCCTCTTCCTCTTATTCTTATTATTATTGGAACCCCATTTGTTTCTCTTAACTACAATTCGAAGGAACCTTGGGTTTCAAGGCATATATTTTGGCCCAAGTGATAGATTTCTTTTGATCAATAACTGCACTGCAATATATCCAGTAAATTAATATAGTTATGTTATTTGCAGAGCTGGAATGTTTGTGGCAAATTCAGCCACCAAAGCACATTCAGGGTTTTGGGATTGGGTGTAAAATCAAAGAATTGGGAATCACCATTGTGTGGTGAGAATGAAACTAGAATACAGCCGTTAACCAAAAACAGATTATCATACGAATTAACATTTGAGATCCATTTCCACACCCATTCACATCTTTGGTTCCATTGCCTTGTTGATGCACTTATTAACAAAATAGTTGCACTGCATTAACAAAAAGCTATAACTTGAAAAATCCCATTAAAGCTAGCCCATGACTTACCGACAATTGAACCCCCAAATTTCTGTTGCAAAATAAAACTGTTAAGTGAGGTTTGACCCTTTTTACAAACTTTCTTGCCACAGTTGTTAAGTGAAGCACTGCAGTTGTTAAGTTAGTAACACAGTTGAAGAGAATCTGGCTTCCTCATTGACTTTGCTTGTCAGAAGGTCACAAAAGGAGATCACATGGCCCCAGAACACATGATCATGACGATGATACAACGATCATAAGTATGAAAAACAGTCATAAACTGCCCAAGGAGCTGCTGATACAGTTCTACAGAGACATTATTGAGTTTATCATCTGCACCTCTATAACTGTCTGGTTTGGTTCTGCAACCCAACAGGACAGACACAGACTTCAGAGGATAATTAGGACTGCAGAAAAAACAATTACTACCAACCTGCCTTCAATCAAGGACCTGTATACTACACGAGTCAAAAAGAGGGCTGTGAAAATATTTACAAACCCCTCACATCCCAGACATAAACTGTTTCAACTCCTGTCCTCAAAACAACGCTATAGAGCACTGCCCACCAAAACAACTAGACACAAGGACACTTTTCCCCCCCGAAAGCCATCACTCTGCTAAACAAATAATTTCTTCAATACCATCCAGCTATTTACAAAGTCTGCACTGCTATTACTGTTAATCTTCTCATCACTCCTTATCACTCATCCCCTCCCACTTGTTACTGTATGACTGTAACTTTTTTTCTTGTATCCTTACGATTTATATTGATTGTTTCCTAGTATGATTTGATTGCTTATTGTACCCTACGACTATCACTAAGAGTTGTACCTTATGATCCTTGACGAATGTATCTTTTCTTTTATGTACACTGAGAGCATTTGCACCAAGACAAATTCCTTGTGTGTACAATCACACTTGGCCAATAAAGAATTCTATTCTATTCTGTTCTGTTCTATTCTATGTCACTTTTTTCAATGCCATTATAAATTTGCTAAGGTTGCTAAAGGTCACTAAAGTGTAAGCCTGCAGATTACACTGAGATCTAGGCTTAAATCAGTAGAGGATGAACTGTGATCCTGAGCCTGGTTCCATAGGTTTTAAAATCAAATAATGCTAATCATGATCAGTGCATAGCTCTAACAAGGGCTTCTTCCTTCACCATCAGGCAACTAGGTAAGAAGAGAGAAGAACATACTCGTAATCTTTGTTTAGCAATTACTTTGTTTAGGGGCCATTTGTAGTCACAGCAGTGACGAAAAAATAACTTCACAACCTCTCCTTGCATTTACAACCTTCTCAGGTTTGTAAAGCAAAAGAAAACTGAAGTAGGATCGTAAGCAGACTCGCAATTCACTTAGCAATCACTTTGCTTAATGACCAACTTGCTGGTCCCAACTGTGGTCACTAAAAGAGAACTACCTGTAAAGAGAAGGAAGTACTAGACATAAGGAAAGAAGGGGAAATCTCATCATTGAAAAAGAGAAAGAGAAACCATTGTTTACCTCACTCTTCTGTTCTAATCACTGCATTCAGGGCAACCAAATGCAGTATTAACCCAATTAAATTTCCCCATTATTTTTTATGCCTTAAAAATGTTACAGCATTATTAGTACCATTGTTTGCCAATGTTGCCCAGGTGTTAACTGAATATTTTTGCCATTTTCAATTGGAATTATTAATAAAAGTAGATTAACCATCATGGCTCTTGACCAGCTTTTTACTTCTCCACTAAATTTTCTTTATTTATCAAATTAATAAGTCTTAAGAGGCCTTTGCCCTTTCTTCCAAATCATACGAATACTGAATGTGATAAACCAGCTGTCACCCCGCCTGACAGACTAGAACACTGGGCCGTATCTAACAAAATGAAATTCAATGTATAGAAAAGTAAAGTCCTACATTTAGGCAAGAAAAACCAAAAGTACACATATAGACTGCATGAAACCAGGCTCAATAGCAGTAACTGTGAGAGAGATCTTGGAGTCTTAGTAGACAACCAGCTAAATATGAGCCAGCAGTGTGCAGCAGCAGACAAAAAAGCTAATGCAATCCTAAGTGAACACAATCAAGATCAAGGGAAGTACTAATACCACTCTATAAAGCCTTAGTAAGACCACACCTAGAGTACTGCATCCAGTTTTGTTCACCACATTATAAAAAAGATGTTGACACTCTAGAAAAAGTACAGAGAAGAGCAACCAGGATGATTAGGGGACTGGAGGCTAAAACATACAATGAACGGTTGCAGGAACTGGGCTTGGCTAGTCTAGTAAAGAGAAGGACCAGGGGAGACATGATAGCGGTCTTCCAATATTTAAACACACAATACAGGTAGTCCTCGACTTCTAAAGTGCCTGTAGACCAGACAAGGAATAATGGATGGAAACTGAACAAGGAGAGATTTAACTTGGAAATAAGGAGAAACTTTCTGACAGTGAGAACAATCAACCAATGGAACAACTTGCCCTCGGAAGTTGTTGAAGCGCCATCACTTGAGACTTTTAAGGAGAGATTGGACTACCATTTGTCAGAAATGGTGTAGGGTCTCCTGCTTGGGTGGGGGGTTGGACTAGATGACCTACAAGGTCCCTTCCAACTCTGGTTATCTGTTATCTGTTAACTATCTGTTGCTGACTAGTCATGGCTCTGTATACCTGTGCAGATTCAGGAGTGAGTGTTGGAAGAGACAAAACAGCCAAACAATTTCTAATAGCTTTCTGCTTTGCTGATAAGGAGCTAGAAAGAGAAAATAATTTAGCTATTCATAGAACAACACATTAATAGTCAAAGGAGCAGATATGGAGCTGGCATCAAGGGAGGAAACTAAAACTTCCAGTGACATGTTAAGATTGGAGAAAATTCTAAGACAAAAAGTATAAGTAACAGAGGAGCTGGTTGGAAGCTGTATGTGCTATCATGTTAAAACAAAGTGGACAATTCTACTAGCTGCTGACCATAGACTGTGTATAGTAGACTGCTACCTAGAGTAAGATTGGCTGTAACATCTAAAACAGACTGAATAATTGACACTAAGAAGGACTTTTTTATTTGAATTTATTATAGCTGCCCAATTGCAATGAACTCTGGGTGGTTATTAAAAAAAAAACCAAAAAGCCATAAAAAGAGAAAACATAAAACCACGCAGACAGCCCAGATTAAAATGATCTTATAAATACACAAACCAAACCAAACAGGAACCTCAGAAATGCAATAGTAAATCAATACATCAGCTCCAGGCCTGGGACCAAAGCCAGGTTTTTAGAGCTGGGGGTAATAGATATGCTTCAAGATGTAAAACAAAATCCTGAACCAAGAACATCAAACTACCAAGGCCCCTGAACTCAAATAAGCCTCTTTAATGGCTTATACAGGCCCTTGCAGATGTTGGCTTACAAGTTACCTTAAAGTTGGAACTAGGATGTTGGAACTAGGAAGTTACTAATCACAAAAATTGACTTGTGCCAACTTCTGGTTTATTAGCCATGGTGTGGTGCAGTGGTTAGAGTGCAGTACTGCTGGGTACTTCTACCGACTGCTTGCTGCCTACAATTTGGCAGTTCAAATCTCATCAGGCTCAAGGTTGACTCAGCCTTCCATCCTTCTGAGGTGGGTAAAATGAGGACCCAAATTGTTGGGGGCAATATGCTGACTCTGTAAACCGCTTAAAAAGGGCTACAAAGCACTACAAAGTAGCATATAAGTCTAAGTGCTACAGTTATTGCTATTAATTGTATACTTTGATTATAAACAGAAAATCTAACCCATATTATCAGAAATAAGATGACTGGTATATAACATCATTACTGGTCACCATTTATTACACAACTATATAAAGGTTCTTTACACCACCTTTAAATGAGCAAAGCCTTGAATTCTGGTTCCAGTGATGTTTAGATAAATTTGGCTCAAGTGGATTGTGTGGTCTCTACAGGTGCAGGTAGTCCTCAACTTACAACAGTTCATTTAGTGATCGTTCAAAATTACACTGGCCTGAAAAATGTGATTTATGATCGTTTATCACTGTTATAGATAAGCCGTAGGGGTGCAGTGGTTAGAATGCAGGCTACTTCTGCTGACTGCTGGCTGCCTGAAATTTGGCAGTTCAGATCTCACCACACTCAAGGTTGACTCAGCCTTCCATCCTTCCGAGATTTGTAAAATGAGGACCCAGATTGTTGGGGGCAATATGCTGACTCTGTAAACAGCTTAGAGAGGGCTGTAAAGCACTGTGAAGTGGCATATACGTCTAAGTGCTACTTGGTATTACAATCTGTGCAGCATCCCCATGGGCATGTGATCAAAATTCAGATGCTTGGCAACTGGTTCAAATTTTTGACCGTTGCTGTGTCCCCAGGTCATGTGATCACCTTTTGCAACCTTCGCACAAGCAAATTTGGTGGGGAAGCCAGATTCACTTAACAACCAGGATACTAACTTATCGACTGCAGTGATTCACTTAACAACTGTGGCAAGAAAGGTCGTAAAATGGGGCAAAACTCACTCAACAAATGTCTCACTTAACAAAATAAATGTTGGGCTCAACTGTTGTTGTAAGTTGAGGACTACCTGTAGTTGTACATTGGATCATGGGGAATTTTCCTCTTTAACACCCAGAAGTATCTGATAGCACAACTTTTGAAAGAACTGAAGAGCTGAAGTGCTGAAGTAAAAAAGGTACAGCCAAAGAAAGGATCCCAGAATTTGGCTATGTTGAAGGTGATGGAAAATAGGAAAATCAAAGGTTTGCTTGAGAATAACTGCCCAGTGACTTATCATCTCTTTACTTTGAGAGTAGGGAGCATAATGCCAATTACTCAAGTAGGCTCTTCATTAAACCTAGAGCAATAAATAGGAGTAGAATGAGGAAATGGGGACAGTTGGGGATGCATATATGTTGAACATAGATTTAAGGCACACCTCATATTGTTACTTTGAATGCTTTTGAGAATGCAGGTGTAGAAATAAGGAAAGCTTGTTTTTGGTTCTTTTGGTTTATTTATTTATAAATAAGTTTGGCAACTTTAAGACATGTGGACTCCAAATCCCAGAATTCTCCAGTCACATTGGTTTAGGCTAGGCTACACCAGGATATGTGCTGGGAGGCAGGAAAATGGCCAGGAAAAAATGCAAACAAACAATAAAGCTAGTGAAAAATGAAACTTGACTCCTCTGAAAGAGGCTTGGCTTATAGCCAAACTGCTTATTCCTGCCTTTATAAAACTGAATAAAAGAGAAAGATCTGCAAATTATGTAGTCTTGTTTTGTCTCCATCAGATCTTGAACTGTGTTCATGCATCTTCTGTGATGATGATGCCTCAGTTCTCTATCTGCTCTATTGAATATTATTATTATCATCATTATTTTATATATCTGGGTTTGATTACAGCAAATTATTCACATAAGTATGTTAGATGAAAGTATGAGACTGTCAGAAAAGCATTTGAAAACCCAGTGTGCAAATATATATCTGGAGTTCCACATTTGTATTACACAATTTGTAGGTACAGTTCATAAATCAGAGGTTTTTAAGCAGGAGTTGGCAATGCTTAGTGCAGATCATTTACGTATTTTCCCATTTTTCTCCATTTCTTTACATGGGTATGAGGAAAAAGAATTTGCAGCTGGCTCATATTCTACCTTTTGACATTCCAATATTTTGCTAGTGAAAATTAGGATGGAAAACAGCACAACAGTACAGGCTAGATACACCTTTGTTTACTATAAACTGTGAGGTATAAATAATAGATATGGATAGGTAAATGTAAAATAGCCTCCAGCTACAAAGTACATTAAGAGAAAAGAAATTGGAAGAATACAGAACATAACTTTAAAGACATTTTGATCATGTACTCAGGAGATTAAGTGAGAGCTAGTAAGGTATAATGGTTAAACTGTTGGATTAGGTGCACAGAGAGCCATTTCTGGCCTTCCCTTAGGCACAGAAGCCAACTGTGGGTCTTTGGGCCAGTCACTCTCTCTCAGCCTTAATCACTGTCAGACTCTGTGACAAGCTGGCTGAAAAACAAAGCCCTTCATTGCATCATGCATTCATAGTTTTACTGTGACAACTAGGTGAACGCAATGTGAAATAAGTGGGCCCTATATAAGCAGGATAAATGCTATGAACAACCAGGAGATGAATGTCAGATGCATTCATGTTTACATACATGCATACATATATATACATACATACATACATACATACATACATACATACATACATACATAAACAAGAGTTCACAAACAAGTATGTCCATTGTCAAACTTCTCAGGTATCAACAATCCATGGACTTGAACCATATCTGCAATTCATCTCATGAACGAAATGAATGGTTCATAGTTTTGAAGTAACTGTTTCTGTTTTGCATTGTTTAGTTCTTGCTTTTGATTTTTTTAAAAAACCAATCTTTGCTCATGGATGTTTTGGAAAGGACACATTTGATTGCCCTTTAGTCATGCATTAAGTTCAAATCTTCGGTCATCCCTCACTCACCCAGACACAAACCCAGAATCTACAATCAAGGAAAGAGTACATGTTTTAGTTCTATTTCTCAATAATGTTCTGTTTGCTCTGGCTGAGAAAGTAACTGAAAGTTCAATCATATATGTAGAACAGGGGTCTTCAAATTTGTCAGCTTTAAGACTTGTGGGCTTCAACTCCCAGAATTCCTCCTCCAGTCATGTTAACTCAGGAATTCTGGGAGTTGAAGTCCACAAGTCTTAAACTTGCCAAGTTTGAGGACCCTTGATATAGAAAAGAACAGGGGAATCAATTAGAATGATGCAATGATCATCATTTCCCTTTGCTACTGATTATTTGTTTTGATCAATTTGGGATCTGGGAAATGATTAGCATGTTATTTCATCTATGAAACTCAGTGATTTAAAAAACGCTACATATGTGTGCTCCCCAATCTTTCCAATGTGGGAAGGGGAGTGGGGATAGATCTATGTGAGTGGCTGGCGTATGCACATGCCTCAGCACCAGAGGTGGTATTCAGCAGGTTCTAACTAGTTCTGGAGAACCGGTAGCGGAAATTTTGAGTAGTTCAGAGAACTGGCAAATACCGCCTCTGACTGGAGATTTTACAGTATCTTTTCCCTGTCATGCCCACCAAACCACGCCCACAGAACTGGTAGTAAAAAAATTTGAATCCCACCACTGCTCAACACAGCTCCATTTGTGTGAATGCACACAACCGCTGCTCATGCGAGTAGAGCTTCATGTGCACATGCTCACGCACCACTTGAGTGGCCTGGTTTTGAATGGTTGGGAATCCCTGTTATATATGATGACACATGTGGAATAAACTGAAACTGACCCAAGTGGCAGTATGTTTCCGAGTATATTTCAGTAGCTTATCTCAGAACAACTGTCTACTTTGTCCCAGTTGAATGACTGTCACTCATTTTCAGCTAATAAAAGTGAAATAGTGCTTTCTGGGGATTATGAAATTCTTTTATGGTACTTTAATATTAATATAAAACCACTGTATTTGGATTTTTTTTATTGAAGTACGACATTCCAGTTAAGAATAAAAGCCCTGCTGGTTTAGATCAGAACAATTTAACTCTAGTAACTTGTTTTCACAGTGGCCAACCAGAAGACCAGAGAAAGTCTTAAAGAGAACATGAGTCACTGAGACACTTTGGTTCTTTTCCCCCAAATAATTGATAATTATAAGTATGTTGTTGCATTGATACAGAATGTAGCACTTAGCTATCAGTCAATAATTACTACTTGCAGTATTTATGATGTTGTGTAGCTTCAGAGGTGGTACTCAGCAGGTTCTGACCAATTCTGGAGAACTGGTAGTGGAAATTTTGAGTAGTTTGGAGAACCGGCAAATACCACCTCTGACTGGCCCCGCCCCCATCTATTCTCTGCCTTCCAAGTCCCAGCTGATCAGCTGGGTCTTCTTTTGTTGCCCTGCACAGGAGAACGGACCTCGAAAGCAGGTTAGTTGGATGGGGAGGGAATGGGATTTTGCAGTAACCTTCCCCCAGGAGTGGGGATTTTGCAGTGTCCTGCCCCTGCCATGCCTACCAAGCTACGTCCACAGAACCGTTAGCAAAAGTTTTTGAATCCCACCACTGTGTAACTTGCTTTAATCTCATAAAATGTGGTTGTTTCTTCACAGAGCCTTATACTGTATGGATCATGAACACTGAAATACATATAAAGGTTATTTTAAAACCTTCTAATTTCAACCCAGTTTTACAAATTATATATGCTCTCATCTATCCATATTCTCTACTCCTCTGACTTAACTTCATACCATATCAAACCATTGGGGGTGGGGGGGATATCAATAATTGTATAAGTTTCCAGTCAGACAAACTATATTTTAGAGGTGCTTGCCTTTTTTCCCCGTTATGTTAACATTTCTAGGTAGTTTGGGCTTCTGAATACCAAAGTTGAATATCAATGATTTACCGAATAAGACATTGTTGTTATAAATCATTATAAATGCATTTTACTGTTTATTTCTGGTTTTTAACTTTTCAAATCCAGATTTGTCTCTCTGGGCACTACATTAACTTTAGTTGAAATCCCTTGATGTTCCAAGTTTCTGGAATTTATTCCAAGAAAGCATTTCTACTGTACTTCTCTGCTGATGTTAATAAGATATCCCAATTGGGTTTCAAATAGGTATATAATGTAGAAATCTGTGTACAACAGTTTTAATATGCATATTTGCAATGTGCATATGTAGTTAGTTACAAACTCAACTACATGAAATTAAGCTACTTTCATATATTATCATTTCCATCTAATTAGGAATGTTTAATTTTGTTTTAATTTGCTTGAAATAAGATTCATAAAGATAATCACTAATGAGCTTTGTAAATATTTAGAACATCCTTTATTTTTCCTCGTGTGATAAATAAAGCTATATTGTAAGCAGAATTAAATGAAGATTATTTCAAGTCAGCAATCTCAGTATATGCAATTGTAATTACTGAGAGAGTAGAGCAGCATAAAAGTACATTCAGGTAACGTCACTTAGCAATCTCTCATTCAGTGACCATTCAAAATTACAACAAAGCAGAATGAGGAGACTCACAACTGCTCCTTGAAGTTCTGGTTTCACAGCTTCCCTGAGGTCATGTGAGTGTGATTTGGATGCTTAGCAACCCACATGCAATTATCATTGATGTGCCTTGGTGGCACAGTGGTTAAGAGTGCAATACTGCAAGCTACTTCTGCTGCAGCAAGCTGCCTGCAATTTGATAGTTCAAATCCCACCAGGCTCAAGGTTGACTCAGCCTTCCATCCTTCTGAGGTGGGTAAAATGAGGACCCAAATTGTTGGGGGTAATATGCTGACTCTGTAAACTGGTTGTGGGGGCTGTAAAGCACTATAAAGCATTATAAGTGCTATTGCTATCATGGTCCCAGTATTGCGCTGGGATATGATCATCATTTGCAACCTTCATTGCCAGTTTCCAACAAGCAAAGTCAATCAGAAAAGGACAGGAATTTACAAGCTACAGTCATGTGACATTGTGTTAACAACTGCAAATTTACTTAACAACAATAACTGTAGGTATGGTATGGTCATGTGATTTTGAGCTTTATGACTACATCACTTCAAAAGAAAGGATTTAAAAAAAACTAGATTCAAGATATTTACATTACAATATTTACATACAGTAAATATTGTCCTCAAATGACATTTTTAAACATCCATAAAGTATTTGAAATATGAAAAACTAGAGGTGGGAGAGACATACATCACAGTAATCAACCATGCTAAGGGGGAATAAAGCTGAACATACCATCTTCATCTGTCTGAATAATGGTCTCCTCGCTCTCTTTCCGTCCTTCGGGGTTTGTCAAAATCATTTTGAGGCTCACATTTGTGTAAGGAGGCAGGTGATTCACAACATGCTGCGGTGCTTTGGGATCCATGTCCAAGCAGTCAGCCTTGCTTTCATTATGGCCACGGAAGTAATGGTAGCAGATGGTAACATTGAACGTATGGCAGCGAGTGATGTTGTAACCTAGGGATTCCCAATCCACAGCAATACGACGTGCCTGGATTTCAGCAATTTTCAAAGTCTTGGGTGTTCTCATAGGCTCTAAAATACAGAATGTAACATTATCACATTAACAGCACACAAAATATTAGGCCAGAGAATGTTTGCATAAAATGAAATGTCGAATATTTTTGTTTGTTTATAGAAGTTATCTCATTTATCTCTCCCTATCTCATTCAATCACTCTAGGAGGCTCACAACAATCCATAGAACGTAATTAAAAACCTAGTCTTCTCTCTAGGCACCAGATCAAAAATCCTTACAGTTCAACCTCCCTACCCTAACCCAATGCTTGGGGAAAGAGCTAGCTCTCCAGAAAGCTAAAAGTGTAGGGATCCCTCTGATTTCTAGTGAGAGGCTGTTTCAAAAGACTGGAGTGGCTACCAACAAGTTGCACCTTCAAGGTCTTAATTTAATGAAGGGTACCCGGAATGCACCCACATTATCTAACCTAGAGATATGGGCAGATACTCTTAGGAAGTGTCAAATAACCTGACTCTCTGCAACATAGGGCTTTAAAGGCGGTAAATCACCTTGAAAAAAGGTAAAAAGCAACTGGAAGCCAGAGAAGCTTATACAGCAGTGGTATTCCTCAGATGGTCCATGGGACACCCAAAACTGCTATATTCTAAAACAGATGCAGTTTCTGGATGCTCTTCAAGGGCAGCTGCATGCAGACTGCATTGCTGTAATCCAAACAGGAAGTGACTAAAGCATTGATGACTGTGAGCAAGGCCTCCCAGTCCAGGAATCGGTGCACTGTCTGTTGCAGTCCCAAGTCCTGGAAGGAAGACAAGGGAGACTGACAGTATTGCCGCTAAGCCATGCAGCCAGTACAGTGATAGACACTTGATTTAGTTCCACACCTGTGGCCACTATTCACCAAAGTGCTTGAGTCTTCCGCAACCCCTGAGGTCCTCACTAACAGGATGAGGTGGTGAGGATGATAAACCTAATGAATACAGTATTTATCAAATCTACTATAATAGATGGTAGTGCTTTTTTATTCAAACACACAATAATTTCCATGGAACATTTTATTTTGCAGTTATTGTATCACATACTGAAATCTGATCTACATGCCTCCTACTGGTAAGCAGGGGCCTACAAGAGGGCGGTTGTGCAAACTTAAATTTTCCTCATCACAAAAATTTCATTCTCTTCCTGTCCCTTCTGTATAAGTTATTCATAACATCCACAAGTGTTAAAAATGAAATGTTTAATTAGCAGACATTTTTGACTAATTAAGAATATTTGGGAAGACTGACAGAAGACTGACCAAGAGCCACCAAAGATTACCACCAGCTGTTGGAATGCTTCTTTTTTTATTTTGTGATTTCCTCAGGCACACATTAAAATTTGAGCAAATTGGATAATACATCATCCTGGTGAAGAGACAATGTGCTCCTAACTGTGATTTATCATGCCACCAAGCTATGCTGTTTACTAATTACACTAATTGCTCTACTAAGCTAGCAGTAACCAAAATGATACAGATATTAATTAAAATTTATGACTTGGGCACCCTTGCTATTCAGGCACAGCAAAAAGCTGAAAAACTAAAATGGAAAATCATGTTGAAATAGCTAACACCAGACCCCTTCCTTGATTCCCCAAATAAACTAACAAGATATCTAAACTGGTAAAATATGCACTATCGCTCAAGCTTGACCAATTGTATGTACATAGATCTCAATTTTGTTAGAAAACACCAGAGTTACTTGTTTTACTGCCTGGGCAGCCATCAATCTTTCATCATCTCCCCAGTGTGTTTATCCCCCATGCAAGACTAACTTTATAGTCTGACTTAATTAAAATGACTGCAAAATGAGAGTCATGACCACGTGTATACAAGCTGGAGCCACATTTAAAAGTCTATACTCCACTACATTTATTTACACTAGTAAAATTATGATTTCTTGGAACTAATCTCAGACTCAGGATGACAGATTCAGACATAATTTGGATATTCGTTGTGTATGAGTCCTTGAAAATGCATAAACACACAAACATATATTCATTCACAGATTTTCCCAGGCTTTTAAAATACTAATTAAACAAATTAAAAATCTCAACTAAGCAAACAGTGATTCAAGCGGGGGCTCTGTTAAATCTGTTCAAGCATACAAGCTAATACAAGCTTCTATTTCTTGATTCAACAGAGAGATTGCTGGATGAATGTATTTTTCACAATTCAAAAGTTATACTGTATTTGGATTCCCCCCCCCCTACTCTCAATTATTATCTTCCATTGTGAGTATTTTTCCCCATCCCTGCTAGCTTTTAATTCTCTGGTTAAAAGACAGTATAATAAATGAGAACGGTGATGAATCCTTCAGCAATAATAATCTTGTTTTCATCAAATCCTTCAAACTCAGAGAATTTAACAAACAACAGATCTGAGCATCAGTTGAAAGGATCTCAGCTCAGAGTCATAACATGTTCTTTACATCTTTCCTGTTCAAGCAGTCTTTTGAGTTGAATTAATGATGATTTGGGCTATCACTGATTTACTTTATGAAGAGATCCATCCATCATCTATTTGTCTGTCTGTCTGTCTGTCTGTCTGTCTGTCTGTCTGTCTGTCTATCTATCTATCTATCTATCTATCTATCTATCTATCTATCTATCTATCTATCTATCTATCTATCTATCTATCTATCTATCTATCTATCATCCATCCACCATGACCAAAATAGCTCCCAAGTGATGCCTTAATGAAAAAGTTGTGGTAGCACAGTGGTTAGAATACAGTATTGCAGGCTAATACTCTGTCTGGCTCAAGATGGACTCAGCCTTCCATCCTTCCAAGATCAGTGAAATGAGGACCGAGATTGTTGGGGGCAATACGCTGACTCTGTAAACCACTTAGAGAGGGCTGTAAAGCATTATGAAGCAATATATAAGTCAAAGTGCTATTGCTATTGCTTAAGTGTTCCAAAAATGGAATACAGGTTAAAATAAGATAAACCTTAATGCCTTGAAGTTTGGGATAGGATACTGATTGTAAAATTAGCAACCTGTGAGGAGTAGATGAAATGTATTTATTTATCTTTGCATAGGTCATCATTTTCTTTTTAACCACTTCCAGGCATTAAAAAAATACCTAATTACTAACCAGTAGGACAAAAAAAATAGCATATGCCTTTTTTACCACTGTAATTCTCAAAGAAAATCTGCGCCTAAAAAGGGCCTTTCCTATCCTAGGGTTAAAGGTTTCTCATGGAGGTATTACCTGATTTATTCTCCCCTTCTCTAAATTGAATCCCCAGCTGGGTTAAAGTGTGTGCAGTCTCCATACTTTAGCAAAGCCATAATTTAAACAATGTAAAAGAGACTTTTTCTATAACTTGTGACCTAAGTGAACCTCAAGCATACTCAACCTGCTTATTTGCATGGATGATTGCAAGAACTTAGCAATACAATGACACATATAGCAGAAAGGTATCTTCCCCAGGTATGTTTGGCAAGTGTTTTTGACAGTTAAGCAAGTGTGCAAATAATAACTGAGAAAGATGTTAATTATATGGGAATAATTTGTTCTTGGTAGCAGGATAACTTTCACCAAAATATATACCTGACTCTATTATGCACACCTTTATGCCTTCTGTAATTTTAACTTTTAAAATATGCTTCTCTTCATTAATACTAAGATATTGGTATTAATTAACTGATATTAGTATTAATATCCTTGTATCCTAGGATATATTTCATTTTTTGTCCTTACAGAACCCTATATTCTATACCTGGCTTTTTTAAAAAAACTTTTTTCAGCAAGTGCTATTTAATGAAATAGAAACTGAGGCAGAATTACAAATTGATCATGTTAATCAAGTAGTAATCAATCATAGATTAGCCCAACAAAAGCACATTTTAATTCCTTTAGATAGAAAATAGTTCTTATTTAAGAGCCTGTCATTGTTTATTGCCCTTTACCCCACTGTAGACTATTTGGCCAACCAAGCAATTATAGGAGGAGACAAGAAAATTTCAGTCTGTTTGGTATTATTGTGTAATGACCATGAAGAAATTGTCAGATTGGCAGCACCCACACATTCAGAGTAAAGAAAGTAGCTTGCTAAAGCCAAATAAGAAGTTTCTTCCTGATTAAATCTCAGAAGAGATAGTCCCAAGACATTTATTTAGTTTCTTTATGGATTCGAGTAGCTGCACAGTTAAAAAAAATGCAACTCTGGGTGGAATAAAAAGACAATAAATTCAGTTGGGGTGCTATTCCCCCTGGGTGAGATGAAGTGTGCAGCTGAAGGAGAAGTGTGGGCCCAAGAATGTTGTCAGTAGCACACAGCTTCCCTGAAAGGAGGCAGCACATTTCAGAGGGGCTCTATGATGACTCGACAGCACTAGCTCAACTCAGCCAGCAGGGGGAGGCCTTCTCGCCACTGCTGAGTCATCGCTGCCAGCTCGCTGCCGCCATCTTTTTGCAGGACATCTCAACACCACAAATTCATTGCAGGGACAACTCACTGAGGGCTAGCAGGCTGTCAGAGAGGGGTGGCGATGATTAGGGCTGTGCCGGATGGAAAGTGAGTAGGGGTGGAGTGTCAAAATGGAGACTCCCCCACTGTCCTGCAAGTTTTTTACAAGTAATTTTAATGTTGCTTAATGTTTGAGGGTGTCTCACTCTAAAAATAAGGGCAGTTTTGGGAAGCAATGGGGTAAAAAAGCTGTGGGAGTGGGGTGTCAAAATGGGAAGCTGCCACCGCCCTGCAAAAACATAGTAGCCAAAGACATAAAGCACCTTCTAATTTTAGTAAAATGGGGGAAAAAGGACAGACAAATCAGTTTCGTATTGATCAATTCATCATTAGCAAAGGCTAACCATTTTCTGATAATTAAAGTCAGCCCTATTTCTTTCTAGCATTGGCAAAACTCTACCAGCTGTCCCACTGCTTCTGAAAATGATGCTTTGATGTGCAATTTTGTTTTCTACTCAGAAGAACATCCATAATGGGGTCCTGAGAGATCAGATCCAATTGCTTTAAACTGGGGCACTGCAAAACCTCTAGCCACAAAGCCTCAATGGACAGTAATCTAATAACTGTTTCTTGAGAAGAGGTGGCTATTTTGTTTAGTAAATCTGAAAAAAAAAACTTAATTGCATCTCATTAAGAATAATTTCATCTGAAAGAGGAGGAGAATGAACCCATCCCAGATATTACTCTTTAGGGCTTCTCTGCCCTATAGACCATTGGCTGAGCCTTCTTACAATTTAATACCAGCTAAGAAGCAAGCTAAATTTTCCAAAGTTATCAGAGCATTGTTTTTATTATTCTCATCTTTTCAGAGCTTACTTTTTCACACACTCCCCAATCAAAAAATTCTAATTAAATTCAAGGAAACATACTTTGCTAAGATATTATCTTCTGTGCGGAGATGCTTAAGTCATTGCTATGTTTTCCAAACTTCCTATACACTGAGACATTAATGTTTGAAAAAGCCTATAGCACTACCTAATTATTCAGTAATTTATTGCATCTCTTCTGCATGTCAAAATTCTTCCTGCCCAAGGGCACATCCAACTGATAAAGGTTTAGCCAACAACCTTAGATGCACCAAACTCCAAAATTAAAGGTAAGTTTATTTTAAAATGCCAACATCACCAAGGATTTTTGTGCTACCCAATATGATTCAGTGTAGCATACAAAAGTGCCTGCTGATCCTAAGACAGTTACATCATTTTTGAGTGGGGCAACCAAATAAACAAAGGGCTCAAAAGAAGATCTAAGCTTGTTTCCAGTAAGTCTGATGTAGAGAGGATGCACAATCTATACAAACAGAAACTAGGTATACTGGCCTTGAATAGTCATAGTCATACTAATATTAAAAGCACAGAGGTGCTTCCAGGGTAAAAAAATTAATTGGTGACATCACCATCGCCTGGGGGTTCCTTTATGTCCCTGGCAGGAGCAGGAGGAAAAGATGGGAGCTAACCCTGCCTCACAGGACCACTTGGGTCTCGAACATGGGCTTGCTAACTTCCAACCCAGTATCCTAACCACATGAGCCACTATGCTCTTTTGCCTTGCATAGTTAAAACAGGTTTACTTAGTTCTTACATTACTGCATTTCGTCTCTATCTCTTTCCCAGAGTTCAATTTGAAGTAAACTTAGCTAGGCATAGCTTTCAGTGAACTAGCATTCAACAGATATGCAATTTTTAAGATGGAATATTTTCAAAATAACAACATGATACCTAAAAACATACCTATATAACAACATGATACCTAATAACAACATGATACCTAAAAACCAATAAATTTATGATGGTGTGGACTGCAGTGTCCTTTGTCAAAGAAACTGAGTTGCAAGTGGGATCTAATCCATGCAAGGGTAGTCATCATAAATTTGTAATATTTTAGCTGCCTCAAGATTGTCTGTGTATATGTACTTTTTTCCCTAATATGGTTTCTGCCTGGAAGACACAATTAAATAAGTTATTTTCTCCCACTGGCAAAACGGCTCCTCTCCAAAAGTTACATTTTAATATACCAGTACAGGAAGAAGAAAGAGGAAAAATTTCATAATATTATGCAAGCTTCCCTTATACAATTCTGACAGTCTCCAATAAAAATAAATATGTATATAAATGATTTTTAAAAATAACAATATAATGCCAGCTTGCCTTAAACTGTAAGCAAGCGACCAATGCTATAATTATGGGAAAGAATAAATGCTTATGATTCCTATATTTGGATTTTTACAAATTAATAGCATTGAAACAATTCTAAATCTAGAATGTAATTCCCTTATGCCTGTGAGCATACCATAGAAGTATAGTACATTCTAAGTATAACTGGTAAAAAAAATAGTCAGAAAGTTATGAGTTTCTATTTAATAATGTATTGACATGCAGAATAAAACTGAATTGGAGACTTTTGTTATACTCTCCTGACAACTTAAGTTGTTTCTCACAAAGCATCTGAAGAAATCACACTTTTGATGGCCCATGGGATACAGTTTGCCTACATATCAATTTCTACATAGGGAGAGTTGTGCTGTGCCCATTTTTGTTTTCCTTTTAATTTAGCCATCATGTGCATTCCTTCTAACAGCTTCCAGCAGATAATTGATTTAATATCTTCATAACAGAACCCAAATTAATTATACTTGTGAAGTTGAGAGAAGAGAAAAATCCGTTTCTCCCAAATGACAGAAATACATATAATAGATGCGCGCATGATGGTTATGCTTTCTGACAAATCTTTATTGGCTGAGAAAACAGAATTATTATTTCATATCAATGGTTCTTAATCTGTCGCATGGCATCCCACTAATCAGTCTATAAAAGAATGTGAATCCCACCATGACAGAAATAAAAAGCTCATTTTTTTTCTGAAAAGGATAGTTGCATGTTTATGTGCAATCTTCTATCTTTCCATTTATTAATTTGAACTTAAAAGTTTTTATGCTGCACAGACTGTTTCTGAGTTTCCCTTATATTACATGTTATGTGAACTACTGAACGAAAGTTAGTTTTCCATGATCATATCTTTTTTTTAAAAAGTCCAAAGGTTATTAATAGACAGGCGAATAAAAAGATTTTTAAAAGAGTAAACAGAAGAAAGACGCAAAACTTGTTGATCCACAAGCCAACTTAAAGCAACTGAGTGATTTAATAAAAGCTCAAGATAACAGCTAAAAAGAAATTCTATTTCTTTAGCACTTGATAAGGAATAGATGACATGACAGGCTGGTATCTGGGTCTCCTTTTGTTCAGAGACTGTTTTCGAAACAAAGGGCCCATCATTAAATAGGAAAAGCAGAGAGCAACACGCATTTCCTTGGAACCAATTTTAATGATAAAATGCATTACCCGCTGTCAATCAAAGAAAAACAGAATATGTTACCATGCCTGTGTGACAAAAAGGCTATTTCTCAAAGTAGTACATAAGAACCAGGACATTCAAGCATGACAAGTGCTTTGCTATTGGTTTTTTTTCAACAGACACCCCATAGGTTGATCACAACACACAATTTCAGTTCCATTTATTTGAAATAAAAAGGAAGTGGCTTTTCTGCTTGGTAAATAACACACATTTGTCTCTGTGAAATTGAAAACAATGAGACAAATTTAATAGAAATGGCAAAGGAGGCTGACAAAAAGAATAGCATAAATATTTAGGGTCTACAGTCATTTCCCTCCCTTTTTATTCTCCTGCTCCTAAATTTTGAGACAGTTAGGAGACATTTAAAGACTGCATAACCGGGCACTCTTTAAAGCATATTGTTACGGCTACTTAGCTTCTTTTACGGCTACTTAGCATACAAGGGAAAATCAACACCAGGGGTGGGATCCTACCAGTTCAGTCTGGTTCTATAGAACCAGTAGCTCTGAAGAGCAGCTGACACCGAACCGGTTTGCTGGGACAAGGTTTTGGTCTGCTGTTTGGCCCTCCCACCCCCCTGGGCTCTAGGCTGTCCTTTAGTGGCTGCGTTTTCCTCCTCAGCTGCTTTGCGCGGCACAGCTGAGTACTGCTCGTCAACTGGAGAAGGTAAATGCTCGCCAGAGCCGATAGCGTGCATGCACGTGTAGCGAGTGTTTGATGGACATGTGTGTGCTCCCTGAACCGGTTGTTATGCTGGTCGGATCCCACCCCTGGTTAACACTGCAAGGAACTTGCACTCTTTTTAAAAGGCAATATAATATTGTGGCCAAGGAAAGGAACTGCGTGTCAGAAAGTCTCCGGTTCAAACCTTAAACTGATTTGCTGGCAGTCCTGGCAAAATGTTTCTCTCGCAGGCTAACAAGTCTGGCCGGCTGGAAGATGAATAGTTGTCTGCCACACCTATTCATCTTCAGCCCCCTGTTTTTTATTCCCATAGCTAGGGTGGGGCCTCGTTAGTAGCGGTGGCTCTTCCTTCCCCAGGATCGGCCCATGGCTTTCCACTGCTCTCCTCGTTTCCACCTTCTGCACAACTGCACGTCAGGCACTGGACCCAGTTGTTTCTCCTCTTCTTCATCAACCACCTCCAGGCTGTTGACTCTCCATCTGAGGGCTGCTCCAAAAGGATCGGCCCAACGCATTAGGTCATCTCAAGAGTACATTTCCCATAGTGTCCCATTTGGGGAGCTAAATGAGAGATCAAGCCACAAGTTACAGATTCTCAGTAGTAGCATTGGTTCTCTGCAACAGTTTCCCTGCGGAGACCAGGCTGTCTCCCTCCCTGACTTTGTTCGGAAAGATGCTGAAAACATACGCGTTGCAGAGGGTATTCTAACCTAATTGACCCATCTCCACTTTTATTTTTGAATGGTTATTTTATTTTTATTTAGTTTGGATGATTTACTCTGTTTCTCCTTATATCACTTTAACCACCAAGAGCCGTTATATTGCAGAGAGACACAAATACAATAAAAAATAGATATCATTCCAATAATTGAGTTCATACTTGGTATGCCTAGCTGCTTTCATCTGAATGTAAATGCAGCCACGTTCTAAACAGCAATACAAATCACCCAAGCAGTAAAACACAGAAAAGAGGCAGAGATGGCACAGAATATAAAGGCAAAAAAAAAAAAAAAAAAAACACCATCTAAGAGAGAATAGAGAGGAAGTTCATAGCTTCTCATCCAAAGGCAGTATCGGCTGATGGAAGTATGGTTATATGTATAATTATCTAATATCTTCCCTATAATATTTTGTCTGGTTTTGTAGGTTGATCTACATTTATAGTATAACAGTTAAGTTTTTACCTAAATAAATTGGTGATCATTTGAACTGAAGAAAAAATTCTGACATTTAACAATTCTTATAAAAAATTATAAATGCCAGAAATTTTGTTGACTTCTAAGTGATTGTAGAATGGTGCATTGTTGTTATATGAGCCATGGTGGCAAAGTGGTTAGAGTGCAGTACTGCAGGCTACTTCTGCTGACTGCTGGCTGCCTGAAATTTGGCAGTTCAAATCCCACCAGGTTCAGGATTGACTCAGCCTTCCATCCTTCTGAGGACCCAAATTATTGGGGGCAATATGCTGACTCTGTAAACCACTGTAAACTGTTTAGAGAGAGCTGTAAAGCACTGTAAAGCGGTATATAAGTCCAAGCGCTATTGCTATGTGATGACAGAGAAATTATTTGGAACGTATGAATTACATTTAAAATGTATGTTGGAAATAGGAAGAATAAGAAGCAACATTCTATAGTGCTTTAGTGAACATGTAAAAAAGGCTAAAAACAAAATTGAATTAAATGCATACATTAATACAGAGGATTTTGAAGATTAATAGCCAATTAAATCCAGAACTTTTGCTTTTAAGATTAGTGGGTAAACAGTTTGGAAAGAGTCATGGAAGATTATTTCAATATATGATTACTGCGGCAAGATCATTACATACTCAAAGATGGAAAGATTCAGCATTTCCTACTCATGGAAGGAATGGTGTAAAACAGATGGAAACACTGAGGGAATTTGCTGAGATGGCCGAACTGACTTCTTTGATTACAGAAAAGTCATTACTGACATTTATCAATGACTGGAAAGCCCTTGTGGACTTTTTGCACAAAAAAGAAAATGATTTTGTGACCTATGGGTTTTGATGATTAGACAGAATAGGTTATAGCAAGAAGGAAAATATGATGTATCTGAGAGAGTGAGAGATTTGATTACAATTATATGCATATCTACCAAGCCACTTTTTAATATTTCTCTTCATGTTTTCTGTCTTTTAAAATTTTTGTAATTTATTTTTTTCTTTCTTCTTTTTCTTTCTTTTTAATTTTTTTCCTTTCAATGTATTTTGAACTACACACATGCACACACACACACACACACACACACACACACAAATGACATTTAAAAAATTCTGGCATTTAACTAGAAGGTGCTGATTGTTCTCTTCTTCTGACTTATACCAGAAACATTTGAACCACAAGCTCAAAGGAGAAATTAGTGTAGTATTTATGTAAGCCATCAGAAAGAAAAATAATGTTTGTTACATATCATATACATATGATTTGGGGGTAAACAAATGAGGCAACGTGCAAAAAGAGAGTAAGAAATAGTTAAAGAAACAAAGAAAGAAGAAAAGAACAAAAATCTCAATGTATTTTTTTAGATTTTACCAAAACCATTCACTATACACCATCACTTTTTTCTTTGCAAACTGTCCTATTTATACAACATCCCTACACTGATTAAAACAATCACTTGCTGTACATTAATGTCAAGTTTATCGAACACCTTTTCATTGTTAACCCTATCCTTGTTTCATCATTCAGCTATCTTAAGTATTCCAGCCCATATGTTTCTCTTGGTATATTCAACTCAAATGGCCATAAAACAAATTAGACAGAAGTAATATAGCTGCACCCTTCATTCAGTAGACTGGGGAAATAACTGTCCATTGAGCTTAATGGATTGTAAACAACATACTGCATATAAATCAAATTAACTATGTTTGCAAAGCACGTATCTAATTTGAAATTAGATTATGAGTTCTGTTTATCACAGGGAACTCACAAAAGTCCCCTTCTACTGCATATGCAATATTCCCTCTTGACTATAAAGAGATATTTCAAGTCCTTTCACCATGATCAAGTCCTTTCACCATGCTCATGTTGGGCCCCATCAATTTTTGAAGACAATAATTCTCAAGGTCAGTTTTTTATAGATACACCAAAGGAAGTCTACACAGGTAGTTCTTGACTTACAACAATTTGTTTACTGTCATGCCCCTGGTGGAGACTGACTCTGAGGGAGAGGAGGAACAGCCGACAGGGAGTGGCAGTATGGCTCCGGAGGTTGTGGAGGAGGCTGGGGAAGGGCAGAGACCGGCTGGGCAGCCAGAGGAGAACCCAGGCCCATCCCCTCTCCATCCTAGGGCATGCAGGGAGGAGAGGATAAGGGAGAGATCCTCTTCATGGGCTGTAGCTGTAACAACTGGATAAGATGATGGACCTGCGTACTGGCGAGTGCTGGAAACAAAACATGGAAATATCTCTAGTTTATGGATCCTCTCTGAGTTTGGCGTCCTTCCCAGTGTGTGTTCTGTTATCTGTGGACGTCCTCCAGCCCTTATCTTGCCTGGTTTGTGTTGTTTTTTTACTTTTTATAATTTAAACGGCATTTTCCTCCTTCTGGTAGCTGCTCGTGTGGGAATTTTTTGTCTCCAGTGAAGGATATTTGGAGCTTGGAAGCAAAGTGAAGGAATAAAAGGAGCTTCACCTGTTTTTTGTGACTGTGTTTATTTTGTATCCCCCCCTGGGTCATCACATTTAGTGACTATTCAAAGTTACAATGCCACTGAAAAAAGTGACTTATGACCATTTTTCACACTTATGACTCATGCAGCATCCCCATGGTCGTGCGATCCAATTTCAGATGCTTGGCAACTGACTCATATTTATGACAGTCCTGTGTCCCAGGATCGTGTGACAAGGTTTTACGACTTTCTCACAAGCACTGTCAATGGGGAAGCCAGATTCACTTAACAAATGTGGCAAGAAAGGTCATAAATTGGGGCAAAATTCTTTTAACAAATGTCTCATTTAGCAACAGAAATTTTGGGCTCAATTGGTGTTGAAAAGGACTGCTTGTATAACATGCTTTGGATAGGGATCACTCACAAAGGGAAAGTCTGATAGTATTTCCATAGTAACTCTGTAATCAATTACTTCAGACAGAAAACTTGAGCCATTTCTACAATAGAAATCTATTATCTATAAATAGTGTACATGGAGGGGGAGGGGTGAGACAGAAACTGTGTACTTTAATAAATTACAGGTGTAAAACAATTATACAATGTTATATTTATTTCAGGAGAAGAATACTATGTCTTTCAATAAATTAAAGATGTGAAATAACTATACAGCTTTATATTTATTTATACTATTGGGGGGTTTGACATCCTTTGGGGGTTTATCTGTCTACATAATGTGTGGGCCTCAAATAAACCCCTATGTTATTACACAGATACTTAGCAGATTGACAATTGTTTCAGTAGCAACCTGAGGATCATTAATATATTTAGCTACTTTTTAAAGCACTTATTTTTACACATGCAAAATCTTTCTCCCTGGTGCAAAGACAAAGTAAAGAGACAAAGATATAACTGCACTGTTGGCAATTATTTTTCAGTTTATCTGGTGGAATGTTTATTCTGCAACCTCCATGCATGATTAACAGTTTGTGTATCCTTCACCTGTAATCAATAGCTGTGAAGTCTTGTATTAGCTGTAGAGATTAGATAGCCCTTGATAATAAATTCCATTGATTTCCACATCTGAGCTGTAATAATCCCACAACATTTTTCAGCATTTAAATTAAAAAGAAATATATAGCTTTCAATAAGTGGAAATATCATCCTGATTATATGATGTGACCTCTTTAAACTCATCCCTCCAGATGAATAAAAGCATCTGATATAATAAAATGTGAACGAGTGTGTCAACAAGCATGGAAATGAAAAAGCAAAAAAAAGGAGCCAGAAAGGGCTTGTTATAATTTTTAAAAGGAACGTGCTTTTTCTTATATCATTTCTCTAAACTATTTTGTTTCTGGGTAATGCTGGGAGGAAATTGAGACAAACAGATTCAACCTCCATTCCCCAATTTACTTAGATTTGGCAATTTCTCTGTAGCTCCTGCTGCTTTTTGAAAAGAGCACATTTTAGTTCCTCATTATAAGTAATATTCATGTTCAACCCATCCTGTTCTTAGTTAATCCCTAACTGTAAAGTTATAGTCCACATACTGAAATGTACAGCTCGAGGAGACTTCACACTAATATATTTTCTAGTCCCTTCCATTATGTCTGCTTTTTTAAATAGAAGGTGGAGAAAGCAAGTGCTTTGAATTAAAATTCTTTTGTTTTGTCCCCCTTTCCGCCCGCTTTTACTAGAAATATACTGGTAGATATCACACAAATATAACTGTAGGTATCACACCTACAGTGAGAATTAAGAGCACACAGATCTTACTGCTGGCAAGATACGCAATCTCTTTCTCTCTTTACCTCTGCTCCCTGCAGAAGCATCAGGACTAGATGGGAATAGATGCTATGATATGGTGGGATTAATTAGGATAAATCTATGTTCACATTTTTGTACCATCAAGATATTTAACTATTTAGGATTCTCCCTTCATCCAATACACAAACTTATCACTTGCATTGATTGTTCCACTTTTTTTTTTAAATTTCTGCACCTGTTTGTATATGGACCTCAATCCAGTATTAAGAAACACGCTCTTACTCCCTTACTGAAACTACTGTAAGCATGTTGGGGTACTTGCATAAACAAGAACCAAGTCAATCTTATCCTTCATTTTTTGGTGAAGTAATAATATTTTGTATTTTTTCTTTCTTTCTTTCTTTCTTTCTTTCTTTCTTTCTTTCTTTCTTTCTTTCTTTCTTTCTTTCTTTCTTTCTTTCTTTCTTTCTTTCTTTCTTTCTTTCTTTTTCTAGAACCACCTATCTCAAGCAAGGGACTTTGGATGGTAAACAATTGTCAAACAATTAAAAACTAATATATCTAAAAAAAAATCCCTGCAACAACTTTTCACAGTAGGAAGATAGCAATAGCACTTAAGACTGCTGTGATTGCTATAATAATGCTATTATATTAACTATCCTTGTATCTGTGCATTTTCTACTTAATCACTTGAGTTTGAGTGATAGAGTTAGAGTACAAATTTGACAAATAATAGCAATAGCATTTAGAGTTATATACCATTTCATAGTGCTTTACAGCCCTCTCTAAGCAGTTTACAGAGTCAGCATATTGCCCCCAACAATCTGGGTCTTCATTTTACCAACCTTGGAAGGATGGAAGACTGAGTCAACCTTGAGTCGCTGAGAATCAAACAGCTGGCATTCCAATGAAGAACAAATTGGTCTTTAATTTGTTGTCGGAGAATTGCTGGCAGCCGGCAGTCAGGAGAAGTAGCCTGCAGTACTGCATTCTAACCACAGTGCCACCACGGCTCTCAAGAGTCCACTAAGACCTCCTTCTAATGGCAGTGTAATTCTTGGTTAGCATATTTTGATCTCTAGGGTGACATGAAAGGATGGATGTGAAGATGTATGGGGTAAAAACTGATTTGTGCAATTTCCTTTCTAAAGGTAACTGGCACTGCAGTTGGGCATTCCTGACCTAGGATTTGCCCCTGTGGATATTCTATCTCAAACCAGAAGTTCATGACTGGAATAAAATGGAATTAGGAACAGTATACAGGTAGTCCTAAACAGGTAGTCCTAAACAGGAACAGTATACAGGTAGTCCTAAAGTCCCATTTAATGACTGTTCAAAGTTACAACGGCACTGAAAAAAGTGACTTATTACCAGTTTTCAAACTTATGACCATAATAGCATTCTCACAGTCATGTGATCAAAATCCAGACACTTGGAAATTAACAACAGTTTGACTAATTTAACAACCACACTGATTCACTTAACAACGATGGCAAGAAAGGTAGGAACATGGGGGCAAATTCACTTAACAAATATTTGACTTAGCAACAGAAATGTTGGGCTCAATTGTGGTCATAGGCTGAGGAAAACCTGTATAAGAACATGATGCTTACTCACACTTTAATGTACATAGCTGTATTTTAAGCTGTTTGAATCAGCGGACAGTGATTAATCAGTCAGTTATTGCATTCAGAAAATATTAACAAGCATCCAGCCACTAGTACTGGCATAAGGCAAATTAATTATAACCATTTCTGCTCTTTCCAGGTTTTTACTGAATAATTACAATCACTTAGGTAAGGGAAAAAATGTGCAGATGGATGACACTGCCATTAGTCGGTAATGCAGACTTTTAAAATAAACAAAAGAGGACAACATTGTGCTCAGTGCAAAAAATATATATCTGCCTTTCTGTTTTCTTGAAAGCAAATTCTTCTCTGTGAGACATAAAAGCCTCCCTAGGGACAATTCAAATGAGAGTCACAGGACAAACAAAAAGAGATATCAGTGAAACCAAATACTTTTGCTCGTTTAACAAGTTCCTGTGATTTCAAGTCAAACAACATCACAAAAAGATCTGGCTGGCAGCTTTCTTTTATTCTTTGTCTTATTTTTCCAGAATGAAGTATCTCAAATATCTGGTGCAGGGGAGGAAAGCAACTTAGCTATCATAAGGATCAAATAAATATTGTTAAACTCAGGTTGATTTTCTTCTGTTAGAAACCCCAATGTTGACTTCACACTATACTTGTTTTCTTTCCATTGCATTCATTTCTATTCCACACTTTAAGCAAAACTTCAAAATTTCTGGTTTGGCTAAGGCTTTAGATGAGTTAGAAAAGCTGAATTAGAATGCAACAAGCAAAGTTTCTCAGAGAGCTAAATCCATAACCTCAACAAGTTTTTGTTATATATATACACACACACACCAAGCCTTCATGCCATCAGAATGCAAAAATACATAGTAATCTGACATGGAGCTCCATTAGCTTTCCACAGAAAAAGCCAGCTCGCCACTGAAATTTAAAATGACTTTTGGTATCAAGTCACAACCAGGTAGGATCATGGCTGCAGGCAGTATTTGGGTCTACTTCCCCCACCCCCCATTTTTGCCCCATCCTTCTGTTAAAATTCTCTTCTAGAGATTATTCATCTTCCATTCCTTGAAATAGGCTGAAGAGGAAACAGACGTTGGAGAATAATAAAGAATGGTGGGGTGTTGAGGGTGAAAAAGAGAGGATCAAAGAAAGCATGAGTGGCATCAATCACATTGGGTCATATGAACTGCTTGTTTCTGTCCCTCTACCATGAAGCTGCCAACTAAAGAAATTGGGGAGGGGCATAGAAAGGTCATACTCTCCTGAATTAAATAATCTTTGAAGCAGAGGTTCAGTCACAAGTATCATTCACAAATATTATTTTCTTCAATTTTAGATTATTTTTTAAGATGTTGAATTACCACTTACCAAAATGTTAATATTATGTAGGACCCAGCAAAAGCCAAATACCTTTAAACCCCATATCTACAAATCACTTTCTCTCCCTACTTCCAGTTCATAATTACCCACATAATTGTTTTCCAGACCCTAGATTCCTATTTAATTGTGATTTGTAAAGGAAAAAATAGTTTTCAAACATTTAAAACTCAAATAGAAAAATACAAATCCTCTTAGTAAGATACAGGGATGTTATTAAAAAAGAATTAAAAATTGAAATATATTCAGTTCTGAAAAGAGTAATGGCTGGATATTGGCAACTTTCTTTTGAAAATATGACCAGTTCTGGTTGTTTACCCATAGTGTTTTGTTTTTCATTATTCAATTAAACAAAAACCAAACCAAACATATAAAATACCAAAATAGAAAAAAAGGCAAAGAAACCTAGAAACTAGGCAAACAAACAAAACATAAAATTTGGTATTAAACAGAAATGTAGGATTTACTATGACTCAAAGGAAGATTTTCCAGTCTGAATGAGGCTCTTCAGTTCTGTAAGCAACTGAAAAATATTGTAATTCTGAAAGTGATTCTACATACAGACTATCTAGAACAGTGGTCGACAAAGAGTGGGCCGGGAACCACTAGTGGTTCACCAGAAAATTTTGGTGGTTCACAGAGAAATGTTACCCCCAAAGCACCCCCTAAAGCAATTAATACAGGCTGCATGGGAACACAAGGCTGCACCACCCACATGGCCCGCGGGAACGCAAGGCTTGTGTCACTTGCATTGCAAACAACATGAGGTAGTGAGGGGAGGTGGAAAGGATGGAGGGGAGAACTTGCCCCACCCACCCCATGCACCTGGCCTGGACACCGGGCTGCTTCTTTCTGCTTCTTTCTTCTTCTGCTTTTGGCTGTATGCAAGGAAAGCAGCAAAAGTGTTTCTTTCTCTCCCACAAACTCCACCAGAAATGGGTCTTTGGGACCCTGCAAGGCATTCTGCTCCAAGAGGCTGCGCTGGCACAACAAGTCTCACAAAGATTCATTTCTGGTGGAGTTTGGAGGAGATAAAGAAAGACTTCTGCTGCTTCTGCTGCTTTCCTTGCATGAAGCCAAAAGTCTCTCTTTCTCTCTCTCTCCCTCCTCCCTGAGAATGGGGCTGGAAGCAGTATCCTGCGATCCCAAATAAAGAATGATTGATTGGTAGAAAAACAGGGTGGGGAATTTTCCTGCAGACTTTTTTGAGGATTTTCCCAGGGTCTCTGCAGAAAGCAGCAGAGACCCTGGGAAAACATCAGCAAGCCACCGTCAGTCAAAATTATGAATTTGGTGGTCCCTGAGGTCCAAAAGGTTGGCGACCCCTGATCTAGAATGGTAGGAAAGGTGAAGGTTGATAACAAAAACATACCCTGGTTAGGAACATATAGTGTAAAGGAGGAAGGAACAACTGTGAGGAACAGAAAGAAGGCCATAACCAAGAGTGGTCAGATAAAAGAAGTCTGACCACTCAACTTTGTAATCCAATTGTCTCAGGCAAGACCCTTCCTAATTCTCATGAACATGAAAGGACAGATGGGGAAGCCCATTCATACTTGCAATATCCTATTATTACAACTGCAGAGTAAAAACAGTGTCATGCAGGACTTTGGTTTCTTAGCCTGGTCTGCCTTGGAGGGTTTTTCTTCTGGTAAATTGCTGGTTTTTGACTTGCTATACCCATCATGGCAGTCATTTCTTTAAGCATTAATGACATATTTCCCACTTATCAATATCAAAAAGATCCATAAAATGAGTGGATGCCTGTTAATGGCTTGCCATTTGTTACTATCTTAAGACAAAGGAGCTGTTTTCACCATTGTCACTATGGAAAATTATAGTAGAGGGTTTTGTAGAGTAAGAGGTCATGGGAAGAAATCTCTTTGCAAATGTAGACAAGGTCTAAAATTGCTCCTCTCTTATGAAGCATTCCTAGTGATGTAATTTTCTTAAAAGAAAGACAATTAACAGCTGTTGTGTAAAATAATTATATCTACCAAATGTTGTTGCCCAGAAATATGAATGCATAATTGTTCCTGCCATCTGTTAATTATGCTATTAACTACTTAATCATTTATATATATATAATTTGAGTTCTATGCACTTTTAAATAGCTTTCATACATCCTCTGCTCTCATTCTGACAGAACTAAGACATTAAAAACATCGACATGATTCTGCAGAGTAGTATTGTACCACAATTCCCCAGATAAAAGTGCCTTCTTATTCTGGACAATTTGTGCAACAAGAAAGACAAAATAGAAAATTATCTTCATTATGTTGAATAATGGCACCAATTAACAAGATACAAACCATCAGTTTCCGGGTTGCCACATGGAATACTGAAATTGAGTTTTCTGACTGAGGAACTGTTTAAACAGCAGGAGAAGAAAGAACATTCAAAAACTAGCAGGTGAATTTACTGTGACCACTAAATGGAATATGGTCACCAGATAATTGGCCAGAAAGAATTAACACCTTTTCTGGTAAGAAAGCAGACCTCAAAAACCTTCCTTCTTGCTGCTTGAGACAAAACCTCTTAAGCCAAAGGAAATGACTTGAGGTTTACACATGCTTTATTACTTGCAACTAATCAATAGTAAAACACAAAGAAAAGTTCCCACCAGTGGTGGGATTCAAAGATTTTCACTACCGGTTCTGGAGGCGTGGCTTGGTGGGCATGGTGTGGTTTGGAGGGTGTGGCAGGGGAAGGATATCGTAAAATCACCATTCCCACCCTACTCCAGGGGAAGATTACTTCAAAATCCCATTTCCTGCCCATCTTAATAACCTGCTTTCCAGCTCCGTTCTCCTGTGCAGGGCAACAAAAGAAGACCCAGCCAATCATCTGGGACTCGGGAGGCAGAGAGTGGGGTCAGTCAGAGGTGGTATTTGCCAGTTCTCCAAACTACTCAAAATTTCCGCTACTGGTTCACCAGAACTGATCAGAACCTGCTAATACCACCTCTGGTTCCCACCCCTCCAATACATAATGAGATAGAAATACTGTATTTTTCCATCATAGGTCATCTTCTCCAGTTAGAATCAACTCATTTATGTATTTGGAAGAAATTGCTGGGGCTCTCCTGCTTTGCAAGGTGATAGGAAGTGAGGTTTACAGGTGCTGCTGTTTGATGGATGCATCAAAGTCTCCCATTGGATACTGCCTCCACAACATTACACATTGTTCAGTGTGGACAATGTGTAAGTCTCTCACTGGATATTGTCTCCATATCAGTACCTTTCTATAAGCCATTAAAAAAATTGTTTTGGATACCATATGGATAGTGTGATTTGTGATGTATTTCTGATATTGTTCTGGACCCTCAATTTTACTTGTGGTGATTGCTATAATAATGCTATTATATTATCTATCCTTGTATCTGTGCCTTTTCTACTTAATCACTTGAGTTTGAGTGATAGAGTTAGAGTACAAAGTTGACAAATAACAGCAATAGCATTTAGAGTTATATACCATTTCATAGTGCTTTACAGCCCTCGCTAAGCAGTTTACAGAGTCAGTGTATTGCCCCCCAACAATCTGGGTCTTCATTTTACTGACCTTGGAAGGATGGAAGACTGAGTCAACCTTGAGTCAGTGAGAAGCAGACTGCTGGCAGTGAGCTAAATTAGCCTGCAATACTGCATTCTAACCACTGCACCACCATGGCTCCTATAAGTATACTTATATGTATATGTAAGTATTCAGGAAACATTTTCTTCTGGGGATGTTATATGCATGAGCCCCATGAATAATTTAATAGTATTGCCAACAATTATGGTACTGATTGGAAAGATGTGCATTGAAGCAGTTTTATTTGAGATGGTTCAAATCTACAGGATTCTTTTCAGTACCAAGAAACTAAATACCAGATTTGTGGAGATAAATATGTCTATGCTGCGGGCTCTGAAGAATGTGAAAAAGTTAGCACAAGTAGATGGTCTGCAGAATTCTCTCAGAGCCACCAGGATTTTATCCCTTTTATTAAGGGTGACAATAGTGTGATATGTAATGTACCTTCTGCTTTCTAGTGACTAGATACATGCACCCATGGCTCCCTTGGGCAACTGAGAGGAGGATTTGGAAGGAAATAAATGCACCTTTTAAAGAAAGGGAGGTTCTATCTTAAAAGAGACTGTGGTAGACCTCTTCATGAAGGAACCATCTCTCAGTGCAGTCAATTTGGAAAACTGCAGTCATTCTCTAATCTCCCTTTCTTGGTGAATATTTATGAGAAGGCAATGTGGAGCCAAAAACATACCATTACTGCTTCCTCCCCCCATTTTCTCAACAACAATCCTGTGAGGTGAGATTGTCAGGACTTGAATGGGAAATGGGCATCCTCTGGTTCTACTGAACCTTTTAGCAGTGTTTGATGCCACTGACTATAGCATCTTGCTAAATAGTCCGGGGATGTTTCATACCTGACCAGAGAATACTAGCCAGTACTAATAATAACCTACTAACTTCAGTAGGTCAGGCTAGGGATGTTGTGAAAGTCTAAAGCAACGTAGGATAACTGTAAAGGAGCAGAATATAATTTGTAAATGACTTATCCAGTTTGATCCTAGCTTGATAGAATTGCAGTCATCTCAAAACAGCATCCTCTTACACTTGTACCTATTGCTTCAGAAGCAGGTAGAAGTTGTGACCAAAAGGGTAGCTTTGGCTGGTATTCCAGCTGTGGGTCTTTATTGAACAGGATAGCCTTACAAGCATGACAGAAATTTGGACTATAATGAGTCCAAAATGCAGTGGACTGATAAGAAGGTAGGTTCAGTAGTATCAAACCTATGTTGAGATCATCATGTTGTAATTAATAGCCTTCCAGGCCCAATTTAAGGTTTAGTTTTCATCTCTAAAACTGTACAGGATTGGTATCCACAGACCTGCAGGTTCATCTTTCCAGAATCACCTCACGTTATGCGTTCTTCCCAAGAAGATCTGGGCCCCACCCTTTGTGATATCACAGGGCTGGAGGCCTGTTTTCTTAGCAGAAGTCCCTACATTATGAAATACCTTTCTATTTTAGTGATCAGTGACAGATTTGGGTTACATTTCTAATTTTATTATGAATACTTTAATGTTTTATTTTTATTATACAAGGAAGCTTGAGTTGCAAGAAGGTGAGGAATATAGAAAAGTTGCAATAAATATTGAGTGACTCTATGCCAAGTTGATATTGACTGTTAATGGCCACAAAGATTTTCTCAAGAAGAATCTGTCATAAACGTCTTCTTCAGGTCTTCCAAATAAATAAGAATAAAATATAATTCAAATTACACTCCCTGAAGCTAAAGCAATACCCTGTCACAAGATGGGATTTCATGTACATTTCTAGACAGTAAAGAAACACAGCATATTTTACAAAGTATCTAAAGTTATAAATAATTTCATATAAGACATTGTGACTATCATATAAAGAAGCCTGTGTAAAGAGCAGCATTATAGTAAATAAATCCCTGTATTTATTTACTACGTGTTCTACTTGTTTTTACAACTCTCTTTATAGTGCCAGGTTTAACAAAGTACACTGGCAATTCTTCTCTATCTTCCAATTGATTTCTTCTTCCTAAGCTACTTGCAATTTCAACAAAGTGAACCTGGTATTACTAAATATTCTGTGCTACTGAAAGACTCTAAACAACTAAAGAACTCTTCCTTAATAAATACCAGAAACCAAGAGCTTCAATCAATCCAAAATCATTTAATTAAAAGCCCTCTTAGGGATCTATTGAAATGGACAGCCTCATTTGGAAGTGTTTATGGAGATGTCAATTTCCAATGAACTCTGAACTGAAGCAGATTGGGATAACTTTCCCTCAAGAGGGTGAGAATCTAATCAACCTGTTTCCAATTCAAAATGTTCCATAAAACTTCTTCAGAATCTCAATAATGTAGAGGGTAGAATGTCAAACATTCAAAGAGTGGGGGAGAGAAGGATTTAAAACCATTACCTTAGGAGGATATGATATTCAGAGATCAATAAGTCCTTCAAAAAACAGAATGGCCCTTGCAATTGGTCACCTCAATCAGAGTGTTTTGGATAGGTCATGAGATTGTGTGATGGAGAAGAGAAGAACCTTCCCTCTAGTTTCAATCACACCTCACTGTCACCAAGGGTCAATTTTTCTGTACTTGTATGTCTCTTGTATAAATAGCCAACTAATTTTTTTTCACTATCTTCCTCTGAACCTTCATTTATTCTAAATGTTCAATATTCCAACCTGATTCTTTTTCACTTCTTCTTTTTCTTTCACAATATATTCCAACATTGTATGTTGGTTAAATTGCACTGGACTATTTCCTTACATAGTCCTGCTCTTTCACTTATTTGTTCTTTCTGAATATAATTCAATTGTTATTACTGGCTTCTATTTTTAACCATGGAGGCTATTTAATAGATCACTCTGTGTGTGTGTGTGTGTGTGTGTGTGTGTGTGTGTGTGTGTCTGCTTTTTATCTTTGTATCTGATAGCTCTATGTGTGAGTGTTTCTTATATGATGATACTAGGACTAATAACACAAGAGCTAGAAGGGAGGAACTCAGTCAAATATTGTTGGCAAAGATTACTGGAACAAGTAGCTGTAACCTTCCTGGCAGCTTGAAAACCTATGTCCTGATTTCTATAAAATGAGGCACAGTTTATCCCTCAATAATAGCATAGCTTATTAGGAAGGTTCAACCCCGTTGTTAAAAAAAAAAGGCACTTGAATAATCTACATTTCTGCATTATTTTATATACTCCATGGGTATTATCTAAAATAGACAACAACTGTTCCCCTAAACCTAACTCTTCCCTATAATTGATAATAAGGGGGAACCAATGGTTAAGTTATTTTCAGAGGCTAAGGGACAAATCCCAGCTTTGAAGAAATATTGCCTGTTTTTTGGATGTGTTGGTGCAAAGATGCTCTCCGGTTTGTGAATTTATGTAATTGCTGGGTGCAGAAAGAAACACCTGGCATCACAACTGCAGGGTTGAAAAGGAGAACCTCCATCAGTTACACCCTGATTTTGCAGACTGGTGGGGGGAATGGACAAGGGGTGGCAGGGAATTTGCTTCTTCCCCTTGTATCTACTGCACTGCAAGGAAAAGGTCTATTGGAGGAAAGGATTGGATAAAGTAGTGGCCTCTAACCTTTTGGGCACCAGGGATTGGTTCTGTGGAGAGAGGTTTTTCCGTGGACAGAGGGGGCATGGTTTTGTGAGCTGCCCACTGATGGGGCTGCGCTTGTTTGCGCAATCCAGTTTCTGGCATGCTGTGGCCCAGACCGGGGTGATCCATGGACCAGGGGTTGGAGATCCCTGGGGTAAAGCACAGACACAGACTTCCCAACTTTTGGGTGGAGAGGTGCCATTAAGGCTATCATCCATCTCAGTCTTATCCTGATTCAGCCTCAGGTAATCAGCCTCAGCCAACTCAAGTTTTTTCTCCAGCCAGACTTTACTTCTGTATCTTGCTTAGAGAGAAATCAGACAACCACTATTTCTAAGCAATGTATGGGTTCTTAGTACAGGTGGGATTCAGCCGGTTCTCACCAGTTTGCCCGAACTGTTAGTTAATAGCTTATGCAGTTCGGAGAACCGGCTAATAATGAAGTGCAAGAGGGTTCCCCCCCTCCCTTCAGTTAATAGCTCCAGGCAGACAGCCAGGAACCACTTAACAGTTGCAGCTGGAATGCAGCTGATACACGCTGAATCAAGTCAATAAACAACAGAAATTGACAGGATTAGGGCAGGGAAACCCATCAATCACCCATCTAGGGATGGGATTAACCTCTTCCCTTCAGAAAGAAGGACAAGATTACAAACATTTTCTCCCTGGAGTTCCTCAAGACATTTTCTAGCTGCTACAGTGTTGGCTACTTCCGGTTTCTTCCTGGGAAAAAAGATATAGGAGGGGACAATGATGCAGCTTGATCACACAGGCAGTGAATTTAATGCATTTGTGGTCCAGCGAACTGTATTGCTTCTGCTGTGAAGCACCCACTTTAGAACATGGAGAACCACAGAATAATAGAGTTGAAAGGGTTAGTGGCTTTTGGCAGCACACCCAGGCTTTCAAATAGCATGAGCAGCTGCTCTTAGTTTTCCTCTCAGCTGTTGTGCTTGCTTTGGGGTTGACTTTTTTTAAAAGGGAATGGCTGTTTTAAGTTTTCTGCATTGTTTTAGTGGTTCCTGGCACTGTCCTTTTGGGGTGTACTTCCCTCACTCTTTTTGAAAGCCTCTAGTAATGGAGCACCCACAACTTCTGAAGGCAAGCTATTTCATTGGTTGACTGGTCTCACCCTTGGGAAAATTCTCCTTAGTCCTTGGTTGCTTGTCTCTTTGGTTAGTTTCCACCCATTGTTTCTTGTTGTGCCATTTGGTGCTTTGAAAATAGATTGACTCCCTCATTTTTGTAGGAGCCGCTCAAATTTCCTGACAGAACAATTAATCAATGGAATAACTTGCTTCCAGAAGTTGTGAATGCTCAAACACTGGAAGTTTTTAAGAAGAGATTGGATAATCATTTGTCTGAACTGGTATAGGGTTTCCTGACTAAGGAGGGGATTGGACTAAAAGACCTCCAAGGTCCTTTCCAACTCTGCTATTCTATTCTATTCTATTCTATTCTGTTCTGTTCTGTTCTGTTCTGTTCTGTTCTAAATATTGGAACAGTGCTATTTTATTGTGAGTTGGACTAAGGAGAAATTTCCTAAGGGTGAGACCAATCAAGTTGGCCATGCCCACCCAGTCACATGCTCACCCAGCCATGCCCACACAATCATTAGGGAAGAGAGCCCGTTGTTAAATTATTTGAATCCCGCCACTGGTGCTTGGTAGCCATGGGTTTGGGGAACATAGCTGGGGGCATGTAAGCATAAACATGGAAGTGAGGAGTCCAGATTAGGTGCTGAAGACAGTGAGCTCTCCACTAAACTGGGCCTCCTGGGTATTCTGTGTCTTAGTAGTAGTAGTTTTAATAGTAGTAGTAGTATCCCTGTTCCTTTGAACTTTTGGAAGGAACATGTGTTCTGAAGCATAATATGCTCATTTAAGATTGAATAAGAAAAATTCAATAGCGTGTTTTACATCACAAATTTAATATGTGATCTGCCTTGGTTTCACTCCATTTCCATTAATAAGCATCTCTTCTTTTTTTCAAGATTCTGCATATTGCTTTATTGTTAAAGCAATAATAGCCTGAAATAGTTTCTGCTAAAAATATTACAGAAATGCATATTTAATTTTAAAACATAATTTTGGTGTCATAATGTTAACAGAACCTCAGAACTACAATTTCCTTCCTGGAACTTTTATATTATTACCTGCATAAAGAGAAAAACCATATAAATGAAAGCAAATGTTACAATTCTGTCATCAGATAATGTCAAACCCAGGCAACAATAATTTTGCTAATCCTAAATATAAAGGGTTACTTGGAAAACCCAGCATGAAGCCTGAGTAAAGCCAAATTGCATTAGTTTTTTAACTGTGAGGAATTTTTCATATCAACAGTATTGAAATTAAATGGTTCTTGGGGCAAAAACTTCAAGAAAGCATAGTGACAGAATATACTTAATTAATTCTAGTGAATCTAATTTTAACAGATTCAAAGTTTTTTTTTTTTTAAGTCTCCCTCATTTCATTACCAAGTCTTAGATTTCTATTTGATCAAAAGTGACAAATATTTAATTTCCTCAGTTTAATTAATTTGGGCTGTTAAAAAAGAAGGCAATTTAATACCATGATCAGAACATTTACAAACCTAGAAACAGTATCCAGGAGAGCATTCCAAAGACAGATTAAACATTTGCACAATGCTATAAAGCTCATCTAGACCGATATCTATCATTACATAGAAATATGATTGCTTTGGCCTAATTAGCTGGCAACATGAATCTCTTCAAAAGAAGGACAGCTATCCAAGGTGGCAGTGATTTAAAGGGAATAGGAGGGCTTATGATAGGATCCTGGTGCCTACATTTGGTTTAGATCTACAAAATTATTGCTTGGCCCCTGGAGCTCCCATTACTGTTATCCTATCTCTTCTCTCAGGCTTTTCTAATGGCCATAAGGAAAAAATGCTTATTAGACATTGACATGTAAAACTGCTATTGTACATCGAAGATTTTGCAATTACCAAATCTTTGAACAATTGTAGCAGAAAGCACTCACCCATATAAAACAATGGAAGCCAAGTTACTGTTGTTAATACTGACAAGCATCCAAAACCGAGATGCAACAGACAAAATATCAGGTATATGTTATTATAATCTTAATAGTGTACCCAGAAATGTTGGGATCAAGATAGGAAAACGAACTTGATACAAAAGGACAATAAGAAAGTATGTAATTAGGGAATGTTGTAATGCCCCAGAGAGTATCTTTTACAAAACACATCATTCAGAAGGACACAGTGAAGGTATAGAAAAATATAGGGTCTAATTAATTAATACTGACTGTGACTCTGACCTGATTAGCCATCTGACGCTAAAGCAGTCAATCAGCATTATTTAAATTATGCAAAGGGGACAGTGCCCCATTCAATACAGTGAGTATGATTGGGGTTTTCTGGTTAGCTTGTTTTAATGCTTACATTCAAGGGTGGTTTTGTTGTTGTTGTTGTTGTTTTCTGACCTAAAGTGGTGCCGCTGGAGGCTTTTGGCTACTCTGTGTGGCTCTGGGGCTTTTCCCGTGTCTTTCCTGTGCTTTAGTTGGGTATGCATGAATTGAATCTCACATGCACAACAAGGCTTCAAAAGTTTCTTAATTACAACTAATGGTGCATCAAAAACTATCCTGCAATTTCTCAAATTTCCCCCATATGAAAGGCAGAAAGCTTTGCCACTTTATACTCTGAAAACGTTATTCTTCCTTTAAAACTTTTCTTGAAATGTTTTTGAAGTTTTAAAAATTATTGGATAAAGTTTGGGATCTACTGCTGCTGTTTTCAGTTCCTTCCCATTCTTTTGTTCTGCAGCCTCTCTGCTTGTCCAGGAGACTTAACTCATTCATATCTGCTCAAAATGAGGTGTTCATAACTGATGTCTTCCCTTGGGATTAAGCTGAGGTATGGAAAACCAGAGAGGTCATTATTGTTGGAGAAATAATTGTACAGTGAACGGTAAGACACACTCCTTGGCTGCCTTAAATAAGGAGGAATCTCGTAGCACTTTTTACACGAATTTTAGACTGAGACTTAGACTTAGACTCAGATTTTATTACAAGAAATTTTATTACAGGACATGAACTTTTGTGATTTGCAGCTGCACGGAGTGACCATGTGAATTTTACCCCCCCAGAATGTTATTCCTTCCTAGATAGAGCTCTCTGGGGTCCACAACCTTCTCAGATGGGGCTTCCCAATGGTGCAAAAGCCCAGACATGTACACAAACAGCCTCAGCAGTTGCAGGGATGCAAGGAATTCTGGCTGCTGCTAAGATGGCAGTGTACTCAAGAGCAACACATGAGTGGAAAATAGCGTAGTAACAGCAGGGGCCCCACCCTTGTTCCTCAGGACTCATCTGCAGTGAATAGAAAAGGACACCATACACCATTGGCAGAGAGCAGTCTGTTGCTTAAACTGGCTTCACTCCAGGAAGCAACCAAGTTGGTTTTCTAGATGTACTGTTCAAGTATCTGGGCAGCATCTGCTGAGTAAGCTGGGAAGCTTGACACTTTGCTTCTAAAAGATCACAACTAAATTCCCTGACGCCTTTCGCTATTTTGGAAAAGAGAAAATGTAGCAGAAACCTTTGGATACTTCTATTGGGCAATACGCCCACACCAGAGGTGGTATTCAGCAGGTTCTGACCAGTTCTGGAGAACTGGTAGCAGAAATTTTGAGTAGTTTGGAGAACCGGCAAATACCATCTCTGACTAGCCCTGCCCCCATCTATTATCTGCCTCCTGAGTCCCAGCTGATTGGCTGGATCTTCTTTTGTTGCCCTGAACAGGAGAAAGGAGCTGGAAAGCAGGTTAGTGGGGTGGGGTGGGTATGGGATTTTTCAGTAACCTGTCCCTGAAGTGGGGTGGGAATGGTGATTTTACAGTATCTTTCCCCTGCCATGCTCACCAAGCCAAACCAAGCCACGCCCACCTAGCCACACCAACAGAACCGGTAGTAAAAATATTTGAATCCCACCACTGGCCTACACATAACCTGCATGAAATCATACCTAGAAAGGAATTTTTATTTTCCTAATAAAAGAAAGAACAATTAACCATTTAAGCATTAAAAAAAAAAAAACCTCAGCTCAAATTGAATAATGCCAAATCAGAGCCCACTAATACTGTGATAATGCCTTCTAATAGAATTGAGGCTACAAGCTGTGTCGTTAGCTGTTCTCCTTCATTCTGATCATTTCCCTGATGTAAAATATTATCCTGCCTAATAGTTTGTGTATAAAATATTTAAATAAATTAGTCCCATTTATGCATATGCATTCTTTTCTTAAAGGTCATGCCAGTTTTTCAGTCAAATAATTACAAAGCACTACATGTCATTAAATCTTAGTTTAGTAATTTAAGGGAAAGCACTTAAAAGCTTACTCAAGAGGCTATACATTAAAGGGCAAAGCTGAAAGCATTTGTCAGACTTAAATGAATTAATCCTATGTTACAGCTCATCTCTCTCAGTTCTGCTAATTTCAGTGTTATCCAAATACTATATCCCTCAACAACTGTTCTGTTCTATACTAGAGAAAACATACTATATCTCATCATTACAGGTTTATCAGGGCTGCCTTTTAGATTGACAAACAGAATAATTGTCCATGTTGTCAATAAGGAAATCATTTTTTGAAGCATGCATGACCTGAATACATAGATATGTGTAGTATGTTGCTTATTATACACACATATCAATCCTATTTTGCCTTACCTGTTCCATGATTTTCACACATGAAGATTATTTATTTTGTTTGGCCCTATGCCCAATTAACAGATTAAGGAAGAATTTATTTTTTCTTAACGGAACAGCATTTGTCTTTTGGTGCAGAATTATTCTAGAATCACAAAATAGTGTTTGCTACAGAGGTGGTATTCAGCAGGTTCTGACCAGTTCTGGAGAACTGGTAGCGGAAATTTTGAGTAGTTTGGAGACTGGAGATTTTACAGTATCCTTCCCCTGCCATGCCCACCAAGCCATGCCCACAGAACCAGTAGTAAAAAATATTGAATCCCACCACTGGTTTGCTATCATAACAAAGAATGATGTTGTGTCTAGTTCAGCTCCTCATTTTACAGACCCAACCATGTTCAACTTGACTCCTAATAATTTTAAGCAAATATCTATGTACCAGTAGCTGGCTTAATAATGACACGGAAATTTTTCAATGCCCTATAACATTTGATAGTACTAGCCCATCAAAAAAAATCAAATGCTTCGATGAAACTCCATTTACTTACACAAATTATTTTGGATCACAACTAATTAGGTAAGTCAGACTTGGGGTAGATACAGTAGAACTAGATTCAGGTAGTCTCTGACTTACAATCATTTGATTAATGATTGTTCGAAGTTACAATAGCACCGAAAAAAGTGACTTTTTTCACACTTCCCATAGTCATGTGATCAAAATTCAGACACTTGACAACTGGTTCACATTTATGATGGTTGCAATATCCTGGGGTCATGTGATCACCTTTTGCAACCTTCTAACGAGCAAAGTCAAATAGGAAAGCCAGATTCACTGTCGTGACTTACTTAACAACTGTGGCAAGAAAAATCATAAAATGGGGCAAAACTCACTTAACAACTGTCTTGCTTAACAACAGAAATTTGGAGCTCAATTGTGGTCATAAATTAAGGATTATCTGTATTATACAACATTAGATTTAAGGCAAGTTAGGTGAGTTCTGCTACCTGGGGGCTGAACACTTGCCCTTCCTAACTTTTTATATGTTGCAGGAAAAGGGTTGCTGAATTTGGATATACTATAGATACAAAAATGAAAAACCTCTGAAATATCATTAATGGAGGAATGGTTAGTGAAGATGACAAAACTAGCAGAAATGGCAAAATTAACTTGTTTGATTAGAGAAAGATCAATAACTATATTTATCAGTGACTGGAAACCCCTTGTGATCTTACTTGCTGAAAAAATGAGAAAAAGAACATGATTTATGAGTTTGAAGATTAGAAAAGGTAGCTTATGGAAAGAAGAAAATTATGATGAAACTTTAGAGAGAGGGGGTAAAATATCAATGCATTTATAACCACTGCAAAAAAAAAAAAAAGATCAAAAGATGCTTCCTTATATACTTTTTTCTTTTCTATTGCTTTTTTTCATTTTCTTTTCATACATATTCATTCATTCTTTTTTTGTTCCCTTTCTAATCTGCAAAGACGAAGTCAGGATAGCAAAGGCTCAGAACAAATAAAGACTTGCCACAAAAGTCAAAGATAATAAAAAAAAAGTTTCTTCCAACATATAAATAACAAGAAAAAAATCAAGGAAACAGTCGGTCCACTAAAGAGAGAAGATGGCAAGGAAGTAACAGACAACAGAGAGAAAGCAGAACTGCTTAACTCATTCTTTGCATCTGTCTACACGCAAAAAGAAACTATAGCTCAACCCGCCAAAAACATAACTGTAAAAGACAGACCAGAAATAATAGTTAAAATGAGCAAAAAAATTAGTAAGAGAACACCTGTCTGATCTTGATGAAAACAAATCACCGGGGCCTGATGGATTACATCCCAGAGTTTTAAAGGAACTGCCAGAGGTCATCTCAGAACCACTGCACCATATCTTTCAAAAATCCTGGAGCACCGGGGAACTACCAGAGGACTGGAAAAGAGCTGATGTGGTCCCCATCTTCAAAAAAGAAAAGAAAAACAGACCCAGGAAACTATAGACCAATCAGCCTAACATCAATACCCGGGAAGATACTGGAAAAGATAATAAAAAAAAAACAGATCTGCCAACATCTAGAAACAAGTAAAGTAATAACTAGCAGTCAGCACGGGTTTGTTAAGAACAGATCATGCCAAACCAATCTTATTTCATTCTTCAACACAGTGACTAAATTACTAGACCAGCAAAATACTATGGACATAATATATTTAGATTTCAGCAAGGCATTTGACAAAGTAGACCACAACCTACTTCTTAGTAAGCTAGAAAAAAGTGGAATAGATAGCACTCCCACTAGATGGACTCACAACTGGCTGGCAAACCGTACTCAATGAGTAGCCCTTAATGGGTCTAAGTCCACATGGAGGGAAGTAAGTAGTGGGGTGCCACAAGGTTCCGTCTTAGGCCCAGTACTCTTCAATATCTTCATTAACGACTTAGATGAGGGAATAGAAGGGGAACTTACCAAATTTGCAGATGATATAAAGGTGGCAGGAATAGCTAACACCCCAAAAGATAGGCTTAAGATCCAGATGGATCTTGACAGACTAGAACACTGGGCCATATCTAACAAAATGAAATTCAATGTAGAGAAAAGTAAAGTCCTACACTTAGGCAAGAAAAACCAAAAGTACACATATAGACTGGGTGAAACCAGGCTCAATAGCAGTAACTGTGAGAAGGATCTTGGAGTCAGCTAAATATGAGCCAGCAGTGTGCAGCAGCAGCCAAAAAAGCTAATTCAATCCTAAATTGTATTAACAGAGGGATACAATCAAGATCAAGGGAAGTCCTAATACCACTCTTTAGTAAGACCACACCTCGAGTACTGCATCCAGTTTTGTTCACCACATTATAAAAAAGATGTTGACACTCTAGAAAAAGTACAGAGAAGAGCAACCACGATGATTAGGGGACTGTAGGCTAAAACATACAATGAACGGTTGCAGGAACTGGGCTTGGCTAGTCTAGTAAAGAGAAGGACCAGGGGAGACATGATAGTGGTCTTCCAATATTTGAGGGGCTGCCACAGGGAGGAAGAGGTCAAGCTATTTTCCAAAGCACCTGTAGGCCAGACAAGGAATAATGGATGGAAACTGAACAAGGAGAGATTTAACCTGGAAATAAGGACAAACTTTCTGACAGTGAGAACAATCAACCAATGGAACAGCTTGCCCTCAGAAATTGTGAGAGCACCATCACTTGAGACTTTCAAGAAGAAATTGGACTGCCATTTGTCAGAAATGGTGTAGGGTCTCCTGCTTTGGCAGGGGGTTGGACTAGATGACCTACAAGATCCCTTCCAACTTTGATTATCTGTTATCTGTTAATATTTGTATTTTTATCTTATTAAAATTTCTTCAATAAAAATTATATTAGGAAAAAAAAAGAGAGAAGCTGGATCTATACGTGATGAATACATTACTGTGGAAGGAAGAGATGATAGAATAGCCAAAGATGGCCCTGATGTGACCCCTTAAGACCTGATCCTAAGTCCAACTAATCCAGAAAAATATTGCCAAGTCTCCAACGGTGATGGAATGTGTCTACCAAAGGGGACATGATGTGATGAACTACAAAAACACAGCAGGTTCCCAGGAAGGAGAGAGGCAAGCAGAGTAGCAAGGAGGGGATGAGACAAGAGACAGCAAAGAGTGCACCTGAATCATGGGAAGAAGAGTTTTAGGATACTCATGCTCTAGGATATCCATAAGGCTGAAAGCTGCCCTACCCAAGAAAAATAGTCTACAATACTTGTTTTCTAAAAATGTTTGTGTTTTTTCAAAAGGATGATTATTAGTATTCTTCAATCAGAAATTCAAAGATGCAGTCTTACATTTTCTTGCACGACTTTATAAAAATTGAAGGGAAATGTAATGGCAATCAGCATGACATCAGAAACTCTTCATCTGCTGTAAATAATAACTACAAATCTGATTTCCATTCTTGAGTTCTCACACCAATAGGAGAATGAGAATTTTGCATGTAAACTCAGAAAGCACAACACAAATTTACCATTTCCAGTTTTAAAATTCAAATTGAGCAACCTGCAGAGAAGCTGATAAGCTTTCTACTAGAGTATAAAGTCTACTTAAGTCTTAAGATCTAGCACAGGTATACTATGTATAATGAAGTAAAGAGAATAAATATTTGGCTTGAACAAATCAATCATTACTTTCACCCAAGCAAGAAAACAAAACTGCAGGTTCAAGAGCTATGAAACCAAGTAACTCAAAAACTACTAATAAATATTACATTATCCAAGGAAAGTTGCCTCAGATCTAGATACGTAACATTAATCTTTAAAAACACAACATAAAGCAGACCAACCTGACTGCATTTCAAGGACATAGCATGGGAAACAGTGGAAGGGAAGCAATCCCCTTCCTTGCCCAACTTATTTCTTCTTGGCTTTGATTAAAAATGTTCTCCCTCCATTTCTCAAATTTTTCCAAAGTGAAGTCCTTCAACTGGTAAAAGTCAACAAAGTTCCAAAGCAGTAAGCCAGGAAATGTCTGGTATGAAAAGCTGATACTAAATCATATTAAAGCAAAGTTTAGATAATGGGTGCCAAGCATATTTGGTTCTTAATATGCCTCCCTGTATAGTGGGATAGAAGCAAATTGTCTTGCATTGCTGGTGGTGTGGATTATTCCAAAAGGGGTCCGTCCGTCCCCCCCAAAATATCATAAAACCAGTACAATATTACTTACATTGTAAAATGATCTTATTCAGGATGAATAGTTTTTCTGCTTTTGTTAGTAAACCTAATTAATAACTGTCTGCTGTCTGTTATTAAACCCACATTTCCAAAATGTGTCAGGCAAAATAAAGTTTGTTTAGGATAAATATATGATCCCCCCCCTCCCTGTTTGTTTGTATTGAGGAAATGAAAATTTAAAATATCTTCTTATTTTGCCTAATTCTTATTCTTTTAAAAGCAACAACAAAAAGCTAGAAACACTGTTTCAGAAAAATTTGGAAGCCCTTTCCTCTGATTCTAAAGTAAAATACAGGGAAGCATTTTTTCCTGGCAATGTTTGTCTCTAAGGAAAAAGGAAACAAGTTTAGTTAAAATGTAAAATTTTATGCTTTTCTTGACTGTTTAATCTGATTTATCATTTCTGGTGATATATTTTCTCCATGCAAGCTCAGTTATTGTATATTTGATGTATGGAATCCCTGTACACCAAAGTCTTTCATATTAGCATATTTTTATATTTAGGCATCCCTGATTAATTTGGTGATAAATGGTATATATATATATGGTATATATATGCACCATTCCATCTTGTAATCTTCTCCAAGCTCATCTTCTCATTTGTAATTTTTTTTTCTATGGGGGATTGCTTTGAGACACTGCCTCTGATTTAGTAACACTATAAGCTTATATTCTGCAATCTTATTCTAGCATGTGATTACTTAGAAAGGATTTTTAAAAATATTTTGTATATATAAATATTGATTTTAACTGTTCCTTGTGAGATTGATTTAGCACCCAAAGGAATGGAAAGGCAGATTTTCCTAGCTGCATATCACAATGCTTCACAGACAAGAAGTGAAGCTATATAATTTATTTCATTTTTAACATTCTTAAATGTCATGGGTCAAGGAAGACTCGCATATCACTTTACAGAATGAGGTTATTGGGAAGGATAGCAGGCAGGAGGTTTCCCCTGGAAGATAGGTGGTGGCAGCAATAAATACCAAACAGCTACACCAAGACAGGAAGGCTGGGCTAGAGGTGTATCCCCATAGGGCTTTCTAGAAGTGGTTTAAAATCTCCAAAGCTTCTTTCTATGGGCTCATGCCTACTGTCACTCATAATCTATTCAAGGATAGATTATTCAATATACCACAAAGAGCGAGCTAACACACTGCTACAATATAATTCAAGGTTTTAAATGGTGTAGATCATGCAACATCCATCCTCCAACAGGAAAACTACATTATGCGATAGATTGATATGTGAGCCTTTTTTGGTTAAAACTGAAAGGTCATTGTAATTGTAATGGACACCAAGAGTTGGTTCCTTTTTTTGAAGGTTAATACAAAGAAGTATGTGGGTGATTTAATTACCTAGTCTTCCTTACTGAGGGATTAATATTTAAACAGCCTCATTCATGGTGCTTTTTTAAAAAATAGAAAAAAGAAAAGACAAACTGCTCATATGTGGAAGCAGAGTTGTGATTCCACCTGTTGAATTTGAAAGTTTACAATTTCCATATTTTGTGGAATGTGAAGTAAAAAAAATAGCTGATCAATAACCGCAGCTTTTGAAAATGCTGAACGCCAATGCAAAAGTTTTTTGTTAAATACAAAATGGGGGTGGGGAAAGAATGAAAAAATATTAGATTTACAAGGAATAATATTTGTGCATAAGACACAGTCTTTGCCATAATAGATCACTGTTGTACTTTTCTTAAGTGAATGATGTCTGCTGAATATTTCTCAGAATTCTGGAAGATAATCTACACCTCTGGACAGACACACACACACATATTGCAAATTTCCAGACTAGAAATAGACTAAGGATGGCAGCTTTACTATAGTACATTACAGCTTTATTGCAAGCACAAAACCAATGTAGCTATTTTCTATTTTTGTTGTTGTAACTGATAATTTAGACCTCACTTTCATTTAAGTATACGCCTCTGTTCTTGTAAAAAGCAGTGTTCAGAACTGTATAGAGGATGAAGAAACAATGTAATAGAGTGTTAAAAGTGTGTATCATAATTAATATTTCAACTCTATTTTTAGCTTTTAAAGAAAACCATAGCAATTTAACGACAGAAAAGTTTTATTCTATAGCAAAGCAGCATTACTATTTCCAATCATCACCACTTACAATATAAATATAATCAGGAAAACAGTAAGAATAAACCACAGATGCACAGAACATCTTCATTGTCAGAAGCTAACAAAATGCCCACCCCTCCAAAAAACAAGATTTTTTAACTCTTAACTCTTAACACAACAGAAAAAAAGGAAGTTCCCCTGAGATATGCTCTTCATAATGGATTGCCCTTAATCTTGGGGGTGAAGGGGCAAAAGGCTTGGCAATCAGTTGAGAAAATGCCTACTAAAGTTGATAATAGAACTATCTGTTCATCAGAATTCTCTTTCAACCTCTAAAAGTATAGAGGGGAAGACTTTGAACCAAGGCATGACCTGCTAGCAACAATTACCATCCACATTAGCCTTTGGTAAAACATCTTTTCACAAGTAGATACAAAATTTAACTTCTTATTGAGCTACAAAGGAAGATTTTGGTTGCTGTAGCAACATGCTCTTATTTCAATTGTTCCTCAAGCAGAATCTCAAGGAATGTTCAGGGCTATCTGAGACTCGCAAAACCTTTTAAGGGAAAAAATTATCTTCATTCTTCAACCTCTTATGGAAAGAAAGAGATAGGGTGACCATCAGCAGCCAAATAGATGGATGCAGTTATAGGGGCAATGGGTGCATCATTGCAAAAATTCAATGGTCAAGTTGAGTCAAATCTCTGTGTTGTTCCTAGAAGTTAGAAACAGCTTGATGGTTCATAATGAATCAATCCAAGCAACCACTTATGGACTACGATATTCTGCAAATGTTGAATGTTCAACATTTGCACAAGATTTACTTTATATGGAAGAAACATTGGGGCTAAAACTTGGGAATAATGAGAAAAGACTATTATATATTAGAATAACCTCTAGTCCCCTAATAATATTTGTTGCTCTTCTCTGCACTCTTTCTAGAGTCTCAACATCTTTTTTACATGGTGGCAACCAAAACTGAATGCAGTATTCCAAGTGTGGCCTTACCAAGGCATTATAAAGTAGTATTAACACTTCATATGATCTTGATTCTATACCTCTGTTTATGTAGCCTAGAACTGTTTTGGCTTTTTTGGCAGCTGCTGCACACTGCTGGCTCATATTTAAATGGTTGTCCACTAGGACTCCAAGATCCCTCTCACAGTTGCTACTATTGAGTAAAGTACCACATATACTATACCCATTCCTTTTGTTTTACTTGCCTAAATGTAGAACTTTACTTTTTTCACCATTGAATTTCATTTTGTTAGATAGCACCCAATGTTCAAGCAATAAATTAACAGTCTTTTTTCCCCAGGAACAATAAACCCTAAAGTTTTTGCTGTGATGTAGAGAACCTTCTCATATTGGCCACCAGGCTCTATAACCCTGTGGAAAGGAAGCTATGAAGGACTATACACAAACCTCTATTCACCATGGCTGTGAACAATTGGACTAAGTAATAAATATTGCTTCCTCCTTACAGAGGTTTCAGGATAAATTCTTCTTCTCTTCAGAAGAACAAGACAAAGTTGCCTGGAGAGGGTGGTGTCTTCTGGGCCTTCTTGAGCAGCTTCTTTCCATCACAGCTGACTATCAAAGAACGGATGCCAAGTCAACTTCTTCTTCTCTTCCCACCTCCACTCCTCTCCCCTGCCTGCACTGCATCTTTTTCAGTTTATAAGCTTGAGGGCAAAAACAGCCTGGCTTTTTTTTAATTATTCGATAAACCATCCTGGGAGCTTCGAAGCTGAAGAATACAGTACAAATGCTTTAGGCCAAGAAAAAAAAATAGTTACAAATTCATCAACACTTTCTCCTCACCGGGACCAGTTTTCTATAAAGTTTTAATCATGAATTTTTTTCAGCGATACCTACAGATGGACTGATCTTCCCACTGAGATTAGGCAGGTGTGCAGCTTGGACTACTTCAGCCAAAAATGAAAGATCTCTTTGTCTGCTCAAATATTCTTCTGATAAACCTACTGCCAGTTACCTGTAATGATTATGCTGTCATAGCCTACAGAGTTTATTATAAGTGGTAACATTATTTGGGTAGTATATTTAATGTTTTACTAAAATTACATAAACTATTACTTAATTTTATGGCATATTATATTATTACTATGTTTTGTTATTAGAATTACAGAAGTGCTATCTCAATTTTTAAACAAATAAAAGAAGTGCTTCCACGTTAACATCATTAAAAAGTAGCATTGTAAAGAATAACATTTGGCCACCTAAAGGGATCCCCATGAAAACATCCTCTCAAGAAACTTAACATGAAAATCTTGAACGTTTGAGATTTTCTGAAAGAGCAAAACCTTTCTTCCTACATACAAATTTTTGCTCATCTCTGAGTTGAAAATTTGTGTAGCAAATCTCTATAACACTAAATAAAATTAAAACAACTTATTCCATTTTAGTTCATAGTCATGACAAAATAAATCATAATTTGTCACTAATAAGTATCAGTGACTAAAATTCTAAAACTGATTTTTATAAATACCAAATATAGCACAGCTACACAATCTGCTAAAATATGTCACCTCCCACAGTAATGTTTCATGGAAACTAAAGTCTTGTGCAATACAATTTTACTACATTCAAGCTGAAAGAATGTCTACACAATCTTTGTCTTGCTTTTGATCCCACTTTGAATATTAGTAAAGATTATTTCTGCCCTTTCTATCAGAAATAATTGTGGATAAACAAAATAAGTAACTTGTATCTGACAACTAAATATTGCAAATTTCATGACTTCATCTGACATAGCCAAAAAGGAACTTGAATCTACAGACAGGCAAAAACTGCAACTCTGGACAATCTCTCCCAACATACACACACATTACGAGTGGGGGAGGGAGGGAGGAAGAGGGAGAGAGAGGGAGAGGGAAAGGGAGAGAGAGAAATGTATGGTAAAATACAAATGATCAGGCATACGGTGCATTTAGTAACATAATTTATAAGCCTTCAAAATATGTACTGCTTCCAAGAGCACTACATTAAAAAAAAATCTACTTCAGTAACACTAGGCTAGCACTATGTTTCATATTAATTCTAGGAGAGGATTGAAAACAACTAGAAGTTAACCTTTTGCCCGACTTCAGAAACAAGATCTCCCAAGCACATTGCCTGGTAACTAGAAACAGTTTTCTTGGATTTTTGGCCTTGTACACACCAAGTTCAACATACTAAAATGACTGCACAAAATACAGCACTTAATTATCTTTAGTTTCAATTCCAACAAAGTAAAAAGCCCAAACTGATTGAGGCCTTAATGAAAGACTTAATGAAAATAAAATATTTATCTCAAATATTTTGGATTAAACTTGGCCTATATACATCAAAATGGAATGTTGGAAGAATAAACTGTATTTAATTCATGTCTTATCATAACAAGATCTCAGATATGGAAACACTTAGAAAGGTGTTGAAAGTGAAAAAAAAAACATTCTGATCTAATACAAATGCTATTTCATTTATAAATGGAAGTAGCTCAGTTTGTTTTACATGCAATGGAATCACATTACTGCAACAGCATAGATAGACAGACAGACAGACAGACAGACAGACAGACAGACAGATAGATAGATAGATAATGGATGGATGATAGATGTGTGTGTGTGTGTGTGTGTGTGCGCGCGCGCAATAGAAGCTTAGGAAAAATATTGGAGCAAGATAAAACTAGCTGCTCGTGTGTAATTCTTTTTTCAAAGAAAAAACATGTTTGGTCCATTAGTAACCATTCCACAGAGTATTCTGATTAATCTGAAAAACATAAAACCCTGAGTAATGTATTTGTGAGAATAAATGCATTTAGAGGTCTCTGTGGATTGTCAAGGATATTGTAGTTCTAGTATTGCATCACAATTTATCTTTATCAGCAATGAGCTGAAATTACCAGATTCCAATTAATGTGTTTCTTATATCAGACTAAGGAGAAATGAAATTGGTGCTGCATCAGGTGGTAAGGAATTTGAAGTAAAGAAAGTAATTATTTCACTCATTTGCATTGTAATCAGAGTTGTTACATATTTACAGTTATGTTTCCTTTCCTCCGTCTCACCACCCAGTCCCAATTTCAGGTTTTCAGTTCAAAATTAAAATTTTTATGTTTTTAAAATTTGGAAACTTAATAAAATTTATTAAAAAACAAATAAAATCTTTAAAAAAGATTTAAATAGGAATAAAATATAGTAACCTAACAAGAGTATCTTTCAGAGAAGACAATACACATTCACAAGACTCATTCAATGGTATGAACAATGGTACATCTTCATTTGGCCACACCATCTTTCACAGGCAGGATAACTATAGATTGTGTGTGTGTACATCCATACATCCATACATATACAGTACATACATACATGTATGCATGTATACATGCATGCATGCATACAAACAGTATATATGCATTCAATTGATCACATAATTCCAAGAATTCTGCCTATATTTTAGTAGCCATGGGACATGGGCACAGAATATTTCCCTACTGCTTCAGCGTTAGCTTTCATAATAACAAAATAAATATGAATGAAAACTGGTCAGGTGTGCTTTTTCTCTTCTTCAGCTGCCATGGTGTTAAGAGTGCGAAAACAGTGATATTTTCCCATATTTTTACAACATATGTTCTTTGTTGCTGAACATGCAACAGAAAATAGTGAAGTAGAGAACCAAGAGTTAAAATCCCCACCACCACCAGTATTGATTTGCTTTGTTTTAGACAGTGATCAACATTTGTATCAGCCTTGCAAAACTGGCTACTTTGCATTTCAAGAAAACAAACATTCCCCTTATCATACAAATGCTCGGTATCTTTTACAGTAAATCAACGCTTTGATCAGTTTCCTATATCATATGCACAGAAATTCAATATATTCTCTCTTCATCAACCTGTTTCATTATTTTTTTAAAGGAGAAGCAATCCGATGACACTCTATCACCATGTTTCAGCTCAAAGCTCTTCTTGCAGTTTAAAAAAATAAGCACAAAGGACTTCTAGAAGGAAAAAAGGTGCTTATACAAATTTGATATGTTTATTATATACTTGAATTATAGCTTTGTTCTGATAATATCTAGGCACTAATGCCATGATGGTTTATCCGGTAAAATAGCTACATATTGTCTTATTTGCAGTGATGCTAGATCAGATGAGATTTCTGTTGCAACAATGGAGGGAATTGTTAGCAACACTAAAAATAAAGGACATTTCTGGATTCCTACATAGGGGCCTGAACAAAGGTTAAAAATCAAAATTGGTAACTGATATTCCTGGTATCATCTAGTGATTATACCTGACCATAAAATGGTGAACGACCTCACCAATGCTTTCCTGTATACGATAAGCAGAAATTTGCTAATTATTAATGTTACATTTGTGTTTTTCAAACTTGATAGCCTTTATGTTGTGTGGGACTTAAATTCCCAGAATTTTCCAGCTATCATGCTAATTGGGGAATTTGGGGGGTGGAAGTCCACACTTAAATTCCCAGAATTCTCCAGCTATCATGCTAATTGGGGAATTTGGGGGGTGGAAGTCCACACATCTTGGCACTTGCCAAGTTTGAAAAACACTGTGTTACATCATGAAGCAATGCCAGAAGTTCATGACTAAGGATTGATTTTAAAGCCATGTGATTGAACATGTCATAAAAAATCACATTTGGAGAAAACCATTTGAATTGCAAAGGTGAAATGAGAAAACTGTTTCTTCAGCAGAAACTGAAGAAACAGCTGCAGCACTAAGCAGATCAAATTATATTTTTAAATAATTTCCACTTCATTAGCAATGAAGTAATCAAGAGCTCTTCATAAAGTGACTAGCAACACTTGATATGCATAACAACAAACTGTAGAGAAAATTATTTATAAGTTTCACAGACTATTTTTGAAGGGAGGGAAATGAAAATGCACCTTTCAATTTAAATTTATCAAAGCATAACAAATATTATGCAGAGAATGAAAAGTATTATCTTTTGTTAGAAAATGCCAAGACTTAGCATTCCCCAATTAGTTGAAGTCATAATAAAGAACTGATTTTTGTATTCATTCTCCTTTTTTATTATCTAGGAGTTTTTTTGCACTCTTTCTGGTCATCAATATTTTAATTATTTTTTGCCCAAAGGGGAAAAACAATTAGATAATTGTAAGGAATGCAAAAATAGCAAGTTAAAAGAGGCATTTCTAAAACAACCTCCTCCCCCTATACACTTTACAACCCACTTTCACTGGTTATGTTCCTTTCTACAATGCAAAAATAACTATACGATGAACGAAAGTAATGTCAAATAATAAATCAAATCAAGTTGCCAAATCCAAGCAGTTTTAAGTCCAATGACCATCGGAGGAGCTCTACTGAAAGGCAGATTTTTGGTCATGAAATGAACATTTGTGTTGGATGAGTCAACCAAATGAGTCACTGGTGGAATTGGGCCACTATACAAATTGAATAAATAAAAATAACTATTTTGCCAGCATGTAAAATTTTATGATCTGTTAAGTACCCTTTCTTTAGTATTGCTGTGGATTGGGACTTCCCATCTATTGGCCCCTATGTCATTTTCCAGATTTACTGGTATAGTTTGGTTACAACCTTTATGGATTCTTCTCTTCCTTGCCATATTTCTGTAGCAATTCTAACAGTAGCCTTCCTATTTGGTATATAATTGGACTGTTGGTCTTATTTTATTTCTAATACTAAAGATTCCTGTAAACAGAGAATATTATTTATAGTACACTGAAATCTCTTTTGCATAGAATTTCAGTATGCTCCATCTTTGTTTCTTCTTCAAACCAGTCACTGTTAATTGGAATTCTTTGGTGTACCAATTCAAGTTGGGACATCCTTCAAAGTTTAAAAAACTTCCCTTGTTTTTCCATGTCTCCATCTTCATATGTTGTTCTAATACTGCTTTTCGTAAAACACAACTCTCAGAAAATCTTTATGAAGTTCCTTCTAAAAACTCTCTAAAACTCTCTGTGTAATTCCTTTCTGGGTTCTTTGTCTTTCTTGATTTCGCTTTTCTTTTCTTCTGGGCAATTTCCACCATTTGTTCCAAAATTGAATCTGATTATGGCCAGTATCTTACGTTCCAACTGTTATAAAATTGCTGCAGTTACATGATTGTGATATGGGTGCTTGACAACTAGCTAGCAATTATGATGGTTGCAGCATCTTGCAGTCATATGATCAGCATTTCATTGCTGGCAGAAAGTCACAAATGCTGATCACGAGACGCTACACCTAAAGATGATATGGATTTTTCCTAATGACTGCAACAGGAATTGTCAGAATGGGGGTCATAAGTTGACATGCTCATCTGACGTTGTGCTTTGTGTTGTTTACTGGCACAGTTCCTGGTCCCAATTACCATCATTAGCTGAGGACTACAGTTATATCATATGATGATATTCAGGTTTTTTTTTTTTCCAGCTATGCTTACAGACTATAAAGCAGAGATGTCAGGGATGTTTAAACTTGAGACTTTTTCCTTGAATGCTTCTAAATTAATAGATACTTGTAACAGTATTATTTCATGTCCTTGAAATCAGGTAGTCCTGTGTTTACAACAATGGCCAACTTTAAGCAGAGAATCACTGGTAACCCCCTTGCTAATTTCAAAAAAATTAGGATGCATGGAGGAACTGGATTACCTTTTCTTATAAAATGCAAGTTTGCTGGCTTAATAAAGAGAAAACTTACGAGTACAGGTAAGCTGCCTCTTTTGCTATATTATATCATGATACAGAAAAGTTGCTTTGTTTGCTTGGTTAGTTAGAGTCAGCAACAGCAACCTGTTGATTAAAGCTGCAATGTACTGCTAATTTACTCCATAGTAGGCCCTCTTAGATCAAGAGCACTGTCTGGATTCAGAAGACTGAGGGCTCTGACCTAAGGATAATGATGTCCCCAGAGAGGAGAGAGCTGGCAGGGAATGTGTTACCTTCTTAGGCCAATTAGGGTTGCCTTTGAAGTTAATGGTGATTATGTCCCTAAAATGTACCCGGAGAACTATTTTAGTATTGACAGAAAGATAAAATACATAGCTGAGTAACTGACACTGAATTATTAATGCTGCATTAAAAAGCTTGAGAGCCTCTAAGGCGCTACATTTTCTCTTTGATGGGCTTTGGCATTTAGACTAACTGGTTATTAGTGTTTTTCAAGTGATTGTTTTCTTTCAGAAGGTAATAATATTATGTAACTTTGGAAGACAGCTGCAACATTGCTCATATCATGGCCACTGTAGCAACTAGCACAGATGAGAAAATATCAACAACATACCATTCTCAGCCACCTATACATAAAACATATTGTACATCTCTTGTTTCACTGTTTATTGATATGTACAAATTCACTGACAGTAATGGCAATCTTTCAATCTTCTTGCAGGGGAAATCAGATTTTGAATGACAGTGTATTGTCTTCATCTGCCACAACCTACTGACAAGATATTCTCCCACTAGTCAAATTAAAGTGCCTGAAACTCAAAGCTCATATTGCTGAAAGAAGGCAGAATATTATATACAATCTTCTGCACATATTGGAGCTGCTGCAGAAATAGTGGTTTTATGATCCCCCCCAAAAACAAAAAAAATCAAATAAAACAGTCTCAACAAAGTGGAGACTCCGGCAGGATTAAATGCTTATACAATGGAATGTGGCCATTAGATAATTACAGATTCTTTATATATTACCTAGTATTAAATGTCACTCTATTTTACTTGACAGTTGTGACAATTAATTTAAACTTGGAAAAAGGTTAGAAGGTCAAAGCTTAGAGATTTCCAGTAATTAACTACAACTGATAAGCTTTTAGAAACCAGGCCTTATGTAAAATTTATTGGTCATTCACACTGATAGGCTAGGGTCCCAAATCCTTCTTAGGTTTTAACTTGAGAAACTAAACATATCCATTTGGCACTGTTTTTAAACCTCTGATCAGAATAAAGTAGCATTGTGTATTGTCATCATACTTGTAGAAAACAATGCTCTATCTAAGGCTGTCATGCAGAATTTACATACTTAGAAAAAGTTGACCCTTTAACTTCCAAAAAGTTGTGAATTTTTTTTTATTAAGATCTATGACTTATAGGAGGTGTCAGATGCCCTCTTCATATTACTAATTGTTTCAGGCCTGTCTTACATTTTTTTGAATACACGATTTTTCAGCTATATTTCATTTTTCTTTTGAATAATCTTGGACTCTAAATAACATTTGCAGGAAAAAAAATCCTCAAACTTTTTATTTTGTTTGTTTATTTTGTTTTTGTTTGTGTTAAACAAAACTATAAACTATAAAACTGAACTATAAAAGAAAATGAGTCAGGGAAACAGGACATCAAATATTATTTCAAATATTATTCCTAGGAGAAAAAATGTTTTTACTCCACCACAGAAGTTAGTGAATATTTTGGCATGTTTTTATTCTATCAGAATGTTTATAAACCAGGGACTGAACTTTCTTCCTCTGTTTTTCGCAAAATCTTATGAGTTGTATGCATACTTAAGAACTATTTTAGATAAGAATAAAGTGAGATTAGAGGCTAGGAAACCTATTTTGTGAGCACATAATCAAAATAGCTTTTCAGCACAATATAGGAATCATAATGGCAGATCAGATGATTTGCATACAGAAAATCCTCACTACAATTGCTGGCACCTTAAGATTCTTAATGATTGGGCATGGTAAAGATCCAGTTTCAGCCCTAGGGCCAGATTCCAATTTTGGAAGTTTCAAGGACCCCTTTTTAAGGATGAACAAAGTAAAAATGGATACATCTTGTGGTGATGATTGTAACAATGTTCTTTTCATGAGCTTAAACATATAAAGTTGTTTTGACAGAACCTCTCTCAACTGTATCTCAATTTATCATGGGATAATTTAACATGAAATTGGTTCCTGGCATCAAGAAAAACTGTTCGCTGCAGTGGGTAATTCCAAATACTGTGTATCTCTGGAGTGCTACAAAAATTATTCATTATTTGCTTGCATGCCATAACCTCTTATTTTGAAAAAAAAATAAATTGTTTTTTATTCATTCTTACTGTATTTTGCAGTTCCAGTAGTGTAAGCTCAGATTTATGTCATGCAGGAGCTGTTTAACATAAGAAATGTTAATTTGTTAAAGTTAATTAAATCTTATCCGATTTCTTATATTTTTAGGGCTCTAGCTTGTTCACCAAAAGTATAAACTATGATTACATAATACCTAATTGATTCAAGGTTCTACTCAGTTTGCTAATCTGATTTGCTAGAATTATCTTTTTTTTTAAATTTAGAAGCCTTTTTTTCTGTCCATAAAATGAGGAAAGCAACTGGTTCTAGACTTCTCACTAAGCTAGACCTTTGAAAGGTATGAAAGTAAAGATAACCAAGAATGTTAGTTCCCATAACCAATTTGAGTTGTTGTACCACAAGTTTTTCCTAGTATTTCCATTTAAAAACTTACATCTTGTTTTCCAGTAAAGAAGCATAATAGAGCATTTCAATTCAGCTCTGTCAGCTTGCTGCTTCATGGTAAGCAATGAAATCCTTGTAACTCTCCGAAAGCTGTCACAGCACTGGCTTTGATGAGATTAATGCATAATAATGCTAATATTGCTGCTTTTATTCCCGTGGAGTGTATAGAAAGGTTCTAAGGAATTGCATACTGACAGAATAGCATGTTATTTGGAACAAAGCTGAAATGAACAAGCTTTTTAGGATTGTAAAGTCTTTTGGAAGCCACAATTATTACAGGTATGCTAGCTAACACTGGTAATACCACAGGGTTTCTCAAACGGCATCTGTGTACCATTCACTGCAACCAGAATTTTCTCAAAATTATGTTTTCCTTTAAAATACTCATAGGTTGCTGACAAGGATATTAGCTTCCCTTTAATCTCCAAACATGCAGGAAAATTGTCACCTGGCAATATTTTTTTATAATATCATCATACGCCTAAATAGTAAAAGATAAATTCAGAAACAGCCTTTCTGAGGCAGTTCAATATCCTCTGACTTACATTCTGCTACATACTGTTCCCTGGGATAAGCTCATATTTCAGATAAGTTCAATTTCTGTGGTGCCAAGCAGAGGAAAAAACTGCAATCAAGAATTACAAGGTGGCCTCTGAATCAGGGCAAAGGTTGGGGTTTTTTTTGGGGGGGGGGAGAGGGGGTCTGCAAGTTCACTAACACCACAAATAATATATTTCTTCGATTACTTCATACTTCTGTTTAATGTTACACTGTCATTCTAAATTTGCTTGTCTTTATTATCATGACAACAGTTTTATCAGGAAGCTTAGCTTACTGTTTTATGAAAATTATTTGTTGCCTCGAGGAAAGGAAAAAAACATTGAGATATTTGTGAGAAGTTCTACTAATGTTATCAAAATTATTTTAGCTGTCCTAAGAATTTCTGTAACTCTAGCTTGGCAGGACACACTTTATCAATTTTAATTTTGCTTCAGAAAAAAATAATAATAATTGGAAGTTCTTACAGTAAATGCTGTAAAACAGAGCCATTATTTCAGATTAGGTTAAGTGAAAAATTAGCTCCAAACTATGTATCAAGAAACTCAGTACACTGTTGTAAGTGTTAAACATTGCATTTGTTTGCATTTCTATCTGGCATATATAATTCATCCTGAATATGCACGTTTTAAATTTTATTTATACCAATAATGCAGCACAGAAAAAATAGCAATTTTTCTTTGTGATTTTTCACTTAAATTGCCTTTCATTGCAAAGTATAGTCAAGGAAAATTATTCACATCCAACCCGAATCTCTTAGCTAACTAAATTACATAAATTGCAACTGTAATGCCCAAACATGGGTTATTCTACCATATTCTTTTTAAAGGCAAATAACGTATATAAAACTATATGTAATAAGTTAAGCAGTCCTTCAACCAAATATTTCACTTTAACCTACCCCATTGTATTTTACACAGCATGCTAAACTATAATTGATTTTAACCTGTTAGTTAAATAAACCAGAATAGCTTATATAATACATTTAACACTAAGTCATAAAAATAATTAACATATGACTGTGGTAGGTTCACATAACATACAAAGTTAAAATCAAACAAGTTACATGGTAACTTAACATAATATGTAAATTCAGTTACATATACAAGAAGAAAATGTTTCAAGAATGTGTTATTTCCTATATAGAAATGAAAAAGGTCACAACCACTGTAGCTGATGATGCCAAACCAAGAAAGTAATAACAACGATAAACAGCTTTTGTTACAAAAGCAAAATCATACCTTGACAACTGACTTGCTACTGAGACAGTAATGCATTCCTATAGCATATTTTATGTTGAAAGTGTAAAATTATCTTTCAAAATTTTATATAATTTACCTCTTTAAAACAAAAACAAAGGTTTATTTGTGTATAGTGAAAATACTTCTGAAAGCTCTAAATCAGCAATGACAAATTAAACATGAATCAGATGTCTCCTGAAATCCAGGCTCAATGTCATATTGGAGAAAGAGAAATGATTTATATTGTTCTTATTTATCATATGGAATTGTAAATCTCATGTACTCCATAGGAAACTAACTAAAGAAATTAACTTCTTCAAATATAAACTCTTAAGTATAACAAAGTCTTACTTAATAGGCTCATGTCAAAGTTTTATCCCAGAGAAAGTAACTTGACTGGCCATTATGGTTTGATCACTGTATTCCGAAAAGTATGTAACAAAGCCAGAACAGAGGCAGAAAAGAGAAATTAAAATTGAAGGAGCTATAGCTTTGAGTTTGAAGCCTTTTGCTTAGGGTGAAGGCAAGTAAGGCAAGATGCAATAGATGTACACTTATGGAAAATAGGTGATTTTCTCAATTTTTCACAAAGTGATTTTCTCTCACACTGGTTTAGAACATAGAATAAATAATTCAATGAAACTAACTGTTGGTAGATTCAAGACCAATAAATGGAACCGCTGCCTTCTAAGATGTAGAGAAAATTATAGAATTGTTTGCTATCAAATGAGGTGATGGCTAATCAGTTTGTTAGCTGTTGTTTTTTAAACCAAAGGCACTTGATTCTCAATACCAGATGCTAAGAAGCAACAACAAAAGTCTTGCAGGATCCAATCTAGGTCGGTCACTGGGACAAGATGTTTTGTCGTCCATGGTTTGTTGTATATTCGCCTTCATTTGTAATGAAAGTCTTCCTAGTGATCAGTCATGGCTCCAGATATTTTTGTTATGAGTGCCATAGGCCCAGTGATTTGTGTGTGTGTGTGTGTGTGTGTGTGTGTGTGTGTGTGTCAAATGTTTATCTTATTTGCTATGAAATAAACTGTAATGATTTAGATAAATATCAATAAATTTGCTCTTGATGCTGTAAGCAAAATTCACTAGCCTAACAAATTACAAAGTTAAATCACAACAAGAATATATTCTAGATAAAGTTTTAAATACCTAGGTATATACTAGGCATTAGATTAAGGCAGAGGTCTCAAAACTTTGCAACTTTAAGACTTGTGAACTTCAACTCCCAAAATTCTGGGAGTTGAAGTCCACAAGTCTTAAAGTTGCCAAGTTTGAGGACCCCTGGACTAAGGAGACAACAGTGACACAAGGCAACCTCTTGGTCAGATAAGAAAGGCAAGGCATGATATTATTTATTCATGTCTTGAATAAATAGTTGGCCAAGCTGGCAGCTCCCAAATGGCCTTTCCCTTTCATTTCAGATTCATAGCTTCACTAGGTTTTAGCATCACTAAAGCTGTCTGTATCAAAATAACAGCAGCAAAGACAAGCTTATTGTGACAACAGTGGTTGAACGAAGCTATACACAAATAATGAGGGAAGTTCACCAATAGCTCTTCTTTGATTTGTGATTCTTGTTTCAATCATTCCTGAAAGATCATTTATAAGTTATCTTGTGCTATACATGCACAACAGCAATTCAAAATATTTCTTTGCTGTACAATACGTCCAGAGAGAGTCAGGTGGCAATGAGAGGGAAGGAGGTAATTAAGATAATCACCACTCAACAGGTATATTTATAAACTTTTGGCTGAGTGGTCTTTATGAATCAGTATGACTTGGGCATGCTACTTTTATCAAGTTGAATTTCTCAGGCGATTTCGGAACTATTTTGGAAAAGCTAGATATAAAGTGTTTGAAGTTGACCCCTCAAAGTATTGTTTGGAGCTTGAAACAAAAATAACACAAAAGGAGGAAGTAATTTTTTAGACAAAACAGAGAACAACTGTATATTTTAATAAAGAGGGCAATATAATCCCGCTCACTCAGAATTTGATTCATTATTGATCATATATGGAAATAGTACAATTTCTGAAAATGTTCATTTAGCTTTTAAACATAACATTGTTTGGTATACACTGTGAGTACCTGACAATCTCTTTAGAACTTTTACTTTTATTCTTTTTCCAATTCAACAAAATTTTAATTAAAGCATGTAATTATTAAAGAGTTTAAAATAGCTTGTATTTCTACCAGAAACTGTGCTTTCTTGTTATTGATAGGTCTACTCATTACTCTGGTGTAAATATGCTTTGTGGTATGCTGTACACATTTTTATTCTGTTACCATACAAATATGCTATGATGTCTTTTATATAATTCTCCTTTACCCTTCTATGTTTGTCCATTAGTAAACAGCACCTATCCAAGGACATGAATAAAACCCAAAAAATAGATATGCATCTGTAGCAATAATTGAGGGCCACTGAAATGTCATTTTCCTGATATATGACCTTAGTTTCATCACAATTAATATAACTGTTTATTAATATACAATTAATACAAAAATTTCAATTTTTCTAAACTCAAACCATTCTGCACATGTTGTTTAACAATTTATCTTGAACTCAGGGAACTATATACTTTGAACAACAACATGTACAGTTTGGAATTAATTTTGGGGTCATATGGGTTGCAAGACTTCGAGAACATTTTTCCTATTGTAACTCATCTCTTCATTTGTCCTGTATCTACACTAAACTATTATGTTATTGGTAAAACAGAAAATTTGTAGAATAGTCAAACAATGACAGTTTTCTTTTGTAAGTTCTTTATAAGCATCAATTTAGTGGGCCAGAACAGAGCTGCCTTTCCCTTTCTATGTTTGTCCATAACTCTTTTAAGCCGTTCTGCAGTCTTCAAATCAGAATAATTTTCAATAGGCTTTCTTTAGTTGCTGCACCAACTCTGAGTAACCATATCTTCTTAGCTATAAGCAACCTTTCCAATAAAATGGCAACAAGCTGTAAGATTTGGTATTCAGACTGATAAGAAATCTAGTATCCTTTCCCAAACAATCAATAGATGTAGTCTCCTTATTCACAAGAAACAAACCATTTTAAATAGCAAGCATGCAAGAAAAAAGTAGCAGAAATACAGTGCCCTAATTTATCTATACAGTATGCAGATTTCTCATCTGGAATTAAAGTGCTTGCCAGCATTGCTGCTACCTTAACCTTCCTTTTAAATAAGAGCTCTGAGAGAATGGATAATGGAATTAACTGTGTCCATTCCAGGTGATCACAGGAGAAATCTGACATAAACAAAGCAAAGCAAAACACAGTATTTCCAAATTCACTATATTCAAATCAACAGTCCAAGGTAGGCTGGGTTAAAACGTCACCATAATTGGCCACATGCTGTTGCAGAAAGTACTTTGGATTGGCTACATAAGACTATACTTTCCTTTAAGACTGTATCACACTTAAGGTAAAGTATTAAAATAAGTAGGTACACATATTTCATGCAAAAGACCAGGACATTATATCCCTTGACCATTTTCCTTATCAGACTCACTTTTATTGGACAATTTCTCACATACCCTCCACCACCACCCCACCAAAAAATGGCCCTTTGCTTTGTTGATATTTCTGATAAATCCCCCCCGGTGCTTATGTGATTTCCGAACATCTTGGCTATATTTATGTCATTGTCATAAATCATTTTAGCCATTGTCTATCCATTGCAGGATGAAGGCCTCTTCCACATGTTTCCAGCCCATACAGTCCTGAGCTTTATTTTGGGCCTGCAACACTTGTTGATGCATTAATGTCATATTGGACTAAAGGCCTTAAAAACTAGCATTTTTGCTTAGACACCATTAAAAAACAGAATAAAATATTTAGGCCTTCATACACACCAATTTTTCCTGTAAAACTATTCTCCCATATCAGTTTTGTACACCGTGTTTTCCCCACGAATATGATTGCTCTCCCTACTTGTCTCCTTGTTGAATTAAAGCTCTTCCACCTTATAGCAGTTGGCATCATGGTTGGTTTCTCACTTGCTTCAGATGTAGTCTGGATTTCATGTCTCAAATATAGCTAATTTACATGGAATCCCTCTTTAATTTGCTTTCTCCTGCAACGGGAATAATCCACTTCAGGCAAACCTTCTTTAAGAGGCTCAGTGAGGAATGCTCAAGTCTGCAGAATAATGAATTTTTTTAAATGAATGTGATAAAAATACTTTTTCTTTCAACCAAAAGGGTTCGGTCAAAGTGGGAGATATGGCTACATCACTATATAATAATAGAATATTAGGATACACAGGCTTTTGGTCTGATACAGAAGGGCTCCTCTTACGTCTTTATATGCAGTATTAGCTGTGCAAAGGTTTAAAGCTGTCTGAAGATGAGCTATTCTAGCTCAACAACTGACCTTCCTCTTCTGCAGAAGCTAACAGTGTTCCTTAATGAGCTACTGCTTGACTTCTATGGATTGAAAAAGAACAAGTTATCCTTGGACGGAGATGAAGAAGATAATGTCCTCGGGCTGAAAATCCAAAAGGTATTATAGTTTGTATCTTGTTCACATCTAAATTATGCCTGGGGCAGAACACTATTAAACACAGAGACAACTGTGTATGTACTTTCATCATAAATGTTTGGGCAGCGACTTCAAAGAGCTGTGTTTTATGCAGAATGAAACAAGAAGACATTCGCTTTTGTAAATGATTCATACAGCAATTTTTTGACTGTTCAGTTGCATTACTGCTGATATAAACTTTCTCTCAGACCTGCGAATCCCTACCTTTCTATAATCCCAATGTCTTGGGGGGTAGATATTCCTGTTACTCTGAACCATCCTAGATCTTTCTTTCCTAATTAAATGTCATATAATGTTTTATATCTGTATTTGGGAAAGGAGTGTACCAAGGTTGCATGCTATCACTATATTTCTTTAACTTATGTACAAAATATATCAGGAAAAATGCTGGATTAGAAGAAATAGAAATTGGAATTATAATTGCTGAGAAGAATAACAACCTCAGATATGCTGAGCATATCCCTTTGATGGCTAGAAATGAAGAAGAATTAAGGACTCTTTTACTAAAGATGAAAGAAGACAACACAAAATCTACTCTACTGCTCAACATAAAACCAAAACAAAGCTTATGTCAGCAAGGCCAGCCCAATGAAAACAGGTAAAGAAGTTGTGTTTCAAAGGTATCAAAGAATTAACCCCCTTAAAAACCTATGTACTACTAAAATTCTCATGCGAGTTTGATATGTTATAAATTTTAATTGGGCAATAACTGAGCATAGGGCAAGCTTTGTCAACAAAGGTACCTCAAATGGACTTAGAGATTGCTAGGGCACATTACTTGATAAATTGGTTGCTGCTTCAGTGACATAGCACAGCTCCTGCTGTGAGGTGATTGCAGATGATCCTCGTTTTCAATATTCCCTGAGAGCTTCCCAAAAGTCAATGGAGGAGAACCAGGAAGGAATTGATACAATAAATGACACTCCTTGCCATCTCCCCACTAGTGCTTTCATTGCTTACGGGAAAGTCATGGGGAGAAGGTCAATGGAAAAACGGCACATCCTCCACCAGTTCCTCTGAACTCGAAATATCTTGCACCCTCCTCATCTGATTCAAAGTGGTAACCACATTCTCTCTGATTTCAGCTAATCAGGCTTTGAGAGAAGTGTGTCATTCAATATTGAGAAACCACTTTTCTACATGAAAGTGAAGGCTGTATTGTAGAACACAAGACCCAATCCATTATAAATATCTACATTTTTTATAATAGAAATAGAAATGCATTGACTATGCTGTTTTTCATTTGTTCATGTATTCAAATGTTCATGTTCAACAATTTTTAGAACTGTATTGAAAGTATGCTTGTAAATATCAAGTGTAATGTATATCAACGTACTCATCTGATAGACACATACCACACACACACACACGCACACACACAAACAAACATATACATACATACATACATACATACCAGTGGTGCTATTCTACTGGTTCGTGCCGGTTCTGGTGTACCGGTAGTGCCTAAGATCAGCGGAGACCAAACTGGTTCTCTCTGATGAGCTGCTCTTGGGCCCACCCGCCTGCCCAGGCTCCCATACTGACCTTTATTTCCTGCTTTTGAAGTGCAGCTGATTTGTGCAGCACAGCAGATTGCCGCGCATCAGCTGTTGAAGCTACAGGGAGAGTGCAGGATTGCAGGAGGTGAGTAGGAAAGCCTCTGCGCGTATGCAAAGTGTGCATCTGGAGCATGCGCACAAATTGCGCCCACCAAGCTACACCCACTGAACCAGTGGTAAACCACTTTGAAAACTACCACTGATATGCATGTATGTATGTGTATATATATGTGTGTGTGTATGTGTGTGTGTGTGTGTGTTCATATTATATGAAAAGTTGAGGATTATTGCCTGGCTGAAGCTATTCTATAAATTCTTCAGAATCAAATCTCTACAGCTTTAGTTCCCTGCTTTTTTTTTTTACTGTGTTATTAAAAGGAAGGAGCCAGTATACATTCAGTATGCATTTGATTTGTTGGTTACTACGTTAGGAAGCTGATTCTAAGATAATATTTTAGGATCGTTTCATCATCGGAAAACATAGAACAGGGACAGAAACAAACATATTACCTGCACATTTGGTTCGGGTAATCAGCGGAGGGCCTGGCTGACCTGTGCCGCCTTCTCCAGGTCTGGTTAGAAGAACACGAATCTCATATTCTGTGTCTGGGTCCAAATGCCATAGCTTATATGTCGGTGCATTGACCGCATGCGTTTCTGTCCAGGTCCCTGTTGTCATATGGTATTCCACCTCTTTTAGGATGATAGGTCCATCCCCAATAATGGAATTTGCATTCAGCTGAATGAGCAGGTAAGTCGGTCCAACTCCAAGCAACTGTGGGGGAGCTATTGGTCTAGGAGGTTCTGTAAGATAGAACAAAAGCCAATTGTGTAAGAAAGATAATAAAACAGTAAGATAGTAAGCAAAAATCAAGTCAGAAATCAGAATCATAAAGTTTGCACAACAATGATCATTCTAAGTAAATGGATGAATATTTAAACATAATTTAATTTTAGATTTAGAAAGATTATTATTTAATTTATTTGCTTTCTAAAGCCATCCTTCTCAACAAATGATTTTTATTGTTCTTAGCCAATAATATATAGGTGTATATGCATGTATAGATAAACTTAAAAGTCCAATAAAAATAAAATACAACCTCTGATTTCCTGCAGATGAGGAGAGAGACAGAGAGAGAGAGAGAGACAGAGAGACAGATTTATTGATGGAAAAATTAAGGAAACACATACATTCCTAAGTAGAATGAACCCAATAAGAGGGTTCATTTTTCATTGCAAACATTTTCCAATGCAATTATGCCTAAAGCTAAAGTCAAGGTAAACAGGACTTTCTCCTTTGGATGGACTACAACAAAGCAACTTCCAAAGCTGAAGAATTCACTAAGCAAAATGCCTAGCCTATAACAACTATTTCCCAAGTCTGTTCTTTCTCTTGGAAAAAAAGAGAATGCCACGGAACATTAAGTAGCTGCTTTATTTTATGTGGAAATATCATGGAACATTAAATAGTTGTTTTCTACAATATTAAAAAAGGAGTTCCAGTGCTGCCTTGTGAAATCCACCATGTCAGAGTAAAGCATCAAATTAGATGTTTTCTTTTTCCTGTAGATTAAATTTATCAAAGTTTCACAGCTGCCTGGCCACCATTTACACTATATACTGTTTCAGATAATGATGATTACAAGGTATGTATGTCTCTAGATTTTTAATACCTAGCATATTCTATCTAACATCCCATATGATTTCAGTGACAATTTTCTACTGCTATTGTGAACAAGACATTTTACTTGTTTATCATCAGCACATAACTTTTACAGTCATAGACATACCTGGAAACAAAGAGGGTTTTCTATGTTTTTACTGAATCAAAACAACATCAAGACAAATATTAAAACATAGAATTTTTTTAAAAATGATATAAATGAGTAAAGAAACAGAAAAAAGAGACACACAAGGGGATAGAAGGGAAGTATCTGGAGGCTGTGGGACTTGTATGGGGAGAAAAAGATTCAGGGTCAATCCTACTAAAACCAAATAGCTGTGGGCTTTGGGTCCTGTTGGATCTGGACATCTTTGCTAGAAATGGATGGGATTTTATTTTCCAGGTAGAACTGGATTCTTCTAGTTTCCTGCTCAAAGAGCAAGTGGCCCCTATGATGATGAGAATTTTTGCACAAATTCAATTTCTGTACCAATTGTGCTCATTCCTTGATTGGAAAATCCTGCCTTCTACTTTATCAGGCAGATTTGGCATGTCCTGGGCTCTATTAGTTAAGTAACGTCATCCCATAAGACCTGAGAAGTGTGCTTCTTTTGGCACTACACTAGATAACACTATCTTCAAACAACAAAACAACACGTCTACACATGGATGACATCAGATGGAGCACACAGAAATCAAATTGACTACATTATTGCTAAAAGAAGAGGGAATAACTTGATTATAGCATCAAAGGCATGACTACATACTGAACTGTGGAACAGATCATGAAATATTCATGTGTAGTTCCAAGTTACGCTAAAGAAGAAGAAACCCAACCAATTTCTATGATATAATCATTTTCAAGGACAGTTTCAGAAATCACTTTAAAATCCTGAATCTCATTGACAGAGAGCCAAAGGAATTATGGAATTAACATAAATAAGTTATTAAAGTTTGATTTGTTGAGAGACTGCCAAACATGAAGAAATAGAAGAAAGCAAACTCCCTTCCTGTTTCTTCCTTCCCGCCCACCTCCTTCCTTTCTCCCTATTTTTCCCTTCCTCTCTCCTTCTTTTTCCAGCAGATACATAAGTGGCTGATGCTAGGTTAGGAAGGACACAAAGGATTGTGAAACTGGCTGGACACTGTCACAAGAAATGAAGAAAATGAAGATCATGTGACTACAGCAGTAGCCAAGCAGCACAGCAACAGCCAATAGCAGTGAACCAAAGTTTCCCAACTTTCTCAAATTTCACTCCACTGGAAGTCATGGGTCCCAGATTTTAGATACATTCTGTAAGCCCATTCAAGATATCTTGGTACAAAAATTGCTGCCCAATGCATTCCTTTGCTCAGGTAAGGGTTATAATGAGAGTTTTAGTGCTATTGAAGGAATAGACGACAAACAAATCAGCAATATTTTTTTGCCAGGGTATATTAACCATCCTATAACATCTGGTATTTTATGAAGGATAATAGACTGCTTATCTGATAAAAGATAAGAAGCATAAAAATCACTCAAATGTCTAGGAAAAGATAATAAAATTATTAAACCTGCTAAAGCTGCAGCTAAATTATATCTCCACTCTGAAGAAATATGAGTATGTCCTCTGCAAACAGATTAATTACATGATGCTTTGTTTTTATATTAGGATAAATATTTTAGCTGTTCAGAATATTCTGTGTTAACCCTTCTATAATGAGATCAAACAAAACAGAAATAAGGTATTTATTTGTTAGGTGGATTTGTTAATTTGTGGATTTGTTAAGAGAAAAATTTCTATCCATTAATGCTATTTACTGCTCAGGAATATACACAATTAGTTATGCAAATAAACTTAATACTTAAATCCCCTTTCCAATAATAATTTTTCAAGAAATGTAATTTCATTTCCATCAAATACTTCAAAATATCTAAAGGCTTCAGAATGGAGTGTTAATATATTTGGCATAATTTATTACACTGAATTGAAACAGGAGTCTTCTAAATCTTATTTGGGTTAAGAAGAATCACAAGTCTTTGCCTTCAATAGAAAAAGAAATGAATAATTTCATAAGAAATTCACTGCAAGTAGATGAAGACTTTCTTGTGATGAAATACATGGATGTTTACATTTTGCTTTAGGCTTGGTGTTCTGATTTATTAGTATTATGAGAACAATTATTAAATGCATATTATTAATAATCTAATGTTTTTTGGGTCAGACAAGTTAGTAAGGGGGATGGCCAATGGAGCCAGACGAGGAATGAACTTGGCCTAGGCAATAAACATTACCATGGGTTCCTTGGTGCTGATTAATTGATGCTGAGCATCACTGTGATAAGAGCCAGTATGTGTGTTTAGGTTAAAAGGTTGGAGTGAAGAGACCCAAGTTCTAGTCCAAGTTCTAGTCCTCCTAGACAGCTCATTGAATGTCTCTGGGCCAATCACTGTCTCTGATTTGCCTCTTAGAATAGTGATAGTGCACGCACACACAAACACAGAGAGAGAGAAAGAGAGAGAGAAGGAGGGGAGAAAGAGAGGCAGGCAGGCAGAGGGAGAGAGGGAGAGAAAGAAAGAAAAGAAAAAACACCTATTACCCTGAAAGAATATTGAAGAAATTGGACTGCATGTGCACATTATGGTACCTTGTCTTTTTTTTTTTTCCCCAATTATTCTTATTTCATTAGATAAAAGAAATGACTGTTTTTCAAATGAAAATATTTCAGAAAGCTTCACATGGATGGAAGCAGGGCTCTTAAGTCTGCCTTTATTCGAAGGTGGTCAAGGATTTTGGGATTTGTGTGTTTGTATGTGAATGAGGAACAGAGTGAATCATAGAGAGAGACATCTTCTTGTCTCTTGTATCATCTTCTTTCCACAGCATTTCTGGCTTTCAAACAATCGGAATGGATTGCCTTCTATGAGCTTTTTAACAGAACACAGATTCACACTTTTTCACTGCCTATCAATTTCATCAATTCAAAAGCAACAAGACAGGAAGAGAAATAACCTAGGGGGAATGTAAGAATTGATTACATATGTGAGGAAGTATAGTAATGAACTGGCTATTCGTCAAATTTATCAATCAGAATTTCCTATTAAAACTGAAACAGCAGACTGAAATTCCAGACAAGCAGAGAAAATGGGAGGAATAAAAACCCCTGTTTCTTTCCCTCAGATCATATGGTTTATTGAACAGAAAACTTAATATAGTTATTATCATAATATAAACTCATGTCTCAAAAAACAAGATTTTCATATGATTCCTTAACAGTTCATATTCCTGAGAGTACGTACTCTCATTTCCCATGTCCATTTTAATTTGCTCCATTTTGCAAGCTTTTAGAAGAGTATATAAAGTTTAGAAGTTGGGCTTTTAAAAATGGTAATATTGATTTTTAAAAATTATAATATTGAATCTTATTGAAAAAAGCTATGAATTATCAAAGCTAATATATCACTGCGTACAGGTTTTTTTTCTTGGGCTAAAAGCAAAGCATATACATAGTTGTATATATATTTATTTTCAGCCTCCTGAAGATGTTTATAAAGGGAAGCAGGATAAAATCCCTTCATGTACCCATAAATTATACATTATTTTTAACTAGTTATCAAATTAAACAGCAATTCTTTTGCAGCATCATTAATATTCTTCATAACACAATGTACTGTCAGAGCCACAGAAAGGATGCAGCTGTCAGCCTTCAAGATTTTTCTCCCTTTGCTTTGCTTCTTTCGGCTGTCATAAGTAATGGGGGGAGGAGGGGGGAATGATTATGGGAAGTGAGCTGGAGCTGTTACAAACCAGAACTGTATAAGCTGGGGGGGGGGTTACATTCTTGCTTAGGTTTCTATCCTATTCTATGCCCAGCTGCAACCCTTTATCAAACTGTGTCAAGGTCAACGGACAGAAGCCTTATCATCACCTGGAGATGCCCACATGATGAAATACACAACTTTTAATTGGATGAGCCAATTGAACTATTGGGGGTGGGAACGTTGCTATTACTTTGTATATGTGATTTACGTGCCCATTTTCTCAGATTCAGAATTCTTTTGTTGCTACCACTTGATTTCCAGTAAAAGATATCTTTTCTCTGATTAAAAGAGTCTAAGTATTTCTTTCTTGGATTTTGAATGGAGCACCAGCTGACAGCAGCTTCCCAAACTATACTAAATGACATGGAGTCCCAATGTCCCACATAAATTTTTGGTTAACTAATTAACTTTTGTCTTAATGAATCTCATTCCTTATTCTACAACTAGAGTGATCAAATATTCCCTAATTGCCATTTCAGTGTTACAGAGTTTACTTCTATGTTGCAAGTAATCAGAAAACATTTTGCATCAAGATTGGGGGCTAAAATGTTCATAAGTTAGTTTTATGTTGGGTTATTTTTCAGATTGCTACATAACAACTTAAGGATAGGTTTGAACAATGATAGAAGAGACTCAACTTCAATGTTTACTTTGTTATTCAAGGACTGGTGGTCTCATTAAAAGTTCCATATTAATTTCTGAAATTATATTTGATGAGATGGAAGCAAGGAGGGATATGAATATCACAAATCAAACTAGTGATCAAGAACATCAATATGGTTTAGACAGAAATGTTGGGGTGGATTAACTTATTTTGTTGATACTTGGGTTAAAATTGACAAGCTTACAATGGAAGACAAAATTTGGTCAGCAGGAATTTGTGGAAACATTAATATACCGCTACGCTTTTAATAGATCAGTACAAAACCATTGCAATATTGACTTTTGAGTTTAGCTTCCATTCATTTTTTCACAAAAATACTAAGTAATCTACTTTGTAAATAAATGCACTATCTGAAATGAGTTATAGTGCATGTGCTATGGTCTGTTAGTGGACAAGTAACCCATTCCTGGGTCTTAATTATTCCCAAAACTCTGACTTTGTTAATCTCACATATAACCTTTACAGCTAGACTTCCAATGAGGTGAGGCAGGCTAGTACTTTCATTTTCTTCTCTCTATGAACATTGCATGGGCATTTTATCCCAAAAGGCAACTGAATGTAAAATCAAGATTGACAGAATTATTTCTGGAAGAAAGAAAGAAAATCTAGAGATTGCCCAGATGAACGATGGCCCCCAGTTAGCAGAAACTGTTGTTTTGGTAGGCATTTATTATCAGCTGGGAGTTGTGAATTTCATAATACCCCAGGCTATAAATGCAGCCTCCATGAACTCAAGGCTAACATATTTAAATTATTTTGGAGTTAAATATTTTTCAGCTGCTTCTTTAAGATTGAAGAACCTTACAAGCCTACAAATTGCTGAGTGTGTCTCACTTTACTCCATTTAAAATAAAAGAACCTACATCCTTTCAGTTGTGTAAGATCTTTATTAATTCATTCATTTATTTTGTAACTTTTGCAATATATTGCAAAGGAGTAACTTTAGACGTAAGAATTTATCTTCTTCACAAAAATCTGTATTGTTTTCATTTCAATGTAAAATAAAACTTTGAAGATTGATTACTAAAGCACATGATGGCTACTTTAAAGGAAACTTTTGTTCTGTATGTAAAGTGTTTGAGTTTCTTAAAAAGTCTTTACTGGAAGTAAACATTTTTATTGAAGATGATGAGACTCCTTTGAAGATAATCAAAATGGGTTTTAAGGTGGACTTGAAAATATAACTTGCAAGAAAGAAATGGAAGTTCTGGATCTCCAAGTGGAATTGGATGATCATTAAAAAAGACATAAATAATGTACCTCAAAGTAAATTATCATTTAAATTGAAATATAAGAGATTTATTAGAGTTCTTTCATAGAAAGTATAAATGGACTTGACTAAAAATAATAAGAACTTCAAGAGAAGAGAAAAGAGGAGTTAGAGTTTATCTATGGTGGGTCTGTCAAACTCACATCCCTTGGGTTGGATGCATCACACGCGGGCCACGCCCACACCCAGTTTGCAAAAGAGGAAAAAGCCATGATAAGTCATATGACACCGCCGTGATGCTGCGACTTTGACCCCTGATCCTATGGGATCTAAGGACAATTGGGAGGAAGGAAAAAAAAACCAGGGAACTGGTTTATTTCCCTATGCAGGGGTCCTCAAACTTGACAGCTTTAAGATTTGTGGACTTCAACTCCCAGAATTCCTCCTCCAATCATGTTAGTTCAGGAATTCTGGGAGTTGAAGTCCACAAATCTTAAACTTGCCAAGTTTGAAGACCCTTGGGTTAAATAATGAGTTGCTACCTTTTGTGATATTTAATGGTTATCTAGATTAGACGATTTCTTGTTTGGAAATGTTCAGTGGTGGAATAGATTAGTTTGTAATTTGGCTATATGAATAAGGAGTTATTATTTCTAGTAATATTTAATAGTTTTCATTTTCTTTTCTTTTTTTGGTAATATTTAATTGTTAAGAGAGGGATGAGGGGATTTACACAAAATAGAAAGAGAGATTAGGTTGTTTGGTATTTTTGTTAAATTTTTACTGGATCTTTGAGGATCAATAAGGAGAGCTGAAGATATAGAGATGAGTTTATAGAAAATGAGGTGGGGTATGAAATGGAAGATTTATCTGGTTGTAATTTAAGAGACGGCAGTAAATTGTTACTGTTGAATATGCCTGCTAAGGATGAAGGAGGCAGATGCTTTTTATTATCTTTGATGGGGGGAATTTTTCTTTTCTTTTGTTTACACTTTGTGTTTGTGTGTGTGTGTGTGTGTGTGTGTGTGTGTGTGTGTATTCTTTTCTTAGGTTTCATTGATACTTTTATTTGTTTAATATAATTATTAATAACATTATAGATGAAATAATAAAACATGCATGGAAGCACAAATCATTTCTAAAAGCCCATTAGAGAACCTCTATCCAATTTTCCCTATAAATATAAGGCTATGACAGCTTTGGCTGGAAAAAGGGAATCACAGCTCAAAACACTTTGATGGTACTATGTTGAGAAAAATGGCTGTTTTCCAGACGTGGTATTCAGCAGGTTCTGGAAAACCGCTAGTGGAAATTTTTAGTAATTCAGAGAACCAGCAAATATCACTTCTGACTGGAGATTTTACAGTATCCTTCCCCTGCCACACCCACCAAACCACACCCACAGAACCGGTAGTAAAAAAAAATTGAATCCCATCACTGCTGTTTTCCAAAAACAACAAAAATGAATTATCCACCACGTATCATGGTAGACAGGATATCATTTACATATTCTGTCTACTGAAGCCAATTCCGCCCAGCAAAGGAATAGCAATATACAAATAAACTGTGTAAAGCACCTCTTCACATCATCAGGCATAAGAACAAAAAGCAGTGGGAAAGATTACTAGCATTAAAAAAAAAGAGGGCAATGCTATAGCTGCCTATTCACTTTTCATGGCCCAAGTGAATGTTATGTGCAGAAGCATCTGCCCAAAACAATTACTTTCCAATTAGGAAAGTATTCAGTAATATTGCAATATGCCTATAAAGCACAAGCAGAATTTTGCTCTACTATCTTCTTAAACTAATACAAGGAATTTTACTTCATTACAATTGCAGAACTGCTTTACATCCAGAAACGTAGATTACTTTTAATTAAAAATCGGTGCAAATGTTTTATTTTGCTATTAGACTTTTTTTCTATTGTCAGCATAAATGAATTCCGCCCCCGCCCGATACTAAGCATTTTACATTCTAAAAACTCTCATAATTCAAAGAAGTTGAATGATTAAAGATTCTATCCCCTACACACGCACACACATCAAGAAATAGAAACACCAATTAAAATAAACAAATCAATTTTGGGGGGGAACTAGAGCTAATATATTCTTTCTCCCCACCCGCATTTCTTTTTCTCTATACAGATTCATCTTTTCATCTCTCTCTCTCTCTCTCTCTCTCTCTCTCTCTCTCTCTCTCTGAGAGAGGGAGTGAGGGAGGAACCTAATACATCATCCTTTATTTTAGGATTTAGACAGTATACAGTAGTATATTCATCATGAGATGAGTGATCCATCATACCAGCTACTTCTGAATAAACTACTGTATAGGATTGGAAATTGCAATTTGTGTTCATCCTAACTGGACGCTATTCCAAACCCGGCCTCTGAAATCAGGATTATATTGCACTGACCACTGCCAATATTTTACCCTTAATACCAGCTAACAAGATATCTGTGCCAGACCTCCGGGTATAATAAATAACTGAGCAGCTGAAATGGAACCTAGAAAGAACCTCAAATAGCCCATCAATGTGCTATTTTATAGATAACATTAACAGGGACATGATTAGTCATTTCCTGTGAATGATTAAAGAACCAAATTCTTTCCAAGTCCTTGAAAGATCTGTATTGGTTGAGCCTTGTGACATCTCTTTCAAAATTGTTCTCAAACAGAACAAGTGTCCAGAGGACTGAAGGTTACCGATATATCACAAATCACCTTATTTCATCCTAGGAGGGGAAAAAATAATTATATCTGCAAAAAATGATATGAGTCACATTTTAGATATAATACCCAATTATCCATTTCATTTTCATTTATACATGCTGGGTGAGATCATTTATCATGTTTCATGATAATGTCCAGGAAGCACACATAGCCAATTTGGATAGGTAGCAAATTACTCAATGTATTAACATAAGCTTATAAGATCACATCAACAAGTACTGTGCATAAATGATATTAATTATATTTACAATGAGCAGAAATGTTTGAGATGCAGAAATAATGGTCTCCTAATTGAACATATCCTGGTTTGCTTTCTTAAGTATAGTAATTTAGATCCAGTAATCAAGAATGACTGTGCTGCTGGAACACTAGCCAGGTGTCACTGCACGGCTCTGAATCTGGAGATGAATCTTTTATCATCAAGTCTTCCTTCTCAGTACCAAGTCATCCATCATGTTTCTGAGACAGCTTGGAATGATAGTGCTGGACCTTCACATTACTGCTCCTTGAACTCCATCTCATCAATCTTTTGCATCATGCCTGATTTGCAGCAAAGTATCATCTCCCTGCTGCAAAACCAGGTGTAAACCCAATCATGCCTCTAACCTAGAGTGCCACTCTAACAGTAATTGATTTTTTTTAAAGCTACACTCAGAACTTGGAAGTCCCATCTTTGGGAATTCATAAAGGGAAACGATAAAAAATGCAATTGCTTCGGAGAACTCAAATCTATTTATTTATTTGCTTCTCTTCTTTAAATATAAATGTTACTGGTGTTTGTTTTGGATTAGTCCCAGATATGCCTACACATGGAAAATTGTAAATATTCTGTGTGCATAGACACACAGTATTATTTTAGGGACTCATCAAATTAAGCAGAATACCTTTAGACATTTAAATTAATTCATTTAATAAGTATTCACCCTGAGCACCAAAAGTGGTACTTATTAACCCCTAGTTCATCATTCAGATAAAGTCTGTTTCAAAATCTCAACTGACAATAAACCATTCAAGATTAAGTATAGTAATTCAGTTTCATCTGAATACAACTATAAAAATTTAATAAATCAAAATGATCAAAATGCCCCAATGGCAGATTGGAATCCTATTTCCAATTCAAATTCTCTTTAATACATGGCTTCACTGACATCTTGCATTTTCTCATATCTAGGCTGAATTCCAAATGGGTTCTGCTTTCTGCTGTAACCAAGCATTGGGCAACCAATCTAGTTATCCAATCTCTTCTCAGCAATCCAGCACAACCCTTGAGAAACATCAGACTTGGTAGATTTTTCTCTTCTCATCAGTGAATGGCAGACAAGAATCAAATATTATGAAAACCTCCCTTCTGAACTCATTATAACAGAATATTTTGATTCTATATTTCTGCCCAAGGACTTCATTTTATACAATATTAACAAAGGAAAAGTCTTTGAACGGCTAATTAAGAACTGCATCCTATTTTGAGATAAATCCGGGATTTCTGTTTTAAAACATCTAATAAACATAGCATATTTTCCTGTCCAATACACACTACCTGAGCAGAGTATTAATAGAGCCAGTGTGCCATTTTATCTAAAAAAAGATCCTTTTCATGAAAACCTTCAATAAGGACATAACTATTTTAGATTTTAAAATAACATCTGGGATGATGAATTCAAAAATATGTCTATCATCAGGTCACTGTGGATGACAAAATTCTTTCTGATTAAATGTGCAGAGATATCAGGATCCAAACTCTTTTTAACTCTAGAAAAGGCAAGAAACTGAGCCTGAGATAATGAATTCTTGATTTGTGAGAATTATTAAAGTAATCTCTCCATTTGGGAATTATTTTTGTGACCAAAACAGTAAGACAAAACTGAGTTGAAATGGCTTTATTATTAATATCTGTCCCAGATGTTTCTGCCATTGCTGTGAATAATTACTAGTGTATCTGCTACTATCACAGAGCATTTGAAAGAAGGTCATCCGTCTTTTGATTAATTTAGAAATGTGTTTACTATGATACATTGTGAATATTAAAATAGAGAAAGTAGACCCAGACTCATAGATCTGAATTAGATATACACAATTGTTTCTAGAGTCTATCTTCTGATACTTGACTAAACAATGACAGTGACAGATAAAGAACAGGAACACTTAAAGGAAAACATCTCCTTAAGTAAATAAATAAAACACAAATTCAATTTTATATTTTTGCCTTTTTACAAACTTAGCTAATGTGAATAATTTAATTACCCATATGGTAATTCTTCATGAACGCTAGACTTGATAAAAATAACACTGCCTCTATTCATCACCATTTCCATGTTTTTCCAGAATATCAACATCTGTTACTAAAAGCTGTAGGGTTAATTTTAAAATACATACTGATTTTATTTAAAAATTAGTCTTATAAAAATAGGGCTTAAAATGTAATACATAATAGGAAAATAGGAAAAAATATGTAAATAAGTAAAGAAATATTAGATCTTTTCAATCATATATTTTATCACAAGAAAAAATTATTTTGAGGAAAAGATGGTGCCTGACACTGATTCATCAATGCTCAAGAATGTAATCCATAATTTGTACTACTGTTTTACTGACATGGCACATTTTTAGGAAACATATCAAAGAGACCCAGCATGCAGTAGTGGTTAATGGCTGGGACTACGAGAGGGAGGCACAGGTTCTAGGCCATCATCAACCATGGGACTTATTGAATGACTTTGGACCAGTAATTCTATTTTTTTTTATTTTATTTTATTTTATTTATTTATTTTATTTGTCAGTTGCTTACATGATAATAGGTATAAGTAAAAACATAGTTATGAATACATGGATACATATAAGAAAAATAAAAATATATAAAAGAAACAATAGGACAGGGACAGTAGGCACGTTGGTGCGCTTATGCACGCCCCCTACAGACCTCTTAGGAAAGGGGTGAGGGCAATAGTAGACAATCTAAGGTTAAAGTTTTGGGGGTTTGGGGGAAAAAAGCACAGAGTCAGGTAGAGTATTCCAGACATTGATCACTCTGTTGCTGAAGTCGTATTTCCTACAATCAAGTTTGGTGCGATTAACCTTGAGCCCACTGTAACTACATAGCCAAAAAGGCATTAAGAGTTGTTAACCTAATTTTACGTAGCTTTTTCTCTGGTAATATTACACTAACTAGAGCATACAAAACATTTGCTAGACCAATACTCGAATACAGCTCATTAGTCTGGAACCCACATTGCGTATCTGATATTAACACAGTTGAGAAAGTCCAGAAATATTTCAAAGAAGAGTTCTCCACTCCTCTACTCGTTGCAGAATACCTTATGCCACTTGACTCGAAATTCTAGACCTAGAAAACCTAGAACTATGCCGACTTCGGTCTGATCTAAGTATGGTATATAAAATCATACATTGCAACAACTTACCTGTTAATGAATACTTCAGCTTCAACCATAACAACACAAGAGCACACAATAGATACAAACTCAAGGTTAACTGCACCAAACTTGATTGCAGGAAATACGACTTCAGCAACAGAGTGGTCAATGTCTGGAATAGTCTACCTGACTCTGTGGTTTCTTCTCCGAACCCCAAAAACTTTAACCTTAGACTATCTACTATTGACCTCACCCCTTTCCTAAGAGGTCTGTAGAGGGCGTGCATAAGCGCACCAACATGCCTACCATCCCTGTCCTATTGTTTCTTTTATATTTTTTTATTTTTCTTATATGTATCCATGTATTCATAACTATGTTTTTACTTATACCTATTATCTTGTAAGCAATTGACAAATAAAATAAAATTAATTAAATAAATAAATAAATAAATAAAATTTGATGGGACGCTCCCAATTTTGACCATTTGTTGTCTGTTTGACAGGAATGCTTCTATCCAGTTATGCAGGTGTCCAGAGACTTATCCTACTTCAACAATAGCCTATCGTTAACACTGTAAAGACAAAAATTAATGGAGATTCTTTTGTAAAATCTCTTGAGTTCCAGGAGACATAGCAGGCTATAAATTCAATCAACCAGTTCAACTATGAAGATGAAATTTCCTACAGCAGTGATGGCTAACCTTTTCCATGTTGAGTACCAAAAGTGCACTCGCATGCCTGCACTCATGATGCAATGCGCACGCATCTCCCCCCGCCCCCTGTGCATGCGCACACAACCCCCTGCATGTGCACCGCACACCTTTGCACATGTGCATGTGACCCCTCTGCACACCACATGCCTCTGCACATGTGCACGTCTCCCACATGCACATCTCTCCCCGTGTATGTGCGGCAGATACCCGACAATCAGCTGGCTGGTGGGGGTGTGAGCGCATGCGCAGTGGGTCTCTTTGGGCGACCTCTTGTGTGCCAGCAGAAGTGGCTCTGCATGCCACTTCTGGCACGTGTGCCATAGGTTCGCCATCACAGTCCTCACAGCATTTGAAAACTTTCTTAAGATAATAAAAAGGACATAATTTAATGAAAGGCCATTAAACTAAGATTTGGTTTTTACTCCACCATTTTCTGATGGACTGCACTTCTTAGAGCTACTACCAAAATGGACAACAGTAAACAACATACAGTATATGTAATTTTGCCACCTCTGTTTCCTGACACTTATGATTTTTCAGTTATAAACATAAAAATATTCAAAGTATTTTTTCTTTCAATTACATCTTTTTATTCTAACATTTTACCCTGTTCATTTTTTTATCTTTTTGCTGGCTTACCAATATTAAGTGTTAAACTACATCTTTTGACCATATATTCCTGGCAATAGAACAGAGACAATTTTAATCTAGTTTATCAACAGCCGGTCTTATTCATCTCACATTCATTAAAGCCTAGAAGTGTCAAGATTTGTCTTCTACAAGTTGGAGATAGTCTCATTAGTCAAAATGATATAGAAGCAATACTCAAGACATGACAAAATAAATTGTATTTCATCGTATCATGTTTTTTTTTCCCCCTACAGTTGAGGGATCACATAGATCAAGATTCGTCAGTATGAGAATTCAGCACTGAAATTTTTGTTTGTTCCAAATAGCAATAGAAAGTCCTTAAGCATGCCCTGTCACTTTTGGTTTAGAAAGGAATGCACTAATAAACTCTTACCCCCGGTCATTTTTTACTATGGGCAACACTATGCCAGCTTTTATTAAAGGCAATTCATATCACTGGCCCAAAAATTTCCTTTAAAATTACCATCTTTTGTGTCCACAGAATAGGACATTGGCGTTAAAGTGCCATTAAGATATAGGCCCTGTCATTGTACTTAATTTTCAGCACAGTTTTAACACTGGAGAAGCTTTCTCCTCAGGGTATGTTTTTAACTAATGAGGCTTGTTTGATGGTTAACAAAACAAACAAGAAGAGAACACTTTCAATGCGTATTGCTTTGAAATAATATAGTAAGCACAGCACTCTACACCCTCCAGCTATGAACTCATACTTGCAGGATTTTAGAGACAGAATTTAAAATAATGGGTATATCTAGCAATTATTTTTTTCCGTTAATTTTTATCTACAACCCAATGTAAGAATCATCTATATAACTATGAGGTTTATAATAGCGTGATTTACTGGTCCACCTTTTGATTTGCCGTTTACAAGAAAAGTTTATTGATTGTCTTTGGGTCCATGAAATGGTACATTTAAGAAAATAACGTATTTTAAGTAGGGGGGGGGGGGGGGGGGGGGGAGGGGGGGGGGGGGGGGGGGGGGGGGAGTGGGGGTTTTCCCACACTTTTCAGGGGGGGGGGGGGGGGGTGGGGTGGATTGTATATATTTTAATTTTAAATTTTATTTTAATTTATATTTTTAATTTTTTTGTTATTTTTTTTTTGTTTAAGGTTATTTATTGTTTTTTGGTGTTTTGTTTTTTTTTTACCAACCTATTTTTGGAGGGTTGGTTGTGGAGAAAAGTGAGAGGAGCTGCTATGAGCTTCTGATGGAATATCAATCATAAATTAATGGTAAAATATAAAGGGATCATGTCTGAGAAATCTAAGAAACCCTTACCTCGAACAATAAGTTGAGCAAAGTTGGAAACTCCAGATCCTCTCTCAGACTGAGTAACACAACGATATAAATCCTGATCTGTTTTTGTTACTTCCTGAAGTTTAAAGGTGGCAGCAAAACGTCTGTGATTTATATTTTTTGTTTGGGCCACTGGAATATCTTCTCCATTGCGTCTCTGAAAACAATAAAACTCAATGTTAAAAAGTCTGGATGATATTGACATCACGTATCTGCTTAGAACAGTTAAAATATTAAAAGAAAAATACACTGTAATTAATTCCATTCATCAAAATATAGCTTTACAATGTTTGAAAAAACGCTTCCTAAGCTTCTATTATGTTTGTTTACCTATGTTATTTTAAAATATGCCTTTTCTGAGTAAGAGTTATAAGCGTTAAAAACCATATAGATAATCATATTTTAATCATTTTCAATTCCAGATTGCTATGACTGTCAACATAAATGAGGAAAAAGGGTAGTGGTTCGGTGGTGTGATTGTGGTGTTGCCCATAATCAGTTAACATACTTCTCCCCTGTTCAGAAGATGGAATTTCACAATTTCACAGAGGTTTTGTACACAATGTCGCCTAGTAAGACTGACAAAATGCTTTAAGAATAGCAAAATTACTGTAGGAAAGAAAGTTGTGTTGCTGAAGAATGGACTTTAGTCTTGGCGCATTTGGTGAATAGCACAAACAGCCAGAATATCAAGGAATCTCCTCTGAAAGGCCAGAAAATACTGCTTGAAGTCATGGGTTTCTGAAACATCAATTCTGAACATTCAGCCCTTAATTGCTTCTCTATGTGGATCAGTGTTCTGGGCTTGATAGTTTTGAAGACTTCCAGTGTCATGCTTTGAGCATAATGGCATATGCCCTTCTTGATAGCATCCATGCTATCCCTATCCCCAAATTAAATGAAAATATTTCCATTGGTCAGTATTGAAGTTATTGTGACAATAAAACAAAAATCAAATTAGCTTAAGAAAATTAAATAGTTTATGTTTAGCAAGTCTCAAAAGATACCAGTGTTTTTTTCTGAAATTTTAAAAGATTTGGGCAGTAACATCAAATATTTTCAGCTATAATTATCAAAATTATATCTTTATATCTATCTATTATATGAATGCAAACTGAGACAACACAGAAAATAAAATTTAAAAAAAGAGTAAAAAGTGCAAATAAAAAAGAAGGAAAAAAGGAAAGAGTGAAATAAAGAAAAAGAAAAGAAATAGACAAAGAAGTAATTTCCAATATTTATCACAAGTATAAACAAATTTGATAATAACCTCAACAGAGGCCGCTTCTCATGAATTTTTAAAGGGTTGTCAAAATTTCATACTAGGACTATTAATTTCTGGTTCCATTCTTTGAAAGTCTCAAGCATTATAGTGTTAATCTGAGGCAAAATAAAACATAATTCCATTTTTCATTTTGCCTGGAATCTTTAGTCCCCTCCAATGTTCAATTTAAATCATAAGATCTCTAATATCTGTGATGATTTATAGCAAACAAAAAGGTTCTTGCTCCCACAGAAAGCTGTTTATTTTAATTAGCTAATTCCAAAATCTTAATATTCAAAGTTTCAATATCCCAAATTTATCTGGTCCCTTGATTCACTTGTAGCTTTCTTGGTTCAAAAATTCATTTATCTTTTTGGCATTTATTTCAAACTTTTTAAATTCTTTTTTTTTTTTTTAATAAAGTTTTATTTGGGTTTTCACACATACAAAATACAAGTAAAACATCTTTTTTGAAAATAGCACGGTCCCGGGTTGAACTTCTTTATACAGACACAAAGCTCAATTTCATGCTCCTTTTTGTGTTCTATTCCATATCTTATACTATTCTACATTTTCTATATAGTTTTTCCGCTCTTTTAATTTTCTCAATTTTATTTTGATTATCTCATCTCAATTAAAATCATTATATTTATACTTTTGTCTGTTCTGTTTCAATTTCATATTATCTTTTCTCATTAAACAAATTTTCTCCTGTAGTTACTAATTGTAGTATGACACCTTTATATCTTTTAATTACATCCATTCAACTCTTATTTAAACTTCAATATATACCTTAAGGTTATGACCTTCAATATAATACATAATACATAATTTCCAATTGAATTCTGCTTGGCACATTCTTATAATACACACTATATTATTTTTAAAAAGATTATAAATATATGTAATTATAAACCCTCATTCCATTCCAATTCAGTTCTATCATTAATAATCATTAAAATGTTAACACCTTTAACACTTCTTTTCAATTAAATATCATAACTCCTTAAAGACACATATAATCTCCATAATTAATTTTTCCCTTATTTCTCTTCACATATGTTTTGTAAATCATTAAATATTCATTTTGTTACATTTATTTATTGACAAGCATTCCACTGAATTACGATAGCTATTTTATCAAACATTTTAATCATAAATTGTTTCATATTTTCTAAAATTATTTCTGTTTCTAATATAACAATACTACCTTATGTACCTTTGCAGAATCCCTTTTTCCATTAAATTTTCACCCATTATCTCTAAATAGGCCCTGTTTCTCTATATTTTGTTTCTGTCCTTTATAACTTCTTTTCCTTTCTTTCTTCCCTCTCATCTTCTCCCTCCCCTTTTTAACCCCTTGTCTCTCTACTTCTAATTCTCTCTTCTGCATTTCCCTCTTCTGTTGCTTTCTGATTTTATACTTATTTTTCACTCTTTTTTTTTTTTTTTGGAGTTGTTTTTCCCAATCTTAAACTTTCCATTCTCTTTCCCTCCTTTCCTTTTTTCCCCCCACCTAAGATTACTTGTTCATTAAAGATGGCTTCTTCTTTGTCGCAATCTTCTTGTTCCGCAGGCATTTCTTGTTGTTTCTCATAATTCCAAATCTCCATTTCTAAAAACTGAAATACGAAGCCAAAGGAACCTCTCCTTTCTTGTGCATCTTCTTTGTGCTTTTTAAGTTCCATTTTCAGTTCTTCTAAAAGTGGAGCCATTTTAAACAGTTTTAAACAACCACCCGATTGATTTTAGTCATTCAAATACAATAACCAAAAATCCAGAAATCATCAAGTAATCCAAATAGTCCCAAGTTATTTCTTCTTATTTCTTTTTCCACTTTCTCTTCCTGGGGTTTTTGTTGCAATATTTCAGTTAAAATGTATCTTTTGGAAGTCTTGTTGAGATTTTGCTACAAGTTCTTTTTAATTCCAGGCAGTCTCCTCCCTTCCCTTTTATTTTTTTCTCTCCTTTCCTGTTTTCAAAAGCTTTTGATTGTCCAGTAATCTTTATTATCCCTTTGACTTTTTATTTTTAGCATTAAATGCCTATTAATGTCAAAGTGGATTTTTTTCCAATTTCTTGCTTAAGTCTCTTAGCTGTCAGTATAGGAAAAGGAGAAAAATAACAACAACAAATCTTTTCCCTTTTCTCTCTCCTTCGCAGCTTAAAAATCTTCTTAGGGAACAATGTTATTGTTTTTTTTTTAATAGTTTCAATTCCAGGGTACCTTATTTGTTGCTTTTGCTGTTTGACCTGGTCAACCAAAACTTTCTCTTCTTATCTTCCTCCTGCACATTCTTTTCTGGTTGAGTTCTTCTTTGTGGTGGCCATTTCTGACCACCACTACAACCGCCTTCGGGAAAGGGAGTAATGGGCAGCTGGGGAGGAGAGATGCGGCTCTCCTCAACCCTGCAGGCAGTCTCCCCCTTCTTCACCACCTCTACGGGGTGGCTTAGCCCCAAAACCAGCCATCTCGGGGTGCTCCAGCAGCGAGCACGGATAGAAGCCTCGCAGAGATGAGGTTTTGGTCTGTCGCCGAAAAAGCTCAAACCAGAAGTCCTCAAATTTTTTAAATTCTTAAACTTACAGTTTCATTATCTTCAGAAATGAACTTAGACAACAGGTAGCTTTTCAAACTTGTTATACTGAAGATTTTCAATAGCCCTAAGCTAGTTAAATAGGCAATTCCTGAAAATGACTAGGACATTAGCGTCCTTTAAAAAGCTCTGCTGTAGTAATGAGCTTGATATTTTCTCCTGGCACTGAAACGTATGGGAGACCACTGTCTCCTCATGGAGAATAGCCATGCAGAGCACAGGTGGGCAATTCCTCATCCTCTCCTTATCCAGAAAGGATTTGAAGAACTAATCTATTAACTGGTTCTTGGTCATAGTTGTTGTCTCCACTGTCCATGAAGATGTGTTTAGCTTGTTATTGCTACTAGAATTTGAATTGCAATGATATCAAAATCTTGTAAGATTTCCAGTGGGACTGCAGCAGTCCATCTGATGACAAGATAATATTTCAGTCTGTCCCTTTATGAGTGCTTATGACTGGGTTGGGGGGGCACTATGGATTGAATGTATTTGTGTGGATGGCTTCTGCAAGGCAAATCATCATTCTATTCCCACTTTCAAACCCACTCAAACTCCCCAAATGTGATGAAATTGCACTACCATAATGCAATCATTTTGCTGTCAACCTTCAACAGTCTGCAGGTTTCCTAGTCTTGTCTTACACGATAACACACATAATGGCTTATCACTGCATTGTGGGTTTTCTTTATTCTTCACTGACAACTACTGCAAGGCAACTTGAAAAGCAATGTTATCATGACATAAACATTTGTATTGTGAATAGAAAGAAGGAAATGAGGGACTGCTCATGTTAGGGCCCCTAGATTTGTTACATTACTTAAAACTTGGAAGACAAAAACTCTGGTTCTGGTGACTAACCCAGACTGGATCCTGCAACATTATCCAGGGACACATATATTTGCCTTCATTTGTGATATTACTTATAGTTTGATGAAAACAGCAAAAATAATTGTTAAAATACAGAGAAAGAAAGTTCAATCCATAAGGATCATAAGAATGAGTAAAAACATTAAAATTAATAACAGAATATTTTATACACTGACAGATCTATAGTTAGAGAACACTACAATTTGGATTCCCACAAATTTTATAGACAAACATGACAGACATAGAGTGAGATAGAGAGATAGTTAGTAAGATAAATAGATACGGATGGATGGATGGATGGATGAATATGGATACACACCAAATTGCCCATCCCCAAATTGCCCATGTATCATACTGATACAGTTCTACAGAAGAATTATTGAGTCTGTCCTCTGCACCTCTATAACTGTCTGGTTTGGTTCTGCAACCCAACAGGACAGACACAAACTTCAGAGAGTAATTAGGACTGCAGAAAAAATGATTACTACCAACCTGCCTTCCATTGTGGACCTGTGCACGAGTCAAAAAGAACGCTGTGAAAATATTTATAGACCCCTCACATCCAGGACATAAACTGTTTCAACTCCTACCCTCAAAACAATGCTATAGGGCACTGCACACCAGAACAATTAGACACAAGGATAGTTTTTTCCTGAACACTATCAAGAAAACTTTTCTACCATAGGGGGAATCATTTATATAAGATTTTGCTTATGGAGAAATATCAGAAATGTCTTCTAAGGCAGAGAAATCTGAGAAAATCAATACTAAGAATAAGAAATAGTTGTATATTCAGATGAATTCAGAAGCATTAATTATAAATATGTGAAACATTATTCTCAGTTGCACATCTCTATCCCAAGATACTAATGAATAAGGGACAATATTAAACCTACGCAAACTATGGGCTTAAAATATTAGCTTGTTCCAGGGGTGGGATGCTACCGGTTCTGCCCAGTTCTATAGAGCCGGTAGCTCTGAAGAGCAGCAGACACCGAACCAGTTCTGTGTTTGCTGCTGTTTGGCCCACCTGCTCGCCCGGGCTCTTACCTTTCCTTTATTTCCTGCTTTTTCAACCTCAGCTGCTTTGTGCGGCACAGCTGAGGCTGAAAAAGCAGGGAAAAAGAGGCTTTTCAAACGCTATGCACCTGTGCGCAGCATTTTTCAGCTGTCTGGGAGGCACAACTGATGTTTGTTTCACACACGAGCATAGCAAAACATAGTCACCTAACCGGTAGTAGCACCAGTTGATTCCTACCCCTGGCTTTTTCCAATAATGGTACATGGTTTGATCGTTCATGTCAGGATAAAAAGAAAGTTCATGTAGAAGTCAATGTTAGCAATTATCTATAACTGTAAATGATTGATTGATGACTGGTGTGCTTCAAGCTTACAGTTTAAAAGTGAGAAAGAATAATTCCATGTTATTAAACCAGATGTAATAACCTGAATGTGGCTAGTAGAATGTGGCTTCATGGAAACTAATAGCTACTCAGTGAAAGAAGAATGGAATTGTAACGCATTACGTTTGATCAATGATTTGTCCTATGGCCTTGTAATCAGTGAAGAAATGGCTAGTAAATTTCCCTAAGCCATACTGAAAGAGTCAAATATTAGTAGCATTTCGGCATCCCCAGAGAACATATATATTGCTTATGTGACTTACAGAGGAGTTGCAAATGAAATAGTGAGGGAAAATGATTGTATTTTTTTTCATGAAAGGGAAGCTCTCTTCTTAACTAAATTATGGAAATGGCTTCAGAAGACAAAATGCAGAGTGACAAGAAGAATTTAATCTAGGCATTCATGTGCTCAAAACTGAATTTCTGGAAAAATCTCAAGTAAATTAAAATAAAGAATAAAATTGCAGCATTGGTATCCAATGCTAATACAATATAGCACATGAAATACATTGTTCTATTGTGAGTTTACAAAAACGATTGTATCTAACAATATACATTTTTCTTTGCTATACAGGTAGTCCTCAACTTTAGTCCACAATTAAGCCAAAATTTTTGTTGCTAAGTAAAACATTTGTTAAGTGAGCTTTGCTTCATTTTACAACTTTTCTTGCCATCAGTGAATCGTTTCAGTTGTTAAGTTAGTAAGTTGTTTGTTAACTAAATCTGGCTTACCTATTGACTTTGCTTGTCAGAAGGTCCCAAAATTTATCACATGACCCTGGGACACTGCAACTATGATAAATATGAACCAGTTGCCGAGCATCAGAATTTTGATTACATAACCATGGGGATGCTGCAATAGTCACGACTGTGAAAAATGGTCATAATTTTTTCAGTCCCATTGTAACTTTGAACAGTCTTTAAACAAACTGTTGTAAGTCAAGGACTACCTACCTAGGTGAAATTTCTACAAGTATAATTTTTAGGCAATAAATAACTTGCAGTATTAATGTGAAAAGAAGACACCAAAATATCTATTTGGTTCTGTTATAAAATAACCAATGTTAATTATTCCTTTGATGAAATTCTCCTTAATCTAATTGATGAGATATAGGATCTTGCCCTGAATTTTGAAGCCATTCTGGCTTGTGTAACTATCCCTGCTTTTATCACCCAATTCTCTCTCCCCTCTGATACAATATGTAGTAGCCAGTTCTCACACCTCAGTTAAATTTTAACACATAGGAGAGTTCAGAAAGTGCAGGTAGCCAAAGAAGCTGAAACATGATGGAGAAGTTTGAAATGAGATCTTTTGGAACTGGAAGAGAAATTTCAATATAGTATTAACTTAAATCATCCAAAGGTGATAAGGTTCTCCACATCGTAAGCAAATGGAAATATTATGCAAATTAACTTAAAAACAAAGCTCTATAAAGTTCAACTTTTTCTGGCATAAAATATCAATGCTTGTGATTTTTCCTTCACATTCCTCACTAAAGAAAGAAAAAAGATTTTCATTTTCAACTAAAGTCCTGTAAAATATGAAATGTTAGTCCCAGTAACTACAATTTAAGCATAACAATAACAATAACCCAGAAACTACCATTTAAGCATAACAATTTAAGCAGTAACTACAATTTATTGTAAGCAAATTAAGAGCCACAGTGATGTAATGGTTAGAATGCAGTACTTCAGGCTACTTTTGCTGACTATCGGCTGCCTGCATTTTGGCAGACCAAATCTCACCAGGTTCAAGTTTGACTCAGTCTTCCAACCTTCCAAGGTTGGTAAAATGCAGACCCAGATCATTGGGGGCAATATGATAGTGCTTAGAGAGGGCTGTAAAGCACTGTGAAGCGGTATATAAGTCTAAGTGCTATTGCTAATGCTATTCTATTCTACCTTAATTCAAATGCTGAAGAAAACCATTGTTAAAATGAAAGCTCTCATTTACCACTATCATCTTTTTTGGAGGACGAGAGAAGCGAAGAGGAAGGGGGGGAATTTTGGCACAACAAGATCCAGTACAGGTTCATTCACTAGTCAGAAATATTGATTTTTTTTTGTATGCCTGATCCAAGTCAAGCTGAATTAGTGTGTGTGTGTGTGTGTGTGTGTGTGTGTGTGTGTATGTGTTACAATCATAACAATCATAACAATCACTGAAGTTGTAAAGGCTGTAAAGACTCAATGGACTTGTAAAGTGGAATGGTGAAACAGAGCAGAAGCATGACAAGAGGCTCTAGTTATGATGAGACTATTTGAAACAAAGACATTTTCAAAAACAAATTTATAATCAGACAGTTGTGTGTAAGGACAGGAAAGCTATTTGAAGAACCACCATCAGAGGAGCTTGGTGGGGGGAAAAACCAGTGGGATAATACTCTCATCTTCCGAACTGTAATAGAAAGAGGCATCTGCTGAAGAATGATGTAATGCTGGATATGCTCTAAGCACCAGTTAATTTGCAGAACTGAGTCTGGAGGGAACCGCATCTGCAGCAGTCCCCTGAATCATATGTCACCATGGTTGCCCTGTTACAATGAGAGAGAACATGAGGAGACATAAATTGCCTACAAGGCCGTGGAAGCAAAAGAAAAAGAAAACCCGAGGCGAGTACAAGACAATTTTATAGCAGGGAGGGAAAATTAAGAAATGGAAAGCAAGACATTGTTAAATGACATCGTACCACAGCAGGAATCTGGTAGGGATTTATCAAAGCAGGTAGTTTAGGTCTATGTCACATGCTTTACTTGCCAGGGCCTTGGTGGACTTTAATCTGATTAAAGATAGAAAATTTAAAGTACCACCTTTACTCTTTCTGGAACAAGGCACAGTTAAGTTTCATGGCTTGAGGCACTGGGGACACAAGAGGCCTCTCAAAGCCAGGTGTGTGATTCTTAGAACCTATCCAGAAATTGCCACTGAATTGCAATGTTGAATGGAACTTAAGGGGAAAAGTAATTAAAACTACAGAAAGCTATAAAATCAGCTGTGCTGATTGAATGTAAGTGTAATTTAACTGGAATCAACACCATCTACTGCTATATTCCAGCCCTGTTATTTTTCTTGAGTATGATCCTAAGATGATATTTAGAAATCATCGAAATGAAATCAGGTAATTACGGTTCAAAAAAGAAGATAGGGCAGTATTGAACCTGCAGAGGAACAACCAGGTTGTGTAAAGGTTTTCTTCTGCCTTTCTTGTTTTTCTTTTTAAGAAGGAGTAAGATGTAAAATGGAGTCCTCCTCATCACATGGTAGGAAAACTGTATTTTCTAGCCTTACACACTCTGTTGGCCCCACACTTGTGCAGGATCATTTGCAAAAATGAATCAAGCAAACGTAAACTCATTTACACTATAAACTCACTCGCCAAAACCAACACCAACCACAAAAACCTCCGTTGCGCCCTGACTTAACCATACAGCAACGTGCCCGCTCCCGTGCACTCCGCATCGAACTCAAAACCCGTCTAGACAATGGAGAGAAGGACCTGTACATTGACTACCATGCTGACTGCATCAAAAGTAAGACACGCAACCCAATACCCAACTTTACCCTCAACCACTACCCTACCTCAACCACCTACCACCACCCACCATCACCCAAAACTACCCACCACCCACCAAGACTAGGCACGCACGCCCCCAACTACCTCAATCCCAACTGCTGCCGGACTTAAATGCAAACTACTCAATGCAAGAAGCCTCGTGAATAAAATACCTGAATTTCTCATCCTCTTAAATATGGCTAACTTTGACATTATATTTGTCTGTGAAACATGGCTCAATGCATCTCTCCCGACTCCATTACCACAGTAAGAGACTATCATGTTTACCGATCAGATCGTGAAAATCGTCGAGGAGGTGGTGTTGCTATATTCTACAAAAATCCTTACATCTAAAAATATCCAAGTTACCCAGGAGCTTGCCCTTCCTGAAACCATCATCTGTGAACTATCCTTAAATATCACAATTCGATTCTTACTATGTTACAGAGCACCTGATTATGACATCGAACATATAAACAAGCTAAATACACTACTAACATGGGCTACATCCTGCCCATACCCTTTATCTTTCTTGGAGATTTCAATCTACCTCATATTGACTGGACCCTAAATAATTGTACAACTGAAATCATACACACAACCTTCTTCAATGCTATTACAAATCTAGGTCTTGAACAACTAGTAACCAACAACACTAGACTGAACAACTGCCTCGATCTCATCTTCTGCAATAGTTTGAATTTAATTTACCGAATACAAACCAAAGAACCCTTTTCCAATAGTGATCACAATATGATTGACTTTTGCCTCAACATACGTCCACGCAAAAATCACCACAACGATGTCATCCCTAGTTGTAACTTCAAAAAAGGCAATTATGATCTTATAGATAACGATCTCTCATCCCTCGATTGGCAATCTCTATTCACTGGATGCAACACTGTTGAAGATCATTACAACATATTTTTACTTGAAGTCAAAAGAGTCATCAAACTATATGTTCCAACAACAACTCCAAAAACAAAACAAAAAGCAGATTACCCATATCAATAAGGAAACTTCAATCCAAAAAGAGATCACTCTGGCGGAAAAACAAATCTGGTCACGTTGCTAATTTCAAAAACCGATATAAAAATTTATGCCACCAGATAAAGACCGAATGCACCAATTACCACATTAAACAAGAGGAAAACCTTCTAAGCACCAATTCCACCCGTGCTTTTTACAATTTTGTAAACAACAAACTAAAAGACTCAAGGTCCATCCCTCCTTGATAGGACCTGATGGTAAAGACTGCAGCGACGACACCATTAAAGCCAACATCTTTAACACATTCTTCGGCTCAGTGTTTGTAAACAGTAATGGATCATGCCCAATGTTTCCTAGCCGTACCACAGACAACAATAATGATCTAATACATATCGATTTTACAGTAGACAACGTTGAAAAAGCACTACGCAACCTAAAACCATCTCTATCTATTGGACCGGATGGAATATGTGCCTACTTCTTAAGAAAACTATCCGCTGCCATAGCCAAACCTCTAAGCATAATCTTTGAAAGATCTTTCAGAACCAGCTCCTTGCCCAACCTATGGTTACAAGCCACAGTCATTCCCATCTTCAAAAAGGGAGACCCAAGCCTAGTTGAAAATTACAGACCAATCTCCTTATGCTGCGTCACCTGTAAAGTCATGGAATCAATTATTAACCAATCCATCATCCTCCATTTAGAGACAAACAACCTACTCTCCAATAAACAATTTGGTTTCAGAAAAAAACTATCCTGTAATCTGCAACTCTTACACTGCAAAAACATATGGACTAATCAACTCGACCAGGGCAAAGCAATTGACGCAATCTACATAGACTTCTGCAAAGCCTTTGATTCAGTGATACACGACAAACTACTCCTAAAAATAAAATCTTATGGTATCTCTGGACAACTGAATAACTGGATAGAAGCATTCCTGTCAAACAGACAACAAATGGTCAAAATTGGGAACGCCCTATCAAATCCAGTACCTGTCAATAGTGGTGTTCCCCAAGGCAGTGTTCTAGGACCAACTCTCTTCATAATCTACATAAGCGACCTTTGTGATCATATCAAGAGCAATTGCGTTCTCTTCGCTGATGATGTAAAGCTGTTCAATACCACAGACAATACTACTACCCTTCAAAAGATCTAGACTATGTATCTGAATGGTCTAACATATGGCAACTCCAAATCTCAACAAATAAATGCTCTGTCTTACATATTGGTAAAAAAATCAGAAAATAAAATACAAGCTGAATAGTCAAGATCTTGTTGATGACCCAAGCTCTGTAAAGGACCTGGGAATACTCACCTCTAATGATCTAAGTGCTAGAGCTCACTGCAACTACATAGCCAAAAAGGCATTAAGAGTTGTTAACCTAATCCTACGTTGCTTTTTCTCTGGTAATATCTCACTACTAACCAGAGCATACAAAACATTTGCTAGACCAATACTCGAATACAGTTCATCAGTCTGGAATCCTTATCACGTATGTGATATTAACACAATTGAGAAAGTCCAGAAGTATTTCACAAGAAGAGTTCTCCACTCTTCTACCCGTTATAGAATACCTTACGCCACCAGACTCGAAATTCTAAAACTAGAAAACCTCGAATTACGCCGTCTTCGGTCCGACTTAAGCATGGTATATAAATCATACATTGCAATGTCCTACCTGTCAATGAATACTTCAGCTTTAACCATAACAACACAAGAGCACACAACAGATACAAACTCAAAGTAAACCGCACCAAACTTGATTGCAGGAAATACGACTTCAGCAATAGAGTGGTCAATGTCTGGAATACTCTACCCGACTCTGTAGTCTCTTCCCCAAACCCCAAAAACTTTAACCTTAGACTGTCTACTATTGACCTCACCCCTTTCCTAAGAGGTCTGTGGGGGCGTGCATAAAGCGCACCAACGTGCCTACCGTCCCTGTCCTATTGTTTCTCTTATTCTTTTATTTTTCTTATATGTACCCATTTCATATATTCACAACTATGTATACACTTGTACTTATTATTTTGTAAACAATTGACAAATCAAATAAATAAAATAAAATAAATAAAAATATGTAAAGTAGGTAGGGCTGTTGGAGACTTCCTGCTGAAGCACAGAAGTGCCTTTTTATTGAACTAGCTAAAGTATTAGGGCCACTTTTCAGAATGATTAGAATTCAGGAGATAGTTTTGTAAATAGATATCTGAAGACTCATCCATTATTGGTCAAAACCCACCTCCTTGCCAATTTACAGTCAAGCCATTAAAAAGAAATTATGGATGGTTCTGCCCTAATGGCTGAGGAGATAAATCATATCTAATGGGAAATACTTGGGTTATGAAATGTTAATAATTCTATTCTTCTTATTTTAACTGGTCTTGTTAAAATTCTGTGTTGCTCATGCCTAGGAAAAGGAATATTTTTAGTCTGAGAACTGCCCTCCTATGGGTAAAACTGTTTTTCAGACTATTTTAAAGATTTGTTCATACTTTTCGTTTTCTATTTCAAGTAAACTATTATTTTCAAGCCATCCCATTTTAAGATCTAACAAACACAGCCAATTCCACACTGTCTAAACTCAAACTTATTTTTTTAAAAAAAGATTCATTAAATGAATGAATGAATGAATGAATGGGAGAGTCTCTTGCTTTTTTTCTAGGACATGCAAAATTAGACATGATGTCTTAATTTGTTTACTATAATTACATAAATTACTGTTCATCTATAATCCTAAACCAAGATTTTTAACCATATATATGATCCGACATATATAATGCTAAAATAAGGCCTGGGATAACACTTCATGATATGTCAAAACCGAAACATATGTGAAGCATTACATGTGAATGTGAGCTATATTCAATAAAGAAATTAGAAGCATACATTATTATCATTGGGTAGAAATATCTATTTTATAAGCTGCAAATTTGTAGTTGGCAACTTCTCTCATAATTCTAATGAAGAGCAAAAAATAATAATGGACATTTAACTACAGTAAAGCTAAATATATTAATAAACCTTGAGTTTGGATTTGCAGCAAGCTGTTCTAATATTTTCCATTCTGTTTTTTTTAAAATCTCTGATTACTACTTCCAGGCAACTTCTTTGTTATCTAAAACTCAAAGAAGAATTACATTTTCCTCAGACTGGGAAAGAAAAAAAATGTTCCATGGGCCTGTATCTTTATTGACCAATGATTACAAATAATTTACCATGATTTTGGCTGAAAGTTTGAAAATAATTTTACAGGATTTTATTCATGAATATTAATGCAGATTTTTACTTAAATGTCAACTATGAGACAATATTAGAAATAATTTTGAATATTTTGGAATATCTTGAGGAACACAATGAAAAAAGAACTCATTCTATTTGAGATGAACAAAAAGCCTTTGAGACTTTGAATGTATGTATGTATGTATGTATGTATGTATGTATGTATGTTTGTTTAGCATTCTGGTGAATATGAACCTTGAAGATAATTTTATTAAATGGGTAAGATTGATTTTCACTTTTCAGAAAGCACAAATAATTGTTAATGAAGAATTAATAAAATCTTGTGAAATTCAGAAAAGGAAGTCCTCTGTTTCTACTTTTGTTTTTTCCTTCAAGTATTGAATAGAGCTATAAGTCTCTTATAAAGTCTCTAGTTAGAAAATCAAGATTAAAAATAAAATTATAAATTCGGCATTTGTGGATGATTTGATCTTAATTTAGAAAATCCATTAGCAGGAATAGAATAGGAAATGTAAAGCCTTTGGTATATTAGCAGGTTTCAAGATTAATAATTGGACTTTGAAATTTGAAGGTAAAAGAGAACTGATGTAGAAAACTGGTTTTACAATTGAGAAAAAAGTAAAATACCTGGGTATTACTAGAGTAAAATGGACTAAAATTAAAAAGGACATGCTAAAATGGATTTTTTTTATTTCAGACAATACCTGTTTTGACAATGGATATACCAGTTATACAATGGCAAAATGATATATCTAAATTCATGTGGCCAGGGGGGAAAATATAAGTAAAATATAAAGTATTACAAGATGCAAAGGAGAAAGGAGAAGTGGGTTTACCAGATTTGAAATTGTATTTTGCTGCTTGTTGTTGATCTGAATGAAAGAATTGATGTTGCTAAGAAACAAGAGACTTTTAGAGTTAGAAAATCGTGAGAAGTTTGTATGGCATGAATACTTATGGTACTATAAAGTTAAAATTATTATAGACTTCAAAAATCATACTTCAAATGTATGTTGGAAAGGTGAAAAACATGTAAGGACATGTTTTTTAAAAAAAGCTTTAAAAAAAGTCAAATATATACTTTGATATAAAGTATTTGAAATATCAATATTCAGTCAAAGCCAGAACATTTCCTTTTAGGATTAATGGACAAATGGGTAAAAAAAAACCATGAAAGATTATTTCAATATATGAAATAATAAATATATTACTCTGGTAAGCTTACTATATGCAAAGGGATGGAAAGATTTAACGGTATCCACTATGGAGCAATGGTTGGGACAGTTAAAGATTTTGCTGAAATGGATACATTTACTTCTTTGATTAGAGAAAAGACATCTCCATTTATTGAAGGTGCAAAGCTCTTATTGATTTTTTTGCATAAAATTTTTAAAAAACCCTTGCAATTAATGGATTTGATTAGTCAGGTTAGATTACAGAAAGAAATGTAAAATAACTTTTTAGACAAAGGTTAAAATATATTTGTACTCATACTATAAATGCACTGAAGATATTGGAAGGCAGTTTATATATTTTCTTTTCTATTTTTTTCAACTCTTTTTGTCCCTCCTTTGTATTTTTGTATTTTGCTTCCCCCCCTCCCCCTTGATTTACATTAGTTTGTATTAGTTTTTAATATTCTTTAGTTTCAATGAAAACTTCCAGCTTTAGTTTGCCAACCGAGGAGGCATTGAGCCAGCACCTAAAGCCTCTGCAAACAGATTGGCCTACCTGCATCTTTTGCTTTTATCTCTATCTGCGTAAGATTACCAATCAAATTTAATTTTCTTTTTTTCTTTTTTGTAAGTGAATGTGATCTTCTTTTAATTTTTGACATATCAAAATCGATGGTAGCACCCTGGCCTGCATTGTCAGAATGCAAACAGAATTGCACAGGGAGGCCAAGCTTCTCTGCCCAAGCCAAATGGTGTGTGGATGCCAAGACACCACAGTGATGGATAGACTCATTAGTGATTCAGTTATGAACAACTAAACTGGGAGCCAAGGCAGATGCTCCAAGCACAAGCCTTTATGGGTGGGGCAGTACAGGTGTTATCTTATTCTGGGCATATAAGTGAGATCTAAAACCTTTTGGGATGGTTTATGCTATTCATTATTATTCCAAAACAAGTAAACAAGAAAGCTTAATGTTGAAAGAAAAAGGGAAAAAATAGCTCTGATATTCACACTGAACTAACAAAAACATAGCTAAATGGGGACTCAGGATGTTTTTTTTAATCCTTATTCATTGTCCTTTCTATTGGATGTTATAATTGAAATTATTTTATATTGTTCCAGAAATGTGTTAATCCATTTGAAGTTTGCCAAAGCATTCAATTCCATCCAACCATTGATATTCATTTCCTCTATACATTGTATACACATACGTATATCCCAGTGGTGGGCTTCAATTTGTTTTACTACTGGTTCTGTGGGCGTGGCTTTGTGGGCGTGGTGTGACTTGGTGGGGTGGGCTGGTGGGCATGGCTTAGTGGGCATGGCAGGGGAAGGATACTGTAAAATCCCCATTCCCTCCCCATCCTACTAACCTGCTTTCCAGTTCCATTCTCCTGTGCAGGGCAACGAAAGAAGACCCAGCCAATCAGCTGGGACTCGGGAGGCAAGAATAGATGGGGTGGGGCCATCAGAGGTGATATTTGCCGGTTCTCTGAACTACTCAAAATTCCCGCTACCAGTTCTCCAGAATTGGTCAGAACCTGCTGAATACCACCTCTGGTATGTTCACTGAATAAATCACAGGACAGAACAAGCTTTTTGATTATTCACTGACTTCAAGAATTCAAGAAAAGTGCTACAGAAAATGAAAAGAATTCACAAAACCAGACTTCAGTTTACATCAATCCAAATCAACTTGTCCAAAAATTAGATGCCAGGTCATATTCCAAAAATATCTGGCAGATCATTGGCTAGACTTACACTAAAGCAAAGGTATTCAAATACAGAACCCCTCCCCATGATTAAAGAATTTGTATGACTCCCCCATGAGTAAAACTGATAAGCTCCGATATTTTAATAATGTGCCACCATTTAACATTGAATATGTTCCTTATCATTCTATGGCCCCCGTTGCATATGGAAAATCATAATTTTATGTCATTTTATCCTATTTTACATATTTATGTATTAAATTATTATATTTTAGCCTATAACTATTGTATTTTACCCTACTCTTTTAAATTGTTTGTTTAGAATTTTTTTGGCAATATGTGTTTGAACCTGTACATTGATATGGCCTATAGGGTAATCAATCAATCAATCAATAAATAAATAAATAAAATAAAAACAATGCATATGGAAAATCCACCATAAGAACTCCACTCTCCATTCTGCCACCTACCTATCCAAACAGACCAGGACTAATTGCTTAGGACGGTGCCCCTGCCTGCTGGTTCTTTTTAAGCAAGAAATTGGTCCAGGTATGCGTTGCCTTCCCAATAAAGATTGTGCGCACCCAGGTGGAGTACTGAATTTGCTTGTTGCTTCTCTGTCAGTAAAGCACAGCTTTTGTAGTTACAGAAGTGCCTCTTTTCCACTCTACTATGGAAACAATTTCCCTCACACCCAATCCATCTCTGGCTTCTTAAAGATTCTTATTTGGCTTATGCTCAAGATCTCTATTAAAAGGAACTGAAGGACCACAAAATTGGGGAAGAGTCACATCCTTCATTCAAAAGTATTATGGGATCCCTGGAGCAATAACTGGTTTTAGGCAGGAGAGCTTCTGAATGGCAATAAAGGATATGTTTATACAACACTTAATCTCTTACTAGAAATCCATTTCCTGGAATTGCACAACGTACTGAAGTATAAACTAGCTGAATGGATAGATAAACAGGCTGGATTCACTCATTTCTCTCAGGTAATAATTTAATATACGGTATATTTCCCTGTTGTGTGCTTTCAGCTGCTACATCTTGAATTGTGTGACATGTTGTGTGAAATCAATGGACATAAGGAATCTGGTTGAAATCTTCTCAGTTCCCTTTAGGCCAGAGCCCAGAAGTTCCAGGCACAACCTGGCTCGGGGACTTTGGTACATGCAATGTCCTTTCTAGGCTAATATCCACATTTCAACTTCAAGCATTTAAAGGCTGTGCTTGCACCCAGAAAAGCCAGAATTTAAATAGAACGCAGGAAAACATTGCTGTCTGTGAAAGAGCATCTTAGAAGCAGGCAGAAAAGAGCTATTATAATCTGTCAGGGTCAACATACCCATTATGTTAAGAATAACCCTGGCCCTTTATGAGTTGGTAGTTCCACAAGATCTGTACACACTATTTTCTCCACTGGAAGGCACTTCAGGATAGGCACTAGCCAATGAAAGGAGATGGCATTCACACAGAGCAAAGGGATAGCCAGGCAGACTTAGGCTATGCTAAGCAGCAAGCCAAGAAGAATATCGAGAAGTAGGTTTCAGCCAATGAAGAACACCTTATGAGCAAACCCTGTTCAAGATCAGCAGCAGCAACACAAGTTGTGATCAGGGTTTTATAGAAGGATGGAAGATAAGAGCAAAAAATACTACACAAATTGATATTACAGATGACCATGCTCTAACCCCCCAAATACTTTGTCAGACTGTTTATTTTCCTCCCACCATTGAAAGCTTAACTGCATTGAGGAAGAGAAGTTCATTCGCCTAAGCGAAGTGAGGCGTGCGACTTTCTACTCAAATTTGTCAAAATGTTATTTTGTGTGGAGAAACTGTAGCCATGACCCTACATTTATTGCCCTAGAAGAGCATAATGGAAGAAAGCAATTCATTGGTAGAATTCACACATATTTGAAATTCAAAGTAAGACATGGTCAAATGATCCAATATTTGCTATATAAGACATAAAGCTAAAAAGCCCCAAAATACTTAGAACTGCACAGCTATGTCTGAAAATATATATGTTTTCAATGAAGGATGTGGTATGACTTGATATAAGGCAATATTCTTGAGCAAGAGTTGTAATCCTAGGCAATTATTCTTTGGAATAACAAGTGTATGGTTGACTTCTTCCAGCAGTTTCATGCTGAAAAGCTTTGGGAAACAGGATGGAAAAAAAACCAAAAAGGGCAAAGGAGTTTCTTAGCACTATCTTCTCAAAAAGTTTCTTAGATAGAATTCAGCAATTGGAATTCAGGTACACAAGCTCCATTCTGGCAATATGACCTGGTAGCATTGCATATTAGAGTATTGTATTATGAACCACAAATGGTATCAGGAAAACCCACCACTACCTCATTCCTCAAAACCAATCCTAACTGAAACAATGATTTCCCTTCACTTTACTAGTGTGTGTGTGTGTGTGTGTGTGTGTGTGTGTGTGTGAGAGAGTGTATGTGTATCTATATCTATCTATCTATCTATCTATCTATCTATCTATCTATCTATCTATCTATCTATCTATCTATCTATCCATTTACCTACCTACCTATCTATCTATCTATACATACACACACACATACAGACAAAATCATTTCCCTCTCTCTCTCTGTTTGTGTGTATGTGTTCCTCTGTGTGTGAGGGAGGGAGGGAGAAAGAGAGAGGGAGAGGGAGGGAGAATTAAGACATCAGTCACCAACTCTGACCTTAGAAGTGCGTTCTCAACTGCACAATGTCTGTACTTCTCACTTAAGGATTTTAATTCATTAGAAAATGAATGAACTGGGATAAAACGAACATGCCTATTCTCAAGCAATAAATATACAATTCTAAAATTTATATCTAAATTCTTAGTGATTAGAAAATGCTTATGGACTTTTGCTAGAAAAAAAGAGAGGAAAATGAACACAATTTCTGGGTTTAAAGATCAGAAAGGCTCATAGAAAGAAGGAAATTGTGATGCAGTCTCATAGAGGGCAAGGTATAATTAAAGGACATTTCTGATATATATTGTCTAGGCCTTGCCCTTTTTTGTAACATGGCATCTGGCAAACATACATGCATTTTATTCTGAAAGGATATGGCGGCACACTTGGCTGCTGCAGCTTTTCGCTCTCTGGTTTGGTGTGTGTGTTTGGTGATATATGTGTCTGAGTCTTGTTGCATGGGGGAGGTTTATTATTATTTTAATTATTTTAATTTTTAAATACTTGCAGTGTGATTGTGATGTAGTGCTTGGGGCACTGTGCTGGAGTAACTTTCAAATTTCATTGTATTCATGGAATGCAATGACAATAAAGGTAAAAAAAATTCAAATTCAAATTCAAAATTCAGTTCAAATTCAACACACACACACACACACACACACATTCAAGCCACCCAGTATATAGACATAAGTAAAATCTCATATTTATTTATTTGTTTGTTTGTTTGTTTATTTATTTATTTATTTATTTTTGTCAATTGCTTACAAAATAATAGGTATAAGTAAAAACCTAGTTATGAATACATGGATACATATAAAAAATAAAAATAAAAGAAACAATAGGACAGGGACGGTAGGCACGTTGGTGCACTTATGCACAACCCCTATAGACCTCTTAGGAAAGGGGTGAGGTCAATAGTAGACAGTCTAAGGTTAAAGTTTTTGGGGTTTGGGAAAGAAACCACAGAGTCAGGAAGAGTATTCCAGACATTGACCACTCTGTTGCTGAAGTTGTATTTCTTGCAATCAAGTTTGTTGCGATTAAACTTGAGTTTGTATCTATTGTTTGCTCTTGTGTTGTTTATGGTTTGACAGGTAGGACATTGCAGTGTATGATTTTATATACTATACTTAGATTGGACCGAAGGCGACATAGTTCTAGGTTTTCTAGGTCTAGAATTTCGAGTCTGGTGGCATAAGGTATTCTGCAACGAGTAGAAGAGTGGAGAACTCTTCTTGTGAAATATTTCTGGACTTTCTCAACTGTTAATATCAGATACGTAATGTGGGTTCCAGATTGATGAGCTGTATTCGAGTATTGGTCTAGCAAATGTTTTGTATGCTCTAGTTAGTAGTGTAATATTACCAGAGAAAAAGCTACGTAAAATTAGATTAACAACTCTTAACGCCTTTTTGGCTATGTAGTTACAGTGGGCTCTACCACTTAGGTCATTAGAGATGAGTACTCCAAGATCCTTGATAGAGTTTGAATCATCAACAATGTCTTGACTATTCAGCCTGTATTTTATTTTCTGATTATTATTTTTTTGCCAATATGTAGGACAGAGCATTTATTTGTTGAGATTTGAAGTTGCCATTTGTTTGACCATTCTGATACATAGTCAAGGTCTTTTTGAAGGGTAGCAGTATTGTCTGTGGTGTTGAATGGCTTTACATCATCAGCGAAGAGAACACAGTTGCTCTTGATATGATCACAGAGGTCATTTATGTAGAGTATGAAAAGAGTTGGTCCTAGAACACTGCCTTGGGGGCAGAAATGTTTCACTTGGACCATACTGATTCAACTATTCCAGAGATCATCAAAGTAAATCTTCCAGAACAGGAAGTGGTGTATATTGACCCATCTTAAACCTGCTTCTTTCTGAGGAAAATTTATCTCCAGAAAATGTTTGGCCTCCCTCCAAAACATCTGGTAAAAATGGCTTAAGTAAATAATGGAATGTTTTGGTGTTGTGGGAATACTCTGTTCCTGGAATAATAATGGTATGTGTTGAATGTCCCTATTATGCATGCATATCTATACAGAATCTTCAGATTGGTTTCAGCCAACATGGGAGAAGCTAAGCATGGGACAAGATTTTCCTATGGATTTTGTTAACTACTTACTTCATCTTGAGATTTTCATCTTAAATTCTGGGATATCTTCCTTGTGGGTCAATGTGGAGGTTAATGCCAAGTAATTTAAACCCCCTGAGCAGTTGGTGGACTGTTTACTCAATCCATATAGCTCATATCTGGAGCATGCAAGTTGTAACTATTTCAAACTGCCTAAAAACTATGAATTTCTTTACATAACAATCTCACTAAACTGGTAAGCAGAATGCTTCCAGATAGTGAAAGAGTTAAGAGATATGGATGCAGATGTACAAGAATAAGTCACTTTATCCTCTTCCTTGGAAAAGGAATTACTCAAAGCAATAATTGCCAAGTAATGATGATTTAAAGGAGATTTTTCACTGACTAAAAGTGGTAGTTTTGGCAAGTCCTCATTACCTTTGAAGATGCTCAAGATTCAGTTATGACTCCACTTTCTTGATATGTCTGCCAGTGAACCATATAAAAACCATTAAAATAATGTCTGCTATTCTGTATTTTGCTTAAATAGCCAATTAATTCTTTCTCTTAGGCTTTTTTTCTCTTATTGTTTTAATTCTAGGATTTAAAAATTTCAACTGCATGTATATTTTTAAATTAAAGCTCAAGGCTGAGCTCTTGGATTAATTAAATGAGATAACATGCAATGCAGTACCAATGAGCAGTCCTGAAAAACAGAATGCTGTAAGAATGCTTTGTTTTCATAGAAGTGTGTGAAGTTCAGAGACACTGACTACTCAGTACTTGGACTGCTTCTATGAATTACTTACACTACTCTGTATTTGCAAGATTTGAATGGAATTATTTTCAGTTACCTTACTATTTTTAAACAAAGACAAGTTAAACCAAGGTTTGTTAAACAAGTCACAATGTCCTAGCTTACGCATAATACTAAGCTGTAATATGTGAATTTATGTGTCCTATTAAATCATATTCCTCCACAAATTGCATTATATCTTACTTACATACAGGAGCCTATCCTGTATGGTTAAGTTATCACATTATAAATATGCACAGCTGAACTGGCCTCATCTATGAAGTGGTTAATGTACTGGAACAGAAACTGTGAGACCGTGAGTTCCAGCCTTCCCTTAGGCACAAAAGCCCACCTCACAATTTTGCCTTGAAATGTATAAAATAAAGATGGCATATATCCCTGTTAATAGTGATAATAAATAATCATAATCAGAAATGGCAGCTGCTGTGCCCCAGTTCACAGATATGTGCCTGTCAAATGCCTTTCTCATTGTTCCCTGAAGTAGGTTGTTGCTTTCAGATGTACTGTCCCATTGGCAGTTCTGAATGTATAACTGAATCATTGATCACACCATTTTGCAGTATGGAAGAAGGTGTACCATGATCTGTTCCTCAGACAGAAATATATGTGGGGCTAGCTTTCTGACAATATGTTATCAGCTTGATTTTATGAAGGCCAGCCTACCAACGATACACTAACCTACACAGAATTTACCAGCTTGCAACTTAAAAGAATGAATCCCACAGAAAAAGAGGATATGGAGTGAGTGAGGTTTTCTCCATCATTCCTCTTGCCTGTTCTACAGAATGGGAACTAAAATTCCATATGTGCACACCAGATAGAGGAAGGTGACAGTTAAACAGTCCTTGCAGCAAACTGATGCTAAAACTGATGCTAAAAAAATTGGAATAGATATAATAAATAACAATGATTTCCTGTCAGATGTCTGTCATACACAAATCTTTGAGGAACTGGACTCTTTGTTTTTATCAGAAGGGCCTGACCATTAATGGGTCAGGATAAGCCTTACCTGCAGCCATAACTTGTTCTTCACTGCATCCCTTCCTGTAGCAATGCACTGAAATGTTGCATTCTGACCTGCATTGACCTCTACATCCCCCAGCCTCAAGAAATGAGGAGATTTATCTGCAGAGATAGGAAAAGCAAAAAGTTACCAAAGGGTGTGCTCAGTCACATTTTTAAAAATTATTTTTCCCCCAAAGATAACATAGCATGGTGTCTTTAGGGCAAAAGAAATTCATACATGGAAGAAAAAAAATTGTTTTAGCTCAGTAAGAAGAATGGCCAAATAAGATGCAAAGAAATTGAAAATCTGAATGTGAATTTCAATAATATTCAATGTAAAAACTACTGCATTAATAACACAAATGATCAGATTTAATTAGCTATATGGTATGGTAGGTTGGGGGGAAGGTGGAATCCCTGTCAGTAAATATCATCTGCATTGTAGACAGAACATTGTTTGAACCAGTGACAAACCTTTTTATGCTTTCTGCATAGCCTCAGGGAAAGCTCTATGACAAAACTCTGTGTACATAAAAATTGGATTAAAAAAAGGCACTGACAGCAGATAAGGTATATTATTATTATTATTATTATTATTATTATTATTATTATTATTATTATTATTATTATTATTATTATTATTATTATTATTATTATTATTATGACAATGTTTCTTAACCTCAGTGTTTCTCAACTTCAATCTCAATTTTAAGGGGTGTGTACTTCAACTCCCAGAATTCCCCAGCTAGTCCACATAGAGTTACTAGAATTACTGAAGTTGAAAAATATTGTATTAAGATAAGTAGAGCTCAGTGTCTTTTGACTACATGGCAATCCACATAGAGGTTTTGGGTTTTTTGCAGAAATGCAGATGCAATTTGTCTTTGTCAATTTGAACTTCTTCCATGTTTTTTTTTTGGGGAGGTAGGTGTGTGTGTGTGTGTGTGTGTGTGTGATATTCCAATCTAGACTGTGGGTTTGAGATTTCATATCCTACTCCTAAATTATCAAGGATTAGGGATAAGAAATATTGTTTATTCATTTGTTATTACACTCTTCCAGATTATAATGAATTTCTTCAAGTCTGTCTGTGAGGCATCTTAGAAACTTCAAACAATTTGGATGTACAAACATCCAAATGATATCAGGTCCTAGAAGCACATTTCTCCAGAATTTTAGCTGCTAGTCTGGATGGCTAAATCTTGCTAGTCTGGATGGCTAAATCAAAGAGCCACGGTGGAGCAGTGGTTAAAATGCAGTATTGCAGGCTAATTCTGCTGACTGCCAGGGGTTTGATCCTGACTGGCTGAAGATTGACTCAGCCTTCCTTCCTTCTGAGGTTGGTACCGTAAAATGAGGACCCACATTGTTATATATATATATGACTGTGAGCTGCTCAGTTACCTTATGCAAGATGAGCTGCCAATAAATTTTATAAACAAACAAACAAATAAATCCTTGGCCTTATTGGGGAACAGCCAATGTAACTTGCTTTGGCTCTGCTAGTGCATACAACCTGTCAGCCCAATAGGACATATGAAACTTAAAAAACCCAATGCTGTATAGCTCAGGAGCCAATGCTATACGGGTCAGGTTTTCACACACTTTATTTTTGTGTGAACTAAGCAGGGACTTGTCTGAGATGTTTACTTAAGTTAGTTTCTTTGACTGGGATCAAAAGCTTTCTCCATGCCAGGGAAATGCGAATGCCCCATTGGATATTAGGCATCTCCCTTCTTGATCACATCACAAATGACACCATTCAACAATATTTTGGGATGGCACCAAAGAAGATGAGAGAAGGCCAACTTCGCTGATATGGACATGTCCAAATAGCAGCACCTTCCACCATGGCCAAGACTGCCTACAAACTAGAAGTCAATGGCTGGTGACCTCATGGGCAACCAAACAGAGCTGGCAACACAGCATCAACGAAGATATGCAAGTCATGGGCCTGCACCCTGGAGATGCAGCTGACCATGCAAAGTGGCATTCAATGATCTGAACAGTGGATCCTGCACCTGTGGGAATATGCTAGGAAGAAGAAAAAAAAGTTTCTTGGACTGGTCTCAAGCTTCACTTATCTGACCACTGCCCAGATAGGATCTCTTCCTTTGGTCCTTCAAAACCATCCCAACTGTACTTGATGCAACCTGGAGATCTACCCAATTGTCAAGCTATTTTCTAAAGCACCTGTAGGCCAGACAAGGAACAATGGATGGAAACTGAACAAGGAGAAATTTAACTTGGAAATAAGGAGAAACTTGCCCTCGGAAGTTGTGGGAGAGCCATCACTTGAGACCTTCAAAAAGAGATTGGACTGCCATTTGTCAGAAATGGTGTAGGGTCTCCCGCTTGGGTGGGAGGTTGGACTAGATGACCTACAAGGTCCCTTCCAACTCTGATTATTCGTTATCTGTCTCTATCTTCTGTCACACGAATTTCCAAAGACATGACCCCAAATAAAAAAAAACTGCAAGACCTATCAGTAGAGAGATAGCTGCCCATATCCAAAACCAGACATTTTTCAGAACTTTTACAATACATTTTTAAAATAGGATTTATCAATTGTTGTTACCTGCTTTTATTATTGGGAGTAAAATGAATTAAAAAATCCAGCTCATAGTAAAACTATTAGATACCCTTTATTTCACTTTAATTACAATCCATTAAGAGTGAGAGAGAACCACTGAATTGAAATAATTATGTGATAACAGAATAACATTTATGACTTTAACATTATCATTTTTTTCTAACATGTTAGAAAAGAAAAAGATAGAAAAACAGTGGTAGCAGCAAGACGCCAATGGCTGAGTGAGTAATGAAAACACCAGTCTGACAATATTGAGCCTCACTTAGAAAAGACAGAGAAAAGTGTACCTCTTAATCATTACTTACCACAAGGGTAGCTCAGAACCTGGATGTCATCAATGGCAATGTAGCCATTTCTTCCATCTGAGACTTCAGCCTCAAATATTACCTGTCAAGGAGAAAGGAGAAATGTTTACAACACACACTGCAATGGAATTCCCATCGGTCTGGAATGAGGAGTGCATTTTCTCATTAAAGCCAAATGTTCTGCTATATTTCACGAACAGATTTAATTGTGTTCACTGCTTTTTATTTATTCAAAGATTAAGTTCTTAATTAATACTTGTCAATGCTCACTTTTCAGTGGCCTGTTACGCAGAATTTACCATTTTAAAAAGAGTTACTTTCCAGATAAAAGAGACGACGATATTTCAGCTTTTTTTCTGCAATATTGTCTAGGAGACAAGCCTTCCAGAGTGACAGTGAAAATAAAAACTGAATTTGCCTGCAGCTATTTTTATTCTTTGCTAAGCATGTGATAAAAATGTGCATGAGGAAGATAAGAAGTGAAAGTTTTGGCTGACCGGGTTAAATTGTAAAAGCAACAACCAAGGTACCCTGGAATTTAAACTTACAAAAAATAACATTGCTCCCAAAGAAGAGTCGGAAGCAGCTAAGGAAAGTGAAAAGGGAAAGGTTTGGCTTTTTTTTTTCTTTCTCTCTCCTTCCCTATACTGACAACTAAGAGACTTAAATAAGAAATCGGAAAAATCCGCTTTGACATCAATAGGCAATTAAGCTGAAAATAAAACAAAATGCCAAAGGGATAATAAAGATTTCTGGACATTAAAAACTTTCTTTTTCATAAGCAGGAAGGGAGAGAAAAAGAATAAGGGCAGGATCTGGAAGAGGAGGAGACTGCCTGGAATTAAAAAGAATCTAAAGTAAAACTTCAACAAGACTTCTAAAAGATACATTTTAACTGAAACTTTGCAACTAAATAGAACCCAGGAAGAAAAGTTGGGATTATTTGGTGATCTTTGGATTTTTGGTTATTATATTTGAATGACTAAAATCAATCGGGTGGTTGTTTAAAAATTTATACAATGGCACCACTTCTGGATGAATTGAAAATGGAACTTAAAAAGTACAAAGAAGATGTACAAGAAGGGAAGGGTTCTTTTGGCTTCATTTTTCAATTCTTAGAAATGGAGATTTGGAACTATGAGAAACAACAAGAAAAGACTGCAAAACAGGAAGACTGGGACAAAGAAGCCATCTTTAATGAACAAGTAATTTTATGTGGGGAAGAAAAAGGAAAGGGGGGAAAGAATGGAGAATTTAAGACTTAAAAAAACAACCAAAGAAAAGAAAAATAATTCAAAAAATAAGTATAATACTGGAAAGCAACAGAAAAGGGGAATACAGAAGAGAAAAATAGAGGTAGAGAGACAAGGGGGTAAAAGGGGGGGAGAGAAGAAGAGAGGGAAGAAGGAAAGGAAAAGAAGTTACAAAGGACTGAAGCAAGATATAGACAAACAGGACCTATTTAGAGATAATGGGTGAAAATCTAACTGAAAAAGGGATTCTGTAAAGGTACATAAGATTGTATTGTTATATTAGTAATAGAAATAACTTTCAGGCATGATATTCTGCTCTGAAAAAAAAATCGGGGCCGGCCAAAAGAGACCCCCCGCCATGCGCCCGGGGAGCGCCCGCTGCCTTCCCTCGCCAGGGCCGGGCGGCGGCGTGTTGCATGGAGGCTGGTCTGTGGCTGGCCCAGCTCCCTTTTCCTGCTGCTCAGCGGCCTCTGCTCGCACCGCCCAGGCTCCGCTCAGGTATCCGTCTGGGGCTGTCAGAAGTTGCTACCGCCGGCGCAGCTCCACGCGGCTCCAGTCCCGCGTTGCCTCGGGAAGGGAAAGGCAAAACCAGGAGCTGCTGCTACCGTTGCAAAGCGCCGCCGCGGCTCTTCCTTTTTGCCTTTCCCTTCCTGAGGCAAGGCGGGACTGGAGCCGCGCGGAGCCGCGCCAGCAACTCCTAACTCGGGGCCTCCGTGGGGAGGGGAAGGAGGAGAAGAAGGGGTGGGGGGAAAGGAGGGGGCGATTCCCAAAAAAATCGGAATTCCGATTTTAATCGGAAGAATATCATGCCTGAACTTTAGAAAATTGGAAACAACGTATGGTTAAAATGAGGGATAAAATAGTTAGTGTAATTTAGTGAAATGTTTGTGAATAAAATAAATGAAATAAAATAAATGAGAAAATTGAATTAGGAAGGGAATATTAATATTAATGATAGAATTGACTTGGAATGGAATGTTGTTTTAATTATATACATTTATAATTTTTTTTCTTTTTTTAAGAATACAGTGTGTATTTTAAGAATGAACCAAGCAGAATCCGAATGGAAGTTATATATTATATTGAATGTTACAACTTTAGGGAAAAGATATAAAGGCGTCATACTCCAATCAGTAACTACAGGAGAAATTTTGTTTAATGAGAAAAGATAATAGATAATTGAAACAGGACAGACAAAAAATATAAATACAACGATTTGAATTGAGATGAGATAATTAAAATAAAATTGAGAAAATTAAAAGAGGGGAGAAGCTATGCAGAAAATGTAAAATAGTAATAAGATATGGAATAGAATATAAAAATGAGCATGAACCTGAATTTGTGTCTGTACGAAGAAATGTAACCGGGATTATGCTGCTTTCAAAAAAAGATGTTTTATTTGTATTTTTTTTCTCTTTGTGAAAACTCAAATAAAATTTACAAAAAAAACCAAACTAAAAATATTGTAAGAACATACAAAAACTTAATTATTTTCCTCTTTTATAAATATAATGATAAAACCACATTAGTTATTGTACTCAAAAGGCTGTAATTTTATAGTTGTCTGGTTCTATACCTGTAGTAGTCTATGAAGTTCACCCTTGAAGAAGGAATTCAATGGCTATTATATAAACATTATCTTAGCCAGAATAGATAGGTAGCATGATGGAAAAGTTCAAGATTTTCCTGCTTTGATTCTCTTTAGTAGAAGAGAGATAAATCTCTGCCAAGTTTTAAGCTTTTGTCATTATAATTTATAACAATAAAATATCTTTCTGTAGTGTCTCTCCTCTGAATTGGCTTAACTTGAATGGTTGACAACAATTTCCACCAGCTATTGTGTTACCAGAGAGATGGTTTAGATTCACTGTTAAAGATGCAAAGGAAAGGAAAGAAGACCAAATATAACCACTAGCACTTAGCAGAATAAGATACTTTAAAGAAGAGTTCTTCAATGTTTCTGGTTTTGCAGACAAACGGAGGGGGGGAGGCCCAGAGGGGATATTTCTGCATAAGTGGCAGGCAAGTACATGTGCAGCTTCATTTGCACAAGCAGCAGGTAAGTGCACCTGTGGCTCCTACAAATGGAGCACGCCCGCACACGGTCATCTACCGCTCGCACAAGTAGGGATGCACATGCCCGCATGCTCACCCTCTCCCCTACTTTGGGCAGCCTGATTCTGAACATCTTACAGCCTGGTAGTGGGCCTGACCTAGGGGTTGGGGAACCCTAATTTAAAACATAAAATATTATGCCATTGTGTATTTTAGAACTACTGGGCTTTTTATTAGACCTGTCTACAACACAGAGATCTTTTAAGGAAGACACTCTTCTGTAATGGGAAGCAGGAAATCTGATAAATAAATTTTGACACTGAAGGAGAATGGGTGGTTAAAGCATCTCAGCAGGGACCCCCCTTAGTTTTAAGGGAACGTAAAAGTAAAGGAGTGAGAAATACTTCTGAGTTTGCAAGATTCTTTTTTTTTATATTAAACAAATTCTATTGATTTTCAAAAACAATACACAAACAAACAAAACATAAAACATAAAAACATAAAACATCTTTTCTGAAAGCAGCTTGATCCCGGGTTACATCTCTTCGTACAGACACAAATTCAAATTCATGCTCATTTTATATACCATTCCATATCTTATTGCTGTTTTACATTTTCTATATAGCTTCTCCTCTCTTTTAACTTTCTTAATTTTATTTTATTTATCTCATCTCAGTTCAGATCATTATGCTTATTATTCTTTGTCTGTCCTGTTTCCAGCTATCTATTATCTTTTCCCTTTAAACAAAATTTCTCCTGTACACTGATTGGAGTATGACGCCTTTATCTCTTTCCCCTAAATTTATAACACTTAGTGTTATAACTTCCATTTGGATTCTGCTTAGTACATTCTAAAGTTATACACTATATTTTTTAAAAAAAGAAAAGATTATAAATATGTAATATAATTAAAACAACAATCCATACCAATTCAAATCTATCATTAATATTAATATTCATTTAAATCTTGAACATTTTACACATTACTTTTCAGTTAAATATCATACTTTTATGGGAACACTTATAAACTTTCCATAGTTATTTCCCCCCCCCACTTCACATATTTTAAAACATTGTGTCATTAAAATGTTCCCATTCCTTCCTAATTCAATTCTCTCATTTATTTCATTGCCTTCCTTTTGTTCACAAAAATTTCACTGAATTACACTGAATATTTTATCCCACTTTTTAATCACATGTTGTTTCCAATTTTCTAACATTATTTCTAATACAAATATAACAATACAATCTTATGTACCTTTGCAGAATCCCTTTTTCAATTAAGTTTTTACCCATTATCTCTAAATAAATCCTGTTTCTTTACATCTTGCTCCACACCATTGAAACTTCTCATCCCTTCCTTCCTCTCTTGCTTCTTCTCCCTGCCCTTTTTACCCCCTTGTCTCTCCACCTCCATTTCCCTCTTCTGTATTCCCCCTTTCTGTTGTTTTCTAACAATATATCCACTTTTCACCTTATTTTTCCCTGTTTTGGTTGTTTTTTTAAGTCTTAAAATCTCCATTTTCTTTTCCTCCTTTTCCCTTTCTTCCCCAAATAAAGTTACTTGTTCATCAAAGATGGCCTCTTCTTTGTCCCAATCATCTTGTTGCACAGTCAGTTTCTCATAGGTACAAATCGCCATTTCTAAGAATTGAAAAAGAAAGCCAAGAGAACCCTTCCCTTCTTGATCCTCTTCTTTATATTTTTTGAATTCAATTTTCAGTTCATCCACAAGTGATGCCATTGTAGAAAAAAAAAACTTTTTTCCAAACAACCACCCAAATGTTTTTAGTCCTTCAAATATAATTTCCAAAAGTCCCAAAGTCACCAAACAGTCCAAATAAGCTGTTTCTTTTAACATTTTCTTCTTTCTTCACTTTCTCTTCCTGGGGTTACTGTTTAGTTACAAAATTCCAGTTAAAATGTATCTTTTAGAAGTCTTGTTAGTATTTAATGATTCTTTTAAGTTCTAGGCAATCTCCTCCTGCCTTCCAAATCCTGCTCCTATTCTTTTCCTCTCCCTTCCCACTTACAGCAAAAAAAAATTTTTTAAATGTTCAAAAATCCTTATTATCCCCTTGACATTTAATTATCCAGTTTAGTTACCTATTGATGCCAAAGCGGGTTTTTCTGATTTCTCATTCATTTATGTTTGCTGTCAACGTTAGGAAGGAGGGTGAAAAAAAAAAAACTTTCCCTTTTAACTTTAATTCGCCGCTCGCAAGTCTTTGGGAATGATGTATCTTTTGCAAATTTTAAATTCCAGGGTATCTTAGTTGTTACTTTTTGTCCCGGTCAGCCCAAAACTTTCAATTCTTAACTTCCTCCTGCACTTTCTTTTCCGGCTGAGTGCTTCTTTGAGGCGGCCATTTCTGACCGCCGCTCTACCGCCTTCAGAAAAGGGAGTTTAGCCAACTGGGGAGGAGAGGTGCGATTCCTCTCGACCCTGCCAGATCTCCCCTGTCTTCACCACCTTCTACGGGGTGGCTTAGCCCCAAAGCCGGGTGGCTTGGGGCACTCCAGCGGCGAGCGCAGGCAGAAACCACGCATGATCGCGGATTCCTGCCTGCCCCAAAGCGCTGCAAACCAGAACTCTCTGCAAGATTCTGTTAATGTAATCTTATAATAAAATTAGACCTAATATTCCAGCTTTTGCTTCTTGCCTATACTACATCACAAGGATAACATGAATCTTGTAAATCTGAAAGTATTCCCACACGTTTCTTCACTTTTACTCTCCCAAAAGCTAGGGAAGCTCCTTCTGAAATGCCTTCATCATTGTTCCTCCTTCAAATTCAAATTTTATTTATTGGGCCTTTCTCTAACCTCTTCCTCGCCTCTGTCAAGATAACATGGTTACATTTCTCAAAAGAAGGGGAAAAACATGAAAAAATACCACCCCTCCCATTCTATTAAAGATCGAGATATGGAACTTTGAACAGTTTATGAGAAAGATAAACAATATATAAATTACAGAAAACTTAAAATGTGTTATGCAAATAGTTTTATACCAAAAAAGATTTTGGTGCACCAAATATATTCTGGAAAATATGACAGGAAATTACAGCCTTGCAGGCACCATGCAAAAAGTGAGGGTATATTTTTAAAGGTTTCTCCACCTAATTCTAATGTCTATGAATATTTATCCATGTTATATGGCTGTAATATTATTATCCTATCTTCTTTATTTCCTTTTCTTATTGGTATTATTATGATGATTATCATTATTCTGTTGTTTTCATATATACCGAGAGCTTCTGCACCAGAAAAATTCCTTGTGCATCTAATCACACTTGGCCAAATAAAGTATTCAATTAATTCAATTCCATTCATATAACTGGGACATTATGTTAGTCAAAAGAGACTATTTGACCAAGTGAGCATTTTTAATGATTCCAAAAAGGCATCAAGGATTTGGGGGTTTTTTTCTGTCACCCCACTGAATGTACTTATAACAAATAGCACAAAGCAAAATATCTGATAACAATTGATAAACTGACTAAAAGTGGGCCTTAAATGCTCAAGGAAAAAGATGAGCAAGAACAAAAATGGCATGTCTACTGTTGGAAGAAATATCCTTCTGGATTCAGTTCCAAGTGGGGAAAAAGACACTGGAAACATGGAGGCTGTTTGGAAAGATGGTTTAATGGTGGACAGGATCACATAGCTTGGAGCTTCAAGATGTTGGGTAAAGGAAACGAAGGGGCAAGATACTAAGAGAACCTTAGTTTTATACCCTCTGTTGGGCCCACCTTAGTGTTTTTTGTGCCTGTGTAAGAAATGTATCCCATTGGCTGTCAGACTCCCAGGGACAGGGGTCTTAACTAACTTTGTAGGCTTTGTCTGGACCACATGGCTTCACCTGAGTGCTGGCTGATGCAATCTTCCCAGGCCATGTGGTGAGATGGATAGGTGGCTTTGTTATGTAGAATACTCTGGCCCAGGCCTTAATGGCCCGCCCATTAACAAAGGTGGGGATGAGCTTCTGCTTCTGAGGTGAGTTTCTGCTTCTGAGTTTCTACTTCTCTTTTTAGGGGAAATATTCTGCCTTTTTAGTATATCCTAAAATATTTCATTTTCCTAGGAGACGGGTGGTTTTTAACTTCCAACACTACCAACAACCAAGCAGTAGGCACAGATACTTTTCTACATCTAATCTATCTATAGTGAGGAACACTGTGGCATTGGCTTGCATGGCTAGGATGCTGGGTTAACAAACAGCAAGTTTCTGTTCAAGATCCAAGTTCTGTCCCAGGGAGGGGTGGACCTCCCATCCTTCGCTCCAGCTCTTGCTGAGGACATAAAAGAAGCCCCCAACTGGGAATCCCCCAGCCAATAATGATGTCACCAGATAATCTTTCAACCTGGAAGTACCTCAGTGCTTCTGACATGAGTGCAGTCTGTAGTCGGCATGTACTAAAAGCCAAAAGTTTAGTCAAAGAAGTAATAACTGGTTTATTTAGTACAACTGTGCTGATTGTATTTAAAACCCTGTGCATGTATCTCTTTCCTTGTCTCCTATTGTCCCCTTTTCCCAATAAATCCCTGTTCCCATCTATAGCTTCACTGGTTTTATCTGGAAATTTCTCATTACAACTTTCCTGATATGCAAGACAATGTGATTACAAAACCATTTCATATGTTTCAGAAAACATATTAACAGGTTTCCTAGAGCAGGGCTAAAGGAAATAAAAAAAGATGGGTAGAAAGACTAAGAATTCCTCCTGGACAGGCTAAGACATGTTGGGAGATTTAGACTTGTAGCCTATTGTAAATTCTTTTCCTGTAGAATCCTTGGATGAAGAGGGCTGCCAGGGAGGTTTAAAATTACCTTTTCTCTTGATTTGTAACAATAACATAAGTGACAGCACTCCCTTTTGTCTCCTTGCTAGCAGCAGGCAAATCAAGGAGAAGATTGTCACATGGATATAAAAGGAGGAATAACTGCAGAAGGTACTACCAGAACAAAGAGGTCTAGGGAAATAAGCCAATGTTGAACTTTGGAGTATCAGATGCCCTCCATCCTCACTGATCTCTTTACACATTCACACTAACAACTGCATAGAGAGGAAACACTTGAGTACATGATCATTTCAGGCAGTGTGAGTTCCTCCTTGAAACAGTAAACTGGGAAGGGACGTCTCAACATGCATTTTTACCTAATCCACAAAATTTTTGTTGACATAATAAAATGACTCTCCCATGTGAAACTTCCAGATAATTTTTGCTTAGCTAATTTAGAAACCATGAAAACATAATTATTTCCCTTTGAATGCTTAAGTAATGCTGTGAGGCTGGGTTTTCTGCTGACAGAACCCTGGGGATTTAAAAAAAACCAGCAAATCGAATGCTTGAGTGAAAAATTGTAAGGTAGCTTCTTAAAGATGTGCTAGTTAAGAAGCACACCTCTCAGGAGATTTGAAAATGGAGTTAAATGGCCATCTACTTGTTTTTTTAAAGCAATCTGGTTCTTAAGAAGGTTAGTTGGCAAATGTTATCTAGTAAATTTATCTAATGATAATCAGATGAGACAGTTTTTTTCCCATTTCCCATTATTTTTTCAACAGGGATTTAAACCTGCCAAATGATTCACAAATGCATTGTTTTATTTCATCAACCCAGCTACTGAATTGTCCAACCATAGTTGCTGATGTGGGATAGTTCTCCAGCAGATAATAAACTTCAGCAAAATCAAGCAAAACAATTTAGACCAGGTAATAAAGAACTGGTTCAAATTACAACTACTACTACTCTCTCTCTCTTTCTTAACAACCATGAGGAAGGAAATGGACCATTCTGAAATACCCTAATATGATAAATATCAAGGCTTTGCATTGCAAGGTTGTGACTGATCAAAAGACTCCTCACTAGACCCTCACCTGATGTGACTCTTCCATCACAAGACCTACTGACCACACAAAGCCCATATAAGCAGAAGAACACTAATAATGGCATTCTCTAAATTCTGCTGAAGATGTTATCTTAGCCTGGTAATGAAATGTTTGGAAATCAACCCACAAGCTCGGATAACAAACGTCCATCCTCACTGTGATATATGTCCACTAAAAGCAGGTATTGGCCAAGCCAGTGTTTCTCAACCTTAGCAACTTTAAGATATGTAAACTTCAACTCCCAGAAAGCTGGTTGGAGAATTCTGGGAATTGAAGTGCACAAAATCTAAAGTTGCTACTGTTGAGAAATCGTGGCCCAAAGTAACTCAAGATCGGCATTCATATCTGGGGTTCATCAGGATAGTTTGCACCTAATTTGTTTCAAAGCTTGATTTAAATAAAGTTCTATCATCTTCCAAAAGAGCTGCAAAGAACATGTACCATAGCCATGTCATATAATGTATATCATCACAGTGGAGAAGGAAAAGGAGTATTCAGACTTACCCCAATGCTGCTTCAGACATTTGCATTTCAAGCATTTGTGCCCAAATAAATGGGCACAAATTATTATAAAATTATAATTTTATTAGGGTTCAAACTATGTGCTTCTGTCATTTTAACTCTGCAATGGATTTCCTCATCTATTTTGTACCAATAACTGTTCACTATTTGAATGAACATCATCATATTTTACCTATTTATCACTTTTTGGCTTCCTGAAAAAAATTACACCTGTTATTGTTTCTCCTGCTAATCAATAGTAGAAAAAAGCCATCTTAACAAAATTCTTCCATCTTAGATAATGAATTGGAGTAAACTATTTCTGGAATAAATCAGGTTGTTTAAGGGCCCAAACCAAAGATAAAGTAGAATACAGTAGATATTTTCTGCATATTCTCAACTGTAAGACAGAGAAGACAGATTTTCAAAATTAAGTCATCATAATAATAGTTTATAATTTGACTTAACCAATGTAGTTAAACACCCTAGTATTCTAATCAAAGATCACCAAGAGACTTGGTGGATAAAAGAATAATTACAGAATTATACTTTCATTACAGCAGAGGTGTCAAACTCATGGCCCGCGAGTCAGATGTGTCACGTGCTGGCCATCCACCCCCATTTTAGTAAAGGGGGAAAAATTGTCATACATTACGCGATAATGTGATGACGGGAGTTTGACACCCCTGCATCACTACCCCCAGGGTAGTGATTCTAGAAAATTGTGGCCTTAAGAGTTCTTGAATAACTTTAGTCCCTCAGAAAACTAAGACCAACAATCATCTTGGCATAGTGGTTGGAAGGATAAATTTAGCACTAGTGGTAATTGGGTTCAATGTTATCTTCATTCATGGAAGACAATAAGTATTTTCATTTCAATTAACTGAAATACAGTTCTGGGAAAATGCAGAAGATAAAGTTCTATGCGTGCCATTTTGAGTTTCTGGCAGGAAAGACAAGATGTAAATCTATCTAGCCAAAATTATCCTACCCCTTCCTAAGTTAATGAATTCACAAACCTAAGACAGATAATTATGTTTTCTCTGAATGGATGTATTTGTGGACTATATAGCAACAGCATAAACCTTTTCATCACTTTCTTTGGATTTTGTCATCTGAGTCTTGAGCTAGAAAAGACCTTATTTCTTTCTAATTTATTCTGAAATGCACCTAAAGTGAGAGTTAGAAGATATAAAAATTTATAAAGCAGACAGTAAAAATGGTAGAAAGATGAAATTTACAAGAAAAGTAGCTAATAGAAAACATATTGGCAGAATGGCAGCTCTTTCATCTCCTTTTGAGTTTCAGTTACAAGACTTTCACATTCATCTTCATGAGAGGAGATGTGTTTTACTCTGGATTTGTTGTGCATGTTTGTTGTTGCTCTACATTCCGGCTTCAACAAAGGAGCTGACTGCCTGAAAATCTAAGCTTTCATTTTTTATTGAATGAGGGGGAAGCTTGAAAATGTGACCCAAGGGCATTCTTAACACCAAGACAAACAAAGCAAATAAAATTCTCCTCAAAAAGCCTGAACTAGACGTACATCTCAAAAGCCTAATGCAAAAACAAATCTGCCTGGGGAATTTTCAGATTTCAAATTACGAGGTGTGTGGATGAAATGAAACCATGTTAGCAGCCGGTTCATTCTAATCAACAGTTTCCAAAAATCTAAATTTAGATAATGGAGCAATATTAAATTCATATGGGGGTTTGCAAGTGCCTGGGTTTGTCAGGTGGGACCATAATTTTAAATGCTTGAGAAAAGCAATATTAAAATGTGAACTTGTGGGGAAAGTCCATGTTCCCAAAGGTGGTAATTATCTTTTGCTTGGGCAAGACCAAGTGGTCTTCCCGACTCTCATTTCCAGTCTTCTGAGTGTTCCCTGTATCTGTGTTACAATAGCCTGAAGAAAATTGCTCTTAGAATTCAGAAAAGGGGGTGGAGGTTCAGATAGATACAGAGAATTATAATATTGCACAATCCTTCCCATATATCAAAGCTGTATGAGGCTTTAGGAACAAGCACTGTAAGTCAATATGAATCCATCTATACCTTCCACATACAAAGGCAAGCAGGTTGTAAAGACTTCCAGCTGTCTTCAATCTATAAATAGGTTGGTTAGTGAGACAACAGAAAAAATATAATTGATAAAATAAAACTTCACAGTTAATTTTTTTATCCGATGGGATAGAGCGTTCTGGAGAAGAAATCAGTGTTGGGGAATAATAGCACCAGTTTGGAAATGAGTGTTTTGTGATAGTCATTTTTTGCATAGGAAAGACCTCCTTTTATTTTATTCTGCCTTTATTATTTTTTATAAATAACTCGGGGGGCAAACATATAGTCCTTTCTCCTCATATTTTCCCCACCGTAAATACCCTGTGAAGTGGGTTGATCTGAGAAAAAGTGAAAAGTCACCCACCTGGCTTTTATGCCTAAACCACTGGTTTCTATACTGGTGCTGTTGAGGTAATTCCCAGTTAGGAGAATGAGCGCACACAGGGAGACGTAGTGAGAGTGGTGAAGAATAACACACAAACAGCGCACAGCTACACTGTATAGTAAAATGTAGGTTTTTACTTCCAGTAAAATGGTTCAGCAAAGTCCAACAAACAGTCCAAGTCATTCACGGTTAAAGCAGTCAGTTTTCAGTCCAGGGATAATCCAAATAACAAAGTCCAGTATCAAAAACAGTTCAGTAACAGACTTACATCAAACCCAAGAATAACGATGATCAGTAACAGTCAATAGGGAAATGCAGGAATGGCAACACTCTCCAGAACAGAACAGAACAGAACAACTCAGGTTTCTGGCTCCATCTTATGGCCGTTTGAGGAACCACATCCAATTACCATTTTAGCATTCCCTTAAAGAGACAGTATTAAAATGTCTATACTGGTTTATATATTTTCCAACCCAACTGTTAAGTGACTTACATTCCTAACAGGTGCCTTAATCACTAAACCAAGCTAGCACACTTCATTTTGTAAAAAATTATCTTGACATTCTGTCAGAATGCCACCAGTCCAAAAGCTTGCATTTTTGATTGGATACAAGCAAAACAGCACACTTCCCATTCATTTTAAGTGACTCATCGAGGAATCGAAGCAGATATTTTTCTCACTTTTCTACATATGGAGTATCTTATAAAAATGGGTGTAATGATTCTAGTTCCATTCCATTCAAAACATGAAAGATATACCCTGTGTTGAAAAGTCTAATTTTGTTCATTCAGTAAATCAGTGACTGCAATTGAAAGTGACAAGACATCTTAAAAGAAAATGGAAGAAGACATTTCCTCACTAGAGCTTCAGAGTATTTTGCATTCAATGACAAAAGTTATTTTTAGAAGCCATAATAGTCACATTGTGCCAGTTAAAATTTAGCTACAGTTGTCTAGGTTTATCTTTATAAATGAAGAGAAAGAACACATGAAAGATCCTTACAGGACAACTATTGAGGCATTTTATGGCAATCCTCAGTAAATAAGAAACACGGATATTGTTAGTAGCCCTTATAAAGCCCATCTATTACTATCTTCTTTTCAGAAATGCTTCTCAACCATTAAAAAAAAGCATCAGAGGAAGCCTTATAAAGAAACATATGCAAAATAGCTATTCAGAAGCAATTAATAGTTTCTTTCCTTTCCTAGCCCAAGTCATATACTGAAAAGGTCAAGCTATACCTTCATTTTATTTAATTTCAACTTGTAGGATATTCAATAACCTAAAAATTACACAGCTAAAAGAAAGAAACACAAATGTACATGGTCATCTCAGCTTCTAAAGTCTAGTCAAATTCAGGTCCAAGTAATGAGTTGTGCTTTCATCTACATTCTCTTCTCCCCAACCCCCACAACTTTCAAATGAAACATCTTGTTCAAACTTGTTGAAGGCAAAGACCTCCAAGTCACAACAGGACCCCATCAGGGAAGATTAATTTAGGGATTGGAAACAAGCATGCATGTTTGAGCAATTTAATCGGTATCAAATTGTGAGATTTCCTCACCACAATCCCATGAATGTTGTAACTTCCTATTCAGAAACACAAGTTCCTTCTGCTTTATATCAAAATTAATGTTTGATGACATCCAACCAATATCCAAAGCATGTAAGTATTTTGCATTTTACTGTGAAGCTTCTGTGAATTTCTGACAAACAATGAAATAACAAGCCATTAGAATTAAACATGTTTGACTGTATTACAGCTACCAGTTATATCTACCACCACAGATGTCTAGTATGGAAAGTCAATAGTTTTAGTTTCAAATTAAAACATGGAAACAAAAGACATCCTTGTCAGGTTCCATGAGTCATCTTTATAGGTTAAGAAAAAAATTAAATCTATAATAACCATAGTAAGAAGGATTATAATGTTACAAATTAATCCTATTTAAAATGAGTAAATGGATAACATTCATAGTTTATTCTTTTATAATAAACTTTCAAAATTTTCTTCTACATACAGTAACACCAAAATACTGTTTTATGCATCCAACAGTTTTACTGAATGCATATTCAAAAGATTAATGAATAACTTAACAATATGAAAATGGAAGGGAGTTAAAAAGAAAATCAGATTGTACAACATTCACAATCAAGGATATCATCATGTGTAAACTGCATGCCAGGTTAGTCAGTACTTTCTCATAGTTTATACTGTGCAAAAACTTATACCAGTAGCAAACATTGTCAGCCTTCAAAATCACATCTGTGCAAACCTCCCCAAAAGAGGTATGAAGAATTTTTTTTTTTAAAAAGGCATTACAAAAGTTTGTGCAGAAAAATTAGTCTTTGTCTTGTATCACTGAATAGACGTAGTCCTCACTTTATGATTGATCATTTAGCAAATGGTTAAAGTTACAACATACCTCCCCAGGGCTACTTATTAAGTTCTAATCACAGCTGCCTTCATGGTCATGTTTGCATTTTCAGCCCTCAGCAATCAGTCCACATTTATGGCTGTTTGTAGCATCCTACATTCACGTGGCTAAGATTTACAACATTTTTTTTTTGCTGGAATTCCAGTTTCCAGCAAAAAAACACCCATTGCAAACAAAACATTGGATTAACTTTATGACCTCACCGTTCACTTAATGACTAATGTATCCCAACCAACAGCTGTATTAATGTATCCCAACCAACAGCTGTATTAATAGAGGGGAACCCTTCATTCTTATTGAATTTATCTTATAACTAAAAAATCAAATCCTTTTGTCTGTCTTTTTCTTTGATTTTTTTTTCATTCTGTATTCGTTTGTGTTCATTTTTATGTTCTCTTTAAAACTTAATAAATTTTTTATAAAAACAGTCATTATACTGACAAAAATAAATGATGGAGGGCAAGGCAAACAAAAATGAAGAAAAAAACAACACATCATCATCTTGTCCATGCTGTAAAAATGCAAAGCTTTTGTTATGCAGTAAATTTATTCAGTGTCAGAATATCCAGGCAACTCTAGCACAATTCATCTTAAAGTTGAAAGCTATGTAGAATGATCCTTTACAAGCAACCATTATTTTTCTTTTTCCTTTCCTGTTTATCTTTTATTTATTGCCTTACAAATTACTATTGAATATATTGATTTCTTAAAACCAATGCACAGTACTAAAAAAAAAAAGGGGGGGGGTTCTGTTTATATTTTAGCCCTCTCTGTATCTATGTATAACTTTGTGTGTTTCTGTATATACATAATATATTGAAATGTGCTATATCACATTATATTATTAATTATTACCTATTAATATTAATATATTTAGTTACTGGGTTTTAAAGAATAAGCTACATATACTTAGTATATGTACTCAAAGAAATCAATGTTAATTATAATTACTTTGATTATTGTGAGTACCCAGAGTCACCGTGAAGTGGTTGTGGAGCTTGTGGTGGTGCAGTGGTAAGAATGCAGTAACTGCAGGCTACTTCTGCTGACCGCCAGCTACCTACAATTTGGCAGATCGAATCTCGCCTATCTCAAGGTTGACTCAGTATTCCATCCTTCTAATGTCAATAAAATGAGGACCCAGACTGTTGGGGGCAATATGCTGACTCTGTAAACCGCTTAGAGAGGGCTGTAAAAGCACTATGAAGTGGTAAATAAGTCTAAGTGCTATTGCTATTCTGCTCTGAAAAGGGTGAAAGCTAAGTCAGAAGTTCAACCATACTGGTCAGATCTCATCAAAGGAGCTTGACAAAGAGTGTCTCTCCAATAAACAATATGATGAGACATAATTTACTGAAACCCATACCAGCTCAGTCATCACCTTGGTCAACAAGGACCATACTATATGTTGGAGTTCCTAGATATCTGGTGACAAATGGTCTATAGTATTGTTCGCTGAGCAACTAGGGTCAACAGACAAAGGTCTACCAGAAGAAAAAATGTTTATCTGTTAAGAATATACAAAGATTAAAAACAAAAAGAATTTGTTATTAAAAATCAACAGCCTAACAAGAAGAGGATGAACAGCATCTGAAAAGAACAGCATTCGGAACCAGAAATAACAGAATAGTGATTATCAGATCAATATCAATTTGTAATACAAAAATAAAGTATTCCCAAAAGCAGAATTGGAAGGATGGCAAAGATCTACCCAGGGCAAACAAATTGAAGCCTTGCCTGAAATAAGTCAGACTATAGGGGCAAACCAGGGGGAGGCTGGAGTAGAAGAAACCAGCATACATACTGAATCATTTTCATTCCCAAACCAGGCATCACCTACTCTGCCTTCTCCTCTAAAAGAACAAAGCTTTCTAACTGAACAAAAGGAACTGAAACAAAGAATAACTGACCATCTAGGACAACACAAAAGCAACAGAAGAAGGTTCCTTCCCTTATTCTAAAGAAACAGCCAGCACAAGTATTAAAAGATGCCAATATCTTAATATCAATTAGAAGTACCAGCTCACTGCAAGAAACAAACCAACTTATGTACATCATGGCTGCTATTGTAACCGAATGCCTGAGATGCAAAATAGCAATAGCAATAGCACTTAGTCTCATATACCGCTCCACAGTGCTTTACATCCCTCTCTAAGCAGCTTACAGAGTCAGCATATTGCCCCCCAAAATCTGGATTTTCTTTTTACCAACCTTGGAAGGCTGGAAGGCTGAGTCAACCTTGAGGCCGGTGAGATTCAATCTGCCAAGATGCAGGCAGCCAGCAGTCAGAAGAAGTAGCCTGCAGTACTGTATTCTAACCACTGCGCCATCATGGCTCAACAAAAGAACAAACAAAACAAAAAAAAACCAATGAAGAACAAAACAAGTCAAAACAGTGCACCCCCAAAATGGAAGATAAGGTTGGAAATTAAGACCAGTAAACTATGATCTGATGCAAGTAAGCTAGAATAGATGAAAGAAAAGAAGTTTTAAGAACAACAAGGCCAAAGAATACCTGATTAAGAAATACGACTAAGAAACAAGGAAAATCAAAGAAGCACTGGAAATAATAAGCAGCAAATAACAGCTATAGCCAAGAAGATCGGCGGAGATGAAGCTGAAATTGCACATTATAGGCAGAAGTTCAGCTAAGTGAATCTAGTCAATCTGAACCAGCTAAGAAAGGAAGAAAATAATATTTTTTTCTCTTTTGGAGGAGAAAGGTCAACTGGGCAAGCAAGAGAGATGAGATGAGAAGCTACTGATGAAGGATAGAAGCAATAACATGTCAAATCTATATCAAGGGACATGAGTTTTCTTTGCTTTTCTCTTTAAACTGTCTACTCAAATCTTGCTGACCTATAATACAGCTGTTATAGCTATAGTTATAACTGGTATAGTTATAACAGCTAATATGAAAATGTTATTATAGACAAAAATAAACATATTAATGTGAGGGTATGTGGAATGACCTTGGGAGACAGGAGGAAGAGCCACACTAGACAACAATCATGCAAAAGATAACCCACAGAAACAAAAGGGGCGTGGGATACATTTCAGAGAAGACCTTCCCTGGTTTGCTGAAAAGTAAAAGCTTTGAGAAATGCTTTTAGATTTGCAAGATTCTGTTTCTGTAATTTGTATAAACACTACCTTCTGTTAAAAAAAAGTTGGTGTTATACTCATGGTTTGTGCTTCTTGTCTGGACTACATGAAGGGCTGACAGTTAATGTTTAAAGCTTTTTGAAAAATCTCCTGTGATTCATTTTCTTGTTCACTTGCTGTAATCCAATATACCTTAGCTTTTTTAACATATTCCAGATATACTCAGGTATTTCCGCATCTTCCAACCCATACCTTACAGCTTTATATTAAGGTCTTTATTAGACGTAAGATGATAATGGAAGTAGAACCCTCAAAGATATGGGCCTGTGATTAAGCCTAATAGGACCGTGGGTGTACTATCATACAAACATTGTAGCCAGGGGCCTATAGAATGTTTTATATCCCTATAAGTATTTACCAATCAACAAAGATCTTTAAACTCAGTATACTTATCTACAGATCCTTATCTACAAGGAATTTCAAGGAAGTCCATACATGTCTCAAACATTGCTTAATATTGGGAGAAATATACCAAGCACTAATGCTGGGCAATATTTCTAGAATAAAATAGGACAATTCACTCTTAAAATCATTTCTCGTCATTCAAGCAGACAGTGAAAATGATTATATGATGCATACATGAAGAACAGCCATCTTGATTTAATAAGGACTTATAGTGATACTTGTTCTCAATATAATTAGCTGCAATCAAAATACAATTCAACAAATGAACCAAAACCATATGCCTCAGAAAAAAATGAAGTAATCAGTTTATGCCATAGCAAAAAGTTCTGTTCGGTTACAAACTATACTGCCATTCCTGATGTAGGACATCATTAATTCAAATAAAATTGTTTTAAATCTATCTAGTAACAAAGATAAATATGTAGCAAGTAAATGGGGCAGGGGGTTCAAACTGTTTACTTTAAAAAGAAATGACAAGAAAAATCTAGTGAAGCTTTCTATAATTATGTATTCATGTATAATCTTTTTTCCCAATAATAATTAGCAACATATACTACACTTTCAAGGAATGACAAAGAATAACAACATTATAAAAAAGTATAGGTCATATATGTAAGATGACAGTCTGTGCACATACACATTTTTTTCCTTTAGATATTTTCAAAAACTGGTCTTTAACAAAATGCAGCTACTTCTTTTTTTAAACGCCACTGACAATAATTTTTCTTGCCTTGCTCTGTATCCAAAAGAACAGTTTAATCTACAGAGATATTAATTGGATCCAAGGTAAAGCACTATACAACAATATAGTACTCAAAGAACACATTTACTGAGTATTTGGCACTTTTCAATCCCTCTCTACGGGAGAGGATCTCAATAATTTTCCCCCTCTTCTTTAGAGAGATTGTTTAAATGACATTTTCAGGTGACAGAAAGGTTACCTATGCTTGGGTCTGAATATAAAATGTAAATTTTGAAATCATCCTGCCTGGTTAAATTCGCCAGCTTTCAATTTCTATTTCCTTCATATCCAATTACCTTACAATTTGTTCATGTTAAGATAATCGTTGCTTTAAAGTATTTAACCAGCAATTTATAAATATTCACAATCTCCTCAGGCTATCAGCAAAAAAAAAGGATACATATATTTAAATCTTATGTTTTACAGCAAACTGTTGACATTGCCTTTTAGTAATTATCGAATAACTATTTTCTCAGCCAATAAAATTTCAAAATGAAAAGTGTTGTTGCCTTTGTAAAGTGTGATTTTAACAGAATTGGGATGAACTCTTAACAATAATCATCGCCGACAAACTGAAGAGATAGCGACCTTTGTGGTATTGATTAAATTAAATGATTCAGGCAAAGGTTTTTGAGAAAAACATCACAAAATCCACATTAGAGGAAGAGGATGGCACTGTGAGTTTTTCACCCATCTACACTCATTTCAAATTAAATCTAGTTAAAATACATATGAAGAAAGATACCAAAATTCTTGATTTATTTCTGTTAGAGTTACAAAATTCTGCATTAATGAGGCTTTGCAGATTTCAATTCAGCTGAAGATTTCACGAAAGGTGCCATGATAAATAGTATCAAGGTTCCACTAAGGGAACTAGATGAACTTTGTAGTAAACTGTAAATAAAGTAAATAAATAAACTGTGTTTTATATCAAGTTCTCACCAGAGACTGCTTCAGTTCCTGAATCAAAACAATAGATAAAAAATTGTTTTCATTCAAGAAAATCTGGTATTATGGATTCCTCAGGGGTCTTTAAGCTTGGGGGAGGGGGGGTTGGTTGCAAATTATGGTCCCTAATCAGGTAATGAAACAGCTGCAAGCAAACAACGAAGTTCAGACAACACCAAGGACTCCACAGTTCAGCCCTAAGCTACATATGTTTTCTTCTATTGGAAACACGCATAGTTGTCAGATGCTTCAGAAAACAGATTAGCACCGATGATGTTATCTAGTCAGGTAATGAAAGGTCTATAAGCAAACCACCAAATACTAAGACATCACAGTTCAACCCTGAACTACAGATATACTCTTCTATTGAAATCTGATATTGTTGCTTGTCTTTCAAGGTTTTTTTTTTTTTTTTTTTGTTAATGACTCCTTAAGATGATCACATGATATATTTAATGACACAGCTCATTAACAAGCTCTTTTACTGGCTTTCTTCAGTTTTCTCATCATTATGGCAAATGCATTAGTTAAAATGGTTAAAAAACCTGCAGTTGATTGGATTTATCTCAGGTTCTTCTCCGTTTACACTTATCTAGATTATTTTGAAATCTCCTCCAAATCTGTCGTGATGGGTGTGGTGTATGCATATTTTTTCCTAAGCAAGTGGATTAGGGATAATTTTCACACTGGTGCAGATTCAGAACAAACCACCTTTCATTTTTATTACAGAAAAATAAAACCAGAACACTACTAATGCATCCCATACCTTTTTCAGTTTGTCCAATTAAAGAAAATTCATACATAAGATTTTGACTTTGCAGGTAAGAATATGGAGCTTTATCAACCTGGCGAAATGTAGTCTTCAAGCTGAATCAAATACAATAATCTTTTCTATAACTGTTTTTGGTTTCACACAAACTGTTACTTTTTTTTCTAAAAAACTACATTATGAAGGAAAATATTAAACAGCGCCAGATGGATTTCATACATGAATAAACAAACTGACAATGCAATTTCCATAACTTGCACGATTTAATTAAGAAAGTCACCAGCATTTGTCAGTATGAAAGAATCAATTAATTACTGAACATAAAGCAGAACTTTATATACAGTTTTATTGATGGCTTGTTGCACATAGAAAGCTATTCCAGTAGCTACAATTAACATCCATTCTCTGGTACAAGCCAAAAGAAAACATCTAGATAGAAAAAAAATGAGCAAATGGCATACATAGAGTTTTGACTGCAATTAGTAGATTTAAACTAAAGTTATGTTTTGTGAGTAAATCTATGAATATATGACATGCAAAAATAACAAAATGCAAACTATTGCTTTTATAATATTGTATCCTATTCATAAGTTTCCTTTGCCTACCAGTAATATGCCAGAACAAGCCTATTTATAAGTTTGTAGTACATATTTTAATTTTTCTGCCCTTGATGACTAGCAGCTGAATTGTGTGAGGGAGTTTTGAAATGATGCAAAGATAAGCTCTAAAATTTCTGGCTGTAACTTGTCTTCAATTTGTGAATGGCAATAAACATTAGATATGGCACATGAATATACATGTGTACACAAGTCCACTGTCTAAGAGGGAAAACTGTCTACAATTAAATGTGACTGGAAAAGTTTCTGAATAATTCCTGAGAAAACTATAAATGTTGCTTCTACCATATTTTAGAACACATAGACCAGTGGTGGCTAACCTTTTCAGGCTCCCATGCCGATAATTGCGTGCACGCTTGTCTGCTCATGCTTGTGTGCCATGACCCACAAGGCTATGCGCACAGGCCCCCATGCCTCCTGTGCATGCATGTGCAACCCTCGCTGGGCGCTTCTGTGCATGCGTGCACAATCCACGGGGCATGCTTTTGCAACCTGTGTGCATGTGTGTGTATGCAACCTGCACTGCGTGCTTCTGCGCATGCATGCGCAACCTGTGCTGCACGCTTCTGTGAGAAATTGAAGGGCCACAGTTTCATTCAATTATAATTTCTGGAGGGAAAACATGAATATGTGGCTAAGAATCATGCCACTACAGATGTATTACTTCAACACCATGGATATGGTACAATATTTGATGCTGCAGTTGGCTCCAGCTTCATCACTACCACAAAGATAGATAGGTATGAATGTTAGAACAGAATCTCCAAGTTTCAGATTTATCTGCACGAAAGTTTATGAAAGTGAAACTAACTAATTCCATCTTCCCTGTAAACCAGTTGGCATTCTTTGATATTTCTGACCGTTAGAACAATTAATCAGTGGAACAACTTGCCTCCATAAGTTGTGAATGCTCCAACACTGGAAGTTTTTAAAAAGATGTTGGATAACAATTTATCTGAAGTGGTGTAGTGTTTCCTGCCTAGGCAGGGGGCTTTATTTTTATTTTTTATTTATTTTATTTTGTCAAGCGATTATAAGATAACAGGTATAAGTATAAGCATGGTTATGAATACATGAAATGGATACATATAAGAAAAATAAGAAGATCTCCAAGGTCCCTTCCAACTCTGTCATTCTATTCTATTCTATTCTATTCTATTCTATTCTATTCTATTCTATTCTATTCTATTCTATTCTATTCTATTCTAATATGTTTGCCCATTTGTTAACCAATACTATATGCACAGAACAATGCATTTACCGTATGTACAAAAATGGATTTTCTTTTACGGTTTTTGCTGTTTTGTTCATGCTTTCATTGAAGAACCTACTGTTATATTTTCCCTAATATTTCACTGCCTTTGAATGCTACTAACATACCTTTGTATGATGCTGATTGTTTCGAAGGGACAACAGGATACAATTACGCTCAGGCGTTCTGAAAATAAATAAATGACCCAAGAAACAACTTGTGGGCCCCTTTAGAAATTTATTTAGAGAAACATACATATTTGGAGTGTTCTTTTTGGTATTCATGGATCTGCCTCTCTCCCCCCCCACCCACCCACCCAACCATGTTGCATAGGGAAAGAGAGAGAGAGAGCAGAGATAGAGAAACAAGTCAGAGTTTGGGGCTTATTATTATTTGAACAGGGATTATATGCCCTGCATGACCAATTCATCAACTGCTGTAGGAAAAAAGCAATAGCAGATTAAGGACAATGCCTGAGGCTAACGTGAAAATTAATATTGATTTGGAACAGATCTCAGCAGCTTCAGGAATTTAATAGGAACTTAATGGCATAAAAGAGGAATTGAAGTGATGAAAGCTGCTTCTTAGATTCAAAATTCAGGATACTTACTATAACTTCCTTTTTCCCTATAAACCACAAACACATTTGCTCAGTTCTTTAGAAGACCAGTACTATATTTCCATTTTTGTATACTTTTATAATGCAAACATTGTTACTCCAGTGCCTCAATAGCACTTATGTTCTGCATATTAAGGTATTTTCCACTGAGTTGAATATTCAGACATACATGTATTCAAATATCGCAGGAATTAAAGTGTTAGTTAAAACAAGTGAGTTTTCCTTTTTCTAAAAATCCAACTTAAATTATAATAATTGAAATGTGAATTGAAACAGACAAAATCTGTCCTGCTTTGGGGTATAGGTATCTAGCATACATATACCGTAATCAAGCATCAAAAAATAACATTAAATAATAACATTGTTATATATACTGTGAGAAACAACAAAAGATTCAAGCTGCTAATTCAAACTAGTGTGATTCTGATACTGTTAAGACTGCAGTACAGATTTATATAATTTAGACATTAATAATGTAAGCTAGGGAATAATAACTTATTTTATACTGTCAGTATATATTTTATACTGTCAAATCAAATAATATAGAAGAGCATGGCAATGAGACTAAAAGGCTAAAAAGCTAAAAAAATACCCATAAAATCCAAAGGTATGGCAGTCTTCATCAATCTAATAGCGGTGGGTAAGAGAATTTTATTAGTGTGGTCACGGGATTTACATAATAAAATAAGCTCTAAACTATATCATTAATTGTTATTGACCATCTGTAAGGGAAGTTTACACAAATGATGTATCAAAATGTTGCCATATCTAGGGAACTAAAATTAGGTTGATAATCTAGTAGTGTAAATTAAAGTTCAGAGTGCCTTCCAAATTGAGATAGGAAAGGATAATTGGTTGATAAAGAACATCTCTCTAAAAGCTCATGTTCTGTTGGCAGTAAGGGAGGACTTTAACTATATATTCTGTGGCCTTGATTTTTTTTTCTATTTCTATTTCAAAACTTTGAGAAGAAGACAATGAAATGGGCAAGAGTTAAAGCTCTTCTAAATCTTAAAAGGAATACAAATACATTAAGAGTGAACAACATTTTAATTTGTTTACACTTAAGATAGCTACTTCTGTAGTGTTCCATTTAACTTTTGTGGCCTTATTAAGAAAACTCCTGAAATGTTTCATAAACAGTTTTGCAAAATTATATCCCACAAACTATCAATATATAATGTATGCTGGAGACATTAATTAAGTTCAAGATTTTAAGACAAAGAAGTTTCTTTAAATTTTTTTTGTCAGACTGTATACCCCAAGAATATATATGGGAATTCAAGTTATTGGACAATATTTTAAAAATCTAAAGCTAGAAAATATGCATTTCAAAGCAGTTTCAAAACCATTCCCTTTCCTTCACCCGCCAGTCTGCAAAGCTGGAAAAATTGGGGCACTCTGTTTTGGAGGATCAAATTGAGGACTTTACATTAGGCCTAATTAATAGATTTCTGTGAATCTAATTCTGTAATTTCAGATGACATTTGAATATTTCTTTCCTAAGAGATTCTCTTTTGTGCTACAAAGCTTTTGTAGCAGTATCACTTAAATTTAGGTTAAGTAAAACAATTTGAATATTCATTAAAATGTATACATCAGAAGTTTCAGTCAGTAGCTGTTGTCTTGCATTTCCTCCCCCATGCAAAGAATAGGAAAGAAAAGATTTGAGAAGAGTGGATTACGACAGAGTAACACACACACATGAGAATATACAGTGAAAGAAATTCAGTGGCACTGACTTCCACAAGCACCCTATGCAAACAATAGGGACATTCACTATTGTATGCCTGCTTATTGTCAACCTTTCCTCCCCACATATTTGCCATGGATCATCAGTCAATATACATTTTGGAAGTAGTTGAGGATTTACAGTTTATCCTGTACGTAACAACTCTACCGTATTTTTTTCATTTCTGCTTAAGTAAATTCTTCACCCAGGTATTTTCTGACACAAATATTTTATTTTAAATAGAATTTATAATTATTTATAAAATATAATTTTACTTATTACTGCTGTGAAAAATACTTGAAGCTGCTTCTTTATACCTTTGTCTCTTCCTTTATATCTTTTTCTTTTTTTCTACTTTCTATTTTAAAGTTTCGCCTTGTCTGTCATTTCTGTCTTTTTTCCCCTTTTCTATGTTCTAATTTAGTTTGTATCAGTCCTTAAAGCTCTTAAAACTTTCAATAAAAATTATTTTTGAAAAAAGAATCTAGATATTTCTTACATGCAATGATATTATGGCTATTCTTGATCATTGTGCAAATGTCATTAGCAAAACTTGTTGAAATTACACAGCAATAGACTTTACATTCTGGTTGTAATATTAATTGGAATAAGTCTAATTTGTTGCCTTTGGGATCAGGTAGCTGTAGATTAGGATTTACAGTTTTTACCAACTCTATAAAATACCTGGATTTACATCTTTCTTGAAATATATTACAATATGTTGAATTAAATATGCCTGAATGTACAGATGCAATTTCACTAGATATAACTCAGTGCTTAAAAGTTCCACTACGTTTTTGGGGAAAGATTGATGTTATTAAAATGAATGTATATTTTAAGAGAGATCCCAATGTTAATTTCCATTAGATATTTTACACAGATAGGTAAGTTAATGAGAACTCAAAATGCTAAAACGTTTAGAATATCTGCTAAACTGCAGCTACCTCATGACTGGCTTTAAGGTACAGATTTTCAGCTACAGGTAGTTCTTGACCTATGACCACAATTGAGCACAACATTTTCTGCTGCTGTGAGACTGTTGTTAAGTGGAATTTTGCCCCATTTTATGACTTGTTTGCCACATTGTTAAATGAATCATTGCAGTTGTTACATTAGTAATATGGTTGTAAAGCGAATCTGGCTTCCCTAGTGACATTGCTTGGCAGAAGGTCACAAAAGGTGACCATGTGATCCCTGGGAAACTGCAACCGTCATAAATATAAACCAGTTGCCAAGCGTCCGAATTTTGATCACATGACCATGGGGATGCTGCAAGGGTTATAAGGGTGAAAAATGTTCATAAGTCATTTTTTTCAGTGCTGTTGTAACTTTGAATGGTCATTGAACATGACCCAATTTAGAAAGCAAGTATAAAGCTTATATAACTTATAGCAAGTTTCATAGTCTAGATCCATGATGGCGAACCTATGGCATGCAGAACCATTTGTATTGGCACGCGAGCCGCAGGCAAACTTACCTCACTGTGCATATGCATGTCTCACAGCAATTTTTTTTTTGGGGGGGTTGGTTCAAGGCCTTTTTCGGCCTCCAAGAGGCTTGGAAAAAGCCTCTGCAAGGCTTCTAAGGATGAATTATAGGCCCGTTTCATCACTTCCTGTAAAACCAAAAGTGATGAAATGGGCTTAAAATTTGGCCTGAAAGGCCTTGTAGAGGCTTTTTCAAAGCCTCTGGGAGGCCGAAAAAGGCCTCAAAGCAGCCAAAAAAATCAGTTATGAGGCACAGTGCAAGTAAGGGAGTGGCATGGGGGGGGGTGCACACATGCACATGGGGCATGGGAGTGCACATTGCCTTCTGGGTGTTGGCACGCGAGTGCAGTCGCACTGGCGCACTCACAATTTTTGGCACAGGAAAGGTTAGCCACCACTGCTCTAGATAAATTAAACTGGAGCAGGGGTGTCAAACTCGATTTCATTGAGGGCCACATTAGGGTTGTTTCTGACCTTGGGGGACCGGAGTGGGTGTGGTCAGGGTGGGCATGGCCAGCTTGATGTCACTCAGGTCAGGGGCGCCTATAGAGGCCCCGAGCTCTCTGCCAGCAAAAACAGGCTCCCAAGTGTCATTCATGGCCCTCGTGAGCTCTATTTTCAGCTGTGATGGTCTCCTGCAACCCTCTGCAAGCGAAAATGGAGCTTGGGAGAGCCGCACACTCTTGAGCTCTGTTTTTGCTGGGTGAGGCACCGTGGACTGGTCCTTTGCTGTTTTCAGGGAGGCCCCAAAGGCCAGATCTAAGCATCCTGTGGGCCAGATCCAGCCCCCGGGCCTTGAGTTTGACACCCCTGAGCTAAAGCATTCTTTTCCTTTCCCTGAAAGCTGCTAGACATATCTGTTTATCAATAAGCAATTACATTTTGATCCCAAATCACAAAGAAATTGATGTTATAGTATCAGTCACTAATACCTCAAATGAGAACTTTTGAATTGATTTGTTCTATTTCTTGGCTATTCAACATATTCACCTTCTTCTCCAACACCAGAATTCTAAAGTATCAATACTCATTCTATCCTCCTTCTTCAAAGACCAAGCTTTGATTTTGTGAAGCGTTCAGGGAAAACAATTTCCTGCATGAGTTTGATCTTTGTAGATATAGAGATATTCTGGCATCTGGATATTACTTCCAGGTCCTTGTTGGGTACTCTCTAAGTGCTAGCCTGAGGTAGGTAGCTAGGTAGTAGGTAAGTATTTATTTATTCATGAAAATTGATATGGCTGCCCAACTCACTCTTAGTGACTCCAGGTGGTTTACAAATGTAAAATCCCAATATAAAAACAATAAAAAATGAACAGCACCCTTCCATACCCCGGCGACAACAATCAAATGAACCATTTGGTGGGATCACATTTATGTGTCACAGTTATCATATTAATCCAGTTTTATCATTAGAACATATTTAGCTTTTTTTTCTTTAACTACATAATCTCTATCTTTTTTTGATAAATTACACTTTTTTTAAAAAAAAAATCATATAAAGATAATTAAAAGTTCACCTCTTTTCCTATATAACGAAATTAGAATAACCAATCTTGGCAGAGCAATCTAATGCATAAGAAGAGAAATGAGCAGCAGATTCCACCTATCCAAGTAGCTATACATAACTTCTTACGTGTTGATATCTAAATCAGGGACTTTTTCTGGTGTAAAATTGCTTAGCTGTGTTTTTAATGTTTGAACATAAGCAGAACCAAATACACATGCAAACTCAGAATCCCCTACTCATCAAATGTAATCATTTGAAATAAAAAAGCCCCTGTACTGAAAATACAGTATAAATATTTACAAAAGTTTCTAATGTTCGGACTGAACATGAATGAGTCCACTCAGAACCCTTTAAAAGTAGGGATAATTTGTTCGAGGTTTCATGCATGGAGAATGTTTCATCCAAAGAATAATTTAGTAGTTGAAATAGTCAGACAGATCAGCATTTTTTAATTATGGCAATTAAACTTATAATGGCAAAAGTAATTTCAGTATCATGGGATTTTCCCACAACTGAACTATTTTCTTCAAAGGATAAGGCAATGGAGAAAAAAATTCATTGATATTGGTGAGTAGGAAGTATGGAAGAAGGAAACTCTTCAAATGAACGCTGTGCCCTGGAATCCCTCAATGATTTTTAAAAAGCTGGATTCATCTGAATAATATTTATACCCATACAGTGCTCAAAGACTGGCTGATATTGAGCCAGTTGTACATACTTTTCAGAGTCAAATTTAGACATCTCCCTGATCTAAAGCTGACTGAACTAAATCTGGGGGATCCAGGTACAAGTAGTTTCCAGGTATTAGTAGTTTCCATTCAATAAAATTGTGTCCATTGAGAATTGATATGAAATTATCTAAGATTTATTAGAACGGTGTTAGTGATAGGAGCAGCTAAAAGAATGAAAATAAAGTAAAATGCTTGGGGAAAAATTGTTTGTGGTCTCAGTGGAGACACTTCAGGTTTCAAATGGTCAATCCAGTTTCAGTCCTCAGCATCTCAAGGAAGGGATAGAAAGAATTCTTCCTAAAACAAAATGTTTGTAGTCACAATTACTATATTAGACTGGGTGGATCAATTGGTCTGACTTACTACAGGTAATCCAAGACCAGTTGCTATTTATCTGAATTTTGACCACATGATCATGGCTTTGTAAATATGAAAAATGGTCATAAGTCATTTTTTTTCAATGCCATTGTAACTTTGAATGCTATTAAATGAATGTTGTAAGTTCAGGATTAACTGTACCTTGTCCTTGGACAAATTATCTGTGCAGCCAGTCCACAATGAATCACCCTTCATTACATAGGTGCTGAATAAGAGGGATTTACAATGGATCTGTCATGCCCCTATTGGAGACTGACTCCGAGGGAGAGGAAGAACAGTCAACAGAGAGTGGAAGTGTGGCTCTAGACGTTGGGGACGAGGCTGGGAAAGGGCAGAGGCTGGCTGGGCAGTCAGAGGAAGACCTAGGCCCATCCCCTCTCCATCCTAGGGCACGCAGGGAGGAGAGGATAAGGGAGAGACATGAATGACATGGTCTACTGGGGAGGAAAGGGCCTTGATCCTCTTCATGGGCTGTAGCTGTGAGGACTGGTTAAAAGGATGGATATGCATATGGGCCAGTGCTGGAAACAAAGCATGGAAATATCTCTAGTCTGTCGTTCCTGAGTTTGGCATCCTTCCCAGTGTGTGTTCTGATATCTGTGGACGTCTTCAAGCCCTTAACTTGCCTTGTTCCCTTAATTGCTTCAGTGTGGTTTGTGTTGTTTTTACTCTTATAATTTATAAGCATTTTTAGTTTAAACGGCATTTCTTCCTTTTCATAATTGCTTGTGGAGGAGTTTTTTGTCTCCAGTCAAGGATATTTGGAACTTTGAAGCAAAGTGAAGGAATAAAAGAGGCTTCACCTGTTTTCGTGACTGTGTTTATTTTGTATCCCACCCTGGGTCATCACAGGATCCTTGTAGTTGCATTGTCACAACATTCCTATAATTACATAATTACAATTCAAGAACTTGACAATTAGCTCGCAGTGATGACATTACAGCATCCCACAGTCACATGATCACCATTTGCAATATCCACCACTGGCCTCTGACAAGTAAAATCAATGTAGAAGCCAGCAAATAGTGATCACATGACTGTGGGATTTGCCTAACAGCAGCAACTGGGACTATCACAATTGCTTTCATAAGTCTACCTTGGCCACATAACATAGCACTTTATGATTGCATAGCTTAGCAGAAGAGTGTCTCATCCAAATTACCATTGTTAAACAAGGGATTACTTGTATATGAAAACAAAAGGCACAATCACTTTTAGTGGTTATTGTTCTAAAATAATAGAAAATAATACTTAAAGGTGTCTGAGCTTGCTTATTTTCTTGGAGATGTTTCATTCCCCTAACTAGGTAACATCATCAGTGCTAGTTCTGATGATGTTACCTAGTTAGAGTAATAAAACATCTTCAAGAAACAAGCAAGCTCAGAAAGCACCAAGGAGCCCTCATTTCAATCCTGAGCTACAAATACCGTATTTACCGGACTATAAGCCGCTACTTTTTTCCCATGCTTTGAACCCTGCAGCTTGTACAACAATGCAGCTTATCTATAGATTTTTCTTCACTAACTGCCATCAGGGGGCGCAAAAATGTGACAGACGCAAGAGGTCAATGCAAAGAAGAAGATGCTACCGGTAGTTTTTGGCGCACTCGACGCAAGCAGCATGACACGCACGAACGCAAAATATTTTTCACACCCTCATCATGGAAAGTACACGAAGAAAAGCATATGATGCAGCTTTTAAGTTGAAAGCAATCGATCTGTCTATCCAGGAAGGAAATAGAGCTGCTGCACGTAAGCTTGGCATTAATGAATCAATGGTGAGACGTTGGAGATGGCAGCGTGAAGAACTGATTCTATGCCAAAGGACAACAAAGGCTTTCAGAGGTCATAAAAGCAGATGGCCTAAACTTGAAAATGTTCTTGAGGACTGGGTGAACATACAGAGAGCAGACGGCCGAGGTGTATCCACCATGCAGATCCAACTGAAAGCTAAAACAATCACCAGCGAAATGGGTATTGAAGATTTTAAAGGTGGACTGTCATGGTGTTGTAGATTTATGAGACGAAAAGATCTGTCCATCAGGGCGCGGATGACTGTCTGTCAGCAACTCCCTTCCGACTATGAGGAAAAAGTTGCAAACTTCCACAAATTTACTGAAACAAAACTAGCCGAGAATTCCATTGGACCAGACGACATCATAAATATGGATGAAGTACCTTTAATGTTTGACCTGCCTCTAACTAGAACTGTTAACAAGACAGGAGTGTCATCCATTATGGTGAAAAAAACTGGCCACGAGAGAAGGCATTTCACGTGTGTTTTGAGCTGCATCGCATCCAGACAGAAGCTTCCACCGATGGTGATTTTTAAGCGGATGACTATGCCAAGAGAAAAACTCCCGAAAAGCATAGTTGTTAAAGTTAACAAAAAAGGGTGGATGATAGAAAGCCTAATGACTGAATGGTTGACGGAGTGCTACAGTAAGCGCCCAGGAGGATTTTTTCACCGGAAAAAATCATTGCTTGTTTTGGACAGTATGAGGGCCCATATAACAGATTCTGTGAAAGCAGCCATCAAGAGAACAAACTCAATTCCAGCTGTGATTCCTGGGGGTACAACTAAGTTTTTGCAGCCACTCGACATCAGTGTGAATCGTGCATTTAAAGCGGCACTCCGAGGTGAGTGGGAGGCTTGGATGACCAGCGGCAAGAAATCATTCACAAAAACTGGCCGCATGCGAAGAGCATTCTTTTCTGAGGTCTGCCAGTGGATCCTAACAGCATGGAGTAGTGTGAAAGAATCCACGGTCACCAAGGGTTTCAAAAGGTTGGACTGCTGCATGGAGAGAACAGCGCAACTTCATCAGTAACTGTGCCTCGAGTTGAAAGTGACATTGAGAGTGACACCGACAAAGAGACTGAAAAGGTGTGTGATGGAGATGTTCTGAGGCTCTTCAACTCCAACACTGAAGAAGACGACTTCAGTGGTTCAGTGCACAGGAGGAGGATGAATAAAAACATTAATGACTTTTCTGTTTTGTTTGATCAGCCGTTTTACTGCTGTGTTACAGGCACTGTTTGGAAACAATTAAGGTATGTAAATAAACATTCATAAAATCTTTCTGTTTAAATATCTCATTTCACAAAGTATATATCTGCGGCTTATAGTCTGGTGCGGCTAATATATGTAAAAATATTTTTTTTTCCTTTAATATTTAGTGGTTGTGGCTTATATTCCGATGCGCTCTATAGTCCGGAAAATACGGTGTTCTCCTTTATTGGTACTTAAATGTGTAGATTGCATTTGGAAAGGGAGATTGCACACAAGCATAACTCTACTATTTTGTGATCTAGCTGTATTTTTAATTAAATATTCTGTTTTTGTTCTGTAATTCCAAACACGATTCAAGAGATAACATCTTCTCCAGGAACTAAAGAAATTTCTAAATGTATTCTCAAGGAAACTCGATGCTTGGTTGAATTGGAAGAGAATGTCTAAATTCTCACATGCAAGAGAGGTACCGAGTAAAAGTTTGCATCCCTGATTATCAGTCCCTGCCAAACGTACCCAAAGGAACATCTTTTAAAGAATGGCATGAGTATAACTCTGAAATTGACAGACCTAATCAAAACAAATCTCCTAAAACTATCTAAAAATTAATCAAGTTAGTCACTGAAATGTCAAATATTTCCAAGTATTCCCAGAGCAACTATTCAATAGTTATGTAATTTCTTTTTTCTCTATCAATATCCAGCTTGAGCTAAATCTACCTCTGGCCATTTTAGAGCTAGATTTATGTTATGCTGAAAACTATCTTCCAATCTCGAATTTTTTTTCTATTTTTCTGTTGCATTCTCAGGCAACTTTTCAACTTTATTGAATATTTATTTTGGAATGTCTGGGGTTCTGATGTGATGGTTGAATGAGCCCTGCAATTTTCCCCTCTGGTCGTTAGTGTGAGGACTGGTCATAAGTCACTTTTTTCAACATTATTGTACTTTTGAATGGTCACTAAATGAATGCTTGCATAGCAATGAAATGCTAAGCTAACACAACACGCAAGCAAGAAATGTTAGTATTGCCCCCTTTCTTCTGAAAGACAATGAAGAGAAGATTCAGGGAGATCAGGAAGCAGGTAGGCTATGCCATGCTGGAACACCAGTGATGATGGCAGAGGAAAGGATTGAGGAAAAATACCATTGTTAGGATACATTGCAGGGGAAAGACAGGTTAATAGCAGTAGCATTTAGACTTATATACTGTTTCACAACAATCTACAGCCCTCTCTAAATGGTTTATAGAGTCAGCATGCTGCCCCCAACAATCTGGGTCCTCATTTTACTGAACTCGGAAGGATGATAAGCTGAGTCAACCTTGAGCCAGTGAGAATCAAACTGCCAATCTGTTGGCAGTCAGCAGTCAGCAGAATTAGCCTGCAATACTGCATTCTAACCACTGCACCACCATGGCTCTTAATGCACGTCACTCAATACTCACCCTACTCATATTTGTTTCATCCAAAATCCGGAACAACCAAAGTGATTGGGATTGAGTTCTGCTGCTCTGAAATGGCCTAATGGAATATTTGAAATATGATGCAAAAATTTAAAACAAAATATCTTCCTCATTTTGGGTCTACTTCTTTCCTACTTATCAGGAGCCTTAGCACCCAAAATTGATTATTAACCACTTTAGTAATCATGATTTTGTTTGGTGTCAAACCTAGAGCACCTTATTTATTAAGTAAGGAGTCATATGGCACAATGGTTAGAATGCAGTATTGGAAGCTAATTCTTCCCACAGCCAGAAGTTTGATCCTGACAGGAATTGAGATTAACTCAGCCTTCCATCCTTTTGAGGTTGGTAAAATGAGGACCCAGATTGTTCAGGGCAATATGTTAACTCTGTAAACCGCTTAGAGAGGGCTGTAAAAGCACCGTGATGTCATATGTAAGTCTAAGTGCTATTGCTATTGATCTGTCATATTTATATTTCACATGATCTCAATCAAAGCAATCCATGGCAGCTTACAGTATAAATCAAATATCATGAAGAAAACCTTAGCAAACATTAAAATAAATTAAAACTCACACTACATTAAATATTACATAAACAAAAACAATCTGTAATAAAAGCATAAAATCCATAGTAGCAATCTTAACATTCAGATATTTAGAAAAAAGCTTGAGGGTGAAAAACTAGCTTTTTACATTTTTTCTTAAAAGGAACGGGGGGGGGGTTGTTTCTGAAAATAGTCATACTGTAGAAGATCTTCTCCAATCATAAATCTGTACACTATAAAAAAATCTAATTCCTGTAACCTTTCACTGGGCAAAATGGTTCAAAACTTTCTGAACCAAGATACTCAAATGGGCTAGCTTTTAAATGTGTCAAAATCCGGGTTCCATGACTCCTATGTACTTGAAATTTGGTAAATTTTATAAAACATGATATGATTTAAAAATAAAACAGCTTACAACATAATACCAAATGTCACAAAACTTTTCTGATGTTTGACTGTGCTTGACTGTGCTGAATTTTCAGGCAGGTACATCTCTGAATGTATTCCAGCTTTTCCAGTAAAAGCAGTACATTAAACGCTTGTGATTGTTGAAGGCATAGAGCAAGGATGTCAAACTTGTGGCCAGCAGGCCAGATGTATCACAAGTTGGCCATGCTCACCCCTGGTTTAGCAAGGGGGGGGGGAAGCCACAATACACCACATGGTGATAATGTGACATCATGAGTTTGACACTTGTGGCATAGAGGAATCTGGTAAGGAAATGCCTCTGCCTGAAACTTGGCTGCACAAACTAGCAAAGCCACATCCGCAGGATGCAGGCAGCATGTGAAACCATGCTCCCTCAGGTCCACGGAAAAATCTCTCTCCATGGAACCAGTCCTTGGTGCCCAAAAGGTTAGAGACCACTATCTTAAAAGAATCATGAATTGTCTAGTATTTTATACAATCAACTTTTGGACTGTAAATTTCAAATGCACCTGTTACAAGCCACTATGACATCAAAACACGATGTTATTTGCCCCATCAACACTATATAACTACCGTAACTCTAAATATGTAGATCAGAGACATGGTGACAACATTCATATTTCCATTCAGAGAAATATCCCAAAAAGTGAAAAAACAGGCCATTATAAAAGACATGCCCTGAAGAATCTTCCTACATTTGCACTAAGCACTATCTCCATACCTAAAATAGCATAAGCTTATGTGCTGCAGATTGCCATAAAGAGAAATAACTGCTGTTATAAAGGTTGGAGTGGTAAGCAATATTCTAAATGCTACAGTAACCTTTATAAGAATACAAGCGGTGAATCTGCATAGTATAAATTATGATTATGATTCTGAATGTGTTTCACCATCTTTGTGAAATAAAGAACTTGATATTTCAGTCTCCTCTTTAAGATTTTGCTGTGGCTTTATCAAAATATAATCTATCTCTCTCCCACTCCCTCCCTCTCTCGCTCTCTCTCCCCCTCTCCCAGATTTCTTTAGTGCTACAGCTTTCTTTTACTCTCAGATCTTTGGTAGAGGCCCAGATTTTAGAAGAACAGCTGTTCTTTAGAATGAGGCACTGGTATTATTCAAGCCAAAATCATGCCTAGCTTTTCTGATATCAGCCAAAGTCAGTTTTTCAGCACTGTATGTCCTTCATATTTAATATGGAATCTGCATGACACCATCATCCAACTATAGACCTGCTGTGTTCACCTCATGCACATGTTATATTTTCCAGATATAGAAAGTGCACTTTAAAAACAACAACTCTCTCTTCTGTCTTTCTGGTTATAGGCACCGGACTAGCTTAAACATTTGGAGAATTACAGGACAAGTGAAACATTATCTAGCATTAAAGGAAAGCCTTTAAAATTTGTTGCTTGAGCCCAATAATTCCCCAAAGTTGAATGTGATTGCTTAACAGTCTATATAGCTACCTATCTACCTCTTCTTATTGTGTTACCCTCCCTGGCTGTTTAGTCTCTCTGGAAACGTGGGGTTGTTTAGGGCAAGTGATGGTTGATGTACTTCTGCATGAAATGGGGACCCCTCTGCTTTGAAAGAGGTGATGCCTGGTCCTTTTTCAAAAGGCCATCCTTGGATCCAACTGGGTTGAACACCTTCTGTTCACTCTCCATCTCTCGTTTTTTAGAGAAAGTTGTTGAGGTGGTGGCCATTCATCTTCAAGGGATTCTAGAGTAGGGGTCCCCAACCACCGTTCCGCGGACCGGTGCCGGTCTGCGGAACAACTCCTACCGCGCTGGCTTGCTGGCGCCGCCATCTTTTTGATGAAAAGTGCTTCCGGTGAGCTTTTCCGGTAGAAAGCTCACGGAAGCACGTTTTCATCAAAAAGATGGCGGCGCTAGCTTTCAGTGAGCTTTCCGGTGAAAGCCATTTCTACCGGAAAAGCTCACCGAAAGCACTAGCGCCGCCATCTTTTTTGATGAAAACGTGTTTCGGTGAGGTCACCAGAAGCACTTTTCATCAAAAAGATGGCGGCGCCCAGCTGATGCCGGTACGGGCCGCGGCGCCAGCTGATGCCGGTACCGGGCAGCGGCGTCAAAAAGGTTGGGGATCACTGTTCTAGAGGAAGCAAACTATCCAGACCTTTTTTTTAGTCAGGATACAGACTAAATTACAGTACTGAGATGGCACTGGTCATGCTTTTGGATCTTTGGAAAGTTCGGAATGCGGGACAGCAAATGCATTACTTAGTGAGCTTTGCTAGACAATGAAAGTTATTCATATTCTGGAAATCTCAGACCACCAGCAATAAGAATGCAGAGGAGATGAAGTGCTTCTTTCAGAAGCTGCATCTTATGCAAAATAGAGCAGCCAGATAGCTTAATGAGACATCTTGCCATGTCCATCCTTGTTGACTGAAGCCAACTACACTGACTACTAAGCAATTATTTAGCCAAGTTTGGGAGTTTTGTTCTTGAAATATAAATAAGACTCTAAATAATTTGATATCAGGAGTCTTGGCAGACTGTCTTTGCACCATGGGCTTGGCTGATTGAAAAGATCATCAAAGAGTATCCCACTGCATGTGCCAAGTTTCATAGGAAGTGATATGTGATTATTTATGAAGTTATTTCAGTGGGAGCACAAATTGCTCAAATTCATCCCCCATATAATACATTATGCATCTGCGATTAGACCTTTCAGAGGACTGTCATCCTGTTCTTCCTTGAAACAATGTTAGTTAGTAGTCCTGTTCTGCTTTTGGTTTCCTCTCCCAATTTTTAGTGAATTTTATGCTGCTTTAATGCAGTATTTTTATACCATATCTCATAATATTATTGCATACATCGGCATATATTAAATAAATGACTACACTTTAAAGGGATTTGCAACTCAAAAATACACACAAAAATAGAAATACAAAAAATGCACACAAAAATGGAAATAAGAAATGTTTCTTATACAGTATGCATATCAAGAAAAATTTATACAGAAATGCCTATGAGTTTTCATACACATATTTGATAAAGTCAAAATAGACCCAAGGTCACTGAAATGAGAAATGGAGAGAAACTAATCTACAAAAGTTGCTTCTACCAACATTTCCACACAGTTAATGCTTGTGTATGTCCCGCTGTGAAAACAAAAAACTGAAAGGCCATCATGCTTTCAATGTCAAGAAACATATCATGCTTTCCGCTGAATATAACTGGCAATGGCAACAGTTAAGTAGGCTTGCTTTGTATGATTGTTTTCAAGATAGAACGAGGAAATTACATACACACACACACACACACACACACACACACACACGTGTGTGTGTGTGTGTGTGTGTGTGTGTGTTTTTCTGAGGTTTTCATAGTAGTTGTATGTGGATCTTTGGTTATTCGGGTTTTTCCAGCGTAAAATTTTGCCCGCTGAGGCAGATGAGTAAAATTAATATAACCAAAGATCCATATATATATATATATGAAGGCCTGGTTGAAAAGCCTCTACATTAAAATCTCCTAAACATAATTTGTTGGCATAAAATCTCCAGGAACTCAATATTTTTGAAGAAAAAAATGGTAGAAAGTACTATATTTGTTTTAAATATGGTTTTACATTCTGTAAGCCACCTTGAGTTGCCATAGGTGAATAGGCAGCAATATAAATTAAATAAATAAATTAAATAAATTAAATAAATAAATAAGAAAAGTCTTTTGGCTTCACATACTGTAATCACCTTTGGATTTCAGGTAAAAGGGGACTGTTGTCCTATGTAAATTGAATTATTAACCTCAACCACTACCCTATCAGATACAGAAGGAATATGTAAAAATCTTATTTGATATGGAAATACAGTGTTAACAGTTCCTTACTAGGCAGCTATCTTAAAGGGAGAGGGTGAGACAGTCCATCACTGCTGCAAATATATACAATATTTTCCTACTGACAATCTGTTTTTATGATTCATTATTATGGACAGTTTCATAAGTCTAATGATCTTTTCCCCTTCCTTCTCTATATGGCATAAGAGGATGAATATGGAGGTCTCTGTAGAAGAATAACATTTTTTGAAGCGGTAGCTAAGCTATGTTTAGATTTCAATTCTTTTAAAAATTGACTTCTGATAGTGGAATGTCCCGATGTAGGGGTGCAAATAAGCTTAAAATTCTGCACAATGCCATAAACCTGAGGGATCTCCTTTGAAAGGAAACATTTTTTGAGAACCAAAATTATCTCGGTGGATCAGTGGTTAGAGTGCAGTGCTGCAGGTTACTTCTGCTGACTGTCAGCTGCCTGAAATTTAGCAGTTCAAATCCCACCAAGCTCAAGGTTGACTCAGCCTTCCATCCTTCCAAGGTGGGTAAAATGAAGACCCAAAATTGTTGAGGGCAATATGCTGACCCTGTAAACTGCTTAGAGAGGGCTGTAAAGCACTGTAAAGTGGTGTTTAAGTCTAAGTGCTATTGCTATCTCTATGCTTTAGTTCATCCCAATACATATACGTGTTTCCTCATGGATAAAGAAAAATCAAGTCCATAAAAGCAATCAGAATCAGAACCAGGCCCTTGGCAGGGTCCAGGAGAAGAGCCTTCTCTGCCAGAGCACCATCCCTCTGGAACATTCTCCCCCCCCACCCCCAGGCGAGGCCTGCCCCCACCCTCCTGGCCTTTTCAGATTGGCTCTGCCAATTGGCCTGAAGACTCAATGGAAGAGTATCACACTGGAGGTTGCTATTAGATTAATAGCAGGTGCAACTTCCCTCCCCCCCGCCATGCATCCTGCTCCCTCTCAGCCCATCTTTTAATTCATATATTGCTGTATTTTTATTATTTATGTTTATTGTTTCATTGCTTTACTATTTCTATATTTATATTTTTATATATCATTTCACATTCTACTCTTGTAAGCCATCCAGAGTATCCCTGCAGCAAGGTCGGTGGCAAATAAATTTAATAATAAAAAATAAACAAACTGTCAATCAATACCTCAAAATAATACCTTGTTTGCAGAAAATTTCCACTTCACTTACCTATAATCACTATATATTCATTCTTAATTTGGTAGCATTATTTCATTTATTTTGGTCGGAATAAAGCTTTAAAAAATCATTAAATAACTAGAAAATTGCAGTAATTCTTTTTAATGACCAGGATACCTTTGAAAATGCCTTTTACTTTTGGCAATTATTCTTTGCATTGGAACAGAGACAAAGCTGTGTTTTTCTTTATCAATGCATACACATTCTGTATTTGCAAAATGTTATGAAACACTGATATTAAATTCATTTTTTTAAAAAGCAAACAAACTTTTGTAATGGTTAATTCTATTTTGAAGAAATGTATGTTATCATGCCAAAGCTAGTTGTCCATTACTTTGTTCATGGCTGGGTTGCTGGGAGTCAGGCAGCATATAAATTTAATTTATTATTATGATAGGAGAGTCAGATTTTTAGACTGGGTTTGGCATTTTTATCCACTTATTAAGATCTTCCTAAGGACCTGGCCTAGGCAGATGTTGTTGTTTGATAGTATTAAAGGTATTGTTTTTGCAGCTGCTGTAAGTAAAACTGCCTTCTGCAATTGACTTATTTTTGTCAATTTTTGTTAATTGATTGATTTTTGTCAATGTCCATGATGTTCAAGTCATCCATCTGTTTAGGGATTGCACCCAAAATGTCTATTATTATTGGTACTATCTTGGTATTCTTTTGCCATAAGACACTTTATTTCTATTTGCAGGTCTTTGTATTTTGTGATTTTTCTCCAATTCTTTATCCTAGTATTATTTTTTAAAGAGATAAGAAGGAGAGGTTCAATAACTAAAAATTTCTAGTGAGATGTCAAATAGAGGATGACACTCTCAATTTCAAACTTCTTTATAGTTTACTCCTATTTTTTTTAAACTAATAAAGTCCATAGTTCCACAGCTTGAAAGCCTATTACTCTACTCAACAAGATTTGTAGTTTGGTCCCCATCTTAGCCAAATTGACAATAAATAAATAAACAGGTAGATATTAAAAGACTCAGAAGTGAAACAAGATGTAACATGTTTTTAAAAAGTACAAAAGATAGAGACTTTTCAGTAGGGAATTCAATCTACTCAACATTCAGTACAGAGAGGTGAAACAATGATAAGTTCTGGTTTCCATAATACTCCTCTCAAATATAGGTGTTTTTTTTTATTCCTTTTAACTTATTGTGAGGGAATGAAGTAAGGAAGTGGATTCCCAGGACGAAGGGGGTGCATTCCAGAGGAGTAAGTAGTAACTCAGTCTGAATGTTACCTGTGAGAGAAAGAGGGTGAAGACAGCCCCCCTCATAGTTCACAGCATATAATATAGATGCATATAGTACAATCTTCAACCTGGCAAGAATTTGTCCTTAGGGGTGAAACAATAAAGAAGTCTGCTTGGAAGAATCACGCGTCATTCTTGATTTTGGCATTTTGTCACTTACTAACTGCAGCTATTTTATAAACAGTTGAACTATTTTATCTGATGTTTCCAAAGAACAGATCAACCAAATTGCATTACATTTTTTAAAAAAAATCAATTTTAATTACCAATCTTTGTTTTGATACCTTCAGGTTTAAGAGAGGCTGTTATGCAGTGGTTGACTATCATATTAATTGGTATCAAAAAGCTTGATTCTGTTTTCAAACTACGATTTAAACCCCAAAGAGCTACAAAAACAAACAACAAATTAGTCTGAATACTTTAAAAAAAATATCTTTGGAATACTCTTAACATCACTGTAATAGAGAAAGGAGCGGGGAGGAGAGTACACCTTTGTACTGGAACAAAGTATAGAGAAGAAATACAATGTGTTTAGCGTGGTAACCAGTAACAATCAAAGTTGACACTCTAAGGCAGGGCTGTCAAACTCCCCACCCATGGGCCAGATGCACTGGCCATGCCCATGCCCAGTTTAGCAAAGGGGGAAAAAGTCCCCTTTGGGGGACTGTCACATGATACCGCCATGACAATGTGAGTTTGACACCCCTGAGCTAAGAAAAGCACAAAATGATTAATGCATCACTTCTCAAAACCATTTTTTTTTTTAAAAATATCCAGGTTCTGAAGCCCAAGAAAAGTAATGTCAAAACAGTGGGCCCCATTTAAGATGCCATAGCATTTTTAAAATAATCTTTTCACTGATCCAGAATAAATTCGTTTCTAGAATGAAAACAAAATTCTTCCAAAAGTTAAAAAGAAAAAAAAAATAGAGCTTATAGTCCCAAAGTGTCTTTTCTAAGGGAATAGTAAACCAACAGCTTGGCCTGTCCTGTTTTTTTTTTTTAAAAGAGCTTGATCTCATGGCACAGCTGCAGGTAATTAAGTAGCCTGCAAGTTCTGATTGAATGAATGAGTGTGCCCAAAGAGAAATTTCCTGCGGGCTTTGTGCATCTTAGCAGCAGGGTAATTAGTTACACTGTTAGAGATGTGCCCAAAGATGTTTAATGGGCCACATGAAGCCTGTCACACTGCAGTCACTTTGTGCAACTCTTAGTAATCTTCCTTAAGGACATACAGAGTAAACTGACAACACACCCACCAAGAATTTAGTTCAAGTTTAGTAAGGCAGCATGATGTTGCATCTGGAAGATGGCAAGAAAGAGGCTGTTATTATTAAGCCTACAACTTACTCTTTGATCTTTGCCACTACAGACCAAAAGAAACTGGCAAATTCCTCTTGATGGCTACAAATTAGAGATGGGCAGTCAACCCACAGTCCACAGGCTCCTGGCAGTTCTCTTAGGCTTTTTGTTCTTTTTTTTTCTTTTGTTTTTGCATTTTCAGGAGAACAACTGTAGTCCTCTGCTGCCAATTTTTAGAAGCACCACCAGAGTTTTGCATCCATATGTTGACAAGAATCTCAAATGAATGAGCCAGTATTTTGAGCAATTTCCAATGGGGCTGTGGGAGAATATAGGTTACTCTTTGGGAAGGAAGTATTTATTTTGTTGGTTTTTACTGTTGAAGCGCTCTGAGCAAACTGATTTACACAGCTTAGCAGAATTACGCCACAGATGAATCATGTAAAAACACCATTCCCATTTCCAAGCAACATAGCCCTTTTAGAAAATTTAACCATCTGTGTGCCACCACTGAAAAGTCCCTACTCTCTACCGATTATGGAGCAGTATCCAGAGCAATGTCTTAGCTAATAACCATGTCATATCAGCAAGTTCACGTGAGACAAACCACACATTCCACCTGTTGCCATATTTTGTATGAGCTGTAATTTCCAAGCATCTTTCAAGTGTCCAGATGACAGATCCTAGTAGTCAAATCCAAGCACTAGCTATCTCCAGGCAGATTGTTTTTATCCTATTATGGGTATATAGCAATAGTACTTAGACTTATATACTGCATCACAGTGCTTTACAGACCTCTCTAAGCAGTTTACAGAGTCAGCATATAATAATCCCCCAATAATCTGAGCCTTCATTTTATTGACCTTGGAAGGATAGAAGGCTGAGTCAACCTGGAGCCAGTGAAAACTGAACTGCTGAACTTCAGGCAGCTGGCTGTCAGCAGAAGTAGCCTGCAGTATTGCATTGTAACCACTGTGCCACCACAGCTCTTATAAAGCAACCATTTCAATCTCTTTGGAAAGTCCGAACCAGGAGGCGCTGAAGCTCTTTATGTGACCTGACCTCATAGACCTATGAGTCTATGGGTCATGAACAGTGGTGGGATTCAAATAATTTAACAATCAGTTCACAACAGCTAACCTGACCCTGGGTGAACTGGTTGTTAAATTAACCCACACACCCTGCTATCAAAGTGGATCCTGGGTATTACGCTGCTCTGCAATGGAGAAACAGGAAACGGATCAAGGAGAAGAAATAGGGAAAGTGGCCTCCTCTTTCCCTTGCCTCTCCATTGCCCATTTCTCCACTGCAGTGCAATGCCCAGGATCCACTTTGCTAGTGGGGGGCATGGGTAATTTAACAATTGGTTCACCTGAACTGGTGCAAACAGGCTGAATCCCACCAATGATCGTGAACAATCCTTCTTAAGCAGATTGCAACCCCTCCATCATCTGAGGAAGTCAATATTGCTTTACCACATGTCATTTGTGCAGATTAACTTTTATCCAGGAGTCATTCTGCCAATCATTCCTAAAAGTTGCCAGAACGAAGGTTCTCTCACTGGCAACAGACTGAATAAAATATTCTTCTGTTTCTTAAAGGCATATCTCATCCAAAGAATTCAAAGTTCACTTAATCATTTCAATGTTAATGTAAACAACTACTGTATTGTTCAGAGATACTTTAAAAGAAGATAAACTTATAATTGGCCCAGTTAATGTAAGTCAGTTTTAGCATCTAAGCTTTGTTCTTGAACCTGTTCTGACACAAAATAACTCTGTATTATCCAAAAAGAATAAAAAGAAGAGAACAGCCAGAAGTATCCTAGAATCTAAGCTGATGGGTGTTCTTCCTTCAGTCACCCTCAACTACAAAACAAATAGTTCTGCTTATCAATTGAGATAATTACTTCCTTTCATGTGTCCTGCTGTTTTACTAGAAATGATACTTTTGTAAAAACAATGAGCAAGTCTCCAGCTGTGTGTCCCATCATTTTTCTTTCATTTCATTTCCTTGTTTTTTTTTACCCAATTACAAGGCCAACATTTTTGTTTCCAAAAGGAAATCTGTATAAATAACCTGCATTTTCCATCACCCAGAAAAATATTGAACGTTGCAACCGCTTTAAAAAAGAGGGACACGAGCAAAAGCAGAAGTAAATACAGTTTCCTTTGAAATAGTGTGTTATTTTCAAGTGTGTTATTTGTCTTGCATTGCTGAGTATTGCTGAGAAATGCTGGGAATCTGCCATATCTTGAATTGTTTGGGACAGAGAATAATTCAGGCCATCCACTTACATATTAAATTGCCATATTTATCTGTCAGACTGATTCCTCTGCCCCCCCACTGAATGGATCCTGCTGAAAAATGTGGATACATTTGAAAATTAGCCACCATTGGAGAGGATTTTTCCTTAATAATAGACATCTCCCTTCCTTAAGAACTCTTCCTTCCTTCACATTCTTCCGCCGCATCCCATTTCATCCTTCACTCTCTTCCCTTCCCTTTCCCCTCACATCTTGGATATAAAACTATTTCAACTCCTCCCCTCAGGATGCTGTTATAGGACATTGCATGCCCAAATAACTAGACACAGGGACATGTTTTTCCCTTGTGCCATCACTCTATTAAATACCTAATTACCACAGTACTGTCTTATGTTTAAGAATATTTACATATAGTAGAGCTATATTACTAGTATCCTTCCCATCTTTCCTATTATCTTCTCCTATTGATATCTTACGATTATATTATTTTGTTGTTTGTATATAGGTGAAACTCAAAAAATTAGAATATCATGCAAAAGTTCATTTATTTCAGTAATGCAATTTAAAAGGTGAACCTAATATATGAGGTAGACTCATTACATGCAGAGCAAGATAGGTCAAGCCGTGATGTGTCATAATTGAGATGATTATGGCTTACAGCTCATGAAAACCTCAAATCCACAATCTCAGAAAATTAGAATATTACATGCAATCAACAAAACAAGGGTTGTACATAGAACAACATCGGACCTCTGAAAAGTATAAGCATGCATATGTACTCAGTACTTGGTTTGGGCCCCTTTTGCAGCAATGGGGCCAGTCAGAGGTGGTATTTGCTGGTTCTCCGGACTACTCAAAATTTCCGCTACTGGTTCTCCAGAACTGGTCAGAACCTGCTAATTACCACCTCTGATATATACCAACTGGTTTGTATTTATTAGCTACCTGAAATATCTCTTAGTTCTTTAACAAAACATAACCACAAGAAGAAAATTTCTCTCTTCATGTAGTTGTATTAATTTTATTTATCATAATATAATCTTATAATAGTGTAATATAATCTTCAATAAAATTACTGAACAAATGTCTCTCTTCTTGAAACTGTATTGCTGAAATGCAGAAATCATGGGATCATCAGGACTGGATTTTTATCTGGAAAGATTGTAAGTATCATTCTGTATGGTCTCATTCCTTTCTTCCTTTTTTTCAGCTCCATTAGGTAGCTTTCTCTACCGCTGCGTGTATAGTATATGTGTGTGCCTTTGAGTCATTGTTGAGTCATGGTAACTGTCTGAGCAGGTCCCTGCAGGTTGTTGTTGTTGTTTTTGCAAGATTCAGAAGTGGTTTACCATTGCCTCCTTTCTACAGCTGAAAAAAAGTGATTGATCCAAAGTCAGCCAGCTGGCTTCATATCGAAAGCAGAACTAGAACTTCCAGGCTGCTGGTTTCTAGCCTTATGCCTTAACCACTACATTAAATTGTCTTTAATTTTATACTTTATGCTTTTACACTTTACAGTTAGACACTTTTTAACTTTAGTTAAAGTTAAAGTTAAGGAGCCACAGTCGCACAGTGCTTATAATGCAGCACTACTTCTGCTGACTGCTGGCTGCCTGTAGTTTGGCAAACTGAATCTCACCAGGCTCAAGGTTGATTCAGCCTTCCATCCTTCTGAGGTGGGTAAAATGAGGATCCAGATTGTTGGGGGATATGTGCTGACTCTGTAGAACTGCTTAGAGAGGGATGTAAAGCACTGTGAAATGGTATATAAGTCTAAGTATTATTGCTATTGCTATTTGCACATGTTGCTTCTACATTGGTCTAATTCTAGCCATTTTACACTAAGAAGACTATGATGCTCACCCATATGTTATGTCCTTTGCTTTTTACTTAAATTGTATATGTTAATACTGATAATTATTTATATATACCAAACCTCTCATTGTCGTGATCTTTAACTGGCCAAAATGATGAATCGTAGGGCAACATCTTTTTCAACCAAGGTACCTCCAATAGGCTAGCCTACAGAAAGGATCCAAAATCCCAGGACTCCCAATGAAACCATGGCTGCTTCAGTGCTACTGGCTGCTGCTGCACTGCTGGGCTACTGATGTGATCATGTGAACTCCATTTTCACATTCCATGACAGTTTCCCAGTCAATCTCACAATCCCTTGCTCTCTCCATCACCACTTACCTGCTGGGAGGATTAAGGAAAGGAAAGGAGATTTCTGATGCTCCCTGTCAGATTCCCACAAGGAAACTCAATGGGGAAGCCACCAGAAAGTCAGAAGTTGATTCTGTTTCTCTATTTAGATAAGGAAATAACTCTGAAATGATGACCCAACTGGGCATGGGTTTCTCCTATATTATCATGCTGCTCCTGATTTTATTTAACATACTGATATGCTCTGAAGTGATCTGGAAGTTCTTCATGGGGAGGAAGAGAATCCTAATCCCTTCCTGCAGTCTCCTTGTGCAGCACTGTACCTTCAAGTATAAACAAAATTCAAAAGCAGAGCAACACTTCAGACATTCTATGTGTTGTTCAATACAGTCTATCTGTGTTTTCAAAAAGGGTCAGAAAGCTGACTCAGAGCTAAAAGAACTGCTATGTTTCATGGACAGCTAAGCCTCCCACAACCACACTCCAAACAAAAAGGCATTATCACAAACTGCTTTTGAGAATACTATTTATCACCTGGCATTATCAGCTTTTCCAAAGAAGAAAAAACTATAAATCCAAGTAGGGATCTGGAGGTTTTGGAATTCTTAGGAGTCCAGATAATGACATAAACACATGATTTGAGTCTATTTCTGTGTTTCCAAGTAATGCTTATTTCCAGGAAGACTCTGTATAGCCAGACAGCAGGTTGCAGTTATGTATTGCCTGATGGTACTTGTGGTTATATTTGAAGAAGCTTAAAACTAGCTTTTGTCTGCCACCACAAGTATGAACTGTTTGGATGTCTCACAGGAAGAAAGAGTTGTCCTTATTTACAGAAAAGTTATAGCTAAAGAACTGTGAATTGTTTGGCAGCTTTTGTTTCAAAGTGCAAGGAACAGCATGAGGTGTATATGCATGTGTGTAGGTATGAATATAGAAAGATTTGGAAGTTGTGGATGGGCATTTCTCACCCAAAGCATTTATCACCAACAGCTATAATCTCATCCTCAGTCAGCCAGTTTTCCCATTTCAACACTCTTATCTCTATCCATTTGGCTACTTAGCTCGGAATACTAAACCTGCCAGATTTTTTTCATTTTTAATTTGTACTGATAACTTGGAAGTGGATAAAGGTTTTTCCTTTGCTTTGCACACACACAGTCCCTGATCAATTCTCATGTTATTGCCCAAAGACTTAATCTTTCCCTGGCTATCATAATAGCTTGTTCTGAAAAGAACTGGCTCTTTGTTGTTCTGAAATTTGTGACAGATATGTTTTCTGTTTAGTCTTCACGATGTTTCCAATTTCAGCTCATAGCTCCCCAGATTCTTTTTTTGCATCACTTAATTGAGCTGAATTAATTCCTTATGCTATATTGTGATCGTACGTTCTCCAGTTCAAATCTTGCTGGTTCACATATCCTATTTAATTTTCTTATTTTAATGTGCATACTTGATATTACTAATTCATGTTTCTCTCCATCATTTACATATGCAAAGTGTCCTGGCTGACTAGATTGCCCTTCTTAATCTCTTATTTCCTACTATTATGTTGCAATATTGTCTATCTAAGGCAGGGGTATCAAACTCGGGGTATCTAACTCAACTTTTATTGAGGGCCACATCAGGGTTGTGTTTGATCTCAGGGGACAGGGTGAGTGTGGCCAGGATGGGCATGGCCAGCTTCACATCACTTGTGCTGGGAGCACCTGTGGCAGCCTGAGCACTCTGCCAGCGAAAACCAATTTTTTTCCCCCAGTAAAGTGCTGCTATGTCATATGACAAATGCTATTTCAAAAAAATGTTTCCGCCATCTTCTTATCAGACGTAAGAGCAACAGCAGTTACAACTTGCCATCATAAAAGGGGTTCCATTTGTAGCTATTTTGTTACAGAAAAAAAGATCGCACTCCAATGTAAATTTATTTACTTATTGATCATATTTTTATATTGCCCTATTTCCCAAAATGTTATGGTAATATACAATTAAAATTAAGACACATTACAATATCTAAATACACACCAACAACGCCATGCAAGTTGTATATCAATAAAAAGAAGGGAGCAGAAATAGAGTAGCCATGTTGGCGCAGTGGTTAGAATGCGGTATTGCAGGCTAACTCTGCCCACTGCCAAGAGTTTGATCCTGAGTGGCTCAAAGTTGGCTCAGCCTTCCATCCTTCCGAGGTGGGTAAAAATGAGGATCTAGTTTATTGTGGGCAATATGCTGATGTTGCAAACCACTCAGAGAGTGCTGTAAAGCACTATGGAGCAATATATAAGTCTAAGTGCTATTGCTATAAAGCTATACTGATCTCCAAATCTCCCCTGATAACCTCACAGCACAAGTTACAATGCAAAACACCCATAAAGCATTACATTAATTAATCTATTATATTAAAGCATTGTTCCAGAGCAGAGGTCTCCAAACTTGGACTTCAACGCCTAGAATTCTCCAGCCAGCATAGCTGGCTGGAGAATTCTGGGAATGAAGTCCGTAAGTCTTAAAGTTACCAAGTTTGGAAACCCCTGTTCTAGAGAGCCAGTATGGTGCCATGGTTAAGATATTGAACAAAAAGTGGTAAACTTAGGTTTCCCTTGGCAGAGTAAACCAGTTGGGTGATCTTCAGCCAGTCATTCTCTCTCAGTGTTAATCGTTGTCTAGTTCTATAACAAGCTGGCTAAGAAACATTCTTTGCTGTAAGAATTAGGCATGTGCAATACAAAATAAGTAGGCCCTGCAACTAAACAGGACAAACACTAAGAACAGCATTAATAAAGCATTTTTAATTATTGTAAACACTAACCACTTGTCCCATCTTGATTACAACATATTCTGCATCCTTTTGATAACATGTATCCCAACAACCATTAGGGATGAGTGATCATTTGCAGGCAGTCCTTTTAGAAGTGTGCTTCACACACACAATGAAAAAATATTCTCATACTTAGCTCTTCAGAGTTTACAGTGTCAAATTTAAGCAATGCAAAGATATCTGTTCAAGCCTGTCTTGAACTCATTCTGACTTCAAGAGAGAATAAAAGGCATTGGCACAGTTCAGTCACTGTCAGCAGTAAAACAATGTAAGGAAAGAACACCGTGAGTCCATTTTTTTCATCTCACCCAAATGAACAGGGAAGGAAAATTATGCAGACTGAGTCCCTATACATTGAGTTGCCATGCAAGAGTCATTCCACCTCTAGTGCTTGATACCACCACCAGAAACCATTTTAGCCTGGTCCCAAGTATTAATAAATAGATTGTCTCCGCATCCGAAAGAAGCCTGTAGGACTCTCCATTGAACAAAGTACTTAAAACATTTTCTCCATTGAACAAAATACTTAATCTTACCAGACCACCCGTAATCCACTGTGTTAACAACAAAGATTATTATTATTATTATTTCTTTCCTCTATAAAATACGGGCTGCCGTTTTACAATCAAAGTTTTTGCCAAGGCATTCTGCCATTCCAAGCTCCACTACATTCATGTAGGACCCTAAATTCCTAGAAGCTATTTCATTATTTCCCACTAGGATCCATCTCTATTCAGTGAAGCTGATAAAAGCAAGCCCTGACAGATGATAAGAAGAAATTCACACACGTGTCAATTCGATGGCTCTTGTTTTTGGGGTGGGTGGGTGGGGAGCCTTTATTTTATTTTTTGTGGCAGACCACCATCAGTGGTTAAGTTAACATTTCACTATTCAAGTTAATAATTTAATGGTAAGAACAGGGAAAAATGACAATGTAACCTGGGTGATATTCGCTTTCTCACTTCCTACATATATAAAGTAGCATTAAAGAAGCTGATTAGTAAAGATGTTGCTCTGACTACTTTTTTTTACAAACTGTTCTAAATGTGTGTGTGTGTGTATTCATTTTTATATATGAGTAAATGTGTATACATAGAAAGGCCTGTTGGTCTGCTTTATTTATGGTAGGTTCTACTTCCTTGCAATATCAAATTTATGCTAGGCGTAAATATGCCTTTGTTTTACTTCTCAAGTGAAGCCCTTAAAAGCAAATCCATAGCTGTCAATCCTGTCTTAAACACATGTGACATTATGCGAGTGTTTGCTAAACTCTCAATAGGCTAACATGCAACCAGCAGAGTTAGTCAACTGAAGAATTGTCAGAGAGAATTGCAGCTGAACAAAGGAGACATTCACGCTACATTCTGTAGTGAAACACCGCATTAAAACCAGCTTTGCACAGGGGGAAGGGAATTGGTATTTTTAAGCAGCTGTGTTGACCTCATGTCTTGAAAGGAAGTGCTTACAAAAGAACAGCCCCCCCCCAAAAAAAGCACACACTATTCACAAAGCAAGAAAACAGTGTAGGGTGATGGAGCTTTTCTCTCTCCATGAAACTGTATAAGATTATATGGCTTTCCAATGGCACTCCATTAGGTGGCACTTAGAGCCGGACCGGTTCATCTTACAGTAATGAAAAGCTGGTGTAAACAAATGCATCTGACCTACATTTCTTTTGATGGAGAGAAATGGGAAAGATTTCATTTTCCCTTAGCATTTGCTTTGTTGTGTGCATAAACAAATAGCCAGAATAGCAGGAAATATAGAGGAGAAGGCTCTGGTGGGTGAATGCTTTCTAAAAATTATTAGCAAAATAGCTCTCTTACTTCCATCAGAAACTAGCACGTGACATATTCCTATTTGAGATGAGTGTATCATTTACTCTATTGTTCCCTACTCACAATTCATCTCCGCCTATTGAAGACATTAATAGCCACTCTCAGCAGCTGCTGAGAATGAGTGAATATTTCTATTGAAGCCACCTTTGGAAATACCTTTGTTCTTTCTGGTCCCATTTCCAGAGATGCAGGGGAATTGACAGATATAACACACCTGGAATATTCATTGACAGCCTCTCACTATTTCTGCACTGCAGTATGATGCTCCTTTTCTTAAGGATGCAGGGTCAGGAGGTGAAGAAATTTACCTGCTGGTAGTAGAGACCAACAAACTTTTCATAGTTTGTTTTGTTTTGTTATTTACTTACCTGGTATTCATTTGGCCAGAAGGTGCTGACAGCCAGCTCTGCCCGTAGCCAGTCTTTGCCAGTGGAGCCAGTCACGTTCCAAATGGGGTTTGCCAGAGGGCCTTTGTTCACCCTAACCAAGATGTTCAGAGTCCCAGGGCTTGTCCCTTTCTTACTGTACAAAAGGTAGCTGAAATCGATGCAGTGGGTATCGTTCTCTTTCATGGTAGGAAGCTGAAGCCGAGCCTTTTCTCCATGGCTGTGGTGTGAAGAATCCACTATCATGTAGGAACCTAACAAGAGAAAAAAAGGAAGACCAACAACAGCTAAATATGGAGATACAAGTCAATTCATTCAGAAGACAATGGGGATTGATTCCTGCTTTCACAATAAGGTGAGCCCACTTATTCCCATCTTTAGGGATAGCCTTTTTTTGGTAGTTGCAGCTGTTTACAGAGCCAAGCAGGTGATTGCAGTCAAGCATTCCTGTAAATGCGTCTCTGTGCACTTTTGTTTATGCGAAAGAGCAATTTTCATCCACATTTTGTGTCTCTCTGTGCAGGAAGTCAACTAATTTACAAAATCAAAAGTATTTTACAGGTAATTTTAATTGTCATTATTAAAATTAACATTAAACTTTTTGTCTGGTCCTTTTTCAGAACGTGGCCTCTGACTTCCAACTTTGCATTTGTGTATTGTCGGATGTGGGAAAATAGCAAGAACTGTTTTTAGTGGGAGTTGACCATCTTGGTTGACAATCTTAAGGAAGATGGAAAATGTGCTTATAGACATTGTTCTGCCTCCTCTTCCTCCTTGGTGGGGATTCACGAGACTTTTTTTTGTCTTTGGATTATGTTTTAATTGCTCAATTTATACCTTTTTGCTCGGCATCGTTATGATTCAATTATTATGATAGTCTAACATACCCATAAGTGTTCCTGCTGGAACAAACACTTGGTTCATCTGGTCTAACCAACTGCACAAGGAATCCACTAATTTCCTAGCAGAGAGAGTTATACTGCCATCATGGCTAAGCACAATACTAAAAAAAAAAAAAAAAAGCCTGACAGGCAGATACATACTTACAAACCACCCAAGGGCTCAATCTTTTGAATCTTTTAAAGAAAACACATAAAAGGAAATAGTTAAATTTCCAACACCGAAGCTTCCAAAATTATTTATCTACATTTATAGGCAATGGAGTTAGTCTGTGTGCTAACTTGCTTTCAGGAGTGATTTCATTAACTACCTTTGAAAATGAACTTGAGGTAATGCAAGTTTGAGAGGTTATTGCTCAATGAAAATAAAAAATAGGTTAGTATTTGACAGAAAATTCAACATTTATTTTATCTGTGGGTAAATCTTAATCACTATTCGAAAAATTTTACAGACAGAAAAACATCTTAAATTCTATTGCTGACATGCAATTATCTAAGGAAAAACGAATATGAAGCTATTAAAGTTCACTGGCTTTTTATATTTTGATTAACCACACTGAATGCACTGGAGTTGTAACTTTGAGAAAAGTTTGCACGACTGCACAGGCTGCTGCCCAACCTAATTTTTACTATTTTTTGAAATCTGAAGATAATTGGGCACTAGGATATTTACAGCCATCATTATTGGCAATTTCTACACTGATGGATCAGAAATGACTTAATATAGCACATTAGGAGTTTCTAAAGTAAATGCTGTAGGGATGCATGGAATTCAAATTGTTATGTTCTCATATTCAAAGAACAGACAGACATGTACCCCTAAGCACAGACGGATGATATGTCCCTGAGCACATTTTTTACATATCTCCATTTGTGCTTAGATGGCAGTTCTAAAACTGGGATATCATACTTGATAGAGAACAACATGTGAATTCTGGAGAGAACCTGTGGCTTTTGGCTGATTACTTGAGGATTGTAGGCTAGACTGAGAAATGGGGTGGGGGGGACCGTTCAAAAGTAAACAATAGTAAATCACTTCTTTACAGCACTATTGCCAAAAATAATCTTTGGAGATGTTTATAAAGAAATCAGAACATTCCAGTAAATGTTGAGGCCCTTCCTAGATAATACAGAAATAACCACTAACATATGGGTTGCTATTAATTGGACACCAAGGGAAGGGGGAGTTAAAAAAAAAAAACCCATCAGAAATCCATGTGGCCCACTTTATTTTATTTGGTTTTGGAATTGATTCACTTCCAGTTCATTTCTCAATATAGTTCAAAGTGCTGGCTTTTATCTTCAAAGCCCTAAATGAACTGATGCCAGGATAGCAGAAGACAACATCCTTCCAAAATGAGCTCCTTCCTCTGTAGGCTATAAAGACAGTTCCGCAAGCATCCTACTATTTTCCAGAGTGCAGCTCTTGGATGCGAAACACCTTTTTTTTTTTTTTTCTTAAAGCGTCTTGAAAATCATGGTTGTTCCTTTTCCAAGAGGCATGAAATCATCTTTTAAGTTTCTAATAAAAGCTAAGATTTTTACATTCTACCAAGGGCTTAATAAAGATTTCATACTTTCATTCCTCAATTTAGTTCTAACCTACACTTACTACCTCATAACACTTTAATAATTTCAAGTGATATAGTAATAAATGTATTGTTTTATTATTGTATTATTTGAATCTGGAAAAGATACTGCAATTCGCTTTATTTTTATTTGTAAAGCCATAGAAAGTTTCCACATTTCTTGTCTATTTCAGGTGCCAAAATTGTGGATCCATAGCATTGAAACATAAGACAAGCCATATAGCCTTTTAGTTTAAACTTTTAAATTCTATTTCCAACAATTAATTATTCCCAAACAAAAATAATGACTCTACAATTGAAAAATACTGTTTTAAACCTATGTTATATAGATATAAACCCACACATAATGGTCCCAAGGCAATGAATGAAAAAAAAAATCATCCTCAAAATTCTCATCCTAAAAGGTCTTGCCAGGCAGCCTAACCCAACACCTGAGAGGGGACTCACATTTCCAGAATTCACTTTACGCAGATCAAAGCAGCCAAACAAAAAATCCACAGGGCAGAGCTGGTTCTTGATCCTGCTAAATGGTATTGCTTAATTGGCTGGACCCAGAACATGATTTTGGCTTAATAACAGGACCTAAACTTTGTACAGGGTAGGTAGATACTAGAAGAGAAAGATTGTCTCTCACATAGTTAGGTCCTAGGCTGGGGTATAATAGCTACCATAATAATCAACCTCTTCAATTGTGTCTCAATGCTTACTGTTACCCAATACAGTTCATGCAACAGAGGAGTCTGAAAGCAAGACATGGTTTTTGAAGGTAACATCAGGAAAATCTCATTTCAAAAGACTTGCAAGGTGATTGAGGCATGAATTACTATAAGGAAGGCTTCTTAGTTCTCTTGGTCCAAAAAAAGGCACAACAGCTGCCACCTGCTCCTTTAGCAAGAGATGCCAATTCAAGAATTGACTGGCTAAGGATGAAAAGATGCATCTGAGTATCAGCCACATACTGATAAACCTTAACGGATGAGTTTCTTTACTAGAAAAAAATACACAAAATTGGATGGAAAAAAACAAACAAAATGTATTGAATATATATTTTCTCACACATACATACATACATACATACATACATACATACATACATAATGTAGTACAATAAACATTTCAAGGAATGGAAGCCATAATTCATTACAATCATCTATAGCTAATATTATTGATAAAATATTGGTTTATACATTGCTGATGACATAATTCTACATCCCACTGGATAATTGGGCCACTTCAGAGTCCATTGGCCCTCAGTGACCAATAAATGTAAATAAATAAGTTTATTCTCCAGTGCTGAACAATACAAAAGTCCAACAGGTTGTGATATCTATCCATCCCCAGCCAGGGAAGAGCAACTGAAAAAGGGCCATTGGTTGGGTACCAGGAGACAGATTTACTTCCAACAGTGCTCCAGATATCCCATCTGATTAAACAAAGTTACCAGTTTGCTACTTCTGAAATGCAAAAGGCTATGCTGGTGCAGAACAAACTCCTTCAAGAGAGACAAATACCATGTCTAGAAAGCTGACATTGGCAGCTCAGAAACCTGATGCTCCTGCTGTTTAATGGCTTGCCACTTCCTTACACTGCATTGGGGGGGAAAAACCTGAATGCTGGAATCAAAGCTTTTTTTTAATCTTTCCAATGAAATACATAGCAATATCAATTCTCAAAACCTTTAGGTTTTACCTGGATGAAATAAGATGACTTGAAGTGTAATCTGTTCCCTCCTTGGCCAGAATGCAACGTGATGGATATAAAGTGACAGATACTTTAAAGATTCTCAGCGACACAAGAAGAATCATGTTGAGCATTTACCCTTAAAATTGAATAGGCCTATGGAAAATATAGGTAGTCCTCAATTTATGACCCTAATCGGGACTGAATTTCCAGTTGAACAATGCATGTAAGTGTGAGGACAGATCATAAATCATTTTTTCCAAGACTGCCATAACTTTGAACTATTGTTAAACAAATAGTCGTAAATTAAGGACAACCGGTAGTTGTGTTCATCATACTCTATCTCATTTCAAATACAGCACTTACTGTATATACTCGAGTATAAGCCTAGTTTTTCAGCCCATTTTTTGTGCTGAAAAATCCCCTCGGCTTATACTCGAGTCAGATTCCCCTCTGAAAAAAAAATGGTGTGGAGTCGCGGCCTCCGGTGGCAGCGACTCCCAACAGCCAGCCGGGAAGGGAAAGGCAAAAAGCGCTTTGCCTTTCCTTCCCGAGGCGGCGGGACTGGGGCGCGCCGGCGGTAGTGACTCCTGACTCAGGGGCCTCCGAGGGAGGGGAAGAGAGTGACTCCTGCCTCCCGCTGTCATCATCATCTTCTTCTTTTGGGTTAGTGAATCAATTAAACCTTTCATGATAGTGAGATCGTTTCCCAAATTAATTATTTTTATTTTTGAAATTTACCAGTAGCTGCTGCATTTCCCACCCTCGGCTTATACTCGAGTCAATAAGTTTTCCCAGTTTTTTTGTGTAAAATTAGGTGCCTCGGCTTATATTCGGGTCGACTTATACTCAAGTATATACGGTATATACTATTTTTGTCTATTTCATTTAATTTTATCCTCCTTTATTTTTTATGAACTCAGTGTAGTATATAAGCTTAATGTTCTCACCTCTTATTTTCTCCACAATAAGGTAGGTTGGTTGGAGACAGAACGACTAAGCCAAATTCAATCCACTGATTTTCAAATCTAAAGGAGGGATAGAACTCATAGTTTCCTAGTCTCTACACCAGCATTTAACCACTATTGTACATCACAGTGGCTGTTGAGCTCTCTTCAAGAAAAACCTATGTTATAGACTATACTAATTTAAAAATAAAGAATTATCCACATGCTCAATACATTAAGATTCTACTCTTACACAGTTTGGTCCACCATAATTTAGGATATCATTCTCAATAATATTTTTTCTGAAAACAATGTGCTATAGTAGCTGGTTCCCTAAAACATCAGTAATAATACAATTATGTAGCCAAATATTAAAAATCTTAAGCATCTGTTGATCAAAGGACACAATTTCACCATAGCTACTCTAGTTGACAATTTTAGAACCACATTTCTACAAATTCCTAAAATTCCTAAAAACCACATTTCTACAAATTGGAATAAATAAGACTTTCACTATCCAAAATCATTTGTTTAGTTTGGCCAAGCAGGCAGTCTGTAAATTAAGAGAACTCTTAAAAAAAAGGCTGCAGCCAGCAATGTCAGATTTTCCTTTTGTTGTGGAAAGTATAAATGATAAATGGAAGAAGTGTAGAGGCCCAATGCAAATAGCCCAGAATTTGGGCTATTATACAGCTTTGTCTGACAGAAAAAAACCCAGTGCTTTGAAATGCTAAAAATAATGGAAGTTTCTCAGTTAACGAAACACATTTCTTTTCCTCAGTAGATTTGGTCACTACTACGTACATCAGTTGTGATTTCCTAAATCCTTATAAATGACATGGAAGATGGTATATTCTGGGCGCCTCACAGCATGGATTTTTGGTTTAGATCTATCTGTCTTGCTTTGCCGTATGATACCAGAAGATGAAAACAGCACACATACATACTGCCACAGACAAATACACACACCCCAATTTATATTGTTCCTGAACAAGAATTAATTTATGGCATTCATTATGTTCACTAGAATTGGGTGGCCAATACATTCAAATAAATAAATACAGCTGAGTGTGTTACTAGCCAAATTTAAGAAGCTCCAAACCCCTGACTTCAGAACTACAAGTAGACAAGCAGGAAGAAATACTCAATTTAAAATGAAACTAAACCATCCTTTCCAAATGCAGCTGGTGAAGGAGACAAGGAGAATATTGAGATCCTGGCAAAGAAGTTGTGACTTGGCTTCCAAGTGCAGCCAGGACTCTGATTCAATGCTTTCTTTTGCCAGCAAAAAAATTTCAGCACAACACTTAGAAATTGTGTGTGCGTGTGTGCATGCTGAACATGGGAAATGGCCAAAAGATACAGCTCAATGGAGGCTAAGGGCCTTATTCATCTAATTCCTTTATTACCTTAGGTTTTCCGAGCATCTTTGTTTTTCACACAAACTCTGAGTATATTTTGTAGTGGCATGTTTCGTCTTTCTTTTTTTCTTTGTTTGAACTGGAAAGACTTGTATATTATTGGTGGGTACATCAACATCTATTTTATTTCACTCCCCTGTCCTATAATGTTAAATTTAAGAGAATTGTAGGAAGCCAAGCTTGATTTGAAATCATGTTGCTCATTACTCACTAGATGATATTTAATTTCAACCAGAGGACTGAAGGATTCATTAATTTCAGGGTTGGGAATTGCCAAAGTGAAACAAAAAAAAAAATCATCAAACAAGATTCATGTTAAAAGTAAACCTGGCTACTTGGCAGAACTTTAAGGTAATAATTATTCTTGTCTAGTGAAACTATCCCACTATTTCTATTTAAAATATGGCCGAGGAATATTGTTTTGTTCTTTTCTAGGGCACGTTTTGCCATGTTTGTCCCCTGTCAAATGCAATTACATGTGACAGCACGCAATAGATGTTCACACATCTCACAATATTCTTGTCTCATAAAAATCTGAAGAGTGAAGTAAAGATTGAAGAGTGCAGGGGGAAAAGTCTATCCATCTCTAAAATTAAATGTGATCATTCAATAGCCGGGATGGGGAGCAAATTTACCTTAAAGGGAATGAATACTGCTGGATAATATATCCAAGAATGAATTAATAGAACTATATTTAGTAGATACACTTTTTTATCAAACTGTCAAGATATTCTGAAACCCAGAACATGGTTGATGCTATGGGAGCAAGTGATTTTTTTAAAATTTCATTTTACTCTATTTTATGTTGATCAATGTAAGTTGTAATCTATCCTTGCAACCTATCTCTGCCATAACACTACAGGGCACTAATGAAATAATTAAACAGACAGATGAAGCTTCATTTTCTGCATGGATCTATTGCAGGTCAGACCAACGGTCAGTCCAAGTTATAACCTCCCTTTAATGTAACCGGTGCCATAAACTATGGGGCACTAATGCAATAATTAAATTACTATCTGAGGAGCAGGTACTTTGCAATGCAGAACTCATAGTCTAGACAATAATACAAGGTTCATGACTGTGATTATGCGCATGTGGCCAACAGGAAAAGAACCCTTTAATTATTGGCTGCACCATTGGCTCTTAATTTAGACCCACTTATTTATTACACTCTCAGAGACTGAGCAGCTACTGAGTAATTATTTGATTTATGTTCTTTAAAGCTCTACTAGTTAAAAAGAGTCCAAGAAATCTCTCAAAGTGGCAAATGACTTAACTCAAAAACCTATCTCCAATCAATGAAGGAGTTTTTAAATATTTTAATCATTATCATTGAAATAATATTGTATGGTTATTGCTTTCAGTCATGATTGACAAAGACCTAAAATCAGTTCATTATATCAACAGAATCCATCCACATGTTTCTTTAGAGATTCTCTTAGGATACAGTCATCTTGTAAATCCTACAAATAACCCAAAATTCCTTCTATAGATATAAGTATGGGATATAACCTCTATCTGTAAACATCTAAACAACATCTACATAGTTATTCAAAAAAAGCGCTGTAGTCATTTTCTTCAAATAGAGTAAAAGAGAAGAAGAGAGAGGTATATTGACAACTATGGTTTTAAACTAGAAAGTGGAATAATTAAAATGTTATTTTATCCAGTATATAATTGGCAAGTATTTACCTTCATAAGTAGAAAGAAAGGCATTCTAGGAAACCTCTAAAATGTTGTAGGTATTATCAAATTTTATTTACCCTTTAAAAAAAAGAATTGGCATTCATTTAATGGCATCAGGATTTTCTGTCTCCAAGGAAAAATTCTGGCTGCATCTTAAAAAAAACACCATTGTACATAATTTATTTTCCGTACTAATGATTCTCGTCAAAAGAATATTGGTTTTAAGTCATGGCTGAAGTTATTTAACAGGATGATTCAAGTGTAAACAAAAGCAACAACTTCCAAATGAGTCTTCAGGCTAAATCAGAAGTAGGTCTACACTTCAGTGACACTAAGCTTGAAGTTCTGTTGTTTTAAGAATCTCTATCCACAGGTGGTTCAAATGTCATTTCCAAGACCGTTCCCACCCAAGAAGAACATATGTGCCATTGGATGCTCACAAACCAGATGAAAGACTAAAGTAGAACAAAGAAATAAAGGAAATATTTGTAGCTTGGGGTTGAAGTGAAGAGTCCTTAGTGCCCTCTAAGCTTCATTGTTTTCTTGAAGATGTTTCATTACCCAAACTAGGTAACATCATCAGTGCTAGTCCTAGTTTGGGTAAAAAAAGTCTGCAAGAAAACAACCAAGCTCAGAGAGCACCGAGGACCCCTCAAAACAAAGAAAACTCAAAATGTCAAGTAAGTTTCAGATAAACTAGATGTGCAGATGATTATGCAGATTATCCATTTAGAGAGGTGGCCTATATAGATGCAAGAAAGGGAAATTAGCAGAGTTCCAGTCCTTCCTTTGTTGTTACTTTTAGTGAAATAAACATACTTCAGCACTACACAAGCACAGCACAAGTTAGTAGGCATGTACAGGATTGCAAGGCTTATTCATATTCAGTTATCTTAAGCCACCTGCCATTCCTCACTGTCATTGCTTTAAAAATTATTTGTTTATTCATCGTCTAACATATATTTATAGACAAATTTATAGCAGCATCATTAGGGTAGCTTATAAGAAGTAATTAGAAATATAAAAGATATTAGCAATAAAATAATTGCAGCTATAATATAGAATAAAAATAAAAGTAGCAAATACATTTAAAATAAAGGTTTTGTGTAACATTCAAGTAGGAACCAGGCAAAATTTGGAAGAAGGACAATGAACCTAATATTTCATTTAATGGAGAAAAGCATTCTTTAATGGAAATATAAACCATACCAGACAAATCATACTCGATGTTGATAGAGTGCATATATGTATATGTGTCTTATGTTTTTCTTAAAGATTTAGTAAACCATCCATGTTGTTAGGTTATCATACTTAGGCTTCAAAAAGATCATATGACCATGTGAGACAGCACTGAGTTAACAATTCTATTTTCCACAAATCTTTTTGCTGTCATCTAGTGCACCCCCCTGGCTGCAGCCCGTTCAGAACCAGGTTGTGCAACTGGTAGACAAGCATACTAACAGATAACAGATAATCAGAGTTGGAAGGGACCTTGTAGGTCATCTAGTCCAACCTCCCACCCAAGCGGGAGACCCTACACCAGGGGTCCCCAACCGCCGGTCCGCGGACCGATACCGGTCCGCGGAACAAGTCTTACCGGGCCGCTGGTTGCTGGCGCCGCCATCTTTTTGGTAAAAAGTGCTTCCGGTGAGCTTTTCCAGGTAGAAAGCTCACCGGAAGCACTTTTCATCAAAAAGATGGCGGCGCTCACTGCTGCGTGAGCTTTTCCGGTAGAAAGCCATTTCTACCCGAAAAAGCTCACCGAAGCTTGGCTCCACCATCTTTTTGACGAAAAGTGCTTCGGTGAGGTCACCGGAAGCACTTTTTCGTCAAAAGATGGCGGCGCCCAGTTGATGCCAGTACCGGGCAGCGGCGCCCAGCTGATGCCGGTACTGGGCCACAGCGTCAAAAAGGTTGGGGATCACTGCCCTACACCATTTCTGACAAATGGCAACCAAATATCTTCTTGAAAGTCTCAAGTGATGGCACTCCCACAACTTCCGAGGGCAAGCTGTTCCATTGGTTGATTGTTCTGTCAGTAAAGTTTCTCCTTATTTCCAGGTTAAATCTCTCCTTGTTTAGTTTCCATCCATTATTCCTTGTCTGGCCTACAGGCGCTTTAGAAAATAGCTTGACCCCTTCCTCTCTGTGGCAGCTCCTCAAATATTGGAAGACTGCTATCATGTCTCCCCTGGTCCTTCTCTTCACTAGACTAGCCAAGCCCAGTTCCTGTAACCGTTCTTCATATGTTTTAATCTCCAGTCCCCTAATAATCCTGGTTGCTCTTCTTCTTTTTTTTTAAACAAATTTTTATTGATTTTAAAAACAAACAAAACATAAGACATCAAAGTATAAAACCTCCTTTCTCAAAAATTACTTATAAGTTTTAACAAGGCAAATAAAGCATTATTTTTTAAAGCATAGTTCCACATTATCACATTTCCATTTAAACACATATATATCTTTTCAAAATTTCTCATTGTTTCTCCCTTCACTTTTATTCAATTATATTTCTTTCTATCAAGGTTTTATTAATTCTCCATCAAGCATAAACACACAAAATACAGAACATAAAACAAAACATAAAAAGATAAAACCTTCTTAATTATTATTTATACATGTCTTTTCCAAATTTCTCTCCCTTTAGTTTTATTCCTCCAAGGTTTTATGAATTCACAATCAAAACATAGCTAACCAAAACACAAAACATAAAACTTCTTTTGAAAAGTGGCTTAGCCCCGGATTACATCTTTTTTTACAGACCTAAATCAAGTTCATGTTCACCTTATATACCATTCATATCTTATTAACCATTCTATATTTTCTATATAACTTCTCCCTTCTTTTCACTCTCTTAATTATATTTTGTTTATTTCATCTTATTTCAAAATCATTATGTTTGTATCTTTTGTCCGTTCTTTTCCAATCATCTATTTATCTCTTCTCTTTAGCAAAGAATTTCCCCTGTAATCACTTTTAAGGTGTGACGCCTTTCCCTAAAGTAACACTTAAAATAATACATAATTTCTATCCTGATTCTGCTTAGTACATTCTACATGTTGCATTTTGGGGAAAAAAGAATAATAAACTTATAATATAGTTAAGTATATAATTTCCATTCTAATTCTAGTTCTATTTAATAGTATAACTAAGCATTAATCATTTTACACATTCTCTTTAATATTTTATTAAATATTGAAATCTATCATTATAAAACATTTTAATATTTTAATATTTTGTTAAATCTTATAGTATTCCAATAGACTATTTCAAATGCAAATACTACAATACTATCTTATGTACTCTTGCAGAATCTTTCTTAAATTATACACTATTCTTTATCCTTTATCTATGAAAAGGATATCTTGTTTCAGACCGTGGTTTTTTTCCCTTTTTCCCTCCCTTTCTTCTCCAGTCTGATCCTTTTGCCCCCCCCTCTTCTAACCTCCACCTTTTTAGCTTCCCCTCTCTGTTGTATTCCTCTTTTCAATTGCTTTCTAACATTGTACCTTTTTTTCACCTTATTTTTCTTTTTCTTGGTTGTTTTATTGAATCTTAAATTCTCATTTTTCCTTCCTCTCTTCCTATTTTCTTTCTTAATCAAACTTTTTTGTCCACTAAAAATGGCTTCCTTTTCTTCTTCTTCTTCTCCTTCTTCGTCAAGTATTTGCTGGTACGTAGAAACCGCCATTTCTAAAAAGTGGAAGACAGCTCCCAATGAATTCTTGCCATTTTGTTCTCTTAATTTTTCATATTCCATTTTTAGTTGATCCACAGATGGTCCCATTGTAAATTTTTAAGAACAACCCAGATATTTTTAGTCTTAAAGTAATTTGCAAATGTCAAAGTTATCAAACAATCCAAACAGCCAGAGATTATTTCCTCTTCTTCTCTTTGCAACTTTTCCTCCTGGGGCAAAATCCCAAATCTATATTAAAGCTGTATTGCAATTAATTGTTGGTCTTATAATCTTCAAAGCGTCTCCTCCACTCAGTTTTTAAAGATTTCTTTTTTAGTCCTCTCCTTCCCACTTATAACAAAGAGCTTGTTTTTACCTCAAAGCAGCAGATTTTTCTGTGCTCATTTGCTTTCTCCGTAAGGAAGGGGGGTGAACTTTCCTTCAGCACTTTCGCCGCTGTAGCAAACTTCTTTTGGAAACAAATGTATCAATCCAAAAGTCAGGTTTCCAGGGTGTTTTAAAAGTAACTTAATGTCCCGGTTCAGCCAAGAAAACTTCTCCTTCTGTCTTCCTCCTGCACAGTCTTATCCGGTTGAAGATTCCTTTATGGCTGCCATTTCTGACAGCTGCTCCACCGCCTCAGGAAAAAGGAGTCTTGCCAGCTGGGGAAGGGGGTGCAATATCCCCAGACCCCTGCCTGGATCTCCTCTGTCTTCCGCTGCCTCTTCGGGGCAGCGACAACCCCCAAATCCAGTTGGATCGGGGGTACCTCAGTGGCGAGCGCAGCAGGGACCCGCAGAGAAGCGGATTCCTGCCGCCGCCGAAGCCTTGCAACCGGAAGTCCCTGGTTGCTCTTCTGTGTACTTTTGCAAGAGTCTCAACATCTTTTTAAAGTGTGGTGACCAAAACTGGATGCTAATGCAGCTCCATCTGTGTGAGCTGCATACATGAGTGTGCCCACCTATTGTGCACACAGAACCATCCCTTCACCCCTGCCATTGCATCTGCCACGGATCCGCAAAGCCAGAAAGGTTGGAGACTGTTGCTCTAGTGCAGGAGTGTCAAACTCAATTTCACTGAGAGCTGTATCAGAGTTGTGTTTGACCTCGGGCATGGGATGGGGGTGGCCAGAGTGAGTGTGGCCTGCTTGATGTCACTCATGTCAGGGGTGCCTGTGGTGCTGGCAGAGGGTTGCAGGAGGCCTTTGCAGCTGGAAACGGAGCTTGGGAATCCATTTTCGCTGACAAAGGCACCATGGGCCGATCCCTCAGTGTTTCCAGGGTGGCCCTGATGAGCCAGATCTAAGCACCCCACAGGCCAGATCCAGCCTGCGGGCCTTGAGTTTGACAACCCTGCTCTCGTGGTTGTGTGGATTTTTTTAATCCAAAATACAGTAGCCCTACACTGTATCCTGAAAAAGAGGAGCAACAAGTTTAAAAGTCCCAGGAACAAGAGCAAATCCTGGGTAGCAGCAAAGAAAGTAGCACCCAATTTCTCTGCATGTTTATCACTAATTCAAAAAGATATTTTCACGGAGAAGATAAAGTTTAGGTAAAATTGCCTTTCAGTTGAATTTGAATCACATGTCTGTCCAGGTTTCTTGGCAATGTTAATGAAATCATTTGTTATTTCCTTCTTCTGAATCTTTTTTCCCTCAATTCCCCAGTCCAGTCCAGAATCTAGGAATTCCAACGTGTCCCTAATCCAGATTCTAATAAGGAGAACCCAACTGAGCTTCCAAGATAAGGCCAATACTTCACGGAGATCCTGGATACATTGTGAAGTTACTATCTCTGAATGTACTTGTTTATTTCAATTGGCTGATAAAATGGGAGTCCTGAACTCTCTATAATAAATAGAATTGGTAATCAAGAATTCACATGGCTTTTGGAGGGCAGAGCTGGCATCGCGATGATACGGCATGCGATCATGGAGGTCTGAGATCGCTGCCGATATCTTTGCTCCTGGACGGTCCATTTGGATCTAAACCGTCCCAAAGAGGTGGTGAATGTAAAGAGCACATCCTGTCGATCCCAGGGATACCGCAAAGTCCCCAGTAGATCCAGGAGAAGCTCTTTTTGCCAGAGGCAAAGAGGCATCCATTAAAGCTGCTGAAGTTGGGACAGCTCAGAAACGAAAGAGAACGGAAGGAGAAAGTGTGCCGGTTTGGTGAGAACTTTTTCTTTATTTTAAGATTTGAAAGGACACTCTAAGGAAAAGAAAGAATCTGGTAATGAAATATGTAGATTCTTAGAAAATAATAAATATATAAAGATGTATTCTTTTCTTATTATATCTACAAAGTGATTGTAGGATAGATTTGAGATGATAATATGAACTGTTATAAAACAAATTAAGTAAAATATGATTATTTCGTGAAACATGAATGAATAAAAGTATAGTCAAATGATTAACAATGATATTAATGTATTTAATACTTGATTGAAAATATGAGAATATATACATATATACAATGTAATTGTAATTGAAGACTACGAAATGGAAGCACAAAACAATTTGTAAACCAACCGGCACACTGTATGTATATATATATGGAAGATGGCTTGATGTTTTTATGTTTTGTTTGTCTATGTTCGTCTTAAAAACCAATAAAATTAAAAAAACAAAAAGAATTCAGATGGTTTTTGTTACCAAGCTCTTCATTTGTTGAAATCCAGCGCGTGTTCTGCTCTCTGTGAAAGACCTCGATATTGGACATCAAACGAGTACAATGTGGCATTCTGGTAGTTCCACTCTCCAAATTTCACAGGAATTTCTTAAAAACTATTTAAAGAGTCTGTGGGAAACACTCGACGAAGCACTGACTTCCAAGGCAGCCCTCAATTTCCCCCCCTCATCTCTTGCATGTCACAAAAACTTTGGCATTAAGCTTTTATTTGCTGACAGGCTCCTGTGTTTTAAATATGAACACAGAGGTAGAAAACTGCAAGCACTGCATATTAAAACAGTGGTTTAAACAGAATATGGAATGTGCTGTTACAGAGACTGCTGAATTCTTCAGTGCTGCACACTATTGCATATCATCTATGTCCCCCTCTTAAATGAATTCCAGTTCTACTATAAAAGGGTTTTAAGGTATATTTGGAGGGCATGAGAAGTACTGACATTAAAGGAGCTGCAGTTTAAATTTGTTTTACTAGATCAGGTCACTAGGACAGAGTGCCTGGGTTTACACAACTACTTTGAACTGTTGAGAAAAATGACTTTCACAGAGATGGGATGCAGGTAATTATGAATTATACATTATAGCAAAGAAAATGATACCTCTTCTCTCTCCCTCACTGATACTGTTTGATTATTCAACAAGATACTGATGAAATCCATGCATTTATTCCACATAATTTTCAATACCATATTCTTCTACAAAGATCTGTACTGTGCCGAGAAAGAAGATTTCTGTACAAATTTCTAACATCATTTGCAAGTATCAGAGGCCAAATTGTTTGGTAAATATGCCCAGAAAGAAAGTCAAAATTATAAGATGGATGCTCAGGCATAGTTCCAACTAGCGCATAGCTATGGCCATTGTCTCTAAGAGAGCTTACTTGTAACCGGAAAACAAAGTTGTAAACGAACTAAACATTTTCTTCCTTGGGAGAACTTTAGATGAAAAGATAGCAAAAGGAAAAGAATGGTTTAAAAGGAGATAGCAATATTGAAAGTTTTGACCACACAGGAGAGGACACCGCTCATATAATCATCATGAGAACACTATAATGTTCTTAAGTGCTACTTTCAGAAAAGAAAGTCAGAAAAATTAAGGCTGGGTGGGAATAGATTTAAAACTAAGGATATTTAAGGATACTAGGTTGATTCCTAAGAGACAATTTTAAGGCCCAGAAAAAAACAAAAATGTAGACTGTGGTTTACAATTACCTTCTACCGAAAAGCATTATATTCCTTCAGTCCACAGGTTCATTTAACCCAATAAAGTATTCAGTCATTATGAGCCTGTGGAGTTTCAGTCCTACTGCACCTCTATACCTGTCTGGCTTGGTTCTGCAACTCAACAAGTCAGACAGAGACTTCAGAGGATAATTAGGACTGCAGAAAAAACAATTGCTACCAACCTGCCTTCAATGGAGGATCCGTATACTGCACAAGTCAAAAAGTGGTCTGTGAAAATATTTACAGATATTTACAGTTTATGTCACATCCTGAACATAAACTGTTTCAACTCCTTCCCTCAAAATGACGCTATAGAGCACTGCACACCAGAACAACTAGACACAAGAACAGTTTTTCCCCAAAAGCCATCACTCTGCTAAATAATTCCCTCAACACTGTCCAAATATTACAAAGTCTGCACTACTATTACTGTTAATCTTCTCATCACTCCTTATCACCCATCCCCTCCCACTTGTGACTGTATGACTGTAACTTTGTCGATTGTATCCAAAGGTTTATATTGACTGTTTCCTCGTATGATCTGATTGCTTATTGTACCCTATGACTATCATTAAGTGTTGTACCTTATGATTTTTGACTCTTGACGAATGTTATCTTTTCTTTTATGTACACTGAAAGCATTTGCACCAAGACAAATTCCTTGTGTGTCCAATCACACTTGGCCAATAAAGAATTCTATTCTATTCTATTCTATTCTATTCTATTCTATTCTATTCTATTCTATTCTATTCTATTCTATTAAGAGAATGAAAAATGTTGGCCCAGCACCAAGACAATATTAATATCATATGGCATCTACATAATAATATATGAGACAAAGGGGGAAAATGTGAGTTTAAGGTGCAGAAGATCCCCAACTGTTCTTTATATATGCCTCTCCTTTTAATGTACACTACAGGTAGTCCTCGACGTACAACAGCTCATTTAGTGACCGTTCAAATGTATGACATTGAAAAATGTGACTTATGACCATTTTTCACACTTACTACTTTTGCAGCATCCCCACAATCATGCGATCAAAATTCAGATGCTTAGCAACTGGTTCATATTGAGGATGGTTGCAGTGTCGGAGTCATGTGGTCCTGTTTTGCAACCTTTTCATAAGCAAAGTCAAAGCCAGATTCATTTAACAACCAGATTCACTTACTAACTTTTCAACTGCAGTGATTTAACAACTGTGACAAGAAAAGTCGTAAAATGGGACAAAATTCACTTAAACAAATGTTTCACTTAACAACAGAAATTTTAGGCTCAATTGTGGTCGTATGTCAAGGTCTACTTGTATAAAAAGTATGCATTTTGAGTTTCTTAAAATGCTAAACGTCTAAAGGGCCACAACGGTTAGGCAATGATGTAAAGTGTGCAGGGTCTGCTACTGTTCCTTTTGGGAAAGATGGATAAATTTTATTTTTATTATTTTATTGTTTTTAGAACTATATTTTAGGACTTCTAGCATGTGCTTTCTATCTCTAAATAGTGCCAATCTTCGAAATCGGTAATCAAACAGAGCTTTGGAGTTCCCAAAAATGTCCCAAGCTATGTGTTGTCTGTCAGTGATATAAAGGTGTAGCTGCTTGACACAAACATCGATTTTTTAAATGGTTAAACTATCTTGCCTCACTCCAAGGATTTGTACTAAATGTGGATGAAAAGAATGCTGACAGCCAGAATACCTTTATCTACAAGTTTAAAGGAGAGAAATATCCTGAAAGAAGACTCATTTCAGACTTAGATTCCATACATGTTATTTTTGCAAATCTGATTTGGACAAACACAGTAATATCCAACTGCATATGGAGGTCCTCAATTTATATTCATTTAATATTACTGTTAATCAGGATGGGATCAAACACTATAGAAAAGGTCACAGACTCAGCATCTGTCATGTCTACTTAAAAGAGGGAGGGGAAGAGTAAGGCAGGAGAGGAGCAGGCTTCCTCCTTCCAGAAACATCAGAGAACCACAATTTAAACTGCTTAGAGAGGGCTATAAAGCACTATGAAGCGGTATATAAATCTGTGCTATTGCTGTTAAGTGTTGCTCATCTACAATGACAAACAGTGTAAAATGATGGGTGGAAACTTTCCACGTGTCTTTATAACAGATACTGCCATCTAGATTTATTTTTATTTTATTTGTTTTCAAAAATAGTAAGTAGAAATACATTGATTCTTTATCAAATCAGTGACATTGTGTGGGGGGACATTGCAAACTTTCTTGATTCATTAAAAATCTATATTTGAGTGCATAACTTGCATCACTTAAGGAAAATATGGCTTTCAGACTAAAAATTGAAATTTTAATAAAAATAATGAAAATAATTCTGTTATTCCACCAACCAGTAAAATACAAATAGCATTTCCTCCCAAAAATACCGTATTTTCCCCCAAAATACTGTATTTTTCACACTATAAGATGCATTTCCCCTCCCCCCCAAAAGTGGGTGGAAATATAACACCTAGAAGAACAAAGTTGTATTTCCATGCACATACATATACAGTATAAAGAGTATCCAAGTACCTTCTCTTACAAATCTATCCCTATTTTACTGAAGCAAAATATATCCTTTTGTAAAATATTTGGCTCATTTTTTTAAAAAAAAATCTGGCTACATTAACTGAGTTTTTCTTGCAGGTGCCAAACTTCAAATCCTTAACAAGCATTGTATCTCCCTTTCCTGAAAAATTAAACAACAATATTTAAAAAAAATATCTTTAATGCTGATTCTGCATCAGTGAAAAAATTAGGTATGAATGCAAATTTCTTCTAGATCACATTATTTACTTTTTTATTTAATATCACAGCATTAAATTTGGACAAATAAGATTCAGGTCAATCCTGACCCTATTTAAAATACAGCTTTACAACAAGAAATCGATGCCAATTGAAGATTTAAAAATACAGAGAATATTGCAAGATCTTTCTTTCTCACACATTCAGATTGGAAGAATTGATTTTAGTATCCTGATTAAATGAACAGTACTCTTCCTCCCAGCAGAGGCTGCCATGATAATGAGTGACTGCTGTATTTAACAGCAGGAAACCAAGTCTCGTGAGGTAGAGGTAGTGTGAGATCTTTATAGTCCCATTATCCACCATTAGTAGGAAATTTGTGCCAAAGCACCAATGATGCACATTGAAAGAAGCTGATCTGGGATGTGATGTAGATATCCTACTCTTCATATAAAGCAACAGCTATTAAATTGGTGTATGAAAACCAGAAAACAGGACTTGTATATGTGAAGTAAGTCACAACCATCTGCAGAATTCTGAACAGAATTCAGGCAGATATTCCAATCAATGGAACAACACTCACAAATAAAGCAAGAAACAAAGGTTAGACATACCCTGTTCAGCTTTATTTCTTCATATTAGCATTAGCCTAAAAACCTAAATCTCAGTCCTGTCAATTGCCTCAGAGCAGAAGTCTAACCAAATTGAAAAATGAATAGTTCCCATCTAATAGATTGTAATGCAAGTTACTGTATTTTTTGGTCTATAAGATGCTCCGGACCGTAAGACGCACATTACCAGCATCCATCCGGTATTCATCTGGCTAGCATCCTTGCAGAAAACAGCAAACAGCCTGGTCAACTTCAGCATGTTACCAAAGCCCCACCACATGGCTCATGAGGATTCCGCTCCATTCCACCCACCCCCAGTCAATTGAGCTGACTGCTGCTGCCACTGGGAAACACTGGAGCCTTCGTTGCTGATCACCGCCTATCACCACTGCCGCTGTCTATCGCTGCCCATTTGCTGCTGCCCATTCACCGCCCACCCATTTGCCATGGCCTATTTGCCACCCAGCCATTTTCTGCCATCTGATTGCCACCCATCCATTTGCTGCAGACTGTTTGCCACCCACGCGTTCACTGCAACCTGTTCACCGCCGATCCCATCGGCATCGAACAGGCCATGGCAATTGGTGGTAAATGGGCAGTGGCAAGCGGCCATGGTAAACAGGCTGCGGCGAACAGTGCTGAACAGGCGGGGTGGGAAACAGGCAGGCAGCAAACGGGCAGCAGCAAATGGGAGCTGATAGGCATCAATTTGCAGTGAGGGCTCCAGCGTTCCCCAGCGGCAGTTCACCACCACCCCTCCTCCCTGCTGCAATATTCGCTCTATAAGACACACAGGCATTTCCACTCACTTTTGGGGTGGGGGCAAAAGTGTGTCTTATAGTGAGAAAAATATGGTAATTTTAAATGTTTCCTTAAAAGTATAAAAAGTTCAAAGCACTAGAATATTATGCTAAAATTTGTCATTGGAAAAACCATTTACAAGCTCCTCTTCTCATAAGTGTATTGATTTTTCCTCTGATGTAGTGTTATTGCACAAATTAATTTGCTGAATTCCTGTTCCATCATGTTGACAGGTGCAGGCATTCACAGGGATGGAAACAAGTGACTCCTCGGGTAATACTATAAATCATACAAAACACAGAACTTCCGTGGTGTTCTTTCTATAAAGACCATAATATGACCATCATATTAATTTCAATGCCAATATTCAAGCTTATCTTCACCAAAAGAGGTGAGCAAATTGAGAGCTAAAAAAACCAGGACCTTGAATTTTCTAAACTGTTGTTTCTAATGGATGTTTGCTACTCCACAGTGATGAGCAGTCTGAAGAGAAGGGGATGTCTTTGAAGGAACAAGTGTGAAGACAAACTTATTTGGTTCCAGCTGGCTATCTGTATTTGATGGTTGCTTTTGTGAGGCATCTAAGCAACATCAAGCGTGCCAGTCACTGAACTCTAATCATACCCAGGAAGCCCTTAGATGTTACTTGGCCAATATGCAAGAAAACCTATTATCTTGTATATAAACAAGAGCATATACATTTTCTCTCCTTCTTTGTACAATAGCAGTTCATTTAGCAACTCTGATACTCTTAACTTTATTTCTGCTGTTTTTTTAAATCATTCTTTTTAATTTACTATGTTTCTATTCTGTTTTCAACTTCAAACACCCAGAGACATGTGTAATGAAAACTTGCAGTGCTGCCAGGGAGTTACTGCACAAGATACTAACAAGAGTCCGGTTCATGTGCAAACAGAACTAATCTATAAAAAAGGATTTATTGCATGGGTAAGAAAAGATGTACTCACTGCGGGCACATGTTAAAAAACAACAGCAACGTAAAAGAGAGAAAATAATTTGAAACAAAGGCTGTTTTTAGCCTTATCTAATGAACTGCATGTCACGGTACTAATTCCCAGCCTAATATGCACTCATAATACATACCTGAGACAGGTGGTACCTTTCTATCCTATGATGACACTTGAAACGTTGCAAGTACAATCAGTGGTGGGATTAAAAATTTTTACTACCGATTCTGTGGGCGTGGCTTGGTGGATGTGGCCATGTGACTGGGTGGGTGTGGCTTTTTTTTTTTGCTTTTTGCCGCCCCCACCCATTTTTGGGATCTTCCTAGCCTCAGAGAAGACTCGGGGGGGCATTTTGCTTCCCTAAAGCTCTTCTGAGGCTCAGGAAGGAAAAAAAACAGAACATGGGAGGGGCACGCAGCACCCCTCCAAGTTCCGTTTTGGGAGCTTCCTTGCCTCAAAGGAGCCTCGGGGGCGGGCTTTTTCCTCCCCTAAGGCTCCTCTGGGGCTCTGGAAGGCAAAAAATGGAGAGGGGGGGCTGAGCTCCTCCCTCCATTTTTTGCCTTCCTGGGCCTCAGCAAGTGGAATCCCTATGCACAGCTGATTGTTGGGAGGGGGTGGGGAGAAATACCTTAGGCGAATGTCAGGCGAGCAGGTAAGCGAGCGTCGGATGGGAGGGTGACTGGATCAGGGGCATGGCCAGCCAGAACCTACTACCAGTTTGGTGACCCACGCCAAATTCTTGCTCCCGGTTCACCCAATCTGGTGCGAACTGGTTGAATACCGGGAGATATGCTTAGTTGCACAAGACATGGTAAGCACAGCAATTGCAAAACATTTACTTTTTAAAATAAAACCGTATTCGTGAAATTGTTCCCCCAACTCTGCCTAAGTCCCTCAGGATGCTCTGTATCATACAACCTACATTTATGGTTTGTCTTTTTTCACCTCCCAGGCTGGTGGGCATATTTCCAAATAAAATATTATGCTGCGGTAACCCAGGCTTTTAAAAATGCTTTTAAGGGCTCTGAGGCAATCTTATAAATAAGGATGATGGTAAAAAGTGGTATTTTGCTTTGCAGTATACTAACTTCTTCACATTTTGATGTAAAAGTGTTTTTTTTAAGTCAAATCCAGCGAAGAAAATTGTTGTTGTTCAGTCGTTCAGTTTTTAAGTCTTTATGATTTGATGGATATTATTTCACCAGGGTTGTCTGTCAGCAACCACTTCTTCATAAGTTCATCTTTGTGCTGTCAGTAATACCAGTAGTCTCCAGCCAAATTGTCTTCCTTTCATTTCTTTTTGATGGCCTTTGATCTTTTCAAGTATCTAGGTTTCTTCCAATCACTCTTGCTTTCACATTATACACCCAAAATATTTAAACTGTAGCTTCATTGTGAGTCATTTCAGGGAGCAGTCTGGTTTCATGTTACCTTCTGTTGAATATTGTTTCTTCATTCAGTCTTTCTAATAATCCAGCTTTCACAAACACATTACAAATATGGAAACAATAGCCTTAACAATATGTTAGACCGCGGGGTAACGGAAGAGCCACTGCTTTGTAGGCTTGTGCGATGCACGTCCTGACCCACCTGCTAATAGTAGGAAAGAGGCCTTGCTCCCCAAGTGAGAAGGGGAAAAGGAGACAAACATAGCTTCTGTCTTTCTAAAAGGGGAAGTGTGCTTGATGTAAATTCTAAGAGCTCTTCTGACATCTAGAGTGTGCCACTTGTGCTCTAAGTCATGGTGTGAGAGGGGACAGAAGTCAGGCAATACAATGTCCTGGGATCGGTGGAACCAGGTGTTAACCTTTGGGATAAAGGAAGGGTCCAAACAGAGAACAACCCTATCATCGTGAAAGGTGCAGAGATCCTGCCTGATTGAAAGAGCGGCCAGCTCTGACACCCTTCTGGCCGAAGTGATAGAAATGAGGAAAACTACCTTTAGAGTTAGGAATTGGAGAGACACCGTTCTGAGGGGTTCAAAGGGGGGCTTCGTAAGGGCATTAAGTACCATGTGAAGGTCCCATGAAGGATACCTGTGCACCACAGGAGGGTGAAGGTTGGAAGCCCCTTTCAAAAATCTCCTGACTGAGGAGTGATGGGACAAGGAAGGAAACGAACTCCATGAAAGAACTGAGGAGAGAGCCGCTACCTGGCGGCATAAGGTATTGGGGGCTAAACCTTTCTCTAAGCCATCCTGAAGGAATCTAAGAACCTCTGCCAACTGGGCTGAGGAAGGAGAGGGACCCTCCTTGAGGCACCATTGGGAGAAAACCCTCCAGGTGGCATCATAGATGCGCCTCGTAGAAGGTTTGTGAGAAGCCTGGATGGTGAGAATAACCCTCTCTGGGAGGTTAGCCTCCCTTAGCCACTCAAGCATCACATGGTCAGCTTGAGCCACTTGGGCTCTGGATGGATCAGAGCTCCTTGGTGCAGGGAGATCAGATGGGCTGGATCCTCCAAGGGGAGGCCACAGTTGACCAGGTCCGCAAACCAGGGCCTCCTTGGCCAATAGGGTGCCAGGAGAATTAGCTCCGCTCGTTCCTCCAACAGCTTCCATATGACTGCCGGAATGATGGGAAGCAGGGGAAAGGCGTAGAGGAGACCCTTGGGCCATCTGCACCGAAGAGCATTGGTCCCCTCTGCTCCTTGGCAAGGAAACCTGGTGGAGAATCTGTTGACTTGGGCGCTTTGAGGAGTGGAGAAGAGATCCACCTCCGGAATTTTGAATCTGACGGAAAGATCCCTGAATAGGGACGGGGGAATGGAACATTCTGCCTGGTCAACAGAACTCCTGCTCAGCCAGTCGGCTTGGGTGTTGTCAACTCCAGAGATGTGATCCGCTGAGATCAACAGCAAGTGTTTCTCTGCCCATAACCCCAAATGTTCTGCCTCCCTCATAAGTGCCTTGGATCTCATCCCCCCACCTGTTGATGTGTGCCTTTGTGGCCATATTGTCCGTCAACACGAGAACATTATCAGGAACAGCATTGATGACTGCTCCCACGAGAGGCTTTGAAATGCTTGAGAGCCAGAGAGATAGCTCTGAGCTCTAACCAATTTATGGGATGGGTTCTGTCTGACCTGGACCAAACCCCTTGAGCTATCTGACCCTCCATATGGGAGCCCCAAACCAGAAGGCTGGCATCTGTGGTGATTACTAGCCTGTCTGGTTCCTTGAATTGGAGCCCCTTCCAGAGGGACGGGGAGAGCCACCAACTGAGGGACCGCTAGGCTTGTGGAGAGAGCAGGACCTTGATTGACGAGTGGCTGGTTCCTGCTCATTGAAAGGGGAGCAGGAACCATTGGAGCAATCAGGAGTGAAGCCATGCACACAGGACGATGCCAATACAGGAGACCATCTTCCCCAGTAGTTTGGACAGCAGAGACAGGGGAACAGTCTGTTGCTGTTGAATCTGGCTGATGATCTCTGCAAGGCTTTTTCCATGATCTGGAGACAGGAAAACCTGGCACAAAATTGTATCGATGACTTCTCCCAAGTGAAGCAATTTGGTCATGGGAGAGAGATGGCTCTTCTTGGTGTTGATGGAAAACCTGTGGCTTTGGAGGCAGTACAGGGTAATTTGTAGGTCCCGATTGGCCGAGTGGGTGGAGGAGAACAGTATCAACATGTCATCCAAGTAGAATTGGATCCTCACTGGAACAGAACGTAGTGAAGCCATCAATGCTGCTAGAATCTTTGTGAAGACCCTTGGAACCGATGAGAGACTGAAGGGAAGGGCTCGCTACTGGTAGTGGCCATTCTGGTAACAGAAACAGAGAAACTGGCAATGATGAGGCCAGATGGGGATGTGGAGGTAAGCCTCCGTGAGAGCAATGGAAGAGAGGAGGTCGCCCTCCCGAACGCTCTCTAAAATAGAATGCAGTGCCTGCATTTTAAATCGCCTGTATTTGACAAATTGATTGAGAAATTTTAGGTCAAGGAAGGCTCACCACCACCCCGAGGCTTTGGGAATAACGAAAAGACGAGAGTAAAATCCTTGTCCCCGTTGTAAGGTGGGGACTGGTTGAATAGCCCTTATGTCGAGTAGGTGTTGAATGGCTGAATTCATAAGGGCTCTCTTTGAAGTGTCCCGTGAAACAGACAAATCAAAAAAATTTCTGGGGGTGACAATAAAAATTCCAATTGTAGCCCTGACCTAATAGTGTTGAGCACCCAGGCATCCATCATTGAATCCTCCCACTTGGAGGCAAAGAAGGCTAAATGAACTCCGATGAGTGGGGAGAACGAGGAATTACTTAGAGCGATGGAAGGAATAACCCCCTCCCCCCGAAAGGTCCGTTTACCAGCAGAAGATTGTTGTCTGCCAGGTGCTTCTGGACATTGGTCCTGGCATTGGGTATACGCCCTCTGTGGCTGAGTAAAACGGAAGGTGGACTCCGCCCGAAAAGCAGGTGGGCAATAAGGAGCTGGGAGATAGTCAGCTTTTTTCCCTGAGGAGGAAAGAATTTTATGTTTATCTCTGGTCTCGATGAGATACGGCTCTAGAGCCTCGCTGAAAAGCTTGTCTCCTGTGCAGGGGGCAGAAGCCAGCTTCCATTTGCAGCGTGACTCCGCTTGCCAATTTCGGAGCCACAGAAGCCTTCTTGCTGCCACCGAAGAAGCCATGGCCCTCGATGCAAATTTGATAGAATTGAAGGTGGCATCCTCAGTGAATTCCGCCGCTGCTATAATTTTGTTAAGGTCCTGATGAGACCTGAGGTCAGAGGCAGGCCACAGGTCTTGCAGTTGATGCAGCCATCGTAGAGATGCCCTCGTGAAAAAACGATGCAGCGGTCGAGGCCCGAACAGCCCACGGTGGTTGCGCTTGAGGGTCTGTTCGGAATGCTTATCTTCTGCTTTAAGACGCTTCCCTGCTTGCCTCGCAGTGCTTGGGAAACGAGATCCCAACATTGCAGGAGAACAGAGCCCCGCTCTCCTGAAGTTGCAGCTGCCTGGATCCCCGGGAGTTGATTGAAGCAAAGGTAGCTTCTTGAGAAATTGCTGAAACAAATTGCTAATCACTTTCAGAGACACAGCTTGTGACTTAAAGAAGCTGAGTCAAAGCTAGGATACTCCCGGGGGCTGGCTTTTATATATACAAGTACAGACTCAGCTTAATGACATCATAAGAAGGAGTCTACCCATCCTGGGCTCTCGCTGCAGCATGGAAGAGAATTCCTTACTTTCAGCCATTGCAATATTATCATCTTTCAATATGAGGTTGCTGGTGTATCTCCTAATAATGTTCAATCCAGTTTCTATTTCTTTATTCTAGTCCAATATTTCCTATGATGTTCAGCATATATATTACATATAAGAGACGGTACATTTGTTTCCGATTTTGAACCATTTTAGTTGTTACGTGTTCCATTCTAACTAACATCCAGGTCATATTATAAACTGTTCAACAGTTTATGTGAATTAGTTGAGCCATGTTTTTTTTAATGTGTTCTGGCCTACACAAATCCACTGTATTGATAAAACAGACATACTTTTTAAAACTTCTCACAAACCATTGAAAATTAACAGTGTGATCTTACAGACCTGAATCTCTTCAGAAACCAGCTTGTATATACACAGTACTTATTCCATATACTGTGGTAATCTGGATTGCAAAATCTTGAGCATGTCAGATTAATTGTCTGGTAGTTTGAGAATTCTTTAGGGCTGTTCTTTTTGGTATTTGAATATACATTGATTTCTTCTGGTTCTTTGCCCTGGGAACTCTGAGATAATCCTTATTGGGTCATTTTTTAAAGTAACTGACCCAATTCTGTTGCATTAGAATGGCTAGAATCAAAACCTACAGGACTGAACCTGATAAAGTGCTATTACAGCACCATCATTCCAGAGCTAAGTTAAAAATGCGTATTTCATGTTTACACGCATTTTCTCTCTTGTCCCATTTGACCTTCAGTATAGTTTTCCACAATAATTAAATTGGGCAAACTAACGTCTTGATTTATATTTCAAAGATCAATTAAGCATGCTACAATGTCTGCATGAAATCTAATTCAAAGAAGATTAAAACTTCAGCCATTTTTTTTTTTTTTTTTTTATAAGTGGAGCAAAATATACATGAGAAATGTTTGGCAATCTTTCATTCTGAACTATTTTTCTGAACTTTTCCTTAAATTAATATCAGCACTACTTCTTCCTCATGGGAATGCTGTTTGTCCCTTTAGATTAATTAATAAGGTTCAGTTAAACATGTTTTACAATTTATTAGTGACTAAATGTGATGCCTTGAGAAAAATACATTAGTGTTTGGTTATATTAAAACTGCAGGATGACCTTGTTCTCCCAACACCTTTAACGAGAATGACCTTGTATTCTTTTAACATCATAATTCTTATGAATACATCCTCTTTCCGAAAGGAATATTCCCATGAAAAGGGAAGCAAATGGTTCTGCACTTAAAGACCACAAACAAAGCACCAAAGAATCATGAAATTAATAGAATTAAATAAAAATCGCATGGGAAGGCTCTTCAGGCATTCAAATAAAAATTCAATAATAGAAAAGGGGAACAGAATAATAATGTTTCCTCACTGAGGATCCCCATCCTCACATCCTCCCTGTGTTGAGTGTAAATTTATGCAGTGGAGAGCCTTTAGATCTTCCCAGGATAAATAAGTAGCCCAAAATCTAAAAATGCTTATGCTTTAAAAAAAAAAAAAAGCAATATAGCATTATATGAATAAGGGAGAATTACATGAAGAGGTTCTTATTTAGTTCTTCTCAATTTCATTTGTCAGCTTGTTCCACTGAAATGAAGAATAAGGCCTGGTGGCATTATTAATCATGAGCCTTGGTGGTGTAGTGGTTAGAGTGCAGTACTGCAGGCTACTTCTGCTGACTGCTGGCTGCCTGCAATTTAGCAGTTCAAATCCCACCAGGCTCAAGGTTGACTCAGCCTTCCATCCTTCTGAGGTGGGTAAAATGAAGACCCAAATTGTTGGGGGCAATATGCTGACTCTGTAAACCGCTTAGAGAGGACTGTAAAGCACTGTAAAGTAGTGTTTAAGTCTAAGTGCTATTGCTATTATGTGGCAAACGGTGTCAAGAAAACACAGACTATTTTATTATTTATTTTTATCCTGTCATTATTACTTTTTACATAATAACCCAAAACAGCAAACGTATCCAATACACCTTCCTCCTCCTACATGTAGTCCTCAACTTAAGACCACAATTGAGCTCAACACTTCTGTTGCGAAGCGAGACAGTTGTTAAGTGAATTTTGTCCCATTTTAAGACCTTTCTTGCCAGAGTTGTTCAGTGGATCCCTGCAGTTGTTGATAACATGGTTGTTAAGAGAATCTGGCTTCCCCATTGACTTTGCTTGTCAGAAGGTCGCAGACCTCTGGACACTACAACTGTCATAAATATGAATCACTTGCCAAGCATCCAGATTTTGGTCATGTGACCATGGGGATGCTACAATGGTCGCCAGTGTGAAAAACATTGATACGTTACTTTTTCAGTACAGTTGTAACTTTGAACAGTCACTAAATGAGCTGATGTAAGTCAAGGACTACCTGTATTTTCTATCCAATAACCTTTTGAGTGAAGGAACTGAAAGAAAATGACTGGACCAAAGTTCAATCAGACAGATATAAATATGATGCAAGTCCTGCTTCCCCCATCCCCAGCTACACATGTGACCTTTCAAGCAGAGGTGGTACTTAGCAGGTTCTGACAGGTTCTGGAGAACTGGTAGAGGAAATTTTGAGTAGTTCAGAGAACCTGGTAAATCTGACTGCCCCGCTCTCATCTATTCTCTGCCTCCAGCTGATCGGCTGGGTCTTCTTTTGTTGCCCTGCACAGGAGAACGGAGCTGGAAAGCAGGTTAGTGGGGTGGGGAGGGAATGGGGATCCTCCCCTTGCCACTCCCACCAAGCCACATCCACCAAGCCATGCCCACAGAACCATTAGTAATATATTTTGAATCCCACCACTGATTTCAAATCTGCTTAAAGGGGAGAAATCTTGGGACAAATACTGTTTTCACTACTTTGACAAAGAATGAACTTAAGGATGCCTCTAGGTCAGTGTAAATAGCTTTTACTAATACACATTAGTTAAAGAAGTAGAAAGCCTGACTAAGCCGAAAGCACCAGCCTGAAGATGGCGAGTGGGACCTCGCCGAAACGTTGCCTAGATACTTTGAATCTTACGCGGGAGAAAACCCGAATAACCAAGGATCCACATACAAATACCCGCGAGAACCTCAGAAAACAATTTGCTTTGGAAGTTGGAAATAGCTGTTCTTTAATTAACATGAAGGTCAAAGACCAAACATCATCAGATGCAATTTTTCTTTCCATTATAGTCTAGTTCATTCTGAAGGATAAAAAAGCATGCAAATTCAATTAGGTTTTGCAAATCATTAAGATATACTTGCTTTATTTCAGGAATATAAAACTCTCTTCCACTGGTCCATTACTGAAAGCATTAGTGTTTGGTTATCAGTTTCAGATCTTTAATCAAAGTTTGCTTTTTTATATCCATGGCTCTTAAGATTTACCAAAAATTAATGACGTGCTGCACAACGTAGCCAAAAATCTTCAATTAGAAATGATTTGAAGCCAAAAACAAATTGTTCTTTCATATTTTTTTGGAGCAAATGAATTATCATATATAGTTCCTACTTTCCTTTTTATTCATTGAGTTTTGTTAGATGCTTATACTTAGTACATCTGCCATTAATTCATATTTTCTTTATCAATCATTGCATATCTCTGTCTCTCTATCTTGGAATGCACAGGGAACCCAAATGCTGCAGAAAAGCTTCTAAAGTGGAAGAGTAGGCTGACTATATATCATTTGACCATGCTAAAATATTTCCAAGTTTTGATTTCATCAAAAGAAATTTTCTCTATATTAAATAGAGTGTCTTGCCTGATCAGTTATTAAGCATTGAGACTTCATCCTATTAGCAAGAGATAAGATTAAGACAATTTTACTTTACTGAAAATGCTCAGAGCATTTTCTTCCTTATAAGTATTCTCTCCATTTGCAAGTTTAAATAAAATAAAAGCACCAAAAAGGTCCAGCACATAGCAATGCAGTAATCACAACTGAGGGGAAAATAGACATGTAGTAATGAACAATGAAGCTGAATATTTCAGCTTCTAAAAGTGTAGGAAGCTGGTGTATTCATGTACCACTGATAACATAAACATTTCTAGCTAAACATTTTGCACATATCTACAAACACAGTAGGATCTATTGCATTCTCAATTAAACAACTACAATGCTTCCATAATACCTACATAATGCCAAGTTTTGAGGTAATCCAACAGACTGGTCTTCATGAAGAAGAATCTATCTAGCAATGGGTGAAGTCCCTAATATATATAATAATTATTTTGTTGCTTGGAAAATTATTTGCGCCTTAAATACTATCAATGTAATTTTTAAAAAAGTTCAATGAAATGATGTAGCTGGAATTTTATTGTTGTAATATAATTATTATTGTAGAACATCAGTAAATGCTGCCCTAGCAGAAAGACATAATAAGGAAATATAAATGAACCATCTTGGAAAGCAATGGATTTTTCAATAATGGAACTTGGGCAGTCCCCAAACCAACTCTCTGTTCCTATTTAGATTCTTAGCAGGTTTGATTTAACACATAATCAGAGTTGGAAGGGACCTTGTAGGTCATCTAGTCCAACCCCCCGCCCAAGCAGGAGACCCTACACCATTTCTGACAAATGGCAGTCCAATCTCTTCTTGAAAGTCTCAAGTGATGGCGTTCCCACAACTTCCGAGGGCAAGCTGTTCCATTGGTTGATTGTTTTCACTGTCAGAAAGTTTCTCCTTATTTCCAGGTTAAATCTCTCCTTGTTCAGTTTCCATCCATTATTCCATGTCTGGCCTAAAGGCGCTTTAGAAAATAGCTTGACCCCTTCCTCTCTGTGGCAGTCCCTCAAATATTGGAAGACTGCTATCATGTCTCTCCTGGTCCTTCTCTTTACTAGACATAATATGCAAATGATGAATCTGCATACCACAGTCAATGAAGTCAACATTTAGGGCTAAGAGCATAAAATCACTGCTAATTTTGTTATACCAGACAGTATTTTAAAAATATACATACTTCATCTTCTTGGTTCCTGTTTTTCTCTACTTCTTATATCTTATCCTAACTCATAGAAATACAGTTCTTATACTTTGTGTTTTCTTCTATACCTTTACCTTCAGTCCCATTAGTGCCCTAAATGTGATATTACATTTTCCAAAGAATGAACGTAAGACCTTTTCCCAGCCTATCATTTCTGACTTTTGTAATTTTATACATCCTTCATTGTATACTTTTATCCAAGAGATAGCCTTTACATTAACAAGAATCCTGTTCTTTCTAAGTGTTCATTTGGGGAGCTCATTCTCTGACCCTTTGTTGTTCAAAGCATTGCAAGCTGAAAAGCAGGATGCCAAATGTAATAATTACACCTCTTCTGGATTTCAGAATAAATGTAACCCTTAAATACAGAACTGTAAGAAAATGCTTAGGAAAAAATAGCACAACCTACTTGTATTTTACTGAGATGACCACAACACTTAAAAAACTTCTTCTGTTCCATATATTATCACGTTGCAGTGTACAAAGTGTCAATACCAAACTAGATCCTCAAAAGTCTAATAAGGACTGACCATAAATTACATCTTCTATCTCCTCCTTCTTCCTACAATTATGTCAAAGAATAGGACTTTAAAAAAATAAGCAGCTCTATTAATGTTAAAATAGTATAATCACAATCAAAAAGATCTAATGAACATGCTCACACTGTATATTGACTCCCAACCTGCTCCTGACTACTTCACCCTTGCCTTACCATAGAGCCAAGTTCACTAGATCACCTATCTCAGTCCTCTCATTTTAGTATTACATAGTTGAACTGTCTTACACATAGACACACACTTTGGAAAGTGGTTTGTTTTAATTAAGTCCTTCACAGACTACGGGTAGTCCTTGACTTACAACAGTTTGCTCAGTGACCAAAGTTACAACAGCACTGAAAAAAGTGACTTATGACCATTTTTCACACTTATAACCATTGCAGCATCCCCATGGTCACATGTTTTACATTAGGGTGGCTGGACAACTGATCCATATTTATAACAGTTGCATCGTCCTGGGGACACGTGATCCCCTTTTGCGACTTTCTGACATGTAGATAGACATGTAGTAATGAACAATGAAGCTGCATATTTCAACTTCTAAAAGTGTAGGAAGCTGGTATACTCATGTACCACTGATTATGGATTACTCTCCTTTACCAATGGCTTCACTTTGAGGAAAGTGGCTTCAGCACATTTAGTTTATTGGCTGAGGTACAACTGTAGAGCTTGTATTGTGGGGGCTACTTTGTTTGTTGGGTACTTTCCTCAAGGCTAAACTCAAGCAAGTGATGTAAAAAAGATGTGGAGACTCTAGAAAGAGTGCAAAGAAGAGCAACAAAGATGATTAGGGGACTGGAGGCTAAAACATATAAAGAACAGTTGCAGGAATTGGGCATGTCTAGTTTAATGAAAATAAGGACTAGGGGTGACATGATAGTACTGTTCCGATATCTCAGAGGCAGTGGTGTATTAACCATTAAGCAGACTAAGCACCAGGCCCAAAGGGGGCAGCACAAAAACTTTTATGTAGCCTAAGCTTGGATTCATTTGTACAGTATGTACAAAGGAGGGGATACCAAGATTTTTCAGTGCTTAGGGCACCAGCGAGCCTTAATCCGCCACTGCCACAAAGAAGAGGGAGTCAAACTATTCTCCAAAGCGCCTGAAGGCAGGACAAGAAGCAATGGGTGGAAACTAATCAAGGAGAGAAGCCACCTAGAACTAAGAAGAAATTTCCTGACAGAACAAATAATCAGTGGAACAACTTGCCTCCAGAAGTTGTGAATGCTCCAACACTGGAAGTTTTTAAGAAGAAATTGGATAACCATTTGTCTGAAGTGGTGTAGGGTTTCCTGCCTAAGTAGACGGTTGGACTTGAAGACCTCCAAGGTCCCTTCCATCTCTGTTATTCTATTGCATTTTATTTAATGCACCAGAACAAGGATACTACCCCATTCCTATTTCTCCTGATCTATAAATAAGAAGGTCTGAATGCAGGTGCAGCATGAAACTGCTTGATCATCATGACCCTAGGTCAGCTTCTTGCCATGCCAGGAGCCTGGGTCCTTCACACATGATGGTTGAGCAGACATGATAAGTTCAGAATTGGGTGGTTATGTTGCCTCTGAATGCCAGGTGCAACCCAATTTCTGTTAGTTACACATGACAAAGATATTCAGTAGAAGTAGTCCTTTTTCTATGACCACAAATGAGATGAGAATTTATGTTGCTAAGTGAAAAATTTGTTAAGTGAGTTTTGCTCGCTTTTACGACTTTTCTTGCCACATTTGTCAAGTGAATCATTGCAATTGTAAAATTAGTAACACGGATGTTAAGCAAATCTGGATTCCTCATTGACTTTGGTTGTCAGAAGGTCACAAAAAATGATCACAGGATCTGGTCAAAAATATGAACCAGTTCAGTGGTGGGATTCAAAAATTTTTACTACCAGTTCTACTGGGCATGGTTTGGTGGGTGTGGTGTGGCTTGGTGGGCGTGGCAGGGGAAGGATACTGCAAAATCCCATTCATTCCCCACCCTAATAACCTCCTTTCCAGCTCCATTCTCCTGTGCAGGGCAATAAAAGAAGACCCAGCCGATCAGCTGGAACTTGGGAGGCAGAGAATAGATGGGGGTGGGGCCAATCAGAAGTGGTATTTGCCGGTTCTTCGAATGACTCAAAATTTCTACTATCGGTTCTCCAAAACTAGTCAGAACCTGCTGAATACCACCTCTGAACCAGTTGTCAAGCATTTGTATATAAATCATGTGACCACAGGGATCCTGCAAAGATTGTAAGTGTGAAAAATGGTCATAAGTCACTTTTTTCCAGTGCCATTGTAACTTTAAACAGTCACTAAATAAACTGTTGTAAGTCGAGAACTACCTGTATTCAGTCTCAATTTTGGGATCAATGCTCAATTGGAAATCTTAAAATACTTTATCTGGTCTAACTGAACACAAACATGCTTATCATTCCGACTTGTATAAAACAGAATATATTAGAAATCTAGATGCAAATGTCACAATACTTCTCTATTTTCTTATTCATTAGCCTTATTTTCCTGATAATAGAACCAGAAGACTATGCTGAGTAAGAGGATATTATCATTACTCTATTTTTCTGTTTTCTTTTGGAACTTTCATCTCTTTTTAAATCAACTCAAGGAGGAGAACAAATCATAACTAAGTTTAATTATACAGATTTTGAGACCATCCATGATCTGTAGCATGCATCTTACTCCCCTTCAAACACCTGTTGAATGCATGAAGACTTAGCTGCTGCAGGAGCAGAGCAATGCCACCCTGCTCTACAGCTCTTTAATAAATTCCATTCAGGTGATACATTTATAAGCACTACTTAAGTATGGATAAGCAACTCTTAGCTTCTGTAAAGACATGATGTGCCATTATGACTCTTCCCAGTGGGGAAGCTTTTACAGAGAGAGCACTGTCGGTATGAAGTCTCCTATGTGAGTTGGAACTCTTCACAGTCACCTTGTGGGTGGAATAAAAATTTAATTAATTGATTAATTAATTAATTAATTAATTATTAATCTCTTGATGTTACAAGATTTGGAATCACATGGAAGTCTTCACCTGTCAATCTCTATACAAATTCTTGCTGAAGACAATCACAGCATAGTCACGGATGACTAACAAAACAATATGATTGACCTTATGGAGGCAACTGCTCACTACTGTTTATATGGTGAGAGCTACACATGAATAAATTAACTGAATGGGATTATAGTTATTCAGTGCATGCCCTATGACAGGGGTGTCAAACTCGATTTCATTGAGGGCCACATCAGGATTGTGTTTGACCTTGAGGGGCCGAGTGGGTGTGGCCGGGTGGGTGTGGCCAGGGTGGGTGTGGCCAGCTCAACATCCTGCAGCCCGTGTGCCAGGCTGTGTTTTTGGATGCGATAGCCTCCAGCCTTCGGCCAGCTAAAACAGAGCCCGGGAGAGTTGGCAGAGGCACCACGGGCTGCCCTGTTTTCAGGGCAGCCCCACGGCCAGATCTAAGCACCCTGTGCGCCAGATCCAGCCCACGGGCCTTGAGTTTGACACCCCTGCCCTATGATGATGAACAAAAAGGTTATGATTTATCATCATAATTTCCTAAATCCATTCAGATGCACTCAGAAGTAGATCATGATAAATTCAGAGGGGCTTTCTTTTAGGTAAACTTTCATAGGACAGTAGCTGACGCAATAAGGTAAAATTAGCAGTATAGCCTTTTCTATTTTCTTCAGAATGGTTTCTAGCTAAATATTTTGCACATATCTACAAACACAGTAGGATCTATTACATTCTCGATTAAACAACTACAATGCTTCCATAATACCTACATAATGCCAAGTTTTGAGGTAATCCAACAGACTGGTCTTCATGAAGAAGAATCTGTCTAGCAATGGGTGAAGTCCCTAATATATATAATAATTATTTTGTTGCTTGGAAAATTATTTGCGCCTTAAATACTATCAATTTAATTTTAAAAAAAGTTCAATGAAATGATGTAGCTGGAATTTTATTGTTGTAATATAATTACTATTGTAGAACATCAGTAAATGCTGCCCTAGCAGAAAGACATAATAAGGAAATATAAATTACACAGTGAAAATCAAACTGGATAGAGCTCCAAAAATCAATATTTATGTCAGAAAAGCAACAGATTCTGTAGAATATTTCATTTAAAAATACATAACGATTTTACGATTTCTCCATTTTTTCTGTTTGATGGTGTCAAGTTTCTTAAGTCCAATTTGATGTCATTATGTTCTCTGTCTCAGCACTTCTATCATTGACTTATTTACTCAGCTCCTTGTCTCAAATTAGATTTCAAGGCCTTTAGGCCAGACTGTCATGCCTATTAGACTGTTTACTAAGTAAAAACTAGAAGATGGTTATCTTCAGAACCTTTAAGTACTGCTATTTCACAGTTCTATTATCATCTTCAAATATGTATATAAACAAGTTATAATTACATGAAGGTCAAGAACTCAAAGGTTATTTGAACAAGAGAAATTACGTGAACATTCTTCATTAGAAGCTTATTTGCCTCTGCAATAAAAACAACTAAGCAATTGGCAATGAGATGGCCTTATTAGAAGATTGACTTTTTAGCTAACCGGACATATTAGCATTTCTTGAATTCTAAATTAGATTAAAAGACTGTTCCATTTTACTAAGAAACATATTTGATAGGTACCCAGAGCAAAACTGTTTTGAGTCATTTTGGAAGTGAAAATTGGACCACCTATTGAAGGCACATGGTACTGGAAGTCTCATGGTCTGCAGAAATGCAATACAAGAAAATTAGGGAGATGAGAACTCCAGGATCTTAAAGAATATAAAACGGGGCTTCATAATATTGATTGAGTGATGGCAAGTGCAATGACAGACATAGAACAGAAATTTGTTTCAAGTCCCACTTGGGATCTATTAACAGAAAGAATACAGATTCTTCTCTCCCAAACCCATGGCTTCATTTGAACCAAACTGGTTATCTAGCAGCTGTATTCTAGCTGCAGTTTTACTTGATGTGACAGGCAGTTTCTCTTTTTATTATCACAAAAAGAGTGGGTCAGGTCACAGGTCACTCAAAGAGCTTGGGTTTTTTTGTGTGTGTGTGTGTTAAGATTCCTTCCCTAAAGTTTGGTGCTGTGTAGAGGCTCCAAAATCAAATCAGTATTCTCAAAAGACTCAACTTTCAGTTAAAACAAATGGCCCCACAAAAATAAGCCAGGGGCCAGTCTTTAGGAAAAGGGATAATGCAACAGACAGAAACCCAAAGATAATTAAAATATTTAATGGAAGATTGATACAGGTGTGTTTTTTTTCCTTACCTGGAATGTGGCACTCCATTTTTCTAAAATCTTTCAGGCATTTCTGATTCCCAGACTCAAGAAACTGACTCAAATTCCTCTGAACTGTTTTTTAACTTTATCATTTTCAACTGCATTTAAGTTTGGTAAAACAGCAGCAATCTAGTTATCTGCAATCTGAGACTGTTAAGTTTGGAGAATAATGGAGACCAGACATCTGACCAGTGACTTCAAACTCTTTAATAACAGTAGATAGAACAGAACAGAGCAAGGCTATGGGCAGCAGTAACCCTTTTATAGGGTTGGCTGCTACCCTATTAACCAATAATATGTGCAACAAGTTCAATAAGAACTTGTTATACCCAATAAGAAGTGTCCTAATATTGGCCAATCAGGGACTTGTTATGGACCAATCCTTGTTCGTTGTTTAAGGACCAATCAGGTGTGCAGGCTTTCAAAACCCGCTTTGCATTTGGGCTTAGTTACTTTTTATTGATTCACAACACCCCTCCCCCTTGGGCTCCGTTTGAGGGGAGCTGTAACAAAATCCTCAAGATAGACAGGCCGTTTGGTATGTCTGGATGATTTCCGTGGTTCCACCGGGTTTGGCCTAAAGTCCGGTTCCGGTGGAGCGTTTGGATGATCTCTGTTAAGCTCCGTTTCGCTGCACGGAAATTCCGTGCTGCTTTCGTTGTGGTTGTCCCCACCAATCAGTGTTTCTTCGGGGTTTCGCAGTTCGGTTTCCCCCGTGTTCACGTCCCATGGGAAAGTCAACTCCCTCCCTGCTTCGATTCCCGGTACTTCGCTGGGCCGTAGGGTTTCCGTTGGCCTGCTATCTGTCATATCGAAGTCAATTTCCTCGATATTTCCTCCCCCCCTCAGTTGGTGAACCCGGGGAGCCATGGGCGCTGGGTGGTAATCTCGAACGGAGTTGGTCTATGTGGCGTTTCCACACCCTCCCATTGTCTGTTAGCAGGCGGTAAGATCTAGGCCCTGTGAGGTGGGTGACGGTTGCGGGTATCCATAAAGGGTTGCCGGAGAAGTTTTTGGCAAAGATTAAATCGCCTACCTTAAATTCCCAGCATTTGCTGCTGGAGCCGAAAGGCTTTTCGGGTGCGTATGCAGGGTGGAGCCGGTCAAGGTGCGATCGTAGTTTCCGCCCCATGAGAAGTTCAGAGGGCGTTTTGTTGGTAACGCTGTGGGGCGTGATGTGCTGCAACAATAAAATTCGATTGATTTTTTCATCGATATCGCCGAATTCCATTTTGTGGAGGTTTTTTTTACAAACTGTACCATGCGCTCTGCACGTCCGTTCGCCGCAGGGTGCGCGGGCGAGGTTAGCGCATGGCGGATGCCCCGGTCAGCAAGATATTGTTCAAATGGTAATGCTGTGAACTGTGGGCCATTATCCGAGACCAGAACGTCCGGAAAACCATGTGTGGCAAATAACCTGTTTAATTTGTTGATAACTGAGTCTGTTGTAGTTGTGTTCATTCGATGGATCTTGAGCCAATTTGAATAGGCGTCAACTGTAATAAGGAAAGTGTGTCCTTTTGTAGGCCCCGCAAAGTCAATATGAATACGGGACCATGGTCCCCTCGGAGTTTCCCATTCGGTTGGGCTTGCTTTAGGTGGGGCGTTGCTGACGTCCTGGCAACGTTGACAAGTAGCGACCCAGGCCTCGATTCTTTTGTCGATTCCCGGCCACCAGGCGTAGCTCCGTGCGAGTGCTTTCATCCGCACGATGCCCGGATGTCCGTCATGCAATACCGCTAAAACAGTTCGTTGCAGTTTGCCCGGGATTACGACTCTATCGCCCCACAAGATGCAGCCCTTTTGGGAAAACAGTTCGGTTTGGCGGGCTTTGAAAGGCGCCCATTCCGGTGATAGTTGTTCTGTTGGCCAACCACGTTCAACCCAACGTAGGATGTGTTGCAGGACCGGATCTCGTTTTGTTTCGAGGGCAATGTCTCTCGCCGTCAACGGCGGCGCGTGTAGAGCCTCAATTTGTAGCGTTGTGACGGTTGGGGCTGGATCTTCAACCGATTCTGGGAGCGGTGTTCTGCTCAATGCATCAGCGTGGAGAATTGATTTCCCCGGGCGGTGTTGCAAGGTGTAGTTGTACGCCGCCAAGAATTCAGACCAAAGGGTCATTCTGGGGGACAATATATACGGGGTTGGTTTATTACCCGCAATAATCCCCAGTAGTGGTTTATGATTTTATTGTAAACGCTCGCCCATACACATATTCATGAAATCGTTTAACTGCAGCCACAATAGCTAAAGCTTCTTTATCCAGCTGACTATAATTTCTTTCAGCTTTAGCTAAAGTTCGCGAAAAAAACGCGACGGGAGCTTCTGCTCCGTTCGGTAATACGTGGGCCAGGATTGCTCCAACCCCAAAAGGTGAAGCGTCACAGGTAATAGTTAACGGCAGAGTCTCGTTGTACTGCATAAGTACAGAATCAGAAGTTAGCAATTTCTTTACTTGTTGGAAAGCGTATTGTTCACGTTGTCCCCAAACCCATGTTGCTTTTTTGTCTAAGAGTCTATGTAATGGTTCAGCTACCGTTGCTTTATTGGGTAAAAAGACGTTATAAAAATTGATAAGTCCAAGGAACGCCTGCAGATCTGCCTTGTTCCTTGGAGTGGGGGCCTTCTTAATTGCCTTTAATTTGTCCTCAGTGGGATGGATTCCTTGACTGTCCAGGAGGTATCCTAAGAACTCCACCCTTTCAGTACATAACTGGCATTTATTTTTTTTAACTTTGAGGCCGGCATCTTGGAACCTTTGTAAGACCATTCAGAGTCGTTTTTCTAGACTGTCTCTGTTAGGGGCGGCGATGAGTACATCGTCAAAATACGGTACAACCCCTCTTATTCCTTGTAACAGCCTTTCCATTAAGCTCTGAAAGATTCCTGGAGCTACGCTCACCCCGAACTGGAGCCGGTTGCATTTAAATGCGCCCCTATGCGTGATGATAGTTTGCGCCTCCGCGGTGGCCGGATCTACAGGCAATTGTTGATACGCCTGCGCTAGGTCTAGTTTAGCAAAAACTTTCCCGCCGCCCAGGGAATGGAGCAGGTGTTGCACTACCGGCACTGGATATGCACTTTGCTGAAGTGCGTGGTTTAGGGTGGCCCGGTAGTGTCCGCAAATTCTCAGTGACCCATCAGGCTTGATAGGCGTCACTATTGGGGTTTCCCACCAGGCGTGGTCGGTGGGTTCCAGCATGCCCTGTGCTATTAGCTTATCGAGTTGTTCGTCGATTTTAGGTTTTAGGGTGAACGGCACCCGACGCGGCTTAAGGGTTCAAGTTAAATGAGATCGGGGTCCCCTTGTACTTGCCTAGTCCGTTCGCGAAAACGTCTTGGAATTCTTGCACGAGGGCTTCCTCCCAATCGTTGCTCTCGGCACGGTGGACTCCGGCTACAGTGATTCCGAGCGGTCTGAACCATTGCAGGCCTAAAAGACTAGGCCGGTCACAGTCCACGACAGTCAGTGGCAGTGCGACGGTGCGGTCCTTGAAAGAGACCTGGAATCGGCGGGACCCGACAACGGGAATTCGGTTACCCTGGTAATCTTTGAGTATAACCCTTTGAGGGTTGAGGTCTTGGCGGCGAATCGTCGGAACGAGCTGTTGGAGCGTCTTCCAGGACACCATCGAGAGGGATGATCCTGAGTCCACCTCCATCACACAAGGTTTGTTTTCGATAGCGACCTTCACTCTGATTTTCCCGGCATCTAGGGATGTAGCGTGGCCTATGGTAATTGTCTGGTGGGTCTCTTCCCACCTGGTTTCTTCCCGCTTGGTGGAAGTGGTGGACGGTTTGTTTCTGTAGGAGTGGCTTCCCCATTGGTGATTCAGTTTGTCTCGGGGTGTGCCGATGAATCCTGAAGACTGGCATTCGGCCTGTTGGGGTTTGGAGTTGGAGTTTTGTTTGCTTCTGCAAACCTTTGCGATGTGACCTCTTTTCCCGCAAACGCGGCAGAGTGCGTCGAGGAATTTGCAGCTGGATCGTGGGTGATTCGCTCCACATCCTGCACAAGGTCGAAGTGAGCGTTGTGTGAACTGGTCTCATTCAGTTCGGAGTCGGTTGACCTCTTCCTCATCACTTTCTGACGGGGATTCTAGGTCTTCGTGGTGAGTTGATACCGGGTGTCTCTCTGAGCGAGGCGAGGTATCATTGGCGAGTTGATGTAGTGGTGCGCTGGTGCGGCGCATTCGGGCTGCCGACTTCTTGGTTGCCTCTGCTGCAGTGGCTTCTTTAAGGGCATCGGTGAGGCTGATGTCCCCTTTAGCCATGATTTTGCTCTGGATCGTGCAGTCTTCTAGGCCCAGAACTAGGCGGTCTCGGAGGGCTTCTTCTAAGTTAGAGAACCCGCAGAGGCCTCCAAGGTTGCGGAGGTCTGCGACGTAGTTGGCAAGGCTTTCGCCTTTCCGCTGGACCCTCTGGTAAAATTCATGCCTTCTGACTAAGGTTGGCACGGTGGGCGCGTAGTGGGCCCGTAGCAAAGGCTCGAGGACGTCCCAGTCCATCGCTTTTACTTCGGCTGGCTTGGCGAGTGATTTTGCCATTTTAAACACGGTAGGCCCGCAGTGGGTTAGAAATACAGCTCTTTTTTTGCTGGCTGTTGCATCTTTCAAGTTGTTGGTCTCCAGAAACATCTGGAACCTATCCATGTACGACTCCCAGTCTTCGGTTTCTGGGTCGAATGGAGCGGGTGGTACGGCACCGCTGGCCATGTTGCCGTTGATAGTGCGTGTTCGACCACGTGCTCTGTTGGTTGCTCTGTAGATCAGTCAGCTCTTCGGTCTCCGTATCCCATCCTCGTCGCCAGTGTTAAGTTTGGAGAATAATGGAGACCAGACATCTGACCAGTGACTTCAAACTCTTTAATAACAGTAGATAGAACAGAACAGAGCAAGGCTATGGGCAGCAGTAACCCTTTTATAGGGTTGGCTGCTACCCTATTAACCAATAATATGTGCAACAAGTTCAACTAATACCCAATAAGAAGTGTCCTAATATTGGCCAATCAGGGACTTGTTATGGACCTGTTAAGTTTGGGGAATAATGGAGACCAGACATCTGACCAGTGACTTCAACTCTTTAATAACAGTAATAGAATAGAACAGAGCAAGCTATGGGCAGCAGTAGCCCCCTTTTATAGGGTTGGCTGCTACCCTTTTAACCAATACTAAGTGCATCAAGTTTAAACTAATAACCAATAAGAAGTGTCCTTAAGATTGGCCAATCAGAGGCTTGTTATGAACCAATCCTTGTTCATTGTTTAAGGACCAATCAAATGTGCAGGCTTCCAAACCCTGCTTTGCATTTAGGTTTAGTAATTTTTATTCATTCACAACAGGACCAATCCTTGTTCGTTGTTTAAGGACCAATCAGGTGTGCAGGCTTTCAAAACCCGCTTTGCATTTGGGCTTTGTTACTTTTTATTGATTCACAACAGAGACACTTGTGCTTTTTAACATTGCTAATGACTAAACAAAACGTTGATAATAAGCTGTATTAAGCAAGTTCTAAAATGGAAAGAGGGGAGATGCTTAATCAGCTCCAAAGAATTTATTTTGATAGGTGGTCTCAGAATTTATTTTTCTCCCAAATAGGCACTTAGTATCAGGCATGCTACTGTAAGCAAAATGAAATATTTATCTTCTTGAATGTAGAAGCAACTAGTAATTAAAGGCAGGGTGGACTACTGGATTTCTTTGAGAGAAGATTCTTCAGTATTGGGGAGGCAGAAATTTTGTTTGGAATTTGGAGAGCATGTTGTAGTAATTCACATACATCGCTGACAGAAAAGAGAGCTTGTTCGCATTCAAAATGACTATCAATAGCAAATGAAAGAACGTTCCTATACTAAAACCAGGGGTGGGATTCTACCAGTTCTGCCCACCTCTGTAGAACCGGTAGCTCTGAAGAGCAGCAGACATAGAACCAGTTCTATGTCTGCTGCTGTTTTGGCCCACCTGCCCGCCCTAGCTGTTACCTGACCTTTATTTCCTGCTTTTTTCAACCTCAGCTGCTTTGCGCAGTACAGCTGCGGTTGAAAAAGCAAAGAAAAAGTGCTTTTTCAAATGCTGCGCATCTGCGCGCAGCGCTCCTCAGCGCTGCTCAGCCGTCCAGGCAGTAAGCTGATGACGTTATACACGGGCGCACAGTGTAAAACATAAAATCACCAAACCGGTAGTTACACTGGTCGGATCCCACCCCTGACCAAAAGGTAAGCAAATACATTTGCTTTCAGCTACCTCCTATTAGTTACCCTCCCAGGAGATTTCTTATTATCTTACTTTTCTTCTAGACTTGTTTACAAGCAAAACATTGTCCCTCATTTTAGAGAACTGTTATTCTTCAATTGTTACTGGTGTGTATATCCAGCCTAGAAGAATTCTTCTAAACCTGATTCCAAAATAATACTTACAAATTAAAATTTACTACTAAATTTAATATTTAATGGCTTAGAAAGACATGGAAAATAATTGGAATACCAATACCTGAAGTCAAATTTTGGCTGGAATATATTCCCTTTGGTGAAAATTATGTCACCAATGAAGACACCAATGAATCTTTTGTACAATAAATTGATGAGTTCACTTTATCATTGGAGATGTCATGCTCAACATTCAATATTGTTCATTCAAATCCTGTATGTTAATGATTCCCATTCAACAGATGTTATTTCACAAATTAATTTTGATCTGGAGAACTTTTTATATTTTTTTTAGTAGACAGTCAAGCAGATTCTTTCGAATTAAATGCCAACACTTCAGTAATGAACAGAAGGATTGTGGAAATGTATATAGCACTTTTTTATTAGGGGAAAAAAGAACCAGATTAGCAGGATATGTTCTCTCTATCAATTAGAGAACTGGGGGAGATTGTTTATACTTTTTGTATATTGAGTTTTTATTTTTTGTAAGCCACCAAGAAACACTGAGAGTGAGTGGGTGACCATATAAATTAAAATAAAATAAATAAAATAAAAATATCCAATAGTCTGAAAAACATTATCTCTATATTAAAATTATTCAAATTATTGAGGCTTTCAGCTGAAAGATTGTTTGAACAGCTGGACTGCATTTGCTAGTTTAAATGTTTAATGTCCCATTTTCCTTATTATTAACTAATGTGGTATGAATGTAATTTTGTAATAGCTTTGATTAGTATATGAAAATTGAAAGATTTTGTGATCTTCATGTTTATTTTTGCACATAAAATAAGAACTGCTATATGAATTCATATCTTCTTATGGCACAGATATCAAGCCTTAAAACTGCCTTCAGGCATGACTTGAGAATTTCATTCCAGATCTGACAGTGGAGCTTCAAAAACAGAAAGCGGACTGCTCTTTTTTTTTAAGGATCATAACCATGGTCCCCAGTGCCAAAGATGGTGAGCAAAAGTGATTTTACACATTCGTGCTAATAAGGGTCAACCCTCATAAGTGCTCGGTTTTTATACTACAGTGCATCACAGTGCAAAGAAAAACAGAATCCAAAGCACTCGTCTTCAGTCTTCTCCTCTCCTCTCCGATGTCTTATCACTACAATTCTATTCATTCTCAACCAGCATGTCCCACACAGAGACAGAATGAATACAATGAGTAGAAATTTGACCATTCTCTCACTAGACATAGTTCATTCCTTTGGGTCACTTGGCACCAATTGTGACTTTTAAAAATTATTATGTATGAATAAGCCATCCACGGCTTTGTCAACCCTCAAATTATTAAACAAGACATCATGACAAATGCATTATTTACTCAAGTTTTTGGTTAAAAGTGGCTTTTTTTTAAATTTAACCCAACACCCACCAAAAAATTCCTAAATGTTAAGTTCTGCCCTACCCATGAAAGCCAGCTGGGTGACTTTGAGCCAGTCACTCTCTCTCAGGGTTGTTGTCATGGAGAAAATAAGAAGAGGAAGGTGTGTTGGATATGTTTACAATCTTGAGTTATTCGTAAAAATAACAAATACCAATAAACAAGTTACACATGCTAGAAAACAGTAGCTCTGCCCTAATCCAGCATGATGTTGTCAACACTGATCAGCAGCAACGATTCTTCAATTATGTAGATAGGAATTGTTCCTGCCCTGCCTGGAAGGCCAAAAATGAATTTGAAAAAGTAAAATAGACACCATCTTGGAAAGCAATGGATTTTTCAGTAATGGAACTTGGACAGTCCCCAACCAACTCCGTGTTCCTATTTAGATTCTTAGCAGGTTTGATTTAACAGATAATCAGAGTTGGAAGGGACCTTGTAGGTCATCTAGTCCAACCCCCCGCCCAAGCAGGAGACCCTATACCATTTCTGACAAATGGCAGTCCAATCTCTTCTTGAAAGTCTCAAGTGATGGCGTTCCCACAACTTCCGAGGGCAAGCTGTTCCATTGGTTGATTGTTTTCACTGTCAGAAAGTTTCTCCTTATTTCCAGGTTAAATCTCTCCTTGTTCAGTTTCCATCCATTATTCCATGTCTGGCCTAAAGGCGCTTTAGAAAATAGCTTGACCCCTTCCTCTCTGTGGCAGCCCCTCAAATATTGGAAGACTGCTACCATGTCTCCCCTGGTCCTTCTCTTTACTAGACATAATATGCAAATGATGAATCTGCATACCACAGTCAATGAAGTCAACATTTAGGGCTAAGAGCATAAAATCACTGCTAATTTTGTTATACCAGACATTATTTTAAAATATACATACTTCATCTTCTTGGTTCCTGTTTTTCTCTACTTCTTATATCTTATCCTAACTCATAGAAATACAGTTCTTATACTTTGTGTTTTCTTCTATACCTTTACCTTCAGTCCCATTAGTGCCCTAAAATGTGATATTACATTTTCCAAAGAATGAACGTAAGACCTTTTCCCAGCCTATCATTTCTGACTTTTGTAATTTTATACATCCTTCATTGTATACTTTTATCCAAGAGATAGCCTTTACATTAACAAGAATCCTGTTCTTTCTAAGTGTTCATTTGGGGAGCTCATTCTCTGACCCTTTGTTGTTCAAAGCATTGCAAGCTGAAAAGCAGGATGCCAAATGTAATAATTACACCTCTTCTGGATTTCAGAATAAATGTAACCCTTAAATACAGAACTGTAAGAAAATGCTTAGGAAAAAATAGCACAATCTACTTGTATTTTACTGAGATGACCACAACACTTAAAAAACTTCTTCTGTTCCATATATTATCACGTTGCAGTTTACAAAGTGTCAATACCAAACTAGATCCTCAAAAGTCTAATAAGGACTGACCATAAATTACATCTTCTATCTCCTCCTTCTTCCTACAATTATGTCAAAGAATAGGACTTAATAAAAAAAAGCAGCTCTATTAATGTTAAAATAGTATAATCACAATCAAAAAGATCTAATGAACATGCTCACACTGTATATTGACTCCCAGCCTGCTCCTGACTACTTCACCCTTGCCTTACCACAGAGCCAAGTTCACTAGTCCACCTATCTCAGTCCTCTCATTTTAGTATTACATAGTTGAACTGTCTTAAACATAGACACACACTTTGGAAAGTGGTTTGTTTTAATTAAGTCCTTCACAGACTACGGGTAGCCCTTGACTTACAGCAGTTTGCTCGGTGACCAATGTTACAACAGCACTGAAAAAAGTGACTTATGACCATTTTTCACACTTATAACCATTGCAGCATCCCCATGGTCACATGATTTACATTAGGATGGCTGGACAACTGATCCATATTTATAACAGTTGCATCGTCCTGGGGACACGTGATCCCCTTTTGTGACTTTCTGACCAACAAAGTCAATGGAAAATCCAGATTCACTTAAAAACTGTGTGACAAATTTAACAACTGCAATGATTCACTTAAAAAACATAGCAAGTAAAGTTGTAAAATGGAGCAAAAATGATTTTACAAATTCCTCACTTAGCAACATAAATCCTGGGCTCGTTTGTGGTCGTAAATTGAGGACTACCTGTAAACATTTTTACTATTATTCTCCCTTTTTCCTGCCCACTTTCATTATATATTTGTCACTCAAGTGCTAAACAGTTAAAACTAATAGAATAATACTCTGGTGCTTATATGAGCAGTCATGGCCCAATCTGTGAAATACACATCAACTATGAATGGGAGAAAACTGGGCCAAACAATTATATTTCTTTTTATTCATTTTCCCCCATGCCCAAATAAAAAAGGTACATCTAAATAAAAAGAGCTAACTGGAGCCTGAACAGACTTTCACACTTCATATAAAATGGTTTGCAACTGAGTTGGAATCTGTGAAGCAATTTTGTGCTTTATTTCTACCTTAACCTAAAAATCATTAGCACCTTGTGACCAATAGCATCTTTCTGTATATCCATATAGTATATATGGAATGTGTGTATAGTATACATATAAATACAGTACATCCAATGGCTAAGTCCTAATTTCTCTCCAGTACTTGCTGGTCAGCAGATTGCAAAACATTTTCCTGTCCACTTTTTACTAGGGTACCTTAGTGTCACTTCCAATGGACTATCAAAGGGAAAGGGGGGGAGGGGGGAGGGGGGAGTCAGAGAATTGTGGGAGAGGGAGTACAAGCACCACTTTGGTGTAGTGTTTAAGGTATCAGGCTACAAACTGGGAGACTCTGAGTTTTAATCCCAATTTAGGCACAAAGCCAGTTGATGACCTCGGGCTGGTAACTCTCTCTCAGCCCTAGGAAGAAAGACAAATTATTTCTCAAATCTTGCCAAACAGCAGAAATCACAGTGATAGGAATAAATGAATGGCAATTGCAAATTTCAGCCTTTTAGCAAGTTTTTTTTTTAGGTAAGGAGAGATATGGTGAGAGTGGTGGCAATTGATAATTTTTCCACTTGTTCCATTGTTGATGAAATATTTAATATTTAACTGTCTTCATTATGCCAGTTTCGTAGCTATGCTGCCCTAATACCTTTCCAGTCAGGTATAAAAAATATAGTAAGACTATGAAATCTTTATTTTGTAAGCAGAAAACAAGGATAAAGCTATCAGCATGTTAACGTTTCATTTCATTGGTGTTTTTACTGCACCCAATGGGTGGGAGAGGTGACTTAGCAGCTTTTCAGGATTATATAATCAAGTCTATCCAAAGAGAGAAAGAAACCTGCTTGATTACAGGGGGTCATGATTTATTTCTTTGATCTCTGTTGCATTTTCCACCAGAAGGTGTTCAAAGAGCAACATGCCTTGATTAAAAGCAGAGCCTCTAACTTCTGAAAGCTTGGCTGTCTTTAGGGGATGAATTTAAATGTACACTTGCTACCTGTGTGAACACAAAGGTCAGAATTTTCCAATACTGAAATATAAACCAGAGTTCTAAAGGCTTCTATTATGTATACTTTCAATCAGTCATGTTCAGACAGAACACCAAACTAAAGAGATAAGGCAGCACTGAGCAGGAAAGGAACTGAGCTACCACTGTAGGACAGGACAAAGATACCCTCCAGCAACTTAAAGTGTCTGGCAAAGGACAAGAAGATAGAAAAATTTGATTGTTGCACCATCATTCTCACCCTTATCTTACAAACCCTGGAGCAAGAATTCCATCTCCTTTCTTCTAAAGCAAGATGGCCATTTGGAAGGACAAAATAAAGAAACAGAGCCAGAAAATTCAAGAGGACTTGAAACTTAGTAAGCATAACAGTGAGCTTTATTTTAAGCTTATATAAATAAGCATCAAAAACTAAGGAAAAATATCTGAAACAAATACTGTTCTGGAGGTGATAAAATTTCATCCATTAACTTGTCAACCCATGCCTTGTTGGGTCATCCTTTCAGAGATATTTCCTTATCTTAACAGAGAAACAGAATGACCATGTGTGGATTGCTATTGTGTAACTCAGTTTCTCAGCTTCAAACTTAGCAGCATGTCAACCACATTGTTGGAGTAGACATCCTCTTCTTAGAAGTTATTAAACTCATTCTCATTCAATATGTACAGTAGCACATTACCATTAGTTTCTTATACGTCATTTGGGGTTGGTACCATCCATCATCTCCAAGAGGAAAGAAAAGTATATATAGTCAAAGCTGACATAGGAATGAAAGGATCTGAAATTACTTGCAAACCAACTCATCGTTCTTCTTACATAATGTGTGATGTTGGTTCAGTTTCATTGTTGTTTGGTATAATGTTGGTGATTTTGTTGGCAATTCATGCATTAAATATTCACCCATTTTTCAAATGCTGGTCTCCATTTGAAATAAATGATAACGGAGGCTTCTGGCATGTCTCAAAATTGTTCTTATGGAAAATGAAGATAAACAATGAATGGATTTTGTTGTCATAGTAGTTTCTCCAATAATTAAATAATCTCATGTTGAATCATGATGGAGTGTACCCATTCTCAATTCTATGCTGTGTGGACGAGCCATGAAGTAAACCTGAATAAATTTGGCTTGCCAGTTGGGGACTAGCATTAAATGTCTGATGCAATGATGGCTCTTCAATAATCACTGAAGGATTCCATCCAATTCCTTGTTGAAAGGACTTATTTGGCAGCAAAGTATGTCATTTGGAAGAGGCAGTTGTATTGTCTGATATTCTTCCTGAAGTCATTTGCAATAGGGTTATCATTGCTACATAAACTGAGAAGTTCATCAGGAGAAATATTATTTTGCAAATTGTGCATTTTGTCTCACTCTTTCTCTGTTCAGGTCTTGTTGTTGAACGTGGGTATTGTCATGTTGAGGAACTTACCAAATATTTGCCCTAGAACCACAAGATATTAAATCTATAAATAAAAAGCTTTCATGTACTTGCTAATGGATTTAATATCATTACCTCGTTTCCCTATCATTTCCACAACCACAATTTATAAACTAAAAAGGTAAGAGAAGGCTCCCTGAATTAAGTCAAAAACCTAGTCCATTTCATTCAATCTTCTATATTGAACAATCAACAAAACATGCTATAGGAAGCTCTCAACCAGGATAAAAGTACTATATTGCTTCCTACAACCCACTTTTTTTTTTTACACTTACAACCATTGCAGCATTCCATGGTCACAAAATTCAGATGCTTGGCAACTGGTTCTTATTTATGATGGTTGCAGTGTCCCAGGGTCATGTGATTTTCTGTCTAGCAAAGTCAATAGGGAAGCCAGATTTACTTCACAACCATGTTACTAACCTAAGAACTGCAATGATTCACTTAACAAATGTGGCAAGAAAGGTGATAATATGGGGGCAAAACTCACTTAACAACTGTCTCACTTAGCAAAACAGATTTTGGGCTGAATTATGCTTTTAAGCCAAGAACTACCTATATTTCAAAAGCTAGTGAAGATCTTACTAAATATTTGTTATGTCCTTTGGAAGTTATTATGTATATGTAGCCAATGGCATTAGAACAGTTGGTTTTATTGTTCTTTTTTGTACTATGTTATTGGAATTATTATTTTGTAGCTTACCTACAGACCTAAGGAATAAAGTGGTTAACAAATATTTTACATAAAGAAAATAAATATGAAATTAGGATTTCAGAGGCAAAGGACTCATCATTTTTTATATCTGCTTAAGCTGAACCACTTTTCAAATAAATATAAAACAAATTGTCCCAATATTGACAAAGACTTTAATGGTTTTAACATTTTAGACATATGTTGTGTCTTTAGAGATATAGAGCAAATTTTAAGCACTTGATACAGATTCCTTGGCTCCCAAATCTCCAGGGCAAGAAATGACCTTTTATCTCTCCTCTTCAGCTTTGTTTAGCCAGTAACTAAATTATACAAGGATCTCTGCTCTCCTGCTATGACAACTATGTTTGCACTACAGGCAGCTGGGAAGAACAGGAAATGTGAAAGGAAAGTCACATAGAATTGTTTGGAAAGTGCAAATGTTTCCTTCAGTAATACGTTCAGAGAGAAGCATAGTTGTAATCAGAATCAGAATTTACATTTTTCTCCCTGCCTCATGCTCAGGAGAGAAACCAAAACTTCTAGCTTATAAAATAAATTCACAACTGATTTAGTTGTTGACTGACAAACAGAATTCAGAGAGAGAAGATGGGCCACATTGTGGCTGGTGATGCATTAGTGTACAGGTAGTACTCAACTTATGACTACAATTGGAACCAGAATTTCTGCTGTTAAGCAAATTGTGCCTGGTTTTACAACCTTTTTCTGCCATGGCTGTTACATGAATCACTGCAGCTGTTAAGTGAATTGTGCAGATGTTAAGTGAATCTGGCTTCCCTCATTGACTTTGCTTGTCAGAATGGGGCAAAAGATAATGACAGGACTCTGGAACACTGCAATCGTCATAAATATGAAGCAGTTGTCAAGCATCTGAATGTAAATCATGGGACCATGGGGATGCTGCAGTGATCATAAGACTGAAAAATGGCCATAAGTCACTTTTTTCAGTGCTGTTGTAACTTTCAATGGTCACTAAGTGAACTGTTGTAAGTCAAGGACTACCTGTATTTCAAATGATTATTTATTTAATCTATTTCCAAAAGTTCAGACATTAAGAAAATCTACAATTTATAAATTTACAACTTTACAAAAATCTAGAAATCTACAACTATCATTAAATGTTGTACCTATGGTTCTTGACTCTTGATGAATGTATCTTTTCTCCTAAGTACACTGAGAGCATTTGCACCAAAACAAATTCCTTGTGTGTCCAATCACACTTGGCCAATAAAGAATTCAATTCTATTCTATTCTATTCTATTCTATTCTATTCTATTCTATTCTGTTCTATTCTATTCTTTTCTACAAAGTTTACAAAGAGAAGGAACGCCAAACTAAAAAGGGTCAACAATTGATTTTGTCATATATTTCAATCCTGATAGAAACATACCAATGCATATAAGAATATTGCATTTGAATAAGTCTACCCAAAAAGAATGGCATTCACACCATTGATGTAATAAATACTATTAGTAAAATTATTCAACAACAAAATCAAATAAAGATAGCCCTCAACGTAGGACCCTAATTGAATCCAAAATATATGTTGTTAAGTGAGAAATTTGTTAAGTGGGTTTTGCCCCATTTTACGACTTTTGATGCCTCGGTTGTTCAATGAATCACTGCAGTTGTTAAATTAGTAAGATGGTTGTTAAGTGAATCTGGCTTCCCCATTGACTTTGCTTATCAGAAAGTCACAAAAACTGATCACATAACCCTGGGACATTGCAACCATCATAAGTATGAATTAGTTTCCAAGCATCTGAATTTTGATCAGGTGACCCTGAGGATGCTACAACAGTCATAAGTGTGAAAAATGGTCATAAGTCACTTCTTTCAACGCCATCATAACTTTGAATGTCACCAAACAAACTGCTGTAAATCCAGGATTGCTTTTTTTTTCCTCAGGAGTAAGTCACAACTAAAAGAAATGATTTTGTTTACAATTATAGGAAATACAGTATTTTTACATCAGAATTTTTACAGTGGTAATATAAACGATCATGTCTTTTCATTACAATTTAAACTGAGTAGCCCAGATCAATAAGAGGTTATGGTTCCAGATCAATTTCAAATGTGGATCTATTTTTTATTGCATTTGCAATCTCCTTGAAACTGTGAAGGGGAAACAATGCATGTTAACAATTCTGCAACTGGACTCTTTATTCAGCAGCTGGATTTTTGGCTGAATTTATTAAGAGTGGCTGGAACAAAGGGCAAGGAGATAACTTTCAGCCAATGCCTGCAGGTATAGCCAGTTTCAAGAAAGCAAGCCAAAACTCTGTATCAACATGATAGAGGAAGGGGAGAGGGAAATGACTGGCTTGAGTCACTGAATCAGAGGTAAGGTGAGGCAATAACAATAATGTGTTTATTATGCACCATCACCAAGGCATCATAAAACAAAACAAAGCTCCAACAGTAGATCACAAATCAATCCAATAAAACTGGCACAGAAGCCAAGAAACAAATATTGGCACCCAAATAACCAACAAAACAATAATTAATCTAACAATATCTGACAAATTGGATAACAAAATCTGGCATCAGTGTACCCATAAACATGAAACGAAGCTTATGTTCCTGAGAATACTTGATTCGCTCGTTCCATTCTCTTTCCCTTTTTTCCTTTTTAGCGGAGCAATACTACTTCTACAAGGATAGTTTCTCCCCACAGAGGACCAAAATTTTAAAGCAGGAGAAGAGTACAAAAAAAGAGAGAAAGAGTGAAGAAAGAGAAATTGTGATGTTGGGTATGCATGACTGCCTATGACTGTCAAGACTCTGGGTGTGCCATTGATAGTTGAGATAGGGACTACCTGCCCATCAAGCAGAATATTTAAATGTGAAATGTGCTCATGTATAATTATGATCACTTCTCTCCTTACTGACGGTGAAATGATAATGCTAATTGTTGTTGTTGTTGTTATTATTATTATTATTATTATTATTATTATTATTATTATTATTATTATTATTTACCCCTGTGTTTGTCTATGATTTCAGCAACATGGTATCAATTGTCTTTTTAAAAAAACAGGTGAAACCCTAATCAGTTAACAGAGACAAATGTGCAATTGTGGAAACCTTCCAGATAAACATCTGCTCAGGGGATTTGAACAGGAACAGACTATCACTATGGATCCAATCTGATATTTCCAATAATTTGACAGTGATTCACTAGCCCAGAGGAAGCTGATTCAGCATAAACACTTATTTCCCTCTCACATTCTGGAACAACACTGGACATCATGCAATCACCCAGGAGACGAGGATTGGCTTAAATACATCCGTGCTACATTGTCAAACTTAATGAGGAAGATGCAGTGTAGCATTCAACCATTTATCAATTGGAACCACATAAAAGTGAAAGCCTAATTGCTAGTTATAAAAGTGAAAGAGTGCTTGCTTTTAAGTATAATTAATTAGAGAACTGTAAAACAAGAAAATGGATGGCTGTGTTGCAAGCAGGTAGGATTAATTTTATAGTGTAAAGGTCCCTTATCCCACCCTTACATAGCTGCAAGTTGTTTGAAGGGATAAATAAAGTAGTCCTGACCTTTATTTCCTCCTTTTGCATGATTAATTATTTAATATCCCATTAATTGAAAAATGAACTTGAATTTCAGAAGCATTCATTTTGTTGAGCATATCAGTCTGTCAGAAGGCACCGATTGTGCTGTTTATCAAAGGTGAACAGACAAGGTCATCTAGGCTGCACCTCTCCAGTTATTCATTATCTTGTCCACAGTAGTAATTAACAATGAAAATATTTCCATAAATCAGAAGAATCCTAGTAGTATTCACAAACTAAAGAACACTCAGAAGGTCCCTCTTTTTCCCCCCTTCTTCCTACTCTTCTCCACCACCTTAAACATAAAAACATTTTTTTGTAGTCAAGTATATTGTATATGTATGATAATCCAAATGTGTGGCTGTTTATTTCTTTATTTTCATTGTTATGTCAATAAACTTTCTGGGAATATTCCCTATACTGCTAGTGTTATACTTTGAAGGTAGCTATTACAGTACTATTATGGCATTACAAAATCTGGATTGAAAGATAAAAAAGCTGATCTGGACTAAGATTCTTGTGCATACATATACAGTCTGCACTACTGTTATTGTTAATCTTCTCATCTCTCCTTATCACCCATCCCCTTCCACTTGTGACTGTATGACTGTAACTTTGTGGCTTGTATCCTTACAATTTATACTGACTGTTTCCTAGTATGATTTGATTGCTTATTTGTACCCTATGACTATCATTAAGTGTTGTACCTTATAATTCTTGATGAATGTATCTTTTCTTTTTATGTACACTGAGAGCATTCCTTGTGTGTTTAATCACACTTGGCCCAATAAAGCATTCATTCATTCATTCATTCAGTAACATCTGCCTGCAACTGCCAAATCAAGCATGCCCTTTTTCCTAGGAGATTGCTGTATCCATCCAGGTAGAAAAGTCAGAGATACTTTTCAAAACTTGTTAGAACAATTAATCAACAGAACAGCTTGCCTCCTGGAGTTGTGCATGCTCCATTACTAGAAGTTTTCAAAAATAGACTGGCCAACCATTTGACTGGGGTGGTATAAGTTCTCCTGCCTTGAGCAGAGAGTTGCCCTAGAAGACCTCTAAAGTTCCATCCAACCCTATGTTTCTATGTTCTATGATTAATGACAACTCAGTCCTGGGAAAGAGAGAAAGAGACTCAATTCTGTCTTGTTTCTGGTACTTGGCATAAGCAATGACAGGAAAAAAAAAACTGGCAAGCTTTCAAGATTCTATTATTGCACCCTATAGCAATAAAGTAGAGTTCCAGGAGTCCTTGCACTATTTGTTCCCTGGCCTGTCTACCTCAAAGAATCAGAAATAAGAAAACTTAAGTTCAATTGCAGGGTTTTCTTTTTTCTTTTAGGCTACAAAAAACTGAAGTTTACTGATTACTAAAAAAAATGACTTGAAGGGAAGATTTTTTTTTTTAAAAAAAATATTGTTTAAACTTTTAAATATATCAACTTAGGAAGGGATCCCCAACATTGGGCCATGGAACAGTATGGCCCATTAGAACCTAGTTGCACAAGCAGCAGGTAAATGAGCAAAGCTTCATTTGTGCATAAGTAGGATGTGCACAAAACCATCCCACCCCCAGTCCGGGGAAGACAATTTTTCTTTTAAAATCGGTCCCTGGTGCAAGAAAGGTTGGGGCCCGCTGCCCTCAGGAATCAATGGGAACACAACTTTGCTTTCACTCTTTGAAAAATCAGTTTTGAAACTGTTATCAGGAAGAACAGATACAAGCTTTCCAATTTATGCAAACTCTCTGAATTGCTCAGGCAAAAGATTAGAAGACAAAGAGAGCACCTAATCTCTTTAAAATTCCCTTTCAATTAGCTCATATTCCCTATAAGGTTATCTTAACATTCTGCATTGGGGGGGGGGGGGAATCCTTGGTGGGGTTTTTTTCTCTCTGGATGTGCCACACCATTTAGCAAAACCACGATGGATTTAACATGTTTTGGGTGTTTGGCAGCCTACATGCCAAATACAAGTCAAGAAAAGTGACAGTATTGTTTTTTGTAGTTACCCTTTTTGGAGCAACAAGCTATGATTCTGAAATGAAAATGAATGTAGTACATTTCAACAAGATTAAGTAATATGTACAGAATGTACACAAATGCCAAGTGCATCCTCGATTCACGGAATCTTCATGTTCAGCCCCAACAGGGCACAAGAGCAAGCAAACAGAGCAGAAATCACACAAACTTAGCAAATCAACCAGCATTGTACTTAGTACTTCTAAAATACAACAGCTGAGCAAGAAGTACAATCATGCATGCAGAACTTCATATTAACTGCCTGTAAAATAAAGGCTAGCACAACACAGATGCAGCTCATCTATCCATTTGTATGAAGTTCAACATAGTATTAAGAGAGGGGAGGGGGAGGAGGGAGGGAGGGAGGGAGAGAGAGAGAGAAAGAAAGAGAGAGAGAGATTGATTCCTAGGCAAGCTGCCAAGCATGTAGATAACTGCTTCTTTCCTCTCAACACTCCACTCCCACATTCCCCATCCAGTCAAAATCAACTGTAACAGGACTAGATTTGGCCGGAAAATATTTGAAAAAAAAAATACATACACCAATCCACAAAAGAACTCCAAACTTCCCTGAGCAGTTAGAACAATCCAGAGAATGCCATCCAGAGAGTGCCGTTGGAAACAACTAAGCTTTGTTTAATGTTTGGAACAAAAACGGTGTGTTTTGTTTCAACTTCAAAACCAAACTGTCAAAACAGTTTTGTTTCACAAATACAACACTTACAATAACCGTTTTGCATCAGAAATCTTTTGAAGATCCCTAGTTTAGGAGTTGCAGCTAATCTATCTATCAGATATAAGCATACATATTCTTTCATTGTTGTGGAGTTTGTGCAGTATAAATTACAACCCCTTTTTTTCTTAGCTTCTGAGTGCAACATCTTTCAATATTTTGTTTTTAACTGCTTTGAATGTAACAGCTAATTTTTACTGTATTCTATTTCAAAATTCAAATGTGAATGACTTAAGTTAATACTCTGCCAAGCATTTTGTTTGACTGTGTTACTTTTTTTTAGATACTAAAGGAAAAAAATACATAGTATTGTCTCTCCCAATTTTTTCCCAAAACTCTATGAGGAAGAGACAGGGACTGCCATGTCTCTTTTCTTTTAGATACTAAAGGAAAAATACATAGTATTGTCTCTCCCAATTTTTTTTCCCAAAACTCTATGAGGTGGGTTAACTTGAGAGACAGGGACTGCCATGTCTCTTTTCTTTTAGATACTAAAGGAAAAAAAATACATAGTATTGTCTCTCCCAGTTTTTTCCCCAAAACTCTATGAGGTAGGTTAACTTGAGAGACAGGGACTGCCATGTCTCTAAATGAACTTCCATGGCTGAGGGTGAATCTTTTTTGTCTTCAGTTCCATGGCTGAGCCTTTTTGGTCTTGGTCTAATGCTTCAAAATCACTCCATTGTGCTGGCTCTCCAGAGCTATCTGGAAAGTACCAAATTGTTAGAGGCTCTCTTTACTTACTCATAGTATTATTGTCTGTAAAGATGCCAGACTATTGCTCAGTATTCCAGTAATTCTACCTTCTGGGTCATAAGAGCACTGAACATTCAATTTTCCCCTTTTCCCATCCATACCTGGGTCTTGCTCATTGGTAGTGCTCATTTTGGTTATGTAAGCAATGATCCCCAGTTCAAATCTTAGGAACTAAGGAAATTATAGCACAAAAGTAGAATCTTTATGTTGCCAAGTGTTGCAGTGTCTTTTATAAGATAAAGAAAAAACAAATCTGAACTCAACATGCGATGTAATTGTTTTAGTCAGTGTGCTGCTAGATCCAAAGGTCTGGACTGGTATATACAGATCTAGATTATTTTTTTACTGTAATTCTGTTAAAATGAGGTACCTATTTATAATAAAGCTAGATCTAGAAACATATCCAGGTAAATACAGTATTCCTTCTTTCATTTCAGAATGCAGGTAATTCATATCCCCACCACATTTATTCTACTATATTGTTCCCTGGAGAACAGTTTTCAAATTTGTGGGCACAAAACATGCATCCAGTCACATCTCACAAAATATGTGTTGTTACCAACACTCTGGCCACTTACCAAGAGGCATCTCAGGGGGGAGGTAATGAGGCTCTTGAGCACTAACATGTACCCAGTCAAAATCATCATAGGGATCCTGATGATAATCACAGGGTCCCGGGCCATCTTCAAAGGTGCAGCCTCCTAAAAGAAAAAAATATGAAACCAATGCATAAGAAAAAGCAAATTATATAATTAGATGTACAGATTTTTTTTTAAAAAAAATAATACAGCTTTTTGGTCAAACTATAGTTTCCTTTAGTGAGCCACTGAAACAGAAAATCATCATTCGTCATTTCTTGTCAGCAAATTGGGGTAGCTCAGCCTCTTTTGATGTGGCTTTTCTCTCATTCACAAATTGTCTCTTTCAGCCTTAGCAAGAGAATGATTCTAGAATCTAGCGAGTGGCTGCTATTATCCAGAAAGGCTGCATGAAGTAATATTGGCATAATAGTGCCACAAAGAAGAAGAAAAAGAAGAACCCTTTGATGAAAAACTGAAATAGTAAAACTGCAAACAGTACAAGCAAATTCTGGTCTGAATTTGCCAGCCCTCAGACTGTGTTATGATAAAGTCAAGGTCAGTGTTGCTTTTAAAAATAACCATGTTGGACATGCCATATCAAGAATAAAATAACTTTTAGTACCGTGTTTCTCATATAATAAGGCTGGGTCTTAATTTTTTTGAGCCCGAAAAATGGCTAGGCCATCTTTTCGGGGTGACTTAATTTCCCCCTTGCATCTTTGGGCGGGCGGCAACGGCTTGGATGTTGACTTCAGCATTGGTGGGGCACTTTGTATCGGGGTCAACGCGGGCAGCACCATATCCGGGTGTGCAACAAAAGTACTTCCTAACGGCAAGCCCCCACCATTCCCCCATTTCGCATGTTTTAATATAGGCCTTAATTTGGGGGGAGGAGCTTAATTTCATTTCATGCCTATAAAACATGCTGGAACTTCCTATTGGGGGAGGCCATATTGTTGGAGAAACAGGGTAGTCCTCAACCTACAACCACAACTGAGCCCAAAATTTTGTTGCTCAGTGAGACATTTGTCAAGTGAGCTTTGCCCCATTTTACAACCTTTCTTGTCATAATTGTTAAGTGAATCACTGCAGCTGTCATGGTTCTTAAGTAAATCTGGCTTCCCCATTGACTTTGCTTGTCAGAAGATCGCAAAAAGGCATCACATGACCCCAGGACACTGCAACCATCATAAATATGAGTCGGTCGCCAAATGCCTGAATTTTGATCATGTGACTATGGGGACGCTGCAATGATCGTAGGTGTAAAAAACTTTTACTTTTTTTTAGTGCCACTGTAACTTCAAACGGTCACTAAATGAACTTTTATAAGTCGAGAACTACCTGAATGGGGGAATAGTTACAATCCCAGTTTGTGCTCAAAAACATTGAAGGTCTCAGCACAAGAAGCGTTTCATAGGCAAGAAATAATAATAGGCAAACGCAAGTGGCTAACTCATGAGATATTAGAATTCTGCCAAGAGGAATATAGTGGCAGAGTGATATAGTTGTCAATGTTTTATGATTGTCAGAATTGACAATTATCACAAAGATTATATATGTATATATACAAACCCAAACACTAAGACTTTTCCAAGAAAACAGTAATATCAATAAAAAGCTAGGTCTGCACCACAAATGCTATCTTGTAGAGTCGCTTGTACAGTCCATCAACAATAATAGAAATACACATTTCCATCCCCATTTTTTTTAAAGTCTAAGAACTTTATAATCTATTAACCAGTGCTGCAAAAATTATCTAACAAGCTATTAGAAATCATAAGCTGAGCCAACAAAAGTTGAAATGTATCTGAATAGCTATTTAAAGAAGAGTATGAAATGGAGATGCACGACATAAACAGATAACAAATTAAGGATAACATGCCATCTATCCAATTCTTAGTACTGAATCTAACATGCCATTCAGCAAAACTGCAAAGAAATACAGAATGGCATACACATTAGTGTATTACTACAAACCTCATTTAATGCTTTTGAGAAGTCTCAATCAATCATAAAGGAAGACACTGTACACATTAATAGAAATATCTTTAATGAGTCCATATTGTCAAGGCAGCATAACTTCCACAGAAATGTAAAACCAGAAGAGACTTGGTTTGGAGAAAAACAAACCAATAGCTTCACTTGGATCCTAGTGGTCATTTTCAATTATTTAAGAATTAATAAATAATGAAGGAAAAAGAACTTGAATAAACTGAATTGAATGAATGAAATGAAAATCTGAATTTGGGATTAATTCTATTATTAATTCTATTAGTCTTCCCCAACCTGGTCTCTTTTAGATGTATTAAGTACAGCTTTTTAATCCCTAACTTTCTGGACCAACAGCTTTATTGGATATTTCTACCCAAGGCATTTGGAAAAAACTGATACAGAAGTTGAAGATAAGGAATTATGTTGGTCTTCTTAACAAGCTGCTTTCTGCCATACTGGAAATGATGTGGATCAAGTACAAACAATATGTTGAAAAAGAATGTAGCTTGAAGGACAATGCATCTCAATCATATAAATTTTGCAGGAACTGTTGTGGTCTCAGCCAACATCCTTGTATCATCTGCTGAAAATTCTTATGAAAAGAATGATAAGAAAAGATAATATGTGATAATATCAAAGAAAAGGGCTGCCTGTGAACATGTACTCTGATCTTCTATATCCAGTGGTGTTTATAAACTGTAGGCTCAAAACTAGGTTTTTAAACAAATTACAGATGAAAGGGCCAAAGCAGAATGATGTATAATGTTACATTAGCAAAATTGGGTTCTTAATTTGTGACATCAAACAAAATGTTAGAAATGCTTTGGTGTATGATAATTTGGTTTTATGACAAATGCTAATTATTTACTAATCCTATTTAAATATTTTTTGTAAATGATTGAGGATGACTACGCTGAGTGACTGAAATGTATGATATAAAACCCATTTTTGGTGACTCTTACTTGCCAATACCAACTCACATATATATTCACATAGTTTGCATACAGAGGCTGCAATACAAGACAAAGTGAGGCACTGGTTTTACTTGTCATGAGATTATCCCTGCAATTACAATACCCTTGTGAATTTCTCTTGAAAAAGTGAAGAATATGCAAGGATGTGAGGGAAAAACTAAATAAACCAGTCAACATAGGAAGAGGGCAGAACAAAACAGCACAGTAGTCCTTTTCTTTTCTCCAGGACTACTGGTTAATTGTTTTTAATAGGGCTATTATACCATAACAATTCTATGTTTCTTTTCTACACTTCACATTTAAGTTTTCAGTTCAAACAAACATATCCATGGGGAAGCAGAAAAAGGGAATCATACATTTCACAATGTTTTTGACTACAGTAGCTGTTATTTTGGAGACTAGAGCAGGGGTGTCAAACTCAAAGCCCACTGACCAAATGTGGCCCATGGGGTGCTTCAATATGGCCCGTGGGACTGGCCTGGAAATAGCAAAGGACCGGCCCACAGTGCCTTTAGCGGCCAAAATGGGTGTGTGTGCCCCATTTGATACATCCCTTCTCGCCCTCCCCCAGCCAGCCTTTGGAGAAGTGCAATACTGATCTGGCCCTCGAAGAAATCCACTTTGACACCCCTAGACTAGAAGATAGGAACAGCATAACACAAGTACAGAGAAGATTGATAAAGAAAAATGTTTGTTGCTGGGGTTAAAATAAGGAGTCCTTGGTTTATCTTGGTTGTTTTCTTGCAGACTTTTCATTATCCAAACTAGCTAACTTCATCAGGGCTTGTAAGGGTTAATTCAACAAGTAAGAAAAGAACAGGACCACTCCTACTACCACTGACAGGGCAAGCCACCTGAATATAAACCAAGAGCAAACCCCATTCCTGATGATGTTACCTAGTGTGGATAGCAAAATGTCTGTCAGAAAACCATCAAGCTCAAAGAGCATCAAGAACCCTTCACAGAGAGGATCTTCAAAGTGCTAAAATTGTTGCATGGCAATTTTCCTGCTTTCAGCCTGGAAAACAGAATCAAAGCCCAAATTGTATCTCTACTAATCAGACTTTTAGATTTACAGAACTTTTCAATAAAAAGGACAGGAAAAAGGAATATGAATATCCTAGAACAGGGGTATCAAACTCAAGGACCGGAGGCCAGATTTGGCCTATGGGGTGCTAAGATCTGGCCCACAGGGCTGCCCAGGAAACAGGAAAAGACCAGCCCACAAAGCTTGCCAGCAAAAACAGAAGGCCCGCAGCGCTCCTGAGCTCTGCTTTCACTGGCAGAGGATTGCAAGCGGCCACCACAGCCTAAAATGGAGCTTGAGAGGGCCGTGGACAGCCCTCCCAAGCTCTGTTTTCACTAGTAGAGGGTTGCAGAAGGCCGTCGCAGCCAAAAACGAAGCTTGACAGCACCCCAGACATGAGTGATGTTGAGCTGGCCATGCCCATCCTTGGCCATGCCCACCCCAGATCCCCAAGGTCAAACGCAACCCTGATGCGGCCCTCAATGAAATCGAGTTTGACATCCCTGCCCTAGAATATTACCATACAAAAAATAAACTTTTTGAAAATGTTTAAAATATTTTTTGTTTAGCTTTAGAAAACTCTTAATAAAACAAGAAATTAAGATAATACATCTTATTTATTTTCTTTAATTTACTAATCAAATGGTTTTGGTTACTACAATGTTATTCTAGATACATTGCTGAAGGGCATTATGATCTTTTAAAGACACGTGGCATAATATAGTTACGAAGGGCAAAAAAAGCAATCATCATCCTACAGTCAATTTCCCTTATTCTAATGCATAATTGTGCAGTTAGTTCATTAAAGGATTTCTTTTTGAAAATGCTTTTGTTTGTTTCTTTATGCTTAAATGGAAAGGCAGACCTATCAATTTATTTATTAACATTAGGGCAATTACAGAAAGATTGTTCTGCATCAAAGCTATGTTTATACCTATAGTGGCCTGGACTGGCCATTTTTGCAGCAGCAGGTTCATTAGTTGGTAATAGATTGCCAGGGTTGTAGTCCAGAAAATCTAAAGGGCACCAGAACCTGTATCTTAGTTGGAGATACAGTTGGAGAACAAACTCTAATTAATTCCATAATCTACTAGACTGTTGCAACATGATTAATAATCAATTTGGTATTGATTGTTTGGGAGACTCTACTGTTATTCTAATAGTTGTTTTTTTTTTAAAAAAATAGTATCTTTAATTTTTTGCATGTGTACTAAAGAAATTATCACAAGAAACCCACTTTTGTTTCAAGCAGTTCATTTAAGGAAGACTCAAGTTTGGGCTTTCTCACTACTGCTACTTTTGAAATGCACAATCCTACCTAATCTAACATTTTTGAATTATTAGTGCCTTCAAAAAAAATTTTTTTCCATTGAGTGTTCTAATAATGATTTCAATTGATTTGGGGATTTTCAGGGAGGTTTTTTTATATATATACAGTATATTGCATGTTTGATTCTTGGTAATCCGTAAGCAGGTGGATGATTGCTATGAGCAATTTTCAGCAATCTTTGCTAATTTATCTGCAATCTTTGCTAATTTACCTCAACTTCCAGTGTTAGGACAAAATCATGGAAAAATACTTGAAAGCTTTTCTGTGCAGAAGGTGAATGACTTTTCCCTGAAATTAATGTGCACGAAACTGGCTACCCGCATAGCTAATTCCACTGATGCACTCTATGTACTACTGAATCCCTAGAAACTACTGAAAAAGATAGAAGGAAATCTCAGATTTCAATGCTTGTGTTATTAAATTAGATTACACCTCAGCATGAACATGTCAGATTATCTATTTCAGGACTTTTCAAATAGTGCTCCATGGAGCCCTAAGATTTTCTTAGAATTTGACAAAAGGGGAAAAATCATTAAAACATAGCCAACTTTCTATCAGTAGAATGTTGCCTCTTGATGAGGAGTTACAATATTTTTATTTTTCAACTAACAAATTCCATAGCCTGAAAAAGTTTAAAAATTCCTAATGTATTATATAATAATTCAAGTTGCTTTATGTTTCTGTTTGGTTATATGAATTTCTCAAGAGATTGCCCAAGTTATTAAATTACTTTAAGTATTTGTATGTCGGATAGACTTTATTTCTGCAACAGATAAGACATGCAGCAAGTTTAACAAAATAAGAAAAAAATGATAAATGAAAACTGATCCATCCTGAAAAAAGCACCACTTTGGGAAAAAAATAGGAAGAACATTGCACAGAAATATATTAATAATGCTAACTGTAGGAAAAGGAATGGCAAAACTTGTAGATGGAGTTAAAAGAGGAATCAGTCTAGAATCCCTTACATAGCCACAAACAAAGTCCAACACTCCTTGAAACCTGTTGACTCTTATCTAACCCAAAACAGGTGCTAACCATTAGTTGAGAATGATCTGTGCATAGGCATGATTAGCAATAAGTCACTTTAACTGGATCTTCAGATGTGGATGCCTAACAGTTTTTGTGCCTGACTGCTACTCCTTTTAAGAAAACTAGGCTTTTTAAAATCTACCCACAAAACTTCAAATGAAGGATGACACACTTGGTGCAATGTGGAAAATATGGAAGAAACATTTCTTCAGTTAACTGCTTATTATAGAATCCCAAACAGTGAAACCAGCACTCTGAATTATATTTAAGTGCTGAATGAAAGGTACCTTGGAACTAAACTATTGATTGGCCATATTTTTAGAAATTTGGTCGTTATGTGTGGAGACACCAATCATTTCAAAACTGTCTTTGTGGTTATTCTACATTCATAATATATAACGACTTCATCTAATCCAGTGGTGGGATTCCAAAAATTTTACTACCAGTTCTGTGGGTGTGGCTTGGTGGGCATGGCATGGCTTTGTGGGTGTGGAAAGGGACGGATACTGCAAAATCTCCATTCCCTCCCCACTCCTGGAGGAAGGATACTGCAAAATCCCATTTCCTCCCCACCCCACTAACCTGCTTTCCAGCTCTGTTCTCCTGTGCAGGGCAACAAAAGAAGACCCAGCTGATCAGCTGTGACTCGGGAGGCAGAGAATAGATGGGGGCAGGGCCAGTCAGAGGTGGTATTTGCCAGTTCCCCGAACTACTCAAAATTTCCACTGCCGGTTCTCCAGAACTGGTCAGAACCTGCTGAATACCACCTCTGATCTAATCATATTAAGAGAAGGAACACTGGGAGCAAGGCTGGTTGCAAGGCTACAATAGAAAGGGGCATTTGTTGCAATGACCATTATATACAAATCATTAAACCTGGCCGCAATGTATGAGTCTGGTCCTTCACAAAGTACACTATTCTGTCCATAGAAGGTATCTAACTAAAATTAGAGTTCTATTTACAACCATAAAATACCACTTTATCTGACAATTTGACAGTTAACTTGCTCTCATTATCCTACTCTACATTCCAGAGGCTGTTTCAGAAATTTCATTGACAGCATTTACATCCAACTCCCACAGACCTTCATAGGCAAATCAAAAAGAGTTGCACAGGAAATATCAAGGATCACTGTTGGAAAGTTAATTTGATGCATCTAAACTAGTGAAGAAATAGCTCTTGCAGAAAGAAAGATGACTTTTTTTCTCATTATTATTCATTAAAGAAGAGTACCCTAAAGTACCAAAAATGGATACAGCTTGTCACTAAATATGCGCAATTCCTACATGCTGCCTCAGATTATGGAGCTGCAATACTGGCTTATATCAATAACTTTATTAAATTGTTCCTATCAAAAAGAATGCACATAAAAGAAAAACATACAAGATCCAACAAACAAAAGACAATAAACATAAAAAATTATGAAAAATCTTAACCCTGATTTATCACATATTTGTGTTACATTTATGTTTTACCAACCAAACATAAATTTATGTTTTACCAACCCGACTGCCTTCGAAGGCCCTGGGATTGGAGCTGAAAGGAGAAAATGGAAGCAGTATGCTCCATCCCATAATTGACCAGGTTGCCCTGAAAGACTGGTCCCACTGGAGAAAAAAACACTCTAATACCAATAGAGCAAAGTTGTTGGGAAGATGGGGGTTAAAGTTTAAGGCCAACAACTGTAAATTTCAATTCCATCCAAATGAAGAAACATACATAAAAAATGAATAAATCCCAATCAACCTTAAGAAGGATTCATCCCCTTTTCCGTAATTTCTCTTGATACCATACACCAAGTAGCATTTATTTTACAAAATATGTTAATATTGAAAATAATGCTGGCCCATAGTTGTTGTTGCCAAACCTGATTAATTTTTACTTTCTTTATGTAAAAGAAGCATATAGAGCTATCAGCTTCATAAAAAAACTTACATTTTGTATGTTGTGTGGTAAAACACTGGAAAATTGTTCCATAGAGAGTCTCCACTAGGGTCACCGCCAAGATTTTCACTTCTTATGAGATCAATCACAGTGTTGCTTCCCATCATAATATTTGCTTCCCACACAGATTATTCCAATAAAATGTCTTTATTTTAGCATGGATCTTAACACTTTCGGATGTGGCACTTTCTTGCTCAAATGTTGCATTAAGATCTATCCATCTTTTGAGATCTTAGTCTGACTTTTGAAATCTTCTTCCCATCATCTTGTTCTCAAGTTTGTCCGATGGTGTAATAAAGTATCCTATTATACAAATAGACTGCTTCATCGGACCAGGGTAGAATACAATCTATGAAACGTTGAAATTTTTGAAGTAAGGCACAATTGCATGCAGAAACAGCAGCTATAGTTGATGCAATATTCGCTAGTCCAGCTTCTCTTGTTTCAGGTAATTTATCTGTTTTGTGGCCTTTTTGTAAAACAAGCTCATTAGCATCCCAATCTAATCAAGATATGAAATTGCATTCAGAATCACCCTAAGAACATAGGGCTCTTTTAACTGAGTTTGGTAATCTCAATTATCAAGTTGAAGCAAGTTTCCTGATATTTCAGAAAAATGAAGATAAAATGATTAAAAAAAACATTTATCAAAGGAAAGCATCTTGCCCTCATATTTTGCGATGATACATGCTAAATGGCATTAACCAGTCAGTGCCATAATTTTCTTTCTTTTTTTTCTGCAGATTTTTTTTTTCCTGCAGAAGTGTCAGGACTCCATTATTCTTCCCAATAAGGTACTGCCTGAGTCAAAAGCCATATAATTCTTTAGGATGATTCCTGAATCAGGAATATTTTTTCAATGATTTTCAACCTATTTTCAGCAACTGCACTGTTTAGTGTGGTGTATCTAATTTCTAACTGACTGCTGAGAATCTTTAAGACAAAAAAATAAAAAATAAAATAAAAGCATGTTGCCTTGTCAGCAACTCTCTACATTCAATGAAAAAAATATTTTTAAAGCATTAGTACTTCTGTTATATTCATTTTTAGACTGCATTTATGCTTTCATTTCCGATGTAGTGGATAAGGTGACTGACTTTTATGCATTTTCATTTGTATTTCCCAGCAGTTTTATTGTCTGGAAATATTCTTCCTATCTGTTTACTGAAATATGATTCACTGTGCTGCAATAAAAATATTTGAAAAAAACAAAACAAAAATAGTTCTGCTTTCCATGTCCAATCATTTGTCAGGCTATGCATAGTTGACAAAGATCTCATCAAGATTTGATGGGATTTTAAATGCTTTTGCCTTATTGGATTTGTCCTAAACTTCATATTAAGTGCATACAGGTAGACCTCGCTGAACAACATCTCCGTTTAATGACTGTCTGAAGATATAATGATAATGGAAAAGTAATTTGATGATCAGTTTTCACATTTACAATTGTCTGTGCCCACCAGATCACATGTTTGCCATTTTGGGTAGAGCAGCTAGCAACTTCCCAGTGGACTACAAAGCTTTGCAAAGGTCCTACATGAGAACCAGTATTGTGTGCTTGTTTTGTTGCTGTCTTTTAAGGCAGAGGTGTGCTATGATGCAACCCAAAGAGTTTCTTAATAGCAATATCTTCATCACGTAGCTCTGTCTTGAATTTGTTAGCCAAGTTGTTAAGGAATCCTACTGCTTCCTAATTCAAAATGTAGCTGCCACTAGGAATTCCTCAAGGTTCTTTACAGTATATTCATCTTCTGAGAATACCATGGTGGCTTAGATAAGATTAGTCTTTGTTGCAATTCCCTGAAATTCAGGGATACACCAATGGTTAAGAAGCACAAGATACCTGAAGGTACATTGCAGTCTTCTTCCTGGGCATCCAATTTGATATTCTATATATCTCGCGGGAAATTTGACAATGAGTATCTGAAAGTGATATTTTGAGCTACCTGGAAAAGTTTTCGTTCTACTGCCATTACATGATATAAAACAGGCGACTAGCCTCTGTTAAGCCCCAAATGAGTCTCCATAGACCTCTTTTTTAGGATGCTACTTTCCATAAGGTTTGGAAATGTCCCTCTGTAAGCCTACATTTTAAAACAACACAGACAAGCATCCCTCCCCAGCAGCCTCTAATGATTAGCTGAGAAGGGTAAAAAAGTATCATTCCAATTTTGGAAATAATGTCTCTTGGCCTCAGGGTTAGAGCTATCAAGAAGCTGCTGAGATACAGAATACTAAAATGTAAAATGTCAGCTAAAAATGCGATGAATAAAAAGCTAAGGGATCGACTCAGACAACCTCATATACTTACCTCTGCCTTGGGACAGTTAGAGCTTTTTTGTCATTTGTCTTTAGTTGAAAGGGAAATTGAATTTTTTTAAAAAGATATTTGTACAGCTATGAGATAGTTACTTAAAGGTTAGATAAAAGTAAGTTGAGATAGCTCACAGAATAACATGAAAATAAGCCCTTTTTGCCTTCTGAAATAAACAGCTATTATGAGAACTGTTTTATTGCCAAGTGCCAGGAGAAAAATAGGCAAATGTAGTCTGTTAAATATATAAACATATGTAGAAAGCCAGCAGAACTGGGGAAATGTGTATATGGGTGAATGAAGTCTGCATTTTTTTAAACAATGATGCCTACTTATTTAGTTCTTCTAAATGGCTGCCTGCTACATCTCCCTCGCACAAACAGGCATGCCTATCTGAACATGTAAAAAAGCATACCTATTTCAAAAGCACATTAAATCCACTGTTGCATATGATGTCATGAAAAGCCAAGTGCATAATGAAAACCTTCAAAGACAAAGTCTTGAAGCTAACCTCTTTATAGCTATAGCACTTACTTATATGCCGCTTCCCAGTGCTTTTACAGCCCTAAGTAGTTTACACAGTCAGCTTATTGCCCCCAACAATTTGGGTCCTTGTTTTACTCACCTCGGAAGGATGGAAGGCTGAGTCAACCTTGAGCCTGGTGAGAGTTGAGTTGCCAAATTGCAGGCAGCCAGCAGTCAGCAGAAGTAATCTGAAATACTGAACCACTGCGCCATGGTGGTTCATGTAGTTGATATAAAGACCTCAGGTTACTTAAGGAACCATCTCCCCCACTGGGACTGGCCAGCCCCACCAATGCCAGCAAAAGAGGCTTGCTGCAGGCTCCATTGGTCAAGAAAATTCCAGCTGGCAGGGTCTAGGAGAAGACCCTTTTCTGTCATGGCTCCTGTCGTCATACCGCCGGAAGTAAGATCCACACTGACCCTCCTGACTTTCCATAAGGGCATTAAAGACCTGGCTTTGTCAGCTGGTTTGGGGCCCCAATGGGGGATATCATGCTGGAGTTCAGGGATAGGTTCAGGGAAAGTCCCACCTCTCCCCATGAATCCTGCTCCCTCCCTCCCCATTTTTTAACTGTAATTTTACTTTTGATTGAAACTCTATTTTATTGTTTTTTAGGATATTTATGTTTTGCAGTTATATAGCTTTTAACTTTTTAATTCGCCAGTCACCTTGAGACAAGATGGCCAGCAAATCAATCAATCAAACAAACAACAAATAAATCAATAATCTGTCCTCCATAAAGTAATGAAATGTAATATTTCCAAAATGGCAGGCTTACCATTTGTCCTTTATTATACAGGATACTATCCTGATAAAATTAGAAATGTTTGTATAATTTAATACCAGGTAACACTTTTCCCAATCAGAGGAATGTTTCACAGCAGAGCATGAAAAGAAAAGAAACAGTAGCAAAGGTAAATTTTAGCTCTATAATCAGTTGTCATAATTCAATTTTCAGTATTAATGCTAGTTGTCCATTTGCTAATTAGCATCTATGTAAGATGGTATTTGTTCCAGTCTATCCAGTCATAGCCATAGAAGATTTCAATGCAATGCACTGCTGTTGTCTCTGCATTTCTTTCTTTCTAACATATGCAAAAAGTAGCTAAAAAGCCACGCTGTCTCATTTAGTTAACTGTTATTAAGCCAATTTAGACATATTTATCAACTCAGTGCAAACCAAGTTCTCTGAGTTTGTAAAATTACACACGAACATCTACATACCCAATTTGGTTCACACTGGCAGGTTAGGCATAATTTAACCAATTAACAATGGTTATTTGTATATTAAAAGTTTGGCATTGGTAATCAAATAAGAAAAGGACTGTACTTTTGTGATAAAGATTTATCTAAGGCAGTTGTAGAAAAAGTGGCGTATGAATAAAACAGACCCTTCATTCACAGTTTACTCTCTTAGGATCACTTTTTACTGTCTAGACATGATAAGGTGCATAATTTTGGCAATATGCTTCAGAAACTATATGGATCCAGTCTTCTATTATGCACAAGAAACATCTGTGATCATGATGTAGATTGCATAATGATGGCCCATGTCTACTAATTCTGCCATTCGTAACACGTGGAATTCAGACAACTGTATGTAAACTTAACACAAAATGTAGTACTGTGAATCTTTTTGTCGAATAGCATATTTTATTTCATTTTTTTGTCCTTTGTGAAGTAAGAAAACCAGAAAACATTTAAGTAGAATCTAGTTTTGTTTTGAACTATGACGCTGTAGCTGACTTCAATACAGGATATTTCCTAGAAAAGCAAAAAAAACCACCATGTTACTTAAAATGATTTCTGGTAGTTATGAGAATGATCAATTACAATAATCATCTTGTTATTGTTTTCTTCGCAAGGTTTTTCAAAAGTGGTTTGCCACTGCCTCTTTCCTAGGGCTGAGGGAAAATGAATACCCGAAGGTCAGCCAGCTGACTTTGTGCTGGACTAGAACTCCTGGTTTCCCAATTTCTAGCCTGATGCTCTAATCACTATACCAAACTGTCTCTCACAATAATCATGCCTTGGTATACAATTTAATTTATTATGTATTTTAATAAATTATATATCATCTGTTATACTAAAAAACCAAAAACAAATTGGGAGGCCTCAAAATACTTTTAATACAATGAAATTGTAAAGTATGGTAAAATGAAGTAATAATATATCTCAGCAAACATTCAAGATTCAATATTTCAGTAATAGCAATAGCACTTAGACCCGTGTTGGCGAACCTATGCCACATGTGCCAGTAGTGGCATGCAGAGCCATTTCCCCAGCACACGAGAGGTCGCCCGAAAGAGCCCCACTGTACAAGCGCACATGCGCCGCCGCTCGACAGCTGATTGTCAGGTATCTGGCGCACATGCGCAGGGGGAGGACGGTGTGTGTGCGGGAGATGCGTGTGCATGTGCAGGGATACGCTGTGCATGAGGGGATCGCACGCACATGCGCAGATGTGTGCCATGTGAGGGGGAATCACACGTGCATGCGCAGACATGTGGCACACAAGGGGGAACCATGTGTGCATGCACAGATGTGCAGCACATGAGGGGAGGTCATGCATGCATCCGCAGGGGGCGTGAGGGGACCAGCATGTGTTGCCTTTTGGGTGCTGGTATGCTAGCGCATACAAGCAAGTATGCACGCAATTATCAGCATGGGAGCCAAAAAAAGTTAGCCACCACTGACTTAAATTTATATACCGCTTTATAGTGCTTTACAGCCCTCTCAAAGCAGTTTACAGAGTCACTGTATTTCAGTAATCCTTCTCGCTTGACCCTGGTTCACAAGACACTAGGTCTATAGGTAAAGATAGTCCTCAACTTAGAACCACAACTGGGACTGGATTTGCAGTCAGAAGTTGTTATGCTCCTAAGTCTAGGGTCATTAAGCAAACACTGCAATCCTAAGTATGAATTTATTCTTCTGAATTTAAAAAAAATATTACCAACTATAGTCATGTGACTGTAGGGAACTGTAACATGTTGTAAAGCTGTTAGCTGCCAAGCACTCAAAATGTAGTCATGTGACCACGATGTGTGTGTGTGTGTGTGTGTGTGTGTGTGTGTGTGAGAGAGAGAGAGAGAGAGAGAGAGAGATTTTATGATGGCCAGAAGTGCTTTATTGGCTGTAAAGCACCCATTCAGGGCCTGTTTGTAGTTTAGAACAGTCATTAAGTGAACAGTCATAAATTGAGGATTACCTGCAGTTTGGTTTGAGTTTAGTATCTTGTACATACTCAATTATGCTTGTTTGGGATGTCAGTATACCTTCAGTATACAATCTCATATACTTGTCTTCCCAGCTTTAAATTTTTAGTCATGATCTGCTTAGCTGTGATGGGGGCGGGGGGGGGGGAGGGGAACTGAGTTACACAACACACAAAAATGTGACTGAAGCTGAAAGACACATATTCACATGGGCCAATACTTAGAACGTGACAAAGAATTCAAACTAACCCAGGCCTGCGTTTATACAACATACCGTTTTTCTATACAGAATATTAAGCATCCTGGATGCAATTACTCCTCTGACAGGCTTGTAAAAATATCCTGCCCATATAAGTTAATAGTTCATAATTCATATTGATAGTTCTGTGCAAACAATAGACATGTATGTTGCTTAGCAATGCTTAAGAGCCTTCTATCTTAAATCACTGAGCTTGTGAGTGAAAAACGAACGGGGCTGTTTTATAGCCAAATTTGCACTTTCAAGTTTGAAAGTAGAACATTTACTAGACACATTAGAAGTAAATGAAGGTTTTAATCTTACAGGGCTGTCACTTTCAGTCCATACAAAGAACTGAAGAAACTATCCATTTCTGATGTGGAACAAAGCATTTAATCTTTTTAAATGCACACATGATTTCTACTGGCCAAGAGAAACTGTTTTCCTGGAAGTTTAAAACGGCTGTAATCAAACAATAACTTCATTATTATGAGATTCTTATTCTGAAGGCAGCCATGTACATCCCTGCCATGTAAATAGTGAGGTCATACTACTCTATATGGATCTTGTTCTTCCCTAGGATCTCAGATATACTGTTTTAAACGTGGCAAACGTGGTAGAACTGCATGGAGTCATCACAATTGATGTGCTTCATGAAAATTCATAAGGCAAGTTTAACTTTGAGAAAACTCAGAAAGAGTTCTCTGTTGTGAATATTAGAATGGACACTGCTGAATGGAAGCATGTGTTTATGGAATGGAAATTGATCATGGGCCACGAAGCAAGGCATGCATTTGGACCTTCTTCAGAGTTTCTGGAACAAAATGATTGTTCTAATTATTTATACTATTCTGCAAGTACAAAGGAATTTGTGTCCTGCATTTGAAGGAAGTGACAAAGCTGAAGCTGAATGAATTTCTTTTTAATGGTTTAGTGTAAGGTTTGAAAGCTTTGGGGGGCTGTTGGATACATTTGTAGCATTGAAGGTAAAGGGTTTATTTATTTGATTTCTACTACATTTTGTTATGTTTAAGATAAAAAGTTGTTTGTTTGTTTGACTTTTTATAGCTGCCCAATTCCAAATGTTGCCCATTTCAAAAGAATTCTAGGAACCATATTCAAATAATGGTCCAAACGGCAAGACATACTTTTTCACACAAATGGCTGACAAAATGGGCATGGCCAATACAATATTTACAGGATGGTGAATTGCTCTAGCTCTCCATCAATTACAACCATCAATACACCAACTTCCAGATGCCCTTTTAATCAGTTAATCAAACTTCAAAACAAACATTGGGCTACAGTTTCCTACAAATATTTTACTAAGAGACTCTTGAGTCCAGAGACATTTTGTACACAAACACAATACCAGGGATTTATAACCTGTAAGAATGCCAACAGCTATTTATTTATTTGTTTACATGATTTTACCGAGATGGATACCACAAGAATGTCTAGAAAAAAAATATTGAAAAAACACACCTTATTTATGAAAAACTTTCATGATCATTACGTTTTTAAAAAAAGCAAATGACAGTTCTTTCAAAAGGTGAATCCAAACAGAAGATTAACAATACTTTGCTGCATGCACCTAGATTGCAATCACATGACCGTAGGCCAGGATAACTATGATGGACTCAACTATGAGGACTTATTGTAAGTAACTTTGAACAGTCGTTGAATGAGAGGACACTAAACAAGGACTACCTGTATAATATTCAACACAAATGTTTATGGTGGCAGAGCAAAGTGGCTTCCAGTGAACTCATACTATACATGCAAAGGCTTCTCTCTTACAGATCTTCATCCTTATCATCATCATAATTATGACACCAACTATCATTCAAAGAACATCAGCTAGATAAGGCAAACATGGAAGATAATATAGTGTGACCTGTATAACAAATGCCTAACAAGTTATGTTATGTAGGTTTAATTTATAGAGTGATAATTAATGCAAAAATGCTGATCTATACAATATCCAAAGAAAACAACTACTACTGAAAGAACCCCCACAAATGTTATATTCTTCATTTATTTATTTTTATTTATTCATAGTCACCCAATTCAACAAAGTGACTCTGAGCAGCTTTAGAGTTCATTCATACTTATATATCTGTGATAAATCCTTTAAGAAAATTCTGAAATAATCCAAACATTCTTTATCCTCGAATACAAATTCACAAAGAATCAAATCCATCTTGTTTTTCCTGCCACACACAGTAGCTACAACAGTTCCAATAATACTTAATACAGTTTGATCTTGCAATCTAAATACATATATTTACAACTAGAATGCTTCTATGTAAATCATCACCACTAGGTTTAATTGAGATATTCTGAGAAGTATTATTGCCTTAATTTAAAAAAATAAAAAAAGAATCCAGTTACACTGAGATCTAGCCATCTATGTCACCAATCCAATCACCAGTCTTTTGGAATGCAACCCCGCAGGAATTTTCAGTAGCCGAAACACAGATAGCAAAAAGTGGGAAAGAAGTAAATGAAATTCAAGTCAACCTTCTGCGTATGGCACTGACTTTGCATGTTATCGAATAACAAGCAGACACAGTCTGGATCATTTAGGGGTAATACTACTTCTTGTATTCTAAGACACAAATATAAAATATCATAGCATAGCTCCCTATTCTTATAACTGTCTAGTTTACCTACTGTAAGCATATATAGTACATGTTTCAACCTCTCATGATAAGTGAATATATTATTATAGATATTTGCTCTATTCTCTAATCTGTTACTTTTAAGAATCACCACATGCATAAAAAGAATAAATGTCTTTTACAATGTTTTCATAATTTTTTTAATGATAAGATCCATCAATATCAGTTACTTATGGTTAAATAAAATTAAGAACAGCAGAAAAAAATGGTAGATTAAATCTTTGGGATCAATTTGGGCATTGTTGTATGCTTATGGAAGCTTATGGAAGGTCTACTAGATGTTGCCTCATACCACTTTGAGTAGTTTGGAGAACCAGCAAATACCACCTCTGACTGGAGATTTTACAGTATCCTTCCCCTGCCACGCCCACCAAGCCACACCCACAGAACTGGTAGTAAAAGAAATTGAATCCCACCAGTGTCTCATACCAAATCATATTGGATCTCAAAGAGCTTCTCCTGTACTGGATGATCCCGAAGGATCCTGCGAGCTGTACAGTTTGAATGTGTTAGGTTAGAGAAGATTCAGGGAGTCTAGTCAGAAACTATTTTTTCATTCTGTCAAATATAATCTACTTAAGCAATGAAAAATATAGCACTGCCATTGGATTTCTACTAAGGTTGTGTTTTAAAATTAAGTGTGACTGTATTTGTACACTGTAAGAATGCATAATTAATAGAAGTCTTACTGATCAGAGTTATAAATCAACCAGAGGTGGTATTCAGCAGGTTCTGACCAGTTCTGGAGAACCGGTAGCAGAAATTTTGAGTAGTTCGGAGAACCGGTAGTGGAAATTTTGAGTAGTTCAGAATACCACCTCTGACTGACCCCGCCCCATCTATTCTCTGCCTTCCGAGTACCAGCTGATCAGCTGGGTCTTCTCCTGTTGCACAGGAGAACGGAGCTGGAAAGCAGGTTAGTGGGGTGGGGAGGGAATTGGGATTTTACAGTAATCTTCCCCTGCCACGCCCACCAAGCCAATCCATACCCACCAAGCCACACCCACAGAACCGGTAGTAAAAAATTTGAATCTCACCACTGAAATCAACTACTACAGAATGCATGGAAGTTAGTTGTTTATTCTGAAACTGCTGAAGCTAACTCATGAGGGGAAAATAAATTGGAGCTGGAGAAGTACAGGATGCAACCCCTTAATTCAATCATTGACAAATTTATTTATAAGGCACTAAGTTTAATAATTAGGAAAAGAGATCCATTATCGCAGCAACCATTAGATAATAATCAGTAACCTTAATGATAAAATTGATGGAAAAAATGTACAAAATACAAAACACAATAATAACCAAAAGTACAGATTAATTAGGAATTTTTTTAAAAACTCCATAATTACTATTTATTTTTTTAAAAAAATCCTACATGCCATAATGGCACAAGGGAGACGAGAACAGATGCATAGAAAAGCATAATTCCAGTAAGAATATACTTAAAACCAAAAAATCTGTTGTTAATGTTAATATTTCATCAAGATTTAAGAATCTTACACATTTCTTCAATTAGTAGGAGACTTTAATTACTGAAATAGCATATATTTAGCAAATTTCAACAGAATGAAATTTGTCTAGTAAGTTTCCATTCCTTAAGGCAGAAAACCAATATCTCACAAAACATCTGTTGTCCTCTGATGATTTAAACCTCTAACTTCTTTTAACATGGCAGTTATATTATTTATTAAGTCCTTGCCCTACAGACAGTAAAACAATGTCATTAAATCAGTTTAATTAGCAAACATAAAACTATATGACCTGCAATGTACATAGCTTTGTCTCTTCCTTAGTTTATCTCATATTGACATCAATCACATATTGCACAGAGGCTCAAATGTGATTTTTAAAAATTTCATATTTAAAAACTAAGAATAATAATTTATGTTACAAAAATGTGACCAGTTGCATTATCTATCCTGAAAAATCTCAACATGCTAAGAAAGAAAGAAAAATCAAGCATCAAATTGAGACAATTGTTAGCAAGAGTTTTTTTTTTTTTAAATTAAGCACTAAATTATTCATCAATATATCCATCAAATTTGTAACAATACTGAATTACTGAAGGGGACATTTAAAAAGGATGTACAGTATATACATTAAGGAAAAGAAAAGAAGCATCATGGGACCAGGCTATCTGAAGAACTGCCTTTTTCTGATTACATCAGCCACTCTATTAGATCCTGGGGGAACATATGCTGTAGGCATACTTTAGGGGACATCAGCTAGGGATCTAGATTTGGTGCATATCAGGAGACAAGCCTTCCCTGCTGCAGTGTTCACCTTATGGAACATTTCTCCCCCTTGAAATTAGATCAGCTCCATCCCTTTTGATATTCCGGAAGGCCCTCAAAACTTGGTTATGTTATCAGGCCTGGGGGCCGAACCACATTTTAAAACTAGAGTTTATATTTTTGGTCTTCGACTATTTACTGATTATGTGATTTTTTAAAATATGTTTTATATATCTGTTGTTTTTATATGTGGTTTTACCCATTTGTTGTGTGCTGCCCAGTGTTGCTTTCAATGAAATGATGAGTTATATACAATGGATGGATGGATGGATGGATGGATGGATGGATGGATGGATATATATATAGCCTGACTCACAGATGAACACTATACAGAAGCCTGATGATGGCAGATGAGATTCTGCCGAAACGTCGCTACAACTTTAAAAGCACAACTACTATGACGTGGGAAAATACCCGAACAAAGCTGAATGCCATACATGTAAGTACCCGCGAAAACTTAAGAATATATATATATATATATATATATATATATATATATACGGTATTCAGCTTTGTTCGAGTATTTTCCCGTGTCATTATAGTCATTATACCCAAACAAAGCTGAATACCACACATATAAATACCCGCAAAAACTTAAGAAAACATATATATATGAACAATACTATATATATAAATATATATGAACAATAATATATATATATATATATATATATATGTGTGTGTGTGTGTGTGTGTGTGTGTATGTGTGTGTGTGTGTATGTATATATATATATTCATATTCATATTCCACTAATTATCTGCATTTCTTTCAACTGGTTATATCGGCTGATTAAAAATCCTATAACATAAATCATTCACCTTATCTGAAGGAGAAAAGAATGGAATCTTTCCATATATTTTTAATTAATAGGTGGAAAGGAAGTCTTAACAGTTGAAACCTCCACCATTCACCCATATTCTTCTAATTTATCAATGCTCTTCCCATCACAATTTAAGCTATCAGATATTCTTTCATAATGTAATATGCTACTAAATTTAATATATTTTCTTGTAACTAATCATGAGTCAAATAGAGTCAAAAATAAATGGGTCATGAGGATTACACCAGTGTCTTATGAAATTAGAGACATTAGACAAACGACATTATCTACAATTATTGATGATTAGACACCTATTATGGACTTTTTGAGTAAAAATGAAAAAAAAATGAACTTGTAACATGGTTTTGATGGTTAGATAGGATAGATTATACAAAGAGTAATACGATGTAACTTTAGAGAGTGGGGTTAAAATATATTTGTACTTACAACTGCTGTGAAGACTATCCAAAATCATTTTGTAAAATTGTTTTTTTTTTCTTTTAACACTTTCGCACGGTTTACTTTTTCTTTGATTTCTTTCTCCTTTTTTCTTACTTTCTACTAGTTTGTGTTATCTTTTATCTTCTTGTTTAAAAGTTTAATAAAAAGGATATACAAATACCTGTATATTTCTTATGAAATAGAATGGAATACCCCCTCCCCCCCAAAAAAGGTATCATTAAAGAAGAACATGACTGTGTAAAAGAGAAAAAAAAATTTTTTCTTAAGCCCCATTGGTAAGCTTATACCTGCAACACCTTTAAACCTAACTTAAAACTGCTAACCTGAATTTTTAAATACTTACTATAAATTAGTACAGCTAAAGAGTGGTTATAGAGGAGTACACAAAATCCTTCTGGGGACAATGTGAAATCTTCTGGATTCAGATTGTGCAGTCATCTTCTAAGCAGTCAGATGAAATAAATCATAAGCAAGCAAACTCTCTCTGGGAAGTATTACTATCCTTTCATACAGTTTGAAGAAGAGACAGTACTGTCCAAGATGAATATTCTATACCCTTTCCCTCACTTCACTGAAACAAATCCAAATACTGAACCACATTTTAAAATAAATTATTCATGGCATGAAAGAGCTAATATAGTTGAGTTGTTAAAGTGTTGAACTAGGATCTGAGATACCAATTTTCCAGAATACCCTTGGCCAAGGAAGCTCACTGGGTAACTTTGGATCACATTTATTTTTTTATTTTCTTTGTTATTATTGTATCCTTCATTATTTTTACAATAAACTCCAAGGTGGCAAACATACCCAACATACCTTCCTCCTTCTATTTTTCCATCAACAGCAACACTGTTAAGGTGAGTTGAACTGAGAGAGAATGACTGGCCCAAGGACACCCAGCTGGTTTTCATGGCTAAGCCAGGACTAGAACTCATGGTCTCCCATTTTCTAGTCTAATACCTTAACCGCTAGACCAGTGATGGCGAACCTTTTTGTTGTGGTGTGCTGAAAGCACGCGTGTGCGCAATAGAATGCGTGCACACGTACTGGCACTCACAATGCAATGTGCCCAAATTTTTGGCCTCCAAATACCGGAAATGACACAACAGGCTGGTTTTTCCACCTCCAAAAGCTGCAGAGGCTTTCCTCGAGCCTCTGGGAGGCCGAAAAAGGCCTCAAATGGGCCAAAAACCAGCTGGGAGGCACATGCATGTGCAGTGCAGGTAAGCTTGGTTGGAGCTCACATGCCCACACAAATGGCTCTGCGTGCCACCTGCGGCATGTGTGCCATACGTTCGCCATTACGGCACTAGACAAAACCAGCTCTTATATTTTCCTTTCAGTCCACCCAACCTCACAGGTTTGGTGTTGTGGGAGTAAAAAAAAAGGAAGAAGAAAAGGCAGGGTATCTAATAATGGCTAAACCTGGTTGTGGCCAATTGGGGATCCCAATAGGAGCATCCTATTCTAGAAGTGGTAAGAAGATTAGGAGAAGATCTCACCTTTACCTAATGTACACATTGGTCCTTTTTGACATTTTTTTTATTAATTTTAATGTTTAATTTTTAATGCTTGATGTTTTTTTTAATATCTTTAATGCTGTAATTGTTTTATATGGTGTTTTATGACATTGGAAGGTGCCTAGAGTCACTCAACAGTTAGATCGGCAGCATATAAATAAATAAAAAACTAATAACAAAGAGCATAGAATACATCACCTTTCTTGCTAACATTAACTTGTTGAAGTGTTTATTTTATAATACCTATTTAGATATAAACTGTAACTGAAGCCTTGGAGGCAATATTTTGCCTGACTCATTGTGTTGAGCCATAGTTTGTAAAATAGGCCACTATTTGTTAATATAGGTATAAAATAGGTATACTTTTATTAATAGGCCACTACTGACTGGTCTATGTGCAGTGTGCCCCAAATTTAGGTGACCTAAAAATATGATTGTGCTTAGAAATATTCAAAGGTCATTTAAAGAAGTATTTAGAATAAAGTGGTAGCCAAATGAAATATTTAATATAATTTACATAATAAATTGTCTAAGGAGCCTGGTGTTTGGTACACTTTGTATTGTGCTGAGTTACCAAAATTTTATAACATAGTAAACCTGTTAGGGATATACACCCTAGCAGAACCTGCACGGCAGTCAGGCAGGCAAGCAAATATGTGAGATAAATGTTTTTGTAGCTTAGACTCAGTAAAACAGATACACTGTGCTAGCTAAATAGTTTATTCCAGTAAGATTTTAGCATAGTCAAACAGTCCATATATCATACACTAGTTCTGTCCGTCCGGGGATTAATCAGTTGCAAAGTCCAGTGTTGAAAAAGAGGTCAGTACACTTACAAATATCAGTCCAGTAATATATCTCTTCGCAGTAGAGATATGAAGAAGTCAAACCTCTTTTCTTCCTTCAGCAACAGCAAAGAACACGCAATTATCACACCATCAATCCATCATCGTCAGCAAGCAATCCAGTAAGCCAGCAATCAATCAAGTTCTCTTGCTCCCTCTTATGGCGGTTTTACAGCTTACAGCTGCATCCAAAATTACATTCTTTGCAGTTTAAAGTGACACACATTTAAACGCACTATCATAGTTTATATATATTATTTTACCCAAACTACGTTAGGTAACCTTGTTATTCCTAACAAAACCACTTGATGCAATATAGGAATCCAGTTTAATCAATCTATTCTGCAGGATTATTCAAAACAGCGAGATAACTAGCATATCCCAGGAAGATCTGCAGCACATGGCAGATAAAAGCTAATCAATAGACTTTCCCCTTTTATGAAATGCTGCAGATTCTGCATATTTTCAGTAGATCTAGTAATTCTTTGAATACAAGCAAGCCGAAAATGTATCTACCATGATGTTTAAGCTTAAGAAGGGCTGAGGACTGGGTAAGTGACATTCAGTCCATCCAATTTAATTACATTAAATTAAAATTGCAAGATTTCAATCAGCAACACTTCAGAAGCCCAAGGCTATTATTTCTTATTATAGTATAGGCTATTGCTTATGTTCTGGGTATTCCATCACACAATCAAAAGCTCCTCTAATACAAGTACTACTTTAAGGAGAATGATAACTTAAAAACTTTCTGAATTATACATTAGCTTCCCTCTGTGCAGGCTTTCAAAGGGAGATATAAATAATCCCTCCTATTTATTTATAATCCACCTTCTGGATTTGCTTCATTATTACATTTGTAAATTGCCTTTCTGCAAAGGTCCCCAAGGCAAAGTGTAAAAGTTCAGAGAAATGATACCATCTAATTCTGTTGAGGCTGCTAGCAAAATTTCCACTAGTCTGGTGGAAATATCGGTAAGAAGAAGCCAATTATATCACTGTTCCAAATGAAGGTATTGCTTTTTTATCCTGCATGTTGGGTTTCTTTCCTCAATCTTCTGCCATCTAAAAGTGCTGAACTTTAACTCTATGGGAGCTTATATAAATAGACCTGTGTTCATTTCAAAGTATTTCCAGAGCAAGTTCCTTATTAACATCTAGGATTGACCTATTACTGTTATGTGGAATTTAACTTGGTTTATGATTTGGTTAAAACTGGGACCTCAGATGTTTCCCAATGGAAATGAAAAAAGTAACTGACCTGACCTGAATAAAATATAGAAGACTATAACTAGTCTTCTATAAACTATAACTCAGCACAGATCTACTACTCAGAGACAGGTATTTAATTCTGACTCATCTAAAGAACACATTTTAACTAATAGGTGCCATACAGATGTGCAGGAACCATCATTACCAGAAGTCCCAGTTGTCAGCTAGAGAACTATAAGCACAACACCTCTAACGTGAACTAGATTGAACATGACTTAGCTACCACATGACATTTAGTAGTTCTTTGAAGGGAAAGAAAACCATATAAAAAGTGTGGTTCTATTATTCAGACCTCAACATTAGGAATGAAGCAGCTGTGCCATGGGACGTGTTCACTTTCTATGGATACACTGTGTATGATTTGTGAAGTTTAATTGGAATCCAGCTGGGGTTAATCGGTTTTTCCACCTTCCTTGCTGCTTTTATTTCTTTCAACACAACAGATTAACAGGTTGAACAGGAAATAGAAACAACTCCATCCTTCAAATGCTACAGGATAGAAATTGTGAACTGGAGAAAATAATGTTTGTTTTTTGGAAAAGTATAAGCAAATTATACTGAAGTAAAGAAGAGCTGGGGAAATACACAAAGACTTTACAATTCAAATTAGCAATGATGCAACGCCCTTGTTGCATTAACGCACCTAGAGTCTTGAGCAACTTTACCATTCTGGGTTTCCTAGAGAAAAGCATTTTCAGTCCTGCAACTTCCCCAAAATGTAATTCAAGTGGAAGACTGGAGTTCTATTCAACTGTGTGTGTGTTTTCAGCAATAGGAAGCCAAAATGTAAATTGTCCTGCAGAATTGTCCATCATATAACTCCAACATGTTTCTTATTCTCTTTACTTATCCAAGAACAATCTAGGGACATCAATAAACCCAAGAAACATACATAGTTTACTTTATTTCTTAATTCTGATGTAGGCAAGAGATCACATTTGGAATGAGAAGAGAGAGAAAATGGCTACCTAGAACCAATATGTGTACATCACACATGCTTAAATGCTTTTAGGCTATAGAGCAAATCTGAAGGACAAGAGACAGAATTTTCAGCTCCCTGCTCCCTATCAACATGGCAATTCCACAGAACTTCCAACATGGCAACACAATTGGCATGGCAATGATCTTTTCTTTGATTTCACTCTTTTTCTTTTCCAAAAGAATGTCATGTGAACAAAGGGAAGCCTGGCTTTTTAAAAAATCTGATACTATGGATGGTAGCCGGCCTGAGAAAAGAAAGAAAATGGAAGAACAAAGCCTTCCCTGAATATTCTTGATTTGTAATGCAGATATGGTTGCAAATTAAACATCAAAAGCTTTGTGACTATTACCACAGCATGTCTCTCTAATCTTCCCCCTTTCCAGGTAGTCCTATTCCTCTTTTTCCCAATTGCATTACTAATGGATGCTATTATCTTGCCATGCACCAATGTCATTCCATCCACCTCAATATTTCTATTTCCCTATAGCTTAGCCCAGCTGACTTTATAAATGACTTCCTTCTTTTAACAAAAGCTTGGAAGTCCCTCAAGTTGAACTTGACTCCTGATAACTACATGAATATATCCATGTGATTTGGTGCAATAGGACAAAACGTTCTTATTCCTAGTGCAGCCTAAAGCTTTACAATTCCCTAATACTCTCCCTTCTGGTCCAAACTTAATTGCCATATGATCAGCTGAATAACCTATTAATTAAAAAAATATGGTAATGTTGTCACTATTCCATTAAATGTTAGGGAGTAAATGTTTGGCAGTGGGTAGCATGCTGAATTTAAGATGATAGGATTCTGGTACAAATTCCACTCAATTCTCTACACTCCTCAGAATATAACTTTACTATAACCTTGCATGCTTCAGCATATCTCAGCCCCACCTCATACTGACAATAAGAAATTTTGTGTGAGAAAAGCTATTATGCTTACTCCTTGGATTAAAAACTGCTGAGGTGGATAGATGAAGAGTATAATGCATATATAATAAAGCAGCATTTCATATCCTTTGGAGATCTTATAAACAACATCTTCCAATTTAATTGACCATCTTGCTTAAATAGATACTGACACACTAAAAATCTCAATGGAAAAATAGATAAAGCAGCATACCAATAATTGAGCCAACTTCCAGCTCCCAGTGTTCAAGGTTATATCAGGAAAAATATTCCTATGGAGAGCTTAAGAATTAAAGTATTTAAGAGGAACTTTATTAACTTATACAAAATATCAAATGCAATGATATCTAAAAAGGTAGGACAAATGATACAATTGAGACAGGTTTCATTGTATGCATTTTATTTTGCAATTCACCTAAAGCCCTGTACCTAATTGCCATTAATGTAAACTTTATCACGCTCTGTTTGAATAACCCCAAAAGAGAAAAAAGTAGATATGCCTTCAATTAAACAGGATGGTTTCTCCTAAGCACCTGTGTTTGCATGTGTTTGTGTGTGTATAGATGTACACATGATTACAAGATTTCAAGTATATGTAATATTTACATTTAATTTACATTTCTTGGTTTAAAACATACACTTGAATCTCTATCCCCATCATTGTGTGGAGTTTTATGAGACATAAAACAAAACAATATGCATATACAAGATCTATTTATCAGCTTAGTTTACAAAATATGCCTTTTTCCACACTCTGTGAAAACCTAATCAAGGTTTTGATTCTAATTGTTACTTCATCAAAATAATCTTTATTAAATATATTTTTTTAAAAAAGAAATGTGGCAAATTTACTTTGAAATTTTATAACTATCTATAATCCTAGCTATGTCCTAACCACTGGAACTCTAGTCAATTCTTTTTTCTTTCCAAAACTTTAAGAAAAAAAAATAGGAATCCTAATTAGGTAAGGGAAATTACGGACATCTTTACATAAATAGATCTTACATCTTATTGTTACTCAAAAATTATTCTTAATATTTTATTCATATCCGAATTCACTTCAGACACATTTGCCTCCCCCCCGCCACCAAAAAAAAGTACATCACAAAATCAGAAAATTATCTTAGCCCTTAAAGGCATAGTCTGGTTCACCTTACGGAATTATGTATTCCAACTCTATTTTCTAGCAATTGCAATTTATGTTCACGTTCATAAATAATGTAGAAACAAAAAAACAGTTTGTTCTGAAAAATAAATATTTCCAATTTAGTGACCTCCCTTCTGCGGCTTTCAGAGCACAAGAAATAGCATTTATCTTTGGTGTTGTAAAGTATTAGTAGAGTAACTTAATAAAGAAAAATGATCTACTTTTCCAAACTATTTTCACATGGTAACCGAACAGGTTCTGAATAGTTCACCCTAATGTAATGCATACAAATCCAACTTTTCCAATAAAACAGTACTTCAAAAGCCTTGCTCAGACCATGCATTTGTATGTGAACTTCAACATATGAAAGTGGTCTGTCTCTTTTCCAAGTCCTGCTGTGATATCATTGAAGAACCATGGTTACAGCATGAATATTTTCAGTGGGGAGCCTCATAAATATGCAAACCCTTTTGCTTCAGCCAGATCTGTCTGTGCTGCTCATGGAGACCATCTCTTCACTGACATCACCAGGGTAATTTAAGAAAGGGACTGTTGCCCACTCCTCTTGTAGCACCTGAACAAAGTTTAGCAAAGCTGAAGTATTTATGCAACTAGATGAATCGCTCAGTCCTGCAGACGCCATGCAACTACAAACATTTTAACAAAACATTTCCATTTCTTTCAGGTGGACCTGAAGCTACAAGACTGTGTGAATAATTTGAAGGTATAATGCAAATAACTGGACTAATTATGCAATCACTTAAGCCAAGGTTTCCCAAACTGTAATGTGTGCCAGTGCCTCCCTTGGGAACATCCAGGCAAAATCCAGGGGAAATAGGAAGAACCTTTTAGGTAGAAAATTAGAAGTAAATCCACCTTCCCCCCCAAAGTTTCATCCTCTTGATTATTTTGGTATTCAGATTTTAGGGAGTGATGTGTACATTAAGTTTATACCAAAGGGACCTGAGATAGCAAAAAGTTTAGGAATCCCTGATCCAAGCTATTTCTATATAATGCCCTCCAGAATATATTTTATTCCATTGGATAAGCTTCAGAAATTTATTCTTACTGAGGGGAGGAACAGGGGGGAAAGGCAATGGAATCCTATTCAATATGCATAGATAAACATATTTCAATTTAGCAACTTCTGAATTTATTTTCATTCTTTTGATTATCTATTTAATTCTGAGTTGCAAAATACATGGACTAAAATAAAACTATTCATAGACTGAAAAAAAGGGCAGAGGGGTTTTCAAATCAAAAATTGCAAATGCAAAATTTTTTATCGATTGTTTTCAAATTGGGGACAATGCAAAAATAATAATAATACAGAGAAGAAATCATCCCTCATAAATCAAGAGAAGGGGTCAGTTTGGGGATGTCGGGTCCCAAAGAGAAACATTTCACAAATCTATAGGATTGTCCTAATGATAACAAACATTGTCCTTATATCCCTATATATCAACTTAATTTAATTGATTCTACTCATCTAAGAACTGATTTTTCACACACTAGTATGGCTAACTAAAATCTACAACTAGGTTTTTATGTTTACAACTATTTGGTAAGAAATATGTTAAAACTTAACTATAGTTTGTTGGTAATAGAGAGCAAATACTAATTCCAATAATGGAAAAAAAAGAGATCTTTGCATCAGAACAGGAAAAAGGGTATACTAGAGAGAACTGCGATACTTAAGCCTGTTCCAGATCACTTAGCTTTGGGTAAGAATTGAGAATTATGCCTACAGTGGACAAAAAGAAAAAAGAAGGAGACTATAATGGGACTTCTATTCAGCTAGGTACTTGCCAAATGGCTTTTACACAGGAAAAGGAGAAATTGTGCTTTTAAAACTCTTTCATCCTCCATTTATTCTCTTATTCAATTATGATCCAAATGAGTCTTGGATATTTTTGGATCTCTGTGTCAAAAATACAAATGAAAATAGTGATGGGATTGGAAAGAGACTCTTTATACTGTCTGTACTTAGCATACTTTTGTAAGCAGGTTCAGGATCAATTTAGAAGATCTTGTTCACCACCCACAGTTATTTCCTCTTACCCTGGCAGAAAAATAGTTCTTCACTGCTGCAAGCTAATTACACCATCTGTTTAGCCACCACACAGCAATACTAAAACATTAACTCCTGAACATTCCCAAATGAACCTGACTTGGGTTGCCCTTATATTGCTTCAGGCTGTACACGATAGCATCAAGACAGAAAGCAAGGTAACTCAAAACTTCCCTGTTATTTGTATTCTTTTCGCTCTCCAATTCAGCTACAGTGTCAATTCTCCAGAGGGATTTCAACAACCTGACAGTTTCCCTCCACCTCACCTCAATGCTGTAGTTGTCAGTTGTCAGGACTGGCAATAAAAAGCATCAATCTTTTTCTCTTACACACAAATGCATATGCACACTTACCCTGCAAAAGGAGGGGAAAAACTTTTGAAAGGCAGTAGGGTTTGACGAAAGAAACAGGCTGCTTCAACCAAGGCATGCAAAATAGAGAAATTACTTAAATTCCAAGTGAAATCTTAAAGATTGACGCCCCATGGATTTCTTTTGAGAAACATACTGATAAAATGGCTCTTCACTTAATTATCTCATTCTCAAGTACCCTAACATATAATTATACTTTTTCAGACCTGTTTAAAATGTTTTTAGACTTTTAAAATATTACCCTTATTAGATTTTCTGGATCAGTCAACTCTTACTGAGACAACTTTCTTCTCAAGCTGTTTGACCTCTCAATCCCTCTTCATGCACCTTTCTCATTTCCTCTTACACTTCTCTCTCTCTCTCCCTCTCCCTCCCTCCCTCTCTCTCTCCCCCCACCTCTCTTCCACAAACCAGAATATGATTATTGACTTTAGTACTGAAAAGATTTTTCATAGACACATGCATAGTGAGAAGTCTCAGATCAGCAACAGAAGATGGAACTTCTGCTGTTTCTAACAATAACCCTATTTTAAAGGGCTGGCAGAGCTCTTAAGGGACTCCTCACTTTAAACCCAAGTTTTGACTGAGGTGCACTTTCAAAGGGAAGTGACAAATCAAAGCAGGATTTCTCTTCAACTGGACTGGATCAACTTCCCCCACTTCAACTGAACATCAACAATGTTTCAGTACATGCAATGAGGCTCCTGGACACTGGATTAAAGTGGCCACTGCTGAATTTAATCAGTTCACTTCAGTGGTTTAATTGAAGGGTGACTCTTAAATTTTTGACTCAAAATTTCCCTAACAAGGTTCTTGGGAAACATTGGATTACTGCAAGTCAACTTATGAAAATAAAATAGTCACTTTGCACAGGACTAATGTTTAGCATCCATGAATGCAACTGTTTCCTATTTCTTCAGTTATTTACAAAAGTCTATTTAGTAATCCTGCTGTGTGGGACTTAAGGTGACACTCTGTGGCAGCTGCAGTAGCTGGGGATGAAATTGAAGCCTGAAGGTGGTGGCAGATGTCTGAGACTGCTGATGGCTCCAAACCTCCACTCCTGCCCCAGTATCCATGTTATCCCTGAGGAGTGTTACTGTGCACAGCAGCAAAAAGGGCAGGATGGGAGACTGGCAGGTAGAAGAAGTTCAAGAGAAGATAATCCCTTGCCTATTAAGGTCTGGGTTTGAGAGAATCCAAGCCACGAATGACTTGGATCATGGTGGGTCCTCACGTAAAGACCAGTGGCATTAATAACAGCGATGGAGAATGTTGGGATTACCATAGCTAAGAGATGTGGTCACGTGATGTTTTACCTATATACCACATTGGCTTAGAGATAGAAATTCCAGTCCCAATTACCGTTGTAACTCAAGGAATGCTTGCATATCACAAATAATCCTTGCCAACATGGCCAGTGTTCAAGAACATTAGAATTTCACTCCTAAAGATACAGAAGATCACCTGTTGGGAACAGTACTTCAGTGTGTGGTATCAATCAAATGCAGTAATTAAATCATTTTACCATTGGTTTAGCAGGATTATAATGTTATCCCACTTATTACAAGATCCTGACTAAGTGGGATGACTTAAGAAATCGAGGAAGCAGCCTCTTGGGGGAAAACCAAATAGCAGCAGTCAATCTTTAATTGAATCAACACCACTAACAAAGATTTAATCTAATTTGGCCTTTCCACTTACCTACGTATGATCTGATCCTGAAGTGAAGAATAAACAATAGTACAACCCTAACAGAAACTCCCCTTGTTAACGGGAAACATAGATGGATGTTAGATATTGAAATATTTCAAGGAACCAAAAGAAGCCAATATTTAAAAAGAACACTTTCTTACAAGAAATTTAATTGTAAGAACCTATCCCCTTTGCTTTCTTTCATCTCTTAAAAGTTTGAAAAAGTCACACATAATTGGAGGAGGAGATTAATTTCATTTTTATATAAGATTTTTGGGCCGCAGCTGCACTGAAAATAACATTCAATTGGAAACATGCCAGGGGCTGAGAAATGAAGAGATTTTTTTTAGTGAAATTTGATTGTGTTATTCTTACTAATCACAAAAAATATAGAAACTAACACAAGCTGCATGTATTTGTGCTAAGAAAAAGTCTATAAACATATTTCTAAATATATTTTGTAGAAAAAAATATTTTTATAATTATCTATAAAGAAATTTGTAGCTTTCTATCTTCACATAAGAACTGTGTAGCCAGGCAAGGAAAATAACTTATTTTCATAGTGCCAGAAATAGACCCTGTTTTCATTACAAAGCTTGTATTTCTTCCAGTTACAATTTCTGTCTTTGCTCCAATATTTTCATCCATTAATGAAACCAATTTTTAAAAAGCCAGGGGAAAGTATTCACTGAAATGGGCACTGTAACATAAATTGGTTGAATTTTATAACCATTGGAAAATTGCTAAATGAATTAATTCACGATGCACATGCTATCCAGAAAAGGCTTAGCTATTCACAGTGCTGTATACAAGCTCAGTGTCGGTTTGTATGAGATGTTGAGATATAACAGCTATATTCCAAAAGTAAACTCAGAGATGGGATGGCATACCCTCAGGATTTTGCAATGACTAATACTGGTATGAATGCTACATAGGGATAGAATGAGTTTAATAAACAAAATCAAGCACAGAAGCAAAGCAAAAACTTATTTGGCCTAAAGATTAGCCTAGTCTTCCATTTGCTGTATCAGTGAATGGAAAAATACCAAGCCAGGCAAAAAACATTTCTTTTTCTAGATAAGATCAAAAGCGAATTACAGTAACCATTTCCTTGATGTGGAAAAAACTTGTGCAAGTCAACCATTGGTGAGAATCCAGCAGAACAAGGTGGACTAAACTGCTTCATCATATGGTCTCTTAGTTTAGCAAGCCAGAAGATTGTGGCTTCAAATGCACTGCATGAAATATATCTATGTTTCCAGGTTGCCTAATTCAAACTAGTTCCATTACAAGCAAAGGATAGGAAGTGCTGGGCAAACAGGTTTTGCTTCCAGCCACTTGAACAGACTGACCATAATTGTTTTTGTTTCTTAAAATAATAGCTACAAAAAAAAATAGAAATGCTCACTTAAGACTGTACAGGTAGTCCTTGACTTACAACAATTCATTTAAGTGACCATTCCAAGTTACAACAGCACTGAAAAAAGTGACATGACCATTTTTCATAGTTACAACCTTTGTAGCATCCCCATGATCATGTGATCAAAATTCAGATGCTTGGTTCATACTTAGGACCATTGCTGTGTCCTGGGGTCATGTGATCTCCTTTTGCGACCTTTTGTTGTGGTTCGCCGGCAGCCAGTGCGGACAGCAGAGGTATTAGACAGTGAGGATGAAAGGGAACCAGTCAGGGAGTCTGGCGAGGACTTGGATGAGGGTCTTATATCTGATGCAGGGATGGGGCCAGGAGAATCTGAGAGTGGGGCGCTGCCTTCGGAGCTTTCGGAGTCTGGCAGCAGCAAAGCAGAGGACCCTGGGGAGCCTGTTCCCAGTGTGCATGTGCGCAGAGCTGCTAGAAGGCAAGAGCAGCTGAAGCAGAAGGGGCGACTCGGGAGTAAGGCTGGGAGGTGATTGCCCCTCCCGTAAGGGATAAAAGTCAGTCCTCAATGACAAGGAGCTTTGCAGGAAGCAAAGCAGTCCAGTAATCTCCAAGTGAAGCTCTGTACTTTGGTTGGTTTTTTTCTAGGTTTTTGGGTTGGTTTATGTTAGCCTGAATTGGACTTCTGTTTCTTGGCAGCATTTGAAAGCACTAAAAAGCGGGCTCTTATCTGGAGGAACTGTGTCTAATGAGTTTTGGCTGGGAATGCAAGTAATTCCCAGCGTCACATTAAAAAAGGTTTTAGTTTGTGTTTTATTAAGTTTGACAAAGCCTTTTGAACACCTTTTAAAAAGCAAAGTCAATGAGGAATCCAGATTTGTTTAACAACTGGGTTACTAACTTATCAATTGCAGTGATTCACTTAACAACTGTAGTAAGAAAGATCATAAATCAGAGCAAAACTCACTTAACTTTTCACTTAACAACAGATACTTTGGGCCCAATTGTATTGAATTACCTGTATTGTATCCAACCATCATACTCAGCCATATCATGGTTGGTTGGCGTCTACCTTAGCATATTATTCCACTGTGCTTCTAGCTAAGCACCCTGAATTGAGACCAGCTTCTGTGGCTTATATGACACTGTGACAGGGAATTGAAGCTAAATGTATAAATGGGATTCAAGAGGACTTTAATGGAAACTAAGATAAAATGAGACCAAAAAAAAACCACCCATGTATTTCAACTTGTCAGCAATGAGCAATGTTTTTAAATGGCAGGTGTCTTGTAAGTATCTGTAGCAGAACAGGATTTCTAGACAGATCATTAGAAAAGCCAAACCACGAAATGACTTGCTTGAATATGTTCCAAGATCTACTATAAGATTATTAGTATAGGTGCAAAAAGATTGCTGAATGCTTATTTGTTATGCAATCAACTTGGCAAATAATAACTTCAAAAGATAATTGCAAGAAATCATCATTATACTGTCAGGTTAAAAAAAGCATTTTGAAAAGAGTGGGGAGAAAATTTTCCCCAAAATCAGTGTATAAACCAGTGGTTCCCATTGATTAACACCCCTGCCTTCCCCAAATGTTACAATTACTACCTTTAGGGTTGTATTACAGAGAAACCTTCTTAAATAGAAAACAGTAGTTTCTATGCTAACTTTTTTTTACAGAACTGACTATAATGATATTTTATTTTTTAGTTGCAACACTACATTGAATAGTAGTTGAAAATAAGAAGCATGACCATACTTCATATTGATAAAGTGAAGATGGATTTATGAAAAAATCTGTGTCTCAGAATGGTTCATACCCAGAGTCTTCTCAAACTATTCAAAAGTGCATCAGAAAGTTCAAAACTTGGGGACTTCTGGTTTGGGCTTCTTTGGCGATGGACCGAAATCGCGATCATCCACGGTTTTGATCCGTGCTTGCCGCTGGAGCTCCCCGAGCCACTCAGATTCAGGGCTGAAGCCACCCCGTAGAGGTGGTGAAGAAGGGGGAGCCATCAGCGGGGTTGAGGAAAGCCGCATCTCTCCTCCTCAGCTGGCCATTACTCCCTTTCCCAAAGGCGGTTGCAGCGGTGGTCAGAAATGGCCACCTCAAAGAAGAACCTCACCAGACAAGATTGTGAGGAGGAAGTTTAAAGGAGAAAGTTTGATTGACCAGGTTGAATGGAGAACATCTATTTAAGGTACCTGGAACCTGAATTTTAAAGACTAATACTATTCCTAAAAAAGATTTTAAGCTGCAAAATAAAAAGGGAAAGGAAATGGAATTTGGCTTTTTTTCCTCTAATATCGACAGTTTTAACTGACTTGGAACATTAAGAAGAAGAGATTCAAATGAGAAATTGATACTAATCCAATTTGACATTAATAGGCTATTTCTAGTTGAAAATAAAGTGTCAAACGGATAAAGATTCTTGGATAATTTAAAAACTTTCTTTAAAAAAAGAAAGAAAGAAAGCAGCGGAGGGAAAAAGGGAAAAAAGAGGGTGGAATCTGGAAAATGGAGGAGACCACCTGGAACTTTAAAAAATTGATAGTGGAATTTTAACAAGGCTTGCAAAAGATACATTGTAGCTGAAACTTTGTTACAAAAGAACAAAGCCCCTGGAAAGAGAAAGTGAGAAAAGAAGCAAGAAAGAGTTTTGGATTATTGGATGATTCCTGGAACTTTGGATGGAGGATCCTAATGAAATGAAATAAAATCAATTGGGGGTTGTTTAATTTTTTAAAAAATGGCATCACTCCTTGAAGAGTTAAAAATGAGACTTAAAGAACAAAAAGAAGCACAAGACGGAAAAGGATCTTTTACCTTCGTATTTCAATTTTTAGAAATGGAGATCTTGAACTATGAAAAACAACAAGAAATACTGGCAGAACAAGAAGGGCGGGACAACGAAGAAGCCATATTCAATGACCAAGCAATTTTAAGTGGGGTAAAAAAGGGAAAGGGGGGAAAGGGAGTTAAAAACTTAAGTACTGAAGCAACAACCAAAAAAAAAGAGAGTAATTTGAAAAGTAACCATAATATCAGGAAGAAGCACAAGAGAGGATCACAGAAGGGAGAATCAGATAGAAAACAGAATAAAAAGGGAAAGGAGAAGAAGCTACAAAAGACAGAAACAAGATATAGAGGTAGAGGAAAAACATACAAGAATTAAAGGGATAAACCTATTTAAAAGACACAGAGACAATGGTTAAAATTTAACTTAAGGAGAGGATTCTGCAAAGGTACAATGGGATAGCATTGTTATATAATATGTTATATGATTAAAGTGATAGAAAAAATTTCTACTGATGTGTAGTGGAATATTTGTTTGTAAAGAGAATAAGGCTCTCAATGATTTAAAAAGAATGTTTAAAAAAACTGAAAAGAAACATGGAAGATTTTTATCAGTTGATAAGATGAACTTGAATAAGAATAACTTTATTGACTACTGTTAATAACTATTGTTTGGTTTTTTTATTTAAAGGCGGTAATAAATAAAATATGAAATGTAGATGATTAAAGTGAAAGTGATATTACTAGGTAATGTTTGTTAAAAGAAATAGAAATATAAAAGATTGTTATTAATATTAATGGCAGAGCTGTACTTGATAGAATAATTATTCAATTTACTATTGTTATACATATATACAGATATATATACATATATACTTTTTTCTTTTTAGAATTTAGTGTGTATTTTAAGGGAATGTACCAAGCAGAATTCGATTGAAAATAGATATGTGTTTTAAAATAGAAGTTAGAAAATGAATGTTATAACTGTAAAGATGTAACTTAAATTTTTGAATAAGATTTGAAAAAAGATACAAAGGTGTTACACTCCAGTCTAGTAATTACAGGGGAAAATTTGTTTTATGAGAAAAGATAATATGAAATTGTAAACAGGACAGACGAAAGTATAAAAACATTGATTAGAAAGATTTTAAAAATTAGAAAAAGATATGTAATTGAATTAAGAATGGAATGAGATAATTTAAAATAAGGCTATAGGAAGTAAAGAAAGGGAAAAGCTATTGAAAAAATTATGAAGATAGTTATAAGATATGGATTAGAATGTATAAGATAAATATGTATTGAGTTTATGTCTGTATGGAGAAATGATAACCTGGGGCCACGCTGTTCTCAAAAAAAGATATTTTATTTGTATTTGTATGTTTTGTAAAAACTTAAATAAAACTTTTATTTAAAAAAAAAAGAAAGTTCAAAACTTGACAACTAACATTCTAGAATTGATATTATGTACCTCAACCTTCAGGGGGAATGCATGCTCTTCAACCAACCAATCATTATCCTTTTTAAAACCTATCCAGAATCCTTTCTTCACTCCAAGTAAATATGTGCAAAAATCCCCTTGCCCAAGAGGCCTGAAGATTTCTGCTGTTGATTCTCTGTAGCCCTAAAATCGGGAACTGGGGATACAGTTCCTTATTAATCCCATGACCATCACCACAGGCTGCACACTCATATTCACCTCTTCTCATACTATTTCAATGATAATATTTTATTAGGGTCTATTTTTAGAATCACGGAGTCATCTAGGATACATCTTGCATAGAAACATATGTGCCTGAATCAGGGGGGTGGGATTCAAACATTTTAACAACCGGTTCTGTGGGTGTGGCTTGGTGGTCATGTGATTGGCTGGGTGTAGCCAACTCAATATCACTCACATCGAGGCACACATCTCCTTGCCTGGCCTCTCATGACTGTGGGGATGCTGCAACAGTCGTAAGTGTGAAAAATGGTCATAAGTCACTTTTTTCAGTGCCATTGTAACTTTAAATGGTCACTCCACACAAGCAAAGTACCAGCAAAGGAGGGGAAAGAAACTCCAGAGACATTCCTGAGACAGGAAGTCTAGTCCTGCCAAGAATGTAATAAGGGTTAACGGAGAGGCAGTTTCTGTAAGCAACACCAGAATGTTTCCTTCCTGCCCTCCTTACAGGATTAGGTCAGTAATTTCTTCTAAAAACTGGTTCTCCTAACTGCTTAGAATGTTAACAACTGGTTCTAGAGAATAGGTGCGAACTGGTAGAATCCCACCCCTGGCCTGAATGTCTATGAAAGTGGAAAAATTTTTCGCAAAGTTTCCCTCAAACAGAAACAACCAAAGAAAAGTTGCAGCATTCTCCTATTGTCAAACTCAAGGCCTGGGACCAGATCCAGCCCATAGGGTGCTTAGATCTGTGGGGTTGCCCTGGAAACAGCGAAGGACTGGCCCACAGTGCCTCTACCAGCAACAATGGAGCTCAGGAGGGCTGCATGCAGTCCTCTAACCTCTTGTTTTCACTGGCAGAAGGTTGTAGGTGGCTGTCGCAGCCAAAAATGGAGCTTGGGAGCCCATTTTCGTTGGCAGAGCACTTGGGCCACCACAGGTGCCCCTGACACAAGTGATGTCGAGCTGGCCACGCCACGCTGGCCACGCCTACCCTGGCCCCCAAAGTCAAACACATTGAGGGCCCTGATGCGGCCCTCAATGAAATTGAGTTTGACATCCCTGTCCTAAACAATCTATCATCACAGATAACAAAAAAAATGAAACAAATAAGAAACCAAATTCTAATTCAGGAGTCATATTGTTGACTCAGGTTTCAATTCTATCCAATATTTTTAGCTGCTTACAATTTTTGGGAGCCTGCTCTAAAATGAGTAGAGACTGATTTGTAACACATAGCTGACACAGAACCTCTTATGCTTTCAATGGAATTCAAAGCCAGTTCACCTAGAGCCACCTTCAATTTTGCTTTCATTTCTGCCTCCTAACAGAGGGATAAGTGGATGTTACAGTAGAAAAGCTGCACAAATTCTTAGCATAGGTTCTGTAAATGATTTCAGTTTTACCAAGAGAGGAGAAAAGAACATAGGTTATACAGGCCACAAATTGAAAAGATTAAATCCATTTTGTTAGTTCTCTCTCCTGGGCTGGATTTCTCTTCTAAAAAAATTCTCGACACCAATATTCTTTGATAACTTGAATCTATTGAACTTTTGTTTTTAAACTGGGAAACAGAATGGCTCAAAAACAATAAGTGGCCTTTACCCACTACTTTAAACATCAGAGTCTAGTAAAGCAAATAGAAGACAAAACTCAGAAACAAACAGTTGTTCAAAGCCATGGGGGGGGGGGGTGGCGGTGGCAGGGGGAGAATCTGCAATTTATCATGGTTAGTTCCAGAACAGGAGCCCGACACTGAAGTTGCTGTGTTGGGTAGCCATTTTTTTTTACCGTTCAGCAATTTACCAAAAATGAACTATTTCCAAATTTCTTTGCATATCTATCTCTAATTTGTGTGGAGATTCCTTTACAAAAAATATGTGATGGGGGTTCCTTCTGTCTTTCTTTCCACTTTATCAGGAGGAAATTTGGAGAAATGTATTTAGCATTTAAGAATGTCAAAGTGGCATAAAATGTCAACAAATAAACAGTATGTCAAACCAATGAATAAATGGTATGGGTGCCTATATATATGTGTGTGTGAAATATCCAAATATATACACAGTATTTTCTGCTGATTATATTAGTGTTAACTTTCTTTGTTATGAGAATTCTTCGCTTTGCAATTAAAATTGATATATGATTGAATTAATAATTAATTGTATTTATTTATTGGCTTTCTCACTGCCACGGTCAACGAAGGTCTGACCACTTTTCAACATTCATCAGTACAATATAAAGCATCCACTGTACAAACAATGAAGAACAGTAACACAACAGACCAAATCTAATATACTGTGCTAGGTTATCAGAGATTAGTTTACTTTTTTTTTTTCTTACTTCAAGGAAAAGCCATATGGGATTTTATTGAAAGCACTGTGAGTGTACAATTTGCTTTTCATTTATTAGTTTCATCTTGGACCTGATATACAGTTAGTCTAGTCTTAAACAGAATTTTAAACATTGAAAAAAAAAGAAATAAAAAACAACCCTGCTACATTTAGGAATATTAATTTAGCTGAATATACATTAGACTGTATTTCAACCTCATAATTAAGTCCTGGTTGATAGCACTGAAATAAAGTTCTAATTTTAGTTAGAATCATACAACATAATGTAGAAAACCATTCATGCATTAACCATTAGTCTTTCTGGGGAAATATATTTGTTTTAAATAATAACTGTTTCAGAAAGCATATTTCATGTCCCCAAAACAAGAAAAAAATAAAAAGTGATTTTTCTTTGGAAAGTTATCCAGAAATTAATACTACTAGAGCAAGAATCATACACTTGTATATTTTTCCACAAGCCATGGCACACTAAGAAAAGAAGCACAAGCATAAATCTAATTACCTAAATTTATTTATTTTTAATCTATTAGTAGAAATTTTGGAAACTATCCGATTTTAGCCAGATCCCAGAAGCATGCATTTATAAAGAAGACAATGGGAAGCCTTCATCCTGTGATTGCAGATCGTACATTCTCTGTCCTGCCACAAGTTTTTTTTTAATAATAATAAAAAAAGAACCAGAATTGCCCCTAAAATAAAAAGTGACAAACCAGCCTGCAAGTAATATTGCGAATCTTGTCCCGATAGTAAAACTTGCAATGCCTGTCCCCTGGATCTTGAACATGTTCAACCACTGTCCTCTTCCGACTATCAGGAGTTATTCAAGACAACCTTCCCTATAATGTGTGACCTCCACAAGAATTGGGTCAATTCTAGGAATTCTCAGACGAGATATCAAAACCAGACATAATAAAATGATTTAGCAATAGCACTTAGACTTATATACCACTTCACAGTGCTTTACAGCCCTCTCTAAGTGGTTTGCAGAGTCAGCCTGTTGCCCCCAACAATCTGGGTCCTCATTTTACTGACCTCAGAAGGATGGAAGGCTGAATCAACCTGGAGCCTGGTGAGATTTGAACTGTCAAACTTCAGGCAGCCGGCAGGCAGCAGAAGCAGCCTGCAGTACTGCATTTTAACCATTGCACCACCGCGGCTCATATGCTTCCTACTCTGATTTAAAATCACAGAATTTCACTAAGCTATTTTTGTGAAAGGGATAATGTTCAGCTAATACCTTAGCAAGCTGTGACAGAGGAATTGAATGGTTCTTTTGGTCTGGCCAGAGAATATTATAAAAGTCAAGATTCCATGACTTGAATTTTATTCCTGATGAGTAATCAACAAAGTCATATTTCTTTTTCTGGCAACAATGCAGAGGGGATTTCTCACTGATTTTTTCAACTTTTCAGTGTAGCCTCCAGCCCTGAGATTTTCAGGTGCCCTCCCATTCAAGACATCACTAGATGCAACCCTATTTGCCTTTCCTAAATTTAGCTAAAATTTGCTCAGTTTTGCCACATGCTGAGACCAGACCCCCCCAAAAAAACTATACAGTGGAATCTCTGGTCACAAATGCTTCTGACCACGTCCAAATCGGGTTCAGACCAAAAAAAATCACTTTTTTTTTCATGACTGATATCCCCTTCTGTGCCATTTTTTTTGTAAGCGCCAAATTTCCAAAATTAGGTTTAGGCCAAATTGGGTTGTGACCAAAGTTATGGAACAAATTATGGTCATGACCAGAGGTTCTAATGTATTATGTATTAATTTGAATATCCACATGGACTCGAACATCCATATAGACTTGAAATCATATGAGATATATGATAGTATGAGATGGATTATAGGTAGTCCTTGATTTATGACAAGATGTACCAGAAAATTTATTGTTATAGATGCAGGTTGATAAATGAGGTATCATGTAAACACACCTGATTTTATGAACTCTTTTCCAATGGTAATTAAGTGAAACATCATGGGACCATGACCTGTGACCCTTTCCTGCTGGCTTCCCCATTGACTTTGTTTGTTGGAAAGCCAGTTGGAAAGGGCGTAAGTGGCAATCACTTGAGTCTGGGACACTGCAACAGTCATAAATGCAAGCTGGATGCCAAGTGCCCAGGTCTCAATCATGTGACCACAGGGTTGCTAGGAGTTTTCAAGTGTGAGGATCAGTTGTATATCACTGTTTTCAGTTCCATTGTAACTTCACTTACCAAAGGAATGGTAGTAAGTTGAGGTCTGTGTTCACCATAAAACTTGGATGAGGTGAACTAATTGAAAAACATAATTTGTAACTAAGAGGAAGCATTCAGAGATGAATCTGTATAGTGTGAGAAAAAAACATTGTTGATGTTGCTTTTAAACAATGTAACCTGGTTAAAATGCCATAATAAGCTAAATCTGGCTACTTAGCAAAAAAAAAAAAATCTGTTTGATAAGCCATCCAAATTACCTTAGACTTTTGTTTTGGAGAAAATTATTTACATTAACAACTTATAGAATGAGATCAGATATAAAATGATTAAAAATGTAAAATGTTAATGAAACAACTGAATTAAAATAGTAAAATCATATGCATATCAGAGCAATGAAAAAACACATCTGAATGCACTTTTTTTTTTTTAAAAAAAAATATCATTTAAGCTTCTTCAGCATCAATCCTATTAAATTGCTAAACCAAAACCTTTTAAATATGTCTGACAAAATATGTGTTACATTTATTGTGTTATAAATGAGGGCACTGGCAAAAAGACTTTCCTCTCTATTTTCTCTATCTGGACCCCATTATAATATAGACAATATGTAATATTATAGCAAAGAAAACATGCAATTAAATGTGATTGCTATTGCCACCTACTGGTCACATTTAGAGCTTGTAAAATACCAAATCTTTTAAAATCTGTTCACTACTGAGCCATGATCCAAAATGAATGTTGAGCAAACGCCAGAAAAAAGGAGTACACTGTACGCTGTAGTGAAAGTACCATATGTCAAAAGTGACAGTGAAACAGATTTCACAGAAAGTTTAATAACATGCTCAAGGAACAGCTCCAGCAGATGGAGGAGAAAAAAGAGTTTATCAAATAACTTGGGCCCAAGAATTGTGTTGTGATCTCTTTATCAAAGGTTTAAATAATTTAAAAACATGGAAAACTTGATAGACCCAGAAAACAGAACTTTATCATCATTTATACTTCTTGGTATTGACCTCAGATTCAGATTGTGGTATTGTTCACTTTTAAAATGTCTAGGCTGCCTTTTAATAAACTTATAACAACTTCCAAATCACTAAAACTCTAGCAACTTTAAGATCTGTGCTTCTCAAAGATGTCACTTTAATTACAAAACAAATGATGTTGTTCCAAACAAAAAAAATATTAAATCAGTTGTCTAGATTGTTGAGGATCTAGTTATCATTATTAGTCAGGAATATGATGTGCAAAGATTTATGGTTACTATTAGAAGTATTTATTCATTCATTATTCCAACAGCTATGTATCACCTTCACTTTAAAAAAATCCCACTTCATAAATTCAAAAAGTTAAAACAGTAAATTAAAACAATTAATAAAAACATACTTAGCAGCCAGCATAAAATATACAAAGTAAGACAAGAAATGCAGGCAACAATAAAAAAATTGCAAGAGCAGAAATAAAATAAAAAAAAAAACAGTTACAAAAGCATAATTTAAAAAAGACATAATTTTAAAAAAACAACATTAAAAAAATTTCGTTTTGGGGATTTTAAAAAATCAGTGCTTTCACCAACTGCTGAAAAGGAAAGCAGCACAGAGCCAAGCATTTTGACTTAGAGGCTACCACTGAAAAGCCCTACTTCTGGATAGCTTCCTGCTGCTCCTCAACTGGTGAAGGTATTTAGAGAAGGCCTTTCAAAAATGCCTCTAGGGTACAGGTAGTAAAGAAGCAGTATTCTCTTAGCTACTGTGGTTCAAAGCCATGGAGCGCTTTTTAAATTAAAACACCCAGTTAATATGGGACTGGAAATGAACTGGGATGCATGAGATTAAAAAGAATTGGCATAAAAAATAAATAACCATTCTGTTTAGAGACAGCCCTGCATGCCATACGTAAACCTGTAAAATCCAAGCAGAACAATAATTGTATTCTTACACTGTGAGATCATTCTAGGACTATGTAAATTTGGATCTCAAAATCTTCTAAAGGCTTCAAAAGGCTCAAGAAATGGTGACAGTGATACATCTGAATAATCAGCCCTGCCTACAGCTGCAAGGAGGGGAAAATCATTACCTGGAGTATTTACAGCATGGTAAATACACAGAACCAAAATGGGGCTATGTCCCCTTATCTATTAGGAGATGAACCAACTTCTGTGAAAGTGACTTTGTTGAAAAACCATGATAGTCCAGCTCAGGTCCTACCTTCCCTAAATAGGCCACAACAATTTGTCTTGAGATTCTAGTAATGCTGTGCTAGACCTTAACAAGAATAGATCTCAACTATGAACACAATGTTATAGTGTTAGTGGAGAGGCACTCCAGATATTATTTAAGGTACATATAGACTTTGAAAAACATTTGATAAAGAATGTGTGCATGGGAAAATGTTGCCTTAAAATATCAATTTTGCTGTTTTAAAGCTATTAACAGTCACTTAGTCCTGTCAGGGTTGAACAAAGTCTTTTCCTCCACATCTAGACCTAAACAGCCTCCAGATTCTGGGTCAATACATTGATAACTTCACCTGTACAGTTCGGAATTGAGATATACAATACAAAGCTGCCTTTCGCAATTGATTGGTGATGATTTTGTCAATGACAATACAGTTCAAGTATGTTCAAGATGTTTGAGGATTGCACCAAAGGTGCCTATTACTGCCTTTGCTTTCTTTTGCCAAAGTCATTCTACTTCTATTTGCAGGTCTCTTTATTTTGTGATTTTCTTCCGTTCTTTCTCTTTTCTTCTGCTGTCTCCGACTACAGCAACATCCACTATCCAGACTTTTGTTTTGTCTCTCTTATCAACAATTGTTAAGTCTGAAGTGTTATATGACAGGTACTTTATCTGTTTGAATTCTAAAGTCCCAGATGCTTTAGCTTCTTCATCTTTTATTACTTTGCCTATTTTGTGGTCCACCAGTTTTTGCTTATAGCCAAATGATATTTCCTGCAGATTTCCCAATGTACCGTTTTTGTTGCTGTTATTATACATGACAATGTGAAATCACAGCTGCCAGTTCTTTAGCTGGTATTGGCCTTCATGAGCATCAGGTTCTTCTTAAGAACTTAAGATGTGTGTAATGTGTTGGCATAGTATATGTGCGGATCCAAGCAGCATGGCTGTTTGTACTTGACAGATGGAATTTTTGTCAATGAGCAGATTCTCCAAGTGTCTTCCAAGGCTTTTTAGTATGGCACCCCATGTGCTGAGTGCCACTGGGACTACCTTTGCCAGTTTGTGCTACAGTCTCTCAATTTCCATTTTCAGATCGTGATACTGTGTGATCTTCACCAATTCTTTATCTTCTATTCTATTATCAACTGATATTGCCACATTAATGAATTCAGCAGCATCATTAACGGTAAACACAGAGTTTCATATAAAGACAGTGGGTTAGCAGCAGCATCACTAATGTTGAATTTAGTCTGCAATTTGTCATTTTTACTAATATTAACACTCAATGATTTTATTGTTAACTTCAATTTCCCATACTTAAAAAAACACTTTCTGCATCTTTCATTATTCTTGAAATACAGTTGTTGGACTGTCTCCAGATGAAAGACCATTCAGAGGAAGGATTTAAAGAGAAAGTAAATGAAAGTAAAGAGAAAGCTGGGTTGGATTAAACAGGCTCTATGTTCTTGAGCAAGCCCAGACAAGTAAATAAGGAAGTTTTTAAAAGGGAGATGGATAATAGGAGTACAGACATTGAAAGAAGAGAGACTGTGTTCATCCATGGTGGCAAAAAATTGGGAGGAATCAAGTAGCATCTTTTCTGACTAACAAATTTATTAAAAGGCATATGCTTTTGTGAATTACAGCTCATTTCATAAATCGTAGAATTTCTAAACCTAGCACACATTATAATTGGAAGTTTAACAGAAGTCATGTTGATAGCAGTCTTGAAGAAATTGGCAGAAAACCACAACTAGCAAGGAATGGAATATCAGTTGTTGCTTGTCTTTTAGCAACAAAATTCTGGAATTTGGGCAAAAGGGCATAACGTTAGGATAAAATGGGAACTAGTTAGAGAATGCAGTAATGGATAAAAGAGGCAAACGTGAAGAAACAACTAGCAGATGATGCCAAGTAGTTCCCAGATTGCTTCCTCTTGTTCTAAAGACTGATCCTGTTGTTTTCCACTGACTTTATGGCTCTCCTTATTTGGAGAAGCCCAGACAAAATGAAGAAATGATTTTGTTTCAGACTCCACATAAATACAACACTCTTCAGCACAGCTTGTGTGCTACGCTGGCCTGTCTTCCTCTGATCTTTCTATTGTTCTTTTTTTCCTTTCCCTACCACCCCTTAGCTGCCACTCTCAGAACAACTGATAACCCTTCCATTCAATTGTGTCCAATTCTCAGAGACAAGCCTTGGACAAGTCCTTGTACTTTATTCAGCAAAGTTTTTTTTTCATTGAATCCTTCCTAGGGCTGAGAGGGGACTGGCCCAAGGTCACCCATCTGACTTCATGCCCAAGGCAGGACTAGAATTCACATTCTCCCAGTTTCTGGACAGATGTCTTAACTACTACACCAAACCAGCTGTAAGGTTTTTCCTGCTTCACAGCAAGAGATGTATTCCTCATATGTGTGCTTTGATCTACATAAAACTACCTGTTTGTTAGAGGTTGCTGATAAAAACACATGTAGCCAGTCTCTGCTAAGTGGCTTTCACTTATTTTGGATTCCCATAAATAAGAAATTTTGGTATCAAGCTTAGCAACACCTCCTCAGAACCTAATGTGCTCTCTATGGATTCTCTCTCTTTTTTCTTTTTTTCTTTTTTCAATATACCAAAAATACAATCCAAGAATTGAATTGAAAGTAAATAGAATATAATTGGCTAAGTTAAAGAGTTTGTGTTAAAATTCTGCATTATTATTACCTTCCTTTAATTATTTGCATTCCCCCAATTCATGTTTGGCTGTTTGGTATGTTTTATTTTGCTACATAAACATTATATAAAGTAGAATTGGAGTGTACAGACCTATGATGCAAAATATAGAAATGTAAAGCATGCTGCTTATTCATGTAGGATTTGAAGCATTTGCTTATTTCTCCAACTTGTCCTGCTAGCAATCATTTCAACATTATAGTTACTTAAATTATAGATTCAAGTAAGTACAGAAAAATCAATTGTTTTAACCTGCAATCTTATGCTCATTTACCTGGGCCTAAGCACTACTGAATTAATGAGATTTACTGCTGAGCAGACATCCACACTGTGCTGTTATTTACTTTGTATTAAGGGGGGTGGGGATAAAAGTTCACAGTAAGATATCCAGATGATATGCTTCCTTATTCAGCTCTGTCTATAAGAAACGGGCCAATTTCTGTACATTAACAGCTGTTTAAAGACAACATTGCCTGAAACAAAACATCTTCACACTTTCTAATTCTTCTCTTCATGTTCTGCTAACAGTATGTAATACACATAACACTAAATAGAGAACTGTGAATTTAATCTACAACTTGACAATGAGAAAAAAAAACCCATGGCCTTGGTTTGCAAGACTAAACTGGATTACATTCATTTAGCTCTAGGAAGTTTAAGATTGGTATGATATTGCAAGTCCCTATGCACTTAAAAATGTAAATTTGCTCCCTGAGGCCCCCTCCTCTTTCTTCCATCTCCATCTTATTCTGTCAAAAGCCTTATTTAACTCATTGAAGCAATTTTGGAAAGGGGAAAGAGAGATGGGAGGGAGGCAGAACTGGAAATGTTGCACATTCACGTAACTTGGGGAAATGTCATTAATAAGGAATACAAGCTTTATGAACAATTCCTTTTTTAAAAAAAAAAACTCAAGTTCCAAACAGATATAAAACATTCAGAGCCTTTATACAAAGGCTTTTCTCTACAAATTAGCTGGCAAGAATTTACTATGGAATAAGAATTGAACTAGAAACCACAGAACCTTACTGTCCCTATTAAAAGCCAAGCCATCACATTTTCTTCAAACATTTGAAGAGTAGACGAAATGGGAAATAATATATTTCTCATTTAATAATAATTAGAATTAGCCAGGTATTCTGTTTACAGCTGAACATTTGCATACCAGAGGCTAAATGGAGACTCTGGAAATGTTTCATTCTGGTTTGTTTTTTGCTCTTGTTGTGTCAGAAAATGTTTTAATCCAGCATGAAGACAGCTAAATGAGATACTGGCTAGATTCACACATCACCCTCAAGCCATAATTTCATTCATATACATGGCTGGGTAAACTACTTTACTCATGTATTACTTTCTCTAATCTAGCCTAAACTACATTGTGATGTATAGTAATGTGTGAACACAGCAATAATACAAACTAGTATTGCTTAACCATCATATAATTATATTGTGACAGCAAGAATAACATTTTGCAAAAAAATTAATCTTGGAATAAATTTAAACCAAAATCCACAAAACTTTCACTGTTGGATTTACACAACTTTCTCATTCAATTCTGAAATGCAAACCAACATGCTAGAGAAAGATTAAATCTTATTTTGGATTGTCAGACTGTGTGGCTTAATTAACATGCAGCAACCACAAACTGAACAACTGGCTTTAGATATCACTGCTGCTGTCTAAGGCTAAGGCTAATGGATCTGCAAATCTTTATGGAAAGTATTTCTGTGAGTGCATTCACACTGAAACTGCTCTTACTAATTGAAGCAAATTATATTTACAGAATCCTGACAAAAGAGTGGAATTGCCTCAAATTCATTTAAAGCAACCTCAGAGCTTCACCTGTACCTTGTTGAGAGCTTCTTCAAATGTTTCTGTCTTATCCAAGAACATACTATCACAAGTAGATTCTTAAGTGCCTTTGGCTTTAGAACACATTATTCTAGTCTAAAGCAAACATTTACGTTTAAATTAAAGGGTGAAGAATCTGGTGGGAGTTCTGCTAGAAACTGATGTAAATGTGAACTGAAAACAGTTCTTCCAAATGCCCTGATATGTAGTCATACAAATTGGGAAGGGGGGGGGATTTATAAGGCTACATATCCATTAACTTTATTTCAGGTCCTTTTAATATTTTTGTCACATTTTGGACATGTTTTATCACACCCTCGAGGGCCAAGTGTACTGCAAGTAGAATAAGATGACAGAATGGTTACAATGTTAGCTTTTCCACTAATAGGAAATCTGAAAGGAAATGTTAGGAGACAAAGACCAATGGCTAAACCAGCATTTGTCACTAGCAGCATTATAAGGCCAAGAACGGAAGCAATATTTTCTCAGAGTTAACTGAAAACCCAATTCCTTACAAACACTTGAGGAAAGACCTCATAGGATATATTCATTTATTTTCCTTTTTTCTTAAGCCGTTATGAACATAACTTCCCAAGGAGAAGAAAAAGGTATTGTGCATAACGATGTGACTCATTTTTTTGGCCCCATGTTGTCATACCAATATATGTATATACACATGCACATATACATATAGATATATAGATATACCCAAATATACAGTTCATCTTTGCTCAAAGGTTGAAGAGTGATATTCAATGCCGCTACACCGGAGGTATCCAATGCCCATTCTCAAGGCCCCGGAATGGCCTCAGAGTCCCTATATTATTGTTTCTATATGTCATCAGAGATTTTAATTGAATCAGTTCCTATAACTTTAATGCTTTTTTCATAACTGCCTTTATTTTTTGGAGTTCAGTTACCAACAGAACGCTCAAAAGGCCATGTAACATCCAGTCAAAGTTATGCATTTTCACCATATGGCAAAGTTCTGCCTGGCACAATTTAACATTCAAACATTCCACTGATTTTTTTAGACTTTGGAGAACATTCCATGCCCCATTAGGTTACATAATGGGCAAGCTGGGAATTCTGGAAGTGTTGTATCAATCATATCTGGACTACTGGTAGATGTCATATTGATGTAGGTATATTAATCTTTCAGTATGGAAGTAGTGCCCTATTATGTTCTGTCCTATTCTGTTCTCTTCTTACTGGGTTTTTTCGTTGCATTAAACTATTTTTACATTGCATTAAATGGTGACTTACAAATTAATATAGTTGGACTCATACAACACTCAAAACCAAGAAAGTACACTACGGCTTCTTCAGCCTACAAATAATTATTGTCTCCCATAAGATAAATCTTTGTCTAGAAAATAACCAAGGTTTTTACATTTTTCAGACTATAGAACCTCTTCATTTAAAAATCTTTCCAGAAAAAAAGCTCTTGTGATAGAAAATGTATTGGTTCTGAATGAACTTTTCCCCCCTCTTAGTGTCTTATGGAACTCTGTCAGGTTCTCATGAAGTCCCAGGTTTCCACAGAACATGGTATTTTTCACAACAACCACATGATTTAATAAACCATAGCTTTAACCACATATAGAAAGCAATATCTTTATTGTCAAAGTCATTCTTTAAGAATCCATTTAAACAGCACTCCACCTTCCTTACATACAGCACTTATTAATCATCTGAATGATCGAAAATCAATTATGAATAATTTTCTTCTAAGCAAAACCAACCATGATGATCCAATATTTTATCAGATGGAACACAGAAGCACTTCAATTCCTCATGTTACTCGCATTCAAAATAAAATAATGAATATGCATAAAATTACTTCCCAGAGGCAAAGAAATTGGAGAAAGGGGGCTAACAATTCCAGAACTTGTGCCGATTTTCTACAGATGCATCTGCCTCAAACAGCTTCCAATACTACGAGCCAATGCACAGAGGCAGCAGCTCAATCTCCTCACACAGTAGTCCAAGAAACATTGCAGTGGGACTAATTAAATCCTTGTGCTGGTGCACAAATGCTGGCATCCATCCATCGAGTGAAGGGCTTCAGCAGTCTTTGTATGACACAACTAAGCTTTACCAAAAGTATTCCTTAGGCCACCAAAGGGTAAATTGTAGGCAAAGAACCAAATGGCTCACAGACAAAACAGTGGCTGTTTCCCAACTCCATAGCAAGATGATTCTTCCTATCGCTAGATAATGACTCAGTTTTCAACAGACCCAGTTTTTAAATAGTAATACTATTTTTTCTTTGTATGATTCATTTAAAAATGAATTCTCATTTTTGCAGAATATGCACGTAAGCTCACTTGAAAATAAGCAGAACTGGGAACCAGAAAATCCCTGCTTCATTCCCCTCCCCCAACCAGGAATCAATTACATTTACAAACGATATTTCTTTCGCTGCAGTCCCCTGTGGTGAATGAATTTTCACTTTTGTCCCAATGCCTGTGTTTTGAAGTTCTATGACTATCATGATGGTTAAAAGTTAAGAGGATCAAAGTAATGGTCAAAGATTGGTGAAACAGAAAGCCAAATTCCCTGTCATTGAAGCTTACAAAATCAGCTGGGCTTCACTATCCTCATGCCTTATGCAGCCTCATTAGTCCAACCTAGGAAGCCAATGTTTCTAAAACTCTGTTTTACTTTTAATAAATTAGAAGTTTTCATGTTTTCTCATTACTGAACCAAGATCCCTGGCTTGTTCTCTTTCTGACAAGCCTAATGGAAACCATGTTTTATTCTTGACTTCTGATACATGGCAGAAATGTCTATAGTTGGTTTATTCACTCCCACTGGAATTGAGGTAAATGCACTTCAGTACACAATATATCCATAGAGTTCTTGTAAATTCTGTAATATTATAGTATGAACTCTTCCTATATCTATCTTATATTTTTATCTCTCTGTGTATCTCATCTCATTGGCAACTATAACAAAATGTAAATATATCGTGCAGGGATATTTAAGCTACATAGCCCAATAATATTGCACAATACAATTAAATGAAAAAAGTCCAAGAAATTGTCTTATTCTCACTGAAGTTGTATTTCAATGCAAGATTGTGAAATCACTTCACAGTCTTGTTAAGTTTAAAACTTATTGGCACCTGCACCAAAAAGCAATCACCTTCTCTATTCATAGTGGAAAGTTCTGTTGCAAAAAGCATGTAAATCAGGCATAAATACCTATGTCAGGTAGGACAAATATCCATAGTGATAAAAAAATGGTAAAAAGATCAGAAATATTAAGTCAATAATTATTGGCACATTATAGAATAGGTATCGGAGATGAGGAGAAATAATTCACTGAACAATGTACTGTTTGCTCAATAAAATCTGATCGACCTTCAGCAGGGTAAAAAACAACCACCACCACCAGATAAACCCAAGGCAAACAAAATTAAACTAACAACCAACACTATCAAGAATTAGTATCTTCAGAAAGACCTGTAACTTTTTACCTATGTAAACATGTTAGGATTTGACATATGTTTCAGGAAGAAACAAGCAGACACCGTCAAATGCCCTTCCAAGATACATTTACAAATGTGCTCGCTTTGCAGTTGCTATACATTTGTTTCTTTGCTGCCAACTTACATCCTTTCTAAGTCAGGTTTTTCCTACTCTGCAGGCTATTAATCTCCCTGGAGGTGGACACTTCTGTGAAGCTGCAACAGCTCATCTCTTTTTTTTTTCCTGGTCAATTCTTCTTTTAATCTCCTTTCCAGATGAAAAATTCTGTGAAATTAAATCTCCATGGTGGTGAATATTTCTGTAGATGTTATAGTTTGTCCACCTTTTCTTTCAGATCCATTCTGACAGTCTGTTGAAGCCAATAATCTAATTAAAGAATTTTCTTTCCCCCTTCCCCTATATTAGCTATCTTTCACTTCTGAGAGAACCTTTAACTTGTTTTCAAGTTTCCTTCCTGTAGTGTTTAGCTGTATCAAATCAACCAAATGATCAGAATGATAGATATAGTGATGCGTGAAAGGAAAGGGAGGGACATGTTATCATAAGGAGCATAAACCTCATTATAGGTAATACTGACTTAGGCTAAGGAAAGTTATTTAAAACTTCTAGATTCACCAGGATGTAATCCCTATTTCCACAAGTTTACTATAAGTATAGTGGGGTGGCAGAAAGCTAGAGGCTCAATGCTGAAATAAAGTCCATCTCATCTTTTGAAACCTTCCCCCAGGTGTTCTGATCTGTCACTATCCAGACCAAATTTTATCTATTAAGAACTTACAGCGGTACTTGAAACTCGTCAAATTTGGTACTTGATGCATTTTGACATTAAAATTTTGTACCGGTACTTATCACTTGTTTGGTACTCGATGCACAAGCTAAAACTTGTCATTGTCAGTTGCCTCATGACTTTATGGGAAAAATGTGGTACTTGTAGTTTTATACTCATGTACTAGGTTTTAAAATCACATGAAGTTGATTGGTAAAGTGCCATTAAGTTGGTATTGACTCTTTAACAATCACATGGATAGATTTTCCCCTCAAAAAGATATTTGTTCCTTCACCCCTGTAATTAAGTCCATTCCTCTTACAGCTAGTTGCCTTTTCTTCCCTATCACTTCACCTTTTCCAACACTAAAGCCAGCAATGTGTAGCAGCAGCCAAAAAAGCTAATACAATCCTGGGTTGTATAAACAGAGGCATGGAATACTGCAACCAATTTTGGTAACCATACTACAAAAAAGATGTTGAGATTTTGCAAAAAGTTCAGAGAAAAGCATCTAAGATGATCAAAGGCCTGGAAACTAAACCATATGAAAATGGTTGCAAATTTTGGGTCTGGCTAGTCTTAAGAAAAAAAGAATTAGTGACATGATAGCAGTATTTCAGTATTTGAGGATTTGTCACAAAGAAAAGGGGGTTGGGAAAACAATGGTTGGGAGAAAACCAAAGACAGAAACAACCAGGTATTAAGGAGAAACTTCCTAAAGTGAGGACAATTAACCAGTGGAGCAGCTGGCCTTCAGAAATTGGGGTTTTTAAGAAGAGATTAGATAGTCACTTGTTTGAGATGGTATAGGTTCTCCTGCTTGAGCAGGGAACTAGACTACAAGGCCCCTTCCAGATCCCTTCAAGCTCTATTCTATTCTAAATTCTTTGCCAAAAGTGTTAGATCCTTGCTTAATCGGAAGTATGATAATTTGAGTCTGTTTATTTGTGCCTCAAATGAGACCTTTGATTTGATTTGTTTGAAGATTTATTGATTGATTTTCTTGGATGTCCACAATATTCTCCAGAATTTTCTCCAACAAATGTTCAAAAGTGTCAGTGCTCTCTTTATTTTGCTTCTTCAAGATTCAATTTTCATAGAATATCAAAGGATTTGAACTACTGCTTGCACTATTATGATCTTTACCGTTATAGGTGTAGCATGGCATCTAAATATATTTTATAAGGCCTTCATGGCTAATCTATTGCTAGTCTACAGTGTATTTCTTCTGCTTGTTCCTTTACTCCTGATCAATTGTTTCATCATCAGGTAATCAATGGGTACATTGTTGAGTATTTAACTGGTAATTTTCAAATACTTAGTTAAGTTCTATACCTAAATTAGATACTTGCTTGTGTACAGCTACATTATACTTTTAACTAACTAGATCAAGTTTAAGAGCATCCAAGCGTGGAATCTGGGAGCATATCCAGATCCAGACCAAGCCTGCCAATGTTAAAAGTTTCCAACAGGTTTTATAACACCAATTAAAACAGCAGGTTCTAGATTGAAGATTTTATTTAGTAATCCCACCAACCCCTTATAAAACCAGACTACAAAATCATAATGAAAATGGCAATTGTATATATTTTAGAAGGAAAACAAATATGATTAAAGACAGCATTTATTCTGCAGAAAAACTCTCTATTACTCCAGTATGTTGTTCTGGTTATCTCCTCTATACACAAACATTAATTCAATGCAGTCAGGTTATTAGTAGCATACATTTTGATCAAGTTGATATATTTAGCAACTATGTTTCTTACAGACGTTTAGCCACTTTTCAACTCTTTACTCATTGGACTTTTGTATTATTTACAACTCTCCACTGAGTATTAAATGACCTAACATGTACCTTAGCCCTCTACCACAAGAGGAATCTCAAATTTCTTTCCTTATTCAGGGGGAAAAAGTCCAAAGCTCAATGTCATAGGATTAACTGCTGTTCTAGTTTTGCCCTAATACAAAGAAGGATTCATAAAACAAGGACAATATATCAAAATCAACTGAAAAGTATTGTTTCACCTGCCTCTGAAAGCTCTATGCCTTCCAGCAATCTAAACTGCTGACCTGGGACATGAACTGATGCATACTGCACACACACACTGAACACACACACAACTGAACACACACAGAGATTTAATTTTTGATCTCGGATGTGTTTTTTTTTAAATAAAGTCAATTGTAGAATTATACAATTTAAATCTGTTTTCCTCAAATTATTCACAGTGGACTTGCTGAATTTACCAATCAGTTCGCCTTTCTTACATCTATATATTTTTGCAAACTCATGTCATTTCCTTTAAATATTTTCATCTGCTTTTAACAAAAGAACAAAGCATACCCAATTCCAGTTTGTCCGTTTTTCTTCCTATTCTTTTTGTCTTTATATCCTGCCATTTATCAATAATGCAAAAATGACTTTTGTACATGCAAAAGTATTGCCCATTCTGGTGATGGCAATTCAGAATTTCAAAATATTGGAACTCCATCCTGCTTCCTTAGAATGTGAATAGAAACCAAGAGCCATGGTTGTGCAGCCTACTTCTGCTGACTGCGGGCTGCCTGCAGTTCAGCAGTTCGATTCTCACCAGCTCAAGAATTACTCAGCCTTCCATCCTTCCAAGGTCAGTAAAATGAGGACCCAGATTGTTGGTGGCAATTTGCTGACTCTGCAAACCACTTAGAGAGGGCTGTAAAGCTCTGTAAAGCGGCATATGAGTCTAAGTGCTATTGCTATTGCTAAGCATATATTGCACTAATAGCCTGTGCTCCTAATTTTGGTTTTTAGCACTTCCTTTTATGAGCCATGGTGGCACAGTGGTTAGAATGCAGTATTGCAGGCTAATTCTGCTAAGTTCTGATTGCCAACAGTTCAGCAGATAGAATCTCACTGGTTCAAGGTTGATTTAGCCTTCCATCCTTCTGAGGACGGTAAAATGAGGACCCAGATTGTTCGGGGCAATAGTTTGATAGCAATAGTTGTAAAGCACTGTGAATCAGTATATAAATCTAAGTGCTATTGCTATTGCTATTTTTTTCTTATCTCCTGCCTTTATTATTTTTACAAATAAGCTAAGGTAGCGAACATATCCAACTTATATTATTTGAATATTGCGTGTTCATTAAAAAACGATAAAGTACCCAGGTACAGAATAGGACAGACCTCGTGGGGCAGGGGAAATCCCCACTCTAAAATACATCTAACTACACAGTGACTACCAACATTAGCACTGGAATATAAATTAAGAACACAGTAAATTCCTATTGTATGTGTTCTTTTATTCTGGATTATCTCTACCTTTGAGATCAGTCATTTACAAAAAAAGTTAGTGCTGGGGAAAAAAAGTCTTGAAAGAAAAGAATAAGATTTTACTTTCTTGGCTGTAAATTCCAAAAGATGACCAAAATACATTACTAAAAAGAAGAGTAGATTCCATGCCTTGTCACTTACGATGTGGTCATTTCCATGCAAGTATAATGTTCACTTGGTCCTTTCTCCTTATCTGACACATGTATATATACTACTTAGCTAGATTATAGCATTCTAAATAACACAATAGACAAATGTTTTCCTTGGTTGATTCATTATCAAAGTTAATCAAAACTTGAAACAGGAATATTATGAATCTCAACTTAAAAGAAAATAATTCAACCATTCTCTTTGATTCAACATACAAGTTGTCCTCATTTAAGAACTACCATTAACCATTTGCAGTTATGATGGTGATGAAAAAATAATTTTGTGACCAATGCCTGCATTCTGTGTCATACCTTGGCAATCTGTGTCATGTGTTCACCAGTATAGTTAGTAACATTGTCCTGTATCTAACATACGCACCCCACACCTTCTTACACAGTGAAGGCATTGCCTAAGCAATCTAACTCTTTTGCTGCTGCTTTTCTCTGCAGTGCAATACTTCCTTAAGAAACTTTCCTAATGTAAGTTAACAAGCTCAGTTCTGTGACTTTAATTTGTTGATTTAGAACCTCCAGCCACTTGCTGCCTGAAATTGATAAGATCCTAATTTTAGCATTTTGAGGGTTTCATATTAAGGGTTTTGTAGTTTGCTAGGCAAATAGCAGGTCCTAGTACATTCTTTTCTATGTATATTCCAAATTACGTGAAGTGAACTCTCTTGAAATCCCCTTCTCTCCAATGAATGTAAATGCAAACATTAGTTAGAAAACATCTTCCTAACTATCCTAGTGCTTGTGAGAACATTCCAAAAGGCAGGAGAATTGGGGGGAAAGGGCTGTAAGATTTTCCTTTTTATCAGGCTTTTTTTTTTTTTTTTTTTGAGTCAAGTTCTGGAAATCTTCCCAGTTTTTTAAGTTCATCTGGACATTTGGGGTTGTATCCTTCTGATGAGATTAAGCTGAAGTTAACATACTTGTCATCATGTGATTTTTATCACTTAGAGACTACTTCACTTAATACCATTTCCAGTATCAATCGAGGTTGCTAAATTAGGACTACCTGCAATTTAAATGCTTTCAGATTAACCCTTGCCAATATGAATTCTAGTCATACTTTCCTCATCCTGGAACTCTCCAGATTATAACTGGGATTATAACTCCCACATACTTCCAATTCATGATAGAAAGTATTTCTGGGAACTATAAGATTAACATGCCTAGATAGTACCAGATTGGGAAATGGGGCTAATTTACTGTCTTCCTGCTGATGTGTCTTTCCTACCAAATCACTTTAATTCTCCGAATTCACGGTGCTTTTGAGCTATCTCAAAAATTGGATAAATTATGGAATATCTATCAATACTAGCTTCTAATCTGAGCGTATCTCAGGATGAACCTGACTACAGTAATAGCTTCTAGCTCAAGAGTTGATCCTGCCATACTCAGGCCCAATGCTAATTTTGCTGTAGTTAAATTTAGTGCTGTACAAAGCATTTTGAGGTCAAAACATTGAAACCTCATGATATCCTTTTCCAATTTTGTAATAGTTGGTTTGCCCTGGCCTGAAAATAGAAGAGTCCTGATTGTGGTCTGCTGTTAGAATGGTCAATTCCAAGATTAGACTGCTTCTGGAATATCCAGAACCAGATGTTCTGTCAACATATCCCAATGTTTCAACCACAAAGTGTTTCCCACAACTCCAGTTAAATTATTGAATTAGCCATTCAGTTACCAATAAACTAAGAATAACCTCTTTATGTTAGATTAATTAGATCAAGTTTGATTTATTGTGCTAATCTAAGTTGAAGGCTTGTTTTCTTAATATCATAGGCAGGTCAACTCTTTTCTTGTTGAGATTATTTTAAAGCTACCCATATCTTGAATTTGAACCACAGCAGGCAAGAAGATCCTGACTGTGATATCTGTCTTGCTTACAATCACACATCAGGAAACCTCCACACTAAAATCACTTATGAGCTAGAGCAGAGCTGCCAAACTCCCAGCCTGCAAGTTGGCTGTGCCACATGTTAGGGTTTTGGTGATTAACCCCTAGAAGAGTATTGCAGCAGTAGTCAAGCCAGGAAGCCAAAAGGAGAGCGGAAGGGCCCCAGAGTATACACACACTGAACACAAACACTGTTTGTAGTTTAAATAGTTTTTAATCCAGTTAGAGTTTAAGCATTGTCATTCAGTCCATTAAGTCATTCACAGTATTTCCATCCAGTAAGACTCACTAGTATAGTCCAAGTTAAGAGTCCTTGCAATATCTTTATCAGCCGATAAAGATATCTTCTCCTTCTCCGGTTTCACTCTCCAGAGAAACAAACGCTGGATATTCAGCAAACAGTAGCAAACAATAACAGTTCAGTCACAGGCACTCACAGTCAGTAATCACAGTTAGTCGCAGCAGCACATAGTAAGTCGCAGCAGCACACAGTAACAGGCAGTTACAGACAGACAGTAAGCTTTCCAGCTTCTAATGCTTCCTTATATTGTAACTTCTAACCGCACCCTTAATCGGCTAATTGCCTGCTGCATTGTGCTTAAAGTGATAAGCACTTAAACCATGATATCTAAGTTTTATATATTTATTCACCCAAACCATATTTGGTATCAATGTTATACCTAACATACTCCCCTTTTGGGTGAAATAAATATATAATACCTTTACAATCTTATCCCATATTTTTCACAACTCTCCTGGTGCTTACTGGCACCTTGGGCTTTAGTAAAATTATCAGCTAAATTGTCCTCCGACATACAGTACTCTAGCTGAATCATCTTACTTCTTACAGATTGTCTCACGTTTAGGTATCTTAGATCTGTATGCTTGCTCCTTGTTTTTACTCCAATATTTGTGGCCATTTGAATTGCTGCCTGATTATCTTCATGTATAATTATAGGATAATCTACTGTTATACCTATATCAATTAACATTTGTTTATACATTATTAATTCTGTACATAACAATGATAAACAGGAGAATTCTGCCTCCATAGTAGACAAACTTATATGCTGTTGTCTTATTGACTTCCAGCCTATTAATGTCTTACCCAGCATTATGGCTGTTCCTGAAGTCGACTTTCTAGTGTCTTTTTCTGATGCAAAGCTAGCATCTGCATAAGCACTCAAAATTAAATCACCCTTTGGTTCTAAATACAATGAATAATTCATTGTCTTTTTAAGATATCTTAATATCCTCTTAGCTGCAATCCAGTGTCTTCACATGGTGCAGAATTGAATCTAGCCAACTGATTCACACAGTACGATATATCTGGTCTAGACCAATTACTAATATAACTCAAACTACCAATTAAAGATTGATAAATCACCTTATCAAACTCCGGGCTTTGTTCATCAGTGTTGCTAAACTCCTGACTCATTGGAGTCTTAGCTGGTTTACAAAGCTCCATCTTGTAATCTTTTAGCAATTTGCTTATCTTTTCTTCCTGAGATATCTTAAAACCTTTCCGTGTTTTCTTTATATTCAAACCGAGATACTTCTTTATCTCCCCTAATTGCTTGATCTTTATTCTCTTTCCTAATGATGTTATTATTTTATTTGCTTCATCATTAGTTTCAGTTATCAATGCAATGTCATCTGTGAATAGTAATAATAATGATACTTTCCCATTTGTCTCCCTCTTAAACAGACATGGATCGGCTAAACCAGCTTTAAATCCTATATTGTCTAGTTCCTTTACAATATACTGGTTCCATTCATAGCCTGATTGTTTAAGACCATAGAGACTTTTCTTTAACAACCAACAATCATTATTATCCTTATTTTCACTTTTAATACCAACAGGTTTTTTCATATAAATAATATGTTTTAATGGGGCGTGCAAGTAAGCAGTTTCCACATCTAAATGGTTAACTATATAGTTTTTACTAGCTGCCCACACTAAAGCTGCCCTCAAGGTTGCTGCCTTAAGACTAGGTGCAAACACCTCATCATAGTCATTAGCATTCTGCCTAAAACCTTGGGCTACTAACCTTGCCTTATGGATTAAATTACCATCTTTATCTGTTTTTACCTTAAATATCCATTTGCAGCCAATGGATTTCTTTCCTGCAGGTAATTTAGCATTTTCATACACCTTCATATCTCTTAATGAATTCAGTTCCTTATTCATTGCTGCATACCATCTTTCTTTTTCCTTATTAGGATACTTTTTAATTTCTTCAACAGAATTAGGAACTTGATTAATCTGGCACACTGTGTTAGCCTGGTACCTATCAGGCGGTCTAGATATACGTGTAGTTCTTCTGGGAATTACAGGGCTTACAGGAGGACTTTGTTGAACTTCTACCTGTTCATCTTCCTCATCCTGTTCAGCTATTGAATCTGTTTCTTCCTTTATGGGCACTATTTCATCCTGTATTTGTCTCTTTACTTTATTTTTAAAATTACAGGGATAACTAATGGGATTTCTATAGGATTCAATAATTACCTCTTTATTGGCATCCTGTTCTAATTTCTCCCATCCTTCATGTTCTAGAAATTGGGCACTAGCACTACATAACACTTTAGATGTGCCTTTCTCCCAAAATCTATATGCCCTATGGTTTGCCTGATAACCAACGAAGAAAAATCTTTTAGCTCTATGTTGCCCTTTTTTTCTGATTTGTGCAGGAATATGCACCCATGCTGGTGCACCAAATGTGTGCAGGTAACTTAGATCAGGTTTCCTGCCATGCCATCTGGTAAATGGTATTTCACCTGTCGTTGTATTAACAACGTTGTTCAATATGTTATTAGCACACATTGTAGCCTCCCCCCACAAAGAATCAGGTAACCCAGAATCATTTAACATTGTTCTAACCATTGCCTGTAGTGTTTGGCCTCTTCTTTCAATAAAAGCATTATGTTCTGGCCTGTATGGAGCAGACTTCTTATGCTCTATTCCAGCTACCTTAAGTCTGTTCTGGAATTTGTTATTAATAAATTCCGTGCCATTATCTGTCACCAGGGTTATCAGTTGTCGCTTAGACTTTCTTTCAGCAAACCTAAGCCAATTGAAAAAATGTTGATATGTTTCAGTTTTGCTTTTCATTAAATAGCAAAACCCATATCTAGAATAATGGTCCATAATGCTCAGTATATATCTAGCACCCCCATACTGGGTTTCTTTGGACCTATTATGTCTGCAAATACTACTTCTAAAGGTTCTTTTGTTTTGAAACCATTTAGTCTATTTGCAGGCAATACTTTGCTCTTATCTTCACAGCAAACATTACAACGCAAATATTTATCACAAGGTTTTAACCTTATTCCTTCAGATAACTCAACTGTACGTTTTAGCATTTTAAAATTTACATGCCCCAAACGCCTATGCAATAAATGGATACATTCTTCATGAGGCTTTATATTATTAAATACAGTTTGAGCCTCCCTTTTCTTACTATTATCTAAGACATATAATGTTCCATTTAAAGCTGCAGTTACCCTTTTGTTATCTTTTTCAATTATGCAATTATTATCTTTAAAAGTAATTACATAACCTAATTTATCTAATACCCTTACTGAAAGCAAATTAAACTTTAGTTGCGGTACATACAACATTTTTATATCCTGGTTTATGTACGGACAACGTGCAAAACCTTGACCTTTCGCTTTCAGGTTCCAGCCATTGGCAAGAGATATATGTTGAGAGCTTGTAGACATTTTTATAAATTTTGTCTTATCTCTTGTGATGCAGTGGGATGCGCCACTGTCAACCACCCATAAATTATTCTTCACATCAGAGTTGCTTAACGTGGCTAGTTCAAATGCTTTCTTTGGCTTTTTTACATTCTGGCTTTTTCTCTTTTTGCAGAATCTTGCCAATGTCTCTGCCTCCACAATTAAAACACTTTTTAATTGTGTATGCCGTCAAGATAAATTCTCTTCTTCCGGTGCTTTACTTTGCTAATCTGGTTTCTTTCAAGCTTTGAAGATAATTTCTCTTCTTTCTTATCTTCTCTCAGCTCGTCACGCTCACGCCTTCTTCTGGCTTCTTCTAGTAGCCTGCCTGTAATCTCGGTTAATGAGAGGCTTTCTTTAGGCAATACTTCTAACGAAGTCACATAGTCATCATAGCTTTGATCTAATGAAGATAATATTATGTAGACTTGTTGCAGTTCATTAAATATAAGCTCTTTTTCTTGCAAATCTTGAAAAATGCTCTTCATACAGTTTAAATGAACTAACATATCTCCATTCCTCTGAAGATGCGTTCGAAAACTTCCGTGTAAGATTTATATGTGCTCCTACACTGTCCCGAACATAAATCTTCCTGAGGTTCTCCCAGCAATTTGCAGCATTTTCTTCTCCACGAATATGGACAAGCTGCTGATCACAGAGAGTCAGTCCTATGATGCATAAAGCCTGCTCATTCTTCAGTTTAAAGTCTTGTAACTTTTCTTTATCATCATCATTAGCAGGATCCCAGCTACTCACATCTGGTGGGTTTGCTATAATGTCCCACAAACCTTCTCATGCGTAGAAGTAAACTACATTTCATTGACCATGAAACATAGTTTGTTCCATCCAGCCTGGATATCATGGACAGTTGTGACAAATTTACTTGTGCCATTGCTCTTCAGATATTTTGACTATTTTAAACTAATTAAAACAGTTTGTTTTTACAGTAATGTGCAACTCACACCAACTCTCTCTGCTATATCCTGGTTAGTTAGACTATGCTGCTGGGCCCATAACCAATGTTAGGGTTTTGGTGATTAACCCCTAGAAGAGTATTGCAGCAGTAGTCAAGCCAGGAAGCCAAAAGGAGAGCGGAAGGGCCCCAGAGTATACACACACTGAACACAAACACTGTTTGTAGTTTAAATAGTTTTTAATCCAGTTAGAGTTTAAGCATTGTCATTCAGTCCATTAAGTCATTCACAGTATTTCCATCCAGTAAGACTCACTAGTATAGTCCAAGTTAAGAGTCCTTGCAATATCTTTATCAGCCGATAAAGATATCTTCTCCTCCTCCGGTTTCACTCTCCAGAGAAACAAACGCTGGATATTCAGCAAACAGTAGCAAACAATAACAGTTCAGTCACAGGCACTCACAGTCAGTAATCACAGTTAGTCGCAGCAGCACATAGTAAGTCGCAGCAGCACACAGTAACAGGCAGTTACAGACAGACAGTAAGCTTTCCAGCTTCTAATGCTTCCTTATATTGTAACTTCTAACCGCACCCTTAATCGGCTAATTGCCTGCTGCATTGTGCTTAAAGTGATAAGCACTTAAACCATGATATCTAAGTTTTATATATTTATTCACCCAAACCATATTTGGTATCAATGTTATACCTAACACCACACACTGGATCAACATGACACCCATGCTTGGTTTAGCGAAGCGGGAAAAAGTCCTGATGTGAGTTTGACACCCCTGAGCTAGTGGCATTCATCATAGGGCCCCTATAAGCCTAATCAGAGATTCATTTGAACCCATCCATGAATTAGTCTTAAAGAATTTGACATAAAAACTGTCCCTACTGATAGCTATAACTTTGGCCACATGGAATCAGCAACAGGAAGGCTTTTGTATTATCAGCCAAAGATCACTAGTCTGCACTTTAGCTAAGCTTTCACTATTAAACTGAGTTTGGTTTTTCATCAGGTGATCCTCTCCTTCTGGCTCAGTCTCAAGATCCAAATAATTTCAACAGAATAATTCAAAAACTCAAAGGCAGCCTCTTAGCTTCCCTAAAACAGTACTATCTGGGCTACAAAGCTTCACCAACCATGATCTTCTGGTGGATCAAGAACTGCATCAATGACCCTACAAGACTGGGAGGAGTTTGTTTCAGAAGAAGGTATGTATGCTGACTCTAAAAGGAGGGCAGCCATCTCGGTCCACGCAATATTAATGTTCCCTGGAAATCATAAGTAAAGAAGCTACATGATCCTCCAAGTTCTTCTTTACCAAACAATGTAAGATTAATTCCAAATCCTTAATTGACACCTCCTTCAGAAAAATGTTTTGGAAAATAGTCCCTAGTTGTTAACTAATAGCGGCTGTTCTGCAATAGTAAGCTATAAATCTAGACTTTTTAAAAGCAGTGTTACGTTCACAGCTTGTTTGCTCAAATTCTCCTTACATCTGAGCAATAAACAATCCCTGAAGCTATATTTGAGGATAGTTTTATATTATATCTGAATTGTTCCCAATGAACTAGAATTCATAAGCTAGCTTGAAATCTTGATTTAAGGCTTGCTTCCAATTGTGAATTATTTAGGAACAATTTTCCTCCAATGTAAGATTCATACATAAGTTTTGCTAAATTGAGGCTTCCGATAGATAGATAGATAGATAGATAGATAGATAGATAGATAGATAGATAGAGATATTTTTAATAAAGTTTTATTTGGGTTTTCACACATACAAAATACAAATAAAACATCTTTTTTGAAAATAGCATGGTCCCGGGTTGAACTTTAGACAGACACAAAACTCAATTTCATGCTCCTTTTTGTGTTCTATTCCATATCTTATACTATTCTACATTTTCTATATAGTTTTTCCCCTCTTTTAATTTTCTCAATTTTATTTTATCTCATCTCAATTAAAATCATTATATTTATACTTTTGTCTGTTCTGTTTCAATTTCATATTATCTTTTCTCATTAAACAAGTTTTCTCCTGTAGTTACTAATTGGAGTATGACACCTTTATATCTTTTAATTACATCCATTCAACTCTTATTTAAACTTCAATATATACCTTAAGGTTATGACCTTCAATATAATACATAATACATAACTTCCAATCGAATTCTGCTTGGTACATTCTTATAATACACACTATATTCTTTTAAAAAAAAAGGATTATAAATATATGTAATTATAAACCCTCATTCCATTCCAGTTCAGTTCTATCATTAATAATCATTAAAATCTTAACATCTTTAACATTTCTTTTCAATTAAATATACTTCCTTAAAGACACGTATAATCTCCATAATTAATTTTACCCTTATTTCTCTTCACGTTCCACTGAATTACAATAGCTATTTTATCAAACATTTTAATCATACATTGTTTCATATTTTCTAAAATTATTTCTGTTTCTAATATAACAATACTATCTTATGTACCTTTGCAGAATCCCTTTTTCCATTATATTTTCACCCATTATCTCTAAATAGGCCCTGTTTCTCTATATTTTGTTTCTGTCCTTTTTTTTTTTTAAACAAGTTTTATTAATTTTCAAAACACACAAGTCATCATTATCCATTACATATTTAAACCTTTTTCCATTATAAATTTAACAAGTCAGATGAACTATAATTCTGTTTTAAACCATTTCCATATAAACATACAAAAACCTCTTATCCACTTTCTTTATTTCTCTTTACTCTTATTCCATTTTATTATTATTATTTCATCTATTTCTTTCTGACTTAGTTACCATTATTCTCATTCTATATTTCTGCAAGGTTTCATTAATTCTCCCGAAAAAAAAAACATATATACACAACACACAAAACATAAAAAAATCTTTTTGGAAAGTAACTTGGACCCAGGTATCTCTTTCTTCATGGACTTCAACTGTATTCATGCTCATCTTACATATCATTACTTATTTTATTTACCATTCTAAGTCTTCTATATTAACTTCTCCACATATTTCACTCTTTTAATTCTATCTTAATTAATCATCTTAATTTGAATCATTATATTTGTATCTTTTGTCCATTCTTTATTGTACCTTTGTCTCATTCCTTATATAAAAAAAGAAATTTCTCCTGAAATCACTAATCAGAGTATGATGCCTTTCTATCTCCCCACTAAATTAATCAAATTAATCTTTAAAATAACACCCAATACCCAATCCGATTTTGCTTGGTACATTCTAACTGAATAATACATCCAGAATAATTAAATACATAGTTAAACAATAAATCTAAATATTAAAAACAAATACTATAATAAAAATTTATAATAACATCAATACCATAATCTTATTAAACTCTTTAATTAAAACTCAATATTCTAAACCTCCCTCATATTATTAAATTTTAAAACCAATCATTATTAACATTTCAACATTTTAATCTCTTATCAACTCTTAAGCCATTTAAGTTTTCTATTTCTAATACAATACTACAATATCATCTTATGTACCTTGCAAAATCTCTTTGGAAAAATTATACTTATCCTTTATCCCTAAAAAAGATTCCTTTTTTCCCATTTAATTTCAAAACTTTGTAGCTTTTCTCCACCTTTTCCCTTTCTTTCTTCTCCCAACAAACCTTTCTACCCCCTTCTTCTAGCCTCTGCCTTACTGGCTTCCCTTCTCTGTCGTATTCCTCTTCCCTTTTGTTTACTATCATTATATTGATTTTGCACCTTATTTTTCCCTTTCTTAAATGTTTTTTAAATCTTAAGTCCTTTATTTTTCTTCCTTTCCTCTTCCTTCTTTCTTGGTCGAGTTCTGAGATTTATTAAAGATGGCTTCCTCTCCTTCTTCTTCTTCTGCTGTCTTCATCTGTTGTAATGTTTGTTGATAGTTAATGAGCGCCATTTCTAAAAAAAAGGAAGGCTTCTTTCAAACCAGCTTTACCATTTTTTTTTGCTTGTTCATAATCTTTTCTCAGTTCCTCAATAGGAGCCATTATAAATCTTTTCTTTTCTTTTCTCTTACAACAACCAGAATATTCCAAAGGAAAAATAAAACAATCCCAAAGTTATCAATCAGTCCAAACCAAGGCAGAGTTCTCACTTTCTCCTCCTAGGGTAGTATCAATCAGAGAAAAAGAAAGTCCAAATCTGTTTCTTAAAATCTTATTGCAATATATTTTAGTCTTTCAATCCTTAAGGCATCTCCTCCAACAAAGTCTTAGCATACAAATTTTTTTTTTAATCCTCTCTTTTCCCACTCATCGCTTAAAGCCAGTTTTCACCTAAAAAAAATAGGTTTCTTAATATTCACTTTTTATTCCGTAGAAAAAGAGGGTAAGCTATCCTTTCAGCACCATCAAACTGCCGCTTTTTTCCTCTTCTCGAAGGTATCATTCAGAAAGTCATACTTTTCAGGAATTTTGTTAAATATGTCTTAGAGTCCTAGGAACCAAGAAAAACTTTCTCCTTTCAAACACTTTCTCCACTTCCTCCTGCGCATTCTTACCCGGCTGCCAGCTTCTTTGTGGCGGCCATTACGGACCGCCGCTGCACTGTCCGGGAAGAGGGGTTCTGCCAGCCGGGAGGGGGTCTGCAACACCCCAAACCCCTCTCCGGATCCCCTACCTTCAGCTGCCCCTGCAGGGCAGCCTAGCTCCGCACTCCGTCCGGATCGGAGCCCCAAAAATGGCTAGCGCGGCAGGGATCGCGCAGCCGCAAATCCCTGCCGCTCGCGAAGCCGACAAACCGGAAGAGACGTTTCTGTCCTTTATAACTTCTTTTCCTTTCTTTCTTCCCTCTCATCTTCTCCCTCCCTTTTTTACCCCCTTGTCTCTCTACTTCTAATTCTCTCTTCTGCATTTCCCTCTTCTGTTGCTTTCTGATTTTATACTTATTTTTCACTCTATTTTTTTAGTTGTTTTTCCCAATCTTAAACTTTCTATTCTCTTTCCCCCCTTTCCTTTTTTCCCCCCACCTAAGATTACTTGTTCATTAAAGATGGCTTCTTCTTTGTCGCAGTCATCTTGTTCTGCAGGCATATCTTGTTGTTTCTCATAATTCCAAATATCCATTTCTAAAAACTGAAATACGAAGCCAAAAGAACCTCACCCTTCTTGTGCATCTTCTTTGTACTTTTTAAGTTCCATTTTCAGTTCTTCTAATAGTGGAGCCATTTTAAACAGATTTAAATAACCACCCGATTGATTTTAGTCATTCAAATACAATAACCAAAAATCCAGAAATCATCAAGTAATCCAAATAGTCCCAAGTTACTTCTTCTTATTTCTTTTTCCACTTTCTCTTCCTGGGTTTTTGTTGCGATATTTCAGTTAAAATGTATCTTTTGGAAGTCTTGTTGTGATTTTGCTATAAGTTCTTTTTAATTCCAGGCAGTCTCCTCCCTTCCAGATCCTGCCCTTTTATTCTTTTTCTCTCCTTTCCTGTTTTCAAAAGCTTTTGATTATCCAGAAATCTTTATTATCCCTTTGACTTTTTATTTTCAGCATTAAATGCCTATTAATGTCAGAGTGGATTTTTTTCCAATTTCTTGCTTAAGTCTCTTAGCTGTCAGTATAGGAAAAGGAGAAAAAAAAACAAATCTTTTCCCTTTTCTCTCTCCTTCGCAGCTTAAAAATCTTCTTAGGGAACAATGTTATTGGGTTTTTTTTAATAGTTTCAATTCCAGGGTACCTTATTTGTTGGTTTTGCTGTTTAACCCGGTCAACCAAAACTTTCTCTTATCTTCCTCCTGCACATTCTTTTCTGGTTGAGTTCTTTTTTGTGGTGGCCATTTCTGACCACCGCTACAACCGCCTTCGGGAAAGGGAATAATGGCCAGCTGGGGAGGAGAGATGCGGCTCTCCTCAACCCTCCAGGCAGTCTCCCCCTTCTTCACCACCTCTATGGGGTGGCTTAACCCCGAAACCAGCCAGCTCGGGGCGCTCCAGTGGCAAGCATGGATCGAAGCCTCACAGAGACGAGGTTTTGGTCTGTCGCTGAAGAAACTCAAACCGGAAGTCTGACTTTTTATATATATTTATTAATTCAGGAAATATTCAGAATCCCATGGGTGTGATAGATGTATGAATAATCCATGAAATGAAATGGATTGCATTCCATCTTCTCGTATGATTTTTCAACCAACAAAACAGGAGTGCCTGATAAGATCTCAAAATATTTTAGAAAGATTTTATGATTTTAAAAAAGAAGATCCAGGTATCATTGTGTCAAACTTTATTTTACTAATTTATCACAGAGAGGCTATTGATGAGACCAACCCATGAATTAGAGGCCAATTATGAAATCTGCACCAACCCTCTGATAAAATCTCAAAAGCAAAGCAGGATACATTCTTGTGGAAGAAATGACTAAACATTTACCAACTCCTTCCTTGTGTTAGTGTATCCTCCAGGGACTCTCTAGTGCATAAGCTAATTAAACACAAGCAGTTCTGTAATGCTTTCTTGAATTCTTGATTGCTTCCAGGCTCTGCTGCCTCAAGGGCTGAAGCCAACATCCTTCAAACTTAAGACTACTTCACAAACCTCATAGGGCCCATTAATTTATTTTACATACGGTACACACATTAACTTCAATTTATTTTCAGGAGCTCTTTCGGTCTCAGATAAACAACTAAGGTATTGCTGAGTGCACTCCGTGAAGCAATCTTTTTAGAATATGTAGCTAACACATTTGGTGGCTGCTGCCCTAATCCAGCGGTCAAGAAGATGCTTATAGTCAACATTTGGATACTTGCAGAGAAAAATTGTCTGTTTACTATATAGTATAACCAAGGTCTTTAAAATTATACATGGGATTTCCCCAATTCTTACTTATATGGCTTGTAAACTTCAGACAAAGTATTTTAAATGCACTGTCAATTTAACCTCTCCTTCCCAACCCAAATGTGTCCCAAAAAAGTATCTTGTTTTCCTTCGCTGAAATGATGATCTTGGCCAAACCTCGATCACTCAAGCCCAACCCCTTCATCTGTAGCTGTCAGAATTAGGTGAGAAACTAGTCCCCTGGTTCAGGGTTTAACTCAGATACTTTGAGAGGAAAAGGAAAACTGACCCTGTGCTGAGAAGTAAAAGGAGCAGTGACAATTCCTTTGGAAAAAAAAGTACCAGCCTGCCTTCACAGTGACTGGAAAAGGTATCATGTGTTTCACTGAAGGATGAATGTGCCATAGTATAACTGTCCAATGACCAAACCCTGTTTAGAAATCTCTGCAAATATGTCAAGGAGGGCTGATCATATTCTTCATCCAATGTTATTACTTTCAGAGGAAATGGGGAAAATATTCACACAATTATGGTAGCAAGTAACAAATTTTACCAGAGGACACACTCAAAAAAGGGGTCATCCAATTTTACATGTACTATTAATTCTTTGCATATAATATCAAATACATACAGTATAACAGCAGACATTTCTACTAGTTGTTTTTTTTTAAAATTGCAATGATCATATACAAATGTAATATATGGGGGTCTTAATTCTGTTTTTTCCCCAACATTATCACAGCTAATTATTTATATTAAGTATCAATAGCATAGCAATAGCACTTACACTTATATGCCACTTCACAGTGCTTTACAGCCCTCTCTAAGCTGTTTACAGTAGGAATGTCAAACGTCGTCAAGGCGTCATCACGTGACATTTTGGGACTTTTCCCCCTTCACTAAACTGGGTGGGGCCAGCATACGATGCATCCGGCCCATGGGTTGTGACTTTGATACCCCTGGTTTGCAGAGTCAACATGTCGCCCCCAACAATCTGGGGCCTGGAGGTAACTACTCTTGCATATAAGTTAATGTTTTTTAAGAGTTATATTTTGTTTTTGTTTTTCTCTAAGGAATTTAAGACAATATATGTAATGGTTCTTCTCATCCCATTTATTTTTTTCCTGTTTTGTCTCCCACATTCCTATTAAGAAAGGAAAAATTGTACCCACATTACTTATGCGCTTCGTGACCAAGCTGAGTTTGAATCTTCCAAGTCTAAGCCTTGCTATTAATAATAACCCCGTACTAGATATTTCATCTATTACTGGATTACTCCAACAATTGTTTTTCTCTCAAAAATGTGTAAGGATACTTCAAGGTGCATGTTTCTTAACAAGGCTAGCTATATCACAATTAAGAAAAAAATTACAATGCTGAACAAATACACTTCAATGGCTGTTTCCATAGCAAAAATTCATGGCTGAGTCACAACTTTGTCTTAGCTCTAACATTTCATTTATTCTAAAACATACTGCACAAATGCTTGTTTCGTAATAACAAACACAAATTACGTGCAACTGAAGCTAAGCACATGGTTTGATTTGACCAAAAGATGGGCATAAGGTACATAGGGCCAGCAGCAGGTTCCTGGGCACAAAGGGAAGGAAAGAGCATATTCCAGGAAGGGAGTGGGGAAGACAAGAGACAGCACAATCCTGAGTTGGATTGTGGGAAGAAATTTATGATAACCATGCCCTAAAATCTCCCAGCATATATACATTCACTCAGGTAGTGTAGATTTAGTCTGGCAAGATTCTGTCTATAAGATATAAACAAATAAAGAACTGAACTTTGGCTGGATTGTTTTGCTATGCTTGACAGGTATTCAGTAAATGGAAAAGCTAGATTCTTGGTGATCTGTGCCTGGATCAAAGCTTGTATGTCAAGTCCTCAGGGCAGAGGTATTTCTGTGGAGGGAGGGCAGGAAAAAAAACCTAATAGCAGCAAATAGATGGTAGAGAAAGAAAAGAGCTGGGAAGTTTGAGGGTGGGCGGACCAATTGTATGCTATCACAAACCTTGTCTTTCGCTTCAAACATTGATTATAAAACTCCTTCCTATTCCAATATGTGAGGGGCTGCCAATGGTATGTGAGAAAAACTTTGAGACAGGGTGAATAAATGTTACCTAGGAAACAGTCAGATAAGAGAGAACATGTCTGCAGCTGCATAATGGATGGAGAAAGACAGTCAGAATAGATCTTTCCTAGATTGTCAGATTGTAAAGAAGATGGCAGGAGATTTGTACTTTCAGACCTGCAAAGTTTTATTAATGTAGCCTTACAATAAAGTAGAATTAGCTCATCTGGTTGTGTTTGCTGTCTGGTCTACCCGGGATAGCTAACAGGACTTTTTTCACCTACTTCCCCTTAGTTTCCTCCACTTCCTATGTCTTTTAAGTGAAGCATTAGAGGAGGGTAGGAAAGTGAGCTAGCAGAAAGACTAATTGACAGGCTGCCAAATATGTCCTGCAGAGGAAGAGGGAGAAAAGGATAAGGTGCACAAACCAGCTATATAAGACCCTTCTAGGTTTTTGTCTTGGCCAAAATCAACATTAACCAAGAAACCAGGCTTCAGCTATGCCAAGCAACAGTCTACCTGGAACACTTCAGCAAAACTCCCAAATTGCAATATGTTTGTGTTGCTTTGGAAACAAAATGCATTTTCTGTTTCATATACAATCCTGCCCTTGATTTTATTCTATTTAGGTTCTAATTGCATTTATAAGATTTATATGGCTTCCCATCCAGTGGGCACACAATTTTGGGTGGCTTACAATAATAAAAACAGAAGCAAAAACCAAAACCAAAAAAAGGCATAAAGACTTCAGGTTATCATTGTAACCAACATTGCCTCAATGAAAAAGAATAGTGTAATAAGACAATAACCAGTAGTATTTAATGACAAGCACACCCATTCAGGTAAAATATGCTGTTGTTATAACAATCATTTTAATATATGCTTATCCAATGCAACTAAGTAATTCAAAATTGGGAAGATATTAACTGTTTGCACATGCAAAGTCCTCCTTAGAAGTAGTTTTACAATTAAGATAGGAAAAAAGAAATTAGCCAACAATTTGGACTGGTAAATACAGCAGAAAGGTTAAGAAGTATCATGTTCCAATGACTGTCATGGATAGACTAATCTATCCATAAAAGTATAACATAGAACATTCATTTATTGGAAAACTAACATGAAATGAAGCTCTCTGTACAATTCCAATGCCCCTTTTTTCTAAGCAGGTTGACAACTTTTCAAAGCATTAGGCTGTAACCACCACTTTTTTAATTTGCTAAAAACATCTTTGGAGCTCAGAAATATTAGAAGAAATAAAAAATATGCTGAAGGCTGGGTACTCTTTCCTTGTAGTGTACCAGTTTCAAGGGCTGTATGATTCTTCAGATCCAGTTTTTAAAAGGTACATCAGGGTTCAGCACCTGTCACTGACTCATTAAGACAGCTGCAGCTTATTCTAGAATAGCACAGCAACTGCTTAGAAAAGCTTTTCACTTCAGCCACACACTGATGCAGCTGATTTAATGGACTGCCAACAAATTCTACATGCATATACCCTAAAGCAAATTTCTGGAATCAAATTACTTCTAGTCTTATCAGTTTCCTATTTAATAAGGATAAAAATTCATTAAGAGTTTAGCTCTCACATCCTCAGAAGTTACATGTTTCTTGGCACTAAGATGGAAAAAACAAATTGTTTAGTCACCTTCCCTGTCATTCTAGTCAACATTCCCTCATAATCTCAAATCAAAGTATAACTTTGTTATATATTTGGTACTACAACAGATACCCCCATAATACAGGTGGCCTCATGACTTGTTTTGCTGTCATGTCGATCCAGACTATTTGAGGTACTAGTTTAAGATTTCAAATGATTGTATTTGGTAACTAGTTTGATTCGCCCATCTTTTACCAAATTCTGGGAGGTTCCCAATCAAGCATTAAACAACATAAAAACAATTCCTACAAAATTAAGATTTATGCCAATATTTAAGATGACCTAGGTAAAATACATTTGTAACCCAAGCAATTTTCAACCTTTTTGTTCCATGGACCTCTTTTAAGACTCTGGTTAAACTTTCAAACCTCTTCTCAGGGGGGAAAAAAAAAAGTATTTAAATTCGCAAAATAAAATAGTGAGGAAAAAAAAAACATTGCATAGTTGTTGCTAAACACGTTTTTAAACCTTGAAATCTTAACTCCAGATTAAGAGTCTCTACTGTAGCTCTTCCACTTCCACATATGTTTATATGGCAGAGGGGAGACTCAGCATGGCGTGGGACCGAAGGGGCTGGCCCAAAAGTGCATAAGCCTGGAAAGAATCATGGCTGCTTTAATTAGTCAAATAAGAGATGCTCTACATGTGCTTTCATCATTCCAAAGCACCTTCTTTTAAATTGGCATAGTTTTACAAGAGAATGCACAGATGAGTAACTGCTCTACTATGTCACTAGAAAACTCATGAACCATTGAGTCATTCTTCTTTCCCCATATAGTATAGGCTTGCAAAGTTTCAGCTTCCCTCTTGACTGCCCAGGAGAGCCTAATTGAAACTTCCTCCTCCTCTGATCAGAGGTGGTATTCAGCCAGTTCTGACAGGTTCTGGAGAACCGGTAGTGGAAATTTTGAGTAGTTTGGAGAACTGGCAAATACTGTCTCTGGTTGATCCCGCCCCCATCTATTCACGGCCTCCCGAGTCCCAGCTGATTGCAGTCCCAGATGATCGGCTGGATCCTCTTTTGTTGCCCTGCATAGGAGAATGGAGCTGGAAAGCAGGTTAGTGGGGTGGGGAGGGAATGGGGATTTTACAGTATCCTTCCCCTGGAGTGGGGTGGAAATGGAAATTTTACAGTATCCTTCCCCTGCCACGCACACCAAGCCACACCACGCCCACCAAGCCACGCCCACAGAATCATACTAAAAAAAATTGAATACCACCACTGCCTCTGATCCATGAAACTACCTACCAGTTTGCTGGGGGGGAGGGGGGAGAGAACAAATGGAGTGGTAAACTGCAAGGCAAAATGAATCCTTGCTTCCCATTCCAGTATGTCACCAAGGGTCCCCTGTCTTCAGGGATGAATAGGACTCATCCATGGATTGCCAACACCAACACCCGCTCCACCAGCCAGCTCTACTTGCCAGCAGTCATCCAAATTTTTCCCTTCTTCCCTCATCAGCAACCTTCATTAAACAATTTCAAATTTCAGGTTTAGTTAATCACCCATCAGGGCCCAGAGGAAAGCAGGAAAGAGAATGGGATGCGTCCCTTCCATCTTCTCTTGCACCATGCAACCTAAAGGGTTCTGGAAAGTGTAGTCAGAAAGTGTGGTGATGCTAAAATGGACACAATGTTACCAAATTTCAATCCCATGGGAGTCCTACATCCCAGATTTTGGATACATTGAGTAAATTAGCCCATTTGACTTTCACTGATTTAAAAAAATGTTCTATGATAATTGTTTTTATCAATTGAAGGTTGGAATAGAAGGTTAGAAAGGATCAGACGTGAAGTTTTAACAATATATAGAAATCACATCACAGTATGACATATACAGTAGCAATGCATAACTATTCAATTATATTCAAAGAAATCTTTACGGTGAAACAAAGAATATAAAAACAGCATTGGAAGAAACAGGTTAAAAAAAAGTACAGAGCCACTCAAAAATGAATACTGTCCCCATATCTACTGGAAAGAAGTGAAGCTAATATCAAAATTGGAGGTCAAATACAAACAGACTGAGATATGTAGATAGCATCACTTTGTTAGCTGAAAAGAACGAGACTTGGAAGGAATAATTATGAAAGTAACAAGGGAAAAGGAAAAAAACTGGGTTACTGAGAAATATTAAGGAAACAAAGATAGTGTCAAACACAAAGTCAGTGAACTTACAGTTCATAGCAAAGAAGTTGAAGTAGCAGATAATTTTCTTTTCTTCAGGTCAAGAATAAAGATATAGGCTACATGCTAGAGACATAATGAAGTGATTAATTCTAGGGAGGAAGGCAGTGACAAATTTAGACAAAATCATGAATGATATTTCTATGACAACAAAGATAAGAATAGTTAATGCAAAGGTTTTTTCCAGCAATAAATTATAACTCAGAAAGGTGGAAACTGAGAAAGAGCAGGAGAAATAAGATAAAATGGTTCTGAATTATGGATTTACAGAGAGTTATTAAGAGTCCCATGAACTGCAAGAACAGCTAATTTATGGACCAATTTTTTTAAAGAAAGCAATTCTTCTGAAGCACTGAAGAGCAAGCAAAAACTCACACTTCAAACATGTTATGCAAGCCAATTATGGACTTGGCAAAGTTTAGAGAAGAAAAAGTGTAAAAGCCAACGTACATAGATAGAAACAATGTAGACACAGCTTGGTGTAGTGGTTAAGGCACCAGGCTAAAAATTGGGAGTCTGTGTCCCATCTTAGATATGAAGTCAACTAACTCTGAAGGCCAGAAGACCAAGCTCTTTTTTTTTCAGTGTGAAAAATACAAAGAACTTTCTATTTATTTGGCTGTGATTAAATGCTTGAAAGGTTAACTCTTTCAGTGAGACTGTGTTTCTGTTACTGTTTAATGGCCACTCATTTAGGGACCATTCAAAGAGCTACGAAGGCATAGAATGAGGGGGACTTACAACTGGTCCTTGAAGTTACAGTCATTACAGTGTCTCCATAATCACATGATTGTGATTCAGACACTTGGCAACCAGCCCACAAATGCAATTACAACATTGCAGTGTCCTGTGATCACAGGCTCACAAACTTGTGACCTTCACTGTTGGCTTCTGACAAGCCAAGTCAATGGGTAAGCCAGCAGTTAGTTGCAAATGGCAATCACATACTATAAAATGCTGCAGAATTCACTGATGATACTGCCAGAATTATTGTCATAAGTCAGCATGGTCATGTGATGTGTTTAATATGGAATTCCTGGTCCCAACTATCATTGGTAAGTAAGGACTACCTATATAGGCTGAAAAATAGCTTTTATCCATGGGCTGTCAAGACTTCTGAACATAACATAAATACCACAATTAGGTTTAATATGATAGACTTGCAGAGCTCAGCACCAAGGAGGATCATTTCAATTTCATTGTACACATATTGTGCATTGACAATAAACTGATTTGATTTATAGGTGGCAACTCTTTGAATAGTGATTATTTGCAAACACAACAATAATGAACAGTAGTAATACAATAATCTTCTGATAAATGTGCACATTTATGTCCAAATTTCTATGCTGGTAACAATACATGCCAGTGAAAATAAAGCTAGAATACTGAACAAGACAACTTTGTTTAAAGGAGATGGCAGCAAGCAGAAATCTTTGGTGTCTCTTTTTCTCCCTCTCTCCCTCTCACATTATTTGCTTAGCAACCATTTCATTAGAATCAATTGCTAAAGGAAGACTACTTTTATCATATTGTGACCAACTGTCACAATGGTTTATAGCTTAGCATAACAAGAGCTGAATCAAATGAAGTTTATTCAATAATGACTAAGCAAACCATGATTTAACATGTGTGAATCAAATTATATAGAAACCCCATGTACACAATACTCTGTAATTTAACAGTAACCAAGCCAGGTGATCCATTCTTGCCCACTTCCTCCTCTACCCCTCAAAAGTCATGCTAAAGGATGAGAATGGGAATGTCTTATTCCATAAGCTTCCTTCTATTACATTATTTAGGGGACAAGCTTTTATGTTCATAGAGAACACAAGTGGGTTTGTAATCAACTGAGTTGGCTGCTCCAGTAACAGTGAGCAAAGCATGCAGTTATCAACATATTGCCAATTCTATGAAATGGACCCGGTATCAGATCCAAGGCTAAAAAGAAGAGCAGTTAAAAAGGTAGTGGCCCAGTGAGAAGATCAAATTTATCATTTCTGTTATCATCAAGTGTTAGTGTTTAATTTAAAGAAACACTACCGAGTAGACTAATGTCTAGATCAGCTAGCAGAAGCTTACATTTTTAAGCACAATAACCATATTTCAATTGTCTTAAGTTTTATTTGCTTGGAAAATCCTGTATTAGAACTTGCCAAACTAGATCGTATCATTTCTAATTAAACTCACCTTCCCCAGTAAAATTAGAATTATATTTGTTTTACATTTATTTAAAGTCTACTGCTGTGCCAGGTTTCAGATTAATTAGTAAAAAAATATTACATTATTGTTAAGAGATTTCACAAATGATAAGAAATTTAAAGATTTTTAAGGGAATCATTTTACATATTTTCTGCTATCTTGATCAATTTCATTAAGACATAATATTAAATTGTGCTAATCCAGTACATAGATTTTCCTGTTATTGATAAAGCAGTGATCTGGAAATTCAAAGACTTTGTATAATTATTCCCTTCACTGTCCACTTCAAAATATTCTAAGAATCTACCTGGGGAAGATTATTTCTCAGTGAAAATGTTTGACAAAAATGTAATAAAAGTGAGAAACTTGTCACCAAAGAACAGCAATGGTCTTTTATTTGCACCAATTAAAATACAAACAAGTCATCCCTCCTCCAACTTCCATGGTGCTTTGGATCATCCATATATAAATCATCTAGGATAGATCTAACATAGAATCATGACTGTAAAATTCATTTCCAAACCATGAATCACTCATCAAGTTCACCTGTATTCTACTCAAGAGATAATATGATATACCAACAAGTGAAACAGGTTATTTTGTGTACCCAAAATAACTCCAAAAGAAAAGGATTAAATATGATCAATGGTCATTGAATGTTACATTACAGTCAGCAAAATGATAACACCTGATAATGAACAGCTGGAATTTTGAAGAACATTTTTGAGGTGGAATTTCTAGCTGTTAATTGATCTCACCTATCTAGATGGAAAGCTGAGTGAATAACGCATAGGAAAAAATCATGTTCAGGTATTTTCCCATTTTGCAGTTTTCTTCTCTACTGTTAGAAGTGGGCCTCATAATCAGTAATAAAAGAAGTGGCCAATCCCCCATAATCAGTAGCACTTCATCTTGCCCTTATCTCTAATTCCTGTCTGTACTCAAATGGGGCAATATGATGGCTCAGCAGTTAAGACATTGAACTTGTCAGCTGGAAAGCTGCCAGCTCATATTGGAGACCCAAGCATTGGGGGCAATAGGGTGAGCTTCCATCCTTGCCCCAGCTCCTGTCAATCTAGTAGTTCGAAAACATGCAAATACAAGTAGATAAAGAGGTACCACTTTGGTAGGGAGATAACAGCATTCCAAGACATCATGCTGGCCACATGACCATGGAAATGTGTTTGGACGATGCTGGCTCAATGGCCTTGAAACAGAGATAAGCACTGCCTCCTAAAGTCAGCTACGACTATTATAGACTCCTTTACCTTTTTATTCACACTAAATATCCCTGAAGAGAAACTGATGACAGGAAAAAGTCACTTGGAAAAGGGCCAGTTTCACAGAATTTTGTGAACTATATCTAGGGCTAGAACCTATACAATCTCCTACACAATCTAATTTTAAAAAAGCAGCACTATATTTTTATGCTGCTTCTGAATAATATTGCTTCTATGCCAACAAATGATTCAGGAATTAAACTAAAGACTATAATACAATTTCAATTAATGTGCTCACATCACTGAGCTACTGAAGGCATTGCTGACATTATTAAAACTGTTAATTAAATGATGATCAAGACAGTCAACATTTACACGGAATCTGATAATTTTAAACACAGAGCTCCAGACAAGAATGAGAATGAGCTCCTTATAATCAGATGAAGGGAGTTACTATATAAAAGCTTCATGACAAATGTATGGTATTTACATTTGCATAATCATACACAACACTAGTATATTTATACAGTGCTTGTCCAATTGTCCATTCAAAACAATATTGAGAGTAATTTTTGATGAAATAACGAAGTTGGAATAAAAAAAGGAATCCCGTTGTCTTTTATTGTCTTTTGTTCCATATTTATTAGAGAAATAAGTGTTTCCCTGAATTGATTTACAGAACCTCTAGGTCTTTGTTTCAGACATCAGTATATTTTTAACAATATGTAGAACAAAGTTGAAGAGAATACATTACACAAAATTATAGAGGGTCACTTCAGGCCACATTATGTTGTATATCCTAAACTCAAATATATATATAAACCAGCCTAGTCTTGCACTGCTACAGTTTGTGGCATCTCTCAAAATTGTATCATTTTCTTCAAACTTAGAAGTCTGTATTAATAAATGGCCAGCTGACAGCATTTCAATTTGATTGTCAGATACCTAAAGTCAAGGGCAGATAGTGTTTAACACTGAGAGTCCAGCAATACCAGAATAATATGTCCAATTTATTGTAGTGATCTATTCTTTTTTAAAAAAATAGGACAATTCAGAGACTGCTGGCTGTTAATTTAATTCCTGTCCTATCGCAGGTGGTCTGTGAATCACCCCCTAAGAATCCTTTCATTTGTGTGTGTGTGTCTTTTCCTCCTGTCACCAAACCTAATAAAATTCCAGGATAGTGATGTCACCTTGGTCCCTTATTTTACATTCTAAGCTACAAAGAATGTTATACTTGTAGAATATGCAGTTATCATGACTTTCCTTGGGGAAAGAGTACGTGAGAAACAAGAACTGAAATACAAAGAGCAGCAACAGAATGTGGAAATAAAAGCTAGCCATACACACCACAGATCTGACTGCTTTGGCATTGAAATGGAAATATCTAAAAAAAATTAAATTTCCTGATTAAATGATAAGATTAAAAAACGGTAGGTGATTTAGCATAGCTAGTAAGATAGAGAAAGCATGTAACTTAAGGCAAATGCAGAATACATTATCCCTTTGTCTTTGACTGCATACAACACAACAAAACTACTGGCACTAAAAAAAAAGTTTTGCATTTTTTTTAATGAAATGGAAATAGCTCAATTTTTTCCAGAATATTGACAAAATATGCACAAGACCTTTTGTTTATATTTGTTAAAAACACAGTCCATAAATATCTTTCAATCATAGCAATCTACAGCCAACCATTTCAAAACTTTGTATCGAGATTTCAGTCTTTTGCAAACATTTGGAAGGGAAGGAGAAAATTTATTTCAAAATTCAATATATAGACATAGCTTGTGTTTATTAGAGGAGCTTCTTTACAACATAATTATACACACTCAGAAAGAAGCTCCCTGTAAATCAATGGACTTGAGCAGCATAAGAACCCTGACATCTCTAACTTTCCGTCTCTCTACAGAAAAGACTGCACAGCAGTCCAACTAGATTAAGACAGGCTGTTTCTCTGATCTTACATAGAAAACACAAGAAACAGTGTCAGAGGTCAAACACTCTCAGTAGGTTCTAAAATGAATCTGTATTGGGGAGGAAGCTTGCAAAAGGGTCTTTTTTACGAGTTCACAGGCTGTTGCAAACCCGAACGGCTGCTTTTTCCTTCCAGACAAAAGGATAACCAGCCAGTACCGTTTCTGGGATGTCTTTAGGCACCATCCCTTGAACTGGGCAAGCAGGTTTGTTGGGACTTTCAGCATTTCGCTCTTGTAGCTGTCAACTTGCATTCCTCTCCCCCCTCCCTCCCACCCCAAAGCCTTCAGATGACTTTCTCCTTGGTGCTTAATCACCGTTTTTCCAGAAACAAAGGCGAGGCTGAAAGGCGCTCGCTAACCAGAACACATGCCAAGTTATTTCTGAACGTCTGTGCAGGGGAGTCTGTGCGTCCAAATCCATTCCACCCGCGGGAAGTCGCTGCCGCCGAGATCAGCCCCCCTCGGGCCAAAAGTTAGCCCGGCAGTAAAGTCAACAGAAGAAAGGAGGTATCGGCCCGTCGCTGTTGGGTGCAGCTTGTTTGCTTTAGAAAAAGCCTGATAACCGCGCCAAAGTATTAACTCTTTCGCGGCTGTTTTCCTTTCCCCTTTGAAAGGGAAAGGGGCTGCTTAAAATGATCCCGGGGAGGGGAAGGTAAAGCGGGGGCCCTAAAGCACCACCTTCCCTTCAAAACTCCGGTTATACGAAGCCCTCCTCTTCCTTTCCACTTTAGATACAAAGAAGTTAGCAAAAGCTTCCGGGAAAACTTCGGATTCCTTTTGTGCCTTTGTGTGTGTTTGTGTGTGTGTGTGTGTGTGTTGCCGCGACCATGCAGAAATCAGCCCACCCCACCTCTCGCAATGCGCCCCCCTCTCTACTAACAAAGCCGAGGAGACATTCCAAAATGTAACGAGCCAAGGCTATGTAAACAGGATCTGGGCAACTGACCAGGCGAGAGGTCGACGATTGGCGTGAGAAGCCGAAAATGTGCAACCTCTGGGAAGCCCCGGTGGATTCCTGCACCGAGCCAGCGGGTTGGATTCGATGGTCTATAATGGGTCCCTTCAAACTCGATCTGGCTCGTCTCTTCCCCCCATCCCTCTCCAGTTCCAAGATGCAAAAACTCCAGTGATTTATTTTTTTTAACACAAAGAGCCCCATCCCGCGGCCTCCAGCGCCAGGGCGATTTGAGGAAAGGGCGAACCAAAGTCGACAAGGCTCTTTCTCGCTCTTGAACGCGCCAGGTGGGATTCTGGAAGGAAGGCACCGCGGCGTTCCGCTTTCTCCAACCCCCGAAGCAACTCAAGAGAGAGAAGCCCGAACGGCTAGCCTTTTTCGGGGAGAGGAGTGGGGGGGGGGCGGAAACCTCTCCATTGCAAGCACGAGGCTGCTGGGCACCCTCCTTTCCTAATCTGAGGAATGTGGCGGAATCATCCGGGAAAGAAACCCCCCCTTCTCTAATGGGACCCTTTCCTCGGTACAACCTCCACCCCCTCCCCTCTCTTCCAACTGGCGGGGAACTCTTCGAACCCCAAAGATTCCCCTCACCGGGCACCCAGCGGGAGAAGCCAAGAGAGGCAAAGGAGGCGGCGGCCTCCTTCTCTCTCTCTCCCTCCCTCCCCCCATAGAAACGGACGCCTTGGCACGGAGCAAGTCCTTACCTGCCGAGAACTGGCCACGAGCTGCTCCCAGGAAGGCAGCGGAGGGCGCGACGAAGGAGACAATCGCCGCCAGTAAGCCGAGGGCTCCAGCCTCCGGGGCCATAGCGACTTTGGATAACTTTATACCAGGAGTCTCTTGCTCAGGCGGTGTCTGCCCAGAGCCGCGAGGAGGAAACCTCTCGCCTTCCCGGAGTTGCCAGTTGCCTGGTCGGGGAAGGAAGGAAGGAAGAAGGGAAAGGCAACAGTGTTTTGTTTTTCCCCCTTCCTTCTCTTCTTTGCTGGCGGTGCGGCGATGCTCTTCTTTCGCCCCCCCTCCCTCCCCGCCCACACGCTCAAGCCCGGCGCTCTGGCTTCTGCGATCGCGGCTGCACTCTTACTCCATCGGAGTTACTTTCCTCAGCTGCGAAAGGAAGAGCTGTGAGCGCTCGCTCGGCGCGCGTTCGTCCCTCCGTTTCTTAGCGCCTCGGCCGCGGGAATGAGGGACTCATTTCGGCAGGGAGCCCATCAAGAGCCCGTTAGAGCGGACCCGCCAGCGCCTCCTGCCGCCCGCTTTCGGGAACACGCTCCAGCTCTCGCTCTGGCGAGAGGCAGCCTCGGCTGTAACGGGAGCGTTAAGCTTCAAGCTCCTGCCCGCCGTGGCTGCGCTTTGATGCTTATGTATTGGGAAAGAGAAGAGGGAGCTTTCTTTTTCTTTTCTTTTTTTAAAGTGGAGGATGTGAGGAAGGCGTTAGGTTTCCTAATTTTTCTCCGCGGCATTAGAAAGGGAATAACCCCAGGCACACTTTTCCTTGAGGCGGCCAGACAACGTACATAACAAAAGCCAGGTGCCGAAACCGCTCGGGTTTCCTGTTCATTCCCAGCCAAGCGCTTCACCAGTTGACAAACAGGTGGTCTTCTAAGTCTGAGGTGGCGGGTCTCCCAAGGGCCAAGTTCCCGCTTTCTCGCCCATGGCCGGCTTTCAAAGTGGGAACTGGCTCGCTATAAGCCCTCGAGGCGAGGTGGAACAGCGCCTAAAGCAACGCTTTAGCTTTGCGGGGTGGCCCTCGTCCACCCAGTCCCCGCCGCTTCAGCAGCGGCTGGAAAAGTGCCACAGGTGCAGCTCGGCCCATGACTTCATGGCAGCCAAGCTGCACCTGTTGAACCGCCTCCTGCTCTGACCACCTGTTCAGGGCAACTGCGACTGCCCTTTGAGCCAAACAGTACCAGGCGCTGAGCTCCGGGCAGGGAAGCCTAGTCGATCTCCGAGTGTAGTCGAAAAAGGATTCTCGCCAACGGCGGCAGCGTTAAAATTCCTATTAAAAGAAGCAACAATTGTATTGTATTTTAGAATACAGGACAATCGGACGAGGCTTTAAAAATGGTGCGGAGGGGGAAGCGGGCGGAGGGTGTGTGTGTGTGTAAGTAAGCCAAACGTGTTTTTTTTTTTAAAGTACGGAAGTTCCAGTTGAAATTGGGCACCTGAGAAAGTAAAGCCTATTGTGTGCCTAACACTGAAGCTATCACCGCGCTGAAAGAGTACTTAACTGACAAGTAGAGTTATAAAATAGGCGCTCGGTTGGAAGGAAATGTTGAATTAAGATATATTTTTTTTAAATTCCCCTCACTCCAGGCATATTCATCTACGGGCAACCTTGACAGAATCGTTCTCTTGGTTTAACTAGGTTTGCTAGTGTAAAATAAATAGAAGTAATAGTCTGCATGTGATATGCTAAAAGTGTTATAGCTGTGATAAATACTATAACTGAGGTGTAACCTAAGTATAAATGGAACGGGCCTTGGTAGACAATTTTGAATGTGTGTGTGTGTGTGTGTTAAAAAAGAAAAATAGGCTTGGTGCATATGGCAGTTCAACTAAATCTGGCAGAATCTGCTTTGGAGTTGAAGCAGTTCAGATTCTGGAGGTTACAATGTTATGAAAATTTCAGTGTTCTTAATTTCGGAGCAAATACACTTAGATTTCACCTTAATGCTATGATCCCATGGTGTAAGAATTAAATCTGAATATATCTGGTTACGCTATATTACGTTCCATTTCTGGCTGGACAACCCTAACTACAGTACATAGCTGCTACAAGATTGCTAGATTTTTTCCCCTCTGCCCTTTGCTCAACAAGAGATTGGTGCTTTCTCAGAAGACTGAAGAGGAATCTCACAAAATGAGGAGTGTTTCAATGGTGAGATTGACCCTTTGTCTTTATGCCATAACCTTTTAAAAACAGAAACATGAATCCCACAGAGAAATTGCTCTCAAATCAACCAAGTTCATAAACACGGCCATCTTGGGGGGGGCAAGTATCAACATGTACGTCTGTGACACCATCATGCAAATTGCTGTATAATTTTTGCCATCATCATGCAACTCAAATTTTGGAGATACAAATTACCCAATTTGCACTGTTTGCATAATTACATTGAGGCCAACGTGCTTTGCTTCAGATGCATAAATTCCTCAAACTGTACAAGGCCATAATATGTTTTTGTTTAGTTATATTGTGTGAATTCTCCCTCGGTGACTTGTAATCCATGTTTCATTAATTTAGTGCAAATTTAACAAACCATGACTAAATCCAAATCATGATTTATTCCAGGGTATAAACATAGACCCAATCTTTAGGTTTAAGACTTAGTGCTATAGGAGTGAGACAATTTTTGTACTTTTTTTTCTATTTCCTCCTTTATATAGCACCTGATCAGCTAAAGGGTTTAGTAAACTAGGAAATTTGTCAACTTATTTTAAAATATATGTATTGATCCTAATAAAAGTATTGCCAAGTGATTTTTTTTCACTCCCTGGAAGTCCCATTTCATTACTTTAGAAGCCACCTAGTAGACATTTAATTGTTTGCTACTACAGTAATTTGGCTACTAGTATACCATAACAGATGATTTGTGAAAAATCATATTCAATAGCGTATAAATACTTCTCAGATTTCTGCACTAATTAAAATGAGAAAAAATGGCATTCCACTTAAATATAAAGGCAAAATTTTCATCTTCCCAGCAGAAGAGCTGGGTTGTGCCATTTGTGCCAGGTTTGGGTGGTTTTTGTTTTTCTTTTCTATTTTTTAAACTTACATTTTCCTTTTTTTTCATTAAATTTTGATGAAATATTTTGATTCTTCCTTCCTGCCTCTGCAAAGGAGAGGAATGTATCGTGTGTGTTTAACTATATAAGTTTAATTGTTGGTTAGCAGGGAAAAAAAATCAGTAGGTGCAGTTTATCTTGCATATGAATGAGAAGATTTACTTTTAAAGCTACTATTTGAATTTCCATGTAACCACTGTATAAAGCCCAGGGGGACTGCAAGATGTAGCTCAACCGAATGCCTATTGTAGGACTGTTAAAGTGGATGGATTGCAGTTCATATAAGATCCTATAACCTTAGAAATGAGTCTTTTTGCAGTGATAGTTGCCTGAGGCAAGTATCTGCCGAGAATTTTGGACCTGTAAATAGATCCAGCAAAATAGTGAATAGTGCCTCTTTTTATTAAGGAAAAATAACAAAACAACCTCATTCTTGAGTTGATTTCACAGATTAACTGTATTGTCTGTATTGTCTATTGACTTTTAAAAAGAAGCTAAGAAAAGGACTAAATACTATTCTTAAATGTACATACATTCAGGTGAATGGGACATACCTTACTCCTTCTCATTCCATTTATTTTGTAGAAAAGGATGTCCTACATTGCTTTTCAAAGGAAAAAAAAAGTTAGAATTGAAAAAAAGGCAAAATAACAGACCCTAAATAGAGTCTTCAGATAACAGTTGGCTATTATAAATCTGATGGTACAGCAGTGAAGGTTGGAGAAGCTATGAAAGTGTTCATTGTTTTGCTTCCATCTAGGCTCTGCCTATCTATTTGTGAAGAAATATGCATATTGCCCAATGCATCTAAGTATTTAGTGTCCTTATGCCAAAATAAACCAAAACTGGAAAAGCACTGTGCCTCTGAAATCTGACACCGCTCAAAAACTGTTGATGGGCCAGCATTATTCTTTTATTCCATATACATTGATCAATCATTGGTCATGGTTAAAAATGTTAGAAATTTTTTATTTTTTGGCTTCTCCAAATCGGTCTAGGAAAGACTCCTTTCTGAAATTTTGGAGAGCTACAACTAGTCAGTGTTGGGAATGCTTACCTAAATAAACTAATTGTCTAGTTTGGCGAAAGGCGAATTTAATTTGGGACCCAGTCTCCAGATATTCTGGCTAGGATTCTTCAACTTGTTTTTCTCACACCGTTGAATCAGTGTAATGCAGCCCAATAATTCTGAGAGAGGAATTGCTTTTGCATCCAACAGAATAATTTAACAATCAGTGGGATTCTTTTTTTCATTTATCATTGTATTGTATTGTACAATGTTGTATTACCTTTGCATGAAAGAGTGGCTGTGGTCTAGTGGTGAATATTTTCATCTTCCATTCAGAATATTTTCATCTTCCATTCCATTCTTCCATTCCACCCATTGTGGTCTAGTGGTGAATATTTTCATCTTCCATTCCATTCATGAGAGTTCAACTCTAGGTAATGGCAGATGTTTCTCTTCTAGGACACAAAGAAAAAATATCTGCTGTGAACTCCGTGTGGCGTCAGGAAGAGCATCCAGTTAGTAAACACTCAGCTCCATCCAGTCACTCCAATTCTACCCCAAATTAAGGGATTACAGGGTCGTATAAAGGGAGTTTACCTTTACATGAAAACTTTTTTAAAAAACAACAATCCTCTGTTGATGATAGATATCCATATTGTTAAAATCTCCATATGCCAGTCTTATTTGGGTATTATTTTATTACTGCACTGCAAGAAAACATTCTGTACAACAGAATATCTACTTTATAAAGGATAATTTATTGCTGAATTTCATTGGCCTCCTAAACTAGCAGATATGGATGTAACCGTTTCATTGTAGTAATTTGTTAACAGCTCACATTACCACATTTAAGGACTTTTCCAAACTGTTGGTTGTATTCAGAAAATGGCCACATGTCCTGGAAGACCCAGCCAATATTTTGCAGTTAGTGTAGATAAAAATTCATGTTTCATTGCGCTGAAACCATAATGTTGATTTGCTAGGAAAATGAAGTTTTCTTTTGTGCCTTCAGGATTGCATAAACAAACACAAACTGAATGTTGGCAAAGGGAAGAGAAAAATACAAGCTATTTAAAGTTATCCTCATTTTGCTTTGTTTCTGTTTATTTGCAGGTTGTATTTATCCTTAGTCATAAACTGTGGTTCTGTGCATCTGCTAGCCTTATGGAGTGGAATTTCCTGGCTTCTGTGATATTATGGAACCACCCTAACACTTGAAGTAGAAAGAAGGGTAAAGCAATTTTTGTGGTCTTCTGGAAAGTCTAAAGTGGAGCAAATCCATTCTGTTGTTGGCTGAGAGTATTTTTCTAGTCATAGATGCCCAATTCACCTGCAAGGCTGAGCCAACATTTGATTTATTTGGTTTGATTGAAGGTGGTGTGAATCTACCCATTACAGTTCAACATTATGCATGAAATAAGCTACTTTTGGCTTGTTCAACAAAGGCTAGTATTCAATAAATACTACAGTTTGCACTGATATAGATAATTTTAACCCTCAATTGAAACCAGAGATTGATAGTACATGGTAGCTGTTTACTATTGATGCCTTCTAGGTATTTCAGCCATGCTGATTACACACATAAACAGACCAATACGTCTGGAGGGTATCAGATTGGGGAAGGGTGATTAAAATTATAGAATACAAAGCATTTGCAATGTTATGTCCAAACTATTAAAATACAGATAATTCACACTGAATAACCAGATTGTTCCTATGAGGTTAGAATGAAAACAATTAAGTTTTTAGCTTAGATGGTGTTTCTGGCCTTAACTGGATTTATCTTCCACATATCTTATTTTAGAAATTCACCTGATTGCAAAGTGTTATTACTTAATAAATATGATTCTAGGCTTTTTCATGCACTTAAGTCTAAAAACTAATTTTCATGTTATGATAACTATATGATTTAACCAATATTAAATAACAAATCAGAGTTGGGGTTCACAAACCCATGATGCTTGAGTTAGAGTGACACAAACCAAAAATATGATACCAGCTCTATGTATAAACTCAATCTATATTCCCTACTTATTTTAACTGCAAGGAAACCAATTTAGTTTGGGATTTTATTAATTTTAAATGTTATTTGTAACAATTCTATCTTGACTTTTACTGTACAACAGTCTGGAAGTTAGAACACAAGTCATCAAAAGCATTTGAAGCAACTTAAATAACTTTAGCTAATACTTTACCATTTTAAAACATTTAAGGCTCATCGTTTGAATTTACCTTTATGAGAAGCTGAGGGTAATACAAAATCTTTTCTTTGTAGTGGAATGAGTAACACTTTACAAAGGTCTTTCCTGTGTAGAGAAACTTGAATGTGGTCCAAAAAGATGTTACTTGAATGGAATGACTGAAAAGTAACCTCAATATATCTGGAACAGGCAAGCAGCTGTGGTTTAAGAAACACTAATTCTTTATTTGACAGAGCCAAGGAAATGCCAAGTTATGTTGGTTTAGCTCAAAAATTCCCGATCTAAATAAATCCCTGGCTCCTGAGTTTTAGAACAATTGAACATGTACCTATCTTTTCAATCAAGACCCAGCAATTTAAGCAATCAGTGTAAAAGCTACTGTATTGGTTCTTCTTTTGATTGCTCTGATTCCATTTGTTTTCTGCATTTAATTTTAAATTTAGCCCCAGTAATCTAGCTGTAGCCTCTGTGTAGACTCTTAGAGGAAATAATGAAGATGATCTTTTTTTGACTTGACTTCCCTGACATATTTATTGCTTGAGTATGTATTGAAGAAAAAGTGCCTAGTTCTTGTTCTTCTGGGACAACCTTAGGAGGCTTCTTGGAGGATTTTTCAGTCCTGATGTTCACAAAAAATGCTTATGCCATTTCTCACTAAATGACCTTCATTGGAAAATCTGGGCCCAGATATCAAATGGATGCTGCCCTCTTGAATGTCCAGCCCAAATACTACAACTATTGGAAACCTAAAGATGGTTTCTCTTTGAGTTTTCATGAAACCTCACTTTAAGAATGTGTTGAAGGACCATTTAAAAAATACAGTTACCTATCTAGAATGTGTTGAAGGACCATTTAAAAAATACAGTTTTACTGGTTTTCAACTTATTGTTGCAAAATATATTGCAATATGTTGCAATGTGTTATTTGTTATGGTGTGCCTATCCCGCTGGGTGGATTGAGAACATTTCATTTAGGTCATTGCAAAACTCATGTCTATTGAAAGTTAGAGTAAGCAGGTCTGGTTGAAATTCTGTAGGTAACTGGAACCCCCAAATTATTTGGAGAATCAAGGTTTTTGTGAGAGATGCTTAAGGACTTTTACGTTATACTAATTTCAGATTGCAAAATACATTGTTACAAACTAGTCAGCCACATTTTAGCTTGTCTGTTTATAACTTGACATGTTGTACAATTGAAGTCATTTAGAATTCCCTGATATTAAACATTTGATATTTCCAGGGTAAGACTCCTAAAAACCATCTGGTTTGTAAGTTTTGAGAAACATAATGCTGGACTTCATTGGATTATTGGTACAAATTAAATATAAGTATACATTAAATTTATATATTTTACATTTCTCTAGTTGATACGCTTCTATATTTTATTTATTAGTTCAACTTATCAAGCTGCACATCTTGCAAACACAGGATTCTGAGCCACATATAACAAAGATAAAAGAATCAATAAATGCTTAAAACAATTTTGTATTATTTTTTTAAAAAATTAAAAACTACAAACCAAAACTAAATACAAGTAGTAACAGGTGATGTTGATAATAATAGGGCCACCTTATTAGTTCTCCAGTCCCCTAAAATCTTCAGGTCTACTGGCATTATTATTTAAACTTTAAAAGAAAATAATTCTAAAAATAACATCCAGGTTGTGTGTATGTCTACCAATCAATGTTACAGGTTGAGTGGGAATTTGAAGGAAAAAAAGAGCTGATGCCATATCACTCATATGATATCTCTCCCTCTTCCTCTCCCTCCCTCTCCCCCCTCCCTTCCCCCAAGACATGTCTGCCTAGCCCAGTAATGATGAATCTCGAACACACATATCAAAAGTTAAAAAAAAAGCTCAACTAATAAAGTCTAAGGAAATTACCATCTTTCATTCCAACTGATGATATACTTTAAGAAATACATTAATACCTCCACATCTGTATAGGACATCCCATACTTGAATGTATCCCCATTAGAATTGTCCAAGTGCCCTTTAGAATGGTCATGTCATAGATCAGAGGTCCCCAACCACTACTGAGCCATGAGCCATTCAGAACTGGGCCGTGGAAGTGGTGGCCAAACACGTTTATGTGCATTCCCGCTTGCATGAGCAGTGGGTAAGTGTGGTCTGCACGCACTCCATTTCCCAGTGATTTGCATGGAATCATCCCCATACCCACCAACCCCTGCTGGTCCACAAAGCCAGAAATATTGGGGGACTCTGTCATAGACCATATTGCAATGCCACCAAATTCTAGGAGGGGAAACTTTCATTACTTTTCACTAACATTCCGTCTCACATCTGTTCTCAAAGTCTATATTCCATGTTACAAAAGCAAGCATTTTCTTTTACTAATTGCATAAACCTTGTTGTCTTGTTGGATTTCTGTAATGACTAGTAGTATATTGCCTAGTAAAAAGCTTGCAATTGAAAAATCTATGATAGCTATTTCTTCCATGCCATTGACACATTTACAAAGAACAAGAAGATGGGTCCCTAACTCAGAAATGATATCCAGCCTCAGAAGTAGAAACACAAACTGGATTCATTTAAACAGCAATTGAAAGTGGGCATCTTCATATTGACTTTGGGAATCTACATAACCAAATTCCTAAAAATTTATCTGAATTGAACTGGGGGACAATTAAGGAGATGGAGTGTCAAGGAAAGAAAGATTTATTTACTTTTTGTTTGTAAAACTCTAAAATGGAGAGAATTAAGAGATCAACAATAATTCAATAGATGATTGTAGGGATCATTTCCCAATCAAATTACAAGTGGTGGGTGAACAGTAATAATTTCATGTGAATCAAAATACTGCTCACATGTTCCCACTTGTGTCTCTCTGTCTCTCTGAAATCTGAAATATTTGTCTCCATACATCATATTTGATTTAATCCCAAACCAATAAGATTAGAATTATGTGAGAAGAATCAAAGATTCAAAGAAATTTAGCTTCAAACTCTGAAAAACTTTGGTTTCTTTGAGTTTGACTTTTACGGCTAGATAATTCTGTGACTTGCAGCTAAAGCAAATGAAGATTCCCTTCAGATTCCCTTCTCCCTTGTTTGTCTGCCAGCAAAGAAAGTTGGTATGCAGTAAATTGATTTATTACCTAATTTTTGTACCATTCTGAGCTCAGCTATCTCCTTGCTTGCAACAGTACAGCTTCTGTTACTATTACAATAGTGTCTATTCTGAAATGTAGCTATGTGTGCAGCTATAAGTGAATTCCCCTTAGTATTAACCATGGGCTTCAGACAAAATCTAGCTGGCAGTGTCTTGTGGCTAGTAGAGCCTTGGTCATCTTTTCCCTCAGGGAGCAGGATAAACTAATTCCTCCTCTCCCATCTCTGCTGATTTTCATTTAGCCAAAAGCCCTCTTCAGTTATCTTTATTCCATCACAAAACTTGGTTACCACCAGCAGTCTGAAACTCTTTAAATCCAACTTTGCTCACCAACCATCTTTCTTTTTCTTTCAGACCAGCTCCTTAACTGACTTCAACTTCTTCCTCTGCTTCATGAGAAATTCTATGTGATACTTGTTTTTGTCCATTTCCCCCCCTCAGTAATTTTCCCAAACAGGCTTATAGTTTCCAGACAGTTTATATACCTAGGAGATCATACAGCAAGACTGACTTTGCCTTATAAATTCTTCTAAATTATGACAGAAATAAATTGCTGGCACTTTGCTTTAAAAAAAAAAAAGGAACCCATCTTCATGCATATTTTTTCCCTCAGGTTGAACATCATTTTCAATGTTTCTGTTGTAACTTCATATTTTATTTGACTCACGTAAAAGAAAGAACCCAAAGGAAAAATAATTACAGCCATTTATTGATATCCATCATAAGAGGCACAACTTTTGCACATATTTCTACTTCCCTTTCACTAAGTTCAACTAAGTGTGTTCCGTGAATCTGAAATGAATATCTTGGCCTCTTGTGAGAAGCAGAATTTGAACAACTCTTGTCATGCCCCAGCATGTAACTTTTACATATTGATGTTGTTCTCTAGACCCATCTAGTTCTCTAGGCCAGAGGGATAAATATGCCCCAACATGTGATCTTTATATACTGTTGTTGCTCTCTAGCCCAAGGGCTTTGCTGGCTGGGGAATTCTGGGAGTTGAAGTCCACCAGGCTTAAAGTTGCCAAGGTTGGAGACCCCTGCTCTAGCCTGTCTAGTGGCCGGAGAGACAAATGCCAAGTATATTGTTTGACTCCACCCCATTACCCATCAGCCCGCACTCTCAAAACAAGTGCAGTAACACAATACTATCTATCTTGTATTTGGTTCTCATTGTATGTATTCCTATTTTCCCTGGTTTCACTATATCCTGTTCTTTCAATAAACCATTCAAATCTACGCACATGGTCTGTTTTATTGGAGGATAGGTGGACTTAGCTGCATGTCGAGCTGCACACAGACCAACATATAGTGAGGGCAGAACAACTCTTCTTGCTTGTAAACCCCAGATCCTACAGACTGACAATGGTAGGAGCTACAGGAGCAGGACTTGATTAGGTTTACTTAAACCACCACATTTGGTTAAATTGCAATTTGCCTAGTAAGAGTAGTACTATAAGACCTGAGTCCTATCAAGTAGATATTTTAGGGTCACATAAACGTATAAATAAAGTGAAACCACTTGCCATTCTAGTGATGGCAACTGACAGATGTAATTGTTTGTTATTACAATTGGGGAGAAGCCTAGAAAAAAAAAAAAGCACGGCAGCATTAAGATGCTTCACACGGGTGCATTGTGAGCATCTTCACATGCTCCAAAGCATTTTTTTTGTCTTCGAATTTGAAGCCCTAAAATCCACATTCAGCTGTACCTTCAGATGAGTCTCTAATAATTCTGCCTACCTCAAGTATAAAAATCTCAGCTTGAGTTCTTCTGAAGATGCACTCATGCTGGCAGTCAATGTGGATGCAGAGATTTTCCAAGGACTTAGACTGTGTTTCTGTGCTAGGAGTGCTTTGTTATGCTACTTGAAAACAGAAGAAATAACTTTCAAATAGCCATATGGTACATAGAGGTATACTATTAAAAAAGAAAAAGAAGAAGAATGGGAATCATAGCCATTCAACATATTACTCCTCCATTATTTTCTAAACATTCAAGGGGGCACTGAGAATCAATAATGGTACTGTGTGAAATGTTGGTTGTTCACTATTAACAGGCTTCACAGGGCCAGAAACATTGGGTCAGCTAAATCACAAGCAAGCAAGCCATTTATTTTATTTTATTACCTACTTGGTAAGAAATTGATTACTTTTTTCTTCCTGCTCCTCATCCTGACATGATGCAGACTATCCCTTATCAAACCTTTATTTCTGCACTATGCACTTATCGTTCTGCTGCAAGAGTATTTGTACAATACTCAGAGTGGCCTGTATAGAAATATTAGTAACAGAGATGATCTTGATGAATAGTGTCAGCAAAAGCAACACTTTCTACTTTTTAAGCTGCTATCCAAGCTATATAAGAACATTAAAAAGTGGGGCATCGTGAGAAACAAGAAGTTTGTAACATGACAAGTTGTGTTATTATTGTTGGATGTTAGATTGGAAAATTCTTATGTGCATTGTCTATAACAATGGCAGCTAACCTTTTTGGGCTCCCGTGCTGAAAATTGTGCTCGTATGCCAGCACCCCAGAAGGCAATGCACATGGTCTCCCCCACGCCCCTGCGCATGCGTGTGTGATCCTCCCGCACCCACGCATCTCTGCACATGCACATGCAACCCCCCCACATGTCATGTCTCTCTGCGCATGCATGCAAAAAAAACCTGTACACCCCCCGGGTGTGTGCACATGCGCACATGTCTCTTGCGCCCCCAGCCCTCCATGCATGTGCACCAGATACCCGACAATTAGCTGGCGGGCAGGTGGAGCATGCGCATGCGCAGTGGGGCTCTTCCAGGCAACCTCTCCCGTGCCGGAAGAAGTGGCTCTGCGTGCCACTTCTGGCACGCATGCCATAGGTTCGCCATCATGAGTCTATAACATATCTTATACTTGCTCTGCAAATCCATATGCATGCATGTAGATTCCTTTATATACATTCTCATATTCTCCTTATGTATAAATGAGAACTCACAGGATTCATTTGAACAATAACACAAATTAGACTGTCTCTTACTAACATCCCCACAAAGCATCTTATCTGGTAATCTTCTTTATTCTTAATACTCCTTCCCTTGATATATAACTTCCCTTTCTGCAATTTGCCACTGTAGCTGTTGTTCGATTTTGAAATGAAAAGAATGTCATGTTTGATGGGGGATGTAAGACATATGTGATTTGTCTTTAAAAATATTTTAAATATTGATATAACTCCATTGTGAACTTTATTGAGTACCCAAAGCAGAGTACCAAAACTTAAGCAGTAATTTTCATTTCAAGATATGCTTATCTATTTGCTTAGAAATATTAGTGATTGCTTCCTTCTCATTTTGGTTTGAAAGAACTGAGGGCCAGATAAATTTTCATCTGATCTTCAATATCATGCAGAAAAATGGAAATAGTAGCATCTGAGCATGACACAACCCTTTTCTGATGATGTAGTATTTCCCCCCCTTTTTACAGTGGTTAAGACACTGTAGTCTTAGTAATCTAATACTACTCAGTAGTCTAAGATGCTCAGTGGCTAAGATGCTGAGCTTGTCGATCAGAAAGATTGGCAGTTTGGTGGTTCAAATCCCTAGCACCGTGTTACTGAGTGAGCTCCAGCTATTTGTCCCAGTTTCTGCCAACCTAGCAGTTCAAAAGCATGTAAAAATGCAAGTATAAAAATAGGGACCACTTTGGTGGGAAGGTCACAGTGTTCTTTGTGTCTTTGGTGTTTAGTCATGCTGGCCACATGACCACAGAGACATCTTTGGAAAGCGCTGGCTCTTTGGCTTTGTAACGGAGATGAGCACCACCCCCTAGAGCCAGAAATGACTAGCACATATGTGCAAGGGGAACCTTTTCCTTTACATAATCTCTTGCTTGGGAGTAGGGTCAGGGTGACTGAATGGAGCTGAGCATTTACTGGCCGGATGCCCTTCCTGATGCCTAAGCTGAGTTTGCAGCATTTATTTTCTCTTTGTGCCCTGAGAGAGAAACATCTGTCACTGCCTAGGATTGAACTCTCAACCTTAGGCGAGTGTCTTCACCTCCAGGCCACTGCACTGCACTGTAGTGTAGTAATTAGCAAGTTCAAATTTGTTTCCTTATGGAGATATGTTTATTAACTGGACTGCAATTGTAATGTTTAGCACACACTGAGTGTTATATTAGAGTTTTTTTTCCCCTCTGAAGTCAGAAATGTGTTCATTGTTCTAACAGCTTTCTTTGGCTTGTCAAATAAAGAGCTTCAACAAAGAAACCTTCAAAGCTGGTATAAGAATGCAATCACTTATTTCTAGAAATAATTTTTGCCCAAGTCTGATTGTTAATTCATGAATTAAAAAAACTACTACTCTGATTTTAGAAGTGGGCGCAGAGTGCAAGAAGCTTGCATTAAAAAAAACAACCACCCAGTATTCACACACCTCTTTTTTTGAGCCACCTAAATAATGTAGCTAATGTTGCATAACAGCATGCCAATTGGTTCTTGAAACCCTAATAGATTAAAGAGTGCACTTAAGAGTTTCAAATGTTTGGCAGAACCAATATATTACAGAAATGCCATTGTTTTTGTTAATGGCCATTCTGAAAATAATGAGGATTAAATAAGGCTTTTGAAAACTGAAGGCTTTATTTAAATTACTGATTGAAGAGAGGACAGAATTATTTCTGAAAAATCCTAAAAAACTGTAGATCAATGTAATTTTCTCTACATACATAAACACACATATATAGACTTAAAGAGAAAATCTCACAGTGTTTCAAAGTTTGGGGTGGTGTTTTTTGATAGCATTTAATTTTGAGTACAGTTCTATTGTTTTTCAGTTTTTTTCATGCTCTCTTTGATGATAATATTCCTTAAAACACAGGAGTGATTATAGCATAACTTATTACTTTATTATAAGAGAGATTTCAACTACCCAGACATGTAATGGTTTACACTGCACACCTCCCCGCATCTCTTAGAAGTCTTGCTAACCATGATGTTTTCCAGAAGATGGAAGAAGAGACAATGGGATTGGCTATCTTAGATCCAATTCTAGCCAATACAGAATTGCTAGCAAAGATAAAATAGCGGGAGTTTTGGGAAGAAGTGAACAGATTACTTTGGAGTTTAAGATGCTACTGAAAAAGAAATGGTAGATTTTAGGAAAGCCAATTTTGATTACTTTGGAGAAGTACTGAGCAAGATCCAATGGACAAAAAACCTTGGGCAGTAGCTTCACTTCACTTTGTCAAAGGCAAGATGGTAGAAGGGTCATCTCAACGCAAACTCCTCCCCTTTGTATGTACATGTGATTTCGACATGTACAAGAGCGTTGGGGTTTACATTGCAATGCTGACTCTGCCTTTTTTCACACCTCTGCTATTATCAGAACAAAAGTAACATAAAAAGCCTGGAGCCTTTTAAAAAATAAAATACTAGAAGTAAAACCCCACCATTCCAGTTAAGGAAAAATGGAGGAGAGGCAATTTACAAAACCATTGTAAAGGCACAGGGAGCTTTTGATTGTGCTAACGGTTAAAAGATATGTGGATAATAAATGGAATGTGGGTATAATCACAAAGGAGGTCTAACAGCAGGTAACAACTGTGGGAAAAAAAAGAAAACTAGAAAGGCTAAAGAAACTGAGAAGGAAACTTAGGTTAGCAGCAAGAGAAGTTAAAAGCAACAAAAAGAATCTTTGGGAGTATGTTAGTAGCCAAAGGAAGAAAAGGGAAGGAATGGGACTCCTCCTGGTTCATGCTAAGATGAGATGGTAGGATAAGTAACAAGTGGCCATGAGAGATCAGAACTCTTGCAACCCTACTTGGCTTCAGTCTTCTCTCCTGAAAGGACCATGTTCAATTAGATTTAAGCAGAACAATTGACAAAAGGGGGGAGTGACGATGCAAGGTGGTTAAAGAGATGGTAAGAGAGTAAAGCCGGCTATGATGAGTACTTTTAATAGCAATAGCACTTAGATTTATATACTGCTTCACGGCGCTTTACAGCCCTCTCTAAGCAGTTTACAGAGTTGGCATATTGCCCCCAACAATCCGTGTCCTCATTTTACTGACCTTGGAAAGAAGAAAGGCTGAGTCAACCTTGAGCCCATCAGGATCGAACTCCTGGCAGTGGAATGCAGAGTTAGCCTGCAATTCTGCATTCTAACCACTGTGCCACCACGGCTTTAAGTTTCCAAGACTAAACAAGTTATATCCAGGGCTCTTGAAGGAAGCTCCTTTCTGGGAACATTGACACATTATGTGGAGGTCATAGTGTTAGAGGACTGAAGATGGTAAATGTTGCTCATCTATTCCTATCTTCAAAAAGGGGATTTGGTTAATACCGTACACACAGCTCAGATTGAAATCAATACCAGGCAAAATTCTAGAACAAATAATCGATTAGTCTGTGATCATTTTGAAAAGAATGCATTGTCTATTAGGAGCCACCAAAGTTTATCAAGAATAAATATATTTAGTCAACTTTAGTTAACAGTAGCAGTATTTATTAGTTCACAATAGCAGGATTCCGATATTTAAGGGGTTATCACAAAGATGAGACGGTCAACCTATTTTCCAAAGTTCCAGAAGGCAAGACAAGAAACAATGTGTGGAAATCATCAAGGAGAGAAGCAACCTAGAACTCAGGACAAATTTCCTAACACTGAGAACAATCAATAATCATCTTAGGCTTGCCTTCTGAAGTTGTGGAAGCCCCATCACTGGAGGCTTTTAAGAAGAGACTGGACAATTGTTTGTTTGAAATGTTATGGGTCTCCTGCTCAAGCAAGGAATTGGATTAGAAGACTTCTATCTTCCCTTCCAACTCTGTTATTCTATGTTCTGTGTTCTAACTTGTTCTTTTCTGTTAGAGTGAGAAAATTTAGGTAATCACAGGAATGCAGTGAACATAGAACTATCTTAATTTTAGCAAAGCATTCAATACATTTTTTTTCATGAGACTAGTAGAGGAGGTAGCAACATTTGAGCTCAAGTATACTATCATTATGTGCCTACAAAGCTGGTGCCAAATTTTACCAAATGAGTTTATACTAATGGTTCCATGTCAAGCTATAAGGAATCCTTGAGATGTATACTACATGGCTTTGTTATAGGCCATGTGCTGTTCAGCATAATAAAAAAAATTGGACGTGATACTAGAAATTATAATTATCAAATCTATAAATGGCCCAAAGGTAGAGGAAATAGCAAACATCTTAGAGGACAGTATCAAGATTCAGGATCCTAACAAGCTGAAACAACATGCAGAAACCAGTTAGGTCAATTTCAACAATGATAAATGTAGTCCCTTACATTTGGGGGAAAAAAAAAACAATGGGCAGAACATCTAAGGGAACTGTACTATACAAGAATACATGTGAAAAAGATCTGGAAGTCTTGTTGGATCACAAACCTAAACAGGCATCAGTATTGCATTACAACATTAGAATGTTGCATCACAACAATACTGTATCGGTATTGCATCACAACTGCCAAAAAAAGGCAAATTAGTAACAGTATAGCTCAAGATCAAGTTGAATCCCTTTCTATTTTAAGTCCAGTTTGAAGCATAGCTTTGTAGGAAAGACATTGACAAACTAGAGAGAATCCAGAAGACACCATCAAAGATGACAAGGGATTTGGTAGGAAAAACATGAGGAGCAGTTGGAAAGGCTGGGTTTGTTTATCCTGGAAGAAAAACACCATGGGGACACATGAAAGCTGTCTTCAAATATCTAAAGAGCTATCATATAAAAGAGAGGTATTGTTCAGAGTTGTTCCAGAAGAAAAGATAAGAAACAATTGGTTTAAATTACAAGGAAACCAATTTAGAGTGGACATCAGAAAAACAAACAAAAACAAATGGTAAGATCTGTTCAATAAGAGAACAGACTGTCTTAAGAGTTGGTGTATTTTACAAATGTCTATCTTTCAGGGATGCTATAATAATTTATGTAGTAGTAAGGGATTAGGTGAACCTTTCCAAACATAATGTTTTGTCTTTCACTCTATAGTGTTATTTTTGTTTGTTTGTATCTGATACTTTTTCCTACATTTGTTCTTTTTGTTATTATTTTAAACCAAGGTTATTTTAAAGAGTACATAAATACTTGACAAGAGGGATAGACTACAGCGAGTCCTTGGGTTATGGCTGTCATTGGGACTGGGGATTGACATCACCAAGTGATGTCATAAAACACAATGTCATGTGACCAAGTCACCTAGCAACAACAATCCTGAGAGTTCCTACTGTTGTCATAAGCTCAGGACCTGCAGATCATTAAGCAGAAAATGATAAAGACTCCAGGAGGAGTCATGTAGAGGCTGCTGGGCAGTGGTGGAGGAGTACTGTGCTTAAACAGTATGGGCAGGTCACTGATGGCTGTGGGAATTCCATCAGAAGCATATGATAAGTGGTGGTGGTTGTGGGAGGGCTGGCGGAGATCACAGGATGCTGCAAATGGGTGCATACTACAGAATGTGGGTAATTGAGAGTGGTGCTTCAGAATAAGAGTTCCTGTGGGCAATTTGCAACTTTTCCTACTGGCTTCCCCATTGACTTTGATTGTGGAAGTCAGCAGGGAAGATCACATATGGTGATCACATGATATACCTTACTGCAATATCGTAATCAGGAGCCAGGGACCTCTGCACCTGGATCACAATCATGTGACCACAGGAATGCTGTCCAATCATAAATCCATTTTTTTCAGTACCAGCATAACCTTGAATGATGCTGAACATAAGCTGAGAACTTCTTATATAAAGCTCTGTCAAGCATTAGAAGCACTGCAGTCTCTTAAAGGTTTACTTGCTATCTGAACATGTATGTTTAAAAGATATTTACTTTAGGTGTGTTTGTTCAAAGTCAATTTTTTTAACACTTTGAATAACACGTTCTAAAGCACCATTTAGCTGTTTATAAATTAGCAGGAATAGTTTTGGTTACAGTTCCACACCAGTTCAGTTTAAACTGATTAAGCATTCTCCAAAATGCAAATGTCATTCAGAGGTTTAAGATTTTAAAAACTCGGTTAATTTCTCATTTTGTGGACTGTCTCAACACAAAATAATACAGGTAAGGATTGATTATAGAGCAAAAGGTAATAGACAAAGTTTGTTGATTAGGGGTCATGCTTAAATTTGTTTTTGAGAGGCTTAAGTAGGTAAAGTAGCCCCATCAAGAATGGCTGGGATATTTTTATTGGTGTGTTTTCTTTCTTTTTCTTTTTAATTTTTTTTTAGTTAGTTACCACTGTAACTTTTGTGCCACTTCAATCTAACAACATTACAAACATCCGGTGTATAATGGCATAAACAGAGCTTGGGGACTTAGTATGGCCTTGAGACCACAGCTGCACACTCCTGCTTTATAGCCTTAATACTGATGTGTGACACATTTCAAATTCAAAACATTTATAAGCCTGAAGCTCTCTATTACAAGTTTGGAATGTTCTTCCAAGCTGAAATAGCAATGCCAACCTCATTGAAAGCAGTCTAACATTGTCCTAACTCTTCTGAAATATTCTGAGCTTGAAATGGTCCTGCACTGAGCTCCAAATATCAGTTCAGAACCTTCTTTCAGAATGATAGGCATAGCATTAGACCATCTCTAGAAAAATCAAGAGCAATTTATTTTGTTGCAAAACAAGCCAAAATAATTTGTTTGCTCCTGTAATCTAACAGGGATCAGACATATTACTGATTGAACCAGGTTGAAATATTATTATTTCTAAAATCAATGTGATTTGTCTCATTAGTGTGGAAGTTGATATGAACCAGCTCATATTTACAGAAAACTAATGAATCAGTATGGATATTGATGGTGTATGTAAAAAAATGCATATGCATACATACACCATCAATATCCATACACAAGTTTACACTGGGACCAAGAAGAACGAGGCAAATTTCTCTCTCTCACACACACACATATATGTGTACATGTATATACATGTATATATACTGACACAGTGAGTGACACATGTATTTGTGTTGTTATAATGGAACAAAAAAGTTGAATTAGAAGTAAAGGTTCATTGAAGAAAAAATAAGAAAGGGTTGAAAGACCAAAAAAGAAAAAAAAGAAAGAGAGAGAGAGAGAGAGAGAGAGAGAGAGAGAAATGAAAGAAAAAGAAAGAGAGAGAAATGAAAGAAACAGAAAGAAAGAAAAAGAAAGAAAGAAAGAAAGAAAGAAAGAAAGAAAGAAAGAAAGAAAGAAAGAAAGAAAGAAAGAAAGAAAGAAAGAAAGTCACTAGTCACAAAAGTTATAATTCCTATCGCAGAATATTTGTCTATCTAGATTTATATGCTGAAGAATAGCATACCTGCTTCAAATACTTTTTAGGATTCCTGACTGAACATCAATACCATGCATCATTCATTTTTGGTCCACCGAGTTAACCTGAATGCAAGTTACAGACAGGGACATCAATTTTTAAAAGACATTTTGCTAAGTTTAAGTAGTAGGACTGTGATTGATATAGTTACAGATTGATAGCTTTCCTTCTTCATACGAGTATTGGTAGTCCCCAACTAATGACCTAAAACAGGACCAGAATTTGCCAAGGAAGAAAGACAGCTGTTAAGTGAGTCATTTTGGATTTTATGGCCTTTTTTGCCATGGTTGTTAAACAAATTGGTGCAATTGTTAAGCAAATCACATAAGTTATTAAGCCCATCAACCTTTCCCCCATTGCTTTTGCTTTTCAGAAGCCAGCTTTGAAGATTGTAAATGGCCATCACATGAAACCCCCCACCCAGGATTCTGCAACCATGGTAAATACATGCTGGTTGCCAAGCACTCAAAGTTTGATTATGAGATCATGGGGATGCGGTAACGGTTATAAGTATGACTGGCTGTAAATCACTTTTTTCAGTGGCAAATTTTGTACAATTGCTCAACAAATGGTTGTAAGTTGAAGAACCTATTCTGTAGGCAAATGTACAGGTGAGCAGAAGAATGGCCAGTTGGGACTATTATTATCATAATTCACCTAGATAAGCAAGAATTGGCAAGGACATATGAAATATCATGCCGGATAATCGTGAATATTTCTATAGGCATACAACTTGGATAGGCTAGAGTTAGGGGAAAAAAGCAAAAAGCAAAACATAGAAAGCCAACCAGGACTGGCTCAGATTCATCACAGTATGAATAACAACCTAAGATGTATATTTTTAGAATTTACTTTTATAAGATAAACCTCATAAAACTTAGTTGTTGCTATTTTCTTCCATAAAATAAAGAATGGGGAATTGCTATAAGAAGAGCAGACATGGTAAATGGATACAAAATGCCTTCTAACTAACAGAGATGGGGGCTCGGTTTAGGAATAAAAGATAGGCTACATAGCTCATTGAAGTGATAGATACTTTGAATAATTTAAGAGTCAGCCACGGTAGGCATTATATATCTGGAGGGGGAGGAAAATGTTCAAATGCTTTCCTCAAAGGAACTACTTTTTGATTCATGATCTAGAGATGAGGACATGACTTAAGTTCATAGCATTTGACCAAAAAAAGCGCTCAGCCTGGAATGGTTAGAATCTCTCATAATAGCAGGCAGCTCTGTTATCCTTCAATCATAAAAATGACAATAATAATAACACGAGCCCAATCCACATTATTTGATCTCTCTCTCTCTCTCTCTCTCTCTCTCTCTCTCTCTCTCTCTCTCTCTCTCTCCTTTTTGTTTCACAGTCTACTGTCCCTCTAAATCAACCCATTCCCTGCCACAGCTCTCTGTTATTATTTCAAATCCATTGAAAGTACATGATGACAGTTCATGGCTGTTAGATACAACTCTTTCAATAGATTTTCCTTTCACAGATTTTACTGTATTTTACACAGCTCTGATGCCTGCTTCATTGTTGTCGTCAGCTAGCAGAGGAAGAGATTTAATGCTGACAGAGCAACCTTTTCCCCGGTTCTTTGGAACAGAAATGAATTTGTCAGAGACTATTAAGCACGTGGAAGGGGTCCAGCAATAAATGATCCCCACAGTAGTTGAGCAAGGGGTTTGCTTAGCTTTTAATCTGACTCTGGATATCCAGCATTTCAGAGTAAAAGAAAAGCAGAATGGAACTGAGAATGGAAAGGGAAATTATCAGAGACCACAGTTTGCTCATTCTGGTAGCTGGAATTTGGGCTGCCTTTGCTCTCACTGTAAAGCCTTTTGGTTTTTTGTTTAAATTAGTTGCTATAGCGAGGCTAATCAGATTATTAATAGGACAATGAGATCATGCTTAAAGATGTTCTCTAAAAGCTTTCTCTCTAAATAAATGGCATTCACTACTTAACCAGGGTGTTTGATGAGTGATGGATTTTTCTTTTCTTTTTTTGAGCTGTGATTCCTACAAGAATTTCTCTGTCTTTTTTTAAAAAAAAACTGAGACAGTCAAAGCCTTTGTAGTTAACTTTGTTCTTTCTACCCTTATTATCTAAAGGTCCAGGCTGTAATATAATAAGCTAGGAATTGTGTAAGAGTCCTTATTCTGCATTCACCTGAAGATTTGCTTCAACATTGACTAAGAGAATAGTAATTTTCCATGCTTGACTTTTCACCTAAGATATTCCTCTACCTTCCTTACTGTTTTTTAATGCTTGGGGGGGAAAGGGCTCCTATGATTTTTAAGCAAGTGAAAATTGCCCAATGTTTCTTGAGTGACCTAATACCTGTTATTAAAGGTTCATTCGCAGTTTCGAAATAACCCTTACGAAGAACTGGTGCAAAAAGAAGTGCGTGTTTGTTTCGGTTAAGCATTACATTTTAAATTCTATGTGATGAGTGTTAACAAGTATGTTTTGACAAACATTGTGGAATGATGCGGTTCACTGCCATTTAACTATGCAAACTCCAACAGTGATGATATTTGACATTAAAACCTTAGTGGGCAGGAACCTTACACTTCCCTATCTGTAAAATATTACAAGTAGAAGTACCAGACTGCAAATACAAGAGTAAATCACAAAAGCTTCTCAACAGACATTAAGTTATGCTGGGGGGGGGGGGGAAGAACTAACAGAACTCTGAGATGCTAGCTTGGTACTGACAATATTTCATGTGGGAGAGCATTCTGATACTCACTTGGTTATCTCTTCCTACTATGCCGTTAACCATCATTTATAAATCATAGTGGCTGTGATAAATCATTGGAGTAAGCATAAATCATGTGTGGCAGCCTTCTAATTTTTTAGTATGGTACCATGGTGCTCCCCAAAGCATCTGGTAAATTGACCCCATGTGAGAAGACTCAAATAGATCTCTTGTCTCTCCCCAAAAAATCCTCCCTTTCTCTTCTTTAGAATAGTGCAACATGTGATAATTAATCTGTGCCTTTATCACTTGACCACAAGGCAATTAGGAAGATGAATACGGCTGCTAGATAGCTTGTTAGCTAAATCCAGGATATCAAAGATGGAGCATGCAGCTTGTTTAGACAAAGAACAATCATCCCAAGGAGAATAGCTTTCAATTATCACATTTATAAAACTGAGGATAGTGCTAAAAAGAAATAAACAAAGGCAGATATGCCTCTTTAACAACACCCAAGTGGAAAGTCTAGATGGTCTCTGTCCAACATTATTCAGTGATTCCTATAAAAGACAATACATATGTAATCCATGGTTGAACTGGGGAGCCTTTGATGCTCTCACTGATGAAGTTACCTAGTATTGTAATAAAACCCCTGTAAGGAAATAACCAAGTTCAAAGGACACCAAGGACTCCACAATTCTTCAGTGATCACTGAATATATGCTGAAGGCAAAATGTTTGTTTAAAGAAGGTAAATGAAAGAGGAGAGAGAGAAAGAGAAGTTTTTCAATTAGATTTCTTATACCACCTTATAGATGTAAAATCTGGATATCTCCCCTCCCCATGTGAGGTTGGCCCCAATCCTATCCTTTTGTAAAGGTCTAAAATCTTGCTCTGTTGGCCTGGGGCCCCAATGAGAGAACAGTACAGTGGAGGTGGTTGATCAAGTAACAACAGATCCCATTCTGCTCCCACCCTCCCCATATGTCCTTGATTTTAATCTTTGATTTCAATTTATTCATGTAGATATAATTTTTAAGTCTGTAAGCCACCGAGAGTTACCTTATCATAAGATGGATGGCCAACAGAGGGGTTATTCAGCAGGTTTTGACCAGTTCTGGAGAACCAGTAGCGGAAATTTTGAGTAGTTCAGAGAACCAGCAAATACCACCTCTGACTGGAGATTTTACAGTATCCTTCCTCTGCCATGCCCTCCAAGCCACGCCCACGGAACCAGTAGTAAAAAAATTTGAATCCCACCACTGGTGGCCAATAAGTTTTATAAATAAATTAACCAAAATGAAATTATTTGAATTGATTGTATTAATTAAGTATTAATTAATTAATAATTAATAATTGTATTAATTAATTAAGGGGTCTTCAAACTTGACAGCTTTAAGACTTGTGGACCTCAACTAGAATTCCTTCTCCAGTCATGTTAGCTCAGGAATTCTGGAAGTTGAAGTCCACAAGCCTTAAATTTGCCAAGTTTGAAGAGCCTTGGTTTATCACTATGGCTCTCTCACTCTCCCTCCTTCCCCCTCCCTCCCTCCCTCTCTCTCTCCATCTCTCTCTTCAGGATTGGCATAAGCTTTAGTGATTGGTTTTATATTTACCACACTGGCAGATTGTACCTCCTGACTCAGTCTCCTCTGTGCAGTTGGGAAGTACCTAAACCTTCTGCTATCATTTCTCCATTTATCCCATATGACTCAATCTACTTAGCTAAATTAGTTACTTATTACATCACTAAATACATATTCTGGCACAGACTAGTCCACAGTGGAGAAGAAGGTACCAATGAGATCACGTGGGAAACCCACATAGTAATTATTAGGCAAATGCTTCTTGCTTCTTGCTTCTCTTTTCTTTTTTTCTTTTTTTTCTTTTCTTTCTCTGCTTTCTTCAACTATTTTGTTTTACTAAGCTAATTATTAAAGTATTAATCAGATTATACAACTTCAAGATGATAAATTCACAATTCTACACAACAATTAAAAGGGGAAAGGGGAGAGAAAGAAAAGAAGATAAGTAAGTAAGATGAAGATTAAAAAAAAAGGACACTTCTCCTTGAGCACTTTTTCAATTTTAGGTACAATTCTTCTGAAGGAGAAATTAAAGGCAGATTTCTACTTTTATTTGTTTATGTATTTATGCATAAAATCTATACAGATGCCCACCTCATCTGAAGTGACTGGTTGGTGTTATTCTGGATGAGGAAGTTGACTGTTGTTTTATCCAACCAATGAAAATCTTCTATCTCTGCTGTTCTGGGCTTAACCAGCCAATTACAAGTCACATGATGACTAAGCCCACCTTCCCAAGTATCTTTGGTGGAATGAAGGGGTGCAGTCTAATTTTTGCCTATTGTCCATTGTATAAATGGGAAGATGCAGCTGAGGCATTTCTGAGGAGCAAAAGCTGAATTCCATTTATTCAGTCCTTGAAACAGGGAGTCAACTCATCAGATGCTTTAGGGGGCACTGTTGTGTCATATCAAAATAGAGGTTTGTCAGATTTCTGTTTTAACGACTGAACTGAAGAGAGAAGTTTTGGTAGAAGAACTATGAACTCCTTAGCAAGACAAATAGGGTGTGTCAGGAAGCTCCAGTCTGAGTGTTGATAGACTATCTTAATTATCTCTTACTCGGGAACCTTCAGAATCAGGTTTTAAATTACTATTCCTTCAGTTCACAACACATGGTTTATACAATGCAGTAGCTGGGTTCACATACAGTGCTAAGCTTCTGCTAGAATTGTAATTACCCATGTGAAAAAAAGAATGAAATTATAAGTAGCAACTTGGAACAACAGTAAGCTGAACCAGTTTAACAAAGCAGATCAGATCAGATATGTTGATAAGAAATATCCAATGAATTTTAAAAAGCATCAAGTGCCAATTGATCTGAAGGATCAATTTATGTTTTTATTGTGCTATTGGAATATTAGTTTAGACCAGCCCGCCCCCCCAAGCAATTCAGCTCACCAACCCCTTTCAGATTGTTCATTGACCCACAAACATTGATGATATGAAAATAATTTTATAAATACTACTTTAACTACTAGCTCTATGAATATCATTCAAAACTAGGCACGCATGCCCCTAACTACCTCTATTTCAACCACAACTAGCCTTAAATGCAAGCTACTCAATGCAAGAAGCCTTGTAAATAAAATACCCAAATTTCTCCGCTTACTAATTACGTCTAAATTCGACATTTGTCTGTGAAACATGACTCAACGCATCTCCCCCTGACTCCATTACCACAGTAAGAGACTATCATGTTTAGCGATCAGATCGTGAAATCCCTAGAGGAGGTGGTGTTGCTATTTTCTATAAAATATCCCTACATCTAAAAAACATCCAAGTTACCCAAGAGCTTGCTATTCCTGAGACCATTGTCTGTGAACTGACCTTAAATATCACATTTCTATGTTACAGAGTCCCTGATTAGGACATTGAACATGCAAACAAGCTAAATACACTACTAACATGGGCAGCATCCTGCACACACGCTTTTATCTTTCTTGGTGACTTCAATCTACCTCATATTAACTGGACCCTTAATGAATGTACAACTGAACCCACACATGCAACCTTCTACAATGCAGTAACAAATCTGGGACTAGAACAACTAGTAACCAACAACACTAGACTTAACAACTGCCTCAATCTCATCTTCTGCAATAGTTTGAATTAAATTTACGGAATACAAATTAAAGAACCGTTTTCCAACAATGACCACAACATGATTGACTTTTGTCTCAACATATGTCCACACAAAAATCATCACAATGACGGAATCCCCAATTTTGCAGATGGATTTACAAAAGCCCAAGGTGCAGTAAAGCACAAGGAAAATTGTGAAAATTATGGGTTGAAATTGTAAATAGATATATATTTTATTATATTACCCAAAAGGGGAGAATGTTAGGGATAACATTGTTTACCTAACTTAGTTTGGGTAAAATAATATATAAACTATGTTAGTTAGTTTAAGTGTATGTATCACTTTAAACTGTAAACCAAGTTTTTGGGTGCGGTTGTAAAATCACCATAAGAGGGAGCAAGAGAGCTCACTGTTTGCCTCGGCTTTTACTGGAATGCTGACAATGAAGGATTGATGGTGATAAACTGCGTGTTTGCTGAGAAGAAGAAAGGAGGTTTGATTTTCTTCATATCTCTGACTGCAAAAGAGATATATCACAGGACTGATTGATTGTAAGTTTACTGACCTCTTTTTCGACACTGGACTTTGCAAACTGAATAACCCCCGGACTGACTGAACTTAGTGTATGACATATGGACTATTTGACTATGCTATAACTCTTGCTGGAATAAAAACTATTTAACTTGCACAGTGTATCTGTCTTACTGAGTGTAAGCTACTACAACGTTTTGTCTCACATATCTGCCTGTCTGCTAGACTGCCGTTGCACATTCTGCTAGGGTGTATATCCCTAACACTGGTTATGGGCCCAGGTGCACAAGCCAGACTAACCAGGATATAACAGGCTTGTAAGTGAGAATTTGTGTAGTTACACAATACTGTAAACAGACAGCTGTGTTTTATTAATTATAGTTTAATATCCAGAGAAAGATGGCACAAGTCAATTTACAAAGTTTGTCTCTAATATCCAAACTGGATGGAGCAAACTATGTTTCATGGTCTATGAAATGCAGCCTACTTCTAAGAAGAGAAGGTTTGTGGAGTATAATTCAAAACCCACCAGAGGTAGATGCATGGGATCTGGAAGATGAGGAAGATGCCCAGAAAATACAAGAATATAAAGTGAAGAATGAGCAAGCTCTCTGTATAATAGGACTGACACTCTGTGACCAGCAACTTGTCCATATTCATGGAGAAGAAACAGCTGCGAAATGTTGGGAGAATTTAAAGAAGATTTATGTTCGAGACAGTGTAGGAGCACATATAAATCTTACACGGAAACTGTTTAGAACACATCTTCAAAAGAATGGAGACATGCTGAGTCATATAAACTCTATGAAGAGAATTTTTCAAGAACTGCATGAAAAGGAACTTATCTTCACAGAGCTACACCAAGTTTATATCATTTTGTCTTCTTTGGATGAGAGTTATGATGACTATGTAACTTCACTTGAAGTTCTGCCAAAAGATAACCTTACATTATCTGACATTACTGGCAGATTAATTGAAGAAGCCAGGAGAAGGCTTGAAAGGGATCAACTCAGAAGGGAACAACCCCAAGAAGAAGAAAAAATATCTTCGTCAGCATATACAATTAGAAAATGTTTTAATTGTGGAGGAAAAGGACATTTGGCTAGATTCTGCAAGAAAGCAAAAAGCCAAGAAGCCAGCCAGAATGCTAAAATGCATCAAAGGAATAAGAAATGCATAGAGTTAGCCATGTATAGCAACGAAACTGTGAATAGTAATTTATGGGTGGTAGAGAGTGGAGCATCACACTGCATAACAAAAGATAAGAAAAAATTTGTTAAGATGTCCACAAGTTCACAGCAGATATCGTTAGCTAATGGATGGAAACTTAAAGCTAAAGGTGAAGGTATAGCATATTGTTCTTGCATAAAAGAAAATGTAAAAATGTTATATGTACCACAGCTTAAGTTTAATTTGCTTTCGGTTAGAGTTTTGGTTAAACTAGGTTATGTAATTACCTTTAGGGGAGACAATTGCATAATTGAAAAAGAAGGTTAAAAAAGTGACTGCAACTTTAAAAGGTGAATTGTATGTGTTAAATGATAATTTAGAGGTGGCTAACACAGTTTATAATAATGTTAAACCTCATGATGAGTGCATACATTTGTTACACAGACGTTTGGGGCATATAAATTTTAAAATGCTTAAACAAACGGTAGAACTATCTAAAGGTATAAAACTGAAACCTTGCAGTAAGTATTTGCACTGCAATTCTTGTAGTCAAGAGAAAAGCAAGGTGATACCAGCAAATAGAGTTAATGGATTTAAAACAAAGGAGCCTCTAGAGGTAGTATTTGCTGATATTATAGGTCCTAAGAAACCAAATGTGGGAGGTGCTCGATATATACTAAGTATAATGGACCATTATTCCAGATATGGTTTCTGTTATCTAATGAAAAGCAAAACGGAAACATATCAAAATTTCTTTAATTGGCTTAAATTCGCAGAAAGAAAAACTAAAAGGAAATTAACTCTTATCACTGATAATGGTACGGAATTTATAAACAATAAATTCCAAAATAAACTGAAGATGGCAGGTGTTGAACATAAAAAGTCTGCACCATATAGGCCACAACATTATGCCTTTATTGAAAGACGAGGCCAAACATTGCAAGCAATGGCTCGAACTATGTTGTCAGATTCAGGATTACCTGAAACTTTGTGGGGAGAAGCAATAATGTGTGGTAATCATATATTGAATAATGTTGTTAATTCAACAACTGGTGAATTACCATTCACACGGTGGCATGGCAGAAAACCTGACCTAAGCTACATACACACATTTGGAGCACCAGCATGGGTGCATATCCCTACACAACTGAGAAAGAAAGGGCAACATAGGGCTAAAAGGTTATTTTTTGTAGATTATGAATCTAATCACAGATCATACAGATTCTGGGAAAAAGGTCCATCTAGAGTTTACTGTAGTGCTAGTGCACAATTCCTAGAACATGTAGGATGGGAAAAACTGGAGCAAGATTCAAGTAAGGAAGTAATTATAGAACCCTACAAAAGACAAAAAGAAAAAATCAGTAATAAGAAGAGTACAATTAAAGAGGAAGTAAGCATATAGGACCAGAACAGGAAGTAGGACCAGAACAGGAAGAAATACCAGAACAGGTAGAAATAGATAATCAGGAACAGGTAGAACATGAAAGTCCACCTGTAAGCCCTGTAATACCTAGACTATTTAAACTACAAAGAAGTGTTTGTGTTCAGTGTGTGTATACTCTGGGGCCCTTCTGTTCTCGTTTGGCTGCCTGGTTTGACTACTGCTGCAATACTCTGCTAGGGTTCAATCCCCAAAACCCTAAAAATGGTTATGGGCCCAGCAGCATAGTCTAACTAACCAGGATATAGCAGAGAGAGTTGGTGTGAGTTGCACATTACTGTAAAAACAAACTGTTTTAATTAGTTTAAAATAGTCAAAATATCTGAAGAGTAATGGCACAAGTAAATTTGTCACAACTGTCCATGATATCCAGGCTGGATGGAACAAACTATGTTTCATGGTCAATGAAATGTAGTTTACTTCTACGTAAAGAAGGTTTGTGGGACATTATAGCAAACCCACCAGATGTGAGTAGCTGGGATCCTGCTGATGATGATGATAACGAAAAGTTACAAGACTTTAAACTGAAGAATGAGCAGGCTTTATGCGTCATAGGACTGACTCTCTGTGATCAGCAGCTTGTCCATATTCGTGGAGAAGAAAATGCTGCAAACTGCTGGGAGAACCTCAGGAAGATTTATGTTCGGGACAGTGTAGGAGCACATATAAATCTTACACAGAAGCTTTTTCGAACGCATCTTCAGAGGAATGGAGATATGTTAGTTCATTTAAACTGTATGAAGAGCATTTTTCAAGAATTGCAAGAAAAAGAGCTTATATTTAATGAACTGCAACAAGTCTACATAATATTATCTTCATTAGAACAAAGCTATGATGACTATGTGACTTCGTTGGAAGTATTGCCTAAGGATAGCCTCTCATTAACCGAGATTACAGGCAGGCTACTAGAAGAAGCCAGAAGAAGGCGTGAGCGTGACGAGCTGAGAGAAGATAAGAAAGAAGAGAAATTATCTTCAAAGCTTGAAAGAAACCAGATTAGCAAAGTACAGCACCTGGAAGAAGAGAATTTATCTTGACGGCATACACAATTAAAAAGTGTTTTAATTGTGGAGGCAGAGAGACATTTGGCAAGATTCTGCAAAAAGAGAAAAAGCCAGAATATAAAAAAGCCAAAGAAAGCATTTGAACTAGCCATGTTTAACAACTCTGATATGAAGAATGATCTATGGGTGGTTGACAGTGGCGCATCCCACTGCATCACAAGAGATAAGACAAAATTTATAAAAATGTCTAAAAGCTCTCAACATATATCACTTGCCAATGGCTGGAACCTGAAAGCGAAAGGTGAAGGTTTTGCACATTGTCCGTGCATAAACCAGGATATAAAAATGCTGTATGTACCGCAACTAAAGTTTAATTTGCTTTCAGTAAGGGTATTAGATAAATTAGGTTATGTAATTACTTTTAAAGATAATAATTGCATAATTGAAAAAGATAACAAAAGGGTAACTGCAGCTTTAAATGGAACATTATATGTCTTAGATAATAGTAAGAAAGGGAGGCTCAGACTGTATTTAATAATATAAAGCCTCATGAAGAATGTATCCATTTATTGCATAGGCGTTTGGGGCATGTAAATTTTAAAATGCTAAAACGTACAGTTGAGTTATCTGAAGGAATAAGGTTAAAACCTTGTGATAAATATTTGCGTTGTAATGTTTGCTGTGAAGATAAGAGCAAAGTATTGCCTGCAAATAGGCTAAATGGTTTCAAAACAAAAGAACCTTTAGAAGTAGTATTTGCAGACATAATAGGTCCAAAGAAACCCAGTATGGGGGTGCTAGATATATACTGAGCATTATGGACCATTATTCTAGATATGGGTTTTGCTATTTAATGAAAAGCAAAACTGAAACATATCAACATTTTTTCAATTGGCTTAGGTTTGCTGAAAGAAAGTCTAAATGGCAACTGATAACCCTGGTGACAGATAATGGTACGGAATTTATTAATAACAAATTCCAGAACAGACTTAAGGTAGCTGGAATAGAGCATAAGAAGTCTGCTCCATACAGGCCAGAACATAACGCTTTTATTGAAAGAAGAGGCCAAACACTACAGGCAATGGTTAGAACAATGTTAAATGATTCTGGGTTACCTGATTCTTTGTGGGGGAGGCTACAATGTGTGCTAATAACATATTGAACAACGTTGTTAATACAACAACAGGTGAAATACCATTTACCAGGTGGCATGGCAGGAAACCTGACCTAAGTTACCTGCACACATTTGGTGCACCAGCATGGGTGCATATTCCTGCACAACTCAGAAAAAAGGGCAACATAGAGCTAAAAGATTTTTCTTCGTTGGTTATCAGGCAAACCATAGGGCATATAGATTTTGGGAGAAAGGCACATCTAAAGTGTTATGTAGTGCTAGTGCCCAATTTCTAGAACATGAAGGATGGGAGAAATTAGAACAGGATGCCAATAAAGATGTAATTATTGAATCCTATAGAAATCCCATTAGTTATCCCTGTAACTTTAAAAATAAAGTAAAGAGACAAATACAGGATGAAATAGTGCCCATAAAGGAAGAAACAGATTCAATAGCTGAACAGGATGAGGAAGATGAACAGGTAGTAGTTCAACAAAGTCCTCCTGTAAGCCCTGTAATTCCCAGAAGAACTACACGTGTATCTAGACCACCTGATAGGTACCAGGCTAACACAGTGTGCCAGATTAATCAAGTTCCTAATTCTGTTGAAGAAATTAAAAAGTATCCTACTAAGGAAAAAGAAAGATGGTATGCAGCAATGAATAAGGAACTGAATTCATTAAGAGATATGAAGGTGTATGAGAATGCCAAATTACCTGTAGGTAAGAAATCCGTTGGCTGTAAATGGATTTTTAAGGTAAAAACAGATAAAAATGGTAATTTAATCCATAAGGCAAGGTTAGTAGCCCAAGGTTTTAGGCAGAATGCCAATGACTACGATGAGGTGTTTGCACCTAGTCTTAAGGCAGCAACCTTGAGGGCAGCTTTAGTGTGGGCAGCTAGTAAAAACTATATAGTTAACCATCTAGATGTGGAAACTGCTTACTTGCACGCCCCATTAAAACATACTATTTATATGAAAAAACCTGTTGGTATTAAAAGTGAAAATAAGGATAATAATGATTGTTGGTTGTTAAAGAAAAGCCTCTATGGTCTTAAACAATCAGGCTATGAATGGAACCAGTATATTGTAAAGGAACTAAACAATATAGGATTTAAAGCTGGTTTAGCCGATCCATGTCTGTTTAAGAGGGAGACAAATGGGAAAGTATCATTATTATTACTATTCACAGATGACATTGCATTGATTACTGAAACTAATGATGAAGCAAATAAAATAATAGCATCATTAGGAAAGAGAATAAAGATCAAGCAATTAGGGGAGATAAAGAAGTATCTCGGTTTGAATATAAAGAAAACACGGAAAGGTTTTAAGATATCTCAGGAAGATAAGATAAGCAAATTGCTAAAAGATTACAAGATGGAGCTTTGTAAGCCAACTCAGACTCCAATGAGTCAGGAGTTTAGCAACACTGATGAACAAAGCCCGGAGTTTGATAAGGTGATTTATCAATCTTTAATTGGTAGTTTGAGTTATATTAGTAATTGGTCTAGACCAGATATTTCGTACTGCGTGAATCAGTTGGCTAGATTCAATTCTGCACCATGTGAAAGACACTGGATTGCAGCTAAGAGGATATTAAGATATCTTAAAAGACAATGAATTATTCATTGTATTTAGAACCAAAGGGTGATTTAATTCTGAGTGCTTATGCAGATGCTAGCTTTGCATCAGAAAGAGACACTAGAAAGTCGACTTCAGGAACAGTCATAATGCTGGGTAAGACATTAATAGGCTGGAAGTCAATAAGACAACAGCATATAAGTTTGTCTACTATGGAGGCAGAATTCTCCTGTTTATCTCTGTTATGTACAGAATTAATAATGTATAAACAAATGTTAATTGATATAGGTATAACTGTGGATTATCCTATAATTATACATGAAGATAATCAGGCAGCAATTCAAATGGCCACAAATATTGCAGTAAAAACAAGGAGCAAGCATACAGATCTAAGATACCTAAACGTGAGACAATCTGTAAGAAGTAAGATGATTCAGCTAGAGTACTGTATGTCGGAGGACAATTTAGCTGATAATTTTACTAAAGCCCAAGGTGCCAGTAAGCACCAGGAGAGTTGTGAAAAATATGGGGTTAGATTGTAAAGGTATTATATATTTATTTCACCCAAAAGGGGAGTATGTTAGGTATAACATTGATACCAAATATGGTTTGGGTGAATAAATATATAAAACTTAGATATCATGGTTTAAGTGCTTATCACTTTAAGCACAATGCTGCAGGCAATTAGCCGATTAAGGGTGCAGTTAGTAGTTACAATATAAGGAAGCATTAGAAGCTGGAAAGCTTACTGCGACTAACTGTGTCTTACTGCGACTAACTGTGTGTTACTGCGACTAACTGTGTCTTATTGTAACTGTGCCTGTGACTGAACTGTTCTTGTTTGCTACTGTTTGCTGATTTACTGCGTAATTCTACTGTTTGAGCGTCTTGCTGAATATCCAGCGTTTGTTTCTCTGGAGAGTGAAACCGGAGGAGGAGAAGATATCTTTATCGGCTGATAAAGATATTGCAAGGACTCTTAACTTGGACTATACTAGTGAGTCTTACTGGATGGAAATACTATGAATGACTTAATGGACTGAATGACAATGCTTTAAACTCTAAATGGATTAAAAACTATTTAAACTACAAAGAAGTGTTTGTGTTCAGTGTGTGTATACTCTGGGGCCCTTCCACTCTTGTTTGGCTGCCTGGTTTGACTACTGCTGCAATACTCTGCTAGGGTTCAATCCCCAAAACCCTAACAACGTGTAACCAGACCACCTGATAGGTATCAAGCAAGTGTAGTTTGCCAAGTTAGTAAAGTTCCAACTAATGTTGAAGAACTTAGGATGTATCCTGCAAAGGATCAGGAGAATTGGCAAAAGGCAATGGAAAAGGAATTAAATTCATTAAAAGAAATGAAAGTTTATGAAAATGCCAAATTACCTCCAGGTGAAAAGTCCATTGGTTGCAAATGGATATTTAAGTTAAAAACTGGTAAAAATGGGACTGTTACCCATAAGGCTAGGTTGGTAGCTCAAGGATTTAATCAAACTACATATGATTATGATGAAGTATTTGCACCAAATTTAAAGGCTACAACCTTGAGAGCAGCTTTAGTGTGGGCAGCTAAGAAGAATTATATTATAAATCATTTAGATGTTGAAACTGCCTATCTGCATGCACCATTGCAGCACACTATATATTTAAGAAAACCAGTAGGTATTAAGGATGATAAAAATAATAATGACTGTTGGAAACTGAAAAAGAGTCTCTATGGATTGAAACAATCTGGTTATGAATGGAACCAATATATTGTAAAAGAGTTAAACAATATAGGATTTAAAGCAGGTTTAGCTGATCCATGTTTATTCAAGAGAGAGACAAATGGAATAGTATCATTATTATTGTTGTTTACAGATGATATTGCTTTAATAACGAAGACTAATGATGAAGCTACTGAGATAATATCATTATTAAATAAGAGGATAAAATTAAAGCATTTAGGAGAAATAAGACAGTATTTAGGATTGACAATAAACAAAACCAATAGTGGCTTTAAGATATCACAAGAAGATAAAATATACCAATTGCTAAAAATGTATAAAATGGAACTTTGTAAACCGGCAAAAACTCCAATGAGTCAGGAATTTTGTCGTACTGATGCTCAAAGTTCAAAATTTGATAAGACTATTTATCAGTCATTAATAGGTAGTTTATCATATATAAGTAATTGGTCAAGGCCAGATATTGCTTATGGAGTTAATCAATTGGCGAGATTTAATGCTGAACAAAATGAACGTCACTGGCAAGCGCTAAAGCGTATATTAAGGTATCTTAAAAAGACAATGCACTATGCATTGTATTTAGAGCCAAAAGATGATTTGATTTTAAGTGCATATTTTATATTTTAACTTGCTGATGCAAGTTTTGCAACAGATATAAAAACTAGAAAATCAACTTCAGGTATGGCTATACTATTAGGTAAAACACTGATTGGTTGGAGGTCAATTAGACAGCAACATATAAGTATGTCCACAATGGAAGCAGAATTTTCATGTTTATCATTATTATGTACTGATTTAATTCTGTATAAACAGTTGTTGTTAGATATGGGAATAACTATTAAAGATGCCATTGTAGTGTATGAGGACAATCAAGCAGCCATAAGGTTGGCTACAGATATTGCTGTAAAGACTAGATCTAAGCATACTGACCTTAGATATTTGAATGTTAGACAATCTGTGAAAAATGGTCTGATAAGATTGGAATATTGCATAACTGAAGAAAATTTTGCAGATGGATTTACAAAAGCCCAAGGTGCAGTAAAGCACAAGGAAAATTGTGAAAATTATGGGTTGAAATTGTAAATAGATATATATATTATTATATTACCCAAAAGGGGAGAATGTTAGGGATAACATTGTTTACCTAACTTAGTTTGGGTAAAATAATATATAAACTATGTTAGTTAGTTTAAGTGTATGTATCACTTTAAACTGTAAACCAAGTTTTTGGGTGCGGTTGTAAAATCACCATAAGAGGGAGCAAGAGAGCTCACTGTTTGCCTCGGCTTTTACTGGAATGCTGACAATGAAGGATTGATGGTGATAAACTGCGTGTTTGCTGAGAAGAAGAAAGGAGGTTTGATTTTCTTCATATCTCTGACTGCAAAAGAGATATATCACAGGACTGATTGATTGTAAGTTTACTGACCTCTTTTTCGACACTGGACTTTGCAAACTGAATAACCCCCGGACTGACTGAACTTAGTGTATGACATATGGACTATTTGACTATGCTATAACTCTTGCTGGAATAAAAACTATTTAACTTGCACAGTGTATCTGTCTTACTGAGTGTAAGCTACTACAACGTTTTGTCTCACATATCTGCCTGTCTGCTAGACTGCCGTTGCACGTTCTGCTAGCGTATATATCCCTAACAATAACTTCAAAAAAGGCAACTATGATCTTATAAACAACGATCTCTCATTTCTTGATTGGCAATTTTTATTCTCTGGATGCAATACTGTAGAAGACCATAACAACACATTTTTAATTGAAGTCAGAAGAGTCACCAAACTATATGTACCATTAACAACTCCCAAAACCAGAAAAAACAAATTACCCATAACAATAAGGAAGCTTCAATCCAAAAAGAAATCACTTTGGCGGAAAAACAAATCTGGTCACGTTGCCAACTTCAAAAGCTGATACAAAAATGTATGCCACCAGATAAAAACTGAATGCACCAATTATCATATTAAACAAGAAGAAAACCTTCTACGCACCAATTCCACCCGCGCTTTTTACAATTTTGTAAACAAACTAAAAGACTCAAGGTCCATTCCACCCCTGAAAGGACCTAATGGTTAAGACTGCAGCGACGACACTATTAAAGCCAACCTCTTTAACACATTCTTTGGCTCAGTATTTGTAAACAGCAATGGATCATGCCCAGTATTTCCTAGTCGAAACACAGACAACTACAATGATCTAATACATATCAATTTTACAGAAGACATTGTTGAAAAAGCATTGCACAATCTAAAACCATCTCTGTCTATTAGACCAGACGGAATATGTGCCTACTTCTTAAAAAAGCTATCCACTGCCATCGCCGAACCTCTAAGCATAATCTTTGAAAAATCTTTCAGGAGCAGCTCCTTGCCAAAACTATGGTCACAAGCCACGGTCATCCCCATCTTCAAAAAGGGAGACCCCAGCCTAGTTGAAAATTACAGACCAATCTCTTTATGCTGCATCACCTGTAAAGTCATGGAATCAATTATTAACCAATCCATTATCCTCCACTTAGAGACAAACAACCTACTCTCTAATAAACAATTTGGTTTCAGGAAAAAACTATCATGTAATCTGCAACTCTTACACTGCAAAAACATATGAACTACACAATTCGATCAGGGCAAAGCAATAGATGCAATCTACATAGACTTCTGTAAAGCCTTTGATTCAGTGGTACACAACAAACTACTCCTAAAACTAAAATCTTACAGTATCTCTGGACACTTGCATTACTGGATAGAAGCATTCCTGTCAAACAGACAACAAATGGGCAAAATTGGGAGCGTCCTATCAAATTCTGTACCTGTCAACAGCGGTGTCCCCAAGGCAGTGTTCTAGGACCAACTCTTTTTTTTTTTTTTTTTTTGAAACAAATTTTATTGATTTTAAAGACAAACAAACCATCGTTAACCATTAAATACATAAAACCTCTTCATTATTAATTTTACAAGTCAAATAAAATATTATTTTATACAACATAATTCTATTTTTCACCATTTCAATATAACCATATAGATATCTCTTAACAAATTTCTCATTATTTCTTTTTTCGTATTCAATTTCATTAATTATTATTAATTTTCTATATTTATCCAGTTTATAATCATCATCTTCATTCCTCTCTGTCTTGTTTAACATTATTCTCATCCAATATTCCTCCGAGGTTTTATTAATTCTCAAAGAAAACATAGACACACAAAACACAAAAATATAAAACTTCTTTTAAGAAAGTAGTTTGGCCCCAGATTACCTCTCTTTGTATGGACTTCAATTAAATTCGTGCTCATCTTATATACCAGTGATCCCCAACCTTTTTTATGCCACGGCCCAGTACCGGCATCAGCTGGGCGCCGCGGCCCAGTACCGGCATCAGCTGGGCGCCGCCATCTTTTTTTGATGAAAAAGTGCTTCCGGTGACCTCACCGGAAGCACTTTTTCATCAAAGATGGCGGCCAGCGCTCGATGAGCTTTTCTGGTAGAAATGGCTTTCTACCGGAAAAGCTCACCGAAGCGCTGGCGCCACCATCTTTTTGATGAAAAAGTGCTTCCGGTGAGCTTTCTACCCAGAAAAGCTCACCGGAAGCACTTTTTCATCAAAAAAAGATGGCGGCACCCAGCAAACCAGTGGCCCGGTAGGACTTGTTCCACGGACCGGTACCGGTCCACGGACCGGTGGTTGGGGACCCCTGTTATATACCATTACCTATCTTATTTACCATTCTATATCTTCTATATAACTTCTTCCCGCTTTTCACTCTTCTTATTTCTATTTTATTTAATTCATTTTAATTTAAATCATTGTATTTATCTTTTTTGGCCATTCTTTCCAAATTACCCATTTATCTCATTCCCTACAGCAAGTAAAAAAAAAAAAAGAATTTCTCCTGAAATCACTGATCAAGGTATGATGCCTTTCTATCCTCCCCCTAAATTAATATTTAAAATAATACCTAATACCCAATCTGATTCTGCTTAGTACATTCAACCTACTAACCTCTAAAGAAAGAAAATAATAAGTCCATAATAATTAATATAATTAAATAATAATTCTAAATTTTAAATCTTATAGCATTCCAATTGTCTATTTCAAGAAACAAGTGCTACAATAATGAGTTTATAATAAGATCAAAACAACAGTAAATTAAACTTTTTAATTAAACTCAATATTTTAAACATTCCTTTTAATCTTTTATTAAATTTTAAAATCTATCATTACTAAACATTTCAATATTTTAGTCCTTTGTTAATTCTTATAACATTCTAATTTTCTATTGCTAATACAAATACTACCATACCATCTTATGTACCTTGCAGAATCTTCTTTTTTAAAGAAATTATACATTACCCTTTATCCCTAAAAGAATTCCTTTTTTCCCATCTTGTTTTATACCTTTGTGGCTTTTCCCTCCCTTTTCCCTTCCTTTCTTATCCCACCTAACCTTTTTACCTCCAGCTTCCCCTCTCTGTTGTATTCCTTTCTCCTTTTGCTCAGTAACATTAACATTGAATTGGTTTTGCATCTTATTTTTTCCTTTCTTAAGTATTTTTTAAAATCTTAAGTCCTTCATTTTCCTTCCTTTCTTTCTCCTTTCTCTCTTAACTAAATTTTTAGATTCATTGAAGATGGCGGCTTCTTCTTCTTCTTCTCCTTCCATTTCCTCCATCTGTTGTTGTATTTGATAATTAACAAGCGCCATTTCTAAAAAGAGGAAGGCTTCTTTCACAGCGTCCTTTCTTTCTTCATATTCTCTAAGTTCATCAACAGACAAAGCCATTCTTTATTATTCTTCTTAAAGCAACCAAAATGTTTCAAAAGTTAGAGCAATTCCCCAAAGTTCCAGAGAGAGTCAATCAGTCCAAACAAAACACAAAGTTCTCACTTTCTCTTCCTGGTGAGGTATCAAAGGGAAAGGAAAAAACCTCCAATCTATATTTTAAAGCCTTGTTGCAATTAATTTCTGGTCTCAAGATCTTCAAGGCATCTCCTCCAACAAAATCTTTATATATATATATATATATATATATATATATATATATATATATATATATATATATATATATATATATATATATATATATATATATATATATATATATATATATATATATATATATATATATATATATATATATATATATATATATATATATATATATATATTTATTTATATCTCTTCCTTCCCACTTATAACAAGAAGCCAAGTTTTTACCTTTTATAAAAAAAAAACAGGTTTCTCAATGGCCATTTGTTGATTCCATAAGGAAGGAGAGTGAACTTTCCCTTTCAGCACTCAATTTTGCCGCTTGAAGTCCTCCTCTGGAAATGAAGTATTATTCAGAAAACCATAGTTCTCAGGATTAAACGCCTCTTAAAATCCTGGGTCAGCCACAAAAACTTTCTCTTAACAACTTTCTCCTCTCTTCCTCCTGCTCAGTCTTACCCAGCTGCCGGCTTCTTTGAGGCGGCCATTACAGACTGCCGCTCGACCGTCTTGGGGGAGGGGGGTTTTGCCGGCTGGAAAGGGGGTCTGCAACACCCCCAAACCCCTCACCAGCTCCCCCTATCTTTGGCTGCCTCTTCGTGGCAGCCTTAGCCTCCAGATCCGTGGATCGGAGGCACCAAAGCGGCTAGCGCGGCAGGGATCACGCAGGATCGCAAATCCCTGCTGCTAGCGAAGCCGACAAACCGGAAGTCCCGGACCAACTCTTTTCATACTCTACATAAATGACCTCTGTGATCATATCAAGAGCAACTGCGTTCTCTTCGCTGATGATGTAAAGCTATATAACACCACAGACAATACTGCTACCCTTCAAAAAGACCTTGACTATATATCAGAATGATCAAACAAATGGCAACTTCAAATCTCAACAAATAAATGCTCTGTCCTACATATTGGCAAAAAAAAACACAACAGAAAATAAAATACAGGCTGAATAGATCATCACCTTGTTGATGATCCAAATTCTGTCAAGGATCTTGGAGTACTCATCTCTAACAATCTAAGTGCTAGAGCCCACTGTAACTACATAGCCAAAAAGGCGTTAAGAGTTGTTAACCTAATCTTACGTAGCTTCTTCTCTGGTAATATTCCACTAATAACTAGAGCATACAAAACATTTGCTAGACCTATACTTGAATACAGCTCATCAGTCTGGTACCCATATCATGTATCTGATATTAACACAATTGAAAAAGTCCAGAAATATTTCACAAGAAGAGTTCTCCACTCCTCTACTCCTTGCAGAATACCTTATGCCACCAGACTCAAAATTCTAGACCTAGAAAATCTAGAACTACGCTGTCTTCGGTCTGATCTAAGTATAGTATATAAAATCATACATTGCAATGTCCTACCTGTCAATGAGTACTTCAGTTTCAACCATAACAACACAAGAGCAAACAATAGATACAAACTCAAGGTTAATCACACCAAACTTGATTGCAGGAAATATGACTTCAGCAACAGAGTGGTCAATGTCTGGAATACTCTACCTGACTCTGTGGTTTCTTCCCCAAACCCCAAAAACTTTAACCTTAGACTGTCTACTATTGACCTCACCCCTTTCCTATGAGGTCTGTAGGGGGCGTGCATAAACGCACCAATGTGCCTACCGTCCCTGTCCTATTGTTTCTTTTATTTTTTATTTTTCTTATATGTATCCATGTATTCATAACTATGTTTTTACTTATACCTTGTAAGCAATTGACAAAAATAAATAAATAAATAATGAGAGGCGATTTGGAATAGTGGTTAAGACATCAGCTGGCAGACTGTGAATTCTAATCCCATTTTAGGCATGGTTAACTGGGTGATTGTGGGCCAGTCAGTCTATCTTAGCCCTAGGAAACATGCAATGGTAAACCACCTCTGAAAAACTGCCAAGAAAATTTCAAGGACGAGTCGAAGGAGTCTTCAGGAAAACTAACATGAAGGCATGCTTTACAAACAACATATCAACCTTGGGGGATCAATATTGACTATTTTGGGAACCCTGGCTTAGACTAACCACAAATTTCAGCAACACTAGAAAAAATATCAAGCATTTGTGTTAGTCTTCTACACTTCACTGTTACAGGAACTCTTCAGATATGATATCTGAATTAACATATAATGTTTGATTTTATGAAAAATCAATTTTTCATCTTGTAGCATTTGGGAGAAATTTACTTAAAAAAATAACCAAGATGACAGAAAAATAGTACATACTCGAAATCAAATGACTCCATCTGGATATTGTTTAAAATGCCTGAACTGCTCCAATGGCCCACTCAGTGTTTGAAAAATCTCAGACTTTCAAGTTCTCAGGTTTATTTTACTGACAATTCACAATTTAGAGTGATACATTGTTTATATTTATTAAACCAAAGAAATATGGTTTTTAGTTTTTTAATTGGCAGTTTTATTGAATGTCTAAAATTTTGTATTATTGGGAAAATGTCTTCAGTAAAGACTAAAGCAAAGGATATCATAAAGAACAAAAGGCATTATTTAAATTTCAGTGTGGGCATGAATATTTTGCAAGGAAAGAAGGAAAGAAAGAGATATTGTGAATGTTGTTGATATAATCTAGATTTAGCCAGCACTGGACTAAGGCATTATCTTCATTTGTTTCCATAGGCAAGGAGGGTGGGGGTGCCTATAAGTCTTGGGGTGGAGAGTTTCATAGCAGCTTTCTATAAAAGTTAAATAGAGTAGGTGAGTATAGGACTCTGGAGGCACTTTGGTTTCCAAACTCCACAAAGATCATATCACCTTTTGTTGTGTTTATTTTCTAATCAGGCAAAACAATACACAAATTAGCTCTGCCATGGGCTATACTTTGGTTGTCTAATCAGAAGAATCACTATCTTTGCCTCCTATTTTGCTTTTAATGACAAATCTAGAGACAAGTTGACAGGAATCAATCTAAAGCAAAAATCTACAGAGTCCTGTGATGCTTGATTTACATAACAGCAACAAACTTGTACCTCCAAATGTACACCAAAAAGATTTCATTTTGAGAAAATAAACTGCAGGATCTAACGTTTCCATTGTAATAGTCAATGCAGGAGCTTGATCTGTATTGAAAAACTGATTGCTCAATTTTTTATTGTTAAATAATTGATGCGACTCTAAGGTCCTTAAAAAAAAATTTTTTTTGTAGGATATTACACAGCTGAATGTAATAGAAAGGAGAAGTGCCTTAAGAGTGCAGAATACATGGCTAACGTTCTCCTTATCTCACAGTCCCTAATGCTTTCTCCAGTTCATCCAGAAAATGGATGATGCAATAGTTTTGGGAATGTGGATAGATGCTAGATAGACAAATAGTAATTCCCAAAGAAGACAGGCTGTACTAGTGATAGTCACAATCTTTCTTCCAATCATTAATAAGAGTTGCAATATTTTTCTATTGTATCATTATGTGCTGCTTATTTGGAGAGAGAGAGAGGAGAGAGGGAAAGAAAAAAAGAAAAGAAAGAACAAAAGAACGAAAGAAAGAGAGAAAGAAAGAAAGAAAGAAAGAAAGAAAGAAAGAAAGAAAGAAAGAAAGAAAGAAAGAAAGAAAGAAAGAAAGAAAGAAAGAAAGAAAGAAAGAAAGAAAGAAAGAAAGAAGCAAATGAATCAACTGCAGGGAGATTATTCAGAATAATTAAGACTACTTTTTCTACAAGAGCCTCCAGATTGAGTCAGCTTCATAGGCAATGTGGTGCAGAGTTGACTTGTAACTTTGTCTTGACCAGGTTTCTAAAATTTGTCAAAAAATTCTATGCATACCCAATTAACAATATCTTTAAACATAAAAAAATGCTTTAATGAATTAATAGGGATAACACCAAACTGAAGAAAAATACAAACTTAAGAAAAAATATATCACTGGTTTAATAATAAATATACCACTATATGCTACTATAATCAATAAACAAATCTCAGATGTAATGACATATGATGCATCCTTTGATGAGTAGAAAACATTGCTTTTTACAAAATAGATAACATAGTTCTGACTACCATTCCTTGACATCTGAAATAATACTCAATTTCCAGTTTCTCAATATGATCCTTTTTAGCCACCCCATGTTTGATACCACCATAATTCCCGATAAACAGCAGATTTCAAAGCTTTGGTATATAGTTCATCATTACACTAACATTTTTAATATTTAAAAGTTTTGCCACAAATCTGCTTATGTACATTAATGTACTTCCTAAAAAAAAATTCTAAATGATCATATTACCATATCATATGGGTAAACAAACTCTCAAATTTTTCACATCTCCAACCTAGAAATTTTGTTGCCCTTCCTTTCAGATATATTCTTTGGGGAATCCAGAACATTTAAAGACTGTAATCTTGTCTTGCTCAGTTTTGACTGTGCCTTGTCTTGCATTAACTATCTAAATTAGGAAAAACCTTCTGGATTACATCTTTCAAACTGACAAAGTTGAGTATGGTGAAGCAGCACAGTGGCTACACTGGTCCCAGAATGGAACTGATAGCAGTAGTGTGGCCTATGATTTTTCTACAGTCATGCACTGGGTTATTTAGGGCAAACCTTAGCTGCAACCTGAGGGTCCAATAAAAGCAGCTGGAAGTTTGGGGGATTAACTAGCATCAAAACTGTTGGAGGAGCAGCTACCACTGTCCATTACATGAGATGTGCTAACATTCCTGCTGGAGGAGACATAACAATAGTATTTTATTTATTTTTTATTTATTTGATTTTTTCAATCACTTACAAGATAATGGGTATAAGTATAAACATGAGTAAGAATACAGGAAATAGGTATGAATAAATGGGGATGATAGGACAGGGACGGCAGGCATGATTGTGCACTTATGCACTTATATACCACCCCATAGTGTTTACAGCACTCTGGATTGTTTACACTGTAGAAACATTATTTACATATTGTCCCCCAACAATCTGGGTCCTCATTTTACCAACCTCAGAAGGATGGAAGGCTGAGATAACCTCAAACCTTATCAGATCAAACTCCAGACTGTAGGCAAAGTTTGCCTGTAATACTACACTTTAACCACTGCATCACCAGAGACATGCAGGAAGAGGAGGAGGAGGAAGAAGGCATAATAGAGAGTATACAACCATCCCAGGCTGTGCTATGACCCCTCCTCTAAACCAGGTTACTTCAAAATACTTGGGTGGCCAAGCACCTGCAGTGCAATGGATCTTGAGCATGCTTTGCCTCCAGGAAAGTAAACTTGGGAAAGTATTGACAAGTTCTTCTGAAACGGACCAAACAGGCTGGATAATATCCTTGTGGGAGGCTTATCTATTTCTGCAACATATTTAGTTTTTAAAATGTCTCTTTTACCTTCAGTTTTGAAATGTCATGATCTTAGGCAAAGTTATACTCCACTCCATGTGATCTTCTCAGCTCATTTCAGCTGGAAAGCTGGTTTTGGTGCATTTAAGGGAAGGGAACCAACTATTCTGGATGGTTCAAAGGGCTTAGCAAAAATACCGGATCTGATATATTCCATGCTACAATGATTCCCCTTTTGAAATTCTATTTTTTTTAAATTTTATAAATATAAATCTTATCCCCACATTCTTTATAAATATTATTGCTCTTCCAAACATCCAACCCTCTTTAAGGTGGAATGGTTAGAATGAGTCTATGATAAGATTTTATATATAGGGGATAACATTGGGCGTGAGGACATATGAGTAAAGCAGGATTTCATTTCCTTTTCCAAACTTCGTTATTTTAAAAAAATTAAGTATTGCAGTGACATCTGTGTGTACATGTGTGCATGAGAAAGTTCATGTACATTTATTGCCAGAAAAGTCCTATATTTATCACAGTCAAGTTATTACCTTCTTCTATTTTGGGTTGCCAAGTGACTCATCCTCAACCACAACAACTCACCACATTGCTGGCATGTTTAAAAATATGTGATTGGATTTTTAACACTTGGCACATAACATATTATATTTGCCTTAATAAAATTTGCCTGTATATGATTTGTTACTGCAATTTTCTTTTTTTTCTTTTTTTGCTAATAATACTAGACTTCGGATGTTTTAAATGCTAATCTGATAAACCCTTTTCAAAGTAAGGATGAAAGCTTTGGAGTCATGGTCAATAATATCGGAGATTTAGCGATAAAACTGTTTTACAAAAGCAAAGGAAACAGAGTAAACACTGCAGAAAGTGCAGTCATGCTGGGTGGATATCAGTAGGGTTCTAGGAAGCTTTTGAAAAATATAGTTCCTCACTTTTTTTTGTCTAAAAACAAGTATTCAAAAATTAGAGAGAAGACAAAGACAACATCATTAGAAATGCATCTCCTTTGCATTGCATGTCAATAATAACATAAAATAATCCTATTAATCAAATGGCATAGAACCTTGCATTCTGGCTAGCAGATCCATGGCTTATCTGTCATCTTCATAACTGCCATACACTTTGTCAGAATAAATAGCATAGCTATTTTCCTTCTGCAGAATAACTTATTTCTTCTCACTGTATAGTTTAAGATAGTGAGTGGGTTCACCCATCAAGATAAACCACATTTTGCTTTCTGTGGTTTATTGATTGAACTACAACTGACTGCTTTATGCATGAAGCTAAACCATAAATCAGTTACAAACTACATTGACTAAATTCACACAATATGCTAAGCCAAACAAAACAAACCACATGAGTTAAATGAATTGATTCTAACCTCAAAATAGAATCTGTTGTTCTGTTAGAGTGAACAACTGAAACTAAATTGTTCTCAATAATTTCTATATACAGAGCACATTAATAAAGGAGCAAAATAGCCTCTCTGTTTATTAGTTTATAAGCATTATGGATTCTAACATTTATAAATCTATCTTCTGTTTATCATCTATCTATCTAAAATATCTTTGAGTCCTTGTGACTGACAACATAATTCTTCTTGGTCTCCTCCACATAATAGCTTCAGGAAACACTAGGTTTTGGATAAATCTCCCTGTTTAAATCCACAGTAGTACTTTTTATGGCTATCCCATAGCACAGGGCTAGCTTGCTTAGTGAATTATGTCATTCAATGTCAGCATTTGGGAATTCTACAGCTTGTCATGCCCCTGTCCGATTCTGAATCTGAGGAGGAAGATGAACAGCTGACAGGGAGTGGGAGTGTGGCTCTGTTGGCTGTGGAGGAGGATGGGGAAGTCCAGCTGGGCAGAGCATGGGAGAGATAGAACAAGGGGGAGAGAGTTCAGAGGAAGATCCAGGCCCACCCCCTCTTCATCCTAGGGCATGCAGGGAGGAACGGAGAAGAGAGAAACATAGGTTGCATGGCTTACGGGGGAGGAAAGGGCCCTGATTCCCTTCATTAGCCACAGCTGGGAAGACAGTTGATAAGAAGTTGCATGTGGCAGGCTGCTGGGAGCAAATGTGACTTTATCCTGTGTTGTCGTGGTTTATCTGTGTTCCTGGTATCTTCCCAATCGTATGAGTTTTGCCGTGCCTTCAAGTCTGAAATTCTTGCTCCTGCCCTGCCAAACTAATTACCTCAATTTGGTTTGTTTGGACTTTAAATTGCAGTTTGTGTTGCTCATGTTTTGGACTTAATTTTCTGCAGTCAAAGGCTGTTCCTGGGAGAGTTTTTCTCCAGCCAGAATGTAACCTGAACATTGGGGGCAAAGTTGGAGATAATAAAGGGACTCGTTGCTTATCTTACTGTGTTGCCTTTGTGCCACGTCCCGGTCATCACACAGCTGTTGGCTAGACCATGGAGTTGAAAAAGAATCATATTGGAAGAAAACAATGACAAGCTATTTCCCCAAGAAAATGGTGACATGGGAACAATCAAATTCAATGTGATTGCATCTTTACTTATATAGGTATTTGCAGCAAACTAGGATTGAGATGTTGTATGTTTGTGACACAAGGATACAAATCTTGCTCTTCAGTACTTGCATTCTGTTTTTTGACATGAGTACATACATTGTGTTTTTTTGTACTATGATGTCATGGTACATGTTTTATCATGTACACTACTTTGTCCTGACTTGCATGCTTGGCTCTTTCTTTTGGGAACATATGGAATGTATAGAAAAAATAATATAGAACTTTTTCTAGACAGAGAAATAAATATGTTCTATATTCTCTTTTTCTATGACAAACTCCATATACTTTTCTTTATTATCCAAATCAGCTTTAACAATCTTTATGCATAGCTGCTGCATTGAAATAGAATTCTAAATTTGGATATGGTAATTTGACATTGCTTCTTCATGCTTTTATATACATTGAAATTAACAAGTCTTCTCAATTCACAGCAGAACCTTTTTATAAGGCAATATCAGATTATTCTATGTGTAGGGGGAAAGTGAAAGACTGACATCTTGGTGAGGCTGAAGCTCTCCATTTATTCATATAGCAGATATGGCATGGACTGTACAAAGACAGGCTTTGTTAACTACCTTGTTAGTATGGTTCAGCTTCATATATTCATATATGGTTAATTACCCAGCAACTGGAAAGTATTTCAAACAAAATACCAATAACTACTGATTTCTGAAGTATTTGGATAGAAATATATTAATTGCTGTGTAATTTTTTTTGTACACATGCTTTAGAAAGAACACAAATCTGGACAACATGGACAGATAAATTATACATGATCATGGCGATGCAGAGAAACAGAAAAGATTCTTAGCAGATGTTGATCATTATGATTAAGACTTGACAGAATGATTCCACAAGTCAATACTGAGAGATCCAACAGTGACATCTCCAACTCTGAGAAATCAATTTGAGGAGGACATACCCAGCAACTGTCAAAACAATGGATCCTACGGTTCTGTAGTCTTTTATACATAGCCAACTCTCTGAGTCTTTGTTCCTTTCTGTTTTCTGAGTCAAAAAATCTTTTGTGAAGGTTTAGAGAGGGTGGGCAATTTCACACTTCTTCCTCCACCCCTTGAAGAATGATTCTGACATATTTTATGGGATCTGGAATTATAAGGTGTCAATGTTTGAAAATAACCATCCTTATCTATAGTGTTGGAGTTGAAGAGTTTGGGGTGTACCAGAGCATTCTTGAGAGAGAAAATTTAGCTGAGAAGTATCAGTGGCATAGATTTTATCACTGTAAAGAGAAAGGATAATTATTTTAAGAGATAGGCAAAGTTTAGGACTTCCTAGCATCAGGAAGGAAGGAAGTACTCTGCTCATATGTGCCTAGGAAGAAATTCAGAGGAAATAACTTGATATTACAATCTCTTAGGGAAACAGGAGATAGAGAAACCAATAAAGAAGGGCATAGAATAAATCCTTAAGTCTCTACATCCCTACTAACTTCTGTGGCCAGTGGATCATGATGCAGTGAAGAGACAATGCCACACACACTTCTACTGCATTTTACTTGCTACTATGACATACCTTAGTATTTCAAACCACTAAGTCAAAATTGTAGTTGCCAAAAGGCAATTATCTTTATTTAATACCTATCTTAGCATATATTAAGTCTACTGAGAAAATTAATGAAGCATTCAGGCATTCTGAATAGCGTTGATGCTTTAATCCGAGATTAAAGGATCCATTTTTTAAAAAATTTCTTAGAAGTCAGAGAATAACACTTCATAGTGTCTTGGACTTCATGTAACTGAGTGTATTTGATAACATAATGAAACAGATAGCCATTGCAGATTTCTTCCAGGGGTACAAAACTAGTTTCTCAATTACTGTTCTCCTTTCCTTTTATTTTTAACAGCTAAATGATACAACTAAAAATTCTGATTTAAATTCTGGACTCATTACTTCATTTAAGATGAGATGGAGCCCCTGTTTTTGTGTCCCAAGAATCCATACGAATTCAAAATGGGAAAGTACTGACAATTTGTCCTGCCTACTCAGTCCCACAGTTTGTCATCCTCCTGAGAAAATTTGAGATAAGCATCAAACTAGTCTCAAGAAACACTTAGGAATTATTTATTTGTTTTCGTGTTTCAGAGACAAGCAACATTATTCTACCATTCTACCTACTGTCCATAGATTTAGATCACTTACATAATATTATTACTTTGTTTTAAAATAACAATTTTCTTTATAACAGTTATACAATGATGAAAAGAAATGAACATTAACAAGGAAGACCACTGCAGTGGGTAAATCCAGCTAAAAAATGATGGGATTCAATCTGTCAAAAGGATAAGTTATCAGGAACTCATAGCTGTCATGTTCGGCATCTCCTTTCCACATCTCCCTAATAATATTAAATTAATGATGAGATGTCATCATATTCATATTTTCCTTCCCCTGGGAACAGCTTCCAAGGACGGGGAGTAGCATGGAGAAAATCGAAGGACAATGCTGTCAAATTCTACATCTTCTTCTTTAATTAAAGATTCTGTGAAGACTTGGAAGCAGCCCATGGAAAAACAGTGCCATGTATCCCCTTACAAAGCACAGCCTGGGCCTAATAAGAGTTGCTGAAATTGCTATAGATTTCAGTGTTGACAGCAGTGGCTGTAGCATGTGTGGCTTTCCATTTTATAAAAACATCTCATCTGACTATGTAGGACCTGAAAATTTGAGAGAAAGATTAGATTGCCAACATATTGTGTTATGGCTTAAACCCTCCCAAACAAATTGGATATAGATGGGATGGAAGGGGCAGAGAGTCCAGCTTTAAGGTTATTAAGAATATTTCCATTACAAAGCACTTGATATAAATATTACTGGATATAAATATACTTATAGATACATGCGTATCTATCTATATCTATACTTTCATAAATATTTACATACAGTGTGAATTTATTTTAATGGTTTATGTTCAATTTTGTAAGGATTTAAAGTCCTCGTGGAGTTAGTGTACAAACATTGCAAAAAGTAAATACATGCCGCCAAAAAGATAAAAAATGCCTTTATGTTAAATAAATGTATTTCAAGTCTTTGAAGTCTGTATGGATATGCGTGTGGACAGAATATAGATATAGCTGTGTGGGTTGGTGACTTATTCTTCCATAAAGAAAAGAGATGCTTTCAATTCATGAAAGGGAATGAAATCCAGCTAAGGCTTTTACTAGAGAGAAGGCAGAGCTTAATCTTTTATGGATTGTTCCTTCCCTGCACAGTGCTGTACTACTTCTTGTCCACTTCAGAGAGATTCTAGTCAGATGCGAGTTTAAAATTCAGAATCAGGAGCAAGTGATCAAGCTGAGACACAAGATCTGTCACATCAATAGAATAGATCCTTACTATTTGACCAGCCAGGGAGCAAGAGATGATTTCAGGGTTGCAACTAATCAGGATTTGAAAGATTCATAATGCCATTTTATGATAAAACTCTTTCTATTTTTAGCTTTTCTATAGCTCCGTCGCTTTTTCTTGGAAAGACAATGAGAGATAGTGCTGGATTGGACGGCTGGTCAAAAGGACACTTAGAGGTCCCCAACCCCTGGTGTGCAGCCTGGTGCTGGATCACACCCATTAACAATTGGGATGCAGAAATGGTGGGCATGTGTGCATGAAGCTGCATTTGTGAAAGTGGCATGCACACGCAAAACCATTGCCTCTCATCCCTGCCGTCACTGCCTCTGCCAGTCTGCTGACCTGGAAAGATTGGGAACTGCTGCCTCCGATTCACAAATGCTCTAGTATTTATGTTAGGTTAAAACTATTCCTTGTCTATTCTAGCAGTAACTGGATTTGCAGGTTCACTCAACATGCTGCTGTGTTGTTTCCCATTTAAACAATGGAGTAAAGTCAGTCATGATGTCAGAGAAAAATAGGCCTTCATGCCTTTCCTGCTTCTTTCTCATAAAGGATGGAACAAAAAATGAAGGCAGTCACATACCCATATATTTATAGAGGAAATTTCCATTTGTTTGAAGATTGTCCATTCAAAAGACCAGATTAAAATAAAGCATGATATGAAAGGAGATTAGGTGCCTTGAAGTCTGCTCCCTTTCAACAATTAGAACCCTAGACAGCAGACTAAGCTGGCACAAACTATCCAATTTCAATTTTCCCTAGTTTATATCACATTTTTATTATTATTTTCATATAATAAGCCTATTAAAATGAGCTCCTACTCATATTAGGGCTTCTCTTTAATAGAAGCCTCATCAGAGTGACTACGCAATAAACTATATATGTTCAGAAGATAGCTTTGATGACAATCTGACAAAACACTGCAACAGGCAGTAATAAAATGGCGGCCCTCAAATGAAGAAACAGTGGTGGAATATCTTACTTTTCAGATTGTTTCAGTAATTGGAGCTAAAAGGGCTCTGTAAAGCAACCCAGCTTCACATAGGCTAGTTAGGTCTAAATGTTCTACTTTCTTTTTGGGTGGGGCAGTTTTCTCTTTTAGGAAAATTATATAACATTCTCGGGATAATCTGCAGGGTGTAGTAAATAATAGAAAAGAAGTTGGCTATGAAGATGCAGTCAAAGTTTCACCAGCTTTTTCTATGTACCATACAGAAAACAGGTGGAGTTTCATTTGTACCACTGCATCCACCATTTTGTCTTGTTTTATCATCCCCGAAGGCAGTGCTGTCCTTTCTGATCTCAGAAGGAAAGTGTGGATAAGGTAAGGTGCTGCTCGGTCTAGGGAAGAAGCAGAACAGTTTGGAAATTCTACACTATGGACCAGATAATAAGTGAAGGATGCAATCTGGAGCAATCCAGAAGTATCATTTGCCTTGCCAATTGGATAACCTAATTTTTTTTTTATCACCCTGAGCATTCGAAAAGTCATTGATTAAATTAGGTCCCAGTTGTAGACATAAGAGTCCTCATGCAAATTAAAGAAATATCCTTTTGTGAGACTTAAGGAAATATTTTCCTAGGCTCCAGCCCAGAGTTGGTATTCAGCAGGTTCTGACCAGTTCTGGAGAACCGGTAGCGGAAATTTTGAGTAGTTCAGAGAACCGGCAAATACCACTTCTGACTGGAGATTTTACAGTATCCTTCCCCTGCCACGCCCATCAAGCCACACCCACAGAACCAGTAGTAAAAAAATTTGAATCCCACCACTGCTCCAGCCACTTCAACAGTTTAAGTGCACTGCAGGTGATTTTCTGTTGGGCTGAGTAATCTACAGAAAAAAATGGTCTGGATCAATGTTTCTAGTTTGTGGTTATGCCTTCAATTAAGCTTCAGTAAAGACAGATTTTGTATTTCAGTTGCATGCAATTGTTTGATTCACAAGGCCACCCCGCCCCCCAGGGGATAGTAACATGGAGCAATTGCTGTATTTTATGGCTTAATAAAATTGACATTAGCATACTGAACACTTTTGATACTTGGAAATCTTATCAGCTTGCCAAAAGAGTGTGAATCCAGACTTTTGTTTTAACTGCAAATTCTCCAAGGTGCAAATGTGTCATTTTTACCTTTACTTTGTCAAGTGATAGATTCCTTCATCTACACAAGTTAAGGTGAGATGATCCTCTCAATGAAAAGCTGACTCTCTTCTGCTCTGCAATTATTTTCTTTTCCTTTGAAAGAGAGAGGGACAAATAATAGCTTGGTGAAGGCATGCAATCCAGAGCACGTCAGGAAATCCATGATATCTATTAAATCTCCAACAAAAATTGCAAATTCCCTTGATGGGGAGACCCTTTTCCATCTGCTGTTTTTGCAGAAGAGATGCCAAATACTCTTCAGCAACTCACTGGAAAAAATGAAAATCCAATTACAGGATTCCTGACATGCAAGTAGCTTTGAAGAGAAAAGGCAAGTGGCTTTACCAGCATCCAATCATTTCACAAGAAGGATGGCAAATAATCGTCATAAGGAATAAAAGGTTTATTTTGCTTTTATTTGTTTATATATACTAAAAGACATAAAGAAGATTTGTAATTTAACATTCAAAAACCATCTAAATATTTACCATACCAGGATTTTAAAACTGCAATATCAATACTATTGTTTTTATCATGTTTTCAGGATCTGATGGTTAGGACTTCTGTGTGGAGATTCCTGAATGGCGGCAGAGAGTTTGAGTCAGTGGTGGGATTCAAAAATTTTTATTACCGGTTCTGTGGCCGTGGCTTGGGGGACATGGCAGGGGAAGGATACTGTCAAATCTCCAGTCAGAGGTAGTATTTGCCAGTTCTCCGAATTTCTGCTACCGGTTCTCCAGAACTGGTCAGAACCTGGTGAATACCACCTCTGATTGAGTGTATGATCTCCAATATCCTTTCCAACACTTACCCACTTAAGGTTCAATGAGAATTTAGTGACCAAAGATTAAAGCCTCTGAAAATGTAAAAAGTACAGTTTCTAAGATTTTGTATTAACCATTTCATGGCAATGTACATTTCACGTATTATGCTATTCTGCTATTTTACTAGGTCATATCAATATCATCTATCATACTATGCACCAGACTGCCAATATTTATGCTAGTGCATTCTCCTGTAAAATATAATATACTTTAGCTCAGTTTGGCTTTACATGTTGCTACCCTCTTATAGAATTAATGTGCCCCCATGGAGAATGCCATAGTAATTTTACAACACATCGTTGTGGAATATCATAGAGGGAAATTTAGCAAGGATGAGTGAAAGACAAAACAAATTGAATGAAGTGTTATAAATTTGTAAATCAATGATTTATAGTTGCAATTGTTTAGACATTTGGTTGGTCAACATTGTTTTTTAATGTAGAAATCATAATGTCTGAAACACTTATCTCTTTTCGACAAAATACAATTTCATCACAACTGAATGCAATTTTGTATTCACATCTTCCTTTCTCCAGTACAAAGGGGTATAGTGTTACAAACTTGAAGCTGTGTTTTAATTTTATTAATAGTTTCCTAAACATACAAGCTTTATCAACCATGGTTGAAAAATGTATGTGGCTAACATATTCTATTATAAACAAATTTATAATATTTACTATTATTATTCTACATCTGGGCTCAAAAGTAATGTTAAGACAAAAAAAACACCAAGCTTGACATGATGGGTGTCATAGTGTTTGACATGAAGTAAGCTGCTAAGGTTTATTCAAAAAATTATAATCTTACCTATGTATGAGTGAAGCTGTAGTGTTCCAAGAAGTCCAAATATCACCTGGTTGAAGATTGAAAAAACTAAGGTAGGTCTTCTATCTTTCTGCTTATATGTGGTCATTGGTAACAATTATCCTGTTTAGCAACTGCTAGAATTATGATGGTGTTGAACAAATAAGTTTAAGGCTCTTGAATTTATGATGGTTGCCTCATCTTCACAGGCATTTTGCAACCAGTGTGCATTTATGATGGTTGCAGCATCCTGCAGTCATATCATTGCCATTTGCAAGCTTCCCAGCAAGCACTTCATCAGTGGAGAAGCTGGTAGTAAATTGCATGGCACTGTTATATAATATCATACTTAACCACTATGGGTGATTCGCTTAATGACCAAATAAGAACTTATATAAGTCCCACACATATTTCACCACATTGCTTAGTGATTTTATTGCTGGTCCCAATTCTGATAATTCAATAAGGTCTGCCTGTATTTGCCTGTGTAATACAAATGTTAAATTTCCAGTATTTATTTTTATTCTTGTTAAGTCTTTGGCATTGTGCTAACAGAAACATTATTCAATGAATGGCAAAATTCTATTTCCATGTTTTGATGCGAGAGGTGATCAGCTACTGAATTTAGCCAAACAATTATTAAGAGAATTCATTCATTCTGAATGCCACTGAACAAGTGCATAGGCAAGTTAAAATAATAATACAAAGAGTGTGTGACTGAAAACATGTGGGCGCGCATGTATGGTCACAAATGATACATTTGTTAGTGTTTTCAAATATTAAATGCCAGTGAAAGGAAGTAAAATGATGAACACCAAAATAGGGTAAGCATTTAAATGTCAAGCCTTTGTTGTTTCATTTCCTTTACTATAGAGTGTAATCAATACTTTACAACAGGGTTATTATGCTCTCTTCAAGCATGCTATTACTCTTTCAAAAGAGCACAATAAGTTTATTAGTTATGCTGTCTGCAATGTGGCAAGACTGCTCAGATTATGAGCACTTCTTAGGGCCTTCTCTTGGAGAATTTCCACACATGTTAACCATAGCAGCTAACATTACACAGCTGCAAGAAGTCTTAATGTTGGAAAATCTAATTTTAATTAGTATAATTAACACCAACAGAAAATCCCCCCCCACACACAGATATTTACTGTTTCTGTTTAGCAGTGACTTACTGTTTAGAGTCCAGATTTGTCAGCTCTTTCCTATGCAAATGAGACTGGGTAATTTTCTTGTTTTCCTTCTAAAAGATCATGATAATACAATGAATAAAAATACATAGGAAACGCTGGTATTTACATTCAAACAGCATTGTTTAGTATTTTTGTTTTCTAAATAATCTACCTGTGAAGAAATTATTCAAGTTTGTTTTTCTATGCATATTTCTTTTACAGCTATTGGTGCAGAGGTGGTATTCAGCAAGTTCTGACCAGTTTTAGAGAACCGGTAGCGGAAATTTTGAGTAGTTCAGAGAACCGGCAAATACCACCTCTGACTGGAGATTTTACAGACTCCTTCCCCTGCCACGCCCATCAAGCCATGTCCACAGAACCGGGAGTAAAAAAAATTGAATCTCACCACTGTATTGGTGGATCCCTTTTCAAATGAAAGAAAACTTCATCTAGAAAGCCACACACTCCTATGTATTATTCACATGGAATAATGTAATGCATAAATCCACATAAATCACACTGAACCATAATAAAACTTATTTAGTTTGGCTTAGCTTGATATGTAAATCTACTCATTTGAGTTTGCAAATCATGATTTATAGTTTAGTTTTCTTAGTGTCTTGTTCAATAGATTATATTAAAACCTGATTAATCCATATCTTGTTCTAGCAATTGTTTGTTTATTTATTACATTTGCCCATCTTACACTTGTGACTCTGGGCAGTGCAAACCCAAACCCAAACAATTAACATAATTAAAACAAAACCATTACAATACAACTAAAACAGTTAAAATGGTTTAATAGCAAAAAAAAGGGGGGGCAGGAAAGTGCATTCTAAATTACAAACATTAAATACAGATATTTAATGGACTCCACATCTTCATGAGAAGTCCAGGCTCAATGGCAGAACCAACTTTTAAGAGTGTTCCAGAAGGCAAATAGATTTGCGGCCCATCTCACCTCTGTTGATGATGTTCCAGAGCAGGGTTGGCAAACTCAATTTCATTGAGAGCCGCATCAGGATTGTGTCTGACATCGTGGGGCTGGGGTGGGCATTGCCAATTTGATGTCACTCATGTCAGGGGTGTCTGTGGCCCGAGCGCTCTGCCAGCGAAAATGGCCTTCCAAGTTCTAGTTTCTCTGGCAGAGGCACCGTGGGCTGGACCTTCGCTGTTTCCAAGGCGACCCTGTGGGCCAGATCTAAGCACCCCATGGGCAGTATCTGGCCCGCGGGGCTCGAGTTTGATGCCCCTGTTCCAGAGGGTCACAGCAAAAAAGCCTTGTCTCTTGAGTCCTAGCAAACAAATTTCATTGAATTCCCTACAACAATTTGCTAGAATGGTCATTTTTTTAACCCTAGAAAACCAGTGTCCTGAAATGCTTATATGGAATGGAGATGGGGAACCAGGGAAGCAGAAAACCCTGCCTTTTATTCTTCTGTAGCACAAGTTGGGATTCACAGCAATTGCAATTGTAATTATTTTCCTCTTTGCATTTCAGTAGCATTTTTCTTTTCTTTTTTTAATAAAAGTTTTATTTAAGTTTTCACAAAACATACAAATACATACAAAACATACAAATACAAATAATCATAATGATACAAAGAGATACATTATCACTTCTCCATACAGACATAAACTCAATACATATTTATCTTATACATTCTAATCCATATCTTATAACTATCTTCACAATTTTTCAACAGCTTTTCCCTTTCTTTACTTCCTATAGCCTTATTTTAAATTATCTCATTCATTTCTTAATTCAATTACATATCTTTTTCTAATTTTTAAAATCTTTCTAATCAATGTTTTTATACTTTTGTCTGTCCTGTTTACAATTTATATTATCTTTTCTCATAAAACAAATTTTCCCCTGTAATTACTAGACTGGAGTGTAACACCTTTGTATCTTTTTTCAAATCTTATTTAAAAATTTAAGTTACATCCTTATAGTTATAACATTCATTTTCTAACCTCTATTTTATAACACATACCTATTTTCAATCGAATTCTGCTTGGTACATTCCCTTAAAATACACACTAAATTCTTAAAAGAAAAAAGTATAGATGTATATATATCTGTTTTCGTAGATTTTCAGGTGTGTAGGTCTAGGTGTGTTCAGGTCTTTTCCCATGTAGAGACGGACAGCTCCGATCACACACTGCTTGCACTGGCACGAAGCTGAAACACCAGCCTGAGGATGGCGAGTGGGACCTCGCCAAAACATCGCCAAGATACTCTTAATCTTACATGGGAAAAGACCCGAATACACCTAGACCTACGTATATATATCTGTGTATATATGTATAACAATAGTAAATAGAATAATTATTCTATTCAAGTACAGCTCTGCCATTTATATTAATAACAATCTTTTACATTTCTATTTCTTTTAACAAACATTACCTAGTAATATCAGTTGTCTTTCACTTTAATCATCTATATTTCATATTTTATTTATTACTGTCTTTAAATAAAAAACCAAACAATAGTTATTAACAGTAGTCAATAAAGTTATTATTATTATTCAAGTTCACCTTATCAACTAATAAAAATCTTCCATGTTTCTTTTCAGGTTTTTTTTAACATTCTTTTTAAATCATTGAGCGCTTTATTCTCTTTACAAACAAATATTCCACTACACATCAATAGAAATTTTTTCCATCACTTTAATCATCTAACATATTATATAACAATGCTATCCCATGCACCTTTGCAGAATCCTCTCCTTAAATTAAATTTTAACCATTGTCTCTGTGTCTTTTAAATGGGTTTAAACCTTTAATTCTTGTACGTTTTTCCTGTACCTCTATATCTTGTTTCTGTCTTTTGTAGCTTCTTTTCCTTTCCCTCTTCCCTCTCTTCTTCTCCCTCCCCTTTTTATTCCCTTTTCTATCTGATTCTCCCTTCTGTGATCCTCCCTTTTGCTTCTTCCTGATATTATGATTACTTTTCAAATTACTCTTTTTTTTGGCTGTTGCTTCAGTATTTAAGTTTTTAACTCCCTTTCCCCCCTTTTCCTTTTTTACCCCGCTTAAAATTGCTTGGTCATTGAAGATGGCCTCTTCGTTGTCCCGCCCTTCTTGTTCTGCCAGCGTTTCTTGTTGTTTTTCATAGTTCAAGATCTCCATTTGTAAAAATTGAAATATGAAGGCAAAAGATCCTCTTCCGTCTTGTGCTTCTTCTTTTCGTTCTTTAAGTCTCATTTTTAACTCTTCAAGGAGTGATGCCATTTTTAAAAATTTTAAACAACCCCCAGATGATTTTATTTTATTTCATTAGGATCCTCCATCCAAAGTTCCAGGAATCATCCAATAATCCAAAACTGTTTCTTGCTTCTTTTCTCACTTTCTCTTTCCAGGGGCTTTGTTCTCTTGTAACAAAGTATCTTTTGCAAGCCTTGTTAAAATTCCACTATCAATTTTTTTTTAAGTTCCAGGTGGTCCTCCATTTTCCAGATTCCACCCTCTTTTTTCCTTTTTTCCTCTGCTGCTTTCTTTCTTTTCTTTTTAAAGAAAGTTTTTAAATTATCCAAGAATCTTTATCCCTTTGACACTTTATTTTCAGCTAGAAATAGCATATTAATGTCAAAGCGGGTTAGTATCAATTTCTTATTAGAATCTCTTCTTCTTAATGTTCCAAGTCAGTGAAAACTGTCAATGTGAGAGGGAAAAAAGTCAATTCCGTTTCCTTTCCCTTTCTCTTTTGCCACTTAAAATCTTTTTTAGGAATAGTATTAGTCTTTAAAATTCAGGTTCCAGGTATCTTAAATAGATGTTCTCCATTCAACCTGGTCAGTCAAACTTTCTCCTTTAAACTTCCTCCTGCACAATCTTGTCCGGTCGGGTTCTTCTTTGAGGTGGCCATTTCTGACCACCGCTGCAACCGCCTTTGGGAAAGGGAGTAATGGCCAGCCGAGGAGGAGAGATGTGGCTCTCCTGAACCCCACTGATGGCTCCCCCTTCTTCACCAACTCTACGGGGTGGCTTCAGCCCCGAATCTGGGTGGCTCGGGGTGCTCCAGCGGTGAGCACGGATCAAAACCGTGGACGATCGCGATTTTGGTTCGTCGCCGAAGAAGTCCAAACTGGAAGTCCCAGTAGCATTTTGCTGTATGCTGTCTTGGATCAAGCATAAACTGGAGTGAAGGCCATTTTTGTTTATAACTGAAAATGGCCTGGGTTACTCTTAAATGGGAAAAAAACATCAAACAGGTAATGTCCCTTTGCAAGTTATTATTGGAGGAGCTTTGGAAGTTGAACAATTCTGGCTTTCTGAATTCTGTAGAAGAAAGAGACAGCAATATCTAAAACAATGGTCAAGGCTATATTTTAAGGTAGGAACAGTGCCCCTCAGTGTCAGGAAAGCCATTTATTCTTTATCTCTTTGGAGATGAATGTTTCCATTTCCAACATCTAGATTGCACAGGTGTTCTAGGGTTGATCTGGGATCTTTGTAGACCCCAAGGAACACAACTTCAATCTATATGGAAATCTTCCATTTATGCATGCCTGTGATCACTTTCCAGGATTTTGTTCACTTTCTTGTCCTTATCAGGCTGGGACTGCTATGTCAAGATATTATTTTCTATCTCCAAAGAAATTTGAGGTAGTAGATATGATTTCCTATTGAAGAACCATAGAAACATGAGAAGGAAGCTTTTAAAATTGTATTTATTTCCTTAACCTCCTCAAATGGTTTCCCTTCCCTGCAAGGTATCTCAGAATTTTGCCTTATTTTTTTACTTCCCAGTCCATCTTCAAGGACAAGATAAATTATACAGAGAGAATTTTCAAGGCTTTCCATAACTTAAACAAACCAGGGTCTGGTTGGTATCTGAATGGAATGCCTGCTACTTGCAAACCCCCATGTGGTTTCATCAAGTGATGACAGAAAACTGGAAAAATGCCTGTACCAATAGTGAAATTCTATCTATGTCTGCTCAAGAATGCACTTCATTGAGATCAGTGGTAGTTTTTTTCAGGGCTGTAAATAGTTATCAGTGGTAGTTTCTTTCAGGGTTATATAGTTTAGTGTAGACATGTCACACTAACTAAACATGTTCTTTACAGAGCGCCTGGTTTCATTTTTCCACCTTGTTCCTATGTCCCCTCCATATACAAGCACTCTGCTGATCTAAAATTAGCATAAATATCTCTTTCCTCACTACACCATATGGACTTCATGGCTTGGAAAACTCAACTGAAGAAATATCTGCTTTGCTTCTGTTCCAAGGCTCTGTAAAAATAGTTTTGTACTGGAGACCCTGGGGAAAAAACATTCTGGAATCTTGGAATTGACAGTTCCTTTTATTGGTAGCTCCCACCTCCTGGAGTTTTCCCCATCTTTAGTGCAGCCAAGTCACTCTGGCCCTTCCCCAGCCAGTGTTTCAAAGGAGGGCTTTGCATTTCTCCAACAATGACAAATTATTTTCCTCATCCTCTATTTCTTGCCATAAAATGTCAATAAGGTAATGAAAACATAAAGATGGTAGTTTTTCTTCTTCTTCTTCTGTTGGTCAACATGACCAGATAGGTGGGATTTCTGTGGTGTGCTGGTGATTAGAACGCAGTATTGCAGGCTTATTCTGCCAACTGCCAGTAGTTCGATCCTGACCGGTTCAAGGTTGACTCAGCCTTCCATCCTTCTGAGATCAGTAAAATGTGGACCCAGATTGTTGGGGCCAATATGCTGACTCTGTAACCTGCTTAGAGAGGGCTGTAAAGCACTAGGAAATGGTATATTGCTATTGCTAATTTGAAAAGAAAACTCACTTGTCCTGTAATTGGAAAGAGCCTGATCATCTTACAGACTTTAGTGGAATATATATTTGCCACAGCCCCCACTTCTCTTTCTATCTGGCTCTCCTCTCCCAAAAGATGAGTCAATGTCAAGAGATTTCCTCAGGAATAAAAATTATTAAGGCATTCTTTTAATTGGGATTGCTGTGGAAGGAAAGCGATAAGAAAGGAGAACTTTATTCAAAGGAATTTTGCCTGAGGTACTTTCTACAGTCAAGGAAGAGGGGACAGAGAATTTGCTTTTAATTAAGCTGAGTTAATTAGAGGAAACAGGAAGGTCAAAACCATCTGTAGAGCAATTTGGAAAAAGCTTTTGCACTTGTCTGCTTACAGTTGTAAAGCACAAAAGGCAAGAGACCACTAAAAAAGACTTTTCTTAGCAAGGGGCCTTATGATATAATTCTTTGTATAATCTTGGACATGGGGAATGCAACCTTTTTCATATTTGGTTAACTGAAAGTGCTGGGTGACTCTAAGCAGTGGTGTTGTACAAACCCAAAACCTATTTCGCAGTCTTGCACAATCCTTACATAATATCCAGATGCTTTAAGGCTTGCCTAAACAAAGCAATTCATTCTTGTGCCAGGTCACCTTTTAAATTTCCTTTGATACTCTGGCACGTAGCATTATTCCTGGTTATTAGAAAAATCATAAATGGTCCCTCAAATAGTCAATGAATGTATACAATGCTGGTCAAAATGCTACTTTCTGCAGTGAGGAAACTGGACCTCCAGATCCATCAACTGGGGAGATCATGGGGAAGTACAATAGATTCTGACTTCTTTGGGGTCCTTTTGAGGAGCTAAATAATAATGGTTGAATTCCTACATGGTGTAAAACCATTATACGTTTTTGTTTGTTTTTATTTAACCTGATTTATGAACTTTCCCATGACAGGTTTGCAGTGTTTTTAGTGTAACTAGAGAGCAAAGCCACATGTGGGCTTCCCAGGGATTCTGAGAAAGCTGCAACAATGGAGAAAAGAGAAATGAAACTGACAATGGCTTTTATTGGGAAATTGAATTAATGTAGGGCAATAGTTATACTCTCTAAATAAATAAGATTTGAAGAAAGAAACATTTTGGTAATACCTATCCTAATGCATAATTAAATATCTTGAAGTGTAAATAGATTTTAATCCTGATTATTTATTTAACAGCGAGAGAGGCAGATCTTCTCTGACTCAGACAGGGCAAGAGGTCAGAATAAGCATTGGAAATAATCCCCCTGTTTTCTGAATTTTTAAAAAGCACCAAGAAAAAGGTCATCCTTGCAGCGTAGAGGTGGAGGATGTACTGCTTCTGAATCAGAACCAGTTGCTTGTTTATATTTCAATGCTCTTTTACACCATGGCTTGAAAGAAAAACAGGATCAGGGTAGTAGGTTATCATCCTTTGGCTCAAATTTTATTACCGCAGATAAAAGAGGAATTATTAGAGGAGTTAACAGAGGAAGAGGATCACACAAAGGAGTAAGTCCAGTGAAGGAAACTAGTTTCTGGGAAGTCAAAGAAGAGATTCTGTCCTGCTGAACTCAAAAATGTTTTCAGGTCTTTGCAGAAGAATCAAGTCCTTAATATCTAAAGAAGGAACAAAAGAAAACAAGCAAGTGGGAATGTGGGAGGAGCAGTTAGATCAGATGTGTGCAAGAGATTTTGCATGGGTCAAGAAAGGTATGCAGGGTTGGCATTGATTGGGCAAGACATGTGATGGCGCAGTGGAGGCTGACAGAGTGCCCAGGAGATTTCATAGATTGAGAGAGGTGCATGGGGGTGTATGAGAAGGGTTATGTGGGATATGTAGATCATTCAGGTCAAAAAGAGTGCATGGGGGTCATGGGGGAGTTTAAGAGGTATCGCACAATTCAAGTAAGGGGAGTTATGTTGTAGCCATAGATAGTAAAATATAAATTTGTAACTGTACTATAATTGCTACAAAAGAAGATTGGATATTATTTTTTTCTTTTCTATTTTTCTTTAGCCTTTTCCCCCTTTCTTGAATTTTTAGTTTTCTCTGTTATTTTTTTTCTTTCTCTTTTCTTTGTCTTACTTAATATTTGTTGCATTAACTTTTGTCTTCCTTTTAAAAGTGCTTAATAAACAATATAAGAAAAAGAGAAGACTTGAGGGGACAATACAGCATTCGTCAAATAGCTCAAAGCCAAGCCTTCTTCTCTTATCATTCCAGTGTGCAGGATACCGAATAATAGACTTAAGCCATGGGAAATTACAAAAAGGAAAATTCCAGTTTACATTGGAAACATTAAACAATTTAACAGGGGAACCAATTATACAGGGAGGGAAGGCATCTTCACTGGTTTTGCTTAAATGAGAGATTATACTGCCCTCTATTGGGGATTCTTTCACTTATAGCCAGCACTGGGCAGCAGGTTAAACCTGAGAGCCTAAATGGTGTTTTCCACTTCTATTTTTATGTGAATGGCTAGTGTTCATAGGTTTTTTTAAAAATGCAACTTCTGGTTGGCCTGTTTTGCTTCCATGCCTAAGTCCCAAATTTCTGCATTGTGGCATGGTTTGTCGGAAGAATATCTGTGTGATTGAAATAATATTGAATCCTTCTACTTTGCGACTGAATTCCTGGGCTGGCTTCATCCTTATCAATCCTTGTTGCTTCCAAAGCACACACAGATGCCATGCCACCTGTCTGCTGACAATTTCAACCTGGCAGTAATAAGAATGTTTTTTTACTCATTCATTTTGCTGTTCCTATGCAGAATAGGAGTTCTTTTCATAGATAAACTTAATTGTACAAATTCACTGATTACATGTTATCGGTATCGACTCTAAGGATCTAATGGATAGATGTTCTTTAGGATGAGAAATTAATCTAATTATTTAATATTTAATGAGTATAAATGACCTAAATTAGTTTAATGCTTGTTCATTATTTAACCAATTAACCAAAGAAAAATAGACATATGTACTAATAGCACGGTACACTTAAAATCTAATAATCATAATTATTTTAACAGAAAATAAAAGGGGGAGGCTGGAAGATGGTAATATAGCTGGAACAACTTAGATCATGATGCCTGGTATTCTTCTTCCTTGTATATTAATCAGCTTTGCATTACATTCAAGTTTGGATCATATACTATAACAGATTTGTGGACCACCTTTATTGCTAGCAGATGAAAGAAGAGCATATTGTACAGGGGTGGGATTCAACCAGTGTTACTAGTGGTTCAGTGACTATGTTTTGCACGCGTGTGTAGAAAAACCTTAAGCTGTGCCGCCCGGACAACTGCAAAGCACTGTGTGCAGGTGCATAGCGTTTGAAAAGCCTCTTTTTTCCTGCTTTTTCAACCTCAGCTGTGCCACGCAAAGCAGCTGAGATTGAAAAAGCAGGAAATAAAGGACAGGTAAGAGCCCGGGCGGGCAGGTGGGCCAAACAGCAGCAAACACAGAACCGGTTGGGTGTCTGCTGCTCTTCAGAGCTACCAGTTCTTTAGAACCAGGCAGAACTGGTAGCATCCCACCCCTGATATAGTCTACAAAACTTTTAATCCCAGGTATATAAATTAGATTCCCCTGCCCTCCTGACAGTTTCTTTCTTTAACTATCACTTGAATGCTTCTGCTTCTTTTGAAAATCAAGGACCTTTTATGGTTAGATATACAAGTAGCTGAGCCCTCAAGTGCTCTCACCCACTGACTGAAAACATGTATTCTGAAAATAGCTTAATTTATCAGAGAAAAGACCAATTTGATGGAATTAGATATAGGGTTTCCTGCCTGAGCAGGGAGTTGGACCAGAAGCCCTCTGGGGTCCCTTCCACCTCTGTTATTCTGTACAGATAGTCCTCGACTCACAACAGTTCATTTAGTGACCGTTCAAAATTACAATAGTACCAAATAAAGTGACTTATGACTGTTTTTCATAGTTACAACCTTTGCAGTATCGCTCGCCATGATCATGTGATGAAAATTCAAATGCTTGGACACTGGTTCATATTTATGATCGTTGCTGCATCCCAAAGTCATGGGATCCCCTTTTGCGACCTTCCGATAAGCAAAGTCAACGGGGAAGCCAGATTCACTTAACAACCAGGTTACTAACTTACCAACGGCAGTGATTCGTTGAACAACTGAGGCAAGAAAGGTTGTAAAATGGGGTAAAACTCACTTAACAAATGTCTCACTTAACAACAGAAATTTGGGGCTCTATTGTGGTCATAAGTCAAGGACACGCTGTATTCAGAATCATCCTCATGAAGAACAACTGCTCTCCTACTTATAATTTCAGATGGCAAGCAATGTTTTGTGGGAAAGCTGGTCAGATTAATCTATGACCACATTTTTTAAAAAAAATTAATCACATTTATGCACCACCTGTCATGCCCCTGGTGGAAACTGACTCTGAGGGAGAGGAGGAGCAGCCAACAGGGAGTGGAAGTGTGGCTCCAGAGATTGTGGAGGAGGCTGGGGAAGGGTAGAGGCCGGCTGAGCAGTCAGAGGAGGACCCAGGCCCATCCCCTATCCATCCTAGGGCACGCAGGGAGGACAGGATAAGGGAGAGACATGGTTTCCTCAGGAGGAGAGGGCCTTGATCTTCTTTATGGGCTGCAGGTGTGACAACTGAATAAGAGTTTAGACCTGAATACTGGCAAACGCTGAAAACAAATCATGCAAATATCTCTAGTTTATAGTTCCTCTCTGAGTTTGGCATCCTTCCCAGTGTGTGTTATCTGTGGACATCCTCCAGCCCTTATCTTGCCTGGTTTGTGTTGTTTTTTTCCTTCTTCATGTAACTGTGTGGGAGGTTTTTTTGTTCTCCGTCAAAGATATTCGTAGCTTGGAAGCAAACTGAAGGAATAAAAGAGACTTCACCTGTTTTCTGTGACTGTGTTTGTATCCCACTCTGGGTCATTATTCCACCCATCACACTTTCTAAGGGACTCTGAGCAGTTTACAAGTAAGTTTTGTACAAGCTAAAGGCACAAACAAACCCAACTGATGTGAAAGATGGCATATAAAATGATTTGAGAAAAATATTCCCTTTGCTTTCTGGAAATTAATATAAAGAGCATTAGAAGCTTAGGCAGGAAATTGCTATATCTTTTTTTCTCAAAAACTGAAACTGTGGCATGAAAGTTATTACATCCATCATGTGCGAGGCGCAGATCCTTGAAAATTTATTTTCTGTATGTCTGATAAAGGTAAGATCTATTGGCCTTTTGTTGCAAGAAGCCAAGCACAGGCCACGTAATTCTGGATGTTTCTCACCACAATTTCTTTAGGAGAGGCTTTTCTTATAGCTGTTATAGAATGGAAACTCTTTTCGCTTACTGGAAGATAGTCTGTCCAAGATAAGCATCATATGAAAGACCTGGCTAGTTCATGATCTGTTTCTTCTACAAAACAATCCACTTTTTATATTCATTAACTTCAAGTGCTTGTTTTCCTTCCCTGTAAGAAACCTCTGTGTGATACGGGAACAACCCTACAGCATTTTCTTTCCATTAACTCATTATTGATTTTCATTTATGTGTGCAAATTATGGCATATACATTAACTGAAAACACCAACAAAGGAAAAGTTCAGACTTTAGAGGTGTTTTATCTTGGTGACGTGACATTCACATCTCAATGTTAATCACAATTTGAGACCATTGTGTTTACAGGGGGACAGTTCAAGGTTGACAGTTTTGTCTACAACCTTGATTTGGCAGAGAATTGTGGAAACAGTTCTCAACTAAGATGAATTGTATTTATTGATTAAATGTTTGAGGCCAACAATTTTCTTAATTTAATTTTTTTAAAAAATAAATTCCTTAGAATCTGTAACAGAAACCCCATTAAAAAATGAAGGCCAAACTTGTGAAGATTATCCATATTAAGTTTTATATAAATTATTTTATGAGGATATTTTCTGGACTTTTTAAAGAAATAGTTCCTCTATGCAACAGTAAGACTAGGACAACAATTGGGGGGAAACTGAACTTTCATTTTGATATTTGAAAGTTAATCTTTTGATAATTCTTGGAAAAATAGATAAATAAATAGAGATCACTCTGTACTACCTTTTGGTGTATTACTATGATTAGTTGAGAATTGTCTTCAAAAATTAAAAATTAATATATCCATAGCGTTGCATTGAGACATATGTGCAATTATTTTTTAAATTTCTAAGTTTCTAGCCAGTTTTTGTAAAAAAATTTGATCAGATCTAGATGAACAGTAAAATGGAGCGCTGGAAACAATGATTGTGCAAAATGACCAAACATTCTTACTTTTACAGCATGTCATGAATACAGTCTAGGAAGAAGACTTGACATTTTCATGAAATATTGATGTAACTCAGTGGTGGGATTCACATTTTTTTTACTACTGGTTCTGTGGGCGTGGCTTGGTGGACGTGGCAGGGGAAGGATACTGTAAAATCTCCAGTCAGAGGTGGTATTTGCTGGTTCTCCGAACTACTCAAAATTTCCACTATGAGTTCTCCAGAACCAGTCAGAACCTGCTGAATACCACCTCTGATGTAACTCAACAGAAGAGTAAGTGATGGCTCATCTTCAAGGCATCCAAGATTTTCAGCAGAAATGTCTGTAATAATTTCTTTATTTGCACCCCTTTTCAGCAGACCTCCCCTCAGTTCAAAAGTAACATGCAGAGGGGTTGGGACCAGGGATGGGATTCTACCGGTTCTGTCTGGTTCTATAGAACTGGTTGTTACAGTTCCTGGTAGTTCGGAAACCAGTAAAATGGGCCCCTGGCTGGCCCCGCCCCTCTCCACCTGCTTCTCCGCTCACTGCCCAGTCAGCCCTTATCGCGCATGCGCAACCTTGCATGCATGTTCAACAAGCTGACTGCATTCTAACCCCACCCCTCCTTATTGTGGCCATGTGCTATCACTGCCTGCAGTCTGCCTTCGCCCGCCCGCCAGCCAGCCATCGCTGTCTGCCTTCCACCATGATCTCCCTAGGTAAGTGAGGCTCTGCAAGCAAGCCCCGGTTGCCTACCTGTCACCACTAGTCACTTTTCCCCCACCTTGCCTTTTGCCACCGCTGCCAGTCACCTTCCCCTCCCCACTTGCCTTTGCAGGAGAACACATGGAGCAGCTCCATGTCAGCTCCAGTGGGGTCAGTGGCTGCTTCTCTCCCCTGCTGGTCTAGCTTGGAGAGTGAGAGAATTTTTCTTGGCAAAGCAAAATTTAGCTTATCGCTGTGCAAGAAAGACTTTGTCATCTCTCAGTAAAAGCAGCAGGAGAACATGTGGAGAGGCTCATGTTGGGTTCGGCAGGGTCAGCGGCTGCTTCTCTCTCTGCTGGTCTAGCTGGGAGAGGAAGAGTTTCTTTCCCGGCACAGCAAAATTTAGCTTTGGGTTCTGCACATCCCCATCAGAAAAAGGTTCCCAAAGGGAGGGGAGGACTTGCAGAACCCAAAGCAGCAACTCTCGGTTGATAAAGTAAATTTTGCTGTGCTGCACAAGACAGTTTCCATTTCCCAGGGCCCCAAGGGCCGTCCTCCCAGAATGCCTCTGCCACCACTCTAAAGCTCCCCTCTGGGATGGATCAGTAAGTTCTTGTTTTGTTCCCCAGGAAGGGCTCCATCATGGAGGCCTGTGTCATTGGGCCAAGTGCTTTCTGTCAGGCCTCCTGCCTCGTATGGGGCGGCGGGAGGAGGATGTGTGTGGTGGGGAAGGAAAGCTGTCTGCAGTTCTTGCAGCCAAATCTTGGGGTATCTGAAAACTTGCATTTGTATGAAGTTGGAGGCCAATGGCTGCGCTGGCTGGTAGGACACTTACTCCACGTAACACTGCTCACCTGCCTGGCCAGTGTGTGTCAGAAGAGAGTAAGAAAAACTTGGCAAGTCTTCCTCGTTCTTGGGCATTTACACAGAGTATGGACACCTGAGGCTGGGACCTTCTGTGCATGGGTGAGTCCCTCCAGCACCGTGCACATGCAAAGGATCTTCTGCAAGGAGTCAGTGCGTGGGTGAGTCCCTCAAGCGCCATGTGTGCATGCTCTCTCTCTCTCTCTCTGTGTGTGTGTAATGCCCAAGGAGAAGAGTTGCCGAACTTTTCTTCCTCCCTCCCAGCATGAAGGCAGCTGCTGCAGCCTGTACCTTTAAGGTACTTTGACATGAGGGGGGAACCATAAACAGACAGCCAGGCGACAGCAGCTGCCTTCTGAGCAGCTCCTCTCCAAAGGGAAAGGAGGAAGAAAAATTTGGCAATTCTTCTCCTCCTTCTCTGGTAGAGCATGCACACATGGGGCTGGGAGGATCTTCTGCAAGGAGATGGTGAGTGGGCGAATCCCTCCAGCACCATGAGATGTGTGAGTGTTTGCTCTGTATGTATGGGGCTGAGAATGAAGAGGGAGTTGAAATCTTTAAAAAAAAAAAAAAAAACAAGTGTTATTGGTTTTTAAAGACAAACAAAAACAAACAAAACATAAAAACATCCAACTTTCTTTCATAAGTGTACAAGCAGTGTGTCGGTTGGTTTACAATTTTTTTGTGCATCCATTTCATAGTCTCAATTACAGTTACACTGCATAATAACTCATATTATCAATCAAAAATTGAATACCCTAGTATCACTATTAAACAATCATTTGACTATAATTTTGTTCATTCATACTTTGCGAGATAACTATAATTTACTAGTTTGTTTTATAACAATTCATATAATCCTCCCAAATCTATCCTAAAAACATTTTATAGATATGATAACAAAAAAAAGAAATACATCTTTATATATTCATTATTTTCTAAAATTCTAGATATTCTATTATTGTATTTTATTATCTAACCATTGATAGAAAAGGTCCCAAATTTTATAAAATTGTTTATCCTCTTGTTCTCTAATTTCAAATGTCAATCTACTCATTTCAGCACATTCCAATATTTTCTTAATAATTTCCTCCTGTAATGGTATTTTCTCATTTTTCCAATTTTTAGCAAATACAATCCTAGCCACTGTTAATACATTTACAATCAAATATTTTAAATCTTTACTGTATATATCAGGTAAAATTCCCAATAAAAATATCTCTGGTTTCAAGTCTATAGGGAGTTGAAATCTTTTAATGTCCATTTTATTGATCTATGGAAACCTTCTATTATTACTACTTTCAATATAAAAGAATAGAGCCACCAATATTAATTAAAACAACACTTACATGCATTTCAATATACTTTAGCGTGGCTAGCATGGCTGCAGAGAAGCAGGAAGCAGCTGCCAGCGATGCCCTCATGTGAAGACATTGGGAGCAGGGAAGCTCGACCCCCTCAGGAGCCATGAAGCACTCGCCACCCCTTGTCACCCACCAAGTCTCCTCCCAATGCGCTTTTCTTCCTTCTCATCAGAAGCGTTATTTTTGGGGACACCTCCCTGTCAGCCATCTGGTCTCTAGTACCGGCTCGTCAGATTCCCACTACCCAGCACCAGTTCAGATATTCCTTCTCCCCCAGGGACAGAGAGAGGGAGAGATGAGAGAGAGAAGGAGATGAGAAAAAGAGAGATGAGAAAGAGAGAAAGAAAAAGAGAGTGATGAGAGAGAGAGAGAGAGAGAGAAATGAGAGAGATGAGAGAGGGAGAAAGAAAAAGAGATGAGGGGGAGATGGGGGGGGGAGAAAGAAAGAGACACATACAGAGAGAGAGATCTGTTTAAAATAAATTAGAAAAATGGCTTTTTGAGTGTTTAAGGTTAGGCAAACATCATGGTCATTAAGTTGTACATTGTGGTCATTAAGCGAACACTGGTTGTTAAACAAGTCCCTTTTCCCCAATGGGCATTTTTAACTGGAAATCAGAAGGAATTGTGGGAAACTGTCAAAAAACATAGAAAACCTCAGTCACATGACTGTGTGGGATGTTGTAACTGGTCATAAGAGAGAGAGAGAGAGAGACAGCGTGAGCGCATGGCTGTGAAAACTCCAAAAACAGGTCAAGTAGCTCTGGGGAGGTCAGTCGTAAATTAGAATACTTGCTAAGCAATTGGCCAGTAAGCGAAGACCACTTATATTTGGTTTGCTAGTCACATGGCCACCTAGCCATGCCTACCCAAGTCACATGACCATCTAGCCATGCCCAGCCAGTCACATGACCACCAAGCCACATTCACAAATTAGGCCATGCCCACAGCACCGGTTGTTAAGAAATTTGAATCCCACCCCTGGTTGGGACTGGGGGAAAGATAAGGGTTTCCTGCAAGTTATGGCATTTACTGTCACCAAATATGATAGCTATCTAGTTAAACGACTTTTTAAAAGGATTAGACAAATTTACGAAGAACAAAGTTGTTAAGCCTAATACAGTAAGTCTGTATAAACTCCACTAATGAGACAGTATTCTACTACCAGTAGAAGCACTTCTTGGTTGTTTATAATCCAGAAGTAAACAATATCTCAATCAAGGAAATTGCAAACAAGCTAACAGTAAACAGCCCAACCAAAGAACTACCAAGATCACTCCAACCAACACTGACAGGACAAGCCACTAGACTAGAACATAGATTGAGGACAAATCCCAACAAACACAAATCAAAAAGAGGGCTGTGAAAATATCTAAAACCCCACTCACATCCTGGACATAAATTGTTTCAACTCCTACCCTCAAAACGATGCTATAGAGCACTGCACACCAGAACAACTAGACACAAGGATAGTTTCCCCCCCGAATGCTATTACTGTGCTAAACAACTAATTCCCACAACACTGTTATTTACTTAGACTGTATTACTATTATTCCTCTGCTACTAGATTGTAATAACATTTCCTAGTACCTATTTCTTCCCACTTATGACTATAACTGTGTTGCTTGTATCTTTACAATTTATATTGTTTTATTCGTTTCCTAGTATGATTTGATTGCTTATTAGTAACCTATGACTATCACTAAGTGTTATATCTTATGGATTCTTGATGAATGTATTTTTTTTCCTTTATGTACACTGAGAGCATATGCACCAAAGACAAATTCCTTGTGTGTCCAATCACACTTGGCCAATAAAGAATTCTATATCTATATCTATCTTCCTTACTAGACTGATGTCGTTACCTAATTTGAGCAATAAGGTCTCTGCAAGAAAGCAGCCAAGCTCAGAGAGCACCAAGGATCTCTCTACTACCAGATAACAACAGGAGATCTTATATTCTCTTTTGGGTTTCCTATGGTCAGCTATGATGAGATGTATCCAATTTCTATTTAAATTGCTGCAACTATTTCTAAATTTGAATCTGGGGCATCCATCAGCACATACATGTTTTGGAGGTTTTTCTCACAATGCATGAATGTCCATCCTTGATTGGAATGGACCTTAAAATAAAGCAAGATTCCATTTTATAGAGTATATGCATAACCTCTTTTTTTGAAAGCTATTGTTAAAACTTCTAATCCCACAAAGAAAATACAGTACATCCCCAACACATGACCGTAATGGAGCCTGCCCATTACAGTCATAAGCTACGTGTTTATAAAGTGGGCTATCATGTGACTGTCCCAATTTGATCACATTATTTTTGACAGTTGTTAAGCAAACTCATTGTTTACTGTGTGGCGTTCTTGCTGAAACCCAGAAATAAGCACTGTTTTTTGGCAAAAATGTCCTAAATCACATGACCATAGGTAAAGGGTTCCCCTCACACATATGTGCCAGTCGTTTCTGGCTCTAAGGGGCAGTGCTCATCTCTGTTCCAAAGCTAAAGAGCCACCGCTGTCCGAAAACATCTCCATGGTCATGTGGCTGGCATGACTTAATGCCAAAGGCGCACGGAACGCTATTACCTTCCCACCAAAGTGGTCCCTATTTTTCTACTTGCATTTTTACATGCTTTCAAACTGCTAGGTTGGCAGAAGCTGGGACAAGTAATGGGAGCTTACTCCATTACGCAATGCTAGCGGTTCAAACTGCTGAACTGCCGACTTTTCTGATCGACAAGCTCAGTGTCTTAGCCACTGAGCCACAAATTGCCATAAATGCAGGCCAGTTGCTGAGCAATGTGGTCACATGACCATGGGGGTGGGCATTCACTGGAACTTCAGAACTGGGTTGTAAGTACCTTTAGGAGGGTCTGTCATAACTTTGAATAATCATTAAGTGACAGGTTGCAAGTCGAGAATTATCTATATTGGTAACCAATACAAAGGGGAACACCTAGCTTCAAAACAAAGCATGCACCTCTATTTACCCATTTTACAAATACTTACTCTCTGTATGCCTGCCCTATTATTCTGCATCAAATAGCCCAGTGTTCAAATAGATATTGATATATTTATAGGCTATGTTCTCCTAAACAATGAATGTTTATATCATCTAAAGATAGTATTCTTATTTTGGATTCTAATGAAGCAGAAGAATGATATTGAGCTGTATATCTATAGTTATAATATGTATCTAGATAAATCTGTCATAAACTTTTGTGAAGAATGTCATATACAAAAGCAAAGTGGAATGCCATTCCTGTAAAATCAAATAGATATCCAACTAAATTTCAGAAGACTCAGATGCTTACATTGCACTCAGTGGCAAAATACCATATTCCCTGCCACATCCTGAGTTGTGTTATAGGCTGGTTTCATTTTTTTCTCCCCTCTCTAGCTTCCATTTTCGATGTATACTATAATTTTATCAGAATTGTGGTCCATTTATATTGCAAAACTTGCTCTGGGGTTGAGAAAAATCTTTCTTTCCCCTCTGGTGCTTTGGAACAATATGCACCATTGTGCATACAAACAATGCCCATGTTGTCTGTGAGCAATGAAGTTTAGCATGGCACATTTGGAAGAATAACACTGCTGCGTTCCTTTTGTCCTGCATATGTTTGTATGCATTCTTTATCACTGTCCTAGATTTTAGTTTGGAGATCTGCTGTTTGGCAGAAGTACCACAATACAGATCATGAAATTGTTTGCTTCCTGCAAGCATTTGACAAAGAACTTGAGTAAAAGTACCTTGACAAAGGTAACCACTATCAAATGCCTCATTCTTATTTTGAAACCAGCCATCAGGGCTTAGAGTATACCAAATATTATAGCAAGGTGCAAAAGCAAACGTTCGCCACGATGTAAAAAAGATGTTGAGACTCTAGAAAGAGTGCAGAGAAGAGCAACAAAGATGATTAGGGGACTGGAGGCTAAAACATATGAAGAACAGTTGCAGGAACTGGGTATGTCTAGTTTAATGAAAAGAAGGACTAGGGTAGACATGATAGCAATGTTCCAGGGGCTGCCACAAAGAAGAGGGAGACAAGTTATTCTCCAAAGCACCTGAGGGCAAAACAAGAAACAATGGGTGGAAACTAATCAAGGAGAGAAGCAACTTAGAACTAAGGAGAAATTTCCTGACAGTTAGAACAATTAATCAGTGGAACAACTTGCCTCCATAAGTTGTGAATGCTCCAACACTGAAAGTTTTAAAAAAGATATTGGATAACCATTTGCCTGAAGTGGTGTAGGGTTCCCTGCCTAGGCGGGGGTTGGACTAGAAGACCTCCAAGGTCTCTTCCAACTCTATTATTCTATTCTATTCTATTCTATTCTATTCTATTCTATTCTATTCTATTCTATTCTATTCTATTCTATTCTATTCTATTCTATTCTATTCTATTCAGACTGCAACATGTCATAGGTTTCCATTTTTCAAAACATCTAGCAGCTAGTTATTAGGGTGTTGGACTAGGATTGTTCAAATACAGGTAATTGTCGAACTACAATTGAGCCCAAAATTTAGGTTGCTAAGTGAAACATTTGTTAAGTGAGTTTTGCCCCATTATTGCCACAGTTGTTAAATTAATCATTGCAATTGTTTAAGTTTGTAACTTTGTTGTTAAATGAATCTGGCTTCCCCATTGATTTTGCTGGTCAGAAGATCACAAAAGGTGACCCCTGGACACTGCAATCATCATAAATATGAGTCAGCTGCCAAACATCTGAATTTTGATCAGGTATCCAAGCAGATACTGCAATGGTCATAAGTGTGAAAAATGGTCATGTCACTTTTTCAGTGCTGTTGTAACTTTGAACAGTCACTAAATGAACTATTGTAAGTCAATGGACTACCTGTAGATCCTCAGTCAAGAAACTTCCTGGGAGATTTCAGGACAGTCATTCTCTGCTCACAGGATTATTGTAAGAAAAAAGAAAGAAAAAAGATGTATAACGTATGTCAACTTTAATTCCTGAATGTAAGGCAGGGGGAAAATCTAACAAGCAATCAAATAATTAACCAGAATGTTTATGAATGAGCAATGTGGTCTTTCCCTTTGAGTATGTATACAGACACTTATATTTACATATCCTCACACAAAAACATGCAGTTTATAGGCAAAACATCAAAATGTAGCTCTGTTTGATAAAATGTTGACATTTTATGGTGGAAGGAAGGGAGGGAGGGAGGGAGGGAAGGAGGGAAGGAAGGAAATAACTTTTGCCAATTTTATTATATTTATATAATATTACATTTTTGCCAAAGTTATTCCACCAAATGTAGCTTTACTTTGATATATCCTTCTTCAATCTTTCATGATCTTCGTAAAAGGGCCAAAAGGCGCATATCCAGTTTCCATGATTCTGAAATATGAGATAATTTCACCAGATTTTGGATGGCGTATTATTATTATATACACAACAGTGTGAAATCACAGCTGTCATTTTTTTTAGCTGGTATTTGATTTTCATAGAGACAAAGACCTTCCCAGAAACCTACGATTTATTAGTGTAATATATGCATGGATATAGGCAATAATAGTAGATGATTTCATCACTGAGGCCCAATAACAGAATAACAGAATTGGAAGGGACCTTGAGGGTCTTCTAGTCCCACCTCCTGCTCATGCAAGAGACCCTATACCCATGATGAAGAACCTATGGCACACGTGCCACGGGTGGCACACAGAGCCTTTTGTGCCAACACGTGAGCTGCAGGCAAACTTACCTCACTACACATGCGTGCACCTCCCAGCTGATTTTCGGCCTGTTTGAGGCCTTTTTCGGCCTCCCAGTGGCTTGAGGAAAGCCTTTGCAGGACAAAAAATAGGCCCGTATCATCACTTCCTGTATTTCCGGAAATTCCAGAAGTGATAAAACATGCCCATTTTTCGGCCTGCAAAGGCTGCAGAAGCTTTCCTCAAGCCTCTGGGAGGCTGAAAAAGAGCCGAAAATCAGCTGGGAGGCGCATTGCAGTTAAGGGGGTGGCGGGGAAGATTGCACGCGCATGTGCAGGGACGGGGGGCCATGCACATTGCCTTCCAGGTGCTGGCATGCGAGCGCTCGCGCACAAATACATGCACAATTTTTGGCACAGGAGCCCAAAAAGGTTAGCCATCACTGCCATTCCAGACACATAACTGTCCAAACTCTTCTTAATAACCTCTAGTGATGGTGCACTCACAACCTCTGAAGGCAACTGATTAATTGTTCTCAGTGTTAGGAAATTTCTTCTGGGTTGGATCTGTCTTTGATAAATTTCCAACCTTTACTTCTTGCCCTCAGGGGCTTTAGAGAAGAGGTTGCCTCTCCTTTTCTTTGTGACAGCTTTGGAAGACTATTATGTCAAACCTAATCCTTCTCTTTGTAAAAATAGACAAACAGTACACTGTTCCCCAGGGGTGGGCTTCAAAAATTTTAGCAACAGGTTCTCTGCCTGGTTGCTGGGTGGGCATGGCACCATGGGGGGGGGGTTTTGCCCTCTCTGGGCTCCAGAGGCTTTCTTCAAGCCTGTGGAAGGGTGAAAACAGCTTCCCCAGGCTCCAGAGGCTGTCTGGAAGTCCAGCCTTTCCTGAACTTCTGGGAGACCATTTTTCACCCTCCCTGAGCCTCCATGTGTGCCTTCACTTACCTGCATCCAAAATGGGCCGTGTGAGGACTCTTGGGAGGGGCGGAGCAGGGTGGGCAGGGCCAGCCAGGAGTGGGATTTGAGGGTTCTCCAAACTGCACAGAATCTTTGTTTGGGGCTCTCCTGCACCCCTGAAGACCCCCAGCAGCCCTTCCCTGCAGTTCCCTCAGCAGTTGTGCATATGTTTTAGTACCCAATTCCCCTAATTATCTTTGTTGCTCTTTTAGAGTCTCAATATCTTTTTGTAACACAATGACCAAAATTGGATGCAGTATTCCAAGTGTGGTCTTACTAAAGCAGTATATAGTGCTTCTAATATACAGTAATGTCAAAGTCAACATTAGCAACAAATCTAGGAGGTAATTTTCAAATGTACTTCTACCATTAATTTGATTTAACAGACAGTAAAGGCAGGGGTGGGATGCAAATCCTTTTACTACCGGTTCTGTGGGTGTGGCTAGGTGGGCATGGCTGGGTGACTGGGTGGGCGTGGCTTCTTTTGTTCTTCAGTACCCCCCCCCCCCGGTGCTCCATTTTCTTATTTTACCTCCTGGGCCTCAAGGAAGCCTCGGGGGGACATTTTTGCTCCCAGGAGGCTTCCCTGAGGCCCAGGAAGGAAAAAAAACAGAGCACAGGGGGCATGTAGCACCCCCCCATGTGCCCCCTTTTGCCTCCTGAGCCTCAGGGAAGCCTCCTGGGCGAAGCAGTAAGACAGCGAGGGGGAACCCGTCACAGCTGATCATCGGAACAGCTGATTATTGGGAGGAAAAAAAGAAATACCAGTTTCGACTGAACCAGTAGCTGTTTTTTTACTACCGGTTTGGCTGAACGGTAGCATTTTTTACTACCAGTACTCCCAAACCAGGACAAACTGGTAGAATCCCACCACTGGGTAAAGGAGAAGACAGACATGGACCAGCAGAACTTTTGTCTAATGGAATTTTCTGAACTTAGTAAAGAAAATAGATACAAAATTTTGTAGAAGAGCTGACTATAGTATGAAATATGTAATTAATATCTTTACTATTAAGCCATTAAGGGGATTAATGGTATTAGAAAGGCCTTGCCTCCACCTCCTGGGCCAAGGTATACATATTCAGTTTCCAAGATTCCAAAATCTGACCCCTTTATATTCCTTGCAATATACCTGCCTATGAAACCCAGAAAACTTTAATTTTTAGATTGTGAGCTGCTTAACTTAGTCCATCTCACTAACCTACTGGGAGCATCGTGAACAGCTAAATAGATCACCAATGCCTTATTTCAAAACAGAGAGATGCACAGATCAATAGCATGAACAATGCTCTTATTCAAATGATACAGCAGGTAGGTCAAGTGTTGCAATTAACAGTTATCATTGTGCCGCTCTTCCCGCTAATTCTGATCCTTTGCCCATATTATTTTGTTTTCCTGGATCTTTACAGCACAAACTTAATGCCATTCAAGACAAGCCCAAACTTTTCATCGCCCAAACTAAGCTGACTATTGAGTTGTCCAAGGATCACAAATCAAATGGCTTTGATTCTTGGACTCTTAACAAATGGAGCTGCCAAGTGAAAAGTTTCTACCACAATGATCCTATCATGGATAACTATGTTCATTTTAGACATTTAGAATTGCTTCTGATGACCCTATTCCTAACTGGGGGATTCACAGATTGTGCTAAGATAAGTAAAAAGTATGAATATATAGCAGAACTTCAAGTGCACGCTAGGTACATTAGCTTGGATGAATCATTTTTAGTAGATCAATTTCAGAAAGGTCTAGCTAATGAACTGTGAGATAAGTTGGTTAACCAAGGCATGACAATTTAGGAGACTATTTCAATGCTATGTGATTATAGACAAAAGCTAGAAGACCTGACACACAGGTATGGAGACTAGGGAAATTTACATCCTTTCTGTTTGTCTTTCTTTTCTAACTAACTCTTTGGATGCTTTTGGCATTGATCCTATACAACAGGGAGTAGTTTCCCTCCCTCTCTCCCACATACATACATACACAAAAATGCCTTGTCAGTTATACAGAAATAAAACAGGTGTGCTCTCAGTTTATGTCTTTATTGTAGCATTTAGTACATTTCGAGCTAAACTTTCTTATCCTTGCTTAGCTATGAAATGCCACACCTGTGAAATTAAAGGACATATTGCTGATAGGTGTTTTAATTATTCCAAACTTGACAGAACCACAATTTCCTTTCAGGAGCATAGGAGGGAAACCAAATTGTCAAATAAAGACATCATAACATCATACACCAAGAAAAAAAAATACTTTATTTTGCTAGTGATTTTCTAACTGGTTCTGGCAGTTGTTGAAACCATAATATTTCTATGAGGAAGTCCCACCACTGATGATTTATTTATTAAATTTATTTGCAGCTCAGTTCTGTTTCAAAGCTCTGGGTGGCTTGCAGCATAAAAAATATTAAAATAATCAGAAATAAATATTCAAAGTATAATATAATCAAAGTAAAATCATGGTCACAAGATGGGGAAGAAGGGAACTGGATGTGTGTGTGGGAGGGGGGAGCTGGGATTAGCTCTTAATTAATGAACCATTCCCAGTATCATTAAACATACTTCTCTCCTTTCTGTCTTCATTATCCACCATCAGAAAACTTTGCAGTTCTGTTTAACTTCTTCACTACATGTTTCAATTGTCTTAGGGATGGATTTGCTAGACAGGCACAATCCTGACATTCACTGGAATCTCAAGGGACTACGTTCTTTATATCACAAATGCGACAATATCACTGTTGCAGACAGCAGTGTCGATGGTAGAGGAGGTGGTGATTGAAATAGCAATTGTGTGCTCATTGAATCACAATAATAGCCACACTCCTTTGGCCATAAAGGTGGCATTAACACATACGCAGAAAGTCAGGACTATGCTGATACAATCAACAACTTGCTTCTTTGACTCATTCTGCAAATGCCAACGATTACAAGCATTAAAATCCCATTGATGCTCTGTTCTCCTGTTTTATCCAGAAAAAAAATTCTGATTTTGTGATGCATTTGAAAAGGAAATGGCTAGCTAGCACACTGCCCCCGCTCCACTGTAGCTACATCACAGTTTCTGGAGCTTAGATCTCTGCTAAACATCAATATCCTGCATCACATAGGAATTGGTTTGGTTGAAACACACACACACACACACATGTATGCACGCGCATATACATATACACTGTATACTATATACATACATATATACCTATACATATATACTACACACACACACACACACACACACACACACACACACACAGACAGACACATGCAGAGAGGGAGAGGGAGAGGGAGAGAGGACAACCAGAAGAAAGACAGACCTGTCTCTGAGCCTACTCTTTTTGTGGTAATGATGTTTGTCATTAAAGTTTAAAAATGCAAAGAAAAAAAAATATAAACTAAAGAAAATATTAAAAAGAGAAAAGAAATAGAAAGTGCAAAAGGAAAAAAGGGGGTAAAGGAAAAATTATTTAAAAAATGGAAAACAAGAACAAAGAAATATAGAAAGAAATTATTTCTCTTTTCATCAAGATAAATATAAACATTTTCAGTAACTCAATACCTTCTCTAATATTTCAACCCAAATTCTCTTCATCATTTCTTTCATCTATTGGCAAATAATAAAGCCTCATCTTTCAATCTTAACCTGTAAAAGTCCATTAAGAGCTGCCACACATAACAATATACACAACAAGTAAATCAAGTTCATACTTTTTCTGCAGTGGTCCTGCTCTATAGAACATTTTCTTATGCCCAGAGCGAAGCTTTGGTCAAAGGTTGGTGCACCAGCAGCAGGCTGGGCGGCTCACTCTTCTGCGGTCCTGCCGGAGGCATCTCTGCCGAGCCCTGCTCTGGCTGCCTGAGGGGACGTGGATGGAGTCCGTTTTAAAGTCAGCTCCCACGCCCGTGCCGGGGCTGTGGCAGGGGAGGGGGAGCTGGTGCCCTTTGCACAGATGGGAAAGCGGAAGCATCCACCTCTTGGTGCGGCCCTGTCCTTCCTGCACAAGAGCCCCCAGCAGCAAAGGTACTTGGTGGGAGTAGGGAGCTCTCCGAGCTCCACTGTGATTGGCCGTTAGGAGTGGCTGGTGGCAAGGCATGGCTGCCTGCGGGGCACTCCTAATGGCAAGTTCCCCCCCAGCCTCCCCCCCCATTTCGCATGTTTTAAACTAGGCCTAAATTTGGGGGGGAGGGGCTTAATTTAACCTTATGCCTAGAAAACATGCTGGGTCTTCCGATTGGGAGAGGCCGTATTGTTGGAGACAATATATGTATATGTAAAATTACATTTAATGTACTTACTAAGCTTTCATCAGCCTCTGAAGACATTGTCAGAGTATTAAGCTACCATTACAGGCAAAGATCTCTGTAATGGTAACTTAATACTCTGATCTCAGCAGAGGCTGATGAAAGCTTAGTAAGTACATTAAATGTAATTTTATGTTCTGGAGATCGCAAGATATCTGTTTCTTCTTTTACATATGTATGTGTGTATGTATGTATGTATGTATGTATGTATGTATGTATGTATATATATACATGTGTGTGTGTGTGTGTGTGTGTGTGTGTTTTCATAGATTTTCATGGGTACTGGTATGCAGGTCTTGGCATGTTCAGGTCTTTTCCCGTGTAAGATTGAGAGTATCTTGATGACGTTTTGATGAAGTCCCACTCGCCATCTTCAGGCTGGTACTTTCGGCCTCGTGCTTGTGCGAGCAAAGTGAGATCGGAGCTGCCATCTCTCTATAAATACTGGTGGGGAGGTGTGGTGTGCTGGCTCTGTTGTAAGCAGATTGGTTGGCTGTGTTGTTATTTCTTGATTGGTTGATGGAGTTGATGTTTGCAGATTGGTTGGCTTTTTCGTAAGAACCTGTGTGGCTGAGGTGCTGGCTGTGTATCTATCAGCCTCCTATGTTGTAATGACCTAGGTAATGGGCTGTGTGATGACCTTCTGAGTTCTATTGTTGTGACATCCTGGATCTTGTGCTGTATTCTCCTGTGTTGTAAGCCCATGACCAGGTCGTTACAACACAGGAGATTACAGCATAAGATCCAGGATATCCTCTTATGTCTTATCTCATACCCATAAACAAATCTTTAAAACCTTATCATTCATATTTATTGAAAAAAATCAATTTAGAGCTAGTAGAAATTTTAAAATATTAATCTTTAATCCCTTTAAATGACATTTCACAAATTAATTTCTTCTCTTCTTTTCTTCCTCTCTCAATTTTAATAACATAACTTATCCCTTTCTCTAAAATTACAACAAAACTCTCTTCTTCATATATCTTATCTATAAACAAAACTTTAAAGCCTCATCATTCAGTTCTAGTCAAGAAAAAAGAAAGCATATACAGTGTAATATTGATAGAATAAACCAGTTTTATAAACCTTTGTTTTAATTTTAAAGCTTATTTCTTTCCTTTCCCCCCCTTTTTCTTAGGAATTCCTCTATAAGTACAGTATATCGCTTTTGTAAATCCAAAATAAGAAAATTGTCCATGTCATCTTTTTGAGTTAAAATCCATGTATACAAGTTACCCTGATTTATTATTTGTGGATCCCTCTTAACTATTAAAACCGTAGCTGGATTCATTTGTACATCCTGTAAAGCAGTGATCCCCAACCTTTCTTATGCCGCGGCCCGGTATCCCCAACCTTTTTTATGGCGCGGCCCAGTACCGGCATTAGCTGGGCGCCGCCATCTTTTTTTGATGAAAAAGTGCTTCTGGTGAGCTTTCTACCGGAAAAGCTCACCAGAAGCACTTTTCATCAAAAAGATGGCGGCGCCCAGCAAACCAGCAGCCCGGTAGGACTTGTTCCATGGACGGTACCGGTCCACGGACCGGTGGTTGGGGACCCCTGCTGTAAAGCATCTTTGTCAATATTATTGGGTAAAGCTGTCTCTCCCAGAGCTCCTGTCTACTGGAGACTGTTGTTGTACTGTCCCATTATGTGGAGCATCAATTCCCTCTCCTTCATCCAGAGAGGAATTTGAAGAGCTAATTCCTTCTTTCCACCACAATCAGCAGATCTGCTAAAAGCAAAGCCACTTTACCAGGGGTAAAATTCAAACATTTTCCCTACTGGCTCTGTGGACATTTGGTGGGCATGGCTTGGTGAGACTCAGTCTCTAAAAGGAAGAAGGTGGGTGGGCATGAGCAGGGCCAACCAATTCAAATCATCCCTACCACCTCTCCCAAGGTGGTGCCAGGTGGTTCAATATCACCCCTGCCTTAGACCATGATTCCTTTCCCAAAAGTCCCCCTACTCTATTTGTCAAAAAGAAACAGCTGTCTGAGAATAATTTGTGATTCAAATTTTTGTAAACAGTGTAACCATTAGATATTATACTCCACGGCCATTTAGCTCTGGTCTTCTGGATCATCTTCAAAAGTCAAGTATTCTTTAGCAAATTGGGCTTGAGAGGAGCTTATTATTTGATGTGAGTGAAGAAAGGCCACAAGTATTAACTGCCTTTGACATGCAGTACATTATGGGAAATTTGAAAACAGAGAGGTGCCATTTGGATTATGTAATTGTTCTCTGATATTTACAAAATTTATTGAACAAGATATTTTTTGACCTCTTGGATTTTTAGAGGTTTTTTTTTTTTAAAAAAATCAGCTGTTCATACTAACCATAGAAACATAGAAAATTGATGACAGAAAAAGACCTAGTGATCCACAAAGTTTACCCTTTGAATTTATTTACTTTTTCATGTTTGTATGTATTTTTAATCATTATGCTTATGTTTCATTTATTTTTATTTTTTTTGTTGGATGATGCTGGATTATGGTGTTTATCCTAAGCATGGTTAAATTCAGTTACTGAATTCAATTATTTAATACTTTCCAACATTGCTTTTGAACTTCCCAACTGTTAGTTTATTCCCCCTTGATTTTTGCTTAATATTGAAAATACTACCTTCTAGAACCTTATTCACGCATTCAACTTAACATATATTTAAAGGGTTCAGTCATGTCACCCCTTTCCCTTCAGTTCTCCAGACTGTACATATTCAGTTCTCCAGTCTCTAATATATTACAAATATTCTAGACAAACTACGCATACATAAGCTACAAGCCAAGCTAGGGGTAAAAAAGCATTTTTGACCTTCCTGCCATCAGATTTTGTGCTATAGAGTTCTTCAGATAATGTTTAGCTGGATCTTATCAAGATGGCCTCTGTTTCATGCTGGCATTTTCCAAGCACTGTCAAGGATGTCTCGTTTGGTTAGTTGGTAATTTTTTAAAAAAAATTGATTAAATTTTGAGGTTACCTAATTCCTAGATAACTCTTGGGTAGTTTACAAATAAAAATAATATATATAAGGAAAAAAATGGACAGAAGAGCAGAACATTAAACCAAGTACAAAACAAGGAAATTCCACAATCACCTTGCTTCCAAGATCTGGGAGAACAACTGGGTTTTCCACACTTTCCAAACCAACATATGAATGGGAATAACATGAATTTCTTGTGGAAGTTGGAGATATGATGTATGGTGGGTACTGGCAACAAAGTATGTACCATAAAGTTGCTGAATTGATGGAACCCAGAGCATATCCACCCTACTTAGCTGTACTGGATAGGCAGAGTCAACTGAAGATTTGTGGCTTTTAAGAGAGCTAGACCATTAACTTCATAAGCAGTTATAAAAATAATAACACTAGGATTGACTTCAAGAAGAACCCTATGATGCAGCCCTATGAAAGCTAAAGGTTTGATTAAAGAAAACAGTCTTCACTGATCTTCTAAATGCTAAGGGGGAAGAAGCTTAAAAAAAACCTCTGGAGGTTAAAAGTTCATTTCATGTCCCACTAATTTCAGGTAGAAGGCAAACTCTTAATCTCCTAAAAACTATACAGCTCTGACTTTGCTGGTTTTCAGAAAGAAACTTAAGATGCAGGTTCTGGCTCGGGTGGTGTGTGATTCTACTAGTTATTGGGTAGTAATTCTGATTTGGTTCCTTCTCTTTAGCATGGTTTAGCATGGTTGCCTTTTAACATTTCATATTTTGTTTTGGCTGATTCTGATTTTTGTAAGCTGATGTAGAAAGTAAAGAGGATGGCCTTGAATCAGAGAGGGAAGAACCAATATGAAAGTACTGAGAAGAAAAACAGATTAAGTTCAGGACAGGTAGAAAATATGTGAGCCACAGAACCATTCATGAAAAGAATGATGCTGAATTTAAACCCATACAGGATGGTCATGGGTCAGTTTCTTTTGAAGGTCAGCAGGATCTCCACTGAATGCTCAACAGGTCATAAAAATCTATTAGTTCCATGTATCCTCAGGTAGAAGAGGCAAAGAACAATGCAAGAGTGATGGTGTCTTTTTGAACCATATAATATTTAGCAGTTAGTCCCAAGATCTGCTTCTGGTTCTACTAGTTATTGGGTAGTAATTCTGATTTGATTCCTTCATCCATATCTTGTTGATTCACATTATCGGATTTCTTTACACCCCTTTGCCTGTGATGTGTGAGGCTTAAGATTGGGAAGAGGGGTATTCAAGTGCATTTGAAACTATTAAATAAACATAAAGTTAAACTGGGACACTTTACAGTCAGATTATCCTTGATCTGTTTTTAAGGACTGGAGACTAATACTTGGGACAACATCTCTATGCAATCTTGCCAATGTTTGGTTTAGGTTTCCCACCAATCAGTAAGATTTGCTTGCTTCATCTTCAAAAGTCAACTATAGAAGTTCTTCATTAAATCTTCCTCAAGGAGATATTCAGACAATGAGAGCTTTAACAACTCCCTAAGGCACAGCTTTCTTGTTCCCATCCAAGGTCATCTTACCAATAGAAGAATTATATTCTTCTTCCTGTCTAATTAGTTTAGCGGTAATGAAGCAAGAGGTTTTTTTTCCCTTCCTGTAATAGTGGTTTAATGTCAGAATCCTAGATCACAGGGTTAGGATAGATTTGGAAGAATGCCAGAAATTTCTTCATTGTGAAAAACACTGAGGAGATAATTAGGGATTTAGATTTTAATAAAATTCTGTGCCCATCATAAGCCCTTCAAAGCCAATCTATCTTTTCCAAATCTACTTGGATTGTTTGAATATGTAAGATCCGTTTAGGGAAAAGATACTTCTTCATGTAAGAATGATCTATCTTTATTGACATTACTATTGCTAACAAAGAGCTTTATTTGGGAAGTTTTTCAGGACATGGGTGGGCAAAACACAAACTAGGTTGCTCAGCAGGCCCCATGGCTACCCATTTAACCATCAACCACAAATCTATTTTCTTTATTATAACAGCTTGTGGTTTACAGCTCTTTCTGTGGTATTATTATTCCAAAAGCTATTAAGTTGAAAAAAAAATCCAGTCTGTTTTACAAATCTTCTTCTATACTAACAGACTTCTAAACTAGTTCATCTCAACTCCTGATGTTTCCTTATTCACAGTATGAATGTTAAAGCGTTTGAGATGCTTATTTATTTCCTTGACATAAAATAGAAAGTCATACGGTACAAAGACAGAAATACGTATTACTGAACAATTTAAAATATTTGAGTCAAGGCATAAGCTGAATCTGATACAGAATATAGAACAAAAGATTAAAGCAATTTGTAACAAACTAGATTTCTTGGAAGAAAATGAAATGTACAAGAAGATAAATGTTGTTTAACAGAAGCATGTCAAGAAAGATAACAAACCAGATAAATTGTTGGCTTAAAAACCAAGAAAAGAACAAAAGAAAATAACACTTTAATTTGGTACAAGTAAGAAGTATGTTTTAACTTCTGAAGAAATAATAAATTGATTTGTTAAATACTATTCTCAACTATATGGGAAATAGACATCAAGTTTGGAAAACCACACCACAGATTACAAAATGTATAGATCAACAAAAGAAATCAAACCAATTACAGAAGTGAAACGTGGAAACAATGCAGAAGTTAAACCAGAATCATATTTTTCTGCAATATATTATAAGACCTTCAAAGAAAAGTTGATAAAATAACTAATTCAAGCAATGAACATTATCAAACACTCCATCCTTTGTGGAAGGAGCTTTAATATCCTTGATTTATAACAGGAGAATGAACCAAACCATTCAGAGTTTTGTAGCTCTATTTCCTTATTGGATAGAGGTTTTTAATGACTATTCTTGAAAAGATGTAAAACAGTGTGGATTTTGTCCAAAGAGATATATCAAAGATAACATCATATTATAAATGCCAATCAACTAGAAAAATAAGAAACTGGCAATGATTTTTCTTAATTCAGAGAAAACTTTTGATATTTTAGAATGGTCTTTCATATTTGTAACTTTATTCATGTTCATAACCATATTCGTAAGACGATGAACTGTGTTTTGCTATTTCTCGTGGATTCAGAGTATTTATAGACAATAAGTCAAGGAAATTGTAAATAGATTTCTATCACAAAAAAGAAAAAAGTATTTATTAACCAGGAGTTGATTCTCAATTTTCAAATCTTTAACCTCCTCCTCCTCCTCCTCCTCCTCCTCCTCCTGTTTTCTTGATGCAATGTATATTTTTAAACATCTTGTAATCATTTCTAGTTTTTCTAAAGTAATTTCCATGGTGTTCTTTATAGCGAGTTCACACATCTTCAAGCCGATAAAGTTAAGAAATGCTGCTCTAGATTGCCAGTTATGTTTTTAAAGCCATTTCATTTAGAGTAAGGAATTTGAATTGTCTAAATTGCAAAAGGGTTTATTCAAAATTTATTTCAAATTACATTCAGTTAAAAATAACTTGATTTCACAGTACTTGTTTAGCAGCACTTACATTACAATTCTCAAAAAAGTATCACAATATATGTTGGATGATCCAAGTCTAGCATTTATTTAAGAAACAAAAGGTATTATTGCTAAGATAGCTGTTAGTTATTTGTAAGAATTCTGGAATAGAGGTATTTCATATTTAAAATAAAGCCTAAAGAGTTTCTATAATATTAAGTATTTTTCATATGTCCTTAAAAGCAGATGAATGAAGCAGAATATTGTTTTTCATGTTTATTGAATATTTAGGAAGAAATGAGATTATCAATCTCATTTTGTGGAAATATAAATTGGGTATTTTTATTGTCTAGACATTGGAGCTCAGTGGACCATATTTCTCAGAATTGTCTACTGATACTTGCTCTTTTGAGTTCTTCTAAGCCCAGAGTTTGTGTTCTTTTTTTTTTTTTGAACAAATTTTATTAATTTTTTTTAAAAAACAACACAAACAAACAAAACATAGGATGTAATAACATAAAATATCTTTTTCTAAAAAAACACATAGAATATCTTATTTAAAAACAAGATAATTCCAAATTATCACATTTCAATACAAACACAATTTAATATATATATTTATCTTATCTGTTCAACTTCATATCCTTTCCCAACTTCTCTTTACTGCTCCCTTTCCTTCTGTTTAATTGTATTTCTTTTGCCTTAAATTATATATATTCATTTGTTTATGTTTGAAAGGATGTTGGAAGAGAATTAATGAAACTATATATAAATGAAAAGAGTTTGTGTTCTTTTGATAGCATTTTGCATTCAAGCACAAAGGTATTCTCAAACTACTCTTGTTTCGGCAATATGCATCCAATGTATTTAAGCTTTGATTTCATTCAGATTTACAGATTAACAGAGTTTGAAGGGACATCCAGTTCTAGTCCAACTCCCTGCCCAAGCAGGAGACCCTACACCAGTGATGGCGAACCTTTTTGTTGTGGTGTGCCAAAAGCGCACACGTGCCAGCACCCACAATGCAATGCACCCCGCCCCCCACTGCGCGTGTATGTGCAACACCTCCCTTACATGCACTGCACATGTGCACCCTTCCCAGCTGATTTTCAGCCTGGGAGAGGCGGTTTTCGCTCTCCTGGAGGCTTGAGGGAAGCCTCTAGAGCCTTGGGAGGCTGAAAATGGGCCCGTTTTGACACTTTTGGTATTTCTGGAAGGCCCATTTTTTGGCCTCCCGAAGCTGCAGAAGCTTCCCTTGAGCCTCTGGGAGGGTGAAAACAGCCTCAAACAGGCCAAAAATCAGCTGGGAGGCACACACATGCGAAGTGCAGGTAAGTTTGGCTGGGGCTCATGTGCCTGCACAAATGGCTCTGCATGCCACCTGTGGCAGGCGTGCCATAGATTTGCCATCATGGCTCTACACCATTTCTGATAAATGGCAATCCAATCTCTTTTTGAAAGCCTCCAGTGATGAAACTCCCACAATTTCTGAAGGCAAGCTGTTCCATTGGTTGATTGTTTTCACTGTCAGAAAATTCCTCCTTATTTCTAGGTTGAATCTCTCCTTGATCAGTTTCCATCCATTATTCCTTGTCTGGTACCTTGGAAAATAGCTTGACTCCTTCCTCTCTGTGGCAGCCCCTCAATATTGGAACACTGCTGGTCTATGGCTTACTGACAGTTGAACCCGAAATTCCTAATACTTCCAGTGAACAGTCTGGTTTTACTTCATCTAGAATTAAATGACTGCATCTTCTTCCAGTCCCAACCATTTTCCCCCTAGCTCCATGATTCAGAGGTATCTTTTTTGCTTCCTTTTTTCTTTCTCTTGATTCTGTTTTCTTGGCCGTATGTTAAAGCTGGGAAAATCAGGACCTTGACAATATGTACAGTTGCTGTGAGTGTGATATTTCTTTACTTTAATAGTTCATAATAGACCTGTCATAGTTTTTCTCCCAATTAGCAGAAATCTCTTTATTTCATGGCTACAGCCACAATATCTGTGAAACTGATGAGCTAATATAATATATAATGAACCGACAAGCAAAGCAACAACACCTTTTCACTTAGAATATGTTGAGAAATTGTTTACATATGTTCTCCCTATTTTTCTTTATTTGATGTGGTAGTTTGCTAGTATTCATTTAGGAATTCAATATAATTTTCCATTCTTATTCTCTAACACTCCCAAAATCCTAATTTTCTTATCGTGCTCTGAGAACTCCCCTGCCCTGGGGTAGCAAACTAACAGTCCCCTACCTGTACCCTAAATTTAATACAGTTTGCAATAGTTTGGCATCATAAAAGTATTCTTTATGACTTCCCTAAACTACTCTGAGAAAGATTAAATAAAAGATGAAGCATTCATCAGATTTTCAAATCAAGTGTGCTTATGTTGATTAGTCAAGGAACTATTTGCTCCTCTTCCATGCATAACAAGGAAATTTCAAGGTAGTTGAAGAAAATATAATGTGTGTAGATTGACAATTCAGCCTTCGGGGCCTGATTATCCGATCTCTGGGCTAGTGAGTATGTAAATCTCACATTCTCCAATCAAATAGATAGCAAAGGATTCCAGAAAGGCAGCTGCCCTAGTTATAGGCTATGTACAAGCTCATGATTCTTTCATCAGGCTGATAAAGGTGTTTGGACCCCAAAGTGATATATCAGTAGGTTGCTGGATAGTACAACAGATATATTTTCTGAACCAAACAGAGAATTAATAATTGCATCGTAAAGCTGAGATACGAGAGAAGTAATTGTTGCTTCATTTCATTTTGCTTCAAACTGAAACTTCTTATGGCATTTTAAATTAGGGCAATACCTAGAAGTTTTTCTCCAGCCCGTTGACAACAGTTCTTGATCAAAGCCCATTTTTCCCTAGTAGGATCATGAAGATCAGAACTCATACTCTGTGCCTTACACTATTATAGTTATAGTCAAATTGAATTGTCTCGGGAACCTTTGACAACACATGTTTAGGACAAAGGGTGTGGAAACACAGCAACAACTGGATCTTATATTTTCCCCCAGAGGGCTTAAGCAAAAACAAAACAACTATGCAGAACTGGGTGACTCAAAAACATTTTGATGAAATCGTCACACTAAATAACCTTTCTGATCTAAATTGGCAAGTCAAATCTAATTGTCAAAATCAGATTTGATGCAAATGTTCAGATTGGCTTTTTTCCCCCTCCAACTTGAACTGGATTGTCTTTTTTCAAACTAAATTATTTGAACCTGCACTCCAGACTGGATTTTTTTCTCCTGATTTACACTGGTCTTAGAAAAGGAATAGATAGTGTTATGTATGGAGAATAATGGAGACCAGACATCTGACCAGTGACTTCAACTCTTTAATAACAGTAAATAGAACAGAACAGAGAAAGGCTATGGGCAGCAGTAACCCTTTTATAGGGTTAGCTACCTTATTACCCAATGAGATGAGCAACAACTTCAAACTAATAACCAATAAGAATAGTCCAAATAGTGGCCAATCAGGGACTAGTTCTGGCCCAATCCAAAGTTGTTGTATAAGGACCAATCAAGTGTGCAGGTTTTCAAACCCTGATTTGCATTTAAGTTATTAACTTTTATTGATTCACAACAGATAGTATATCAGTTGATATTATAATGTCCCTATACAACTCTATACCACAGAAGAAGCACTTGGAATACTGTGCATGATTCTAATCACAATATATCAGGAGGGTTATTTGTAGAGCTGTAGAAGATCCAGGAAGAAGCTACCAAGATGACTTGATGTAATGTATGAAGACATATGCAATAACTGGAGCTGTTTAGTTTGGAGAAAAGGTACTTATGAAAGACTATAACTGAAGTTTTTTTAAAAAAATAATGGACAGAAATAAAAAGGATGAATAATACTGTACATAGTAAAAGTAGAATTCCTGTAATACCAAAACCAGAAGCCACATAATGAAACTTATAATAGAGCTTAGCAAATTTTCTTGACATGCTGTATAACCAACCACTGGAATATGTTGTCACAATTTGTGGTGTGAGTTGCTAGTTTGGCTTCAAAAGGGGAGAAGACAAAATCCTGGAGTATAGATCTGTCTTTTGTTAATACCCTGGATTTTATTAGATAAATAACAGATGCACCTAGTGAGCCACCTCATGAGATGAAGTGCTGACTAGTACCCAGAGAGCTACAGCTATTCTTCTCTTTTCCAAATCAAGACCGAGTGTGATTTTTGGCCTTACCAAGAATCCTACTCTGCTATGAAAAGGAATAGTCTGGGTTGATGAATAATTCTATTCAATTATTGTTCTCTTTGATTATCTCTCCCCTTCTATACTAAAATAGCTCTCAGATTAACCAGACATTACTGCATACAATGCATCTCCTCCCCGCACTCTTGTTTCTTAATGGACAGTAATAGCACTTTACTAGCCATTGTCAGTCTCCTGTGAATGGTAACCAGGCAACTGTTTCCGAAGGGAGCTCTCCTCAAATTGCTTTCTGATGTCTAGAAATCTATGGTGGGGGCAAACCTTTCTGACCAGTGTTAATGACTTGTTAGTCAATCTCTGAACAGAGCCTCTTTCTCCAGACTCCTCCTCCCTGTCTATTCTTGCTCTAGCTGGCTATGGTTACCAGCCACAGACAGTGATGATGGAGAGGTTCAGCTGTCCCTTACCACTTGGTATCCCCAAGACAACTGGGATAAGAATTCAAGTTTTGGTGTGTTCTCTAGTAACACTGCACATACCATATGAATTCTTGTCTCTCCACCTTATTTATTCCCATTTCAATTACAACTGTTATTTAAATTATTATTATTTGCCAAGTGCTAAGTATGCGTAGTTAGCAATCTCTTGACACCAAAGTTTATCCATGTGTTAAGTAATTTTATCTGCTGGAACAGATGCTGGGTATATAGACACAGTTAATAATGTTTTTGGTCTTTCTTTCCTATGAGACACCTTTCATGACAATATTTTAAATTACTCAGTCAGTGCCTTATAACTAGTCCTATGGATAGCTTTACTGAGCACTTTTAAAGAGGTACAGTGCTTTTAAAGAGGTAAAGGGCATTCTGATTTAATTCAGCCTTGTGATGACCCTATCTACAATCATCTCCAATTTCCATAAATGTTTCTGTGTGGGCAGTTGTGGATTGCAAATGCCTAGCTGAAAGATTTCTAGTTCGCAGTGGTTTAAATTTCATGAAACTTTTTTGTTTCGTGATGGGGGCGACATCAATTACAGATTGTTTAAGCTACTTCTAAGCAGGTTTCTGATACTGTAGATTCTGTAGATTATTCCCAAGAGATATAGGAAAGTCTAATTCAAAGTCTTATTCCATCTTGCTCATTTGCTTAGGGACTGATTCCCCCTGTGTGTGTATGTATGTGTGTGTGTGTGTGTGTGAGAGAGAGAGAGAGAGAGAGAGAGAGTCAGTCAAAATAAATGGAGAGGGTGATTCAAATAAAAATAATGCCCCAGGCCTGAGAGAGTCTTAAGCATAAGGTTTGAGCATAAGATTGGGTTCTGCGTGGTTAGGCTGCTTAAATCCTGCTGAAATGAATGGGATTTAAGCAATGTCTGAAGTGAGAGAAGAAAAAAAAGTAAACCCACTACAAAGTGAAAAAAAAAAAAAACCTAAAGTGATCGGGCCAGACTGAGTTCTGTCCTCCTGTAAAGAGGTGGCATGTTTACACAGATAGTACATTATGAAAAATAAAGATCCAGATAAACAAACAAACACTTTCCTAAATAATTTGAAAGCATATTATACACACACACACACACACTTAACTTGTTATTTTTTCTTAATACATTTTGTAATATATTTTGGAAAAATGTTAAGCAAGTAATGTGGAACTCTTCTTGGTTCAGTCCAAGCTTCTTAGCTTTATTATTCTACCCGCAGCAAGGGATCCTTAACCACAAATATGATTAGCGATCTGCAAATGTTACCTCCATCATCCCAGAAATTTTGGTTAAAGCTTCAATTATTAATCTTCTGGTCAAGTATAACTCCAAACTCTGGTTTGATCAAGAAAGTAAAATGCTGGAGCAGAAGTAAATCAGCTGCTTTGGGATACAAAATCAACAGCTTGAAATACCCTGGAGATAATGTACTAGAATAGGCCCCCATCCTTTTAATCAAGAAAAAGACCTAACAATCTTTGTACCAATATGCCTATGTCAATTGGGAGGAACTAGATCAATTGCATATGTCCTTTTTATTAAAACTGGTTCAAAAAGCAAGTGAATCGTTCTTAACGTCACAAAATAAATAATGATTTTATTCTTTCCTTTCAGATGCCTGAAAGATGATGTTAGGGAAGTAGGTAATTTATGTTTGATCACTGTTGCTGTTTCATAAGAGCTAATACAGTTTCTGCTATCCTGAATCTTATGAACATCATACAATTAAATTCCAATTTGGTTACATTATGTTTAAGTTTGAGCAATAGCCAGTGAACACAAGTACTGTAATGTTTTTTCTCGCTTATTTCCAGGTTCATTTTTTAAAGCTATAAAATTAAATTTATCATACCGTAGATGTATTTTTAATCTAGTTTAAGATTCTAAGAATCATTAAACCAGAATTCAAATATTTTTTTTTGAACTTGTCTATTTAGTTATAGTAATTCTACAATCATTTGTTGAATAGCCCTTGTAATATTGCATGTTTTTCTGTTTGTTTTAGATCTTTTCTAATTGTTTATTTTTTTATTTATACATAATACATTTGTTTATTCATTTTCACTGTATTTTCAGAATTGCATATAGTTTTGGTCAGTGACCATAATAAACATTTTACTGATTCACTGATTTCTTGAACATTAATATGCAGTTTTTCTACCCACAAGTATAACAGTTATAAACTATTAAGAATTACTTAATTGATATAACTACAAAATGAAAGTCAATGAAAGGATTCTTCAAAGCTCTGCTGATGTGTTATAGTCAGTGCTATTTCCCATATTTTGCTGGCTGGGGAATTCTGGGAGTTGAAATCCACACATCTTAAGTCTCTGAGGTTGGCAAGCACTGATCTATATTGATAAGATTTTGTAGGCTTACCAAGAAATAACAGTACTTGGAACCTGTAACCTTTTCTGCCAAATATAATCATCAGATATAAATTTTGTCTGAATTTATTGGGATGTGTCTTAACACATCCTAGTCCAAACCATGGATCTTAGTCATCAAACTGCACAATTTTTCGAACCAGAAACAATTTGAAGCAACTATCCTGCTTAAATAAGTTGGCAACTTTAGATTGTAACAAAAATACTTTCAAGGTTTTGTCTCTGCTGTCTGAAATACAATACAAATGATTAAAACTGCAATGAATTCCCCATCATTTATTTCACATATAAGCTTCCTGGACTGTAAATCTTGAAATATCATTTTTTTAAAAAAACACAACCCTTCATTTCCTTTTCAACTGGAATTTTGGAAGATTAAACTTTTTTTTTAAACAGAGATAGATTATCTTGGTATTAATAGTAGTGCAGGCGGACAGAAAAAAATATTTTCAGCAGTTGGATATGAGTTTTGAAGTTTTATAGCTAATGAATAGCAGTTTTGAAAACTGAAACTTGATTTAGCATTTTTCTAGATAGCCATCAGTCTATTATTTGAAGCATAGATAATGTGCCTTATATAGCTACTACTTTCCCAATTGCACACCCCTCCTTTTCTTCTTCTTAGACGTCAGGAATAAAATGAATTTTTAGGAGGCAACAATTCAACTTTTAGCTCATGGTGTATTTCATGATGATCAGGAGAAACATTTAATAAAAGTGTTTGGGTCTCAACAAATGCCTTTCAATATTCTCTGAGATCTATCTTGAAAATTCCTTTATCAGTCACCTAGTAAAGAAATACATATATCATTGTAATTGAAGGAGAGAAAAAAAGCACACTGAGCAGGAATGTGGAAAACAACTCATGGCATGAATTTGGGGACAAGGGACTTTGATCAAGTTCACAAAGCTTCAATCTTTCATGGAGTGAACACGGATTTGTGGGAACAGGAGTAAGGGACTTTGATTGAACACTGGGGTTATTGTGGGACACGTTAGAACAACTGAATCAACTGAATCTACTGAGCTGCAATGATTCTGCATTAATTTTCCAATATTAATTGTTTGGTATCATATGATGGCAGTTCAAACAGATGTTGGTGTTTAATTTGGCTAAAAGAAGAAACTGATGCTGAAATGCAAGCAGACTTGGATATTATCCTTATTTTAGCATTCTGAAATTGGCTGAGATAATTTGGAGGAGGTTAAAAGAAAACAACCTTTTTGCTCTGGGCTTTATTTTGTCTTTTATTTTTGTTGACATTTCTTCCTGGAATGGAACTTTATTAATTTTCACCACTCTTCTATCCAAATTGCATATTATTATTTGCATCTTCATCTTCATCACTGGAAAGATGTTTCCAATATTACTTGAAATACTGTTAGTAGTGTCGGAGCCAGCTAATTGGCAGAAGAGCCTTGAATTGTGATTCACCTAAGATCACAGATTGTCAGATATGGGACTAATGGTGTTAAAGCAGATTAAATTACAATGTCAGCCCTGAAGCTATTTTGGAAGCATCTTCAGGGCTGCCACAGCAAGGCTGGTTGGAGCTGTGGAAATGTGAATGGGGAGATAGAGATAGCTGGGAGATGTGTAGCAATGGTGGGATTCAATTTTTTTTACTACCGGTTCTGTGGCCATGGCTTGGTGGGCATGGCAGGGGAAGGATACTGTAAAAATCTCCAGTCAGAGGTGATGTTTACCAGTTCTCCGGACTACTCAACATTTCCACTACTGGTTGTCCAGAACTGGTCAGAACCTGCTGAATACCACCTCTGATGTGTAGTCAAAATAACATTCTTTCCTGTGGGACCCAAACACGCTCTACCAGGTGTTGGAAAGGCGTGGACAAAAGCCAGCTGAAGTTAGGACTGTGACCTGATTGGACCATGTGATGGACATGTGACCTGGGGGTAAGAACTTTGGGTTTTGATTTGGGTGGGGAAAACCTTGGGTCCTTCAGAGTTGGAATTTCACCAACTGCACCAATATGATATTCCTAATAAATTCATACTTTGAGGAAATTCTAGGCCCCAGAGTTTTGATTGATTTGGTCTGTTACTTGGAACCCTGACATACAAATTCAACGAGAAATTATCTCAATCTCATACAAGATTTCCCTGAGGTATATTTGGACCCAAGAGAGACTGAGATTATCATGATGTGTTCATTAATTAATAAATTAATTAATAGGCAATTCAAGAATTTATAAAATATAGATAGTCCTCCAACTACAGGTGAGCCCAACATTTCTGTTGCTAAGTGAAATATTTGTTAAATGAGTTTTGCCCCATTTTACAATCTTTCTTGACGCAGTTGTTAGGTGAATCACTGCAGTTGTTAGGCAAGTAACACAGTTGTTAAGTGAAAATGGTTTCCTCATTGATTTTGCTTGTCAGAAGGTCACAGAAGGTGATCATATGACCTCAGGACATTGCAACCATCATAAATAGGGACCAATTGCCAAGCATCCCAAATTTTGATCACCTGACCATGGGGATGCTGCAACAGTTGTGTGAAAAACGGATGTAAGTGACTTTTTTCAGTGCCACTGTAACTTTGAACAGTCACTAAATGAACTGTTGTAAGTCAAGGACCACATGTAATCTGTATTACTCAATAGAAAAAAATAGTTGTGTAAGCATCCCTCTTAACTTAAATCTTTATCCGAATCCATAACTCATTTTTCTTTCTTTTTCTTTCCTTTTTTTCATGTCAAGAACGAGCAGTCTCGGACTTGCACTCTTCCCTAATATATTAGGGAATCTGCTCCTCATTCAGTAGTTTCTTACCTGTGGCTTTCATTAGTTTGTCACTCTTTTGGGGGAGAAGGGGCTTGGATCGGTTTCTCTCATTATTCCATTTCTTCCTTGATTCTTTTGCCCTCCCATTTTGGTGCCTCTCTTCCTATTCAAAACTGCCCTAGTTTACAATGGCTAAAAATAAGGCCCTGCTAATTACACTTCCTTTTCTCCTTGTGTACTCAATCAGAAACAGCTGAGGAAACCAAAAGAACGTCTACAGAAGGAAATACCATGTTTCTCCTAAAGGACGACCCACTTTGAAAAGAAGCCCTATCACGTTTTTGAGTGCATGCAATCAAATTAAGCCTCACCCACAAAATTATCCCTAATTAAAGTCCCTACCCATCCTGGGGTGCAGGGGGTGGGGCAAGGCCAGACAGGTAAAAAATAAGCTAGGGTAAGGATGGGGGGTGGTGGATCTGCCCTGCTTACCAGGCCTCACACACCCCAACATTTACCTAGCCTTCTTCTGTGGCTGCTTCTTCAGCAGCCGCTTGCCACCATTCACATGCATCCGGATCCAGATTGATCTGGAGCTCTATTATCAGCTGCAGAGGGCTTTCCGCAAGGTATCTGAAGGTGAAACGAAGGCCAGGGCAAGTGGCCACAGAAGAAGTGGGCCAGCAGCGGTCTTCTGCTGGGTGGGGCTGTTGGTGCCACCGCCATGAGGTGAATCAATAATTAGAATCCTCTCAAAAGAAGGCCTAGTCATTTTTTCACGGGTCAAAAGAAAACAACCTTCTTTTTGGAGAAACACGCTAGGACGAGGCATTAGCCATGGAGGCCACTCTTAAATGCTAATTCACTGTACATATCCCATAGTCATGAACCTTGGTGTCAGTCCAGGATATAGTTTTTGGGGATTCAGGACAGTGTGGGCAGTTTGATCACTCACAAAGAAAAGAAATACATTTTTTTGCCCAAGTTTCCATACAGAAGCTGCAGCTGCCTCGAGCGTCATTTTATGATGAAAGGGATATTTAAAGTACTATTGTCAGTGTTACTTATCTTTTACATTCCCCTTCCCCCCTTCAGTGTGGCATATAATAAAATGATTGAGCTTAATTCCAAGCTTTGAATAAAAGACATTTCAACAAAGCAGGCACAGTTGCAATGAATCAGGTTCATATGATATTATAGAACTAAACTGAAAATTAAACGTTTGCAGGATTTTTACAAATTTCAGAAGATTGCTTGGCCAACCAAATAGAAATAATGATGTACACGGAAATACTTTTGCAGCTATTTTCATTAAAAACAATCCTATTAGTGTCAGTTTACATTTTTATATTAGCCCATATTAAGCTATTAATATTAGCTAGCACATTAGAATACATAGATAATCTGCTGGTGCTTAATGAGTGCTTAATCCCCCTGTGAGTGTCTCTAGTTAAATTCTCAACTTTTCACACAACTATGGCAAGTCTTATTATTGTAGTAAAGAGTCCAGAAATGTGGTGGCTCATGTGGTTAGGTTGCTGGTATGACCATTGGCAGACTCGTGTTTGAGGTTTGGTTACTGCTGTGTGGTGGAGTGAGTTCTCATTGCTCACTCCAGCTCCTGCCAACCCAGCAGTTCAAAAGTGGGTGATTGTGAGTAGATAGATGGGTACCACTTCAAAGGGCAACTTAATGGGGACATGAAAGAAGTTCCAACTAGATGTCTCCTGGGCAATGGTGATGTCACTGGCTGATTGTTTCATCATGGAAGTGATTCAGTGCTTCTGATACTGAAATATAGTATAGTAAAGAGTACATGCAGTGAGATACTTTTTAAAAATATGCATTGATGGGGATCTTTAGGATTCCGGAAATTTCGGATGGTATAGCATTGAAAGCTTTGGCAGTGCTGTAGCAAATTCTCTGCTAACACTGTCCTATATTGCATATTAAAGCATGTGGGGTGCTTTTATTTCTATTCACATATTCACTGTCAAATCCAGAAGCTGCTCATCCACACGAATTCTCATAACTCACTGTACTGAAAATTGTATTTAGTTTTTTAATGTATATTTTATTCAACACTAATCCTTGTGCTTCTTTATAAACTCTATTTCCAACTGCTATTGTACCTCATACTACAATCTATTTTTTAGCTCACTCCAACAAAGCAATGACAATCTAAATCTGACTAAATGTGAAAAGCAACAAAGAAGGATTTAGTTCAGAAATGCAATAAGGCGATGATGGAGTCACAATTTGAAAAAAAAAAAACTATAAACCCTTTATGGGACATATTTAAATAAGACTTTTTTTTCCCCCATATGAAAATCCTTATAAATTTGAGTGAAAGAAAACCCTTGTTTGCCTGGACAAAAAGATATGGACTTTCAATAGCTCTTATCACTTACCTTGGAATGAATGGGAAAAACATTGTAGAATACCATGCATGTATTATTGTTTTTTTTTCCTGAGTTGGAAGATAATTTGAGTCATATAAAAGTATTACCTTCCAATATTATTTTAGTAATCCATTAACATTCTTGATTAGTGGTCTCTCAACCCATGCTACAGAATTGCAGAATTTATAGTAGGTTGTCACCATTTGGAAAGGACATAGTGTTGGTTGTGTTTGATGGGAGCTGCTACTGCAAATATCTTGTACAGTTTCACTTTCTGGGTCAGAGGAAGAGCATATTTGAGGAGGTTCCTTATAGCACACCAAACATTGTCGCAAAGAGAGTACAGCTATTGGGGAGAAGAGGAATACTAGGCAAGCTGCTGAAGTATGTTTTAGAGTGGGTAGTGTAGGAGAAAAAGTTGGTTAGTTTGTTAGACTGGCCATAGGCCTGAGAGCTAGACAAATTCAGAAGATCTATATAAGGAGAGTTAGGTGACATTTGTCTGGGATGCTCTGAATGCCATATATGATCAAGATGGCAAAGGGCACTGTCAGCCCCAAAATGGCCAGCTGTGAGTGAGCTGTCCTGGGGCTGCCATTTGGCGAGGGAAGGATCCACAATTGCCACGTGAGCAGTAAATTGGGAAGTGGAGAGCCTTCATTATCAAAGTGACAGGTAGAAGAAGTTATGATGGGAGGCATTGATTAGCTATACCAAGAGTAGGGAAATCAGCAGCTGAGTGTTGATCCCCTCCTTATCCAACTGCTCTAAGAACCTGAAAACAACATCCCACGGTGCTTTGGCTTCAGACTGGTGCTTGTGAATGCAGGTCCATGTAATAAAATCATGCTTCTTCTTCTTCTTTTTAGATATAACGGAGCATACCTTGCATGTATTTCAGTTTCTATACTCTGGTGGTGAGTTCAGAGCATTAAAAAATAATCACCTTCATGAATTATTTCAAGTGATATTTGGCTTGATTCATATAGGTGGTCACATGTTGAGTCTAGTTTATCCCATAAGAGCAAATGGCTTGTGATACCAAAATAGAGGACATTGTGATCAATACTTTGTCATGACCCAATAACTTCATAGTCAGCATGTGGTTCATCAATAGGGAGGGATTAATTTGGATGGTATGCCCAGACATCTTGTATAAATGGTTGTTTTCTTGCAGACATCTGTAAATATTTCCAGTCACTTGATGGTTAGTTCCAAACTTGGGCCTAAACAATCTCTGGAATTCAGAGATAATGAGTTATAATTGTTCCAAGAAGCACTACCTTGTCTCCTGTCCTTGGTGTATGGAGGAGCTGTCAGGGATGAGTTGGTAGGATCAATTTTTAGAGCACAGTCAACTGACAACAAGGAGTGAATACAATCAGGGACAAGGCACAATGGGAACATATTCTGGTCTAGACTGTGGTGATAAAAGAAGTAAATGCCAATATTTTTAATGGATTGTAGCATTACCTAATAATCTAGTGGCCCTGGTTAAGATGACCTACACTATATCTTATTACATAAGTATAGATGGAAAGAATATCAGGATGCTATGATTTGTTTGCCTGTCATTTTGTTGATAAAATCACTCTGATTTAGAGTCCATATGGCAGAATCCCATGCAAATCTTACCATATTGTCTAGAATTTGTTGGGCATCTTTGCAACATGAGCTGTCCTGGCTCCTTCAGGTATTTAGGCAGGTATGAGAGGATGGATTTAAAAGGTTAGTAACATTTTATTGAAGGTGGCAATACTTTGTGTCTTGCAAGAGCTAGTGGTTTGACCCTTCCTGAAAAGAAAATTTAAAAAAAAACACCGTCTCAGCTTAATTTTATTGAACAACCTTTACCTGGTCTCCAATCTTCCATTTATTAGGGAGGATTCTGGAGAAGATGATAGAGCATCATGGAAGATCACAACATCACCTACGTGGGATGACTTTTGAAGAAACTGCTATGTGTGATGACTCAGAGTATCTCAGAAATATAACAAAACCCAAAATGTAATTAAAAGTCATTTAATGCCTTCAACTTGGCTTCACTGTTTAATTGTTCACAGTGGAGGAGTAAAGTATTTTCAAAATAACATTTCAAAGGAAAGAAATACAGTTCAAATTCAAAGAGCCGATAACAAAGCAAAAAACAAAAAACAAACTGCACTAAATAAAGTTCCATGACAGACCAGGATAGATAATTGCCAACTTCAGGAAGATAACCAGAGACAGTCTGTTGGAAGAACGCCAACCAACATAAACCTTCTTTAGGAATAAAACACTAAGTTGTCTCCAGCGTCTGTTAGCACGCAGGTCCAAACTCTTATGCAGATCTCACACCTGCAACCCATGAAGAGGATCATGGCCCTCTCCTCCCAAGTAGACCACATTTTACCCTGATCCTCTCCTCCCTGCGTGCCCTAGGATGGATAAGGGATGGGACTCTGACTGCTCATAGTCAGTCTCCACCAGGGGCATGACCCTATGGGTGAAGTAGCAACTTGCTTGTTGGCTAGTGAGGATAATTTCAGCAGGGCAAGATCTATATTGTACTTGCTATATTTGCTATCAATATATTTCCATATCCAATTCAGAGTGTTAGTTAGTTTAACAGAGTTGAACAAAGTGTTGAACAGTTAGAACAATTAATCAATGGAATGAGTTACCTCCAGAAGTTGGAGTGCTCCAATACTGGAGGTTTTGAAGAAGAGATTGGACAACAATTTGTCTGAAATGGTATAGGGTTGCCTGCCTGAGCAAGGGGTTGGACTAAAAGACCTCCAAGTCCCTTCCAACTGTCCTATTCTGATTATGACCTATAATGCCATTTGTCAGAGTATGTTCATCCTGAGAATTCGGTCTGAGAAGAGATTCTGCAGATTCCCCACTCCTGGCCATGAGAGAGTAGGAGAGCATGAAAGAGCTTTTTTGGTGGCAACCTTTCTTGTAGAAATGGTTGCTCAACCAAGGGTTTGATGTCTCCCTCACCTTGTCCTGACTGAAAAGAAAGGGAAGATTTCACTGTGCTTATGGAGCTTAGATTCTTACTTATTCTGATCTGCTAGTGTTTTTAAGGACCTTTTAATTTAATTTAATTTAATTTTAGACACCCAACTATGATTTTATTGGATAGCAAAAATGCTCTTTATATGATTATTGTGAGCATCTTGAATAAGGGTGGAAAAAAAACATTCTGTAATAAAAAAAAGCATATGCTACTTCTGTCCATATACATTCCATACATCTAGAAGGCACCAAGGTGGTAGAAGGCTGTTCTATTATAGTTTTATGTTTCTGGATAAATAACTATTTAAAGCAAAAGTTATTGCTGAGAACTCATTTTTGTTCATTCAAACCACAGGCACAGCTGCTGAGAAGTACCAAGACAGTTTCTACATTTTGACATTATTGTTTGGCATTCAAATCCCTTTCCACATTTTTATTATGACTCAGTGCCAGTGTGAGTGAAAGCTAGTAAAGATAATTTAACTTTTTGTCTTTCAAACAATTCTTTTAATTATCTAGACAAAGATAGATTTGGCATATTAAGATGCCAAGTATTCATTAAAGTACTTCTGTCTAGATTGTTTCCTATCATAACAGATTATCACTAATGCAAAATATATTGTGATTCCTATTCTTTTAATAAGTTAATAACTTTTAAAACTAAAGTCTATTGTACAGGATGTTAATTACGGCTCTGCTTATTGAAGCTGATTTACTTTATTCAGCTTATAATTTGCTCAGATAAAGTATTTTTAAAAACTCAAGAAATGCTCTGCATACAAAAAGAAGGCAAATAAATTTCATAATATTTTTTTGATGAAGCCAATGAGGTTTTTATCACAAGATAATTAAATTCTAAAAGCATGAGTCTTACCAGTTTTGATACTGAAGGGAACAAAAATAAATAATGATGATAACCAAATTCCTTGCCACAAGCTTATCTTTAGAACTTTTTCCAGATAAATAAGGGCAGGGATGGAGGAAAGTGGCTGGATTAATTCAATATTATATATAAAGTTCAAGACATATACCAAGTGTGTTGAAAATATGTGGTTAGGAATACAAAAGAGAGCAAGAAATTCTTAAGGCTTAACCTCTTTACTTACAACCTTTCTTCAATCTTACTCTTTTTTTCCCCACAACAAAAGACTGCTGTCAAAATTGCTAGTTGTTGAGATATCCACAATATGTTGCATATCCCTCTATATATCCCTTGAGATCAAACCTTCTTCCCTCTCTCTAGATTTGAGTTTTTTCCTGTATTCTGCAGTTTGAGAGCTTTCTGCTATTAAACTCTGTTGAGTAAGAAGAAGAAAAGTCTAGAAACCTAGCCAAGGAAATAAGTTCCCAATGTCAGTTGACCAATCAGTTCTAAACAATAGATTGTTTAATGACTTGAACCAAGGAGACTATTGTGTGGTTCAATAGGGAATCAAGTAACATGGAGGTTTGGCTTATAATGAAGTATTTTTAGATCAACACCAGTGAGATGATGGAGCTGCTTGCTTAACTGCTTGCTTGCCTGCTTGCTGACTTGCTTGCTTGCTCATTCATTCATTCATTCATTCATTTATTCAATTCATAAAATTTTGCAAGCTGGTTGAGAGTGGAGCTAAGCACTTAGCACACCAATCAGCTGTTTGGGCATTCCTGAAGCAATGTGATGGTAGTAATGGAGTTGGCAGAACCAGTTGTTATACATTCAGCATATCACTGATTTACATTAATCTGGGGGATGCAGTACTATGTTGATTAGTTGAAATCTTATTGATAGTTTACTCTTACCAACATTAATGGCTGGTGCATTTTCAGGATGGGAGTTTAATGAAATAATATTCAAGTAACTTGATCAACATGGCTTGCCTGCATGCAATGTTATGCCCTAAGTGTTTTACTCTACTTGGTTTGGGCTTATGATATATAAACCTGCCTATTGCAGGTTAATATTATGGTTGAACCCAATCCCCAATGTCTTGTTCAACAAAACAAGAGTAAAAAAGATCCTAACATAACTATGAACTCTGAAAATGGTTGGCTTTATACAATGGTTAAGCCAGATTTTAAAGCATGGTTTGTTGACTAAACCACAGTTAACTGATTTATACAACACATGAAAGATAAACAATAGTTTAAAAACTAGACTTGCTGGACTCACACATTCCACTAATTTAAAATAAACCCAGTCCAACCATGACTGAATGTGCCATAATGTCTCTACTACTATTTCTGTAAGATCACTCATGTTTACATCTTAATAATGTTGTGGACAAATGGGAAGCAGTCTTTTTAATTTTATTTTTCATCACAGATTCATTTGCTAAGACAAAATTAATACATACTGCAGTATAAATAAATACAAAAAACACAAATGTCAAAAATATACTTTCATGATGTTTTGCATGCTGATTTTGACAGAACATTACTTTACTTGACAAGTAAAGGATATTATCATATATTATTTTTTTCTTTTTGAAAGCTAACAGTTTTTTGTCTAGCTAGCAGAGAAACTTCTGCTTCTAGTCTGCAGTTTTATTGAAGCATTGGTTCTGTTATGCAGCGAGACAACACTATATAACAACTACATAAGCAGGGAAACCTGCAAAGACATTTGTCTTCCAGAGATGTGGTTAGGATTTTCATTATAAGAGGAATAACACAGCACCATTTGGCTCTTAGTAGCTAGTCAATGTACACATACACACAGCTTTTTTATGAAGCAAAAATTTGCAATGAATGTGCTTGATACTTGCTGTTTGCTATTTCTCTGGTCCAGAGGTGGTATTCAGCAGCTTCTGAACAGTTCTGGAGAACCGGTAGTGGAAATTTTGAGTAGTTCAGAGAACCGGTAAATACCACCTCTGACTGGCCCCGCCCCCATCTATTCTCTGCCTCCCAAGTCCCAGCTGATTGGCTGGGTCTTCTTTTGTTGCCCTGCACAGGAGAACAGAGCTGGAAAGCAGGTCAGTGGGGTGGGGAGGGAATAGGATTTTGTAGTAACCTTCCCCTGCCATGCCCACCAAGCCACGCCCACAGAACCAGTAGTAAAAAAATTTTGAATCCCACCACTGCTCTGGTCCAATCTGCACCTTGTGCTGCTTTTTAAAACACAAGACTGAACTTGGTTTGGAGGAGCCGTAAATGAAGACAGTTATACACCATGTATCATTGCTTCTTCAGTACAATCATTCAAGACAATTTTTATTAGGTTAAAAACAAACAAATAAAAATGTCCTTTCTTAATCAATTACATCAAGTTTCACTTTATGTTCCTCATACTAGAAGGCAAGTGACATGATAAAAACAAGCAATAGGATATTTATTTATTTGGTTATATATTATATTTCCTGGTCTGGCTAAGGTATTTCTACATTTCTCTTCTGAATTACTTTATCGGATAACACGCACAGGCGTATAACACGCATCTTCATTTTAAGGGGGAAATTTCAGGAAAATTTTTTTAAAATTTGCCTGCCTGCCTTAGTTTCTGGTTGTTTGGGAGCAGCTTCGCTGAGAATAATAACTATTCGCCTTTTACTCAGCCGAGCTGTTCCGATTCAACCATTAACGAAGGCAGGCAGGCAGGCAGAACGGAGCACTGCGGGCGGGCGGGCGGGCGGACGGGGTGGGGGTGGGGAGAGGCGACAGGAAAAGCCCCCGCTTCTTTGAAGCAGTTTCTTCCTGTGCTGGTGGAGGAGCAAGAGAGCAACTGAGAGAGCTGACCCAGAGAGAAGGACAGGCTTCGTTGCTTCCTCCCTCCCTTCTTTCATTTGTGTCCTTGATCCCGATCCCAGCAGCATTCACCGAAGGCTTCTAACATATATCGGCGATAACACGCATACATCATTTGCCCCTATTTTCAGGGGGAAAAGTGCGTGTTATCGCGATAAATTACTAGAAGAGATACCAGATCCAAAATTTTAACATTGAAATATCAGAGGAGCTAGCATTGTCTCATTTTGACTTGTCCAAAATCTGCTGTGGCTCTTGTAAAATAGCTCTGAAGAATCACATTTATTTTAAATATAGAAATAGCCATAGCACTTAGACTTATATACCGCTTTACAGTGCTTTACAGCCCTCTCTAAGCGGTTTATAGAATATTGCCCCCAACAACTTGGGTCCTCATTCTACCCACCTTGGAAGGATGGAAGGCTGAGTCAACCTTGAGCTGGTTAGGATTGAACTGCCAAATTGCAGTCAGTCAGTGGTCAGCAGAAGTAGCCTGCAGTACTGCACTTTAACCACTGCACCACTGTGGCTCATAATATATGAATATAAATGTCACAATCAGGAATATTTGCATGCAAATGTGGAAATAATGAATTGGATCTGAAAGAAGTGAATAGCCTTACATACTTTATAGTTCAGTAGTACCTCAAGTGCACCGGGGCCCCAGGGCTGCTGAATTGTAAACGGTAACAAGACAGAAGGAGAAATTGATTAAATAAAAGGATCGAATTACAACTAAATCAAAACTAGTTTTTCTTATGGCAACACCCATGTTTTTGGGCCCAACCTGGTTTTGGAGTGTGTCTTTCAGCAGGGTAGGCCAAAGCCAAGGACAGCTGCCCTTAACCCAAACCAAAGGTTCAGCTTCTTTGCCTTCATCTGTTGAAACTAATGGAACTTTTTAAACCAGGACTATCATGTTGCATTGATTTCAATGGGCCGAAGCATGGCTACTGTCTTTTAGATCCAACTCCATGCAATACTTTACAGGTAGTCCTTGACTTACAACAGTTCATTTAGTGACTGCTCCAAGTTACAATGGCACTGAAAAAAGTGATATGACCATTTTTCAGTTGCAACCATTGTAGCTTCCCCATAATCATGAGTTCAAAATTCAGATACTTGGCAACTGGTTCATATTTATGACTGTTGTGCTGTATCCCAAGGCCATGTGATCACCTTTTGTGACCTTCTGACCAGCAACATCAATGGGGAAACCAGATTCACTTAACAACTGGGTTACCAACTTATGAACTTCAATGGTTCACTTAACAACTGTGGCAAGAAAGATCATAAAACAGAACAAAACTCACTTAGCAAATGTCTCACTTAACAACAGAAATTTGAGGTGTCCGTTGTGGTCGTAAGTTGAGAACGGCCTATGTTTTGATTTAAATGCTAATGTTCATGGTTGCAAAATATTAAAGCGCTTTGGTTTCCGCATTTTATCCCAAAGTTTTCAATAAGCTTTTTATTGAGCATATGAGGCCAGCTAAGGTACAGAAGACACCCAAGATAAACACTGATATGTCTGCACATTTCTCAAAGTGCATCAGCTTTTCCCATTTCAGCTTTAAGTGGAAAAAAGAAGGAAGGAGGAAGGTCATAGCTGCATCAGTAACACTGCCAGTTAGACCCATAAGAAGGACAAAGTGTGGTATGAACATGGCCATCAGGAGGGTCAATAGGAGGAGGGCACTTTTTAAAAGTACAGCAAGCCATGGTGATTTATAGTTGACTTTGTCCCTGGGTGATATGTGAGAGTGCAATATTTTTGTGACTGTAAAAAAAGGCAATGGGTAGGACAAGAGTGCCTTGGCCAAGAGACATAAGTTTACTGAAGTCTGTAAGAAGGAAGGAAGATTGTCAGTAATAACCTCCTTTGTTTCTTCTCCCCATGTTAGCAGTGCTGTCATTGCAAAGATTATCTTGAATACTCAAACCAAGAAATGGGTCCAGTTCAACATAGACCTACACTCTCTAGGATTTTGCATGCTTTCTTCGAGGGTTGGAAGAAAAATTTGTGAAGTGTAACTAAAAAGGATCACACCAACTGAAATCAGAAAACTTTCAAATTCAACCGACAGGTTGAGCCTTGCCCAAGACCAACGGTGCCTTTGGGTCAAGCAGTAAGTGATCACTATAAATATGGTGATGAAATGGGCCAAGGAGCAGAGCAGACTTGAGTCTGGATACAACTTTCAAGGTTTGGGTAAACACGCAAGGCAGCAGGCCTATAAACGCAATGATGGACCAGGTTTTCTTGGTCATCAGTAAAGCTGGAAAGCTGTGGGACAGCAAGTTCCCACTAGTAACCAAATACAAAATGCATGTCATGACCAGCTCAGTTATCTCGGTCACGTTGACCACTCTGCCACCAAGTTTGGGGAACAGCCTTCTGCAGCAAGCGTTAGCGATGTCTTCATAGGTGCCTCTCACTCTCACAAGCTGCCCATCTTCATTTTCCTCGTAGAGGCAAGCAATAAGAATTTTGCTGGTGTAGCAGCAGAAGATTGCAGCAAGGATAATAAGAAGCAGCCCACTGTATCCACTGTGGAGCAGAGCATATGGCAAGCCTAGAATAAAAATCCCCTAGAGACAAAACACAGAGAAGACCAAAGAAAAAATAAAAGAACCCTGAAGAAAGAAGTTGCTTAGAAATTGGCCATTTAAACCCGCAGCTGACAATGGCTACCTTTGGCTAATTGCACAGAACGTCTGCTCTTACCTTAACCTGCCGCACTAAATAATGTTTTGTCCCCAAAACGCATATATTCACAATGTACAAAGTTAGAAGGAACATACAAACAAACACGTACACACAAACATACAAACGCAACTGCTGGCAGGAGCATAGGGTGCCTAGGAAGCTGCATAGAGGTGAACAGCAGAGACTAGCTCTTATTAAATATTAAATGCTGGTTGTGATTACAGTCATAATTCTGAAAAGCTCTGAAGCAGCTATTTAATCATGGTGCATATTAATGTTCAATAGCAGTTCAATAATGATAAAATCAAAGAGCTTTAGCTGTCTTCATATGCTGTATGCAAGTAGGGAAATGACACTTTTAGCAGCCATGCCAATAAATAAACATGAGGAGCTTCTCATGAATCTTTTCTAACTTTGCAATACTATTTTTCAATGTTTCCTTGTATTTCTACATTCCCATGGGTCTATGTTGGGAGGGGGAAACCCTTTTCTCTTGGTTTAGCCCCAGAAACAAGATACCCTCTCTTCTCAGTGCTAAGCAGAGAAATGCTATTTTAAAATTTCTCCTAATTGAGTACTTCAGAAAAAATATATATGCTACTACAGAGATCCTGGTTTTAGTTTATATTCTGTCAGTTCCTCATCTTACCCCACAAGCATTTCAGTTTAGTAACACCATTAAAAATAAAAATTCATAGAGAATGGCACAGAATAGACTGTCTACAAAAAGTAAAGATTCCCTTGAACCAGGATTGAGTCCTGGTGATTATGTCCATTTGGTTTTCATGGCAGCAATACAGGCTAACATCATTTCCCCAGGAATGTATTTTTTAAATTCAGCCAACCACAATTATGCCAAAATAACCAGAATGAGGACAGACTTTCTATCACTTCCACAATGGCTGATAGTACAAATTAGATATTAGCACCAGCTCTTCGGATTGTGAGGAACATTTATTCTTCTATCATTTGCTATCACCTTCTTTTAAAAAAGTAGAGACATCACGGATTGGTCCTGTGACCCTGTGTGCCCAAAGAGCTCTGCCTATGAGCTGCATTTTTGTTGCAAGATTCTATCCAAGAAATGAATTAGGGGGGTGCATAAATGCACCAATGTGCCAACCGTCCCTGTCCTATTGTTTCTTTTTATTTTTCTTATATGTATCCATTTCATGTATTCATAATTATGTTTATACTTATACCTGTTATAATCGCTTGACAAAATAAAATAAATAAAATAAAAATAAATGAATATTAAGTCAGCTGTGTTTTTGAGAGGGAGAGTTATTTCTTTATTTAGGTATGGCCTGTTCCACAGGCAGACCTTTTATATAGTTATACTATCTACCTACCATAGGAACTATGTAAAGCATTTGTTATATGAATAGAATAGAATAGGAGAGGAGAGGAGAAGAGAGGAGAGGAAAAGAGAAGAGAAGAGAATAACAGAGTTGGAAGGGACTTTGGAGGTCTTCTAGTCCAGGGTTCACCAACTGGTGAGCCATGAGAAACTTTTGGTGGGCCGCAGAGAAATCTCACCCCCAGAGTAGCCCCACAAAGCAGTTAATCCAGGCTGCACAGAAACACAAGGCTGCACGCGGGAACCCTCCCCGCCCACTCACTCCTTACCCAGTAAACTTGCCTGTTAAATTGCTATTTTTCCTTTTTCCAACCATCATCTGTTCTGCTCAGGGGTGGGATTCTACCAGTTCACACCTATTCGCTAGAACCGGTTGTTAACATTCTAAGCAGTTCAGAGAACCGGTTGTTAGAAGAAATTACTGGCCTAATCCTGTAAGGAAGGCAGGAAGGAAACATTCTGGTGTTGCTTACAGAAACTGCCTCTCCGTTAACCCTTATTACATTCTTGGCAGGACTGGACTTCCTGTCTCAGGAACTTCTCTGGAGTTTTTTTCCCCTCCTTTGCTGGTACTTTGCTTGTGTGGAGTGACCATTCAAAGTTACAATGACACTGAAAAAAGTGACTTATGACCATTTTTCACACTTACGACTGTTGCAGCATCCCCACAGTCATGAGAGGCCAGGCAAGGAGATGCATGCCTCGATGTGAGTGATATTGAGTTGACCATGCCCAGCCAATAACATGACCACCAAGCCACGCCCACCAACTAAGGCATGCCCACAAAACCGGTTGTTAAAAAATTTGAATCCCACCCCTATTCCTTACCTTTAGATTGGCACATCTGTTTCAGTGAGTATAGTGTTTGGTCACTATTTTGCTCAGATCTTAGGCAAATTCACTTATCAGTGACTTGAGGGTTTTGCAAATGTGTAACAGTTATATGGAGCAAGAGGCCACTGAATTCAACCCCCAAATAATGCCAGATTGTACTTTTTAATACTTCAGGGTTGCAGGTAACACCACAAATATTTAAGAGTTAGTATCAGTTTATATTATATAGATTTAAGACAAAGGGATGGAAAATAATGGATCTTCAAACTGGTCATGTGACAATTTATCAGTCTGCCATTCCTTCTGCTACATCGTCCTAGGATAGAAAGAATGTCTGTAGAAATTCTCAGGCATCCAGTCATGGTTGTCTCAAAGGTGCTTTTTCAGGAGGCAACTGGATTTTCTTGTTTTTATTTTGAAGACATTTCATTTCTCATCCAAGAAGCTTCTTCAGCTCTGACAAGTTAGTGGATCCTTCCAGTGGTGGGATTCAAATATTGTTGTCACCGGTTTGGTGGGCGTGGCTTGGTGGGCGCGCTTTGCGCACATGCACACACTTTGCATGCACACGCGTGCCAAATGCACACTTTGTGCAGGCACAGAGGCATTCTAACTCGCCTCCTGCAAGCCTGCACAATCCCAGTCACTTCAGCAACTGCCACGTAGCATTATTCTCTGCCGCCCAAAGCAGCTGCGCTTCAAATTCAGCATATAAAAGTGAGTATGGGAGGCCAGGTGGGTGGGTGGGCCCAACAGCAGAGCGGCAGAGAGAAACGGTTCGGTCTCCGCTGCTCATCACTCTTACCAGCTCACCAGAACTGGGCCGAACTGGTCAAATACCACCACTGGATCCTTCCATTCCCCACTTTCCTGTCAAAGCTGAAGAAGCTTCTTGGATGAGAAGCAAAATGTCTTCAAAAGGAAAAAACAAGAAAGTCCAGTTGCCTCCTGAAAAGGTACTTTTGGGATAGGAAGAATGGTTGCTAGCCCACTACTTTGGCAGAATCAATAACCAGGAAAGTAAAAAACTCGGAATCACACTTTAAGCAGTGTCAATGTTTTAGTTCTTCAAAATCCAGCAGGCTTAGTGTACAATATTGATATAGCATTAATTCCAATACAGAACTAACATGAGAAGCACACAAAATATATTTTTGCCATATTTTCTATCTTCTATCCTATTTTTTTTTAAACCAAACATCTGTTTGATGGTGCTGTACAATTTAATAGCCTTTTTGGCCCTTGCGTTGACATATATTGCTTTCTGCTGTCATGTAAGTATATTTCTACCAAGTTGTTTACATTCATTTAATGAAGTAGGACCTAGTTCAGAAATTTATTAACATTTCTCATCAATAAACTAGTTAGCAAAATACTGGGAACAAACATTCAAAGTAACAATGCATTTACCACTGCTTTTACAAACACAGAAAGTGCAAAATTAACCCACATTAACCTCCCAGCTTTATGGAGCCATTAAACTGAAGCAATATGTTTGGGCAATCCAAACTTGTTGTGGCTATATGCTTAAACAAGTAATAGGAACAGAAATGCATTAAAATAAGAAGGCTTTTATAAGTCATTTTAAGTAGAAAAAGTTAGTACAAAATATTCTAAGGATTATCAATGTCTCTTTAGATAGACTATTGTATATTTTTTTAGAAAAATTATTCTTTCTGTTTGCATATAAACCTGGAATCTCATTTGAAGCATGATTTAAATAAAAATGAATCATCTTTTAGGAATCCAAGATCCTAACCCTCAATTATGGCCCTGAATCATATTATTTCATTATTAAGAAATCTTAGCTTTAAAATAATAAGATGTAGCTGCTTCTTGATTGTACAGGATTTCTATTTGCAGTATATATTTGTATTAGAAATATGAAATTGAAAGTTAATGATGCCCCCCCCCCCCGTCTTTGTTCATTTTAATGGTGAGAAAGGCTTCTTTACATTTCTATGGTCTTCCAACTTGTATCTAAGAACATTCTGTTAATTTTCTACTTGCTTTCTTCCTCCACAACATCGTGCATTTTGCTGGCATATTTTCTAAGAAAACACAATATCACTGTCAAATGTTGTTTTATCTATGGGGGGGAAAGGTGCCTCGGGAGCAATTGCAATCTGATTGCTTTGAACTCTGGCACCTGTGCATGTTAATTCAATGCCTGCTGAATCTAAATGCAAAAAAAAAAAAAAAAAAACACCTTATATTTTACAACTGAACTACAAAGGAATGCTTCCTTCAGTTGAATCTTAAGGACAGAAGGTAGAGCTAAAACTTTAGCTGTGCTTAAAGACAAGTCAAAAGTGTATTGTTTTGTCAGGTGATGATGGTTTGAGTCCAGGCTTGCCTGCCATTAGCTTCCATATGGAGTAAGGGGCCCCCAGGAATCTGCTGGCAAACCTTCTCTGTTGCAATTCCTTTATTTGGGGATTCCTTGGCTACAGAGATTCAAGCAGCCCTTCATTTCTGGCATTTCAGAAAGTTATTAAAGCAACACTATTACTCGGTGTTTTGAACCAGGACTGATTGCTTCTAGTGGCCACCTAGAGACTTCTATTCTATTCTTGTTTTGATTCTCTATCTTCTGTCCTTTTGTACGCCATCCAGTTGCTGTGGGTTGGGATGGGTTCCAAAACTGTGAACTGACTTGAGCTGGGCAAATTAGCATCTGGTTAAACATTCCAAAAATGGAATCCAATTTGAACACTTAGAGGAAAAGAACAGTGGCTGTAAACTAGAAAAGTCAAAGGGCAGAGAAAGGGGGCAAAACATGGAAGGAGGAAAGAGAGAGAATAAAATAAAAAATATGGCATCATAATGTTATCCTATCACATTTCTGCCTCCAACACAACACCTGGTGTTTTCCTTAAGGATGGCTTTTCTCAAACACTTGATATCCATTCAGGAATGTAGATGAATGCTTCTGAGTAGGTAAAAATCGGAGCTGTTCAGTGAAGTAAATAGGAGGAGGAGGAGGAGAAGGTAATGTATTGATATTGGCTATGATGTGAGGACCTTCAAATAGTCCAGAACCAAAATAGGGTTCCATGTTGTGTGAAGAGCTGTATTCAATAACTCTCAAATACAATCTCTTTTTCGTAATGTAGCTGAGTACATCCAGGGCTCAAGGGAGAATGGAGCAAGACCAGCATGTGCAGGCTATTCTCTTTCTAGCTTGATCCATGAGCATATTGGATGTCAGCTGAATGTCTAAACAAGGCCAGCCCTGTCAGTGATTTGGTACTTTAAAATTCAGCAGGCTTAGTGTACATTATTGATGCAGCATGAATTCCACATACAGAACTACTAACATGATAAACATACAAAAGACATCTTCTGCCATCTTAATGATCAGTGTTTGATGGTGATGTACAATTAATGTTCTGGTCCTATAATTGGCATTTTTTTTCCTATTGCCATGTAAATATATCAAGTTGTTTACATGGGTTTAACGATGTAAGACTTAGTCCAGAAATGTTTATATATTTCTCCTAATATACACATTTTGTATACACTTTCCTATCCTATCCCCAGAAATAAGAAAAAGACGTTGCAAGGGTACATTTGGGAAAGAAGAATGGGGTTTAAAATTTCACCCTGGAATAACTGTTAACATCTAACTAGTCATGTTTATAATGCACATATTCAAATTTTAAAAACCCAAAGATTTCTTGCAAATGTTTCTACTGACAGATATCAGTTGTAGCATATCTATCAATCAAATCCACATACATGCTAATTTTATCTTTGGTAAAGGATATAAACAGGATTCTGGTTAAAACTGACAGCATGATGATGCTTTAAGGCCTATTAGTTTGAGCAAATGCATGACAGGGTTTACCCTTTCTGCCCAACATCATATGATTTACTTAAGTTTAGTTTAGGGCATTGTGTGAACCCAGCCATTATAATTTCTGAACCATGGATTATGGCATCCTGCAATTTAAGCCCAGGCAACCATGACTTATTCAACAAGCCACAATTAAGCAACGTGACCTGAACCTAGCCAGTGAATTAAGCAAGGATGGCATTTGCTTAATTTTTCTCCTGAGCAATAAAAGGAGCATGAATGAAAAAGCCTCAGCAAGATATTTTTCTCTGAGTATCATGAAACAATGGCAAAAAACAGTATGGGGTCCTCTTTAACTGTCCTCATATCAAGATATGTGATGAAGAAAGGTTCATTTTTCCCTCCATTTATCTCCAAGGGAAAAGACTCTCTACAGCTCACTAACTCTGAGAAACAGGGTGTGATTTGTCATCATAGCTCTGTGTAATCAGTGTTTAGGGCATTTGATTTTCTAGAATAGCTCTGTTTGCTCATTTGAGCAAGGGAAGCATCATGCTTTACTTTTCCCCAAGAAAATGCATGCCATTGCTGGCTTTATGCACTTAGCGATGCATGACAGATTAAACCATAGATACATGGTGAAAGAAAGGACTGCTGTAAATACTATTTATGTGCAGCTTATGCATATAGATTTCTACCCTAAAGTCACCAGACTTTTCTTGAAACCTCTCCTTGAAAACATTGGGAGTTACTCTTGTTTGGCTTAACATTTTTTTTTTACTAACATCTTAGCAAAAATGGATTTTCTTGAAGAAAAGAAAAAAATTTGGCTATGCAAAATTTTAGCCTTAGGCTGTCAATCATGGAGAACTGGTGTTTACGGCTTTTTATTTGTTTTCCTTCAAGCATTGCTTTAGTTCCCCCCCCCCCTTTTAAGGCAGTTTATTAAAGCAATTTACTTACACAAAACATAAAGTGGAAAGAAATGGAAGCTTTAAAAGTTACGGCATCCATCTCAGGTAACAGGATTGCAGATATTTCAGTAGTGTATAGTACAGACTTTCCTCTTACCATCTTAAAAGGATTGCTGGCAGGTCCTACATGACGAGTGAGAAACTTATCATTATGTCTTAAATGGAAAGGTGACTTGAAAAAGCATGAAATGGGTAGGTTTTTTTGATTCCCTCAAGCATATATAAGAAATGCGATCCATAGACCTGCTGACATAAAAGGCAAGAACCAACAGAAATGAGAGGTTTAGAAAAGCACCTAGTTCATTTTATACTTGCTGAAATATATTAATTTTGACAAAAGTAAAATTGGTATTCTTTCAGCTTGGTTGTTTTCTTGCAGATATTTCTTTTTAACCAAACTAGGTAACGTCATCAATGGCACAATGGTGCTCATCACACGGATGATGTTACCTAGTTTGGGTAATGAAACATCTGCAAGAAAACAACCAAGCTCAGAGAGCACTAAGAATCTTTTAGCCAATGAGGTTTGTAAACCAATGGGTATAGCTGAGCATATTGTATGAAGCCAGAAACAAAGGGAGGGAGAGAGGAAAGAAGGGAGGGAGGAAGAAAGAAAGAAAGAAAATATTTTTTTAGCCTTGTACAACATTATTACTAATCAAGGTGAAGCAATAGCCAACATGAGATACCCCTAACTCTGGTTCTGATGGGTTTTCCCCACAGGTACTGATAATCAATATGCAACAGAAGGTTCTCTCCTTTCTATAAGCATAAGTATTTAAAGTTATCATAAGCTATCAAAACAAATCTTGCCATTATCTGCTGCAGTCATGTTGCTAGCATAACTAAGCATAACCACATAACTACTTCAATATATTTAAGATCTCACTTATATTTCGTAATTCCTGATGAAAAGAAAAAAACCTTTGAATGTATATTATTTAAAAAAATCTTAAAAGGAGAAAACCCTTCGACTTTCCAAGTCATAGCAATCAAGTCATGAATATACTTTTCAGGGCTGCTCAGTCTTGGCTGCAAAAATCCAATTGGACATTGGATGCCAGCAAAGAATCAGAATGCTCCTCTGTTTAGAATGCAGCTTGCATTGGGTAGTATTACTATTTTTATTAATGCCAAACTAAATTATTAAGGGAAAGCCTATGAAGCAAGGTTTCTAGTATTCTTCTCTACACTTATTGTATATCCCTATGGATGCAAAGGGGCATGACGGCTCAGAGCTGCATTCCCCAACCTTTCTGGGCTGGCCTAACAGGAGTAAGCGGGGTGCAGGTGAGCACAAGCAGCCTCCTCTCATATGAGCGGAGCTTCATGTGTGAGCACAAGCAGCCACCACTTTTGTGAAGGGAGCTTATGAACAGGTGTTGTGGTTCACTGGGAGCCAGTGCAGACAGCAGCAGAGTCGGACAGTGAGGAAGAAAGGAGACCAGTCCCTGCATTGGATGCAGGACCCTCGTCCAAGTCCTCTCCAGACTCCCTGAGAGGACTTGGACGAGGGTCCTGCATCCGATGCAGGGATGGGGCCAGGACCATATGAGAGTGGGGTGCTGCCTTTGGAGCCTTCGGAGTCTGGCAGCAGCGAAGCAGAGGACCCAGGGGAGCCTGTTCCCAGTGCATGTGTGCGCAGAGCTGCTGGAAGGTGAGAGCAGCTGAAGCACAAGGGCCAACTTGGGTGTAAGGCTGGGAGGTGATTGCCCCTCCCATAAGGGATAAAAGTCAGACGTCAATGATGAAAGCTTTGCAGGAAGCAAAGTGGTTCAATAGATTCCGAAGCTCTGGTGGGTTTTTTTCTGGTATTTCGGTTGGTTTCTGTTATAATTGTATATTTCTTTTTTTGGCAATATTCCACAGCACTGAAAGGAATGTGCTTATCTTGGGGAACTGTTTATAATTAGTTCTGGCTGGGAATGAAAGTAATTTCCAGTGTTGCAATAAAATAGGTTTTGCTTTTAAAATAAGTTTGTGTTTAAGTACGTTTGATAAAGCCTGGGTCAGAACAACAGGTTGAGACTTGATAGTGGGCCACAGCCCATGGGTTGTGACCCCTGGGTCAGAGGTTAAAGATGCTGAGCTTGTCAGTTGGAAAACTGACAGCCCAGGTTTGAGACCCAAGCAGATAAAGTGAGCAGATAAATAGGTACCATTTCAGTGGGAAGATAGCAGCATTCTATGTGCCTCAGCATATAGTCATGCTGGCCACATGACCACGGAAATGTCCTCAGACAATGCTAGACCCCTCAGCTAAGAAACGGAGATAAGAATTTCACCCTAGAGATGAACAGAACTGGGCAGGGAAAACCTTTAACTTTAAGGATGCATTGGGGATTTTGCTTCCTGCAATGATATTCTCACAGCCTCTGGTTGGATCCAAAGTACTTTTGAGTAAAGCTTTCCTTTTTGCTGGTTCCCCCTGCCATCACAAATTTGGTTTTGTTATAGTCAGTTTTGGAGACTAATCCTGCTGATAGCAGAATCCTGTGCTCCTTTACAGGATTTCTCTCCAACACTGTGTTGAGTTGGAAAGAATAAAATATGAAGGGGATGAAGAAGCTAATCCTTAAATTTATGTTATGAGTATCATGGAACAATTTACAAGGTGCCTTGTATAGAATGTGCCAGCTGACTTTAAAAAAATGAAGTTTACATGATTTAGGCCTGTTTAGCACCCATCGATCCTTCTGTTCATTGGGTTAGTAAAACTGATCCAAAGGAGCTTTATAACAAACAATAATCAAATCTATTACTGTAGTGAATGTCTGCTTTTTTTCTTATTGTTTCTCAACTAGTATACTTTGCTTATGGTATTTTCAACTGTTTCTCTTTTCTGGATGTGAAATATGCAAAATCTGTTAGAAAAATTCCTTCTATCTTAAACAAACTGCACCTTACAGTTGTAATTGTACTTCAACAATTTGAGTTCTAACAAATGAGGGATATTATTTTGAGACGACACTTTAAATAAAATACAGGGAGCTACATATGTCAATATTATAGATAGACAGATGAGAGAGAAAGAGAAGATAGGATAGCTAATAGAATATAAAGGACACAAGAAAATTGGGGGGAAAGTTTTGTTGCTACCATCCTTGCTTTTCCCAGCAAAATTTGGAAGCAGAAATGATAGTAATAATAATGGTTATAATAAATCAGAAAGGCTGGCTCACAACAGAAATGTTACAAAAGTTCCTGACATAAGGGGAAAAATCTGTGGGAATCTTGATTCATCTTAACAAGAGGGCTGAAATATTCTAAACTCATAAGTAGGAGGAGTATTTGATTCTCCTTAATGTGAATCACCTCCATCTAGTTAAAAATGAGCTGTTACCCTCTGGATTTGAAGCAACGTCCCATCGGTGGGCAGTTTCCAGTGGGCAGTTTCCATCACGGGGCAGTTTCCAGTAGGCTTTGGAAAATTCCATTATTTTTAAAGTTGATCTTAAATCAAGTGGTTAATTTGTTTTAATTTATCCCATTGCTCTGGTGTTGATTAATTCCTTAAATAGTTTAACATTACTTTAAACATTTAAATAAGATGCTCTGAAAACAAGTTAGAGCTAAAATTCAGGAGGCAACAATTAACATTAAAGAAATGTTGGGATTTGTAGGTATAAAGGTCAAGACTCAATACAGAATGTAATGGAAATGCATTTCTATTCCTTATGGACTCTGAAGTGACTGAGCCTTTCCCATTCTTATTTCCCAAACAACTCAGAGCATAGCACTTTTCTCATTTGATGGTTTTATGCTAGCCATCTTGCATGACTTCAAACAGAACTTGGAACTGCTAGCTCTTAATTGCCATGCAAAAGATTGTTGCCCTTTCCTCGGGGTAGGGCAAAACAATGGGTTGTTCTCATTTATAACACTCACTTTCCACCAGTAAAGAGTATCCCAATTGCTTTAATCATTCTTCTAAGGTCTGCAAAGACCTTTTCCTTCCAAGTTCCAATTCATTATTATTTCATATGGGTTTTTCTATTTTTATCACCCCATCTTATTATTGCTTTTATAAGAAAAAGCAGGATTCCATAAATAAAAACCAAGGAAAAGCTGAAGTTTATTACAATAAAAGGCAATAGAATTCACACTAATGTTAACACATAGGTAGATAGGTATCCCATATAGATACTGTTGGTGTGCTGCAGTGGAATGTAGTTTGGAATCTTACTATAGTCTGGGAAGAATCTGTCTGTAGGAGAACAATAATAAAGAAACTACTTAGAAATAACTCAACTGCTTAATTATAGATATACTCTGTGTATTGCTAGATCGGGCCATCTTAGCACACTTCCTGCTCATGTGTCTCCTGTGCGCGCATCTCTCCCATGCATGCATGGCAGATACCCAACAATCAGCTGGCTGGAGGGGCACACATGTGCATGCGCAGTGGATCTGTTCCAGTTGACACTCGCGTGACAGCAGAAATGGTTCTATGTGCCACTTCTGGCATGCGTGCCATAGGCTTGCAATCACAAGTCTAGGGTGTATTGTGATTGACACAATTTGGAATTGACTTTTTTCCAGTCAGAAAACAAATTGTTTTCTAATATCAGTACAAAATCGAGGCCTATTGCCCTTCTAGAGAAATTATTCGTAGCATGATAGAATCTGAAGGCACCCTGTAGTCTTGAATTTCTACTCTCATATCTTTCCCTGAGTTGTACCTAGTGATGACTGAATATAGGGCATCTCAAATAGAAACATTGAGAAATATAAACTCATATAAACTATACAAGAGCATCATGAAATGTTTGGATGAAATAAGAAAAGATCAGCAGGAGTAATAGAACAAAGATTTCACAATAATATAAGCATATTAGGAATCAGTTGTAAAGTTATATGGTTTTTACAGCTCAAGGGGAAGAAGCATCAAGGGGAAATAAATTCTTCAATCAAGTCATCTGAAAAATCTGATTTGCTGCTATGCACAACAAATGTAGGATTAACTTATTTCAGACTTCATACAGACATTACAAAATCTCCCTAAAATGATTCTCTGAAATGTCCTTTCAATTTTCATCATTCGTAATTAAATTGTATGTTTACTTACAAAGGAGTTTTACTGAAAGATACTTCAAGCAAATGTACATAGAATTCCAGCATATGTTCTTCTGACACTTCTATTTTAACTGATTGGCTATTTATTACTTATTAACACAATTGATTATTATTGGCATATTAGTATTTTATTACTGAAACAAACACCTCTCATATTTAAAACTGTATTTTAATTAACACCTGTTGCAATGTTGGCATAATATATTTCCAAAGACATTAGACAAAACAAGGTGTCTAATATCTTCTGGCAATGTTTATGTAATTATTTTAACTGGTTTTTGTTTATCACCTTATTCTCACAGATTGAAACTATATTTCAAGCTATTGATGAAAAGCTTCCTGCATACTATATCAAATCTATATAAAGCAGTTTTTAAAAAATACAATTAGACATTTCTGCAAATAAAAAAATAGGTTTTTTTCACTGAAAGGTCATTCTTTAAACTAAATAGAATCTTTAGATTGGGTGGAAGAAATAGCATTGCAACAAATAAACTATAAACAATTTTCTCCTCTATCTTCAGTGAAATTTGAACTTAAATTTGAAAGTTAGCCCTTGCCTTTAAGGGCAGAAAATGGAATGGTGCAAAGAAGTACCAAAATATATTTACTTTTTCATTTAAACTCTCTTATAAATACCCTGTCTAACCATGTTTAAGTTCCACCAAATACTTCACTCAGTTGGAGATTAGGAGTATGAAGTGAAGTGGCCCCTGTTTCTTCTTAATAGACCAGTTGCTTTACTTTCTCGACAGCAAAACATGTACAGAAGACCATTGGCAAAGTGGATACTTAAGGCTGTTTGGTTAAAAGGCTAAAAATGTTTACCAAATGGAGAGTGTCACTTCTGGACTTTTGCCATGGTGAGGCAGATTGAATCATTGGCCTCATGGAGGCAGATCATGGTTACATGCAAAACCTAATATTTTTCCTCTTTTAGACATCTACATTTGCTGTGACAGTATTACAGATATATACTTCTTTAGCTTCTAACACTATTAAGGTAGGCAACTGTGCATATTTATTAAAATCAGGTATCCCTTTTGATACAGTTCTTAATTGAGTGCTACTACAATTGTTGTAGTGAAACCAATCAAGCCAAAAAGAATTGGTTGTAGTCTAGTCTGAATCCCATTAATGAAAACAATCCAAATAATGTGGACCAACGTTTGATGCATATAGCTGGAGTAGAGATCAATAAATTTTTGATTGGAATTTAGCCTCTATCCATCAAGGAGTTTGCAAATCATTAACCTCCTTGGGGTAATTCTAGATATAAGTCATATTTTAGTAGACCCTCCGAAATTAAGTTAGTTTTGATTAATTTAAGTCAAAATTAATTCAATGGGTTTTAAACTAAATATGGCTATGTTTGCTTCTAGTTCACTGTAATTATAGTTGCTTAGGCATAAATAGCACTATATATATATATAAAACATAACTGAGTAAGAAAAGCAAAGATGAGATGATCCTATCCCAAAGTACTTATAATCTAATTTTAAAAAATTGGGGAGAAAAAAAAATAAAGGAGTAAAGACTTGAGGGAAAAAGAAACAGGATACATGTAAATCAATATAGGCTATACACCACAATTTAATCACCATTTCCTTCATTTTTATTTTATTGTATCTATTGTTTTGTCCTTTGAATGGGAAATGGGAAATGTTCAAAAGGCAACAAAATGAAAACAGTTTTTAAAAAATGATGAAGAGATGAACATAATTGATTATCAGGCACCAAGTTACCTGAATAGCATTGGTTACATTCCAACCAGCCTCCCAAGTAGTGATCAGTGTACTTTGAGCATTTTGTGTACACACTTGGGATTCACAATTTTGGTCTTGCACCTGTGCACCAAGCTCCAAAGAAAGGTCTACCTCTTCTTCTTCTTCATCAAGTAAATAAGTATAAGTGAATACAAGGACGAAATGGGATAAAAGAAGAAGAGAAAGGGGGGGAGCGGTAAGGGTTTTTTGGGGGGAGGGGATAGGAGGGGAGAAAGGTGGTTTGGGGAGAGGGGGGGGGGGGGACGGGGGGGGGGGGGGGGGGGTGATGCGAAAATGCTATTCAGTCCGTCCTGTCTGGCAAAATTCACATTTTCTTCATCAGTAGAGAGGCAACCATTCCACCTCACCATGTTGAAAAAGAGAGATGTTGTGCTCTTAAAGTGATTTGAAAGAGATGAAAACATTTGCTTTGTTTAAGCTACCCTGGTATATCAGATGGCTGTAGTTTAATTTCAACTATTCTTGTTGAAATTAATTTTCCAGGAGTGCTATCTTATTAGAATGTATGGAAGATGTACTGAGATAAAGAAGATGCTACTGAATTCTTCATTAGTCGCAGTGCCAAAGGCTGGTCTAACAAGACTGTTTGCAACAATGCTCAGTGTACTGCTCTTAAACTGAGAGGGTGAGAATCCTGAAAAACCAAGATGTCCAATTGAACTCCTCTCAGTTCTGGTCATTGAATCAAGCAGTCAATTGTCAATCAGTCAGTTACAAGTAGCTGGCAGAAGATACGGTAGATATTTATGCGAGGATTCATTGCTATCAACTATTCCTCCATAATGTAATTGTAGTAATGTGCACTAAAAAAAAAAGACAGATACTGCAAAAAAGGGACTATAGAAATATTTGACTGTATCCTAATAGAACAGGTTCTCACTAACCCTGATTTATTTATTTATTTGCTTGGCTTGGAAAACAACCACTAAATTGCAATCACCTTGCACAAAAAGTTGTAAAAATAAATCACTTGTTAAAAGCTAGCTTTAGAAAGTGAAATTTTACATAGGAATTTTTTTAAATCTGAATGTGAGACATTTCCAGTTTGAATTTTACTTAAATTTAAAATGGTTCTGAAATGTGACTTTGCCCTGATAGATAAAGGATGGACCAAATATACTTCCTGTTTAAATTATGTTTTAGTTTCTCGGGACTACTGTATATAGCTACCACTGATAAGGCAATGATTTTATGTGGAAAGTAGAGATGAAATATGGTGTTCTTTAGGGTTTTTTTATGCTTGATTCATTCACTAGATTTGGTAAGCTGATAGTTGTAAGCAAGAAATCAAAAAAGGAAAAACATGATTATTGGCTTGGGAAGATCTTAAATATCCCAGAAGTAAAAAAAAAATGCACCCCTCAAAACTGACATTAACAACTGAATTTCATCACTTCTGGGCACAAAATTAAGTTAAGCCACACACAATTGAGCAATTATGGCTTGTCCATTCTAACTATACATTGTATAACCCATTATATAGTGTTTTGAAGGGCTATAAAATAGGTTTCAATTTATTCACACAATATTTGTAGATGATCTTAAAGAATAAAAAGGGAAGAGATGTCTTAGTATATACTCAAAAGTAATTTGACAGCCATCAAATGGGCATTATTTGGCCTCTTATGGTCACAATTCAATTGGTCATGAGAAAATAATACAGGATTTTTTTTTTTACATTGGCCAGGATATGTTGAGGAAAACTCTTCTTAAAGGGAACTAGGCAACATTTTTCTTATTTAGACAGCATGCACATTTTGTTTTCAACAGGTAATTCTTACACATCTTCTTTCTCTCAGGACCGGTCCTAGATTTATAAAGAGTAATGTACCTTAAGAAATCTCTGAGGTGGGTGAGGAAGGAGAAATATTCAGAATTGAACTGTTATTTGCCATTCTAAATTGGGGTAATACCAACACAGTCTACTCTATATCAACATATTCCAGAGATTTTTAATTAGGAGTCCTTGGTGCTCTTGGAGATTGGTTGTTTTCTTGCAGACATTTCATTATCCAAAATAGGTAACATTTTCAGTACTGGTAAGAGTGGGGTTTGCTTTCATTTTATATTCTCCTGGCTTGCCCTGTCATTGTTGGTGGGGGTTTTTTTTTTAAAGCATTTTGCTGTTTCAACTGTTTATTCAAAAAACAACATTATAATCCACTGCAAGATGCTGACAAAGAATCCTATTTTCATATGTAATCAATCAAACATAAAAAAGAATTGTGAAACTTTTGCTTCTGTGACAATTTAGTTTTTCAGGCTAGTGGTCTTAAATTGTTTTAAATCTGTATTTCAATTCAATGTTTAAAAAGCTGCTAATGTCATATCTCTCCTGATTATACCCATCACATAGTAAGGGATTCAGTCAAGTGTTTTTCTTCCTGACATATAAAACAACTGTATAATCCTTTATTAAGAATAAAAATGAAGAAACAATGTATTGCTAGAGGGTTTTTTTGTTTTTTGTTTTGCTATTTAAAACAGAAGAAAGCTAGGAGACATTTAACCTCAATTAGATTTACTTGTCATAGCATTAATGAGTAGGAAATACATAGCAATTAGGAGGAGGTTGAGACATCCTGGCAGCTACAAACTTTGCTGTTTTTCTCTTCTTGGTATCTGAAGAAAAAAAAAATCCCTTCTGGTTAATCTCAAGGCCTTCTAATGCTTTTAGCAAATCATTGTTTGAGTTTAGGATTTAATGTTTTCAAGTTTTGTAAATTTTGTATTGCTCTTTTATTGTTCTTATTGAACAGGTATTTGCTCATGCTCGCTTATTGAACAGTGAGCGTGAGCAAATGCCCAAAGTATAGCTGAATAAAATAACAGAATAACAAAGTTGGCAGAATCTTGGAGGTCTTCTAATCCAACCCCTGGTCAGGCAGGAAAGCCAATACCATTTCAGAGAAATCGTTATCCAATCTCTTCTTAAAAAGTCCAACAGTTTTTGGACTCAAGTCATTCCAAGAATTAATTGTTCTGTCAGGAAATTTCTCCTTAGTTCTAGGTGGCTTCTGTGTTGCTTTCATCTATTACTTCTTCTCCTGCCTTCTGGTCCTTTAGAGAATAGGTTGAACCTCTCTTGTTTGTGGTAACCCCTTAGATATTGGAACACTGCTATCATGAACAACTAGTCCTTCTTTTCATTAAACTAGATGTACCCAATTCCTGCAATTGTTCTTCATATCTTTTAGCCTCCAGTCCCCTAATCATCCTCATTGCTCTTCTCTGTATTTTTCCTAGAATCTCAACATCTTTTTTATATTGTGAATAATCAGTAGAGTCTCAAAGAATGTCCAGGATTTTCCAGATGCAAGGGGAAAAAACAGGTTAAAAGATTGATTCTGTGTAAGCTACAAAAACATTATATGGGTATTACTAGAGGTTAAGGTTGCTTTGGGCAATTCAAGGGAGATATAGCTGGAGATGTGTGTTGCACCAAACATGCTAAGCCCAAACATAGTTTATTTAGTTTTGATTTAGTGTGCTATATGAACTCTGTCAACCATAGGTATATTCAGTAAATCTTAGCTAAGCAAAGCAAAACTTCATGCATTGTATACAGGGATGGGATGCTACTGGTTCGGTCCGGTCCTATAGATCCTGCGAAGAGCAGTGGACACCGAACTGTTTCGGTGTTTGGCCCACCCACCTGCCTGGCTCTAGGCTGTCCTTTATTCCCTGCTTTTCCCTCCTCAGCTTCTTTGCATGGCACATCTGAGGTTGAACAAGCAGGAAACAAGAGGATTTTCAAATGCTGCGCACCCGCGCGCAGGCGGCACAGCTGATGATTTCTTGCAAATGCTGCACACACACGTGTTATGATTGTCCACAGGATGGAGAACTGGGTAAGTTGCTATTTTTCCTTTTTTTTTTCCTGACCATCAGCTGTTCTGCTCTGCCGGGAGATTTAGATCCAAGGATTTCCTGATTTCTAGCTAATCTAAAAGGAGAGCCAAACCTTCCTTAGGACTGAAGCTTCTACTTTTCAGTGCAGACTCAGGTAGATGATTGCAGATAGATAGATTTCTAAGTGAATCTGTGATTCTGTGAGCAACTCAATCTGCCTGCTTTTGGGTAAAAGTTGCTCTTTCTTTATAAAAAATTCAATATTTACATACATGGTGTGTTGTGAGTTAATTTTGTGTTTGGTTGCTAGCAAATTTTATGAGTTTGCTTGCAAGGAAATTTTATGTGACAGACTCAGGTAGCCAATTGCAGAAAGATAGATCTCTAAGTGAACCTGTAATTCTGTGAGCAACTCAATCTGCCTGCCTGCTTTGCCTGCTTTTGGGTAAAAGTTGCTCTTTTTAAATAAAAAAAAATCAATATTTACATAAATATTCATAATATTTACATACAAGCCACTCCCACCCAGTCACATGACCATCAAGCCATGCCCAGTCAGCAAGCCATGCCCATCCAGTCACATGACCACCAAGCCACACCCACAAATTAGGCCATACCCATAGAACCGATTATTAAGAAATTTGAATCCCAACCAATTGTATAAACCAGCTCCATGAGATGTATTTTTAAAGAGGTCTAGAATTAGCCTGAGAGGCAGTTCGGTTATAGTGATAAGGCAACAAGGTAGAAACCAGGAAATTGCAAATTCTAATTATGTCAAAACCAGCTGGATGATCTTGGGCTGGTCCCACTTTCTCAGCTCTAGGAAGGAAGCAATGGCAAACTATTTCAGAGCCATGGTGGCAGAGTGTTAGAATGCAGTATTGCTGGCCAACTCTGCTGACTGTCAGCAGTTCGATCCTGACTGGCTCAAGGTTGACTCAGCCTTCCATCCTTCCAAGTTTGGTAAAATGAGGACCCAGATTGTTGGAAGCAAACTGCTTAGAGAGGGCTGTAAAGCACTATGAAGTGGTATATAAATCTAAGTGCTATTGCTATTTCTTAAATCTTGCCAAGAAAACTACAATGACTAGTCCAGGTAGTCGCTAGGAGTCCATATTTAAGTCAATAGGCACAAAATAGGGCTAACATCATCATCATCAACAACAACAACAGCAACAATAATTTAAAAGCTTGCATTATGTCTAACTTATCCAGAACAGTTTACTTAGGAGAGTATTAAAATTCCATCTTTCTGTTTTAAGTCTTCTGATACAAATAAAGTTCTAAGGACAAGAGAGAGAATTAATTTTAAAAACAGGTTTTTAGATCTTTTCTGCTTGTTAGTATTATACATGTTGAAGATGACCTTTTTCTATATTGCTATTAATAGAAACAGTCTGCCCTTTCTTCAGTAAATACTATGCAATGCTATCAATTAATACCAATTTAAATATTCTTGTATGTGTGTTTAAAACCCAGGCAATTTTATTAAAAGATTTTATGAAATTATGCTGATCTAAGTACATTGGTTTGTGCTTAGGTTTGAAGAATTTGGGAATGTTGCTTTCAAAATAATTTTATTTTTGGATCTAAAAGGAGAAAACCATGTATTTTTATTTTAGGAAATTTCCAAAATATTCACTGTGTCTTAGAAAAACTCCCCTGTTGAATATTAGAAACTATCTATTTGTATTGAGTTTAGACAGTTCGATGAATATTTAAAATCAAACTCTTTTCCTCTGTTATAATGAATCTGTTGACTATTTTATATGACAGTTTAGTGATAACAATATTTGGCATCTTTTACTCTTTCTTTTCACTTATTCCCTTTCTGCTTGTTTTAATGAAACTGAAACCTGTAAGTTAATTTGATATTTGAGCCTGTGATTAATATGTCTCTTTTCAATATTATATGTTAATAGGCCATCCTAGGAAAATTAATAATGGGAATGATTTTTCTACAGTAGCTATATTTTCTTTTATTTTGGTCCTTATGATCCCAAGTCTCGGGCTGGTTCACACATCCTATAATCCATGTTTTATTTAATTATGGTTTGCTAAATACATCACAATTATCTGATTTCACCTCCAGGGTACCTTCCTACCCCTTTATTCTATTAATATCAAATAAGCCACATAATGGTTCACTGCAACGTATGAACTGAGACTCTGTATGTGATGCATGCACCATTGATTCTTCCTTGGTTTGCATCTGTGTATTTGTTGGGAAAACAACATCTGTATCAATAGCAACTTGATCCACATTTGAGTTTGGACAACATGAGAACCTAAATCATCATATGGTTTATAGCATGGTGTGAAAACAAGGTTATAGATTAGGTGATGAACAAAATATTGCAACACAGATGTGAATATCCAGAATTCGATGCTGATGCAGTGATCAAAATTTGGGTGCTTGGTAACTGGCATGTATTTACAGCAGTTGTAGGGTCCTGGGGTCATGTGAATGCCGTGTGTGACCTTCTCAGCTAGCTTCTTACAAGCAAAGTCAACAGGGGAAGCCAGATTTGCTTTATGGCTTCACGATTCTCTTAACAACTGCAACAAAAAAGGTTGTAAACCTGAGCACAATTCATTTAACAACACAAATTTTGGTCTCAATTGAGGTCATAAGTCAACGATTACTTATATTTCTATATTTTTGCAAAATTTAAGGCTTCTCTACTTGATACATACTTTTGTGGTGGTGATGTTGTTTTGACTCTATACATGACCCTCACAATCTGATGTTGAGACATGTAGAATAACCTGACAAAATAGCTTATTGATACAAAGCCTCCAAAGAAATATAATTACTTGAGTTTGCTTTCAACATTTTCCCCTCATAATCAAATAAATGGCCAAACATTCTGATCAGCCTACACAAAATTGTTTTGAGGAAAAAAAATTGACAGTGTAAATGAAAATCATGTCTAGAATAGCTACGAGCACATAAGAAAGAAAAAAGTAAGAGTTAATCACATATCTTTTGCCAGCAGGATATGAGATTCTTTATTAGTAATTAATTTATTAATCATTTCTAAAGAAAGAAAAAAGAAGGAAAAAACAAGTGAGATTCTTGTGCTTTAAGAATTTGTGTCATCACACCTACTCAGCCAAAACAGATTTGAAGAATACATATTTATTTTATTATTTCAGTCAATTTCTGTCTTTCTCAGAATAACTGCTTGATGAACTCTGTATTCCTTCATTACCTCAATATCATCTTACTTTTCCTTCATCAGCTTTTTCCTAAATGTCAGTTCTGAACTTTCAGAGCAAGGGCGTGTGTCCAATTTCCAAGGGGCTGGCAGCCTTGGCATAACTTGAGGTGCTTCAAAATTACACAAAATAACCCTGTTTGCTGGTCAGTCCTTATTAAAAACTATGAAAACTAGAAAACACTGGAGCACATCATTTGACATTCTTTCTGATGGGAAGTTTATAGCAAATAGGCATTCAACCTTGGTATTCACTGAGAATTATTTTTTTTTTAAATAGCCTTTCACTCCAGGAGCACAAGGATAGTTCCCTTTTTAAGCAAATCATTCAAATATTACTTATTTACTATTCTCATTTTAATTTTTTTTCCTGTACTACTATTGTTTAACTTCCATATAATTCCATATTATCTGTTTTCTGAAAATCCTTTAGATTTTTCTCCAACTAGTATGTTCTTGAAGTGATTATAATAAAGCCCTAAGAATTATAAACTCAGATAAAAGCACATTTATTATAACTTTTGGGACTATTGGGAAGTGAGCCTTATAGAGGTGAATGAGTCTTAGGAGATTATTATTAGAAACATGTGCTCTGCTGGGTTATCATTTTGGAAATATTTCCTTTCCTGAATATAGAAGCAGAATGACCAAAGTTGGGGTAAAAGCACTAGGAGCTGGAGCAACTTTCTGCTGGTTTCCCCATTGAGTTTGAGGGGAGGAAGTGAAGGATTGCAAGAATGGCTGAGAAACCCTCATGGAATGTTGAAAATGAAGATCACATGACTGCAGAAACAGCTCTGCAATGCAGCAGTAGCCATTAGCACTGAAGCAGCTACAGTTTTCCTAATTTCATTCTCTCAGGAGTTATGGAGCCCCAGATTTTGTGACTCCATTATGTTTTATAAGTTAGGCCATTTGAAGGGCTTTGGTTCAAAAATGGTTGCCCTACAATGCACCATTTTGCTCAGTTGAAGATCATGACAATAACAGTTTTAGTAACATATATGGATATTCAGGGTTTGCATTGTCACTCATTATTCTATCTATGTTTTGGGGCTCCTTTTCCCTTACAGAAAAGTACACAGAACATCTTGATACTCTGTAAATATTGAGGATTCTGTAAAAAGCAAACTAATCATGTTCACAGTTCAGTTTGTGTGTTTATAAACTACTCCTACATTCTCCCAAATATTTTAATCTTCTTCTCTAGTCTAAATTCCTTCCATAGGTGTAGATTTTAATTGTAGAATTTCTCAGCAAAAATGACAATTGCCTAGTACTTTGAGGTCCATACCAGAGGTGGTATTCAGCAGGTTCTGACCAGTTCTAGAGAACTGGTAGCGGAAATTTTGAGTAGTTTGGAGAACCGGTGGTAACCGTCCCCCAGGAGTGGGGAGGGAATGTGTTAGCGTTCCAGCAACATTCCATTCCACCCAATGACTCCGAGACAGACATCTCTTGAAGGTTCCTTTTATTTTGGATAGTAAACTGGCACAACTGTGGAATCCCAAATCTGAAAGTTTTACAATAAGTAAAAACTAAAAAATCCATCCCCTGCATCCCTCATCATATCAAATGCCCCAATCACCATCCGTCCCAACTTAAGACTTCTTCTCCGTTATGCGCAACACAACCTGACCTTGAATCAGAAAAAGAATGTTATTATGTCTAACTAGATATACTCCAATATATTCCCCACTCCCACGTTCCCAGGCTGAGATATGGCAGCGTGGGAGCATCTGATCTCAATATGGTTTCCAAAGCTAACAGAATGGAGATTTTACAGTATCCTTCCCCTGCCACACCTACCAAGCCACACCCACCAAATTATGCCATGCCCACCAAGCCAAGTTTGAATCCCACCACTGGTCCATACATCTAGAGATGATCCACCTTGAAGAACATTTTGGCCAGTGTTGCCCCCTTTGCTGAGTTATACCTCTTTCAATGATAAAAAGTTTTTAAACTTTTAACATTAATCCAGTTCTTAAGTTCAGCATCTCTACCTGATTATTCCTACATTCCTTTAAAGCCTTCAGACATAGCTTAAATGCCATCTACATTTCACCCCTGTCACTTTTTTTTGGGTTTTTAAAAAATTAGAATTAGAATTCTTCTAGACATGTAAAATTGCAATCAAATTTTGTATATATCAAGTTACATATCACAGCCTTGCTCTGGGCCCAGCACTGGTTTCCTATCAGCTTCTCAGTGTAGTTCGAAGTGCTGAATCTTTCTATATTTCCCTGTTTGCTAGGCACCAAGGTGTTACCAGAACTGCCACTTCCAAACCAAACCCACCTGCCTGACCTGTTCATCTCAGGAAGATGTTCTGTAGGTGGGGGCTTGCAGGGGTTCAGGAGAGCTAAGATTCTGTGCAGTTCAGAGAACCCACAAATCCCACTCCTGGCCCCACCCACCCTTCCCTGTCCCTCCCAGGGGTCCTCACGTGGTTCATTTTGGATGCAGGTAAGTGTAGGGTGCTCAGAAGCTCGGGGGGGACAGACCTCTTGGAAGTTCAAGAAGGCTGAAAATGGGCCTATTTCTGGCTTCCAGAGAGTCTCTGGAGCCCGAAGAGGCCATTTTTGCCCTTGGGGAAAGCCTCCGGGAAAGCAAAAACACCCCCCCCCCATGGTGCCCACATGGCCACACCCACCCAGCAACAGGGCAGAGAACCCCTTGCTAAAAAATTTGAAGCCCACCCCTGGATATCCCCATGACCACAAAATGTCTGAGACAAAGGTACTTCTCTTTATTAACACTGCCTACTCTATGGCACGCCATCCCTTTCCAGAAGCTTTTGAAAACTGAGCAGACTGAGCAGGTGAGTGACAGAATGCCCAAATTGTCTGATTTGACTTACGTTTATAGTATGAGTTCATTGACTTTCTTTTAGTCCTATCATGGAAGTTATGATTTCTAAATATTTTTATTTTGTTATTGCTGTTAATTACCTGAAACCAGGGGCCTCCAAATTTGGCAATTTTAAGACTTGTGGACTTCAACTCCCAGAATTCTCCAGCCAGCAAAGCTCCATAGCATAACTGGCTGCAGAATTCTGGGAATTGTAGTCCACAAGTCTTAAAGTTGTCAATTTGGAGACCTCTGCCCTAAACCAAGAAGAGTCTGATTAATTATAGTGGGTGCAAATTTGATGGACAGTTGGATGGATGGATAAAATCCTTAATAGTTTTTTAAAAATCTGTGGAAAATACAGTATTTTTAAATGTTTCTGGTGTGTTATCACTATAGCATCACATACCATTTAAATCATAAATAATCTACATGTATTTTAATCATTTTTTTTCTTTCAGTTTATTGCTCACTAAGCTTTCAAAAACAATATTCATAAATACAAGTTTTTCTCAAAGTTGTAGTCTGGTGGAAAAATTTAAATATTTCCCTTTAAACATGCTTCATCATGATCCTAACTAGACTATTTCTTGTTAAATAAATCTATTTAACTCAATATTAAATCAAATCAGGTCCAGATTAAATTGGGGGGGGGGGAGATTTGGCATAAACTTTGGCCACCATTAAAAAAATTGTTATGAATAAGAATATTTTAAAATAATTTGCAGCCCTGCTTACAAATTCATGCAAATACCTGTTAAACGTTGATCCCAGCTAAAGAAGAAATGAATCTACTTTTTCCCATAGACTAATAAGAATGGTGTCATTCTGGCATAATGTGTTTGGTTTAGGCTTAATAAGTTCTATGAACTCAGTTACTATGGTTGATAAACTACTACTTATAGTTTGGTATGCCATGTAAACCCAGAGAATTATAGCTTATTTGATAAATCATTGTTAAACCATGTATTAGCACAAGATATGAACTCCCTGATTCCCTTTAAACTCTCTCTACCCTCACAAAATCAGAAAGCTGTATGTTAACAGCATAATCTAGGATTCAGTGTAAGGCTCTCCCAGTCTCTTAACTGAGCTCAAGTCAGCTTTACATTTCTTTAAGGATTAACAATGGCCCACAAAGATCAGAAGACTTAAATCTTTAGTAGGCCTTTTTATATAGGATTGACATTTTCAAACAAGGGCCCTGTATCTGACTCATTGAACCAAATGAAAACTGTTTATCATGACCCTAGGAATACTCAATTTTCACATGAATTATAAGACATGGAAGTTTGCTTTCTGCAGGTATATATATATGCCAGTGATTTAATATTGAAAAGAAATAAAAGGAAGTCAGGTCTTTGTTGTGATAAATGTATTTTAAAACGTGCTTTTTTGAAAAGCTTCTGAAGCATCTTTCTCATAATTTTAATTTTTATTCTTTCCAGAAGACATGCTTTCCACATTATAATTAATTTCTTTTGGGGTTATTTTCCCTCCGGCACTTACTATAGGTCTTCTGACATTGTAATTTTTTTTTTTAAAAAAAAAAATCTTTATTGAAGACTTTAAATGTACATGGCACTTTAGAAGTACATAAGAGAAATGCCTCTGCCCTGAAGGGCTTAAAGTCTCATTTCAGCAGACAACAATTAATGGGATGATGATTTAATTCACAATGGTGGGAGGATAGGAAAGATGTCAACAAAGAGATCAGTACTTGAGGTTTCTAGAGAGAAGTGGATTTTAAGCAGGGACATAAATGTGGAGGATAGCTTTTGTCAGAATTGAAGGAAGCTGTTCAAAGCCTGACGGACAGCATGAAAGACCTGAATATCAAAGTGACAAAGACAAAAGGGACAGTTTAAAAAAAGAAATGTAACCACCCTAAGACTTGTAAAAGAGAAATGAGAATTGGCACAAGTGTAGGAATCTGAGACAAGTTTTGATAAAACATTTATATCTATTGTTAAGTTATGTATGAAATGTTATACCTGAAATACATATTATATCTGAATGGTGATGATGATGATGTGGAGGAGGAGGAGAATCCACTAATATAAAACTTATTGACATTGGCTGTTTTTCCAACATCACAATTACTTTGTGATAATGTACTATCTGGTTTACAAACCACAAGCCAAACCAAATACTTTTACTGAACAGCATCATATAGAAAGCTTTGAATGTTTTATCCTTATGAGATAAACTTAGAAAGCCAAAGTCAAATGCTGAGATGTGATCCATATATTTGCATATATTCGCAATTGCATCATATATGTTATTTCTTACAGTTGTATGTAAAGAACATCCTGAATATACGCACTAAAAATAGAGTCATAGCTTTCCATATAAGGAAACTTACATATGAATAAGCTACTTATCAATAGTATATGACTCTCACATATTAGAAGAACAGACTCATTAAAGCATTTCAAGTTTCAAAAAAATTAGCTAGCCTGTCATCCAGGCCAGTGGTGGTATTCAAAAGTTTTTACTACCGGTTCTGTGGGCGTGGCTTGGTGGGTATGGTGTTGCTTGGTGGGCATGGCAGGGGAACAATACTGTAAAATCTCCATTTCCACCCCACTCCAGGGGAAGGATATACTGCGAAATCTCTATTTCCACCCCACTCCAGGGGAAGGATACTATAAAATCCCCATTCCCTCCCCACCCCATTAACCTGCTTTCTGGCTCTGTTCTTCTATTCAGGGTGACAAAAGAAGACCCAGCCGATCAGCTAGGACTCCGATCAGCTGGGACTCAGGAGGCAGCGAATAGATGGGGGCAGGGCCAACCAGAGGTGGTATTTACTCTGAACTACTCAAAATTTCCGCTATCGGTTCTCCAAAATCTGTTAGAACTGGCTGAATACCAACTTGATCCAGGCCATCCTAAAAATATGTCTATTGCATAATCATTAATCAGTGAAGATGAATGATTAAATATATCATTCTTGTCAAATTAAGTTACATCTAGAGCATATCTGGGGTAGGGAGGGAAGGGGCATGGCTGAATTGCATTGTATGCATATAGATGTTTCTTTAAGAACACCTTAAGTGAGCATGGTAACAGTCAAGGGAGGACAATGTGCAGACTGGTCCATGTGTTTCAAATAAGTAATGAATTATTCCATGGATGATCCTATACTGAGTATGTAGTCTGGTCATGTGACTAGGATACTCAAAGATGAATGACAGCTCTGGATACCTGCGGCATAAAATCAGCATCCTGACAGCCCCAGAGTGAACATGTCTTTTGTTAGTGAATGTACTTACTTTGCAAATTAACTTTAGACTGTGGTATAAAAAATAGAAGCCAAGGAAGACCATTTTATTTGGACTGATGAAATTGAACCACAGTTTAAATATCTATTTATATAAGCTATTAAAATTAGATGGTCTACCACAGAGGAGATGGAGAGAAATTTGGTACATGCTACATCATAACATAGCTTGGAGTAGGTTTAGCAGTTTGCATGAATGATGCCATGAATTATAAATGATAGTTTATGGCTTAGTGTATGGGGCAAATGCAATGAGTTGTATATTTTCAACAAACTATAATCAAATTAATATTGACTTTATGTAGAAAGTGAACCTAGTCGAGTCAGGAAAATTGTATTTTACAAAAGCAAGTTATCCATAAACTGTACATTAATAAGTTTGTTGCCTGTAATTACTGGTAATGCTAGGTACTTTTTGCCTACTTCTTTCTCCACTAGCTCAATTACAAAAAGAACAAAGAAAGGGTTGCTAATTATTTGTGATTAGCTCTAGCCTAAGCAATCCAATGCAGGATTAAAATCTAAGACTGCCACCATGTGGGTCAAGACAAAACAAAAAAAAGTTTTATGAGTTATGTAATGATTCAGAAAGCTTTGTTCAGAGCAGGGGTGGGATTCTACCAGTTTGCACCTATTCTCTAGAACCGGTTGTTAACATTCTAAGCAGTTCGGAGAACCAGTTGTTAGAAGAAATTACTGGCCTAATCCTGTAAGGAAGGCAGGAAGGAAACATTCTGGTGTTGCTTACAGAAACTGCCTCTACGTTAACCCTTATTACATTCTTGGCAGGACTAGACTTCCTGTCTCAGGAACTTCTCTGGAGTTTTTTCCCCCTCCTTTGCTGGTACTTTGACATTGAGTTGACTATGCCCACCTAATAACATGACCACCAAGCCATGCCACACCCACAGAACCGGTTATTAAAAATTTGAATCCCACCCCTGCTTGGAAACCGGACACAACAATAGGTCTTTTTATCTGCTTGAGAACAAGTGCCCACACAATGAACTGAATGATCTTTGCACAGCTCCGTTAGTATATGCTGTATATCAGAGAAGGGAAGAGTCAACTTACAACCAATTTTTAGTGACAGTTTGAAGTTCCAACCCATTATAAAAAGTAACTTATGACGGTTTTTCACACTTACAATCATTGTATCATCCCCATGGTCACATGGTCCAAATTGAGACCTTTGGCAACTGGCATGTATTTATGATAGTTGCAGTGTCCTAGGGACATGTGATCCCCTTTTGCGACGTTCTTACAAGCAAAGTCAATGGGGAACTTAACAACATTACTAACTTAATGGCTGCAGTAATTCACTTAACAACTGTGGCAAGAAAGGTCGTAAAATGGGGAAAATCACTTAATTGTCTTGCTTGTGATCGTAAGTTGAAACTATTTATGTGACACAGGAGTTATCTATTATATTTATTTATTTATATCCCCCCTTTTTTCTACAAATGCCTCAAGGAGGCGAACATAATATATTCATATAAAAAATGTTGAAAACCTACTTATTTTAAAGTTGGTGGAAAAGAGAAAAACATACAGGCAAAGAAGGCCTGGAGAAGAGCTGAGGTTTTGGCAGACTCTCCCATAATTTAAGGACTCTGAGAATGTATAAAGGGAAGTAAGTCCAAAGATCAGCTGGCCTTCCCTCTCCCCAGGTCAATACTACATATAAACACCGCATCACATACATGCATTTATAAGGAATTTGTAAAGGCAAACCTTCTATACTCCCCTGCATGGTGTGAGATGGTATTTCTGTGACAATTCTAAGGGGAGAAAAGTCAACCTAGGATTAATTAAAGATTTTATTCAAAAGGTTGAAACTGCAAGTGTTTCTTGTTCCAGGGGGAACAGTAAGTTAATCCTCTGACTGAGACAGAAAGCCTTGACTTTTCCAAGAGGTCATCAGACCTTTACAGTGCCTGCTGAAAGCTATTGGGCCTTATTAAAGAGGTCTTGCAAGACTATCTCTGAGAACAATCCATAATTCAAGAAAAAAAATGTAGCCCAGTTTATAAGCATTATAACGCTGTATGAAAGTTTTAAAAAAATGGGAATAGCTTTGGAGTTTGGAGAGTTTTTTTTAATTATCAGAGTATCTTGCTACAACTGTAATAATAGCAAATCATCACTGTGCTGCTTTATGCAAATAATTGCTTAGAAACAAATGCAGATCAGAGTTTGTCCTTCATTGCCCCAGGATGACAAATTCTACTGCAGATATAATCCATCAGAAAGCATTACCTACAAAGATACAATAACAAATAGTGTTCACTACACCTTTCTAGCAAACTGCGGCATATAGTATAGGATGAAGTATACATTAAAACTAGATATGCTACATCAGCTCCCTAGAGTTTTAATAATAAAAAAGGACAACTTACACAGATATCCCTTATTTGGTGAAAATATGAGCATCAATAAACTTCAGTCATAAAAGAACAGACGAACTAACCAAAATGCAGAAAGTGCAGTGAAACATATATTTTTTGCAGAATGTAAACCCTATTCCATTACTGTAGTGTTGATGTTTGATTTATTAGATATCTATTATTCATTAAAATGCTCCAGTACAAGTATGCAAATCACTTGAAAGACTGACACTGGATGTAAAGCCAACGTCCAAAATTTGGAGACAATCAATACAGAAATATAAATGCTGATTATCTGAGTGAACTTCATAAATCTTGGGAAAGAAATAGATCTCTCTCTCTCTCCCTCCCTCCCTCTCTCTTTCTCTCTCTCTCTCTCTCTCTCACACACACACACACACTTTATTTTTGAAATTACCAAAAGATGCTGACAAGCTGCATATGGAACCTTTCAAAAACCATTTGGAATAAACCAGAGTCTTTATTACTTTATAAGCTACTCAAGGCAGTAAACATACACAACAATCCTTCTTCCTCTTATTTTCCTCACAACAACCTTGGGATGTGGGTTGGAAGATAGTGACTGGTCCAAACTTACTCAGCCAGTTTTTCATGCCTAAGGCAAGACTAAAAGTCATACTCTCCTGGTTTCTACTTGATACTGAGCCTTTTTGTTTTTTGGGCGGGGGGAGCAATTATTAGGGCAGTTTAGCTCTCCATAATCTCATAATTGCAGTCCTGGATCTCTTTTTCCAGGTAGAGAAGTGTGACAAATTACACAATGAAATTCATTCTCCTGAAAAACCCTTTCCAAACAGAACTTGAATGTTTACACATCTGAGTTTGCATCCATCTCAGGATACTAACACACACACACACACACACACACACACACACAACACACACACACACAAATTACTGAACCTTATAGGCTGGGGCTTGGACCATGGTACTCCCCAAATATGCACTTTAGACATCATCATAAAATACTTGACAGCGAAGAACGTAGTTCAATAAAGAATGGGCATCTTTGCTGATAATGTACTAGTGAGCCTGGAAAACTAGCTAGTGGCAAAAACTCTGTCATTTAGAGAAACAGTTAAAACAAAGGAAAGCTCTAATTAAAGCTCTTCCTTCTGGCTTTTTATCATATAGCTTCTCATCTCTTCCTTGTCAGAAATTCAAACTCATCTGAAAGTTTTGAGGTTGTTGCAGTAGGTTTTTTTTCCTATGTGTTTTGTAGATTTAATTTCCCCAGCATTGCTATAAAGACAGCAGGAAAGAGCTCCTAATTAGGTGGTGGACAGCTTCTTCTGACAACTGTTTCCTGGCTTATCTGCTATTTTTGACTTGTTCTACTCTTTCTGGACATCTCTTGACTTGCATTACAAGTAGTCCTGATTTAATGACCACTTGTTCTGTAACTGTTCGAAATTTCAGCACTGAAATCTGAACATGTCTGGTTCTCAAAATTCTAGTTCTAGTTAGTTATCTACTTCTAGTTATCCCAATGATCAAAATTCTAGTTATCCCAATGATCAGTTATCCCAATTCTAGTTATCCCAATGATCAGCTCCCACATACAGTAGCAGAATCCTGTGGTCATATGAGTATGACTTGCAACCTTCCCTGGCAGCATTCCAATGGGTTGATGCATTCCACTGACACCATGGTGGCACCATGGTTAGAATGCAGTATTGCATGATAATTCAGATCACTGCCAGGAGTTCAATCCTCACTGGCTCAAGATTGACTCTGTCTTCCATCCTTCCGAGGTCAGTAAAATAAGGACCCAGATTGTTGGGGGCAATATACTGACTCTGTAAACCACTTAGAGAGGATGGTAAACCATTATAGGTATATAAATATAAATTTATATACATTATAGGTATATAAAGTATATAAATGTTGCTATTTTGCTCAGGTAAGGCTGCTATGGAGGAAAACTAGGAGTAGGAACATTAAGAACATGGTTGCTTAGAGTTATACAAAAATAAAAGTAGGGTATAAATATAAAAGTTTGAATTATTTTTGTCAACATTTTTTAAAACATAGCAATATAGTTCTTATTCTGGAGATGAAATCTTTAATTACAAAGGAAAAACCAAATTGACCTTTAAGTATATTTTCTAACTGACTGCTGACAGAGTTGAAATGTCATTTGTTAAAATAGTAAGTTAAAAAAAAAACCCAAAATGAAATAATGCACCAGTCTGTTGTTACTAAGAGCTTCAAAAGAAACTGTGAAGCAGATTGATATTAGCTTTCAATAAATAATGGAGTAATGAAGATATTGCACATACCAACTTGTGCTTTTAGCACTAGATGGTTCATTTTATTATTCAGAAGAGAATGCAAATGTCTTCAGTTAATTAAGGAAGATAAATTAATTCTGAGTATTAATTATACACTACCTACGTTACCTATATCACAGTCCCTGTACACAACAATGATTTTTCGCTTGAGGCATATCAATTACTAGCAACTTCTCTCCAAATCAGATGTTTTATAATATGCTTTGTAAATTATAAATAAATTTATCTCACTTTCTTAAAATGGTTTATTCTAAATCATCCCTGCACATATCTACTTATCTACCTACCTACCTACCTATTTCACAGCAATGTTTGGAAGATTGTTCAGTTCCTAGCAAAGGGAGCAAACATAGAGCCAACTATCTGTGTAAACACAATGCTAAAAAAAAGAGAGTTATAGAAGTTGTAAACAAGAACAGCTGGAGTATGAAGTATGTTGCAATACAGTGATACTAAGACAATGAGCCTATTCATTAGAACACAGTGCATGGCTTAAAGCATCAAGCTACCAAGAACCATCTGAAGTAAACACACGACCTGGAGATTTGTACACATTAAACATTTGTTTTTCAGGTGCATATTCTAATTTGTTCTGATCCCTGTCCGGCAATGAATGGCCTTTCTCCAGTAGCAAACAACTATAGGTTGTTCACTTTCTGGCACATCTTAAATAATGTTAAAGATTCACTTCGAGTTTTTGCAAAAGTTGTCCTAGCTGATTCTTTCTCTTAGCCAGATTGGCCGTTATTTTTATTAGTTCTATTTTCTGTAAGCATGATGCTCTGGCAAGAAATATATGTGAGAGAAAGCCTATTCTGGTCTATACATTGTAATTATGGGGAGAAGAGGAGATGGCAGGGAGGGCTAAAGGCAATTTTTGTGTATGAAGTTAGAACTGTGTTTTATTTATTTATTAATTAAAAGATGCTTCTAGGTCTTCTATGAGACAAAACAGCCCATTCTTTCAACCTTCATAGAACACTGAGCAATATCCAATGAACTTCCCATTACAAAAGCTAAATAATTGAACTATAACTAAATAATAAATAATAAATTGTGCACTCAAATAGTTTCCATCAAACAAAGCCATAAACTCATGTGACCAATTTTAGATTTCTAATATAATAACTACAGCAGACATTACAAAATACAGACCTGTTGAACGTGGTTCTCTGATCAAATTCAACAATGCAGATAAAACTGCTGTCAGGTTAATAGCTTTGCCAGGAGTAGAGGATGCAAAGATTTATAAAATTATGGCTGGTACTGAGAGAAAGAGACAGCTAAATTGTGTTCTTTTCTCCTCTTGTCGTAAGATTTAATGATGACTGTCAAAGGGATTAGATACATTCACTATGGATAGGTTTATTAGCTAGGAATTAGATGAATACAGACAGAATGGCCCTATATGTAATGTATTAAGTAAACAAAAGTGCTATTGAGTACTATTGTTATCATCTGGTGGACTTTCCAGAAACATCTGGCTATTGGAAATATCATAGAGCTTTGAATGTTTTATCCTTATGAGATAAACTTAGAAAGCCAAAGTCAAATGCTGAGATGTGATCCATATATTTGCATATATACGCAAATGCATCATATATGTTATTTCTTACAGTTGTATGTAAAGAACATCCTGAATACACACACTAAAAATAGAGCCATAGCTTTCCATATAAGGAAACTTACATATGAATAAGCTACTTATCAATAGTATATGACTCTCACAAATTAGAAGAACAGACTCATCAAAGCATTTCAAGTTTCAAAAAAAAAATAGCTAGCCTGTCATCCAGGCCAGTGGTGGTATTCAATTTTTTGTAAACACTTGAATATAATCAATGAGGGCAATTGCTATTTAAGATATAGTATATAAAATCATAATGTTAAATTAATAAGCTTGATGAAGCAAAATTAATAGAACCAAAAAAAAGTGCACCTTCTGGAGAAAATGACAGTATACCTATCATGGTCCCCTCAGATGGGTCTTTATGAAAGTGAAAAATCTGGGGAAAATAGAGTCTAACTCTGAGGAGTTGACAGCACATCCTGCCATGACTTTCTTTATTTGGGTCAGAAGCATCTGCAAGTTATAGACATACAACAATCAACACCGAGAGAATAGGTCATAGAATTTATAGCATGTGTAAAAAGTATGTAGAATAAATATTAAAACTAAATGACATTTGCCCAGTATCAGGCCACCTCCACAGCATTTTCTCTCACCAGCACAAGGTCTTCCTCCATACATACTGAAGGACACTGCATGTGTGAGATGGATTGTTCTTCTTCACAGTCACACAGAGAATCTTCTAAAGGGAATGCCCATTTTCTTAGATTGTCCTTTGATCTTCCTACCCCAGCACACAGTCTGTTTAACACTGTCTGCCATGATTGATCCAGCAGTTCTGGGAGTAGATGACAATCTATTTATCTGAAATGTACCACCCCAAAAACCAGAAAGGTAGGAAAATTCCAAATACTTGGCAGAACACTTTAAGAACAGTGCTATGCAATGCAGTAGGTGGTTTTATCAAAGTAGGTTGTTGGAAAAGTGTAGTAAAAAACATGCATGCTATCCATCAATATATGCTTCAACTTCCACATTAATTGTATCTGCAGTCGCATGTTTCAAAAGACTGAATAAATACATTTATAATAGGGAACTTTTCAGGCTGCATATTAACTTACTCAAGCTGCAGTTATTTTTTTATTAAGAGACTGGATAGATGGGATCTCACATGTGACAATTTTCCAATGTTTCCTTTCCATTCTAAATCCTATTCCCATATTTGCTACTAAAACAAAGTGAATGTTTTCTCGGGAGGTGTTATCAATCCAGAATAACCTTGTAATACACTTAGTAATGGTCATTGTACACGAAACGTAAAAACCTTCTATTGCCAACTATGCTAGCTCTAACCTCACACAAATGGCATCTTCTCACATAGAGACATCAGTAGATTTGCTAAATAAATTCTTTTGAATGGGTTTTCAGAAGCTCTGATGAGTTTTAATTTTTTACAAACTGATATCGGAGGCAAGAAAAACATTTAAGATTTCACACAGTTGTCACATTGAATAAAGCCAACAAGCAGACTGTGAAGCTTAATGATTTATAAATGGAAGTGATAAAATGCAAAACAAATTTGAATGTAAAGCTTGCTTCATTGTGCAGTCATTGAATCCTTCCATAGCTTGAAGAACTTGGATTACAGTTATGATTTCATGCTCAATTGTCATCAGATTTTAGAATTAGTTGATGTGGCTTATTGGCATTTGATTACATTGCAGAGATTGTGGACAGACATTGTTCACTATTCTGCCTTTGCATACAAATTACGTAGATTACCAATTGTCCCAGAGACACCTATTATAATTATTTTTTACAGAGCCATTTAAAAAGGAAGATCTGAGGAATACTATGAAGAGCTTTATTATTTTGTTGACAATAAAAATCTCTATTTTAATAACACAACAGCCTCTATTTATCTACCAGCACTCTGCTGTTAATGATATAAATACCATGAAATTGCTACCATAATTTTCACTTTACACATGAATAATCCATTTGTTAGAAGTAATCCAGTCAGCATTTTATTTATTTATTTATTTATTTGATTTGTCAATTGTTTACAAGATAATAAGTACAAGTGTATACATAGTTGTGAATATATGAAATGGGTACATATAAGAAAAATAAAAGAATAAGAGAAACAATAGGACAGGGGCGGTAGGCACGTTGGTGCGCTTTATGCACGACCCTATTTATTTCAATAGCCATCCCTGATCTTTCACTAGATGTTACAACTGCTTTTGCAAAACCCTAATCTGTTTCTTTGTTATCTATAGCAATGTTCTTTCATGCTTTCAGTACTTTTGATTCTGACTCTTTTCCAAATGGTGCATTTGGTCCTGTAGTCAATGGAAGTGCTCTCTTATGATTAACTATATCATCACTAATATGCAATTCTTATTGTTTTGAGATTTTCTGTTGCTTGAACGGAACACTTTGTGCTTGGCGATGTGGCTTGTCCTGCCTCCCCTATCATTCTGGAGAGCTTTTAAACATGGCTACATTCTCAAGTGTCATGGTTAGGAATCTGAAAAGATTCTCAGTCATCCAGGTCATGGTTGTCCCAAAGGTGCTTTTTCAGGAGGCAAGTGGACTTTCTTGTGGTTTTTTTTTTTTTTTGAGACGTTTCACTTCTCATCCAAAAGCTTCTTCAGCTCTGACAAGTTGGTGGGGAATAAATCCTTCCATTCCCCACTGTCAAGCTGAAGAAGCTTCTTGGATGAGAAGCAAACGTCTTCAAGAGAAAAAAAAAATAAGAAAGTCCAGTTGCCACCTGAAAAAGTACCTTTGGGTCATGGTTAGGAAGAGGCCTATTTAGTAGTGCTTGTTGTTGTCCTCAGTTGCTCTTCTGTATATTGTTATCAGCTCTTTTTTGTTATTGTTGTTGATTTATTTCTATTGAGTTTTAATTTTGTTAGCCATCCAAAGTTGCCGTTGTAAGATGGTAAAATACACAAACAAACCTACTTTGCAGAACATTCACATTATCTTTTCCTTATAATATTATTTTGTGTGGGCGGGGGGGAAGGTATTTTCAATCTCAATTGTTTTTTTCCACATTCCCTTGACAATATAACAAAATGTTATGGGTGGTCTTGATTTTAAGTATCTATGCCTTAAAAGTCAGTTGGTGATTTACAAGATTTAAAGGCTGCACAACAACTCTGGGTATCTTACAAATTAAAGAAAAAAAAATATCCATGCCTTTGGATAAATACATTTCCTATAACAGAAATAAAGGTTGTATAGACACTGTTCTCCAACATCTGGGAGAACAGCCAAGTTTTTAAAAGATTTATGGAACATCAGCTGTGTGGGAGCCACACACATCTTTAGGTTGACCACAGTTAATGAATTATTTCCATATGTCAAAAGCTAGGATATAAATCTGACTTAACTTTGACTTTTTAAATACTATTTTTACTGTTTGCATTAGACAATCATTGGTTTAAGCTTAAAGATAGGAAGTAGCATGTACAAAACCTCATCACTGCACAAATTGACAAAATTTAGTTTGAGCTAAACTGAGAATCACTATTACTTCTAAAGGATCATGTCAAGTAAATACGATGTACTCTGTATAATAGCTGCATTACTAATATATTTTTCCGAATAATATATCCTTTGTGTAGTAGTCAATCAAAACAGGATAATCCTTACTTTGAAATTCAGATATATCCATTGTTACTTTCTGCCATGGGACCAAATGGATTTTTCACGTTTTTCACCAATTTCTTGACATTTTTATTTATGCAAGTTTGATGTATTCTTCATGCTTAAGCTATGACCTCTATTTGAGCACAAACACCTGATGGTAAATTGTATCTCTAGCCCTTCTCTTACATGCTTGTGTTCCTAAGTAATTCTCATGAACTTTATTCTTAATTTCCATGACACTGCTGTATAATTACTCTTTAAAACTGAGTGCTCATAAATATTTTGTTCTTCTGTAAAATTCCTGTGAGATTCATCTGCTCATTAAAGTTCACCCTTTCATCAAAGTTCATCTGTAGCATTCTTGTTCTTTTTCTGAAGTCAGCATTTCAAAATAAAATCATTCAAGGGTTATGAAATACCACCATCCAATACAACCTTAAAAGTCTATCAATTTACAATCAAAAATCTACAAATATTACATAACCAAACATCCTGCTAATTCAACTTTGCTAGTAAGAACTGACATTTTGTTAACAGCCTATTTTTTTTCTTACTCTATGAATAATTTGTAACTGGTATTTCTGCAAATTTAACAATCATATTTAAATCCTAGGAGTTGCACTATACCTTGACTTTTTAAAAATTACTTTAAAGGTTTTAGGATCATTTGTCTCTATTTACACTATCTTTCCACAATGAACTGATGACATTTTGTAGAAGCAGATACAATTGGTAAAATTTTCTTCACAGTTTATGAATACTTCTGTTGTATAGTTGCCATGGTTTTAGAAGCGTATGCTTCTGGTAAATTATCCTGAAAACTATTGCTCCCAAATCTGTTGCACTAGCATCAACAGAACTAGTAACTATTTTATTAACATAAGATCTCAAGATTGATATTTTAGTTTACAGATTCTTAAACCCTGAAAATGTCTTCTTATGTATATCCATCAAAAACACAACACTCTACAACAACAGTGATCAAGAAGCTGAAATAACAGTCATTTTATTGACAGATTAAAGGCAATAAGTCACTTTTGACTCCTAGTGACCTCATAGGTAGATTTTCTCCAAGACAATATACCCCTAACCTGTAGATGATATGTTTAATTTACCCAAATTAGTAATCACCCCTAAAAATCTCTGTAAATCACTTAAATAAATTAGGCATTCCAACAATAACTTCAAATTTAACTTTATCAAAGGTTATCCCATCTATATACGAATATCACCTAGAAATTTATTTCCGTCAATTCAATTTACATTTTGCTATATTTAACTTCATTCTCTCTCTGTATCTACTGTATTCTACATTTCTTTTACTCCTTCATATTCTCTTTTATTTTTACCTTAGTTCAGTATACAGTATGTTCAGTTTAAAATATGATTCTTCAATGTCTTCAAATATTGTTCTCCTCCTGTTTTTCACCCACTATTACTATTACATCAACTCAGTATTTTTTAAATTGTGGGAATAGAGCATCATCAGAATACTTCTTTTTTGCAGCATTCTTTTCAGAATAATCTTCCCAGTTTGATGCAAAAGTACCCTGAATTAAAAGCAACATGTTAGTTCCAGAACCCTACAGTATATGAAACTTAAATATTTTAAGACCTTGTATTTACCTTTTAAAAGAGGAGTAAACCTTCTTCTGAAGTCTGAATGATGCTCACACTGCAAAAGAAACTGGATAAAAGGAAAGTGAAAGGAAACAACTTTTGGTTGTTTATCTCAGAATACTGTGCTGGGGGAGAGACACTCTTTGAAACTTGCCATTGTTTTGTAAGTTGCAGCAGTTTGAAGAAAGCTGTTGTCAGGCAAACAAATACTTTCCCTTGTCTTTTTCTTGGCCTTGGTCAAGCCAAGGTGTCTTAGCTATCTTCATATTCCACTGCAGACTAGCACTTGGTAGAGTAAGAGCAAAATCTTGGAAAAGATCTGCGTAATGTGTCTGGTCCCACAGAGATCAGAATTGTTTACATTTACATTTTATTTGATTTGTCAATCGCTTACAAGATACAGGTATAAGAATAAATATAGTTTTGAATACATGTGATAGATACTTATAAAAAATATATAAAAGAAACAATAGGACAGGGACGGTAGACACAATTGGTGCGCATATGCATGCCCCCTACAGACCTCTTAGGAAAGGGGTGAGGTTAATAGTAGACAGTCTAAGATTAAAGTTTTTGGGGTTTGAGGAAGAAACCACAGAGTCAGGTAGAGTATTCCAAACATTGACCACTCTGTTACTGAAGTCGTATTTTCTGCAGTCAAGTTTGCTGCAGTTAACCTTGAGTTTGTATCTATTGTATGCTCTTGTATTGTTATGATTGAAGCTGAAGTATTCATTTGCAGGTAGGACATTGCAATGTATGATTTTATATACTATAGTCAGATCGGACCGGAGGTGGCGTAGTTCTAGGTTTTCTAGGTCTAGAGTTTCAAGTCTGGTGGCATAAGGTATTCTGCAATGAGTAGAGGAGCGGAGAACTCTTCTTGTGAAATATTTCTGGACTTTTTCAATTGTGTTAATATCAGATACGTGATATGGGTTCCAGACTGATGAGCTGTATTCAAGTATAGGTCTAGCAAATGTTTTGTATGTTCTAGTTAGTAGTGTGATATTACCAGAGAAGAAGCTACGTAGGATTAGATTAACAACTCTTAATGCCTTTTTGGCTATGTAGTTACAGTGGGCTCTAGCACTTAGATCATTTGAGATGAGTACTCCAAGATCCTTGACAGAGTTTGAATCATCAACAAGGTGATGATCTATTCAGCCTGTATTTTATTTTCTGATTTTTTTTTTGCCAATATGTAGGACAGAGCATTTATGTGTTGAGATTTGAAGTTGCCATTTGTTTGACCATTCTGATACATAGTCAAGGACTTTTTGAAGGGTAGCAGTATTGTCTGTGGTGTTGAATAGCTTTACATCATCAGCGAAGAGAACGCAGTTGCTCTTGATATGATCACAGAGGTCATTTATGTAGAGTGTGAAAAGAGTTGGTCCTAGAACACTGCCTTGGGGACACCGCTGTTGACAGGTACAGAATTTGATAGGACGCTCCCAATTTTGCCCATTTGTTGTCTGTTTGACAGGAATGCTTCTATCCAGTAATGCAAGTGTCCAGAGATACTGTAAGATTTTAGTTTTAGGAGTAGTTTGTTGTGTACCACTGAATCAAAGGCTTTACAGAAGTCTATGTAGATTGCGTCTATTGCTTTGCCCTGATCGAGTTGTGTAGTCCATATGTTTTTGCAGTGTAAGAGTTGCAGATTACAGGATAGTTTTTTCCTGAAACCAAATTGTTTATTAGAGAGTAGGTTGTTTGTCTCTAAGTGGAGGATAATGGATTGGTTAATAATTGATTCCATGACTTTACAGGTGATGCAGCATAAAGAGATTGGTCTGTAATTTTCAACTAGGCTGGGGTCTCCCTTTTTGAAGATGGGGATGACCGTGGCTTGTGACCATAGTTTTGGCAAGGAGCTGGTCCTGAAAGATTTTTCAAAGATTATGCTTAGAGGTTGGGCTATGGCAGTGGATAGCTTTTTTAAGAAGTAGGCACATATTCCGTCTGGTCTAATAGAGATGGTTTTAGATTGCGCAATGCTTTTTCAACAATGTCTTCTGTAAAATTGATATGTATTAGATCATTGTAGTTGTCTGTGTTTCGACTAAGAAATACTGGGCATGATCCATTGCTGTTTACAAATACTGAGCCAAAGAATGTGTTAAAGAGGTTGGCTTTAATAGTGTCATTGTTGTAGTCTTTACCATTAGGTCCTTTCAGGGGTGGGATGGACCTTGAGTCTTTTAGTTTGTTGTTTACAAAATTGTGGAAAGCATGGGTGGAATTTGTGCATAGAAGGTTTTCCTCTTGTTTAATGTGATAATTAGTGCATTCGGTTTTTATCTGGTGGCATAGATTTTTGTAACAGCTTTTGAAGTTGGCAATGTGACCAGATTTGTTTTTTCACCAAAATGATCTCTTTTTGGATTGAAGCTTCCTTATTGTTATGAGTAATCTGTTTTTCCTGGTTTTGGGAGTTGTTATTGGTACATGTAGTTTGGTGTCTCCTTTGATTTCTAGTAAGAATATATTGTTATGGTCTTCAACAGTATTTCATCCAGTGAATAGAAATTGCCAATCAAGGGAAAAGAGATCATTGATTATAAGATCATAGTTGCCTTTTTTGAAGTTATAATTGGGGATTTTGTCATTGTGATGATTTTTGTGTGGACATATGTTGAGACAAAAGTCAATCTTGTTGTGGTCACTATTGGAAAAGGGTTCTTAAATTTGTATTCCATAAATTGAATTCAAACTATTGCAGAAGATGAGATCGAGGCAGTTGTTAAGCCTAGTATTGTTGGTTACTAGTTGTTCCAGTGCCAGATTTGTTACAACATTGTAGAAGGTTGCATGTATGGGTTCAGTTGTACTTTCCTTTAGGGTCCAGTTAATATGAGGTAGATTGAAGTCACCAAGAAAGATAAAAGCAGATGGGCAGGATGCTGCCCATGTTAGTAGTGTATTTAGCTTGTTTATATGTTCAATGTCATAATCAGCAGCTCTGTAACATACCATGTTTCTTCAACAATACGGCCTCCACCAATAGGAAAGCCCAGCATGATTTCTAGGCATGAGGTGAAATTAAGCCTTGCCCCCAAAATTTAGGCCTATTTAATACATGTGTTTCCCCGCCATTTCTCACATCATTCGTTCAAACTACACAAGGTGAAGAGAAATGAGGGGGAAGGGGAGGGAGAAAACTTGCCTTTAGGAGTGCCCTGCAGGTAGCCTAGGCTAGAATACCCCAATCTACTACTGATAGAACATCGGCCAATAGAAGCTCCCCTAAGGTAGAGTCACCAGCCACTTCTATTGGCCAGTAGAAGCGGCCTCGGGGCGAGCACCCACTTGCACTCCCCTCGCCACGAAGCCATTTCTATCAGCCGATGGAAGCTTCCCAAAGGCAGAGTCACCAGCTGCTTCGGGGCGAGGTGTGGCTTCCCACGGAGCGGTCCTGACAGGAGTGCCCCATGTACACTCCCCTCACCATGAAGCCGTTTCTATCAGCCGATGGAAGCTCCCCAAAAGCAGAGTCACCAGCCGCTTCTATCAGCCAGTAGAAGTGGCTTCATGGCGAGGGGAATGTGCGTGGGGCGCTCACCCTGAGGCCGTTTCTACCAGCCGATAGAAGCAGCTGGTGACTCTGCCTTTGGGGAGCTGCTATCAGCCAATAGAAATGGCTTCGTGGTGAGGGGAGTTCATGTGGGGCACTCCTGTCAGGAGCACTCCGTGGGCAGCAACGCCTCGCCCTGAAGTGGCTGGTGACTCTGCCTTTGGAGAGCTTCCATCGGCTGATAGAAATGGCTTTGTGGCAAGGGGAATGCGCTTAGGGCGCTCCTGTTAGAGCACCCCGCGGGCAGCCATGCCTCGCCCCAAAGCGGCTGGTGACTCTGCCTTCAGGGAGCTTCCATAGGCTGATAGAAATGGCTTCATGGAGTGGGGAGTGTGCGTGGGGTGCTCCTGTCAGGAACAGCCCGCGGGCAGCCATGCCTTGCCCCAAAGCGGCTGGTGACTCTACCTTCAGGGAGCTTCCATCGGCCAATAGAAACGGCTTCCTGGCGAGGGGACTGTGAGTGGGCGCTCCTGTCAGGAGCACCCTGCGGGCAGCCATGCCTCACCCCGAAGTGGCTGGTGACTCTGCCTTCTGGGAGCTTCCATCAGCCAATAGAAGCAGCCTTGTGGAGAGGTGAGTGCACATGGGTAGCTCTAGGTTGGGGTGTGTGGGGGAGAGGAAATTAAGTCACCCCGAAAAGATGTCCTAGCTGTTTTTTCAGGGCTCAAAAAAAAATAAGACCCGGCCTTATTTTATGAGAAACACGGTAGTAAGAACCAAAATGTGATATTTAAGGTCAGTTCACAGATAATGGCCTCAGGAAGAGCAAGCTCTTGGGTAACTTCAGTAACTTGTGCAAGTTGTAGTGTTGCCAGCGACACTCTATGGAAGTGCATGTTGAACTTTGAAGAAGCAGGATGGGAAGAATAATGATGCTTTTGAATTTTAGCCTTGGAGAAGACATGGACAACCAGGAAGACAAAACAATGTATCATTGAACAAATCAGCCCAGAGTTCTCATGAGGTACAAGTGACCAGGCTCAAATTAATCTATTTCAAACACATTTTGGGGTTTCAAATAAATCTTCTCCTTCACCTATATACAGATGAAGAATGGATACAATGAGCTACTACAAAATGTTATTTAGGACATGATTTAGAGGTCCTTAAAGAAAATACCAGTTATAACATCTGTAAACATCATGGTACTGAGGATGTTAATCCAATTTTCAATCTAAATTTGGCGCCTCTCTAATCCACCCCAAACTACAATAAAACTCTGATATTTAAAATATAGATTCTTCTATAAAGCTCTTGTTCTCTTTCAATAGCATCCAAAAATGCTTAACTGTCTTTTAATGCTCATAATACAACTAAATTCTACCATAATTAAAACCAAATGTTTGCCTGAATATCATATGTTCCAAAGCATAGCTCTCAAGTTGTGAGTATATTGGTACATACTGTACTCAATGCCATTTTCATATTTTTAAAAACAGAAATTAATGTGCATCAAGGACAATTGGAGGTTTTGAAGATTAAATTTCTGATTTGAGTATCATTACTACTTGGTGTTTTATAGTGTCAAGTATTTATTGTGTTGGAATAATTTCTCCCCAATATTGAACAGAATCTGCTCAACAAACAAATCTCACTTTTTATGTATTTCTATGTAAACCTTACCATCGATTGGCCATATAATAGTTTCATTCTAACTGTAGACTGAAGTGAATATTTTCACTTCAATTGTATAGAAAATGTATCATATTGTCATTCAACCTCTGCAAAATTAAGCATCTTTAAACTTACAAAGAAGGTCCCTAAATATACTATGCATACAGTAATAACTGTTGTTCAATCCTAGCCACCTGTACAATATACCAGACCTTTCGTTGGCTAGCAAGAAAAGGCACTCTAAGAATATATTTCCCAGGACACCAAGCTCAAAATCATTGTAGCAAAGCAATGAAGCTTTTATAATGGCTTCATTGCTTGGCTACAATGAATCTGATCCAGCAAAGGCTATCTATCAAATGCAGAGTTATTTCTATTATAATCACTCTTCTAAACCACTTAGGATTTATAAGTATAAAATGTAAGATATTTTTTTTCTTCTTTCTTCACTTTCTTGGTTTGTATTTTGAATTTGTTTGAGATTGTCTCTTTTCAATTTTGTTTTGTTAATTGTGAATCATAAATATAAAAAATAAACAAAGTGTTCAATGATTTCTGATGACTCACTTTCTTAGTGCACTTAGTGCACATAAAGGGCAGTTTTGGATCACAGATAAAGTTTCCATATGTTCCTTGGTTTGTTAATGACTTCATCTAGTATCAGGTTGTTTGCTTTTCATCATGTGAGATGAACTTTCATATTATTTGTACCTCCAAGTCCTTTTCTTTCCTCTTCTTTCTTAGAAGAGCTTAGCACTTCTCTCCTTTACATTCTGGAAAGTTCTTCCACTGATTCTCTTCTTGTATTTGTCTATTCAAAAAATGCTCACTCCTTCCCTCCAAAGAAATCTATGTAATCAGGAAGTCAAACATGAGGGAAGAGGACTCTTTATGTCTCCAGGATCTGAGAAAGGGAGGAAAGTGGAGAGTTTCTATTGCAGATTCAGATCAGATAGAGACAAAGAAATAGTATTCACTCCAGGTATATGTTCACTCATACACACACCCATTGTCCAAAAGTCAGACTTATGGAAACATGCTTGGATAGGTCAGACCTATCCTCTCTATGCCCCAAATGTTTGAAGAATTAGGGGGTTGAAAGTCTGGTAGGTTGACTGGTAGGCTTAAACTTGTGCTAATGGAACTACAAAAGAAAGGTGCAGAAACACTTTCAGCTCATTCTTGGAATCTGTTTTTCAGACTATATATGTTGAAAGCCTCTAATTTGTCTGATAAGACAAACTATATATTCTAGAACCAAGTTAAATATGAAAGGAAATAAAGGACATCCTTAGGAAGTTCCATGCTACATTTGAATATGTGAAAAATTATCCTACTTGTAATAATTTAAGCAGCTAAAATAATAGACTCTTAACCCATGAAATAGTTAAAAAGAATTCTGTTTTTAATAACATATTACAAATCTGTATCTTGTTAAAAGCTTTTCTCATTTCTAACAAAACCACTATAGCAGTTTCAAGGTTCTCTGCTTGTATTATTAAAATACCAACAAGAAATTTCATGTTGTTAAAGACTTGACATCCTTTCATGAAACTAGGTTGTATATGACACACTACTGATGGTGTCACATTCTACAACATTTTGAATCCATATTTAAGAATCATATTGGATGATAACTCGTACTATTCATAGTGGGCTTACCAAACTTCAAAATAATGTTCATCAAAAAGGCTTGATAGTTCTAATACAAGGACTTCATTTTCAAAAGACTTAGTATAGTTCTCTAAAATATAAAAACCAAACCTTCTTTATATTTTATAATACATTATATTATCTTTTAGTAGAAACTTATCTAACCCAGTTTTTCATAAAATTAATTACACTTCCTGCAATATTAAAAGTATTTCTAATCTTTACAATGATCTTGGGATATGTTATATATATATATCTATATATATCTATATATATCTATATCTATATATATCTATATATATCTATATCTATCTATCTATCTATCTATCTATCTATCTATCTATCTATATCTATCTATCTATCTATCTATCTATCTATCTATCTATCTATCTATCTATCTATATCTATCTATCTATCTAGCTAGCTAGCTAGCTAGCTATATATGGCATTCAGCTTTGTTCGGGTATTTTCCCACGTCATTGTAGTTGTGCTTTTAAAGTTGTAGCAACGTTTCGGCAGAATCTCATCTGCCATCGTCAGGCTTCTGTATAGTGTTCATCTGTGAGTCAGACTTTTACAGTGGTTTCAGATTTAAATTTGGGGCAGCCTATTGCTGTGCCAGAATGGTTTTTTCTTCATCCTGATTGGTTCGGAGTCTTGGTCTGTGTTTATTGGTCTTGGTGTTTGCTGTGTTCTGCTTGATTGGTGTTTCTAATATCTTCTGTCTGTTTTTGGCTCTTTTTGTATCTTGATTGGCTGGCAACATTGTGTTACTTTATTGGAGGCCTTTAGTGCAGCTTGGCTCCGGGTAAATGGATGGCTATCATTAGTTAGGAAGCTAGGTTTCATCTGGGTGCCTGGTTGGGGTGTGTTTGAGCTGGAGGTATCAGGGGGGATCTATTTGTGCCCAGGTGTTTGCCTGGCTTGTGGTGTGGAGATTTTTTTGTTTGTGAGTGCAGGCTTCCAAATGATTGACAGTCTGGTGGAATCTGTCTGGTCAATCATTTGGAAGCCTGCACTCACAAACAAAAAAATCTCCACACCACAAGCCAGGCAAACACCTGGGCACAAACAGATCCCCTGATACCTCCAGCTCAAACACACCCCAACCAGGCACCCAGATGAAACCTAGCTTCCTAACTAATGATAGCTCATCCATTTACCCAGAGCCAAGCTGTACTAAAGGCCTCCAATAAAGTAACACAATGTTGCCAGCCAATCAAGATACAAAAAGAGCCAAAAACAGACAGAAGATATTAGAAACACCAATCAAGCAGAACACAGCAAACTCCAAGACCAATAAACACAGACCAAGACTCCGAACCAATCAGGATGAAGAAAAAACCATTCTGGCACAGCAATAGGCTGCCCCAAATTTAAATCTGAAACCAACTGTAAAAGTCTGACTCACAGATGAACACCATACAGAAGCCTGATGATGGCAGATGAGCTTCTGCCGAAACGTTGCTACAACTTTAAAAGCACAACTACAATGACGTCGGAAAATACGACAATGGTGGCAAGGTTCTTAACTGGCCAAAGATGGAAAGAAGAATACATACCTACAATGGAAGAATAGATTTAGAAGTTAATGGAGCTAGCCAAGGTTTTGTTTACAGACAATAATCCGACTAAATTTCATGAGATCTGGAGGCCATTGTTAGATTTCTTACTGAATAGAAAAGAAATATTTTTTTTTTATTTTGGGAGTTGAAGATTAGATCATATTGGTTTTGACTAGAGAAATATTATAGCCTTTTAAATATAAGGTTATTTACATTTAATAACTTATTATTTTTAGATCAAAATAAGAGAACATCTTATGAATACTGTTTTTAGTTTGACTATAATGTTGATTATCAGTATTTTAAGATATTTCATAGATCAGTGTTACTTGTTTAAACTTAAAGAGATATGGTTGTATTATTTATATCTCTGTTGTAAAAAAAAATTGGATGTCTTTTGTTTTATTTGTTTGATGTATATTTTTGACTTTTAACTTATTTTATCATTCCTTTTTCCTTTTATGTTAGTCTGTATTTTTCATATTTGATGTTGAAATTTAATAAAGATATAAAAACTGACCTGAGTTTATATAGAACCTCTAAATTTAAACTATTAAGAGAAATATAGTAGTTGAATAATTGTAAATGAGTTCTACCTCACTATGTAATATACCACAACATTAAATCATAAATTATAGATATTTCACTGTGCTGTTACAACTGTTTCAGTGAAATTGTATCTTTGTCTAATAAGCCTGATTAATATAATTTCATTTCAGAAACATGCAAACGATCAAGTTCCAGATTAGCATATTGAAGTCATTATAAAATTCTGATATATAGTTTCTTGTACTATTATTATTCAAAGTTTTCTTAACTTGTCTTTCCAAATTAAAGTATGGTTCAGCAATGCACAGTTTTGCTTGCCCATCACTCATTTCCAGCTGTGTGGCCCAGTTCCTAACAGTCCATGGCCCAGGGATTGAGAACTCCTGGCATATACTATAATCCTACACTAAATACTTAAATCTCCTACAAAATCCACAAATCTGTTGCATATACTGTATGTTTAAAGAAAATCTCAAATTTTTGTTGTTGTTCAGCAACTGACTATAGATCACCTAATTGATTGATTGATTATGTGCTATAAAATTAGCAATTGCATAAATTTTCCTCTATGACAATCTGTCTCTAACCTAGTCCTTCAAGTGTTTCAAAGGTGTGGCTATTCCTTCTGTATTTTATCCACCAGCCTTGCTAATAGTGATCCTCTTCTTTTTCCGTCCATCATTATAGATATTTCCAGAGACCTAGATCTTTACATAATGTGTTTGAACTATGATAAACTGAGTCTGGTCATTTGAGCCTCAGTTAAGAACTCTGTTTTGATTTGTTTGATGATCTATTTGTTTATTTTTCTTTGATTTCATTTTCAGGCATCTTCTCCAATACCAAAGTTCAAAAGCATAAATACTCTTTCTATCTTGTTTCTTCAAATATCAACTTTCATTTCTATATTGCAGGGCAAATCATTGCTTGCACTGTTCTGATCTTAGGTGTAAGATATAATTTGTTGATATACATGCTGCATGGCATATGAATATATTTTCCAGGGCCTTCATTCTTACTATATCCAATACTAGTCTGTGGAATATTTCTTGATTACCAGTTAGTTTACTGTGGATAGTTGTCTAAAAGGTAGAAAATATATTTATAATATATTCATTGTAAATTCTAATGCTGGTTGCTGTTTAATCTTTGTCTCACTTTTTTCACTGTGCTTCTTCAACTTTGCTGTACCAACTGTCATGAGTTCTATCTACTTCATATTTAATTTTAGTCCAATTTTTTCACAGTGTTCCTTGATTTTCATTACTAGACTTTGTAGAAGATTTGCACTTTCAGCTATCCGAATAGCACCCTCAACATAGTTGTAAACCAAAATTATTGTAAGCTGCTCAGAGTTGCCCTTTGGTAAAATGGGCAAACAATAACAACAATAACACCACCGCCAATAACAACAACAACATAGTTTTTATTATTGAAGTTTCTTCCTCCAGTTTCCAAACCACACTAAACTTCTAGTCTCTCCTCCCTCAATATTCTACAAATAGATTGAATAAATAAGGAAAATGTATACAGCCTTGTTTTGCTTCTATATTGACCTGGTGCCAGTCCGTTTTATCGTGTTCTGTCTGGTTTGTGACATCCTGCCCTGAGGACATGCTTTGTATAAGGACAATTTGCATGAGACGGATTTTCCTACAAACATTTCATAGCTAGATATGATCAACACAATCAAAACCTTTTCCATAGACAGTGAAGAACTTATTGCTTTCTTAATAGTATTAATAGCATTTGACTTTGTCTGATATCTCTATGTAGGGCTCTCATTTGTGTTCATCCTAACCATTATTTTACTAGTATTGAAATTAAAGGTATTGTATGATAGAGGCACAATCTATTAAAACACCTTTTTTTGTATAACAGTAACATATTGAAATATCATGTCAGAGCCATTATTTCATCACATTATTCCTTCAAATAGTTCTCAGACCATGGTTGATCTTCTATGGGAGACTCCCTGAAAAGTTAAAAAAAAAAAAGCCAGATTGAGAAATCAAGGCAAAATATATATATGACAAATTGTATCCACAATATTGCTATGAAACCTCATAGAACTTTTCAAGAAATCACTGGGAGTAAGTTGGACTCAAAGGAAATGATCATTGTATCACTTGTGAAGGCAATACCATTCTCCTTATGTACCTCAGCAATTTGTACTGAAAGGCAACAAAAATCCAGTTGTTGCCAATTACTTTTTTGTTTTGCCTTCCTGAGCAGTCACTCTTCATCTTGCATGAATGTACCCAATCCTCTATTAAATCTATTTAAGGAAATAGTGAGCACTATCAATGAATTTTGTCACCCCACCAGTTTAATTTTGCATTGTTGCATAACATTTCCCCCCATGTTTTTCCATTCAGCTTTTTGCATGACCCCAGGACCTAACAATTCATAAAAGAATCCTTTTGAACTGGACTATCACATAAGTCTAAGCAAGTAAATAAGAAAGTACATTTTAATAGAACATAGATAAATGCATCTGCAATGCATTTATCCCAGTCAGAAGTGACTATAACTCAAGATTAGTTTCCTTGGGTGGCAAATTATTGACAATATTAAGAACAATAGACTGCTGCCAAATATCTGTGAGCCATGAGAGATAAATATGCCAACTGAAATCAGCCAAAGCCTCAGAGAGTCCCTCTCTGAGGGAGATGGGCAGTTCAAAAATGTGATAAATAAATATAAATAAATAAATAAAATGTGTTTGTGCTTCCTGCTAATTGAAGTATATGTTGGTGAGTTAAGATGCGGAAAAATATTTTGGAAGGTCTGTATACCTAGCCACTTATGTTAGACAACAGTAATAATCAAAATGAATGGGTAGAGAATATAATATTTTCTCATAAGGAAACCCTAGAAGCTTATAGTATACCCATGGAACCACTACACATGTGATTGGGGATGCTATTGTTTGCACTTTGTTTTTCATCTCTTCCAATAAATGTAGTCAAATCAACAGTGGAGTCTGCTTTATATGAGTAGCAAAACTCCATTATGAGTTTCCAGATTGTTTTTCACACACTTCTCTCCAGCTATTCTCTTCTATTAAATGCTTTCTAGCTGCATACAATTAACTATTATATAAATAATTTCCCCAAAACAAACTTAACTGAATTAAATAAAAGGATGATTATAAGCTCTATTAACATCACAATTGAAACCAAGAGTAAAAGGAAGTGCGGTACTGCTATGATCTCCAAAACACAACAAAGCATAGAAGCAGAAAATAAAATAGAGACGCTAAATTACTTTTTAACCCCGTTGAGAAAATAACTCCTTGAAAATTCCATCATAATCTCAGAAAGTACAAATAAGCAAGATCCAAAGGATGATAAACTTGATTTTTCCAAGAGCAGAAGAGAAGCTATTTTCAGAGCAGACTTTGAATTCCTCCTAAGCACTTCCTGATGTTTTTAGAGATAATAAATGTTGGCTTAGTTGATCCTGATTCTTCAGTTAAAATATACACAGTCAACTACACAGTCATATGTCAAATCTGCCAAGGATTGTGAAGGAAATTCCCAGACTGTGGTAAGTCATAAGGTAGATGATTTATTTTTGGCTTATAAATCATTGTTTCTTTTTTTTTTTTTTTAGTATTAGGGGATCCAGTTGTGGTATGTAGGTATGTATGTATGTGTATGTGTGCGCACACATTTTGTGGAGACATATATGTCTCAAAGGTGCTTTTTCACCTTTATAGAAGGAATATAAATCCTTCCATTCCCTATTATCCTGTCAGAGCTGAAGAAGCTTCTTGGGTGAGAAGTGAAATGTCTTCAAAAGAAAAAACAAGAAAGTCCAGTTGCCTCCTGAAAAAAGCACCTTTGGGACAACCATGACCTGGATGACTGAGAATCTCTACAGACTTTTAGCTATACAATTTGGGATGAACATCTTTGAATGGTGTGGGAGTAGGAATGGAGAAAAACTGTAGACTACAGGAACCAGGACCATTACTCAAGTGACCCTGAGGACACAGATAAACCTCCAAGTGCTTCAATGACCCTCTAAAAGGATGATGATTACCAGCTGTCTGCAATGAATACAAAACCTTCCATTCCCCACTATCCTTTTGGAGCTGAAGAAGCTTCTTTGATGAGAAGCAAAATGTCTTCAAAAGAAAAAAAAAACAAGAAAGCCCAGTTGCCTCTTGAAAAAAGCACCTTTGGGACAACCCAGGGGTGGGTTGCTGTGGGTTCGCACAGGTTCGGGCTATCCTCTAGCTAAGATTCAGTGCAGTTCAGTGAACCCGCAAATCCCTCCCCTGGCTAGCCCAGCCTGCCCTAGCCTACCCTTCCCAGGAGTCCCCATGCAACCTGTTTTGGATGCCAGGTAAGTACAGGGCCTATGCAAAGGCTCAGGGAGAGTGAAAAATGGGCCACCTGGAAGTTCCAGAAGGCTGGAAACAGGCCCATTTCCGGCCTTTGGGTGGCCTCCGGAGCCCAGGGGAGACCGTTTTCGCCCTCCCGGAGGCTTGAGGAAACCCTCTGGAGCCTAGGGAGGGTGAAAACAGCCCCCTCGCCATGGTGCAGGAGGCTGACTAGGCCACGCCCACCACGGCCATGCCCAACCTGCATCTGGGCAAAGAACCGGTTGCTGATATTTTTCAAGCCCACCCCTGGGACAACTATGACCTGGATGACTGAGAATCTCTCAGTGCATATAGTAGATACAAAAAGTTGCTTAGCATGGTCTATAAGCTGTTTTCAATGCTGGGGAAGTGGGACAGCAGAGTTTGATGTCAGTGACTTGAAACAGGCAGCAGAAGCAAGTTAGGGATTAGCAATTGGGCAAAACATTTCAAGCTAATACAGTTTTCTGCCTCTGGATGAATAAATAGCACTTCAGCTCTCAAGTGGGGGAAAGGTCCATGGTATAATCTGTCTGAAAGGACAGTTCTGCAAAATATCAGACAATTGTTGATGAATACATAGAGTCAGATAAATGGATTGTGGTATACTAGCTAGTTATTTTTATAGAGATAAAAGTGAAGGCATTCTTATTCATTTAAAACACAATGGATTTGATGGGCACAAAAGACACAAAGGACATTCAGCTAATAGCTAACTTGAAAGCAGAACATTGATTGACTGACATTTTCTCTATGATTATAGTGCTATAACAGCATAGATCAAAAACTGTAAAGACAGTTTGGAAGTATTTAGGATACATTTAAATGTGTATGTGTTGCAAAGGCTTAGCTGCTGGTCTAGAAAAACCTCAAATTGTTCAGTCCTTCCTGTTATTTATTTCTTGATGTTTGTTTCTTGTATACTGTCTGACAACCTTAGTATAATGTTTTTATATTCCATTGCAAGCATTACTGTGGTGATTGTATCCAAGATCTGTGAATTTTAATTACTTGGGGAATTATTTTTTAAATAATTTTCATATTTTATTGATTTCAGTGGCAATTACAATAAAATTGTTCAAGAAGAATTCTTGATCATTGTAGGGATGTATTATTTTCTAAGATGTAATTATATCTTCATACTGTTTTTTTCCATTCTCCTTTTATTTTTATTTTATTCTGTATGGTATGCAAGTGGTCATAATACATTTCACTGGATTGCAGAACTTTCTAGAAATAATAGACTAGAAGAATCTTTGTTCCAATGAATTTTTCAACATGGCCGTATCGTAAATCCGTTAACAGAAGTTGTGAGTGCTCCATCACTGAAGGCTTTCAAAAAGAGACTGGACAACCATTTGTCTGAAATTGTTCTGACCAAGACTTATTGAGACTAACAAACAAACGTTAGTCCCAGGGGTGGGATTTAAATTTTTTAACAACCAGTTCTGCATTGCTTAGTTGGTGGGCATGGCTTGGAAGTCATGTGACTGGGTGGGCGTGGCCAACTCAACATCACTCACAAGGGGTGCTTCTCCTCTCCTGGCCTCTCATGACAGTGGGGATGCTGCAATGGTCATAAGTGTAAAAAACAACCATAAGTTACTTTTTTCAGTGCCATTGTAACTTTGAATGGTCACTAAATGAACTGTTATAAGTTAAGGATTACCTGTACAAAAATACAAAAAGCTTCTTTGCTTGCAAAAAGCTGCCCTAAATACCAATCATTAGATTAAAAATACCTGCAAGCCGGAGTTACAAATCAGGCAGGGTGCCAGAGCACCTTGAGGAATTAAAATAGTTAAAATGCAATGATAACTATTTGCAACTATTTCATAGTTTTATGAGCTTTATGAACAGCCAACTCTTGCTCGTAAAGTGAAACCCTTTAGCAGAGAGGTCATTTAAGTTCTCCAGAAAGAGCATACCCAGGAGAAGCAACCCTTAGATCCATTTGCACCACTTAAAGACACCAGCTGGTCTTACTCACCTCACAAGATATCCTAAGGATTTAAGGAAAGGTCACCCAGAAAGGCAGTAAACAAATCAGTGCCAAGCTTGCATCCTGTCTCTTGGAAGTATACCCCAAAAGGACAGTGCCAGATTGAAGGAAGACCCCATCCCCAGATAGAAAAAGAAACCATGAGGCAGGAAAAAATCCAAACACAATTCAAATAATTAAATCACAACAGTAGCAGTTGCTTGTTAAACCAATTACCAGAACAAATAGACACAGGAACTAGCCAGATTTCTCAAACCAGTTTCTTTTCAGAAACAGAGATTAACCTTTTTCTTTTCAAACAAAGCTGAATAGGGAAAATTATTCCATCAATAAACACAGGATTAAATGTCACCAAGCACAGAATTAAACTTCACCAAAAACCAGTTTTAGACCAAAACTCAGAAAGCATATGTAAACTCACTTTTAAATGTTAATCTTTCTAGCTAGCCAAGATGCCTTGCTGAATGTCACTCATCTTGATTCCTTGTCATTAACAGCTTCTTTCCTGCAGCTCTGCTACATTATTCAATTATTTCTTCAAAGTGCTGATTGTTGCATGAGACTGGAAGTATTTCCAGGGGAGTATTTCCTCCTGACAGAAGTGTAAAAAGCTTAAAACAACCCTTCCCCTTTAAGATAGTTCCAGCAAAGGAAAAAAAAACCTCCTTTGGAGATAGTAACTGTAGGCATACTGCCAAGAATACAATAAGGGTGGAAAAAAACAAAAGGAGATTTCTCCCAACAACTGGTTCTCTGAACTGCTTAGAAAGTTAACAACCAATTCTAGTGAATAGGTGAGAACTGGTAGAATCCCACCCCAGGTTAGTCCCCAAACCCCTTTTTCTTTATTTAAACGGCTGTGAATTTTAGTCATTCACAGCCCATAATGAGTCTCAAATAGTTTGTAAATAGTCCCATGGAAGTCTGCCAAAGTCCTTCAGGATAAGTCTGATAAGCACGCATCTTTATCTTCCTTGAAATGCTACCAATGACTAAATTTCCAAATAGTCATATAAGGCCAAACGGAGTACAAATTCAACACAGAGCTTCGGGTTTCAAACCGATCTGTACGAACAAAATTGCTTCCTGCAAAGGTTCATTTCCCTTTGTTCCTCTTTTATATCTTATGGGAGGGCCAATCACCTCCAAGTCTTACTCCTGAGTTGCCCCTTTTGTCTTAACTTGCCTTCTGGCAGCTCTGTACACATGCGCACTAGGAACAGGCTCCCCTTGTTCCTCTGCCTCACTGCTGTCAGATTCTGGAGGCTCTGGAGTCAGCACAAAACTCCCAGATGGCCCTGGCCCCATCTCTGTATCAGATGTAGGACCCTCATCCAAGTCCTCCCCAGACTCCCATGTTCCTCCACACTGTCTGACTCTGCTGCCGTCTCCACAGGCTGCCGGCGGACCACAATAGAAATGATGTAAGGTCTCCTGCTGAAGCAGAGGGTTGGACTAGAAGACCTCCGAGGACCTTTCCAGCTCTATTATTCTATGTTCAATGTTCTAAATAACAGGTCACACTTTGGCTATACCGGGTTGCTGGATGTCATCATTAAATAACCTCCCTAAAACAGAATAGCCATAACTTCAATTTTTTAACTAGAGACTTTTAGGTCATATTTATACTCTTTACTATTGTAGCTTTTCAAAAAGCAAATCCTGATAATGATTGCAATGGTATTAGACTTATTTTCTTTATAACCTTTGACAATTTATATTATTATAAGTGCATTAGCAACTTGCTTTAATACAACCATAAATTACTCTAGGAACAAAATTGAAGAAAAAGACTCATTTGTGCATGATACTAATAGATATACATTACAGAAAGATGGTTTATTCACCATGCTAAATCATTATGTTTAGTTTTAGTTTTGCCAATCCAGCCGCTGGTGGTTTGCAAATCATGGTTTATGGCTTATGGCAACATGTGAAACCAGCCAGTTATGCTTATGTGAAGGGTTCTGATTAAATAAAAGATGACTTAGTTAGTATCTGCTAACACGGCTATAATATAACAGAACAGCAGCTATCCTGAAATGTTTATAAATGTTTATAACATTTATAAGCTCAAATGTATTTGTTGTAATTTGCTGTTGAACAAAACTAGTTAAGGGAAAGACTTTACATCTTAAGTAAATTCAGAAACATGGTTTAAAACCAGAGGTGGTGTTCAGCAGGTTCTGACCAGTTCTGGAGAACCGGTAGCGGAAATTTTGGGTAGTTCGGTTGGGGAACTGGCAAATACCACCTCTGACTGGTCCTTCCCCCATCTATTCTCTGCCTCCCGAGTGCCAGTTGATTGGCTGGGTCTTCCTTGGTTGCCCTTCACAGGAGAACAGAGCTGGAAATCAGGTTAGTGGGGTGGAGAGGGAATGAGAGTTTGCAGTAACCTTCTCCTGGAGTAAGGAGAAAATGGAAATTATATAGTATCCTTCCTTTGAGTGGGGTGGGAATGGAGATTTTACTGTATCCTTCCCCTGCCAAGCCCACCAAGTCACAACATGCCCACAGAACCAGTAGTCAAAAAATTTGATTCCCACCACTGTTTAAAACACAGGATTCAAAGTCAAATTTCTAAGAACAAAAGTCATAAAGCTCCAAATAAACCTGCTGGATCCATGAATCAGTTGCTGCAACAATAAAAATTGCTGAAGTCTTGAATTCTTTTCGTCCAATTTATAAAGATATTTTAGTTCTCTTTAAAAAAAAGGAAACAGAATAAAACAGAATAAAATATTCACTATTTCCTATTTAAATGTGGATTGTGAAATAGTTGCTTCTTTTAGCTATATAAGGAAAATATGGTTTCAGGGAGGAAAAAGCAATGTTTAACATGGCAAAGTGGATAGATTCCTTTTTATAGCAAAGAAGTGTGTGTTAGTGTACATAGGGTACTATTAAAGTTGTAAACAACCCTCTTACATTTGTGTGCTGGGCATCAACGAACTTTCTGTAAGACATCTCCCTTACTTGTAACAAAGTAATTTGTATAACTACAATCAAGGACACAAAAGTCCAGGGTATAGGAATGTATACACAGAAACTATTCTTATTATTAAGAGCAACTGCGTTCTTTTTGCTGATGATGTAAAGCTATTTAACACCACAGACAATACTGCTACCCTTCAAAAAGACCTCGACTATGTATCAGAATGGTCAAACAAATGGCAACTTCAAATCTCAACAAATAAATGCTCTGTCTTACATATTGGCAAAAAAAATCAGAAAATAAAATACAAGCTGAATAGTCAAGTCCTTGTTGATGACCCAAACTCTGTCAAGGACCTTGGAGTACTCACCTCTAATGATCTAAGTGCTAGAGCCTACTGTAACTACATAGCCAAAAAGGCATTTAGAGTTGTTAACCTAATCCTGTGTAGCTTTTTCTCAGGTAATATCACACTTCTAACTAGAGCATACAAAACATTTGCTAGACCAAAACTTGAATACAGCTCAGCAGTCTGAAACCCACATTATGTATCTGATATTAATACAGTGGAGAAAGTCCAGAAATATTTCACAAGAAGAGTTCTCCACTCCTCTACTCGTTGCAGAATACCTTATGCCACCAGACTCGAAATTCTAGAAAACCTAGAACTATGCTGCCTTCGGTCCGATCTAAATATAGTATGTAAAATCATACATTGCAATGTCCTACCAGTCAATGAATACTTCAGCTTCAACCATAACAATACAAGAGCACACAATAGATACAAACTCAAGGTAAACTGCACCAAACTTGATTGCAGGAAATACGACTTCAGTAACAGAGTGGTCAATGTCTGGAATACTCTACCTAGCTCTGTGGTTTCTTCCCCAAACCCCCAAAACTTTAACCTTAGACTGTCTACTATTGACCTCACCCCTTTCCTGAGAGGTCTGTAGGGGGTGTGCATAAGTGCACCAATGTGCCTGCAGTCCCTGTCCTATTGTTTCTTTCTTTTTCTTTTTTTTCTTATTTGTATCCATTTCATGTATTCATAACTATGTTTATACTTATACCTGTTATCTTATAATCGCTTGACAAAATAAAATAAATAAATAAAAATAAAATTTATGTCATTATTATTATTATTCAGAAATGTGGACATAAGCTCATCTAATTTTCATTGTTTCTTATTCAGAAAGAAAAAGATTGTTATTGCACCATATTTTGATTTTTACTTCCAGCATGGCTTTACTGCAGTGTTAAGCATTTAGGCTTTTGTAAAAGTTAACAAAACCATATATTCTGGTGCTAGGTTCTTCTGGACCAGGGATTCTCTCCTTTGTTTATTTCTTTGATACTGTGGGACTGACGCACAAGATATCCAGGCAGGAAGCATTATTGTATGGAGTGCCCTTGCATAGTTTATCATGAATTCATCTGGGAATCGTATAGCCTGAAGGGAAGAAATTATCCCAATGAGTTATTATTTACAGCATGCAGTTAAGTCATTAAGCTTTCCCTCTTGCAAAATAGGGCACAACTATAAAACCTTTAAACTGTTTTAACCACAAACCCTGAAACCCTATAGTGCATTTTCCTATAAACTGCTATGCACATGTAAAGAAGATAACACACACACACACACACACACACACACACACACACACACACACAGGTGTCACCTCTGTAAGGTAGACCAGAAATAATAGACTAAGAAATAGATACCATGTTGATCTAAGCAGGGGTGGGATTCAAATTTTTTAACAACCAGTTCTGTGGGTGTGGCTTAATTGGTGGGCATGGCTTGGTGGTCATGTTATTGGCTGGGTGTGGCCAACTCAATATCACTCACATTGAGGCACGCATCTCCTCGCCTGGACTCTCATGACTGTGGGGATGCTGCAACAGTCGTAAGTGTGAAAAACGACCATAAGTCATTTTTTTCAGTGCCATTGTAACTTTAAATGGTCACTCCACACAAGCAAAGTACCAGCAAAGGAGGAAAAAAAAACTCCAGAGAAGTTCCAGAGACAGGAAGTCTAGTCCTGCCAAGAATGTAGTAAGAGTTAACGGAGAGGCAGTTTCTGTAAGTAACACCAGAATGTTTCCTTCCTGTCTTCCTTACAGGATTAGGCCAGTAATTTCTTCAAACAACTGGTTCTTTGAACTGCTTAGAATGTTAACAACCGGTTCTAGAGAATAGGTGCAAACCTGTAGAATCCCACCCCTAGATCTAAGGCTAATTTTATTAGAACAAGAACAACAAAACTGTCCAAATAATAGAGGAGGGCGGAGCTGGCATCGCGACGATACAGCATGCGATCTCGGATGTCTGAGATCGCTGCTGATATCTTTGCTCCTGGACGGTCCAAACAGATCTAAACCATCCTGAAGAGATGGTGAATGTAAAGAGCGCATCCTGTCGATCCCAGGGATATTGCAAAGTCCCTGGTAGATCCAGGAGAAGCTCTTTTTGCCAGCGGCAAAGAGGCAGCCATTAAAGCTGCTGAAGTTGGGACAGCTCCAAAGTGGAAGAGAACAGAAAGAGAAAATGTGCCGGTTTGGTGAGAATATTTTCTTTACTTTAAGATTTGAAAGGACATCCTAAGGAAAAGAGAGAATCTGTAAAATTTTAGACAGAAGTGCCTGAGCGGCGATCTTTAAACAGGAAGTCAAAGTAATACTTTTTTTTCTCTTTGCTGGATTTTTTATATATGATTTTATATTTTGAAACTGGACTGTTTTTTTTTTCTACCTATTTTTTCTCTCCTTTTTGACTTTATAATATTTTAGGCTAGCGACTCCCTTCTAGTCATCTTTTTAAATATATTTTTCCCTTTTTAATTAATTTTTATTATATCTTGTTTGGAAAAGGAGGGGGAAAGTGAAAGCAGAAGAAACTTTGTAACACTGCCAACTAGAGGCTTGGAAATATTCTATCTCTTTTCTTTTCTCTTGACCAGACAAAGCTGAGAAAGATCTTAGACTTTTTTCAAGGACTTTGAGCCTGTTTGATAAGATAAAGGGAAGAGCATGGGAGAGTATCATTGCAGGTGCTCTTCTGGGTTTCTATCAATAGCTGGAGTCTTGGCATATAAACTGAGAAAGGAGAAAGAATCAAGGAAAATATTGCAATTAATAAATGATCAAGGCCAAGTTTGCTATGGAAGTAAAGAGAAAAAGGAAATTATATGAGACTACTATGAGAAACTATACACACAAGAGAATATTGACGAGGAAAGTGTTAAACAGTGCTTACAGAATGCTAACCTACCCCAGATACCTAAAGAGATTGAAATAATGTTAGAAAGTAATAAAACGATGATGGAGTTAACTGAAGCACTTAAGAAGCAAAACAATGGAAAGGCACCAGGCCCAGATGGACTTCTGGCAGAATTCTACAAAACACTACAAGAATCGCTGAACCTTCTATTGCTAGAAGTTATGAATGAAGTTATGTTAAAGAAGAAGATACCCAAATCATGGTCAGAAGCTTATATTACACTTGTCCCAAAAGAGGAGGCCGACCCATTACAAATCAAGAACTATAGACCTATTTCCTTACTAAACGCAGATTACAATTTTTTTGCTTCAATATTGGCAGAAAGACTTAAAAAGTACCTAAATAATTTTATCCACCCTGATCAAAATGGATTTCTGCCAAAGAGACAAATCAAAGACAATATGAGAGTAATCTTGGACACTTTGGAATACTACAAGGCACACCCTGAAAAACAAATGGCTTTGATATTTTTAGATGCACAGAAGGCATTTGATAATGTGAATTGGCGATTCATGTTATTACAGCTGGAACAGATGAGCTTTGGTAAAAAATTTATCCAAGCAAGATGTAGTACACTAAAAGAGAATAACTATATTAAACTTAAGCAGCAGATAGCGCTAGATTTGGCGAAATGGGAAAATTTACAACTGTCATTAATAGGGAGAATATCAATAATCAAGATGAATATATTACCCATAATTTTTTATTTGTTCCAAACAATTCCAGTTAGGCTTGGAAAAGATTATTTTGAAGATTTAAATAAAATTGTGTTGAAATATATATGGCAAAGTAAGAAAGTGAGAATAAAGTTAAAACTTTTGCAAGATGCTAGAATAAGAGGAGGATTTGGTTTGCCTAATTGGGAGTTGTATTACCAAGCTGCAAATTTGATGTGGGTTAAGGAATGGATAACATTAAGAAATGCTAGATTGTTGACATTAGAAGGACATGATCTGTTGTTGGGGTGGCATGCTTTTTTATAGTATAAAGGAACTAAAACACAGGGGTATTTTAGAAGACATTATATACGGGAGTCTCTGTGGTTAAACTGGGAGAAGATTAAAAGGCAATGCTATTTGAAAAGTCTGGCTATTGACTATTGAAGCATTTTCCTATCCTATAATATATAAAAAGGAACAAACAGTTAGATATGGTGAAATATTGAATGAAAAGAGTGAACTTAAATCTATGCAAAAAATAGAGGAACAAGGTATAAAGATGAATTGGTCTTCATATGCACAAATACATTCAAGGTATGATAAAGATTCTAAAACAGAAGGTTTCTGTGATAAACTGACTGACTTAGATAAGATTTTGACAGGTACTGATGAAAAGGTGATTAAAAAATTATATGGATATTTATTCGAAACTAAACTAGAAGAAGAACAAGTTAAAGAAATAATGATTGCTTGGGGGAAGAATTTTGGATATGGGATTGATCTAGAGAAATGGCAAAAATTGTGGTCTCAAAATTATAAAATGACAATGTCAACAGCATATAAAGAAAATTTGTATAAGATGTTTTACAGGTGGCATTTTCCCCCAACAAGAATAGCAAGAATGTTCAAGAACAAATCTGAAAAATGTTGGAAATGTCATCAGGTACCTGGCTCATATTACCATATGTGGTGGACTTGTGCGGATGCCAAAAAATATTGGACTAAAATCCACACATGGTTGGAAAAAATGACAAAAAAGCATATAGACTTGAAACCAGAGATATTTTTATTGGGAATTTTACCTGAAATATATTGTAAAGAATTGAAATATCTGATTGTAAATGTATTAACAGCAGCTAAGATTGTATTTGCCAAAAAATGGAAAAATGAGAAAATACCATCACAGGAGGAAATCATTAAGAAAATATTGGAATGTGCTGAAATGAGTAGATTGACATTTGAAATCAGAGAACAAGATGATAAACAATTTTATAAAATTTGGGATCTATTCTATCAATGGTTAGACAATAAAACATAGTAATGAAATATGTAGATTTTTAGAAAATAATGAATAAATAAAGATGTATTTTTTTATTATATCTAGGATAGATTTGAGATGAACTGTCATAAAACAAATTAAGTAAAATATGGATTATCTCATAAAACATGAATAAATAATAGTATAGTCAAATGATTAACAATGATATTAATGTACTTAATATTTGATTGACAATATGAGAATATATACAATGTAATTGTAATTGAAGACTACGAAGTGGAAGCACAAAACAATTTGTAAACCAACCGACACACTGTATGTATATATATGGAAGATGGCTTGATGTTTTTATGTTTTGTTTGTCTATGTTTGTCTTAAAAAACAATAAAATTTATTTAAAAAAACTGTCCAAATAATAGCAAAGTTAAATGTGCTATTTAAATTTTGTTTTCATGTGGAATTGGAAAAGGATATCTGAGTTGATTTCTTGGTCTGGCTCAAGTCTTTGTCCTTGAAGACCATCTTCTATATTCACTACACCAGGGCTGTCAAACTCAAGGCCTGTGGGCCAGATCCAGCCCGCAGGGTGCTTAAATCTGGCCCATGGGAATATCAAGTGACTGCCCCCCCCCCTACTGCACTTCATTTTCACCCTCCATGGCTTCCTGCAGCAGTCTGCCAGCTGAAACCAGACCCCAAACTTGCCAAAAATAGGCCCAAAATGGGCTGAGAAATTGGCCAAAAATGGGATGAAAACAGGCTAAAAATGGCAGTCCATTTTCAGCTGGCAAAGTCCTGCAGAAGGCCATAGAGGGTGAAAATGGGATTCCCCCATGCCCCATTTTGGCCAGCAGGGTACTGCAGGAGGCATCCAACCCGTCTTCCTGCCCCCACCCTTGCCGGCTCACAGAGGAGAAGTACAATGTTGATCCAGCCCTCGAAGAAATCCAGTTTGACATCCCTGCACTACACTGAGCCAATCCCTAAATTTATCAGATCAAAATTCAACACCTTCCCAAGGATCAAACATATATCAGGGGATGCTCCACAATATCCCTTTTGCCTGAGAACAAATATATAGTTGCTTTGGAATATTAACAAGACAGTAGTGGGGAAGAAGAGTTTTGTCCAGACAAAACCAAAATAAGTTTCCTCAGCTCCACTCTTTCTGTTTACCAATCCTTGTTTTGAGATGAGAGTGAGACTGGAAGAGATAACTTCCTGGTAAGATAGAGATTGGGGAAAGTTAGAGAGATCTAGCTAGAAAATATAATTTGGGGATTGGAATAACCCCACGGTGAATTGATCTCTAGGAGAATCAGAAAAAGATAATCTTGGAAAGATGGATCCCAGAAGTCCAGGTCAGGAAGAAACTGCCTCCATCTACAGAGGAGAGTGAACCTGGAAGAATGACAGTGAGAAGGAAAGGTCAGAACTGAATTTCTGAAGCCTCTGGGAATGCTCAAAATGACAGATCTTTTATATGACTCTGGGGAAATAAATTTGCTTAGATATAGATCCAAAAGAGCTAAACCAGTTTCTCTGAAGGCTGAGGGAGGGAACACCAGATAGGATCTAGAAGCTGCCAGGAAATCAACATTATAAGTGAAATATTTGCAATTGGAAATCTGGAGAAACAAAGTTTATTTAGATAATCTCTGAATAAATCTCTGACGAAAGTTAGAACGCACCATCAGTATGCCTGTGGAGATTCTCAGTAATCCAGGTCATGGTTGTCCCAAAGGTGCTTTTTCAAGAGGCAACTGGACTTCTTGAAACAGAAAACAAAGAAAGAAAAACAAGAAAGAACAGCAGTTGCCTCTTGTAAAAAGCATCTTTGGGGCCACTGTCAGTATGTTATCCTTTATTTTCTGGAGAAAAATAATCTATTTGTTTCCAGTAATTGTTGCAAGAAACTTTTATATCTGAAGTCCATTGTAATTGGTGCTGTCATGGAATTAAAAATAAAAATAAAAAAAAATCTCAGTTAAGACAGTCAACTTTCAAAGACTCTTCACTTACAAATTCCACAGTATAAATTCAGTCCTGGTACTTTTGTGCCTTCTAATTTTTTCCTTCCTCATATCGTGAATCTACTGCCTTTTCTCCACAGCATTCAGTGGAAATTGATGATGAATGCACTGTGATTTTATCGGCACTAAATGATTTATTTCATCCATTTCTAATAATTTGGGGGGCATTTTGGGGAGGGGGGGCAAAGGAACTTTTCTTTTTCCTACTTTTGATACTTTTAAAAAATATATAATTATACTTTTGTTTCAACTTCTCTTTAAAAGGAGGGGAAATGTTTTCCTTGGTCATATGCCTCAAAGCTACTAATTCCAGAAGGTGTCATGGCAGACTGTGTTTTCCATTATTACTGTTGACATCTGCATCATCGTATGCATCATCAACCTCAACCTTGGTTTACTGACAAGTTAGCATTCGGGGTGTGACATCTGACAAGCTGGTTTTAAGAGGAAGATGCCAGGTCAAGGAATAACCTTCCCTTATGAATATGGGTAGTGGCAGCAGAACTACTATATTACTTCTGCTCCATCACAGAAAGGATCTCAGAGTGTACTGTAGTCACTCCCAGAGAACTTCTAGGAGGGCGGAACACAATTGATATCGTCTATCTTTCATCCTATGAGTAGCCAGCCTTGGCCAAAGCATAATTGGAAAGTATGCCTAAATTTTGTACCAATTTGCTTCATCAGAATACAGTATAATTAGGGGATACAAACATTCCAACTGTGTTTTGCAGAAACACACAGAGACACCCAAAAGTTGCTGTATGCATTCAAATCCTTCGCCAAAATTTGTACTGATTTGTACTTTTTTCTCTAATAATCTTGCATGCTCTCCCACATTATGCCATAAGGTACTCATGGACTACCCAATAATCAAGAATAGAATAGAATAGAATAGAATAGAATAGAATAGAATAGAATAGAATAGAATAGAATAGAATAGAATAGAATAGAATAGAATAGAATAGAATAGAATAGAATAGAATAGAATAGAATAGAAGAGTTGGAAGGACCTTGGAGGTCTTCTAGTCCAACCCCTAGGCAGGAAACTCTATACCATTTCAGACAATCTCTTCTTTAAAACTTCCAGGGTTGGAGCATTTATAACTTCTAAATGCAAGTTATTCCACTGATTAATTGTTGTAACTGTTAATCAGTTGGTGTTCCATCTCCTGCTCTAGAACCCAAGTTCTACAATGCTGCTTGAGGTATTATTATTTTAATGTACACTTCTGTTGTGGTTATGCATGTGCTGTGTGTTAGTGTTTGGGGATTAACCCCTAGCAGAGTATTGCAGCAGTAGTCAAACCAGGCAGCCAAACGAGAGTGGAAGGGCCCCAGAGTATACACACACTGAACACAAACACTGTTTGTAGTTTAAATAGTTTTTAATCCATTTAGAGTTTAAAGCATTGTCATTCAGTCCATTAAGTCATTCACAGTATTTCCATCCAGTAAGACTCACTAGTATAGTCCAAGTTAAGAGTCCTTGCAATATCTTTATCAGCCGATAAAGATTCCTCCGGTGCCTCTCTCCAGAGGAACAAACGCTGGATATTCAGCAAGAAGTTCAAACAGTAGAACAGTAGAATTACGCAGTAAATCAGCAAACAGTAGCAGACAGGAACATCTCAGCCACAGGCATAGTTACAGTCACAGTAACACAGAGGCAGTCGCAGTAAGACACAGTTAGTCACAGTAAAACACAGTTAGTCGCAGTAAAACACAGTTAGTCGCAGTAGGCTTTCCAGCTTCTAATGCTTCCTTATATTGTAACTTCTAACTGCACCCTTAATCGGCTAATTGCCTGCAGCATTGTGCTTAAAGTGATAAGCACTTAAACCATGATATCTAAGTTTTATATATTTATTCACCCAAACCATATTTGGTATCAATGTTATACCTAACATACTCCCTTTTGGGTGAAATAAATATATAATACCTTACAATCTAACCCCATATTTTCACAACTCTCCTGGTGCTTACTGGCACCTTGGGCTTTAGTAAAATTATCAGCTAAATTGTCCTCCGACATACAGTACTCTAGCTGAATCATCTTACTTCTTACAGATTGTCTCACATTTAGGTATCTTAGATCTGTATGCTTGCTCCTTGTTTTTACTGCAATATTTGTGGCCATTTGAATTGCTGCCTGATTATCTTCATGTATAATTATAGGATAATCTACAGTTATACCTATATCAATTAACATTTGTTTATACATTATTAATTCTGTATATAACAGTGATAAACAGGAGAATTCTGCCTCCATAGTAGACAAACTTATATGCTGTTGTCTTATTGACTTCCAGCCTATTAATGTCTTACCCAGCATTATGGCTGTTCCTGAAGTCGACTTTCTAGTGTCTCTTTCTGATGCAAAGCTAGCATCTGCATAAGCACTCAGAATTAAATCACCCTTTGGTTCTAAATACAATGAATTATTCATTGTCTTTTTAAGATATCTTAATATCCTCTTAGCTGCAATCCAGTGTCTTTCACATGGTGCAGAATTGAATCTAGCCAACTGATTCACGCAGTACGAAATATCTGGTCTAGACCAATTACTAATATAACTCAAACTACCAATTAAAGATTGATAAATCACCTTATCAAACTCCGGGCTTTGTTCATCAGTGTTGCTAAACTCCTGACTCATTGGAGTCTTAGCTGGCTTACAAAGCTCCATCTTGTAATCTTTTAGCAATTTGCTTATCTTATCTTCCTGAGATATCTTAAAACCTTTCCGTGTTTTCTTTATATTCAAACCGAGATACTTCTTTATCTCCCCTAATTGCTTGATCTTTATTCTCTTTCCTAATGATGCTATTATTTTATTTGCTTCATCATTAGTTTCAGTTATCAATGCAATGTCATCTGTGAACAATAATAATAATGATATTTTCCCATTTGTCTCCCTCTTAAACAGACATGGATCGGCTAAACCAGCTTTAAATCCTATATTGTCTAGTTCCTTTACAATATACTGGTTCCATTCATAGCCTGATTGTTTAAGACCATAGAGGCTTTTCTTTAACAACCAACAATCATTATTATCCTTATTTTCACTTTTAATACCAACAGGTTTTTTCATATAAATAGTATGTTTTAATGGGGCGTGCAAGTAAGCAGTTTCCACATCTAAATGGTTAACTATATAGTTTTTACTAGCTGCCCACACTAAAGCTGCCCTCAAGGTTGCTGCCTTAAGACTAGGTGCAAACACCTCATCGTAGTCATTGGCATTCTGCCTAAAACCTTGGGCTACTAACCTTGCCTTATGGATTAAATTACCATCTTTATCTATTTTTACCTTAAATATCCATTTGCAGCCAATGGATTTCTTTCCTACAGGTAATTTGGCATTTTCATACACTTTCATATCTCTTAATGAATTCAGTTCCTTATTCATTGCTGCATACCAACTTTCTTTTTCCTTAGTAGGATACTTTTTAATTTCTTCTACAGAATTAGGAACTTGATTAATCTGGCACACTGTGTTAGCCTGGTACCTATCAGGCGTCTAGATACACGTGTAGTTCTTCTGGGAATTACAGGGCTTACAGGAGGACTTTCTTGAACTACTACCTGTTCATCTTCCTCATCCTGTTCAGTTATTGAATCTGTTTCTTCCTTTATGGGCACTATTTCATCCTGTATTTGTCTCTTTACTTTATTTTTAAAGTTACAGGGATAACTAATGGGATTTCTATAGGATTCAATAATTACATCTTTATTGGTATCCTGTTCTAATTTCTCCCATCCTTCATGTTCTAGAAATTGGGCACTAGCACTACATAAAACTTTAGATGTGCCTTTCTCCCAAAATCTATATGCCCTATGGTTTGCCTGATAACCAACGAAGAAAAATCTTTTAGCTCTATGTTGCCCTTTTTTCTGAGTTGTGCAGGAATATGCACCCATGCTGGTGCACCAAATGTGTGCAGGTAACTTAGGTCAGGTTTCCTGCCATGCCACCTGGTGAATGGTATTTCACCTGTTGTTGTATTAACAACGTTGTTCAATATGTTATTAGCACACATTGTAGCCTCCCCCACAAAGAATCAGGTAACCCAGAATCATTTAACATTGTTCTAACCATTGCCTGTAGTGTTTGGCCTCTTCTTTCAATAAAAGCGTTATGTTCTGGCCTGTATGGAGCAGACTTCTTATGCTCTATTCCAGCTACCTTAAGTCTGTTCTGGAATTTGTTATTAATAAATTCCACCATTATCTGTCACCAGGGTTATCAGTTGCCGTTTAGACTTTCTTTCAGCAAACTTAATCCAATTGAAAAAATGTTGATATGTTTCAGTTTTGCTTTTCATTAAATAGCAAAACCCATATCTAGAATAATGGTCCATAATGCTCAGTATATATCTAGCACCCCCATACTGGGTTTCTTTGGACCTATGATGTCTGCAAATACCACTTCTAAAGGTTCTTTTGTTTTGAAACCATTTAGCCTATTTGCAGGCAATACTTTGCTCTTATCTTCACAGCAAACATTACAACGCAAATATTTATCACAAGGTTTTAACCTTATTCCTTCAGATAACTCAACTGTACGTTTTAGCATTTTAAAATTTACATGCCCCAAACGCCTATGCAATAAATGGATACATTCATTATGAGGCTTTATATTATTAAATACAGTTTGTGCCTCCCCTTTCTTACTATTATCTAAGACATATAATGTTCCATTTAAAGCTGCAGTTACCCTTTTGTTATCTTTTTCAATTATGCAATTATTATCCTTAAAAGTAATTACATAACCTAATTTATCTAATACCCTTACTGAAAGCAAATTAAACTTTAGTTGCGGTACATACAACATTTTTATATCCTGGGTTATGCACGGACAATGTGCAAAACCTTCACCTTTCGCTTTAAGATTCCAGCCGTTAGCAAGAGATATATGTTGAGAGCTTTTAGACATTTTTATAAATTTTGTCTTATCTCTTGTGATGCAGTGGGATGCGCCACTGTCAACCACCCATATATCATTCTTCACATCAGAGTTGCTAAACGTGGCTAGTTCAAATGCTTTCTTTGGCTTTTTTATATTCTGGCTTTTTCTCTTTTGCAGAATCTTGCCAAATGTCCTCTGCCTCCACAATTAAAACACTTTTTAATTGTGTATGCTGTTGAAGATAAATTCTCTTCTTCCAGGTGCTGTACTTTGCTTAGCTGGTTTCTTACAGGCTTTGAAGATAATTTCTCTTCTTTCTTATCTTCTCTCAGCTCGTCACGCCACGCCTTCTTCTGGCTTCTTCTAGTAGCCTGCCTGTAATCTCGGTTAATGAGAGGCTTTCTTTTGGCAATACCTCTAACGAAGTCACATAGTCATCATAGCTTTGATCTAATGAAGATAATATTATGTAGACTTGTTGCAGTTCATTAAATATAAGCTCTTTTTCTTGCAATTCTTGAAAAATGCTCTTCATACAGTTTAAATGAACTAACATATCTCCATTCCTCTGAAGATGCGTTCAAAAAGCTTCCGTGTAAGATTTATATGTGCTCCTACACTGTCCCGAACATAAATCTTCCTGAGGTTCTCCCAGCAGTTTGCAGCATTTTCTTCTCCACGAATATGGACAAGCTGCTGATCACAGAGAGTCAGTCCTATGATGCATAAAGCCTGCTCATTTTTCAGTTTAAAGTCTTGTAACTTTTCGTTATCATCAGCAGCAGCAGGATCCCAGCTACTCACATCTGGTGGGTTTGCTATAATGTCCCACAAACCTTCTTTACGTAGAAGTAAACTACATTTCATTGACCATGAAACATAGTTTGTTCCATCCAGCCTAGATATCATGGACAGTTGTGACAAATTTACTTGTGCCATTACTCTTCAGATATTTTGACTATTTTAAACTAATTAAAACAGTTTGTTTTTACAGTAATGTGCAACTCACACCAACTCTCTCTGCTATATCCTGGTTAGTTAGACTATGCTGCTGGGCCCATAACCAATGTTAGTGTTTGGGGATTAACCCCTAGCAGAGTATTGCAGCAGTAGTCAAACCAGGCAGCCAAACGAGAGTGGAAGGGCCCCAGAGTATACACACACTGAACACAAACACTGTTTGTAGTTTAAATAGTTTTTTAATCCATTTAGAGTTTAAAGCATTGTCATTCAGTCCATTAAGTCATTCACAGTATTTCCATCCAGTAAGACTCACTAGTATAGTCCAAGTTAAGAGTCCTTGCAATATCTTTATCAGCCGATAAAGATATCTTCTCCTCCTCCGGTGCCTCTCTCCAGAGGAACAAACGCTGGATATTCAGCAAGAAGTTCAAACAGTAGAACAGTAGAATTACGCAGTAAATCAGCAAACAGTAGCAGACAGGAACATCTCAGCCACAGGCATAGTTACAGTCACAGTAACACAGAGGCAGTCGCAGTAAGACACAGTTAGTCGCAGTAAAACACAGTTAGTCGCAGTAAACACAGTTAGTCGCAGTAAGCTTTCCAGCTTCTAATGCTTCCTTATATTGTAACTTCTAACCGCACCCTTAATCGGCTAATTGCCTGCAGCATTGTGCTTAAAGTGATAAGCACTTAAACCATGATATCTAAGTTTTATATATTTATTCACCCAAACCATATTTGGTATCAATGTTATACCTAACACTGTGCTTCAGATGTTCCTGTCCTGAAGATCTCCAGAAGGTTTGTCTTTTACCCATTTCCAGTTGCCAGCAAGTTTGTGTCTGAGGAAGGGCTGCAAATTCTTGTCTCCTTCCCTACCAGTTTATAAATGTTTCATGCTTTTGTTTTATTTTTACTGGCTCTTCTTTGAAAAGTAAATAAAACAGAAACAAATCATGTCTTTTTGTAACAGTTTTGTAAGACGGACATTTACTGTTACAAAATATTTTCATCAAAATGCATCTCACTTTCCAATTTGAGATGTTTTAAGATTGAAATGGATTGGCCCTGATTCCAAATACAGAACTGTTTGAGAAATGTCTCTGAAAGAGGTTTATCTCCAGAACAACCTTTATTTTATTTGTTTTAAAAAATCTGATCTGAGAGAACTGAAGCAGATAGGCAATATCTGGAATTTTATTTGGTAGATGTAGCCCATCTGGTTTTCTCCGTGACTGCAAGGTTAGTCTACAATAATATCAATGTTCTGAGATGCAGGTCAATAGAATTTGACAGATCTGGTATAATTTAATATTTATTATTTTTTACAACTCATCAGGTTTTGGCAAAAGCCCATGAAGCTTTGTTGATGTATTGATTAAATCTCACAGTTTCCAAGTCCAATGCACAGAAAACTGTAGACACATAAAAGAACAAAATTAGTAGTCACTAACTCCTACATTAATCAGTTCTAGCAATTTTGGCAGTTGTCCCTATGCAACAGATGCAGTATTTAAATGATGATGGTAAAGGCTATTTTTAAAGGCATTTTTAACTGAAAACATCAAATGTCAACCTGAGCTAAGTACTAGTTTCGTTTGGCTGCATCTGACTGTGAAAATCAAGAAGTGCTCATCTGATTATCTGAGAATATCATTATTAAAACTCTTTTAAAAGGCTAAACTGGAGGTGACATTAATTGTGTGAATACAGTTAATGCAGTTTTAAAAATAGGTGACACCCACAGGGGAGGCTGAATAGCAATGAGACTGGGAGGGATGGGAAATGAAAGTTTCACATTTTTCTTTCCTGAAGCAGTCCTGATGAAAACATCCCCTCAGCTTCCATTTCCATCAAGGGAGGAACCTCCACTTCTACAAGAAAGCAGATGAAGGGCAGGTTTGTAAGAATATAAAATAAAATACAATTCTATCAATTTCAGTAGGTGAGATTAAAGAAATTTACTAACCCCTCACTATGTAGTCACTAGGACTCAAAAATGACAATGTTGAAGAATCAGTCAGTCACTCAAATGAACAGATTGCTCCATAACTTCTATTGGAAGCAATTATGGAAAGGCATTCCTCTTTATTAGAACTCCAAGCCTTAAACTATTTTTTAATAATAAGAGACTCAAAGAAGATTGATTGCTCCAAAACAAAAAGATATGTTTCAGGCCCAAGAAACCAAGAAGACCATGAGGGGTTACTTCAGAGTAGTTTCTCTATTGTTGTTTGCTATAGACAGAAATCTTGCCAGAGTAAAGCAACAATCTCCATAACTCTTAGATACAGGCAATCCTCAACTTACCACCACAATACAGCCCAACATTTCTGTTGCTAAGTGAAACATTTGTTAAGTGAGTTTTGCTCCATTTTTTGACCTTTCTTGCCACAATTATTAAGTAAATCACTGCAGCTGTTAAGTTAGTAACCCGGTTGTTAAGTGAATCTGGCTTCCCCATTGTCTTTGCTTGTCAGAAGGTTGCAAAAGGGGATCACATGGACATGGTCATAAATATGAATCAGATGCCATGCATCCAAATTTTAATCATATGACTAAGGGGATGCTGCAACGGTTGTTAAATATGAAAAACGGACATAAGTCACTTTTTTCAGGGATGTTGTAACTTTGATTGGTCACTAAATGAACTGTTGTAAGTCAAGGAGTACCTGTACATTTTGTGAATTGCTAGGGAGGGTCTGCTTTTGGCCCTTTCTAGCATACCAAAGACTCCAAGTTTCACTGCCTTTTTGTTCTCTGGGAAAGGACCCCTCTCTCCTGCAACTCTGGACTACGTTTTACCATAGTACATTAAACAAGTATGTAAACATGGTCTTCCCTAGAAAACACAGAGGTCAATATGAAGGCCTCATACACTTCACATGCAGCTCTACATAACATCCATTAATTATTTTAAAGGAGTGTAGCTGCTGGAATCTGCTGTTTTGAGTACAGGACTGGTAGCAGTGCCATCAGTAAGGTCTTGCTAATTTTTGTCATTCTGATTTTGTCATGGCATTGCGATGCTGCTTTTGCACATTAGATGTTGTAACTTATGCACAAAAGGGCTGACCTTGTTTTGTGATAAGTTTTCTTTCATCGATATCATTCCCATGACTGATAAATACCGGAATATTTAACTCTGTCTTCCTCGGCTGCTTTTTTAAAAAAACACACAAAAAAGTGTTCATCCTCACCTACTGTTTCAACCTTGGCTGCAATAACCTGCACCTCACAAGGAATTCTACTCTGTTCACACTACCAGTTGGACCACTGCCAAGGAGTTGTAAAGGAATGAAACCTCTTTGATTCTTTCTGGAAATGGATATCAGCAGTTTATTGATGGTTTACATTTACCACATCTGTCACAAGTTCATATCTGAACCTTAGAGGTGGTCTTATTTTTATGGAGTTATGTTTGTAGGTTCCCTCATAAGGACCATATAGGACAAATATCAGTTTTAGCCTTTCTTTCCTGCAGCAGATAGCACAGCGGTGAGCTTATTATAAACTCAAGCCACAGTTATGGGCATGAATGTTATGCGCAAAAAATACATGGGGGAAAAATAGAAATGTTGAGAGGCAAGGGGAAAGAAGATTGCCTGTATACATAAAAGTTATTTCCAGCTGGTCAAATACTCTTCACTTCTCTTTTTGGACACACATACATTTCACATACATGCATACATGTATGCGCTAATCATATATTACATTTCTCACAACACTTTCTCTAAAATAGCTACGTTCCCTCCTTGCTAATTGCTATTGCAGGTCTCTGATTGATTTTCTATTTTGTGCTGTTTATTTTCAGAAGCCATCCCTGATTACCAAATTCATACTGCTTGAATTAAGTATGTGCCAGGAACCTTGAAATGACTGAAATTTTCTAGCAGGCAATTTTAGTTTTAAAAGGGTAGCCAATATATTATTTAGAGATGGAAAAGATGCAATAATAATAAAAAAAATGCTAGCAATGAATCTTGTAGCACCTTAATATATTTATTATGGAATAAGGTTTCATCGAATACCTAGTGTATATCATTCTGAAATAGAAGTATACCTGCACATTTACAAGCATGGTTACATGCTAGTAGGGGAAACAGTGGAGACAGAGGGAACTGGAGACTAAAACATATAAAGAACAATTGCTGGAATTGGGTATGTCTAGATTAATGAAAAGAAGGATTAGGGATGACATGGCAGCAATGTTCCAACATCTACGTAGTTGCCACAAAAAAGAGGAAGTCAACCTACTCTCCAAAACATCTGAGGGCAGGACAAGAAGAAGCAATAGATGGAAGCAATAGAGGAGCAACCTGGAACAAAGGAGACATTTCCTGACAGAACAATTAATCAAGGAATGACTTTCTCCAGAATTTGTGGTTGCTCCAACACTGAGAGTTTTTAAGAAGAGATTGGACAACCATTCGTCTGAAATGGTATAGTTTTCTGCCTGAGCAGAGGTTAGACTAGAAGACCTCCAAGATCTCTTCCAATTCTGTTATTCTGTTATTCTATTAGATCAGGGCTGTCAAACTCCTAGCCCACAGGCTGGATGCATCATGTGTTGGCCACACCCGCCCAGTTTAGCAAAGGGGGAAGTCCCAAACGCAGTGATGACACTGTTACACCCTGTTAGATGGAGATAAATGTAGAGGATACACAGTGGATTGCTTTGATAACAGTAATTTACACACACATCTTAGCTTACCTGTGATGAAGAACAGATTTACCCTGATGAAATAATTAATATGAGCAGAGCAATAAAGCCCATAGTATCTGGTATCTTGCGAAGACGCAAATTTAACACCCCATAGTTTTTTCCCCAGGAGGATCCAGCTCCAACAGTGCCTTTCGAGTCTTCCAACAATACAGGTAAACAGATAATCAGAGTTGGAAGGGACCTTGTAGGTCATCTAGTCCAACCCCCACCTAAGCGAGAGACCCTACACCATTTCTGACAAATGGCAGACATTTTCTGCCTTGCATCTTCAAAGAACTTTTCCTTCCATGGAGGATTACAGGAAAACACAGTGCTTGCATCATTTGGATCTTTATAAGCATAGAGACTTCATGGCATTCAAATATCTTTTCCAAAGCCATTTTTTTTAAACAAAGAAGGTTATAATATATTTCTTGACTGACAATTCCTTTTTACTGTTTACAGTTGTACCTACTGTTGACAGTGTACCTATGCACTATTTCATTATCTTCATTATCAATTCTAGTTCTGGTTGCTGTACCAACTGTCATAAATTTAATCTTCTTCATATTTAATCTTAGTCTATTTTTTTCACTGTACTATTGGATTTTCATTCATTACTAAAGTTTGTGGAACTTTTTCATTTTCAGTTATCAGAGTAGTATCATTAGTTCAACCCTTGTTCTTCTAATTCCCTATCTGTGAGGTTCAGGACTTCAAAATGATTCTGGATGTTCTTGAAAATGGTATATGTTTAAGATCATACTGTGGAAACCAGTTTAAGCTGCTTACCTCTTCCACTTTAGCTAATTTGGAACATGGGAGGTTCACAATCTGTTTCACAGTCAATGCTTGGCCATGTCTTGGCTGTTATAATTGGGCTCTTCCATCTCTTTCTACCAATAATATAGTCAGTTTGATTTCTGGTGATCTCCATGTATGTAGACATAATTTGGTAATTAGCAATGGAAAAAGCATTGAACTGGCAGAAATTGATAGGTTGTTCTGCTTCCGATCAGCGTCGTAGGCCAATGTCTTTCAACATTGACAACTTGAAGATGGGTGGACTTCAATTCCCAGAATTCCCAGGCAGCATCCTAGCTGAGGAATTCTGGGAGTTGAAATCCATTCATCCTAAAGTTCCCAAGGTTGAGAAACACTGTCCTAGGAGTGTTTCCAAGTAGCTTTTCCTTTTTAATACCTCCAAATTTGGTGTTCTAGACTCCAATCCCAAGCAGCACATCTTGTTCGTGTGTTCTGTCAATTTCAAATTGAATTTGTTCACAAAACACTTCAATTTTCTCTTCTTTGATGTCAATATAAATGATGAGCATAAACTTGAGTAATAGTCATATGTATTGTGCACATCAGAAGTTTGACTTGGCGCCAGGTTTTTGAGGTTTTAAATGTTTTTAATATGTTTCATTTTATAGTTTTAATATGGTTTTGTATGTTGTTTTAATTTTTGATTGGGAGCCACCCAGAGTTGGTTATAAGTTGGGCAGCTATATAAATGTTTTAAATAAACCAATATTACAGTGCTGTTCATGAAGTCTAATTGATATTACTTGGTCACTGATTGCATTGTAGCCCAGTATTGTTTCTAACTATGAAAACACCATTCCTTCCTTAGTTTTCATGTCCTGAGTAATGAAATAAAATAAGATATTTGACTGAAAGGGTCCAATCCCAGCCCATATCTCTATTTGCTGATATCTAAGACTTCAATGTGTAGTTGATTCATTTCATCTTTCACTGTGTTGATCTTCTCCGCATTCATGCTTCTTATAATCCATAGTCACAGTGTAATTCTGTCTTTGCAACTTTGAATTTTATATTCCTGCATGACAACATTGCCAAACAGATGCCCCGAAGGCTTTAATCTAGCCATATCATAAAAACCATTAGTACTTTGAAAGATCCTCAGCTTATTCTCAGTCACATGCAGAGTGCTGTCTGACCTGAGGGGCCCATCATCTGGCATCAATTGTCAATCATTTTATTCTTTCTCTCCATGTAGTTTCTTTCATAAAATACAGGAGTGGTTTACCATTGCCTTCTCTGGCATAGTACAAAGTGATGCCTTTGCCACTGTCAATAAAGTCATCATCCATGTCCAGCAGCTTTCTATATCACTGCTGCCAATATAGGTGCCTGCTTGCTTTAGCTGGGCAGCTAGAATGACCTTTAAGCCTTAGGTGTCCTTGCTGGGAATATATATTTGCATAATTCCTGGTGCTCTTCATTCACCACTCCAAGGAAAAATCTCCCCACCATGATGACACAACACAGATGGGCCTGTGGTAGTTTGGTGGATGATAGTGAAAATAGAAGATAAATAATGTTGACAAAGGGAGTATTATTTTACAACCCATTAATTTTAAACAGGAGTTATTAAATAAACATTATTTTTTTGATCCAGATCCTGGTTTATGTTCAATATATCATGCAACATATAGTATGCATATATGTACAAGAGTGTATAATATCTGAAAAAATATCTTCACCTCTGGATTCAGTGGGAGATAGTGACATTCACAGGGAAAAAATAGGTAATCTGAATGGCAAATAAATTTTGTGTGTGTTTATAATCCTTTTTCCTCAGCTTCCTTTTGTAAGGTAGAATCATTCTATCTTAATGTGGAGTTTAAAAAGACTGCATTGTTTTGTTTCTTTTTTTAGAACTTTTGGGGGAAAAAACAGGAATGTGAAAACTGAGAATTTGCTTTAGTTCACAATTAGTAGGGGCAGTATAAATCATAGATATTTCATATTAAAATCTGAGCAAAATGTATCCATCATCAAAATGTAATTTCATACCACATGCTGCTTAGGCATGGACCTAAAAATATAAAAATATTTCAAGGATTGTCTCTGTAAGTGTACATCATTCATGTACAATCAAGAGGAAAATCTCTGTGCTGGATTTAAATCAATGGCAGTCTACATCTTTTTATCCTGCATTTATTATTTTTTATAAATAAATCACGGTGACAAACATATATAATATTAATTCCTCCTCCTATATTCCCCACAATAATAACCCTGTGCAGTCAGCTGGGCTGAGAGAGAGAGTGAGCTGAATTCACGCAGTCAGCTTTCCTGTCTAGGGTGGGACTACAAATAGTCATATTAAAGGAACAATTTCTATAAATGGATAATGATAGGACAATTAATATAAGTTAGGTGCCGACTCATGTCTATCTGAAAAGATTTTCTGAACTCAATACAGTTTACTTCAGAACAAATATTATATTTATTTTATTTGTTGGTCAAACATGTACAAGATAACAAGTATAGGTATGAACATAAACATGCACAAAGGAAGTGAATACAGATGAATGGGGACAGAAAGACAGGGACAGTAGGCATGCTGGTGCACTTATGTACGTCCTCTATGTTTAGAACTAGAGTGAAAATATATTACAAGGAAGCGGAATCCATCAGAACTTGATTTTTCAGCATATATCAAAATCCATGTTGGAACTCAATTCATCACGTTTTCATTATTCATATTTTTGTTCTGTCTTATCCACTCATTTCTTTTTTCTTTTTTGGTAAATTTTATTTGAGTTTTCACAAAAAAATTACAAACAAAACATCTTTTTTGAAAGTAGCATAAATCCCGGGTTACATTTCTTCATACAGACACAAGTTCAATTTCATGCTCATTTTTATGTTCTATTCCATATCTTATTACTGTTTTACATTTTCTACATAGCTTCTCCCCTCTTTTAATTTTCTCAATTTTATTTTAATTATCTCATCTCAATTCAAATCATTATATTTATTTTTTTTGTCTGTCCTGTTTCAATTTCATATTATCTTTTCTCATTAAACAAAGTTTCTCCTGTAGTTGCTGATTGGAGTATGACACCTTTATATCTTTTAATTTTATCCACTTAACTCTTATTTAAGCTTCAAATATATACCTTAAAGTTTTAACATTCAATATAATACATAACTTCCATTCGGATTTTGCTTGGTACATTCTTAAAATACACACTATATTTTTTTTAAAAAAAGATTATAAATATATGTAATTAAAACAACACATTCCATTCCAATTCAATTCTATCATTAATGTTAATATTCATTAAAATCTTAACTTCTTTAACATTACTTTTCAATTAAATATCATACTTCTATGGGAACAGTTATAAGCTTTCCATAATTAATTCCCCCCCTCTTCAGTTATATTTTATAAAACATTAACTAATTAAAATGTTCCCGTCCCTTCCTAATTCAATTCTCTCATTTATTTTATTAACAAACATTTCACTAGATTACAGTAACTATTTTATCCCTCATTTTAATCATACATTGTTTCCAATTTTCTAAAATTGTTTCTATTACTAATATAACAATACAATCTTATGTACCTTTACAGAATCCCTTTTTCAGTTAAATTTTCACCCATTATCTCTAAATAGGCCCTGTTTCTCTATATCTTGCTTCTGTCCTTTATAACTTCTTTTCCTTTCCTTCTTCCCTCTCTTCTTCTCTCTCCCCTTTTTACCCCTTGTCTCTCTACCTCTCTTCTGTATTCCCCTCTTCTGTTGCTTTCCAATATTATACTTATTTTTTGAACTATTTTTCTTTTCTTTGGTTGTTTTTTTAAGTCTTAAATTCTCCATTCTCTTTCCCCCCTTTCCTTTATCTGCCCCACATAGAATTACTTGTTCATTAAAGATGGTTTCTTCTTTGTCCCAGTCTTCTTGTTTTGCAGACATTTCTTGTTGTTTCTCATAGTTCCAAATCTCCATTTCTAAGAATTGAAAAACGAAGCCAAAAGAACCCCTCCCTTCTTGTGCATCTTCTTTGTACTTTTTAAGTTCCATTTTCAATTCATCCAGAAGTAATGCCATTGTATAAATTTTTAAACAGCCACACGATTAATTTTAGTCATTCAAATGCAATAACCAAGAGTCCAAAGATCACCAAGTAATCCAAATACACACAAGCTGTTTCTTTTTGCTTTTTTTTCACTTTCTCTTCCTGGGGTTCTACTATTTAGTTGCCAAGTTTCAGTTAAAATGTATCTTTTAGAAATCTTGTTGAAGTTTTACTGTAGATTCCTCTTAATTCCAGGCAATCTCCTCCCTTTTTTCCAGATCCTGACCTTTTATTCTTTTTCTCTCCTTTTCTGCTTATAAATTTTTTTTAGTGTCCAGAAATCTTTATTATCCCTTTGACATTTTGTTTTATTTTCAGCTTAATTGCCTGTTGATGTCAAAGTGGATTTTCTTCCCCGATTTCATATTTAAGTCTCTTAGTTGTCAGTATAGGGAAGGGGAAAGAAGAACAAAAAGCCAAACCTTCTCCTTTTCACTTTCCTTCACTGCTTCAGAATCTTCTTTGGGAACGATGTTATTTCTTTTTTGGTTTAAATTCCAGGGTACCTTAGTTGTTGCTTTTGCAATTTAACTCAGTCAGCCAAAACTTTCACTTCTTATCTTCCTCCTGCACATTCTTTTCTGGTTGAGTTCTTCTTTGAGGTGGCCATTTCTGACCACCGCTGCAGCCGCCTTTGGGAAAGGGAGTAATGGCCAGCTGAGGAGGAGAGATGTGGCTCTCCTCAACCCTGCTGGCAGTCTCCCCCCTCTTCACCATCTCTACGGAGTGGCTTAGCCCCCAAACCAGCCAGCTCGGGGAGCTCCAGTGGCAAGCCCAGACCAAAACCATGCACGATCGCGGATTTCTGTCTGTCGCCGAAGAAGCTCAAACTGGAAGCCATTCATTTCTATAATTCATAAACACTTTTGTATTTGATGCAAAATGAATAATGAATACATTATTCATTTTGCATAAGTGTGATGGAATGTGCACCTAGAAAAACTGTATATATATGTGTGTGCGGAAAAGGAATTTTGGCAATGCAGAGCTTTTCCAAAAAAAGAGAGAGGGCCAGATTAAGAGACCGCACAGTCCCAAAATGGATGGGAGAAGGTAGAAGAGGTTCAGGGTAGCCATACCATAGAATATCTCCGGATATATTTACCAGGAAAGAGAGTTATAACATTAGTTTGGCAAGATTTACATCAGGCCGAAAACTAAAGAAGACATAGCAAGATCCAAGTTAGTCCAATCCTTTATTTGCTTAAACCTAATGGACAGAATTTGTCAAACTAAAGCTACAGCCTTCTAACCTGCTAGATACATTGTGAGAGATTCTAGAGTGTGGCTACCCTGAATCTCTTCCCCCATCCCACTTCCAGCTGGAGACTGCACAGTCTCTTAATCTGGGTCTATCTGTGGGAAAACACTGTGTTGCCAAAACTTACCCCCAACACTGCTTCTCCAGGTGCACGCTCCATCACATCAAGATTTGCTACTAAATCTAGACCCAGAACATATGTCTCCATATCAATTATTTGTATTTATTTGAACAGATTTTTACAGCAGTAAGATTTAGTCTGCATATTACACAGGCCACACAGTCAATGGGAAGTTCTTTCATGTAAAATATTTCTGTCATCCATGTTGTTTTTATTATATTTCTCTTATGTCAGTGTTGCGACATATAGAGTGATTGGCTTTCCTTGGGAATTTCAAACATATAATTTATGGTAACCCCATTTTAAGACTTTTTATCTCAATATGATTTCTTATCTTGTCTCCCCACCTTACATTTCTTCTACTACATTTCCTCTCTTGTAGCCCTGAAATTCAGCTTCTTCTTTGTTATTTCAGTTCCATTGTCAAAATCTTCTTTTGTCTTTCTTTTGCAGTATTTTCATTTCTAATGAATTCTTTTTGACTTGGAAGCATGTAATCCATTTTTAAAGCTCCTTGTAGCAATTTAAAGTTACTTCCACAATTAACTTTTATAACAATATATTTCTTCTATGAAAGTAGATTATACTTTTGAATTGCATCATGATCTCAAACTCAAATTGAAGGTTGCCTGACTAATTCATTAGCCTACAACCACAACACCAGTCTTTTCTTACGTTAGCACAAAAGCATCCCTGAATCAAATAACGAAGGGCATTGTCTCTTCACACATACATTTATTAAACAAAATAAAGCAAAACAAAACCCTTCGCTGAGTGTCAGAACAACTTGTGAAACTAAGCTGAGAAACAGAGTCATGCCATTCTTGTCAGTATCTGGCAATGTTTTTTTTTAATCAACCTGAACACCAATATTTGATTTTATTATTGAATTGATATGCAGTTTTCTTCTGAATAATATCCAGGATGACAGCAATAGCAATAGCACATAGACTTTACATCACTTTACAGCCCTCTCTAAGCAGTTTACAGGTTCAGCATATTGCCCCCCAACAATCTGGCTCCTCATTTTAGGGACTTCAGAAAGATGGGAGGCTGAGTCAACCTTGAGCCAGTGAAACCCAAAGTGCTGAACTGCACGCAGCTGACAATCAGCAGAAGTAGCCTGCAGAACTGCATTCTAACCACTGCACCACCACAGCTCTTTCTAACTTGCTTGTTTTATGATTTCCCCATTCCTATAGTTACTTGCCCTTTAGAGAAATCCTCACCTTGGGGCAGCCAGACCTGGCCCTTTTACTCCTCAACCTATTCCTCTTTCTCTGTTTCAAATAGTACCATATCAGGCCACTTTCACTAGGCAATACTCCTGCTGTGTCTCCCTGGGCAGTGACTAACACAGAAGGCACAAGTTCACTGGATTTCCTGGAAGGTGACGCTGTTAAGTGTGACAAGTCTCAAGGTGCCAATTGAGTGACCTGACTACAAAACACTGCTGTTGCTTGGAGACCTGCTAAGTTGAGCTGAGGTACTGTTTCCCTTCTCGGACCACTTCCTATAGTTGTGCTGTTAGCATTCTGAGAATTTACAAATAATGTTTTCATCTCTAAAATATGCTTGGAGGACTGTGAGATTCTACTACACTACAAAAACAAATTAAACCGCTCATTTATTTCATTACTCTAGGCAATTATAATGTCACGATAACAACAACAAAATTAAAACAGCATTCAATCCAAAGAATAAAAAGAAAATTGAATTGGAAGAGAAAAATAAATAAGAACAAGCAGGGCAGGTGATGTTACTGAAAGGGTCTTTGGGAAAAAATATATTCCCATAAACAACCAGGGAGGGGGCCATCTAATCTCAGTGGTGAGTTCATTCCATAGCATTGGCCCTGCTAAGGACAGACAAGGCTTTCTAGCCTTGGTACACATCCCAGAAATGCAGGATAACAAGAAGCCCCTCCATGTATGATCTAACAGGCTAAGCTGAGTCTCATCAGACAAGGTGGTCCTAGGGGTGGACTTCAAAAATTTTAGCAAAGGTTCTCTGCCCAGTTCTTGAGTGGGCATGGGTATGGCCTTGTCGGCCTCCGGCACCATGGTGGGAGGTTGTTTTTCCCTCCCTGGCCTCCAGTGGCTTTCCTTAAGCCTCCGGGAAGGCAAAAACAGCCTCCCGGGGCTCCAGAGGCTCTCTGGAAGCTAGAAACAGGCCCATTTCTGGCCTTCCTGAACTTCTGGGAAGCCCATTTTTCACCCTCCCTGAGCCTCCATGTGTGCCCTGCACTTACCTGCATCTAAAACGGACCGCGTGGGGCAGTGGTGGGATTCAATTTTTTTTACTACTGGTTCTGTGGGTGTGGCTTGGCTTGGTGGGCTTGGCTTGGTGGGCATGGCAGGGAAAGGATACTGCAAAATCTCCATTCCGACCCCACTCCAGGGTAAGGATACTGTAAAATCCCCATTCTCTCTCCACCCCACTAACCTGTTTTCCAGCTCTGTTCTCCTGTGCAGGGCAACAAAAGAAGACCCAGCTGATCAGCTGGGACTCGGGAGGCAGAGAAGAGATGGGGGCTAGGCCAATCAGAGGTGGTATTCTGAACTACGCAAAATTTCTGCTACTGGTTCTCCAAACTACTCAAAATTTCTGCTACCAGTTCTCCAGAACTGGTCAGAACCTGCTGAATACCACCTCTGGTGTGGGGACTCCTGGGAAAGGAGGGGCAGGGTGGGTGGGGCCAGCCAGGAGTGGGATTTGGGGGTTCTCCAAACTGCACAGAATCTTAGCTAGGGGCTGCAAACCCCCAGCAGCCCATCTCTGGATATGGTCCTATAAATCAGAGGTCTCCAAACTTGGCAACTTTAAGACTTTAAGAATTCTGGGAGTTGAAGTCCACAAGTCTATAGATAGACTTGCTATAGATACTCAGGTGCCAAGTCACAAAGACCCATTTAGATTTATACCAGCAGTTTAAAAATAATATTTTATGTATTTTATTTATTTTTATAAGTAACCCAAAGGTGATGGATATACATAATATTCCCTTTCCTATTTCTCCCACTGCAATTACCCTGTCAGTTGGGTTGGCTCAGAATGAGTGACCGAAAGTTGCCTACCCAATTTTTCCTGCCTGAGGCAGTACTAGAATATACTATATCCTGGTTTCTAGTCTAGTGATTTAACCAGAAATATTCTGCCAGCACCAGGAGCCAGTTAAGACATGGGCCACCATGTTTGGGCCTTATTGCAATTTCTGGTTAGTCTCTAAAGGCAGCCACATGTAAAGTACCTGGTGGTATTCTATGAGGATGATTGTGGGAGTTCTTGTTGGGTTCTCCTGGACCAGGTAAAGATGCAGTAGGTGCATCAATCACAGCCAGGAAAAACTCCCCTAGTCAGGGCCTCCATGATTCCATAGAAGCCATGAGTTAAAAAGGGCCTCCAAATCACAACATTGCTCCTGGAAGGAATCTGCATCCATCTGCACTTGGCTTATCTTGAAGAAGGTAAACAGGGTAGCTCCTAATAATACTTGAATGGAAGAAATCACGGAGTACAGTAAGCCAATTTCTGTAACTTGACAACAAACTTTGAGAAATCGGCTTTAGTTCAAGTGTATTAGGTGTTGTTCAACTTATTCTCATCTAGTCCAGTCTTAGCTGAATTGCTTTAATCTGTTCAAGAAACTGAATCTAGAATGTTGCAAGGGCACAAGAGAAATTCTCTGTCCCAATTTCCTCTTTTAGTCTACCTGACTCCCCACTCCCAAGACACATGCCAATGTGTTTTAAAAGCCAAGAGAACTTTGCCCAAGACGTTTACTTCTCATATATTAAGCGACTACACCTCTCCCAGCGATGAGTTTGGGGGCGGTCTAATGAAATGTCTTCCAGCTCTTCAAGATTGACTTGACCAGGAAAATCAGGGGGCTGCCAAGGTCCCCCTGGAAGTCATTGGCTGGTCTTTCCCAGTGGATGCTGCGGCCGATCATGGCTCCCCTCCAATTCTAATTTATACTTTTATGCAGTATACAGGTCCATTGAGGACTTGTATACTGCACAAGTCAAACAGAGGGCTGTGAAAATATTTGCAGACCCCTCACATCCTGGACATAAACTGTTTCAACTCCTACCCTCAAAATGATGCTATAGAGCACTGCACACCAGAACAACTAGACACAAGGACAGTTTCCCCCCCGAACACCATCACTCTGCTAAACAAATAATTCCCTCAACACTGTCAGACTATTTACAAAGTCTGCACTATTATTACTATTAATCCTCCCATCCTTCCTTTCACCCATCTCCTCCCACTTATGATTGTAGGACTATAACTTTGTTGCTTGTATCCTAATGATTTTTATTGACTGTTTCCTAGTATGATTTGATTGCTTATTGTACCCTATGACTATTATTAAGTGATTATGATTCTTGACTCTTGACGAATGTATATTTTCTTTTATGTATGTTGAGAGCATAGACATCAATACAAATTCCTTGAGTGTCCAATCACACTTGGCCAATAAAGAGTTCTATTCCTATTCCTATTCCTATTCTATTCTATTCTATTTATTCTATTCTATTCTATTTCCCCCCCATGCCTGAAAAGGGAGGTGTCGATTCCTGCCCACCCACTTGAAATATCATAGGGCAGAGTTATTGAGTTGGGGGGGTGAGTGAGTGTGTGACGACTTTGTTGAAAATGGCTTTCAATGCTCCCTCATATTGGGGATTTATGTGGCGAGCGCTCACTTTTCAGGCTGAACACAGTATGTTTTAATATTTGGGGTTTTTTTTTCAGCTGTTCTCCAAATGAAGAGTTTAATGTGAATTAAGTCTCGATCCGGTTTATATAAATCCCATCTCAGGCGCTGAGCTAAGTCGGGAAGCTTTGTGACGCTGTCTCCGTTACACGCAAAAAAAAAAAAAAAAAAGCCCCGGACGAGTCAAGCGCCTTCTCATGTACAAAAGGAGAATAGCTAGATATGAGAAACTTCACCATAATGGCCTATTTTAGTATTGAGGTGCAAGAGTTTGCTTAAAAGTTGAGTCTGTTTTTTTAAATATACATTTACAGTATAATCCGTGCCTATCTTCGTGGATGTGACAAGCCCATGCCGGCTACTTTTGAGCTTTCGCTGACCCGGCACTAGAGGGACGGATGGACGGATCCTCTGCTCAGCTTCGATGTTTCCGTTCGCCTGGTTCCTGTAAGGGTCTCTAGCCAGGCCCGTTTTGGTTCTTGAGAATGTTTGGCTTGCAATAGTGTTTGTTTGTTTTTAAAGAAAAAAAATGTATACAATGTAAAACGTGAGCCTGCAGCATTCTTCCTCTGGGTTCATTAAAATTGTTCTTCCAAGTTGAAGGTGGGGGGGAGGGAGGGAGAGAGAGAAAGATCGACTTTAAGAGCGCTCAAGTTTTTAAGACTCTTCTGCTGCTTGTTGTGGCTTGGAAAATTTCCCATCCTCGCTTTTGTAGGCGAGACCGAGCAGTTGTTTTTTGATCCCCACTGCACGCCAAAGCACCCCCTCCCGCGCTGCCTCCCTGCTCCCCCCCCCTCCCCGGTTAATTCGTGCTAAGCCTCCCTCTTTGGAAGACTTCGCCGATTGTTCATTGTCTTGTGACTCCTCAGCCCCCATGGAAGAAGCCGAGAGCGGCGGCGAAAGCGACAGGGGCGTGTCCCTCCGCGGTCCCATCCCGGGTGACAGTCAGGGCTTCGCCGCCTCCTCTTTCCTTCAGAGGCGCGGTGTCTGCCTCCCTTCACACTTCTTGCCGGGAGCTCCGAAGCGGAGCGCGAAAGCGTGCACGGGAGCGAGAGAGCGCGCGAAGTTTGGCCGCTATGAGGCGAGCGCCTGGGCTTCCACTCTTGTTCCTCACAGTCGCCCTGAGCTGGTGTGGTTCCTTATTTGGGCAGCCCCGATGGCCGCAGCAGCAACAAGCAGCGCCGCAACAACGAGGTACAAAAGAATAGCGCATCTCTCAGGGGCTTCTGGGAAAAAACAACAACAACCCCAAAACAAAACAACACACTTTTTTTTTTTTTTTGGCTGTGCGTTCCTCTCCCCAACTTTGCTTCTTTCCTTCTGCTCTTCTTCCCCCTATGGGGCTCTGAATCTTTCTTTCCCGTGAAGATGAGTAGTATAATCTCACTTCCTCCAAGAAGCATCAAGAGTGTGGTCCAAATAGGGGACCCAAGTTTTCCCTTGGAGGAAGCTGGGCTTCCCACTTGCATCAATGGGAAGAATGATATCAGTTTTCTCTGGTTTGGTTTTTAGGGGGAAATATGATTTCTCAAAGAAATCTCCTCTTGGGCCTCTTGGGAGAACAAAATACAATTTGCAAAGAAATGGGGATTTGGCAAATAGAACTCCCTCCCCACATTAATTATTGGAAGCTGCTTTGAGATACCAGCCTAGATCCATTAAGAAGGATTTTAAAATCCAGGCTAATTTGATGATGGTAATTCCAAGATGTGACAGTCAATGAATGGGAAACAAAACAAATCTTCATCTGTTATTGCCTCTGTAATAATATAATTGTATTGCATATTTGATTTTATTGTGGATATGGCAATATAATCGATAGGAAAGGAGAAAACCATTTAAGATGTGAACAAAAAAAAAAAACAGTTCTAGAATGATGTAAGATATGTGCAACTTGGTGTTAAGTTTCACTGCACTAAAGTGATTCTGGTAAGGCTTATTGGGATGGGGAAACTTAATTTAAATAGCTTGAATAATAAAGACCTGTGAATTTTTTTTGTAGTAATCTCAAAGTAATCAAAAACTTCCAGTATCTAGGGATTTTTCTGCCCATCTCACATTTTTGGTGAGAGGATTAAATGGTTGTGATGTATTATCCCTTTTCAAACCCTCAAGCAATTGGTTTTCTAATACTAATTTTAACCCATAGAAGATTATTTGATTATAGCTGAAGCTTTTTACAAATGTACTTGGGGATAAGTACAATTGAAACCAGTGGAAATTAATTGGAACTAAAGTTGCAAAGGATTTGCATATATCTTAATATAATTTAAACCAATATAGAATATGGGGAGAAGGTATCCTTCAGACATAGGGGCTACGTTTTGAAATTGTATCACTGGAAAACAGGAATAGTACATATTTTAAAATAGCACATTAAAAATCATTGGAACATATATTCAGTGCTGCTGACATTTAAGCTTCAGACAAGGAGAATGTTCAGCTATAGAAATACTTAGACATTTTTGTCACCTCTCATAGTGCTGATGTTGTTATTTATAGATCATTGTACATGGCACTTTAAAGGGGGAGAGGTCCTGGCCCCATTGAGTTTACAGTCTCAATTTCAACAGTGTATGTGTGTGGAGGGTGGTACATAGGACAAACAGCAGGATGGGGGAGAGGGAAATGAAGAACTGGAAAGTAGAAGATTGTAAACCAACATAGGTTGGATTAATTTTAACTACATTTTAGTTTAGCTATATTAAGAACTATGTAAAGTAATAGGAATCGTGGAAAAGTAGAGTTGTATGATTTGAAGAAAGAGAACAAGAGGAAACATACATATCAGTCATATCTATTTAGTGTGGGCAGCCTGATTTTAATAGAATCCAAATATTGCTGATATATTTCAGAACCATAGATCCATGTAAGCAGACTTATTTGTCTATGACCATCATAACCCACCTGCCAAATCTGTACTATATAAAAAACTTCAGACAGGAGATACTAACTGAATACTGACATAGTATTAGCTATGTGTCATCTGTTCCTCCTCATTTTCTTATTCTGAAATGATTGCTGTTTCCTTATGTACTGTATGTTGCATGGTTATTTATTATTATTTAGTGTATGATGAGAACATGACACAGAGAGAAGTAAACATATATACACAACCCATTTAATTATAAATAAAACTTCTATGGGGGTATGGAAGTGGCCTCCCAACTGGATGTACAATTGTACAACTGGATGTTACATGGGATAACATTTCAACATTTTACATAGAAGTCATATGAGTAGTAATGAAAATAAGTGATCATGGGAGATCATTGTTCCTGATTGAATGAAAAATCATTGATTTTTGTTTATTTGTTTTGTTTATTGTATGCAATTACTTTCTTCTCTCAAGAGTTTTAGGATATTTAGCTAATAATATTTAGCTAATAATAGAAATCGTTTCTTCCACTTTCATATAATGACCTCGTAGTCCAAACTAGTGCAGCTTTAGGCCCATCGAGGTGTCTTTGACCCACTCACTGCCCCGCTGTCAGCCATAGAAAGAATGGCAAAGCATTTCTGATAAAAGTTGTCAAGAAATATTGCCTAGGCATTTGCCAGAAGTCAAGACTGACTTGAAGCCCACCCCCTGCAAAAAAGAAAGAATATTAAAAGAGGCAGTTGCAAGAAGGCCAATCTTTAAGGGACCTCCTGAGTAGGACAGAGGGAGACATTAGCACACCTTCTATCGTTTAGTGCTGGCATCTCCAACCTTGGCAACTTAAGACTTATGAACTTCAACTTCCAGAATTCCTCAGCCAGCTTTGCTGGCTGAGGAATTCTGGGAGTTGAAGTCCACAAGTCTTGAAGTTAGTGAATCTAAATAATAAATGGATAGTATTTTCTATTGTTTCCTGGTAGTCATGTATCTTTTTCCACTCCTTGAGTCTTGGTGTAGGCAATGTGTCCTGCTTCTGTTATAGGATGAACTTCTGTGAAGATTCCATGAATAGATAGTTAAACACTGAAAGAAACAAAGGTTCTGTCTCACCTTCTAGTTAGCTAGTATTCTGAAACTTTTTAAAGATGTGGGAAAGAAGCTTTTCTGAAGACCTGCTCTCATAAAGTCTCAACATTTCTTCTAATTGTTCATTATTCTCTTACTCCTAGAAAAAATAAGTGTGTGTGTGTGTGTGTGTGTGTGTGTGTGTGTATCAGTGGTGGGATTCAAATTTTTTTTACTACCAGTTCTGTGGGCATGGCTTGGTGGGCATGTTGTGGCTTGGTGGACGTGGCAGGGGAAGGATACTGTAAAATGTCCATTCCCTCCCCACCCCATTAACCTGCTTTCCAGCTCCATTCTCCTGTGCGGGGCAACAAAAGAAGACCCAGCCAATCAGATGGGACTCAGAGAATAAATGGGGGTGGGGCCAGTCAGAGGTGGTATTTGCCGGTTCTCCAAACTACTCAAAATTTCCACTACCAGTTCTCCAGAACTGGTCAGAACCTGCTGAATACCACCTCTGGCGTGTATGTATATGTATATATAAATTTGTTCTTGTGCCTGTGTATTTTTATTTTTCTATTTCTGTAGAAAACTGATAGTAAAAAAACCAACACAGAACAGAACTATAATATAGCCTTTTCCTGAGACTTAATCCCCCAATTCTTAACCAAGTGCACTAAGTTATGTTAAATGACAACATCCAGACTTCTTAGGCACTCCATAGCTATTATGCTAGTTTCTAATAGTATATTTATGACTGTAAAACATCTGAGCTCAGTAGGCTGGGGAAAGCTTCTCAAATTTTTGTCATGCGTTCAAAACCTAGTGTAAGAGTTACTGTGCTTTTTCTCAGTGGGGAGACATTAATCCACACCAAAGAATATATTATATAATAAACCTATCATAGTGTGAAATGACACTTTAAATTTAGGTGTGTGTATATATATATATATATAGTATGGAACCATCTTTTAGGCATTTTGGTCATTATATCGTTCAGACTTTTACAGGATTTTCTGGATGGTCATTAAAATACAGAATTCCAGCACATCTTGCATCTCAGACAATACACTAATCTGTAATTCAACTTTTAAAGTTGTTTAGAGACATCTGTGGTCAAAAATCTGGAATTAATTTAGTATTTAGGTCATTGCTTCATATGTTATTTATTCTTTTGTTGACTAAAATATTCTCCCCTGCCCACACTTAGAGAATTTTTAGATTATATCAGGTTGGCTTAAGAAAAATGATATTGTGGAACATTGCATTTTTAGATCTTTTCGGACTGTGTGTGTGTGTGTGTGTGTGTGTGTTCTGCATCAGTTTTCTGCAGAAGCAAAAATGACACATACCCCAAAGATACAGAACAAAACATTCTGTATATTTTGTTGCCTCCTCCAGAGTATTGGAATGAAGGTTGTGGGAGTGGAGAAAGCACATAATGTAGTTCACTGGTTTAAAACGATTGATATTTCACATTAAATTATGGCAAGCTTCCTAAATTTAATATTATTTTAAGTTTGAAATACTACCTCTTGCAGCTTTTGAAATAAGAGTATTCAGTTCAAATATTCGGAGTTTGGTAATAATTTATGTTTTAGTGTTTTGGATTCAAACTTTGTTTGTGACACCCTGATCTATAAAGTTACAATATATGGCAAGCTATTTTTGCAAATTTGTAAAAGAACTTGGGGTCCAACTGTGAACCACCTGTTCAAAATTAGAATCATAATACAAGCCCTTTAGCATCCTAAATATAAAATTTATATTCAAATTATGTTTGAAATCTTTGGTCTTAATATTGCTAAGTAGTATCTTATTAAATAGTCATGGTAGAATTATGTTGATTTTCTTAAACTGAGGTTTTAATCTTGTGGTGTGTATTTTGTTTATATTGTGTTGTATAATTAATATGTGCTACTTTGAGTAAATATTTGAGTAATACTTTTGTTCTTGTTTAGTGATGAAAACCCTCATTGAACACAATATGACCTATGCCCATGACTGTAAACACAGTTTTCATTCTCAAAACAAGAAAGTGATTTCTAGTAGGAAAATCTTCCTTCATACAAGATTGGTAATATATTTGTTAGAAATACCTCTTTCAGCTCATCTGTTCATGTTCGTATTGGCTTTAACGTAAAACTGCAAACTTTGTATTTTCCCTTAGTTGCTAATAGGATAGGTATTAATGTGGCCTGCTTCTTCTTCCCTATTATATAATAAATACAGGTTAATGAAGGGTGGGTAATCTGCAAATTGTGGCCTATTGTAGCAACCCATTGGTATTCTCCACATAATCTGAGATTCTGTCATTAAAATTTGAGGCAAACAGCCAATTTGAGTTGCACTTTTCTCTCTTAGTTAAAAATAAGAGTAGAAATTGGTGTTGCAGGCTACTCTGAGACAAAGTGCTTTTGTTTCTAACCTTTGAACGGGTGGGCTGCTGGGGGTCGCAGGGGTTTGGGACAGCTAGCTAAGATTCTGTGCAGTTTGGGGAACTATCAAATCCCATTCCTAGCCGGCTCTGGCCACCCCGCCCCACCTCTCCCAAGAGTCCCCCCACACAGCCTGTTTGGATGCAGGTAAGTGCAGGGTGTGCACGGAGGCTCGGGGAGGGTGAAAAATGGGCCTCCCAGAAGTTCAGGAAGGCCGGAAATGGGCCCTTATCTGGCTTCCAGAGAGCCTCCGGAGCACAGGGAGGGCAAAAACGCCCCGCCCCCGTGGTGCAAGAGGCCAACTAGGCCACGAGCACCATGGCCATGCTCACCGACCAGCAACCAGGCAGAGAACCCATTGCTTAAAATTTTTGAAACCCACCCCTGCCTTTGAACCTACTATAACAAAAAAAGAAAAGAAAATAAAGAAAAATGAAATTGCATATTTGGCTCTTCTGTTGATTGGGAAGGATTTCTGGATTGGCAGTGGAATCTCAAGACTTGTACTGAGGAACTTCAGTCTATCTCCCTAGGAATAGGGGTCTGAAGTGGCTGGAGTATTCATGGCCACCATGATAACCATGGTGTTACAATAGTCACATTCCAGACCTGGTGTTGCTGTATGAACACCATAGTGGCTATATGAGCTGACATTAGGGAAGCTTTTGGGGTCTACCTTATCATGGTTAGACAACACTCTGTGATATTTAACCAGTTGGTCGACTTCTTATTTTGTGGGTTATTTTTTAAAATAGACACATTGTATATCATAGTGACAACTTGTGTTTAGAACAATACAGTGTTTTAGCAACAATGATACACTGTAATTTGTTCACAATGCCATTTTGAAATTTAAGGCAATAAGTTTTGTGTGTGCCACAGATCAAAGAAGATTGGTTAAATTCACGTGGAAACAATATTCCTGAAGAACAATAAGTTCTGAAACTAGTTTGATGCATATAGATTTTACATAGTGGATTTTAAAACAATACAACATACATGAAATGGCAATTACCAGTGGTGGGATTTAATTTTTTTTACTACTGGTTCTGTGGGCGTGGCTTGGCAAGAGTGGCATAGCTTAGTTGGCATGGCAGGGGAAGGTTACTGCAAAATCTTCATTCCCTCCCCACTCCTGGGGAAAGGTTACTGCAAAATCTCATTCCCTCCCCACCCCACTAACCTGCTTTCCAGCTCCATTCTCCTGTGCAGAGCAACAAAAGAAGATCTAGCTGATTAGATGGGACTTGGGAAGCAGAGCCAGTCAGAGGTGGTATTTGTCGGTTCTCCAAACTACTCAAAATTTCAGCTACTGGTTCTTCAGAACTGGTCAGAACCTGCTGAATACCACCTCTGCAATTACATTTGAAGACACAATGATCAGCAACAGTAAATATCAATGATTTGCAAAAGGGTAGTATATCATTTAATATCCACAGAATCAACTTTTTTAACAAAGAGAGAATGGTTTAAATAAAGTGATCTTTTTCATGATTTCAAGACTTTCATTCACCAAAAAAGTACCGGTATTAGGCTGCTTCCAGTAATGCAAATTAAAATTTCAGGGTGTTTTGCAATTGAATGATAGCTACCTATCTATCCTTGCACATATAATAAATATACAGTTGCATGCATCATCTAACACATGAATTAAATTAGAAGTTAAGAAACTTACAATTAAATTGTAAGGCTTTATCATGCAATATGCTTTTGCAGAATCTATGGCATGAATGGACAGGACATCCATCCAATTCCTCACAAATACAAAGAATATCTATATCTATATCTATATCTATATCTATATCTATATCTATATCTATATCTATATCTATATCTATATCTATATCTATATCTATATATCTATATATCTATATATCTGTATCTGTATCTGTATCTGTATCTGTATCTGTATCTGTATCTATCTATCTATCTATCTATCTATCTATCTATCTATCTATCTATCTATCTATCTATCTATCTAATGAGCATTTTTCTGCTGATATCCAAAGGTGTTCCCCCACCTTCACCTACGGAAACAACAATAACAAAATGATGAAACTAAAGGCAATTGGCCATTTTAACTTACCTATCTAAGGTAGCTCTTGTTAGGGATAACATTGTTTACCCTAACTGGTTTGGGTAAAAATAATAAATATGGTATCATGGTTTGTTAGTTAAAGTGTGTGTAACTTTAACTGCAAGAATGTAATTAAGGGTGTGGTTGTAAAAGCACTATATAAGAAGCGAGGCAATTGCAGCTCGCTCTCTCTGGCTTACTGATACCTAATTACTGGATGGATTGATGACTGCGTTCTTGCTAGAACGGGGAGAGAAAAGGGAGTGTTGATATTTCTCAAGGAGAGAAGATTGGACTGATTTATTGTAAGTGAACTGACATTGGCTATTCAACACGGACTTTGCAAATAGAGTATCCCCGACAAGACTTGACTGAAATTGATATATGACTAATGGACCGTTTATTTTGACTATGCTATAATTCTTAAATGGAATAAACTATATTTTTGATAGCACAAGCGTATCTGTATTTTTACTGCGTGTTAACTAGAAAACTTATCTCACACATTTACCTGTCTTCCTATCTGACTTCGCTGCACGTTCTGTTTAGTTTGTTTTCCTTAACACCCGTTGGGGAATCCAGGCTTAACAGTACTATTAGACTGCCAACTTGCAATAAAACCAGGGGTGGGATTCTACCAGTTCACACCTATTTGCTAGAACCAGTTGTTAACATTCTAAGCAGTTCGGAGAACCGGTTGTTAGAAGAAATTAATCCTGTAAGGAAGGCAGGAAGGAAACATTCTGGTGTTGCTGCCTCTCCGTTAACCTCTCCGTTAACCCTTATTACATTCTTGGCAGGACTAGACTTCCTGTCTCAGGAACGTCTCTGGAATTAACCCTTATTGCCTCTCCGTTAACCCTTATTACATTCTTGGCAGGACTAGACTTCCTGTCTCAGGAACGTCTCTGGAGTTTTTTCCCCTCCTTTGCTGGTACTTTGCTTGTGTGGAGTGACCATTTAAAGTTACAATGGCACTGAAAAAAGTGAGTTATGACCATTTTTCACACTTACGACTGTTGCACAGTCATGAGAGGCCAGGCGAGGAGATGCGTGCCTCGATGTGAGTGATATTGAGTTGGCCACATCCAGCCAATAACATGACCACCAAGCCACACCCACCACCTAAGCCTGCCCACAGAACCAGTTGTTAAAAATTTTGAATCCCACCCCTGAATAGAACTGAATATAGGAGCAGTACTTGAGCTGGAGATGTTTAAAATGTGTTTGTAATTCATGACAATGTTTCACAATATTTCATTGGATGATTATTGCAATAGCTGCTATAGGCATTATAATATTCGCCTCTGACTCAGAGACTGATTCAGGCAGTAAGCATAGCAATTATGAATGTGTGTATGTGTAATGAGTCCTCCATAAATGTCTAAGTGTTTTCACCAATATAATAAACAATCCCCATATATTTCAGTACAGTGCTTGAATATCTCGAGAAAACAAAAACTACAAATTAAGGCCTAAGAATAATATTGTTTTCTTCTCAGCTGAGTGCTGTTACTGTTAATAATTTAATAGAGTAGACAGTACAGATAGTCCTTGACTTATGACAGCAATTTGGACTAGAATTTCTGGTGCTAAGCAATCAGGTCATCAATGCATCACTTATCAACAGCAATTCTGCAGTTCCATCGTTGCCATCTTTAACCAAATCCCACCGTCATTAGTGGGGGCAACATCCTTGGTTTCCCACAACCAATGGGAAAGTTAGCAGGAAGTTTGAAATCCCAGATAACTTGCAAGTAGGCTGGCAGGCTGGTGGGCAAGTGATTGCTGTAGGGAATGGGTAAAGCCTAACAATAAGCAGGGAAAGATCTGTAGGGTGTGAGGTGTATGGCAAGAGTCGCATCATCATTCTATTAACCTTTTTAATAATGGATATTATTGCCAGCATTGATCATGAGGTTCTGAACTAGTGCAGATTTGCATCAAATGTTACCTAATTACAGACTTCCATTGTGACATTTACAAGAAACGTGAACCAGCAAAACAGCTAAGTAGAACATAGTAAGTTGCTACTGTGCAAACCGTAGAACCATGAAACAACAGTAAACAGAACACAACTAAGTTACCATGGGTGTGATATGATAATAGAAATACCCGAATGAAAGTATTAGAATTATTGAGCATTTGGCCTGTAATGCCTATCAGCCATCTCGCTAGAGAAATGTGAAGTCTATCAACTGACAGCAATATATGACTACCAGAACAATACATTTTGTAACCATTTCTTTGTAAGTTCTCTCTTAATATTTGGATGTACTGTAGTGCTTTTGCTTAACTTGAAATTGGTTTGCGGGTAAGATTAATCTACTATGTTTTTTTCCCTTTCAGTAATTTAAAGTTTTAACAAAACATGCTGTTCTAAAACATTGTATTGAAATAAGGTAATCTTGAAAGAAGAATGCAAGGCTTTTGTGAATTATCATGAATCATGAACTAAGCTTGCTGGCTAAAATGAATAATGTCAGCTGGACCTTGTGAACATCTGGTTTCAAAACTCTTAAGGAATAAAAATGCTCATCATGTCCTCAGGTTATATCTCATTACCTGACCCTCTGGCCTTTAAACAGTCAAGACCTGGCTATTTCCTGAGGCACTGGGTTAGGAGAGAATAGTGCCTTCTGAAAGAATATTATTAATATATTCAGTGCATTAATCCCCACATTTTCATCTTCTTTTTGCTTTTATTGTACAAGGTATATTTTTAAATTTTCTATACCATCTAGAGCTGTTACAAGTTGGGCGGCCTTATAAATTTGAGAAATACAGTATATAAATAAATGTATGAATATATTTTGTCTTTTTCTGTTTAAAATTAGAAGTATTCAGCAGCATTCCACATCATTAAAAATTTGCCACAGTTAACTGCAAAAAGAAATACCATTTACCAAACAAGGTGACAATGCCTCATAGACAGTTTCTTGGTATCTCTACTTCTTTTCCTACAAGAAGCAGAATTTCAGTTCTTTAGGATATTTTGGAAAATCATGAAATTGTAGCAAATTGGAAATATAAAACTGTATAAATCTTGCTAGGATATCTTTGCTAAACAATACAAAGATGTATTTTCTAAATAATACAATTTATATATATATATATATATGGTATTCAGCTTTGTTCGGGTATTTTCCCACGTCATTGTAGTTGTGCTTTTAAAGTTGTAGCAACGTTTCGGCAGAATCTCATCTGCCATCATCAGGCTTCTGTATTGTGTTCGTCTGCTACAACTTTAAAAGCACAACTACAATGACGTGGGAAAATACCTGAACAAAGCTGAATACCATACATGTAAGTACCCGCGAAAACTTAAGAAAACATATATGTATGTATGTATGTATGTATGTATGTATGTATATATGTATATGTATATGTATATGTATATGTATACGTATTTACCATCCATATTTACCATCAGGTAGTTAACTATATATAATTCTGTGGAAAAAGTACTTGCCTTTTATGCACTTCCTGAATTTTTATATATCTTTGAAAGTGAATATAATAAAAAATTCATCTGTGTCCTAATGTTATATAAAGGGAATCTGAGTAAATAAATTTCATCAAAGTATGTGCTAGTTCTTTATTTCATAAACAACTCACAGAATGTATAGCATGCAAGTGTGAGAAAATAATTATTCCCTTATTTCAGTCGTTAGGAATAACAAGGGCCTATTGTGGAAATATTTCATTAAACAATGAAGGCTGATTTGGGTCAGTCCTACCCTATATACATTTCACAGATTTTGGCTCCCATCACAGAAGATCTTGAGGGAAGATCTCATTATGCAGATTCTAAAGGCACATCCTGCCCTATTCAAAAGAAATAATTGAAGACCAGTGTAAAAGGTTACTCATGCCTATCAGTCTGGAAAAGGTTATAAAATCATTTCTAAAGCTCTGGAGCTTTATCAATCTTCAGTGAGAGGCATGATCTTGTGATGGAAAAGACTTGGAATGCAGTAAAAATCACTTTAACTGCAACATGAAAAGCAAACCTGAAATCACTAGAACCATATTCTAGTGATATTCTAGTATCCTAGAACCATATTCAGCAATGAAATCTATGTTACCTTGACCAAAGTGATAATTCATCACTCCACCATAAGAAATAACAATGAAGTTGGACTTTCAGGGAAGAAATGGCAGACTTGAAGATGGATTCACAAAAAGTAAAGCTGACCACCATGGCAGAATAAAGAACCAGTGAGTAGATTGGCTCTTCGCCTTCACACAAGGCCAGGATACAAGATTTCTCACAACTTCTCCAGACATCTGCTTCTTGTGAAGGGTCAGGAAGACAGAGGCCTCTTTTGGATTTAGAATTCTAGGAGACAAGGGAATAGCAATATTGCTCAAACTTTAGTCAGCATCTTTGAAAGGAGTTTTGGGTTTGCATACTTCCTTTTCTATTCACTTCTGGAAATTCCTTATTAACTGCTTTTCAGTTGTCAGGAACCTTTGGACTGACAGGTTTTGCCACACCAATAAGTTTCCTTCAATACTTAATGAAAATAGTTTTAAATATAAGTTTTAATATTTTTTTGTAATAAACAGCAAAAGGATGGTTAAAATTTTGATTTTAAAAAGTTATAAATAGACTGGTGGGTTGAGATAAACTTGAAATGAGATTTTGGAATGAATTATAAAGAAACCTTTTCATGGAAAAATAATTTTGTTTTTATTTATTTTTTAAAAATAAAAATAAAAAAGGGTTTAAAATGGTCACTAGAGGGAACTAGCGGGAATTAAAGATTATAATTCAAGGTGAAGAACACTGAAATTTGTCTTACAATTTCAGAATGAAACAAAATATTTTAACTTTGGGGATATTGAAGGATATTTTTGAATAATGGACCCAGAAATTAATTTCAATAGTATCTCCCTCTATAGATACACTGTGGTTAAAAGATGTCATGGAAGAGAAAGAAGTTCTACTGGACAGAAACAAGACTGATTTAAAAGAGGATTTCAAAATGAGAGGCTACACAAATTTCGTGGAAAATAGCTGATATCTTAAAAATTAAGAGATATATAGATTAAAAATAGAAGCGAATAGCTTGGATAATTGCCCTATTTTGGACTTAACAAGAGGTTAAAATTTTGAAGAATTTTATGAGAAAGGAAAAGGGAAAAAATGACAAGAAACCAAGTTCTGAGACATTATTTGAAAGGACTAATCAACCTTGTTATAAGTAAAAAGAAGGAATATAGAGTTGGTATGTTTGAATAAAGTTAAAATAGATTGGTTGTTATCTTTGTAAGACTTAATGGACTTTTGCTGACATCAGGATTGAAATCATGAGGCTTTATGGGTTTTTTAAATAGAAAATATGGGATATGGGAAGAAGAAGTTGTATTTTAAGAGAAGGTGATGTTACTGAAATTGTTTATATTCGTGGTGATGAAGGGAGAATTCACTTCTTTATGTTCTTTTATTTTATTTACTACATTCTTATTTTTTCTTTCTTTTTTCTTTTTCTTTCTCTGATTCCCTTTTTTCTTTAATTTCTGCCTGTTCTATTTTTCTTTTTATTCTTTTATTTTATTAGCGAGTATTAATTTTTTCTGTTGTCATTCTAATTTTTAATACAATTATTAAAAAAAAAACCTGCTGGAGTTAATGGAAATAGCAGGACAGAAATAATAGTTCATCACAAATTTACCAAGTTTAAAAGAATACTTCCAGATTTCTAAAAATGTCAACTCAAAAGTGTGAGAATAGAAGTGTCATGATAGTGAGGTTTGCTACTTCATGACCTGGATGCTTTTCAATAACTAAAACACACATTAATTCTGCTTTGTATCAGAGAATTCTATAAGACAACAAATAGCAGACCTGCATCAAGACAATAATAAATGTGCAAGCATGAGAGAGTGAATGAAGAACAAATTCAGTATTTTGGAATAGTTAAATCAAAAGTCACACCTAAACCCTACTGAAGTACTGTGAAGTAGGATCTGAAACAAGCAATTAATGCTATAATACATAACTCTGTTGCTGAGTAAAAGAGTTTATTTTGAAGGAATAGGCCAATATTCCTATATATAGTGATAGGAGAGATGGTTCACCAATTGCAGCTGTTGAAGCTTAAAGTGGTACAATTGAATCTAGGGAGATATTTCTTTTCTCACATTGGTACATTGGATTATTTTGTTTATGAAATAAATGAGAAAAGAATGAAAAGGTGGCATTATTTCTTCTCTTGGTACTTTTGTATATATTAGCAGGATCTACAGGAATCTCTGATAACAATTATTGGCAAAGAGAAAGAAAAAATATCAGAAAATCTGAAAAACACTTTTTTTCACAGAGCTATATCATAATGGTGACAGGTAAAGCAGAGGTGTTATTCAACAGGTTCTGACCAGTTCTGGAGAACTGGTAGCAGAAATTTTGAGTAGTTCGGAGAACTGGCAAATACCACCTCTGACTGGAGAGTTTACAGTATCCTTCCCCTGCCATGCCCACCAAGCCACACCCACAGAACTGGTAGTAAAAAAAAATTTGAATCCCATCACTGAAGTAAAACATATTTTTTTGATTTACAATATTGGTAATGCTGCTGTTTCTTGGCTTACCCTAATCTCATTACTTTCTGAATGCCAGCTTTATGAGAATGGATCTCTTGGTTACTGAAGTTACTTAAATGAAATGAAAACTATAGATTTGACTGAAGATGACTGACATTTTGTTTGGAACAGATTTGGGCACAATACTATATATATATTATGGTGAGAATTTTTTACATTTGATTATTTCTAGTAATGAATAACTCTGGTTTGGATCCAGAGTTGCATGGAAAATTCTCTATTTGGAGTACAAAAAGAGGCAGTATTTTTCTAAATTTGCAATCTCATGTGTCTGTTTTTATTTCTAATTTATCTACCAGGAATAGCCAATATGAGAAGGAATAGCCAACCCTCCAGAATATAAGCTTAAGATACAGAAGGATCTTGACAGACTTGAACATTGTACGCTATCTAACAAAATGAAATTCAATGGTGAAAAAAGTAAGGCTCTACATTTAGGCAAGAAAAACTAAATGCATGGGTACAGTATATGTGGTACCTCATTCAATAGCAGTAACTGTGAGAGGGACCTCGAAGTTCTAGTGGACAATCATTTAAATCTGAGCCAGCAGTGTGCTGCAGTTGCTAAAAAGGTCAACACAGTTCTAGGCTGCATAAACAGAGGGATAGAATAGAATAGAATAGAATAGAATAGAATAGAATAGAATAGAATAGAATAGAATAGAACATATTTCTTTATTGGCCAAGTGTGATTGGACACACAAGGAATTTGTCTTGGTGTAAATACTTTCAGTATACACAAAGAAAAGGTACATTCGTTAAGAATCAAGAATCATAATGTACAACACTTAATGAAAGTCATAGGGTACAATCAACAACCAAATCATACTAGGAAACAGTCAATATAAATAATAAGGATACAAGCAACAAAGTTACAGTCCTACAATCACAAGTGGGAGGGGATGGGTGATAAGGAGTGATGAGAAGATTAACAGTAATAGTAGTGCATACTTTGTAAATAGTTTGTAAAAGATCATGTGAAGTGTTCATAATGCCACTTTATAATGTCTTGGTAAGGCCACACTTCAATACCTCAGGGGCTGCCATAAAGAAGAAGGAGTCAAGCTATTATCCAAAGCACCTGAGAGCAGGACAAGAATCAATGGGTGGAAATTAATCAAGGACAGAAGCAACTTAGAACTAAGGAGAAATTTCTTGACAGTTAGAACAATTAATCAGTGAAACAACTTGCCTCCAGAAGTTGTAAATGCTCCAACACTGGAAGTTTTTAAGAAGATATTGGAAGTGCCAATATCTGAAGTGGTGTAGGGTTTCCTGCCTAAGCAAGGGATTGGACTAGAAGACCTCCAAGGTCCCTTCCAACTCTGTTTGTCTATTCCATTCCATTCCATTCCATTGTATTCTATTCACTAAATATTGTGAAAAGAGTCATAGGAAGACTCTAAGGGTTGAGAAAATCAGTGAATATTACCTTTCCCTTTATATCATGGGTGTCCAACTTTTGGCTTTTCTGGGTTTGAATGAATTGTCATGGGCTGCGTATAAAATAATATAGTTAAGGTACATAAATCACATTGTAATTTTAAAAGTTCATAATCTTGTGGGGCCATTTTGCTAGTTGTCCAGGGTTGCAGGTTGGACACCTATGCTTGACATGGTTGCTTGACATCCATGGAAGTATCTAAAAGAGAGAGAGAGAGGGAGGGAGGGAGGGGATAGTGAATCTCTGCTGCACACTTTTAGAAACTGATTAACTCATTTTGTTGAAAAATCGATCAGGCCTTAATTCAACTCATCAGGACTAATGCCACACCTTAGGTGGAAAAAGAACGTTAAATGCTTTGTACGGTCTCAGTCAAGACGTAGAAATTTAATAATTCCCTAAGCTTGGCAATAGTAATTCATTTCTTTTTCTTTCTCTGCTTCCTTTACCTGGCATTTTATGCCAATGAAGAACAAGTCCTAATTGTTATTGCACACATATTATCAGTCCTGTTTTGCTGTCTTAACAGTAATGTTAAGCCTTGAAAAAAGGAAATGAAGAGGTGAATGACACAAACCTTATAGATTGCTCCTTGGGGGCCTAATGTTCTTTCAAGCTAAGAAACAAATTGTAAATTTCATCTCATAAAATCTGTCCAGGAAATTATAAACTAAATAATTCTACAAGTGTCCTAGATATACATCTGGATTTCATTACTGCTTACACATCTTCGTAAGAGAAAACCGTACATGAGATACTGGAAATCTGATAACATTTCAACTCTCTGAGCACTATGCATTCTCATCAGTACAATAGTTTCCTGTAGCATTGCTGATATGCCAGAGAATAATAAATGGGCAGCCAAAATAAACTTCCATTATTACAACTCTCTTTTAGTTCCTGTCAGTTTTGTGATTTGTTCTTAGATGTAACTGCACAAAAAAAGAGAGCAAAAAACAAAATAAAAGCAACCGCAAAAGAAGTTCAGGACTTTTCCCTTCTGTTGAAAAGTTGTATTACCCAATTTTAGTTTAAGATGAAAAATAAGTTTGCCATACATAGCTGCTTGCAATTAATATTGCTTCTGTGCTATGATTAGGTATACAAATGTTGCACTAAGAAAACCTCCCAAATAGGTAATCACTTTTAAGGTTCTGCCTTGGTACCAGTCCCTCCCCAATTCTGAAGTTAATTTTTGTGACCACAGCTCTGCATATTAATAATCACATTCTTTGCATTCTCATTTTGGTTAAAAATATAGGATGAATAATATAAGCAATAATTTATTTATTAGATTAGATTTTTATCCCATCTTTATTACTTTATAAGACAGAGAACATATCTTTAATTATAAAAAACATATTCTACATTATTCTACATTTAACTACTGCAAAAAAGTTTTGTTTTTACTGTTTAAAGATTGGGAATAATAGAACATTATTGCATTATTACACAGTGAAGAGATTGAAACTGTGTCAGCTTTTATATATAATATTTGTTTGATATATTCACACAATATAATATTTAAGATTAGAGCCAAAAGATTGACATCCAAGTCACAAAAGAAGAACAGCCTCCATGGCAGCAAAAGTCACATTTGTGGAGGAGACCAGAAGCAGGGAAGAATGTCGTTCCCTAGTAAACAAGAGAACATTCTAGCTCCTCTTTTCCTGCCATATTTCCATAAGGAAGTCCTGGCAGTCTGAGGTGAGTTAGAAGCTATGGGAATAGAGCTGATGACATAGGACAAACAAGGCCAAGTCAAGAAGCAAAATAGAATTCAGGGCTGAAAAACAAGTCAAAACTAACAGGAATTAGATTCTAATGGAAGAGAATATATGTAGCTTAGGACTGAACTGTGGAGTCCTTGGTATTCTCTGAACTTGATTGTTTTCTGGCAGATATTCATTACCCAGCTACAGTAGGTAATGTTATCAGTGCCATCATCAGAATCTAAGAAAAAAGAAGAGTTGGAGAATAAACTAGCAATACCAAATCAGAACCACAAAAACAACCAAGAATAAGAACCAATGTAAAGTAGTGGTTAAGGTACTGGAGTAGGAAGAGAGACACCTAGATTCTAGGCTTCCTTCATCTATGAAAACTCACTGCCTATCTTTGGACTAGTTAGTCTTTCAGTCCAACCTTTTTCATGGCAATGCTTCTTTTAGGGAAAAATATATCATCACATACTACATAAACATATTAAATACTGGACCTGCTCAAGGGTCTTTGAGTGAGGTTCAGCTGTAATTGGTAATCAGAATCAGTCTTGAAGTGCTGTACCAAAAACTTCACTCCCAACAAGCGAGCAGGACAGAGTTTAAACAAGAGACACAATTAACACAGTGATTTTCCAGATATTTAATACCTTACTTTATTTTACTTCTTAATTTGAGATGTGAGATTACTAGTTAATGTGTAGTTAGTGAGGGATTCTGAAGGTGCATATTCTACTATAGTGTGTACTGCATATGGGCCTCTGACCATACATTGTGCATCTCTAATCTTATATCTTCATTAAGAAGCTGCTAACTGTAGTTCAGAGGTAGACAATGACTGTATGAAGAGCTACAAACAAATCCAGGAACATTTTATCACATCTCAAATTAAGAAGTAAATTAAATTGTATTATTAACAATGAATTTATCTACTTACAATATAGATATATGCTTTATAATCTATTTTAAATTGGTTATCAAAAGAAGTATGGCTTTCTCAATGAATCTTGTGGAGTCCTTTCATATAGGAAGAATTCTGCTTCTTTGTTGTCATTTTCTTTCAACTGGCTAATATAATTTATCAAAGTTATGTGCTTTATTTACATTGCAAACCACTTTGTAAAGCATCAAACATTTTCAAACTACTAATTAAATTTCAAGTTTGAAAACAGGACAATTCTGTAGTCATGTTGTAGCTTCTCCAGTGACTGGTTTCAATTATTGGATAAAAAGAAACAGGTTGTTTGGAGAACTTTCACTGAAACATACTTTAGATGTTTGTGACTTGATACACTTTATAAGCTTTATGAATTGCCCTAATCTGACCAATGTTGTTAGTAAAATACCACATTTAACATGTTTAAAACAGTTTACAGAACCAGTAAGATAATTTCCTTTGACAGCCTTCTATTAAGGATAAATTGTTTCCATTCCATAGTCAGAGGAAAACCCAAACTAAAGAGATCAAAAAATAAATAAAAAACATCCCAGAAAGCATGGATTTAAACAGAATTAAGTACAACCCATGTACTGTAAATTTATTGTCCAAAATATTTCTGATTGTTTATAATTCCAAACAATATACTGACTAAATTTATTGTTGAGCCAGCATTTTAAATTAATGCTCTAATTTGCTCATTGGGCTAAACACAGCCATTGGGTTCACATATCATGCTATGCCAAAAGTAAGCAAAAAAGTCATTGTGAAATCAAAATGTTAAACTAAGCTAGCTAAAATAACCCATTATTTTCAGAAGAGTATCAAGCCATATATTAAACCATAGTTTATTTGCCTTCAAGGGTGATTTCGAGTTACCCTTGAATTCTAGCAACCACCCCCAAAGAAGCTTCATCTATAGGTGAAATCTGTTTCTCTTCCAGCCATTAATGCACTGAACGTCTTAAAAATTCAGAAAGCAGATGGAAAACAAAAGAGCCCCACTGCATAACACACTGTACTACTAGCATAACACACTGTACTATAACCTCACAGCATCTACTCTAAACTTTGATGGTGCAGCTTGAATTCTTGTGGGTATATTCTTTGGGTATATTTCCAGATAATACAATAAATTACTATTTTGTATCTTTCAAGTCTTCTTTTTCTTCAGCCACTGTTCTAGTAACCTTTGTGATTATTGGTATGTTATCACTTATTTTCACTGAAATAAAATTATGGACACATAATAGCCTTATTTGTTGGTGTCTCCACACATGATATAAAAGGAGATGAATTATTTCAGCAGTCTTTACATGGCTAGAAATAATTCCATGTGCATCTGCAGGATGTACATAACAGGAACATGATAGTGGAGAGGCAACTACTGGATATGTTCCTTCCATTACTTTTTCTCCTTAAAAGAAATGACAAAGACTGTCATGGCTCTCTTTTTCTTTATAAAGAGAACTATCATTCTGTACTTAGATATGGAGTTTTATTCCTTTAAACAGAAACAGTTTAGTGTTATTTGTTCATACTGTGTTATTGTTAAAAAGAAGTTTTGATTGTCTATAAACAGCTGGTGTTCTGACTAAATGGAAGATAAAATTTAATACCTGCTGAATACCTAAGATAATTATGCTACTCTCTCTCTCTCTCTCTCTTTGTGTTAGCAGCAGTATAAGAATTCACATTTGGTTTTGGTGGCAATGATAGTTGAAAATCTAAATTTATTTTGGGAATACACATACACACACACGCAAAACTTCTCACCAGATAAACCTAGTTCTATTTCTAGAGATTGGAAACATCATGATCCTATGAATTATGACTTAATAAGATGTGTTAACAAAGGTAATTGAATCTCTTGTTCTATCTTTAACAATAACTGAATTTGTTAAATTGTATGTCCCCTCAATTCTGGTTTATAAATCTAATTGATCTTTATTTAAAGCAACAACAAATAACTACACAAAATCCTCTTTAATCATGCATTTCAATCTATTTCCCCCCACAAACTACAGATTTCTAAATGTAATTTCTTAACCTATGCAGTTTTGAATATATGTATGATATCCCTTGGTATATGTGTTCTGATATCTTTTTCTGAGCCCTGAGAACTGCAATGCAATTTATTTAAGTTTATTCTTTGGAATTCCATCTAGCTATTCTTGGAAGTCCAGATCATATTATTTTAAAATATGCTTTGAGCAAAATTATAGAAGATCTCTACTAAAAATAGTGATGAAATTATTATGATCCTCAAATTTTGAAGCAACAGCAATTTGACTTAATGTATGTGAGAAGGATCATTTAACAGCAATAAATAGTTTGTTTAAATTACATTAGTTTTATTGCTAGAGCTTTTCATTTGTTTTGTCTTTGGGGGGTGTAGTTGTTTGGCACCAAAATTTTACTGACTTTGTGTAACCTGTTTATGAACCTTGTTTTGAAATAAAGCAGCAACAGCTGTAGCCTTAGGTTTCTTTTGAGAATAGGTGTGGTTCATACCCGCCTACTCAACAAGATGGCTGCATTTAATTTGGAATGAACCTGGTTGCCTTAATTGAACTTGAATACCAAAACAAGACTAGAAAAGTACACATTTTCCTCTGAGATTTTCTTGTTCTTTTTCCTAAAACGGTTAGCCAAAAAGGAAGATGCTCAAATTCCAGAGTGTCACAAATGAAAAACAGCTTTGCTTTTTTTCTTAAAATGTCAGCTGTTGTTCTTAAGATCACTGCTCTCAATAATGTAGGGTCAGGGTATGTATTAAGCTCTGTAAAATGGTATGATGAAGATGAATTTAAATATTTTGACAGAACAGAAACCTTATTTAATCTTAATTAATCATGATATGCAGTCTGAATAACTGATAAAGTAGCAGTTCTTACCAGTTGCTTTCAATGCTGCATCCTTTCAATGCTAATATCTGAAATTAAAATAGAAAAGTTCCACTTTCAAGGACCTTTTTCAGTCAATATGATTTACTGCTTAGGCAACACCTTTGTTTAAAGATAAAGGCTGCAAAATGAAAGAGAATAACATTTTCTAGTGCTTTTGTAAAATCAACACCGAATGCTAAATTTACTACTGATCATCAGAATTATTTCAAACATAATCAGCCTTGCATAGCTTGCTATTCATTAAGTCCTACGTAATTCATTATTTATTGTGACTTGCCAGATTTCAATCCCCTTTTCAATTGTTGTTATATCAGATGTGCTGAAGAAACAGCTATTTTAGAAGCCATCACAACCACCATTATCTTGTTGAGATGACATTAATTATTCATCTGGCTTTTAATTTGTGCCCCAACTAAATCACTTACATTTGTAGGCATTTTTCTATTACTGTTAACTAATGGAACAGAACCTTGTAAAACCCAGTCCTTGTTTTGAAATCTGATAAGTTTTCATATTTTACTATATTTTAAAAGCTATAGCACAAAATGATAGGGTTTGTTAAGTATGGAGAGTAACGGAGACCAGACATCTGACCAGTGACTTCAACTCTTTAATAAAGTAATAGAACATAACAGAGCAATGCTATGGGCAACAGTAACCCTTTTATAGGGTTAGCTGCTGCCTTATTAACCAATGAAAATGTGCAACAAGTTCAAACTACTAACCAATAAGAACAGTCCCAAAAGTGGCCAATCAGGGACTAGTTCTGGCCCAATCCCAAGTTGTTGTATAAGGACCAATCAAGTGTGCAGGTTTTCAACCCCTAATTTGCATTTATTCACTTTTATTGATTCACAACACCCCTCCCCTTGGGTTCCGTTTGAGGAGCTGTAATAAAATCCTCAAGATAGGCAGGCCGTTTGGTCTGCCTGGATGATTTCCGAGGCTCCACCGGGTTTTGTCTAATGTCCGGTTCCGGTGGAGCGTTTGGATGACCTTTGTTAAATTCTATTTTGCTGCACGGCGATTCCGTGCTGCATTCACTGTGGTTGTCTCTGCTACTCCGTGTTTCTTCGGGTTTGCAGTTCGTTTTCCCGTATTAAGTTCCCTGAAAACCTCAACTCCCTCCCGCTTCACGTTCCGGTGCTTCGCTGGGCTGTAGGGCTCCCGTTGACCTGCTATTAGTTGTATCAAAGTCATGGCCGCTGGGTGGTAATCTCGATCGGAGCTGGTCTATGTGGCGTTTCCACACCCTCCCATCGTCTGTTAGCAGGCGGTAAGATCTAGGCCCGGTGAGGTGGGTAACGGTTGCGGGTATCCATAACGGTCGCCGGAAAAGTTTTTGGCAAAGATTAAATCGCCTACCTTAAATTCCCAGCATTTGCTGCTGGAGCCGAAGGTTTTTCCAGTGCGAAAGCGGGTGGAGCCGGTCAAGGTGCGATCGTATTTTCCGCCCCATAAGAAGTTCAGCGGGTGTTTTGTTGGTCACGCTGTGGGGCGTGATGTGCTGTAGCAATAAAATTCGATTGATTTTCTCGTCGATGTTGCCAAATTCCATTTTGTGAAGGGTCTTTTTACAAATTGTACCATGCGTTCTGCACGTCCATTCGCCGCAGGGTGCGCGGGTGAGGTTAGCGCATGGCGGATGCCCCGATCAGCAAGATATTGTTCAAAGGGCAATGCAGTGAACTGTGGGCCGTTGTCCGAGACCAACACGTCCGGAAACCCGTGTGTGGCAAATAGTCTGTTTAATTTATTAATAACTGAGTCTGTTGTAGTTGTGTGCATTCGATGAATCTCGAGCCAGTTAGAATAGGCGTCGACAGTAATCAGGAAAGTGTGACCTTTGGTAGGCCCCGCAAAGTCAATATGAATACGGGACCACGGTCCCTCGGCGTTTCCCATTCGGTTGGGCTTGCTTTAGGTGGGGCGTTGCTGACGTCCTGGCAACGCTGGCACGTAGCGACCCAGGCCTCGATTCTTTGTCGATTCCCGGCCACCAAGCATAGCTGCGTGCGAGTGATTTCATCCGCACAATACCCGGATGTCCCTCATGCAATACCGCCAAAACAGTCTGTTGTAATTTGCCAGGGATTACGACTCGATCGCCCCACAAGATACAGCCTTTTTGGGAAAACAGCTCGGTTTGGCGGGCTTTGAAGGGCGCCCATTCAGGTGCTATTTGGTCCGTCGGCCACCCCCGTTCATCCCAGCGTAGTATGTGTTGCAGAACTGGGTCACGTTTCGTTTCAAAAGCAATGTCTCTAGCCGTCAAGGGTGGTGCATGTAGAGCTTCGATCTGTAGTGTTGAGAGGGTTGGGGCTGGATCCACAACAGCGTCTGGGAGCGGTGTTCTGCTCAATGCATCGGCGTGAGAATCGATTTCCCGGCGGTGTTGCAAGGTGTAGTTGTAGGCCGCCAGGAATTCAGACCAACGGGTCATTCTGGGGGACAATATATACGGGGTTGGTTTATTACCCGCAATGATCCCCAGTAGCGGTTTATGATCAGTGATTATTGTAAACGCAGGGCCATAAACATATTCATGAAATCTTTTAACTGCAGCAACAATAGCTAAAGCTTCTTTGTCCAGCTGACTATAATTTCGTTCAGCTTTAGCTAAGGTTCGCGAAAAAAACGCGATGGGGGCCTCCGCTCCGTTTGGTAACACGTGGGCCAGAATTGCCCCAACCCCAAAGGTGATGCATCACACGTGATAGTGAGCGGCAGAGTCTCGTTGTACTGCATAAGTACTGAATCAGAAGTTAGCAATTTCTTTACTTGTTGGAAAGCATGTTGTTCCCATTGTCCCCAAACCCACGTTGCTTTTTTGTCTAATAGTCTATGCAATGGTTCAGCTACTGTTGCTTTGTGGGGTAAAAACACATTATAGAAATTGATAAGTCCAAGGAACGCCTGTAGGTCTGCCTTGTTCCTTGTGGGTGCCTTTTTAATTGCTTGTAATTTGTCTTCGGTGGGATGAATTCCTTGGCTGTCCAGGAGATATCCCAAAAATTCTACTTTTTCGGTACATAACTGGCATTTATCTTTTTTTACTCTGAGGCCTGCATTTTGGAATCTTCGTAAAACCTCTCTGAGTCGCTTTTTCTAGGATGTCTTTGTTAGGTGCGGCGATGAGTACATCGTCGAAATATGGGACAACGCCTTTTATCCCTTGTAACAACCTTTCCATTAAACTCTGGAAGATTCCAGGGCGACGCTTACCCAATTGGAGCCGGTTGCATTTAAATGCGCCCCTATGTGTTACGATCGTTTGCGCCTCGGCTGTGGTTGGGTCTACAGGCAATTGTTGATACGCCTGGGCTAGATCTAGTTTGGCGAAAACTTTCCCGCTGCCCAGGAATGGAGTAAATGTTGCACTACCGGTACTGGATAAGCACTTTGCTGCAGTGCATGGTTTAATGTGGCCGGTAGTCTCCGCAAATTCTTAGGGACCCATCAGGCTTGATAGGCGTCACTATCGGGGTTTCCCAACGGGTGTGGTCGGTGGGTTCCAGTATGCCCTGCGCTATCAGCTTATCGAGTTGTTCGTCGATTTTAGGCTTTAAGCGAACGGCACCCGACGTGGCTTAAGGCGGATGGGTGCTATTTCAGGGTTCAAGTTAAACGAGATTGGGGTCCCCTTATACTTGCCTAGTCCGTTCGCGAAACGTCTTGGAATTCTTGCACGAGTGCTTCCTCCCAATCGACACTTTCGGCCTTGTGGACTCTGGCTACAGTGATTCCGAGCGGCCTGAACCATTGAAGGCCTAGAAGACTAGGCCTGTCTCGATCCACGACAGTCAGTGGTAGTGCGGCGGTGCGGTCCTTGAATGAGACCTGGAATCTGCGGGACCCGACGACGGGAATTCGGTTGCCCTGATAGTCTTTGAGTATAACCCTTTGAGGGTTAAGGTCTTGGCGGCGAATCGTTGGAATGAGCTGTTGGAGCGTTTTCCACGACACCATCGAGAGGAAGATCCCGAGTCTACCTCCATCACGCAAGGTTTGTTTTCGATGGCGACTTTTACCGGATTTTCCGGCATCAAGGGATGTAGCGTGGCCTATGGTGATTGTTTGGTGGGTCTCTTCCCGCCTGGTTTCTTCACGCCTGGTGGAAGTGGTGGATGGCTTGTTTCTGTAGGAGTGGTTCAATTTTTCTCGGTGTGTGCCGAAGAATCTGGAAGACTGGAATTCGCCTGTCGGGGTTTGGAGTTCTGTTTGCTTCTGCAAACCTTTGCGATGTGACCGCGTCTCCCGCAATGGCGGCAGAGTGCGTCGAGGAATTTGCAGCCGGATCGTGGGTGATTGGCTCCACAGCCGGCACACGGTCGAAATGAGTGTTGTGTGGACTGGTCTCTCTCCGTTCGAAGTCGGTTGACCTCTTCCTCATCGCTGTCGGACGGGGACTCTAGGTCTTCATGGTGAGTTGATACCGGGTGTCTCTCCGAGCGAGGCGAGGTATCAGTGGCGAGTTTACGTAGCGGTGCGTTGGTGCGGCGCATTTGGGCTGCCGACTTCTTGGTCGCCTCCACTGCCGAGGCTTCTTTAAGGGCATCGGTGAGGCTGATGTCCCCTTAGCCATAATTTTGCTCTGGATAGCGCCGTCTTCTAGGCCCAGAACCAGGCGGTCCCGGAGGGCTTCTTCTAAGTCTGCGAACCCACAGAGGCCTCCTAGGTTCCGGAGGTCCGCGATGTAATTGGCAAGGCTTTCGCCCTTCCGTTGGTCCCTCTGGTAATATTCGTGTCTTCTTACTAGGGTTGGCATGGTGGGCGCGTGGTGAGCCCGTAGTAACGGCTCGAGGACGTCCCAGTCCATTTCTTTTACCTCTGCTGGCTTGGCAGCGACTTTGCCATTTTAAACACGGTTGGCCCACAATGAGTTAGAAAGATAGCTCTTTTTTTGCCGGTTGTCGCATCTTTCAAATTGTTGGTCTCCAGAAACATCTGGAACCGATCCATGTAGGCCTCCCAGTCTTCGGTTTCTGGGTTGAATGGAGCGGGTGGTACGGCACCGCTGGCCATGTTGCCGTTGATGGTGCGTGTTCGACCACGTGCTCTGTTAGTTGCTCTGTAGGTTAGTCAGCTCTTCGGTCTCCGGATCCCACCTTCGTCGCCAGTGTTAAGTATGGAGAGTAACGGAGACCAGACATCTGACCAGTGACTTCAACTCTTTAATAAAGTAATAGAACATAACAGAGCAATGCTATGGGCAACAGTAACCCTTTTATAGGGTTAGCTGCTGCCTTATTAACCAATGAAAATGTGCAACAAGTTCAAACTACTAACCAATAAGAACAGTCCCAAAAGTGGCCAATCAGGGACTAGTTCTGGCCCAATCCCAAGTTGTTGTATAAGGACCAATCAAGTGTGCAGGTTTTCAACCCCTAATTTGCATTTAGGTTATTCACTTTTATTGATTCACAACAGGGTTATCAGCTATGTACTGCCAAAATCTAAATGGCTATTAGATGAGATCAATGAGTTAGGTTTTTCTGTAACTTTGTGCTGTGGATAGCAGGTGTCCAGACTTTTGCAGCCCAGAACTGGCACCTTCCCAAAGGTTAATACTGCAACCACGTTTTTTTGAATTCAGCGAGTATAGTGTCATTAAAAATATGTCCTATTTTGACATAGTGTAGACACTAAGTGTAAAACACATACACTGTAATATTTTGACTTTACCAACAATTGCACTGTTCCAATAGTATATGCAGAGAACAGCTAAGGTTAAACATGCACAGCAGGGTTGAAACCACACCAATTAGTTCTTTGATTGCAAAAAGTGATTTAGAGGCTTAAGAATGGAATGGTATAACTTGCCATAATCAACTCACCATGGCCAATTCTTAGCAGGACAATTTGCCAGTTTGCCATGGGACAACTCACCACAGGACAATTTAACATATACAAAAATTAAATTAATTTCAGTGGAATCATGGCCAATAATAATAAAATGGAGGAAAATCAATCCAGAAATACAAGAGCTACAATAATTTCAACAAAAATATGGTCACCAATAATAAAAGTAACTGAATAAAATGATTAATACGGCTTTGAATTGTCCCACAGTGATTTTGTCCTATGGCGAGTTGGCCACAGAGAATTGGCTGTGGCAAGTTGTCCCAGACCCCTTGAGAAGCTTATATTACTGGTCTTCTAGTACTATCTCCAAACTTACTTATAGGAAATTGACTGCTGGGGCTAGACAAATGTTTAAAGGGGACAGTTGGGCCATGAAATAATATACAGCCAATTTCAGACTTAAGTTATTTCTAATATGCTGGTGTTCCTTATTCATTGTGTGATTTTAGTGAGTACTTCCCATGGACATGTACAATTTAAGTAGAAGTAGTATGTATTAATGCTGAAGCCTAAACGACTGTCATATCCAGTTCTATAAAGGTTACCTGCAGAGAAATACACTTTAGTTGAAGTTTCACAGCAGGTCTATACTTACCACCATTGAAATATGTGGGAAAGTGAAAAATTTGATTATATTTTAGTGACCTACTAGTAATTGACTTCAGTCTTAATGATCAGTATGTTATTGACTATAATTACAACTGTTTCATTAAACATAGTTTTAAAAATGGTACTTCTTCTGATTGACTCTTATTTCTTTCATAGGATATGTCTTCTATTGACATTTTTCACATAAAGCAATTTTTTTCCTTTAAATATTACGTTGAAGATAAAGAGCTTTATCCTCAAAGTTAAAATTATTAAGTACAAAATAAAAATACCTGACAAAGAATATAAAATAACTATGAGCACAGGACTATTTTTGAAAAAAAAAATAATCCAATAATAAGCAGAAAAATATTTGAAAAGACAGATTGTTTCTGATTACTTTTTACTAATTCTTTAGACCTCGTAATTTTAAAGTCTAATATGATTTAGAAAAAAAATTGTCCATTGATCTTTTTGAAAATAAGTATCATGTTTAATCAATCTAAACATCTGAGTTTTGTGAAAAAAATAACATTTGATTTCAAGGTAACATCTAACTAAAGGGGATTATTTAGAATTTCTTTAAAATATAACAGAAGTTTAATTAACAATTAGATACAATAGAAGTTTAATGAACAATTAATGATTAAAGTATATGAAAATATTAGTCATATTTCATTTTTTTCTGTTCATTTTTTGTAAAGCTACAGGGCTCTGAGAAATATTTTGTTAGTTAACTGTTTTCATAGTTACATTCTTAAATATGATCTAAATAATGTAATGAATGCAAATTACTATTTATACAATTAGATATTTAAATATTGAAAAATACAAGATAATTTGCCTTAAAGCATTGAATTAGATTCAATATGCTATACTAATTATACTAAAATAAAAAAGAAACTTCTAATATTACCTTATTTTAACTTAACAGTTTTAAAGTTTTCTTTACTAAGTAAGCAAATACTAATAATATATCTACTGTACCAATTTCAGGCAGTGTGGTATTTTCTAGAAGATTCCATTAGTGAAAAAATATAATCATAGTTCAAATTTTATATTACAGCAAAAAGACCAAATTAAATTAATCTGGCAAAACCCAGAAAAATTGGCATGGGATGCACTTTTAGATGTACATGTTTTCTCATGTTAGTTTCTAGGTCTAAATGCGAAGAACAGTCACAATTCACAATAATGCCAAACATTTTCATAGAAAAATGCTAAAAAGCAGCTGTTACTGAACTTAAACTCCCAAAGACATGTAGATGTATCTCTTGGCCTTAGATGTATTTAATATTTCCACGCCATAGTTCTTTAACAGTATGTTTTGAAGAATATAAAAGAAAAGTATAATACAATATAACAGTTTTAAGGGGCATATATACGTGTGAATAGGATAACTTTGCAGAAGTCAGAAATAATGTTTCATCTATGCTTGCCATAGCTGGAATTTGTAAAAGATAAGGAAATAATACAAGGTATAAAACTGTGGTACAAAATTTTCCAAACACTTTCAGTAATGATCCCACGTCTGTAAGAATGGAGAATAATATAGTTTGTTTCAGTGTATTTTTAGTGACAGTTCTGCCACTTTTTCCTGCTTTATGACTGGCTATTCAGTACTTTGTACACAATGTCATTGTACAGAACTTTGATGCCTGCGGCTTTGCTCCGCATTAGGAAGGCTTCTCACTGGGTGGTCGAATGCATCAAGAAAGACACCAGGCCGGCTCTATCTTGGGTGAGCTGCCCCGATCACAAGTTCGGGAAGCTCTTTTATTAAAAACACATAGTGATACGTCATAAGCGGTGAATTCTATCCAATCGTTATGTTACATGAGCAGAAATATTAGTAGACACATAGTTACATCCAATTACAGTGCATAAGGTCAGTTTAGAGGGTACAAAGTAGCCAATTAGCGTTTGCAGTCCAGTTATTAGCCCATGGTGACGTGTTGTTGATTGATGTTCCTGGTACACGCTTTCAGCCTACGTGAGGCCTTGAGGCCTGGTATGTACCGAAGCTGATTTATTACTGCAGATGCCAAACACAAGAAAAGAGGAACTCCCTCTTAACTAAAGATGTTCAAAACTCTCCACTTATTTTCATCTTCACAGAAAGAGATTGAACATTTTGCAACTGTGTATATAACACAAGGCATTTTCATTGTTGTCCTTGTACAAACTGACCAGCTTATAATTGCTTTTCCTGCTGGTCATTTTCCCATGCTGTGATGCTGATTTAATATATTGCATGGTATTGATTGCTCTTTTATTATATATGCAGTTGTCAGTTTCTGAAACAAAAATCATAAACCTCTCTCTCTCTCTCTCCTTCTGACTTCCTCTCCCCCTTTCTACTTTTTCTCTTGTGTTTTTGAGTACGTGTTGAGCATGTGTGTACTGGATTAACATTCTCACTGATCTAACTCAAAAGTTAGGCAATCTTTTCTAAAAGCATACAAAATAGTTCAGAAGACATTTCTAGTTAAAGCTTCTACCTGATACTAACATGTTTTCAATATAGATAGATAGAATTCTTTATTGGCCAAGTGTGATTGGACACACAAGGAATTTGTCTTGGTGCAAATACTCCCAGTACACATAAAAGAAAAGATACATTAATCAAGAGTCAAGAATCATAAGGTACAACACTTAATGATAGTCATAGGGTACAATAAGTAATCAAATCATACTAGGAAACAGTCAATATAGATCATAAGGATACAAGCAACAAAGTTACAGTCATACAGTCACAAGTGGGAGGGGATGGGTGATAAGGAGTGATGAGAAGATTAACAGTAATAGTAGTGCAGACTTTGTAAATAGCTGACTAGTGTTGAGGGAATTGTTTGTTTAGCAGAGTGATGGCTTTCGGGGAAAAACTGTTCTCGTTCTGTGTGCAGTGCTCTATAGCATTGTTTTGAGGGAAAGAGTTGAAACAGTTTATGTTCAAGATGTGAGGGGTCTGTAAATATTTTCACAGCCCTCTTTTTGACTCGTGCAGTATTGAGGTCCTCAATGGAAGGCAGGTTGGTAGTAATCGTTTTTTCTGCAGTCCTAATTATCCTCTGAAGTCTGTGTCTGTCCTGTTGGGTTGCAGAACCAAACCAGACAGTTATAGAGGTGCATACGATAAACTTGTTATATATATTTTACAGACGGAAAGCTTAGATCACCCTAGAGATTTATATGCAAGATCATTTTTAATAGGAAATAAAAGAAGTTTATATCTGCTTTTTAGTGTCCTCATTCCATTTTTAAAAATTTGTGTGCCTTGAAAGATTTTGTATCTTTCCACTTTAATATTTTGCTTTATTAATGAGAACAATGCAAAATAAAATCCCAAATCCTAATGGGTTCCTACTCTGATAATTCCATATTCTGTGCCTATCAAAATTGCTAGCTTTTCCATTTGTATTGTTTCCTTATTCAGACCCCTATGTTTAGAAATGAAATCAGCACTTTAAATCTGTTCAAGTTACAAATTATTATCTTGTGCAGTGCTGAATTTACACATAATATTGGCATGAATGTTCACATTCGATTACCCCAGGTGATATTTTCCTTGAAGCAGAGTGTAATCGAGTGAAATGAACTGAGTTTGCAGATTGTTGTTGTTTGAATTCTGAATGAAACATATATTTTATTAAACATTCTTTAATAATTATATTTGTATTCAGGATATATAGTATTGTGGGAAGCCACCACCCCATCCTAGAAGAATGGAATATTTTGAGGAATATTTTAAAAAGGCAGGACAAAATATTTCCCCTAAAAGAGAAATAAAAAATCTTAAGGGTGATTCAGAGCCCCAGCTCCCTTGCCCTCAAGCAGATACTGAGCTGGGGCAGATTTAGAAATGCAGATTTGGTAATCCATTACTCCTTGCAGCAAAGTTTGAACAAAGGCAGATTAGTCCTCACCCAAGAGCCAAAATAGGGCAAAGCCATTAATTATTGTATCACCCTCAGAAACTTCAACCAAACTTAGCTCAGACAACCTATAGGGCCAGCTATGACCCCTACATAACCACTACAACAGCCAATTGAATACATGTTCTTGCATAGGAACAGGAAGTTCAAGTGCAAAGCCCCAAAGAAGGTATAAAAACCCCTCACTCTCAACTCCATGTGGTCAGCTGCCCAGAATCATACATGCTTGGTGGTTCAATAAATGGACCCTCTTTCCGAAAACCTCCACCCTCCATTTTGTCTCCAGTGCCTTTCTCCTGGCTTGGAACTGAACCAGATCGATATTTCTTCCAACAGTATGCTAGAACAGTTATTTATTTACTTAATGAGAAGTAAAGTATCATGGTGTTGGAGAAGACTTTTGAGGACTGCAAGGAGATCAAATAAGTCAATCCTAAAGGAAATCAACCCTGTTCATTCTTTGGAAGGACAGATACTGAAGATTAAATATTTAGGCCATCTAATGAGAACAAAGGACTCATTGAAACACCCTGATATCCTGGGAAAGATTGATGGCAAAAAGAGAAAGGGACAGCAGAGGATGAGACGGTTAGATAGTGTCACCGACACAATAAACATGATTTTGGGCAAACTCCTGAAAACAGTGGAGGGCAGAAGGGCCTAGCATGTTCTGGTTTATAGGGTCATGAAGAGTTGGATGTGACTTAGCGACTGAACAACAACAACAAAAGTGTCAGAATCAGTTAATTCCTTGTCATATATTTTCATTGAGATGTTCTTCTACCGGGTCCCAGTTCAAATAAAGAGCTGCCAAATAAATGTCTGTGCAACTGCTTAGCAAAGACAGGGACATTTGGAATGTGCTTTTTTTTTATACATTGTGTTTATTTTGGACAATAAAGGAAAAAAAATCAAATTTAAAAAACGGAGTACAAAGAAAAGTTTTTACAACAGTAAAATCTCAGAAAGTCAGTCATTACACGGAGTCCTGCCAAATGTCTCAGAAAAAGAACATATTTTCAAGGAAAATACTTTGTTACAAGGATTATTCTAGGCTTCATATTCTGTCATGTTTAGTAACTGTTTATCTGTTTGCCCTAATTAACCAATTGAGATTTGACAGGATTGTGACTACTGTATTAAAAATAATTCTATTAAAATTAATTATCAATTTTGTCCCATTTTAATTTTTTTTGTATGTAGTTCTATCACTTTTGCAATATATTTTCTAGATTCCTTCACTGCGTTTTTTTTTCTCTTCCATGCTAGTGTTAGCATCAGAAATGCAGGTTTCACATTACGGTTATTGGCCTTCATGATACAAATTATTAGAATGTGTTTGCCTCCTAAGTTGCTTCAGCTAGCCTTGCACTCATGATCAATATTGCCTGAAGGAATATTGTCAATTTCTATATAACTCTCAATTTAAAATGGGCAAACTGCTTCATTGCACAAGGCACTGTTTGAGCAGGAAGAGTCTAATAAACAAAGGCAATATCCTTCTTGAAATAATATCTCTAAATATTATTTATGTTTAGGCACAATTTTATACTGAGAACCTTAATTTCATCTGACATTAATTGAAAATTTATCTAGTCCAAATTTTTAAATGCTAGTTTCCGGATTGCTACTTTATAGTGCCAATTTTTAATAGGGCTATGGCAGTGAACTGAATTCTGAGAGGAAAATGTGATGAAGAGTATGTGGACATTCACATAATATTTGCTTAGGAAACCTTAAACTTAGTACCTTTTCCTATACCATGAATCTACAAAAAGAGAATGTTAGAACTATTCCTGATAGATGCTACATACATGCTTCAAATCATATGTTCTGCTTTGAATCTGTGTTGTTACATATCTCTAGACTTTAAACTTATATTGTGTAAACATCTGCAATATCTGCCAGTCCGTGAAAACTTGGTTTGGAAGGCCTTGTAAAAAGATTTATATAATTATTATTTTGTTAGCTTTTTAAAATGAATAGTCCTTTAATGAATATGTTTGCTGAAATCAAAATTATATTAGTTCAGGCCAAACTAGTAATGAGAAATACAGACACAACAAAAGCTCCCACCTGTGTCTCCAAGCCAACTGGTATAATTAAATCATAAAATGTTCCTTCAATATTGCCAGCACATATTAATGCTGTGAGGCAATGTCAGGTTAAATTAACAGACTTGAGAAGTTGATAAAATTATCTTCTTAGCCTTGGTTGTTGTTTTTACATCACAGTGTAGAATAATCAGTAGAAATGTTTTTTTTCAACTGCGTCAATTCCTCATGCAGTTATTTGCATTTCTTGAGCTTGTCAAGAAAATTTATAGCCCAAAATAACCTTTTCTGAATTAAACTAGATGAATTCAAGCTGCCAGTTCCTCCAGAACTAAACATTTTTTCTAGATCTGAGCCACAAAAAGGGGGAGATTATTTTTTCTGAGATGCAAATAATACAAAATGTACATTAAATAGCTTTCTAAACAGGCACAAAGTTTGTATATCCCAAAGTAGTAGGATACTGTATGCCCTCTAGGTGATTACAATTTAAGGATTATGCTTTAGAAAATTCCAATATAATAAATTTGATAGATATGTTTTTTTATAACACAATCAGTTTTAGACATTCTTTGTACATATGAAAAAAAATCATAGTTTCTGTTTTAAGGTTAAAAAGATAATAAATTCCTGCCTGAATTTAATGTGTCTAGGTGATCACTATCAAAATATTTGTTTTGAAAGTATATTCAAAGAAACTGAACAAATCATAGTTAAGAAAGTTTAAATTGTTTCTGATTAAGTGTTTAAGAATGTTTTCACTTGAATTATGAAAACTGAAATAATTTACAGTCGTCTGTTGGTAGGCATTATTCAAGCCATTCTCAAGCAATGTTTTTGAAAACTGGCAAGCTGAATTGGTGAATCCATATCATTTGTAGGAATGATTCTACTGCTTGTGTGGTTTAAATCTGCTTTGCAGTTTATAATCTACTGTATTTTTATTCGAACATTGCTCTTGAAGCAAATACCATTTTTCCAAAATGAGGTTAGCAAATCAATCATTCCATGTCTATAATTTGCTTTTAAAAAGCTATACACACACTTTCTGCTGTGCATGTTGTTTATTTTAATTTATGTATATGATGAACTCAGGAAAAATACGTCAAAAAAAATTATATATATACACATGTGCAAACATACAGATATATAGATACAGTTTCTCTGCCTAAATTATTGTTCAGTAGATCCTTAAGACCTCCTAGAAGCCGGATTGTAAATGATTATATTTGCCATGCTTGTATTACAATGTCACAACCTACATTTTGTGATGGTCATCCTCTTTCCACTCTGGGAATTAGCATCAAACTAAGATTGTACAATTTTATACTGTTGTAAACCATGATGACATCATCTCTAATACTTTTCAGAAAAAATAGTGGTGTAATTGAAAATACTTAGTAATTTAGAATAGAATAGAATAGAATAGAATAGAATAGAATAGAATAGAATAGAATAGAATAGAATAGAATAGAATAGAATTCTTTATTGGCCAAGTGTGATTGAGCACACTAAGAATTTGTCTTTGGTGCATAAGCTCTCAATGTACATAAAGAAAAAAATAAAATACATTCATCAAGTTCAAGTCCATTTGAGTGTACTGAAATATGGTAGCAGCCTAGCCTATACTGCTCCACATTTTGTCAATACTCCAGAATTTGCTAAATTATATAGCAAGATCTAGAAGAAGCTTCTACTTTCATTTGAATAGAAATAGAAATCTAAAAATTCAGATCATAACAAAGTAGGTCTAAGTTCTGACTTTTCACTCCACTGAATGAGGACTCTCAGCCAGTGCAGTGAATAGTTCACAGGTTGATAAGCTTAATTAGTTTGGTTAATTTGATTATATTCATTTCCCACTTTTTGTTTAGGAGGTCAGTGTGACATCCTGCCTCCGCCTACTTTTCTGCACCACAACAGTCAATCCTGTGATGCAGTTTGAGCTGAGAAAGAGTGCCTGGTCCAGATTCACCCAGTGAACTTCTATGATTGAGAGTCAGCTAGAATGTAGATTTCTACACTCTTTGTACAGACCTTGACCACTTCATCTCACTAGTTCTCCAGCTGCCTTGTATCACTGGTACCCCACACATCTGCTTCTTGCAAAAAATGTTTCAGGTTTTGCTGATTATGTTGTAAATATTATGGATTTTATAGATTTATACTCTATAAATGAAACAATGGCTTAATAAGGTTGGAATCAGTGGTGTGATTCATTTTTTTTTTACTACCAGTTCTGTGAGCGTGGCTTGGCAGGCATGGTGTGGCTTGGCGGGCGTGGCAGGGGAAGGATACTGTAAAATCTCGATTCCCTCTTCACTCCACTAACCAGCTTTCCAACTCCATTCTCCTGTGCAGGGCAACAAAAGAAGACACAGCTGATCAATTGGGACTCGGGAGGCAGAGAATAGATAGGGGTGGGGCCAGTCAGAGATGGTATTTGCCGGTTTTCCGAACTACTCAAAATTTCCACTACCGGTTCTCCAGAACTGGTCAGACCTGCTGAATACCACCTCTGATTCAGACCACTTGGAAATACCAGGAAAGGAGAATAAAATATCTTAAAAGAAGTCAGAGACAAGTGCTATCCACAGTACAGGATAGTGCAGGAGCAGGGAAATCTTACAGATGCTTTCATGAAGTTTTCTGAACTGAAGTTCAACTCATGTGGGTCTTTACTTTTTTACCCTATCCTAAGATAATTCTTTTATTAAATCAGAATCAATTTTTAGATGAGGAACTTTTGGGTACCTTTTGTTTTATATCTAAGCTACCCCAATGTTTAGAGTCAGGAAGAGGGATAGTTTTGTATAGATTACTTTATTGTCAGATACAAGTTCATGGAAAAAGTGGCCCAGAATTCTTATGAAGAAAAATATCCTTATATCAGAATAAAAATCCTGAAATAATTTCTTTAAGCCTTATTTAGCAATCAGCTAATTAACCCCTTACAATGTAAAGATAATTTTAAAAATAATTACAAGTTTTGTTCTTTTCCAATAGCATCCTACAGTTTCTAAATAACACAAATAATTAGAAATTTTTGAGTTGGAGATACACATCCTTGCTTAGTACCTTTTTCTAAGTATTTGTGTAAAAGACTTGCTGTACTTTAGAATGAATTATTTATATTCTGACACGTTCCACTTTTATTTGATTCAGACAGTCAAATTGCTGGCAAAATGCATGTGTATTTATGCAAAAAAGAAACTCAGGACAGTTTAAATGTGGGAGATAAATACTCTTTGGTGATAGCAGACTCTGTCTTTCAATGACTGCTTTGTGAATAAACTGATACACTCCAAAAAACGGAAGAGAAAGATACAGAAATCCTCTTTTCTGAGAATTTAATGTGCTATCAGTGTCATGCAGAGATATACAGTAGATTTGCACTACATTTCTTTGACAATCATTCTATAATGGCTGAGTTCACATATTGTGCTAAGTAATGACTTGCTTTAAGCTTGGCTTGCTGAACTGGCTGAGTTCACTGACTGTATATAGGCATAGCAAAACAAAACAAAAAATGGCTATAAACCTAGTCACTATAAGCTTTTTCAGAAAAGCAAGTTGTAATAAACACCATACCTAGTGTAATGAATTTCACTAAGAGGCAAAAAAAGTACAATAAAACCACTAAAAATGAACCTGCTGAAGTTATTACAGTAGCTGAAGATCTAGACTTGAATATCAGAGGAACAACTTGAAGCTGCCAGTGTCTCCAAGAGTGGAGTGATATACAGTATTTGGAAGCTCATATTTGGAAGCAAATATTCTGGCTTTATTTCTTGTAAAAAGACTTTTGTGGTTAAGGAGACCTCTCCCCCCAAACATAATTATGGTTTGTAAGATATTTTCCTTCTAACATCCTTATCTGCTAAAAAAACCCAAAAAACATAGTTTCTCAGAGCCAGGATTCCAATACTGGAAATGTGGAAGTTTATAGGTTCCATTTTCTATCTATGGTCAAACTATGATAATGCCCTAAAAACAATTCAGATATCTCGTTTATGGTCTGTTGGGATAACCTATAGAAAAGCTAGATAGGGCATTTGTTAATAGGATTATTTGTGGGTAGGAGAGTGTGTCTTCTAGGCAACTGACTCTTGGCAACTGCTTGGATTAGTCCCTGCAGTTTTCTTTCCCAGGTTTTTTGGGAAGTAACTTACTATTTTTGCCTACCTAGGACTGAGAAACAGGGTTTGGCCCAAGGTCACCAAATGACTTTGTGCCTCAGCTGGGACTAGATAGAACTCGTGGTTGACTGGTTCCTAGGCTAGGGTCTTAAGCACTACACCAAACTAGATTTCTAATATGGTTTAATTTACTGTATTTATTAAACACAGATCAGGCCCACAAGATGAAACCGTGTGGTTGACAACACATGCTCACTGAATTTCTTGGGATAGAGGTGTCCTAGGCTTGTGGTATATGCCTTATTATAGTCAGGTTCTGCAACTTCAAGGGATTGATAGGCAGGTGCTAATCAAACTTTTTGGTAATGTTTCCCCTTGTGTCTCTGCAAGGGTTTCTCAATGCTTATTAAATCTTCTAAACCTTACCCAATATTGCTACACTGAATCCTATATAAGACATTTTCTGCAACTTAATAAATAAAACTTTATTAATCAATCAATCAGCAAACAAAGTTTAATCTAGCAAGGACTGCATTGCTAGAGGCTACATGCAAACTTGTGCTTGGGTGTTCTGCAGTGAAACTTCAGACATGAAACTCATTGCAGAAATATTCCTTTCTGCTAAGTGTCAGCAAGAAATGCTGTCAAGTTTTTCCACACCTGTCATCTACTCTCAAGTTTAAAAGACATATCAGACTGGGTACAGATTCTAAAAGATGTAAGTGAACCTGTTCACTGTGGGAATAATCTCCTGACATCTTGTGTTATGTATGAATCTATAGATGTATTTCCTGAGCAAAGTTGGAAACTACTTGAGGAATTTCTCGGAAGTTCTCTTGGTTAAAAAAAAAAAAGTGTGAGTTCCTGTATTGATTTCTATAAACAAACTTAAGACTGAGATGAACGTTTGTATTCTGAAGAGCATATGTTTAGACTAAAAGCCCACTCTCTCTGGTATTTATTGAATCTGTTTGTGGTACTTCATATTCTGTTACACAAAAAGTCAACAAAAGCAAAGTTTATAATAAAACATAAATTGGCTGGTGTACAACTTGATATTGTTTATGCTTAATTAGTGCTTCAAGAGAGTCTTAGATTATTAAATGTTTTTGTATATTTCCAACATAACATGTGCTAGATACATTATCCACATGATTTATTTTAAATAATCATGCATATCTATGAAGTATTTGAATTTAAAATTTAGACTTCTTTGATGTCAACTTGATAATTCAGTGTGGGTATCCAAATGGACATTTTGAGAAAATGCTAAGAGAACACAATTTGCTCAAAGTCATTCAGCTGGCTTCAAATTTTAAGTAGAACTCGAACTCACAGTCTCCTGGTTTCTAGTCTGGCATCTTAAACCTCTAAGCCTGGCTCCAGGAGTCTCTAGAGTCTTCCTTTTTAAAAAAATGGAAATGGTTAAATGAAATGTAAACTGACAGCAGAGCATCATATTTCAACAATTGTACCTTGGAGGTTTTTCCATGAATAGGATTATAGCCTTAAGATCTGCTTATCTAGATACTGTTTTGAGGAAAATCATGCAGTTGTTAAATGAATCATGCAGTTGTAAAGTGAATATGGCTTCTCTGATTAACTTTGCTTGTTGGAAGCCAGCAGGGAAGGCTGCGCTCTGCAATCATGTGACTCCAAGATGCTGCAACCATTGTAAATAAGAGCTAACTACCAAGCGAATTGCAACATGTGACTGCAGGAATTGTGTGACAGTTGTAACGTTTTTGGTAAATTTGACATGTCATTAAACAAATAGTTGTAAGTCAAGGACTACCTATAAACTAGTAAAAGCTAGAAGCTTTATGAACCTGGTCATCCTAAACCTAACTTGAAGATTCCATATTTGCTACTCATTCCTGTTTATTAGCTTTGAATGTGCTAAACCACTCCAGGTACTATATTGGAAACCTTCTCAAGCCAGCCAGTTATGAAAGACAGGTTGGATAAGATACCACTTATGCAGACACTAGATTCTTCGGGATACTGACCAGGATATGTAATAACTCAGTTGTGACTAATGCCAAACAAGCTAATATTGCTCAATTAATACCTAACCAAACTTGTTAAAAAAAGAACCTCGAAGTAAAATAAAAAATATTCTAAAAATTCCTAGTTAGTCCCTGAAGGCAATTGCCTAATCCATATTAGGTTTAGACACAAGACAAGGAGCAATATACAGAAGACAGAAATTTTGTTGCACTTTAAGGGACTTAAGGGACTAATGACTTAACTGAGAGATTAAATATCTCCCCAAGTATCTTTTAATAGAACAGCACTTTTAACAGGAGTTGATTGCAATGATTTTGAAATATTTGCCAGCCTGTTTTGCTGGAGATAGAAATATTATGATTTCATAGTGTCTTCTGTTTATAATTTAGTCTAACAATTACATGATAATGGATAAGGAGACCACATTGACAGCATACATATTTAACAGATCATTTAAGGTCATAATTTTGCAACTCCTTTTCACCTGACTATAGGGAAAATGCTGCAGGAATTCCAAATCATTGGAATACTAAAAATTTTTTAAAAAATGAGTGTATTTGTTATTAGGAAAGCTGATTCGGGATGCAATCAGTTTGAAAAGAGTTGACTCTTGGCCTGAAGAATCAGAAGATGTTTGGATCTGGTTTTTCCCTGGTTGTCCAGTTAGACAGTAGCTGTAAGTAGTTATGCTGATTCTCTCCTGTGTTTTGGTTGGAAAAGGTGTTTTGCTTTCAATATAACCGATGTAAACTAGAATGGCAAATGGCAAAGTTTCAAGGAATTGTCCTTTCTTCCCTATACCAATTGACAGAGGAACGTCTATGAAGATTCTCAGTCATCCATGCCATGATTGTCTCAAAAGTGCTTTTTCAAAAGGCAACTGGACTTTCTTTATTTTTGTTTGAAGATATTTTATTTCCCATCCAAGTAGCTTTTTGGATAAGAAACGAAATGTCTTCAAGGAAAAACAAAGTCCAGTTGCCTTTTGAAAAAGGACCTTTGGGACATTGACAGAGGAAGTTCTATCAGTACTACCTGTCTCCTTATCTTCTTCCTTCAGTTTTTTGGGGATCAGCATTTCCCTATCTTCAGGAGAGGTTCTTGGCTTGGCCACAACTAAAGTAACTTTTCTGCATCTTTTTTTCTTTCTTTCAATCCAATACTTCATAATTAAACAAGTTTGTCTTGGGGAAAAAGGCATAATTTGGGCTATCTGTTTAGCAAGATATACTATGCTTTTGTCACTAAATCACAGTTAAATGTTACTTAATATTGGAAACAAATGTAGACAGTATAGGGGGTGACTGTTGAATTGTATAAACACGCAGTTACATTCAGTAGGCCCTACTAATAAGTAATAAGTAATGAATGGCAGTACTCCAAAAGTCCATCTGGGAGACTTTCTGTTTCCTTAGCATGTGTTGATTTGATTTCTTCTGTTTTCTTTCCCCACTTAAGATTTGGCTGGCAGAAAATGTCCATACTCTACACAGGAAAGAAATTGCAGAACGTTTGGCTGGAAATGCTATTTTGCCATGAGCGTTATTCTATTCTGCATTATTTTATTTATTTATTTGGGAAATTTATATTGCTGCCTACTTGCTCAAGGTGACTCAAGGAGGCTTACAGGACATAAAGACACCTGTAATATTTAATATTTTTATTTCTTTTATATAAAAGAAATAAATATATTTAAAAATAAAAATAATAAAATAATAACCCCCTACCTAATCACCCAGGCAACAACATACACTCATACCAGCCATTTAATGGGCTCCATCCTGCTCTGGGTTTCCCAGGCCTGCTGGCAGAATGATGTTTTCTTCTGAAACAGTGTTAGACTGGGGGCCAGCTTAATTTACAGAGGGGTGATGTTCCAGATGGAGGGAGCCACTATGAAAAAGAAACTGTGGTGCTAGATTTTTCTTTTTTAATTTCCGCAGCATTTTTTGGCAATTAGGTACCTTCCTGACAGCATTCAGATTACAATTCCTAGAATTCCTAGTGAGCCAGTATTTTAATTTCAATACTCTTGATGGATATCAGACTTTGAAAGTGTGATTTAGCTTTCATTTTTTTTCTTATTATAAAAAAATAAAGTTGAGAAACAAGATTAAATTTTTTGCTTCCTGGATTTTGGGTTTTTTTTTAATGTAGTATTTCTGAACATCCAAGTACATGCATATTAGCTTCTTTTACAGCGAAGGAATGCAGAATTTTAGGGTGGATGCATTTTAATCCTATAATCAGCTGATTTAAAAAATGTACTAAAAGGTACTGATTAAACGTATGATAAAGCTTAAGGCTAATCTAGAGATTTTGGCTTAATTCAAAGCATTTTCTGGGTATCTAATCGTTGTGATTTATGAACATGTTTTATGAGTTAGCATCTTGAGCAAACCTAGCCAGTGGGTAAACTATGACTAAACAGTCAATCACCTAATACAAAGTTCAAGCAAAACAATTGTCTATAAAGTAAGAATATACATGATTGTGTACTGCCTAGAACAGGAGTGCCAAACTTAAGGCCCGTGGGCCAAATCTGGCCCACAAAGTACTTAGATGTGGCCCATGGGACACCCCTGGAAATAGCAAAGGACTGGCCTGTGGTGCCCCTGCCAGAGAAAATGGAGCTCACGAGGACTACAGGTGACCCTCCTGACCTCTGTTTTCACTGGCAGAGGGTTGCAGGAGGCTGTCCTAGCTGAAAACAGAGTTTGGGAGCCAGTTTTTTTTGGAAGGGGCTCTTGGGCCACCATAGGCACCCAACCCAACATGAGTAACTTCAAGCTGGCCATGCCCCCCCGGCCATGCCCCCCAAGGTCTAACACAACCCTGATGTGGCCCTCAATGAAATTGAGTTTGGTATCCCTGGCCTAGAATATCAGAAACAAGTGAGATCTTTTACATATATATTGTTAGATATACTGACCCACGTAAGAGGATATCCATATATATATATATACTAAGATGAAAGATGATTTAAAGGTCTGGACTTGCAAACACTATTAAAAACGAGTGTGAGTTCAAGTTTAAACTTATTACATTCCAGCTATGATGGATAATACAAGAATAGAAACATGATGCTAAGCCTAAATCTTTTACTCTCAGCTTATCCATCAGTGTGCTAGGGACATCATTACAGTAACAAAATAATAGGATGGTGGGAAGCTTTTAATCATATCCACGTACAACTTCTTTTCTTTTTAATGAATATTGCAAGATTGTGTTAGTCTTCTCTACAAGTAGAATCTATAGCTGCCATGTACTCCTCTGAATGATCTTCCTAAATTATCTGTAGGGGGAAAGTTTTCACCAGGAACAACATATACTTGGCAAGTATCTTTGGTTACTGACAATCAATACATGTAATAAAAATAGATTCCTTTCATTATTTTCAGAGCTATGTCACATGAATAAAGCTGCTGGGTGTGTGATTCTCTGTGAGGATTGGTATTAAAAGCAAAATGAAATTCTAGCAACTGCAGATTACTAGAGGGAATGAGAGCTTGGAAAATGCTAAAAAGAACTTATGAAAAGCAAAGGATCGCATGGGAGATGAACTTATTCAAGAAACGCATTAACTTTTCTTGCAAGAATAAACTGTGTTGCCCTTCCAAGGCTATTGTCTGTTACTCCAGTAAATAGCACCTAGAGTTACAATAGACAGCAGGTCTAAATCATTGGACGTACTTTTTTTATTCTGTAGCCTAATATAAACAGACATCGTGTTCTATGAAAATTGATTTGCCTGTTTCCCATTTTCTGAATTTTTGCATATCTTTGCTGCTGAATGTTATCAGAACTTCATAGATTGATCAGTCATGGGAGCCTGAGGGCTTATTTGCACACTCTCAATTAACCATTTACCAGAATGGGACAATAGCAATTTTTGAAGGCAGGAATGGATAACCTTCATCCCATTCCAAATTTGATCTTCACAAGTTCAATCTCTACTTTTCCTATTGCAGTTCGAAAATATTCTGTGTCCCTTATCTTGCATTAGGTGCTTTTTTCTGTTTTTGCTTTACCTCTGAGCAGCCTACTCCTAATATTACTTTATCACCATACAGCCTACTCACAATAGTTTATGGTAGGGATGGCAAACTCACGACAACATGTTGTCATGTGACTTATCGCAACTTTTTTCCCCTTTTCTAAAGTGGGGGTGGCCGTGGTCAGCATGGGATGCATCTGTTCATTAAAATGGACTAAGCCATGTCCATATTTTAATCAGCAGAAATATACATTGATCCAGATGGATTTTTAAAAATTGAAAATCTCTCTTAACCTCATAAACTTGGGGCTCAATTACAGTTATAAATTGAGGGCTACCTATATTTTCAGCTTCACCATCTTAGGATCCAAGTAAGTATATGCCGAAGCAGAACCAAGTGATGACATTCTGCTCAGTAAAAAACTTCAGCTAATGAGTCATGCAACAAGAAATAAAGAAGAAATAAAGCAACGAGAGAAAAATAAGTGAATAGCAGAGAGAGGAATTAAAAGCATATTGTTTCTCATTTAGCAATGGTTGCTCATGTAGATGAGCCATGCTGAATTGCATCAGTTTTTTGCTGACAAAACTTTAGCACATCTGTGTTTTTCTTGCAGTGAACAAACAAAAAACATATGTGCTGCATATGATGTGATGTAGGCTGAGACTTGGATATTTGTCCTTTGTTTAAGAGGAAATTCTTTATCACTATATTATTTCCGGGGGATTTCTAATGGAACAGTAGGTCAAACTAGGTGAAACATAGCAATTATGCATTTTATTAAGCTCCACATGGTATTTACTAAAGGGATTACAAAAGCCAAAAATGACTATGCCAAAATGTGAGGATAATCAGATTTCATTCATGTAAACTGCATTACCTCCAGCTGCCTAATAAATCCTGGCTTTTGTGAACCAGACTGCAAATTTTCTAGAAGACCCTTCATCATTTTCCTTTCATATACTTAACAAGTGATACTTATGCTGATCTGGTCAATCAAGATTGAAAACAACAACAATGGGGTCAAACAGTACTGTCAAAACAGTGTTAGTGAAACCAATAGTTAATTATGTTATAATAAAGAAAATAATGAGTTAAACCTGGAAATTATGTCTCAGCTTTCAATATTTTCATGTATAGTATCGAATATTCATAAGCAGATAACAGCCATGATCACATATACTCTGTGTCTATAAAAGGAGTGGCAAAACCTGGGGGCAGAGTTAAAAGAGGGAGCAGCCTAGAACCATGATGGTGAACCTATGGCATGTGTGCAAGAGGTGGCACGCAAAGCCCTCTCTGTGGGTGTTAGGGATAACATGGTTCCTAACTTAGTTTGGGTAGAATAATATATAAACTATGTTAGTGAGTTTAAATGTATGTATCACTTTAAACTGTAAACCAAGTATTTTGGGTGCGGTTGTAGAATCACCATAAGAGGGAGCAAGAGAGCTCACTGTTTCCCTGGCTTTTAGTGGAATGCTGACAATGGATTGATGGTGATAACTGCGTGTTTGCTGAGAGAAGAAAAGGGGTTTGATTTTCTTCATATCTCTGACTGCAAAAGAGATATATCACTGGACTGATTGATTGTAAGTTTAATGAACTCTTTTCGACACTGGACTTTGCAAACTGAATAACCCCCGGACTGACTGAACTTAGTGTATGAAATATGGACCGTTTGACTATGCTATACCTCTTGCTGGAATAAAAACTATTTAACTTGCACAGTGTATCTGTCTTACTGAGTGTAAGCTACAACGTTTTGTCTCACATATCTGCCTGCCTGCTAGACTGCCGTTGCACGTTCTGCTAGGGTGTATATCCCTAACAGTGGGTACACGAGCCATTGCCCTAGCTCTGCTCTGCTGCGCATGCGTGTGTGTGCCTCCCGCCGGCCAGTTAGTCTTCAGGTCTCTGCTGCGCATGCACAGGGGGACATGCGTACATGCGTGGGGCAGGGCACATGCACTGGAGATGCACATGCATGTGTGGGACCCTGGGATGCATATGTGTGGGACATGTGTGCATGCACGGGGAGGCTTATGCATGGGGGCGCACACATATTGCATTTTGGGGATGCATGCGCTTGTGCTTTAGGTTCTGGGTGCCGAAAAGGTTAGCCATCACTGGCCTAGAATCTCTATACAGCCACAAGTGAACTAAGTCCAACTTCCCTTGAATTCCGTTGACCCATATCTAACCCCAAGCAGGTGGTAATCATTAGTTGAGAACATTTCTATGCATAGACATGATTAGCAATAAATCAGTTTAATTGGACTTTTGGGTGTGAACCTGATCTTTCACGCCTGACAGCATCTGTGTGACTGTGTCTATGTGTATATATTTTAGGTAGACATTTAAAAATTATGAAATACATTTATGCAAATGGAACAGAGGAAAAAATGTGGTTGGAAAGACTGAAATTTATATTACAGTCTTAAAGCATATTTTTATAAAATGATGTACCATTTGTATATGACACCAGAAAAATGTACAAAAATATTTAAAATTTATATTGGAAGTATGAACAACAAAAGAGGTCATTTTATCATATTTGGATGTGCAAAAGAGCCAGAAAATTTTGGGTTCAAATATACATACTGATTCAGAAGATTTTAAAGTTCAACTGAAACAAGAACTTTTCCTCCTGGGACTGATGGATAAAAAGTCATGGAACTTTGTTTTTGGGTGTGATAACTGCAGTGAAGTTATTTTACCCACAAATATGGAAAGATTTGGCAATAGCTACAACAGAGGAATAGTTGAAAATGACAAAACTCACTGAAATGGCCAAACTAACTGTTTGATTAGAGAAAAGACAAAAATCTGCATTTATTGGTGCCTGGAAACCTCCTAGGAACGTTTTCTGCAAAAAAGAAAAAAATGAACTTTTTCTGCCAAAAAAAAAAAAAAGATTAATAGTTTTGATGATTTAATAGGATATAGGAAGAATAGAGTCGTGATGTAAATTTATAAAGAGGTCAATTTATAATTGTACTTACAACTGTTCCCTAAAATTGGAAGCCCCTTCTTTTTATTTCCTCTATCTTTTTTTGTTTTTATTGTACTTTTTTTCTTTCCATGTATGTGCATGCACGTACACACACGCACACACTATGACATACATTCATGAAATTATAAAGCAAACAGCTTAACCATATTTTCTCCCTTATTCCAGTTAGGAAGTTGAAGTATTGATTCTGAAGTACTGTACTGAATTGACAAGAAACTTCTTGGCTGCTTTATCTTCTAATCATTTGTATACAGTATTTGTACAAGGCAAATAACATCCCTTCATAGAAAAGAATTAGAATAACCATGCTTTTGGGTGGTTTTTTTTTTTTTTTTTTTTAGGATTTTTAAATTGTTTTATTTTTGGAAATTCAGAATAGCTATAGCTATTTGAAAATGTTTGTTTCTCAGTTTGAAGTGGCACTTTTATATTGCACATACTAGCTGAACATATATAGCAAATTTTACTCTTTCAAAATAAGCCATTTTTTTCAGTATTACACTCAATGTAGTGGTATTGTGAAGCACATTTTTGGTGAAAATAATGTTACATCTTTGGATTCTTTTACTTTTTAAAAATACAGTGCCTTGAACAAACAGATGCTTAAAAAAACAGACTGAAAGGTTTGAAAGATGGCCTATTTGTATCTTGAATTTTATCTTTGCCTAAAATATGTAGAACGAATTCTCTATGTAGGAAATAGTAATTAGTTTTACACTTAATACCTTTCTGATTTTGAAATAATTTTTCTAATGTAAAAATACAGATTTTCTGTTTTTCAGCTGGGAAATCATCACAGCAAAAGTTTGGAATATATAAGGAAAAATTGATTTTATGTCTCAAAATCCTCTTTCTTACATTGAAGATGGAAGCCCAGTTTGCCTATTTCTAACTGCCTAAATCTTCTCTGGGCCCATGAAAAGGAAAGCAGTAGGTTTGCTGCACCTGAATACCTAGCTGATGTATGAATCACCTTTTAGTCAATAATTATATTGACTACTTTAATTCTTTAAGGAGGATTTATTTCAACAAAAACTGAAACAAGGGAAGGCAAGAGTGGTCAGGAACAGTGCACGGGATATAAACAATCCAGCCTCCATTTGTACATACAAATAATACCGAGCTTTGCCCGAAAAACATGCCCAAGTGGGGCGCTTTCGGTGCCGGCTTGGTGCTTGTTGGGCCGCGCCCCCGGGCTCCCTGGTCCCCGCGCGCTCCGCTCCGCTCGCCTCGGCTGCGAGCCTTCCGCCTCCCCCCCTGGCCTCGCCCTGCCGCGCAGCCCTGGGTTCTGGGGCGTTTGGGGGGGTTGTCTTATCGGGCGGGTAATCTTCAAATGCAACATCATCTAGACTTTTAACTTGATAAAAAGGTCTCATTGGAAGAATCTATGCAGCCATTTCACAAACAAAGAAAGAGGACAAGGATGACGATCATTTAGTAAAACCTCTTTTCCAGACTCTTGAAATCTTAGGAGAAAGTTGAAAAAACTATCAGGGTTGGTAATTAAAAAGCACAGAAACTGTTTTGTGCTGCACAGATGGTTGATTTAAATGGGAAAAAATGCTAGGCTCTGCCAACTATGCTTTGCGTGTTTTGTTACCAGTGAGTGCATTTCAGTTTTCCACTACTCCTACTTATAAAAGGATTTGCATTCTCATACTGAATACTGTTCTTGTTACTTTTCTGGGGATGCTATTTTGTTTACCCTATAGGTGTTGCTAGCCACAGTCACTTACTGTAGGCTAATTACCATTCTTTTGCAACACTAGTTGAGCATGTAGTTTGCTAGTTGCCCACTGCTTCCTTTCACTTCACTCTGGGCCCTTTCTTCATTCTGACACTTGTAATCTGTTATATTTTTGGACACATCTTCAGTGCTTTTTCAGAAATGCACTGAAACAACCCAACTTTCAAGTTACTGAGGTAAATGAGTACCTCAGCACCTCAATCCTGTTGGTTAGGCAACATGACAATTGGCTAAACCAGCTTCTTTCAAGCACTCATTAATTGATTATTACTCCACCCTGCATTTATTATAGTCATCAGAAATAGTTTTACGGCAAATAGGCGACACTTATTGGGACACGGAAAAGAAGCTAGGAAATTCTGCCAATTGCTTTTCTTAATTTGTTTTGTATAAAACAATGAGGGCAACACCATTTGCCATTCTTATTAGTGAATCATAATATGGATTGCAATGAAGGTAGTATGCAGATAAGAGAAAAACATGTCAACCTGACTATCAAATTGTACCATCAATATCACATTTTTTTGGCCTGAATATTAACGTTTTACCTTGTAAATTTTGGGTTATACTTCTCTAATGTTATTTAAAATTAGTGATTATATATATATATATATATATATATATATATATATATATATATATATATATATATATATATATTATATTTATATTTATATTTATATTATTTATATTTATATTTATATTTATATTTATATTTATATTTATATTTATATTTATATTTATATTTATATTTATATTATTTATTTATTTTAAATAAAGTTTTATTTGGGTTTTCACACACAAAATACAAGTAAAACATCTTTTTTGAAAATAGCATGGTCCTGGGTTGAATTTCTTTATACAGACACAAAACTCAATTTCATGCTCCTTTTTGTATTCTATTCCATATCTTATACTATTTTACATTTTCTATATAGTTTTTCCCCTCTTTTAATTTTCTCAATTTTATTTTAATTATCTCATCTCAATTCAAATCATTATATTTATACTTTTGTCTGTTCTGTTTCAATTTCATATTATCTTTTCTCATTAAACAAATTTTCTCCTGTAGTTACAAATTGGAGTATGACACCTTTATATCTTTTAATTACATCCATTCAACTCTTATTTAAACTTCAATATATATACCTTAAGTTTATGACCTTCAATATAATACATAATACATAACTTCCAATCGAATTCTGCTTGGTACATACTTGGTACAATACACTATATTCTTTAAAAAAAAAAGATTGTAAATATATGTAATTATAAACCCTCATTCCATTCCAGTTCAGTTCTATCATTAATAATCAGTAAAATCTTAACATCTTTAACACTTCTTTTCAATTAAATATCATACTTCCTTAAAAACACATATAATCTCCATAATTAATTTTTCCCTTATTTCCCTTCACATATGTTTTGTAAATCATTAAATATACTTTTTGTTACATTTATTTATTGACAAGCATTCCACTGAATTACGATAGCTATTTTATCAGACATTTTAATCATACATTGTTTCATATTTTCTAAAATTATTTCTGCTTCTAATATAACCATACTATCTTATGTACCTTTGCAGAATCCCCTTTTCCATTAAGTTTTCACCCATTATCTCTAAATAGGCCCTGTTTCTCTATATTTTGCTTCTGTCCTTTATAACTTCTTTTCCTTTCTTTCTTCTCTCTCATCTTCTCCCTCCCCTTTTTACCCCCTTGTCTCTCTAGTTCTAATTCTCTCTTCTGCATTTCCCTCTTCTGTTGCTTTCTGATTTTATACTTATTTTTCACTCTATTTTGGGGGGGGGGAGTTGTTTTTCCCAATCTTAAACTTTCCATTCTCTTTCCCCCCTTTCCTTTTTCCCCCCATCTAAGATTACTTGTTCATTAAAGATGGCTTCTTCTTTGTTGCAATCTTCTTGTTTTGCAGGCATTTCTTGTTGTTTCTCATAATTCCAAATCTCCATTTCTAAAAACTGAAATACGAAGCCCCTTAAATACAAACCTCTCCCTTCTTGTGCATCTTCTTTGTACTTTTTAAGTTCCATTTTCAGTTCTTCTAAAAGTGGAGCCATTTTAAACCGTTTTAGACAACCACCCGATTGATTTTAGTCATTCAAAACAATAACCAAGAATCCAGAAATCATCAAGTAATCCAGATAGTCCCGAGTTATATCTTCTTATTTCTTTTTTGACTTTCTCTTGCTGGGGTTTTTGTTGTGATATTTCAGTTAGAATGTATCTTTTGGAAGTCTTGTTGAGATTTTGCTGTAAGTTCTTTTTTTAAAGTCCAGGCAGTCTCCTCTCTTCCAGATCCTACCCTTTTATTCTTTTTCTCTCCTTTCCTGTTTTCAAAAGCTTTTAATTATTCAGAAATCTTTATTATCCCTTTGACTTTTTATTTTCAGCATTAAATGCCTATTGATGTCAAAGTGGATTTTTTCCCAATTTCTTGCTTAAGTCTCTTAGCTGTCAGTATAGGAAAAGGAGAAAACCAAATCTTTTCCCTTTTCTCTCTCCTTTGCAGCTTAAAAATCTTCTTAGGAAACAATGTTATTGTTTTTTAACAGTTTCAATTCCAGGGTAACCTTATTTGTTGCTTTTGCTGTTTGACCCGGTCAACCAAAACTTTCTCTTCTTATCTTCCTCCTGCACATTCTTTTCCGGTGGAGTTCTTCTTGGTGGTGGCCATTTCTGACCACCACTGCAACCGCCTTCGGGAAAGGGAGTAATGGCCAGCTGGGGAGGAGAGATGTGGCTCTCCTCAACCCTGCTGGCAGTCTCCCCCCTCTTCACCACCTCTACAGGGTGGCTTAGCCCCGAAACCAGCCAGCTTGGGGCGCTCCAGCAGTGAGCAAGGATTGAAGCCTTGTAGAGACGAGGTTTTGGTCTGTCACTGAAGAAGCTCAAACCAGAAGTCCAAAAATAGTGATATATATTGGCCTGCAAGGTACAATAAGCCATTACTTTCTTTTCTGCAATATCTACAACAAATTAATGTTTCTTTTCTGAGAATCTCCATCCTGATATAACTTTTTTTCCACCAAAACTATTGGTGATAGAATCTGAGTTGCAACAGTAATTAACAGCATGAATTTTAATCCTATCACCCTTCTCCAGTTTATATTCGAGACTCTACATGAACCTGTCTTAAGCAGGCCACTGTCTATGAGAGTTAATGTCTCTCAGTATGGATCAGTGAGGTATTTATGAAACATTTTGTATTCTTATTTAAGTGATTGTGATATGCTACTACTGCTACCCTTGGTAAACAAAAGAAACCAGAAAAATGAGCTTCATTCATTTTTTTTAACTTGTAATAAGACATAAGAAAGAGGGGATAAAATCTAAACATTCATGGAAAATCAAAGGATTATATATAGAAACAAATGTTTTGATAACTGGTGTTAAATTATTAAGACTGAAATGATAGAAACTTTTCAATTCTCTTCTGCATATGTTGGGGATACATTTTGTAATGTAGTCTGAGCATGCATGAAGCAGTAAAGAAATATTAATTCAGTTCTGGTCCAATGAGAGATAAAAATCTTCCAGCTCAAGTGAAGCTTGATTCCTGGTGACAATGTTGACATGCCCTCTAGTTTGTTGGCAGAGAGATAGAAAAAAATTCTCATTGCTGTCTTCTGATTCTTTTACTGTCTAGCCTGCATTCTACCATGTTTCTCACATAATAAGGCCGGGCCTTTTTTTTTTTTTGAGCCCCGAAAAAACGGCTAGGCCGTCTTTTCGGGGGGTGACTTAATTCCCCCCCTTGCATCCTCGCCAACAGCCGCTCCTAACGGGTGATCATGGCGAAGCACAGAGAGCTCCCTACTCCCACCTTTGCTGCAGACACCTTTGGCACCCGCCGCTGTTGCTTTCCCTTCTGCCCATTCCGCTGCCACGTTTGGAGCTGGCGCTTCCGTGTTTGGAGTGCCGCCGCCATTTGGAGCTCCAAACGCGGAAGTGGCAGCTCCAAACATGACGGCGGGCGATCAAGCCAACTCCAAATGCGAACGTGTTCCAAACGCGAAGCCGGTCGCTAAAGAGCCAGAAAGCAGCAAGGGCGCCAGGTGGAAAGGACAGGGTCACGATCACACGGAGATGCCCAGAGAGCGGAGCGCACATAACTAAAGGCGGGGCACGCAGTTGGTTTGGGGACTACAAGGCAGCATCTGCGCCTCTTCCCGGGCGCGTCTCTAGGCTGCTTCCGGAGCTACGGGACGCTCTCCATTGCTTACCGGCCCTTCTTCCTTGGGCTCCCTGCCGTGGGGTACACCCACTTCCTCCTGCAAATTACGCCTCGCAACTCTTCTCTCCCTTTCCTCTCGCTCCAAAAAGATTGCCATCGTATCTTGCCGATTCGGGCTTCCAGCCACGTTGTGATCCACTAGTGAGGTTGCCATCTCGGATGGAGGCATCGCAGTCTCCCTCTCTTGCTCACTGTGAACTTCGCGCGAACCAAAATAAAAAGATCGCCCGCCGTCATGTTTGGAGCTGCCACTTCCGCGTTTGGAGCTCCAAATGGCGGCGGCACTCCAAACACAGAAGCGCCAGCTCCAAACGTGGCAGCAGAATGGGCAGAAGGGAAAGCAGCAGCGGCGGGTACCAAAGGTGTCTGCAGCAAAGGTGTTTGGTGGGAGCTCTCTGCGCTTCGCCATGATCGCCCGTTAGGAGCGGCTGGTGGCGAGGAATTCCTGCCCGCCGGGCGCTCCTAATGGCAAGTCTCCCGCCCTTCCCCTTTATTTTGCATATTTTAAGATAGGCCTAAATTTGGGGGGAGGGACTTAATTTGATTTTATGCCCAAAAAACATGCTGGGCCTTCCTATTGGTGGAGGCCGTATTGTTGGAGAAACACGGTAATACAGGTAATCTTCGACCTATGACCACCATTGAGCCCGAAATTTCCATTGCTAAGCAAGGCAATTGTTAAGCCAGTTTTGCCCCATTTTATGGCCTTTTTTGCTATAGTTGTTAAGCAAATCACTGCAATTGTTAAGTGAATTATGTGTTTGTCAAGCAAAGCTGGCTTCCCCCCAATTGACTTTGCTTGTCGGAAGCCAGCTGGGAAGGTTACAAATGGTGATCATGTGAACCCAGGAAAGTCCAACTGTCGTAAATACTTTCCAGTTGCCAATTTTGACCAGATGACCATGGGGATGTTGCAACCATCATAAGTGTAAAAACTGGTCATGTTTTCATGCCATTGTAAATCCCAGAGGCTCACTAGGTGACAGTGAAAAACAACTTCCATTTTATTTGGATAGATAAAGAGTATGAGATAACTGACTAAAATTCAAGTCTTCAGGACCATATGAGTTACATCCTAGAGTTCTGAAGAAATTAACTGAGATGACTACAGAACTGCTATCAGAAAAGTTTAAGAACTGAAGAACTAGCGCAGTTCAAAATATCTAAAGGGTTAATAGAGAAAGTGAACTTATTCCCAAATGCTTCATAGGACAAAGACCAGTCACCTTCAATTTTTTAAAATTGAACAGCCCTCCCTCACAGAGGGGGAGGGATATGGTACCACCTATTTCCTGTCTAAAACATGGTCCTTTTACAATCCCAGGTAGGTTCCACACCCATTTTCACCCAATTCCAGTGACCTTGTTGATACAAATAAATCCCTCAAAGGCCTCAACGACTCTCAGAGAGCCAACAACCAGATGACTGTAAAGAATATAAATCCTTCCATTCCCCACCAGTCAGTTAGAAGCAAAGAAGCTTCTTCGATGAGAAGTGAAATGTTTTCAAAGAAAAATCCAAGTAATCAAGTTGCTTTCTGGATAAAGCAGTTTTGGGACATTGCTAGAGATTTTCAAACAGAGGATAGATAGTCATCTTTCAGAGTAGATCCTGCACTGAGCAGGAGGTTAGATGACTTAAAAGGTCCTTTCCAATTCTGATTCTATGGCTTTATATTGTGCTGATTTTATTATTCTGTTATAAACCGATAGAAAATGATTGAAGCAGGTAATGCATAAATTCAATCAATCTTAATTGCAGTATTAAACAAATTCTTTTTCAATTATCTCCTGTATTAACATATCCTCTGGAATGGGTGTACCTGTCAGCTTTGGAAGCCATATTAAACCCAGAAACTTTGAGAAAATGCCTATCTCAGAGTTTTTGATTGGGATCTGGTTTAGTGGAACTCTGACAGCACCCACAGTTTTGCTTCCTTACCCAAAAGAATTATATTCCTTTTTTTCTGAACCATTGCAATGTTAAAGAACTGAATATCTTATCATTTATTTCACTGATGTTTTTTCTCCCAATAACTCTACATCTAACAAATTAATTAGATGGCAGAACCAAATTTTTATTATAAATTCAGTGACAGGATATCCCATTTTTAATTATTTTGATGTAAATCCGAATGCTTTACCTGCAACTCCTATGCTCCTCAGACCTGTCTTTCTGCCCTTCTTTGTTCCTAACACATTTCATCCCTTCCTGATTTATGTCTGATTTACATTTGTGTGTGGCCATGAATTTTAAGTATATCACTATGAATAAAAAATAGGTCACTTGCTTGTACAGAATTTACAAAGCAACAACACAGATGTCTTTTTAGATTCTTGTTTGAAAGACCCAAGTTTAAAATATAGATCAGTCAAGTCTGACAGTACCATGATCAGACAGAACTTCTGAAATAGATATGCAGAGATTCCTATTCCTTTTCTTTTCTCTTAATGCTCAGAGTTACAGTAAATCAATTTTCTGTTGTATGTGTGTTTCTTTTAACAATCTCTGAGAAAGAAAAGGAGGTGATAGGTAGTTAAATATAGTTATAACATTACGTATCTGATATTAACACAGTTGAGAAAGTCCAGAAATATTTCACAAGAAGAGTTCTCCACTCCTCTACTCGTTGCAGAATACCTTATGCCACCAGACTCGAAATTCTAGACCTAGAAAACCTAGAACTACGCTGCCTTTGGTCTGATCTAAATATAGTATGTAAAATCATACATTGCAATGTCCTACCGGTCAATGAATACTTCAGCTTCAACCATAACAATAGAAGAGCACACAATAGATACAAACTCAAGGTAAACCTAGAACTACGCTGCCTTCGGTCCGATCTAAATATAGTATGTAAAATCATACATTGCAATGTCCTACCGGTCAATGATTGCTTCAGCTTCAACCATAACAATACAAGAGCACACAATAGATACAAACTCAAGGTAAACTGCACCAAAGTTGATTGCAGGAAATACGATTTCAGCAACAGAGTGGTCAATGTCTGGAATACTCTACCTGGCTCTGTGGTTTCTTCCCCAAACCCCAAACCTTTAACCTTAGACTGTCTACTATTGACCTCACCCCTTTCCTAAGAGGTCTGTAGGGGGCGTGCATCAGTGCACCAACGTGCCTACCATCCTTGTCCTATTGTTTCTTTTATTTATTTTTCTTATATGTATCCATGTATTCATAACTATGTTTTTACTTATACCTATTATCTTGTAAGCAATTGACAAAATAAATAAATAAATAAATAAATTTTATTTCAAGTAGATTTACTTCCAGTGCTGAAATTCATTGCTAGCTATAGAAGCATGTATATCTTAAGCTGCACAATTCTTAAGTAGGTCTCTAAAAAATGATCAGAGGGTCCCCCTACTGTCAAATACTAATTCATTCAATGCCTAGTTGCAAAGTTGGATATTTTAAATACAGATCAATTTTGTCATGTTATTAATTGGTTACACATTTTTGATGTTATAGATGTTTCCCCCCTTTTGTTTCTTAAATAGCAGTACAGTGTCTCAGGTACTATTTCATATTTGATATTTCCATAAACAAAAGTTATAATTTGAATATGTGAAAATCACTTTCCAAATTACCAGCCAGCATAAATATTATTTAAAAAATTGGTGCAATATTTTAAGGACTATTGGAAAAGGCTATTTTATAGCATATAACTAAAAAAATCACTAGGCATATTGTTGTTCTTCATTAAATTGAATACAGGACAGATATGGTTTGCATTTTTAAATTTATCATTAAACTTTTATGTTACTCATTTCCCCTGAAAATAGTTTAGTCCACCTTTCTGACTAGTTTGGGAACCCATTACTTTAACTAGCTTTGAAATAGCTGATGGTGTTCCCATTCTTGAAGAAGCCATCTCTCAATCCATCTTGTTTGGGATTATAATCTTATCTCTTTATCTCTAATCTTATCCTTTATGGGTAAATTTGCTGAGAATATTATGGTGGTGCCTAAATTACATAAGGCTTTAGAGGAAGTGGATTATGTAGATACTTTGTAATCAGGGTTCAGATCCAGGCATGAGATGGAAAGAGATTAATTTGGATGACGTCTGCTAAGACTTTGAGAGTAACTGTACTGCAGGTTCTTTTAGGTCTTATAAGACCTCCCAGTAATGATAAACATAATAAATATCTTGTTGCACTTATTGCACTGACAACAAGAGTTGGAAGTTGGAAGCACCCATCTGCAGTAATTTGGCTCCTACTTTAGTAGGAACAGGTAGTGATGGAGAAGCAGGCAAGATAGCACAGGGGGGGGGGTCAAACTCACATCGTCACAACAGCATCACGCGATCTATCGGGACTTTTTACCCCTTTGCTAAACTGATCAGGGGCGTGGCCAGCAGGTGATGCATCCAGCCCACCGACTGGGAATTTGACAGCCCTGAGCTAGTGGGTGATCCTGCTAAGTTATTGCAGGGCTGAACTATCCCCTTTATCATTTAACATCTCTATGAAGACACTGGGAGAAATTACAGGATCTCTCTTTTGGGGATGAGGAATCATAATAATAATTTCAAGCAGACAAGTACCTACCACATAACAGGCTTAAAAATTGTTGATAAGTAATGCAACAGTGGATGTTGTTTTTCCCAGAGACAGCAGAAGTGAAGAGAAAGAACTGGAGAAAATCATAAAATACAAAGACCTATAAATAGAAGTAGAACAACTGTGGCAAAAGAAAGCAAAGGTAGTACCAATAGTATTAGGCACCTTTCTGGCAATTCCAAAATTTCTGGAGCACCTCTTGAATACCATCAGCATAAATAAAATCATCATCAGTCAGTTGCAAAAGGCAGTTTTACATAGAACAGTTTACATCCTACAACAATAGGTGATTACAAATGCCAAATTTAGTCTGGATATCCGGCTTTGTGACCATCGTAATAATATCCCCGCTCCTAGGGAAAGACTCAATACTGTAGGTGGACAAAATGCCAAATTTAGACTAAACCCCTGGCTGACTGTGTGACCAATTATAATTTATTAAACTTGTATGCCACCTGACTCATGATTCTGGGTGGCTGACATGCTGATAATATTCTGATAATACCTTTGTTTATAATACTACTCATGCAGACTCGGAGATGTTATAGAAGTTTTAATTCCTTGGGTAGAGGCTGTTCAGGATGGTTAGATGCCTCTTTAGACTCAGTTCTGGGAAGATGGAATCATTGTTTGACCATTATTTATTCCCATCCAAACTCTAACCGACCCAGATACCAGTCCAGTCCTTCCATTACATCTGCCTCAGGCCAAATTGAACATATATACCTGGGTAACATCAGCCTAATGATTGTATTGCATTCTAAACTGTTCTTGAAGATTTATATAAACAGCAGAGGGTAGAATGACACCCCCAAATGAGCACCCATATGGATGACTTCTTTTCTTTTGTTTCTTTATATTGACTTGCAATATGGAGATTCCTGATGTAAGGAAGCAATAGCAATAGCAATTGGACTTAGACTTAAATACTGCTTCACAGTGTTTACAGTATGCCAAATTATGGTTATTTCATATGCATTCATTTTATTTATTTTATTTCATATGAATAACTACAACAACACTTTAACTCGTAACTCATGCTTATTTCTAATGGATTCTTAAATGTATTTAAACGGGCACTGAAAAAACATTCTAGTCGGAATTGGCACCTCGCATACTAAAATAAAGCTTCTGCATTCAATTCTTGCAGAATTATTATGAAAGCATCTGGGTTCTTTCCAAATGAGAATGCGAACTTCCCTACTCACATAAACCCTACTTTACATTCAGATTGTTGGAAGCTGCCTTGCTCTTGCCCATGATTAGAGTAGTTTCTTTAATATGCTGCTCCCCTAGCAGTGGGCTGCTTTATTTTCTTGTAGAGCCTGACTCTTTTCATCAGGAGAAAGAAAAGGAAAGAAAAAAGAAATCTTTTCCTGAAATCTATGACCTCAAGACTAAATTTCCAGTTCATGAAAGACGGAATTTGTATCACATGCAAGTAACCCCTTCCTTAAGAGAAATATTTCAGTGAAAAAGGCTTCCAGAAAGAGAACAGCCATCAAAAATGGTTCCTATTTCCATAAAATAAAATGCATGGCTACCATATAAAATCTTATACATAAATTTTACTTTAAAATCTTTTTTAAAAGTTGAGTACAATTGCGTCAGTTCTATCTGATACTTAAACCAAATATAGCAATATATCATAGATTTATCTCAGCCGTATATGAAATAAGCTCAATGTTTTATTTGAAATCATTTTAAAAATAAGAATTTGCAGTGAATTAAAATACACATGGTTTTTAGATATGCGAACATTATACCCTGCTAAGTAGGGATGGGGAAAATTGTTGGAATGTTCCACTATTTTAATGAATATTATGAATGGGAAAAAAATGAACAATATAGTCCCCAGAAAATGTTGTTCCTCTGTAGAAACTCAGTTGTCCTGCATTAAACAGGCACACTCCCATATTCACAAAATTATTGTGTTTCTTGAGAAAAGGTTTAGCTGAAGCATTAAATTAGGCTTGAGACAGTTGCAATTAGAAATGGATAAAATGGAACACAGATAGTGGCAGCTGTGTAATGCTGTAGATGACTGATGGAACAAATCAATAAGGACAGGCAAGAAATCTTTCTAGGACATCTTTGGGATTAAAAAAAAGTCACATGGAAAGAACAGCAAGTTGTATAACCTTTTCCAGGGAATGGGGGTAAAAAATATTGAAGAACAGACTGCCTGGGGCACAACAGACACGAGACTGCTAGCTGGACAGAGCACTTCAAAAAGAAACGGGTATTTGCACAGATGAAATTTCAAGTGAAGGTTATCTATGTTTCCCATCTGCTGCAAGAAGATGAGGGTATCAAATTTGAGGGTTGTTGTTGTTGTTTTTTTGCATGGATAAAGGAATGAGCCTAAATTATCAAAGAATGAGCCGGATATGTAGTTTTGAGTTTTTCAAACAGTGTTCTGGGGATCCCTTAAGAATTCTTAAAAAGATTAAGGGCAAGTGAAAATGCCCTTTACCTGAACACAATTTTCTGTCACTAGAGTTTTACTTGTTGGCCAGGGTTTCTAAAAAGAATATCTTTAGCGGACAGATTCATGGCCTGCAAAAATCTGAAACCCTGATCTAGTCAAATTATTGGACCTAAAGCTGTTTATTTACTGTATGTAAGTTAAATAAACAATCAGCCCTGAATAGACAATCAATCCTGTAATGAAAGCCTAAGGTCAGATTTCAGAACGGTGAACTTATACATGCTCAGCCAGCTGTTCCAATTCTAGGTACCTCATTAAAGGAAGACAGATGGATATCAATAGCAGTAAATACAGAATGACAGACTTTGAGTCACTGTATGCATACTTAATTTAGCAGGTAGATTAAGGATGCTTGGAGTGATGCTGCTGAATGTGTTAGAAATATGCACCGGTAATGTTTGCTATAAGAGGAGTATAGAGATTACCTTGAAAAAAGTATTTAACAGCTATCATAGAAACACCTGTTTGTACCTGGGAAGGGAGGAGGGAGCAGAAGAAAATTGACTTGATGCTTTGGTATAAGAGAGAAGAGAAAGAATGTTGTGTTGGCTTTCAAGATTCTGCAACAACAAAATTAAGAATGCCTGGACTTGCTTGCAGATTTTGTTTCTTGGCCAGGTCTACTTCAAAAGGCTGACATACAGAGACCTAGCATCATTTCTGGTCTCAGAAATGACTTTCAGATGACGGGGATTTAGGAGGCAAATTGCCACAATTTCCATTAGACGGAAAGCAACTTGCTAAGGCAAAACCAGCACTTAAATTCAGCCTGTAATCCTATACTTTCTATGCTTACTCATGGGCATCATTGCAATCCTTCATGTTCTGACCAAGGCTTACGGAGACACTAACAAACACACATTAGTCCCCAAACCCTTTTTTCTTTATTTCAACAGCTGTGAATTTTAATCATTCACAGCCCATAATGAGTCTGAAACAGTTTGTAAATAGTCCTCCCCAGACTCCCAGACTGGCCCATGTTCCTCCCCACTGTCCGACTCTGCCTCCATCTCCACAGGCTGCTGATGGACCACAATACTGCAAGACTTATAAAAAAAGAGCCATGGTTAGAATGTACTATTGCAGACTAATTCTGCTGACTGCCAGCAGTTCAATCCTAACCAACTCAAGGTTGACTCAGTGTTTTGTCCTTCTGAGGTCAGTAAAATGAGGACCCAGGTTGTTGGGGCATTATGCTGATTCTGTAAAATGTTTAGAAAGGCCTGTACAACACTGTGAAGCAATATTCAAGTCTAAGTGCTATTGCTATCGCTACTGCAATTCTTACAAAGGTGTCATCTAACTCTTTAAAGCTTGAACTTAAGAATTGCTGTCACTGCCCTCATTAAGTAGGGAACCAGCAAATTGTCTTTTTTTTTTCCTCTAAGTGTTCCTGGGGCTCCACACATCCCTAGGGTTATTCTTTAATGAAGGGAAGAAGAAATAGAAGCAAATGAAGGAAGCAAGTGAAGGAAAAGGAAAAGAAAACACAAGTTCTGGGTTTCTGCTAGGGAGCTACCTTTGGAAGGCATGGGAGCAATGTGTTTGAGGTATAGATTATGGAACTCTGTAGACATGCATTTTTAAATGGATGAGTGTGTGTAGGTAAAAGAAAAATGGAAATATTTCAGAATTGCTTTTCTGAAATAATGCTTAGGATTGCGTAAAGTGGCAAGACTTAGTGTGACTTGAACAGTTAATTCACCTAAATTGCTAAATTCTTTATACAGCTAAATTCTTTATGCAGCTGCAGAATAACTTACCTTAACGAAACTGCATTTCTTCATTCCCACATTTTCTTAATATTGTATTCTTGTTCTTACAATAAATTGAATCTTTGAATAAATTGAATACAGGAATCTTTAAGAAATTGACCTTCACTGTAACTTGCATACGTAACTCATAAAATTCATACCTCTGGAGAGTGATGATAATGATGGCACAATGTGCTTTCTTGATTATATAGCAAGCTTCTTTCCCCTGCTCAGTTCCCACAGGATATTGAAGGTTCCCCTTGTTCCACTTGCTTGATTGTAATAGCAAAGGAAACCAATTGTATCTGAGCTTACAGCAGGCCTATTCAGATGCACCTGTTGGCTAGCAATAATTAAGATTTATTGCATGAAAAAGGTGGCAAAAACTGTACATCAGAATTAAAATGACTACTAAAATGGCTACTAAAAGGTTTTATCTGTTTCCAGAATATACAGCAAGAGAGATTTAAATTGTTTAAAAGAAACACCTAATAAAAGAGGAGATGGAGTTGCACTATATGTAAAAAAATAACTATATCAGTACAGAAATAAAACAGAACAATGATGAAAACCATCCTGAATTATTTGGGTCAATATAAAAAAGAAAGACATTGTCATAGGTGTATATTACAGGCCATCCAACCAAACAGAAGAAATAGATGGTGTTTTTTTTTGTTAGTCAGTTAACTAACGTATGTAGAAAGTACACCATAATAGTAATGGGGGAGTTTATCCTGATATCAACTGGGAGACAAACTCTTCACCTAGTGGAAGATCAAACAGATTCCTGACAAACTTAGCAGACAACTTTATATCCCGCAATGTAGAGAAGGGAACTAGAGGGTCAGCTATACCCTCCCAGTTGATATCAGGATAACTCTCACTAGCAGAGATGAAATGAAATAAAGCATTGAAGTAACAGGAACCATAGGGAGGAGTGACTATGCAATATTGGAATTTAACATTATGCAAGCTCAAGCAATAGAACAAAGTCAAACTAAAGTCTTGGATTTCAAGAGAGCTGATTTCAATAGACTTAGAGCTTGAGAAGGATTCCATGGATGACAGTCCTGAGGTGGAAAACAACCCAAGACGCTTGGGAAACTTTGAAAAGTAAGATTATAAAATCTCAGTCCAGCACAATTCCAATGAAGAAGAAAAATAAGAGATCTTAAAAGAAACTAGAACTCTCTAATAAACTGAAAGACAAAAATGACAGGTATAAAATGTGGAAAGAGGGCATATAACTAAGGAAGAATATGAGCAAATAGCCCAAACTTGAAATGATAGTTTCTCCTGCTTGAGCTGGACTGGAAGACCTTCAAAGTCCCTTCCAGATTCTGTTCTGTTCTGTTCTGTTCTGTTCCGTTCCATTCCATTCCATTCCATTCCATTCCATTCTATTATAAAATAAGGAAAGCTAAGGCCCAAAATGAACTAAGGCTTAATACAAAAGTCAAAAATAACAAAAACAAAAAAACTTCTCTTAATATGTAAAAAAATAAGAAAAAGGAAAGGAAATGATTGTCCATTAATCAGAGAAAATGGCTGAAGGTGATGAGCAACTGGGAGAAAGCAGAATTGCTTAACTCATTTTTTCATCTGTTTTTCACTAAAGGAAAAAAACCCAGACCAACCTATCAAAAAAAAAAAAAAAAAAAACCTGTAAAATGAAGATTTAGGATTGCAAGTCAAAATAAGCAAGAAAATTGTACAAGAACACCTATCCACTTTAGACAAGTTCAAATCAGTAGGACCAGATGGATTACACCCCAAGGTTCTGAATGAATTGACAGTCAAGATCTCAGAAACACTGGACTGTATCTTTCAAAGATCCTGGAGCACTCGGGAACTACTAAGAGGGCTGGAACAGAGTTGATGTAGTTTCCATCTTCAAAAAAGGAAAATATGTGGTTCCAGGAAACTACAGACCTATCAGCCTGACATCAATATTTGGAAAGATTCTCGAAAAGATAATCAAGCAACAAATCTGGGAACACCTAGAGTCAAAGTTATAAGCAGAAGCTAACATGGATTTTCAAAAACAGTTCATGCCAGACAAATCTTACTGCATTCTTTGACAAAGTGATAAAATTAGTGGACCAGCAAAATCCTGTGGATATAATTTACTTGGACTTCAGAAAGGGATTTGATAAAGTTGACCACAATTTCTATTTGATAAGGTATTAAAAATGTGGGTTAGACGGCATCACCGCCAGATGGATTCATAACTATCTGACCAGCTGCACTCAACATGCAATCCTTAATGAAACTGCAGCAACATGGAGGGCTGAAGAAGCTTCTTGGATGACAAGTGAAACATCTTCAAAGAAAAACAAGAAAGTCCAGTTGCCTCTTGAAAATGCACCTTTGGGACATGGAGGGAAGTACCTTGCCAGGAAAATGGCAGGGACTAATTCAGGCTGTCATCAGAAATCAAGATTAACTCAAAGGCACATTTGCATAGAAAAAACCTCTAGTAAGATCCGTTTTGTCTATTTGATTGCTTTGGGTATCAAGGAGAGATTTTTGCCGTAACTCCATATCTAATCATTTCTGCTATAGAATTAATAGCATCCCAACAGAATGTACTTTTCATTCATTTTCTGCCTTTTCTGTCAAATACTTGAAACTGCTAAATAATCTGCTCCAGGGGCTTCATATAGAGGATAAAAAGTGGAGGAAGATGTGGTACCCCACAAGAGACTGATTGCAAGAGATTGAGAACCAATCTCTGATATTGACCATTGCGCTGAACCTCTCTTCTCCTCTTGCCATTGAAGGAAGAATGGAAACTTTGTAACCTCCAATTCTTGAAGGCAATCTAGAAGAATACCATGACTGATGACAATGGAGGCTGCTAGAAGATCTGAAAGGACCAGAAAGGGTTTGCTCCACCAGAGCAAACCATATATGTCCTGTATCCAGGCCTGAATCCTGGCTGAAAGGAATCCAGACCTGCTTTTATTATGAAGCACTGTAGCTGATTTGATTTACAGATGGCTGTTACGTATAAGCTGGGTTCACAAAATCAGAAATGAGGAGGTGATAAGTCACCTGGGGAAATCATCAAAAACATTAAAAAGCAAAAGTTAGAATATTTCAGACATGTGATGTGAGACCTGGAAAAATATGGCATACTTCAGAGGTGGTATTCAGCAGGTTGACCAGTTCTGAGAATTGGTAGCGGACATTTTGAGTAGTTCAGAGAACCGGCAAATATCACCTCTGCTTGGAGATTTTACAATATCCTTACCCTGCTGTGCCCACCAAGCCACGCCCACAGAACCGGTAGTAAAAAATATTGAATCCCATCACTGACATACTTCATTTAATCCTCCAGGGAAAGATTGAAGGCAAATGAGGTCCAAACAGAGGAACATTATGGATTCAAAATCTAAGGGACTGGTTTGGACAAAACTCAGCAGCACTTTTTCATGCAGCTGTAGATAAAAATAGGATTGCCAACATGATCGCCAATGTTCAATGATGGATATGGCACAAGAAGAAGAAGTAGCTGATTTGCTACCCATTTCAACAATTTTCCCTAACAAGGAAAAAGTGGAGACCATGGGAGCCAAGGTGCAGCATTCTCAGGGTTAACAAAGAGAACTTCTAGGCTGTGCAAATTTCAGCATTTTTGTGATAATCTTATATTGATCAACAACTGCTGTATAATTAGAGACAACACTTCAGTGCCTTTGGCTATGCTGACTGTAAGCTTTAATCCCCCACACCTTCAGGGACCACTTTGGGAAATCCTGTTCTGGGGTCCCAAACTAAAAATTTCAGCCCAATGCCAAATATCATTGCTTGCTTAAACATTTAAACAAGAGTTTCAAGAAGGATGCTCTAAATTAAGAATCACAATGAACACAATTGCAACAATTGGGGGTGGGGAAGGTAGCATTAGATTCTCTTCTGAGGTCAATCGTGGATCCTGATTGCCTGCCTGGGTATTTCACTCATGCTCCTTTTTCATTCGTATCTGGTAATAATCAGAACCAATGTACTGGTTCTAGGAAGTAGTTCTAAATTAAGGTTAATTTGATACTTAGTTGATGGAGCAGCTCTTGCCTCTTAATTCAAAGTTCTGCCTGAAACTCAGCATTTAGAACATTTGATTTTAATACTTCACAGGTTTTTTTTCTTTCTTTCTCAGTCCTCTGTGATCCATAAAATGTATTGCTGGAGGAACATAAATACAAATGGATGTCTTTAAAACAACTGTGCTATTTATTGCAAGCCCTTTTTCTCCAAGAACTGGAATTTGAAACTTGAAAATGGCTTCTTATGATAATAAATCAGAAAAATATTATAGTAGAAACAGACCAATACATATCAAACAGGATCATTTTTTGAGACGGTAAAATATGTTTTAGATGTGTATAAGCAGTATCGTGTCACTTCCATGAATAGTATCCATTTGTCCAGGGGTGGGATTCAATTTTTTTAACAACTGGTCCTGTGGGCGTGGCTTAGTTGGTGGTCATGGCTTGGTGGTCATATGACTGGCTGGGTGTGGCCAACTCAACATCACTCACATCGAGGCACGCATCTCCTCGCCTGGCCTCTCATGACTGTGGGGATGCTACAACAGTCGTAAGTGTGAAAAATGGTCATAAGTCACTTTTTTCAGTGCCATTGTAACTTTGAATGGTCACCCCACACAAGCAAAGTACCAGCAAAGGAGGGGGAAAAAAACTCCAGAGAAGTTCCAGAGACAGGAAGTCTAGTCTTGCCAAGAACAGGGTAAATGGAGAGGCAGTTTCTGTAAGCAACACCAGAATGTTTCCTTCCTGCCTTCCTTACAGGATTAGGCCAGTAATTTCTTCTAACAACCGGTTCTCCGAACTGCTTAGAATGTTAACAACTGGTTCTAGTGAATAGGTGCGAACCTGCAGAATCCCACTCTTGCATTTGTCTAACTTACTGTAGCTGTGACTGGCTAAAGTTTACTCTGTCATTTAGTGGAAAACATTAGAAGAATAGAAAATTTGTTCTGTTATAAATGCCAGGAAGGGTATTAAAAGGTGACAAACAAAATGTTTCTACTGTTTTATAGATAAGAGACAGGTTATAGTTATAGTACTTATCTATAAGCAAAATTTATGACATCAACTTTTCAGTCCTCATGTCAGCAAAAAATTCATAAGGGAGGTTTCTAGAATTTCATAAAAGCATATCTTATTTTAACCTTGATCAAATAAGCAAACTTTATATTCATTACTATACTTACCACAGTCTTAATTTTTAATTAATTCAAATATTGACTTAGGGCTTGATTTATGTTTGATTCTTGTTTATCCTATTGCACAGACTTCTTCAAGGCTTTAACAAGTTTCTTTTGTAGATCCAATAAGAAAACATTTTCTGAGTCATTCTCTTAATTTGTCATCTGTAATCCCCCTTTAATTTTTAAAATATCAAACAGTTTTCAAGCTTAGTTGCTATCCTATATAACAAGAGGAATCCTATTACTGGCTTTATTCAGTGATTCAAGGGTCAAAACAGTGGGTTCTGTGCCATAGAGGAGTTCAAAGGTTGAAATGATTATAAGATGGAAGGTTCTTGGACTAGAAGAGGGCTGTCAAACTCCTGGCCTGCAGGCCAGGTGCGTCACGCACTGGCCACGCTCACATCCAGTTTAGAGAAGGGGGAAAAACTCCTGATAGGTCACGTGATGCCACCACGATGATGTGAGTGTGACACCCCTGGACTAGGAGGTGGCCCTATTGGAGCCTGCTTCCCCCCTTTCTCTCTCTTCCCATCCCTCCCTCCCTCTCACCTTCCCCCTCTTCATGCTACAGTTCTTTCTGTGCCTGCAGAAGGAAAGGAAAAGAAAAATGTTTGCATCAGTTGACTTCTAGGAAAGCTGGACAAATCTATCAAATTGTTTTTTAGGCAGCATGTTGTGATCTGCCAAACTTCACTGAATAAATAAAACCTTTAATATCTATCTATCTAGAGATACTCGTTTGGCCTGAAATTGCATAAAAATGCATATGAGTGAAAAACTTGCGTGTAATAAAATACTAGGGGAAATTGCATGCCAAATGGGTTTAGTAGTGAAAATTGCATAGTTTGAGGCATTAACTCCCTTTCCACCAATAATGCAGTGTTCTGATAAAATGGACTAGTCAATTAATATCTGTAATAATTAGATTTAATTCATACTTTTCTATTTTCTTTCTTCATAACCCATTTTCTAATATGGGGGTAAGAAGTCAAGGACAGCAGTTGAGGAAGTTAACCAAAATAATGGAAAGTATGGATTAATCCACAGAGACACCTAATAATATATTTCATCCGCATGCTTACAGATCTCAAGACATAAAGGTTGTTTTTCAAAGAATAACTTACATGAACAACATATATAACTACTGACATCAACTCGGCCACCACTGTTACTGATCCAAGATTTCATCTTCAAGTAGCCACAGGCACTGTTTTTTCAAGAACCTATATAGCACATATGTAAAGAATCATTTTCTGGTTAGTTTCAAGTTTCTGTTGCCTTTCCTCCCAGCTGTATATATGGGTGAGGTAATTCATGAGTCTATGAATTTTTGTGTGCATTAACCTTTGACTTAGGGTTTTATATCTACCTGCATAAAACATTCACAGTGGTAATGCATGCCCTGCCTTTTGATGCATTAGCATGTTTTACTTTGCTTTAAGGATGAATAAAGCCCTTGCTGTGAATTAATAATTTCATAATCTTTTCATTTGGTATGGAAGCTGCATTTTGTCATTGATTGAGATATCTACAGTTTACTTGAGTGCTTTTTCGTGATTGAACTATGCTCATGAAATTAATGAGGGGGAGTAATGATAATGAGAAATACACCACAACCATTTCTCAGTAGTTCTTCTACCGAATTAATACTGTATCTATACTCAAGATTCAACATTTAAGCATTATTGGTCCTGTGGATGCGTGTATTTTCATGCTCAGCTATTTAAAGGAGTAACTAAGCAACTTTCTGTGGGTTTCTTGTGAGGCTTTGCATATTTTATTTCAAATACAAAACTATATACCAATAGTGATTAAGGACTTGACATCTATAGCGCAGAATCCATTTTCCTTCAGCCTGAAGGACATACCTAAAAATGTCACTGAGTTATACAGTATTCCTCAACTTTCTGTAAAGGACAAGATCTGACTTGGGAAGTTACTGTTTTCTGCACATTAATGTAAATTGCAGAGATCCTTGCTTAATGACCATTTATTCAATGGCTGTTCAAAGTTAAAATAGTGCTCTCAACAAAGGGATTTAAGACTAGTCACCAAACTTATAGCCATTGCAACATCCCCAACAGGTTTCAGACAAACTGGGAAGAACAATATAAATGATCTTGGGATTAGAACTGAAATACTATGAAGGCAGATTGAAAGAACTGGGAATGCTTTGCTGTAGTAAGAGAGACTGACAGGAATATAATAGTGTCTTCTAATATCTGAAAAAATGTCACATTGAATTCTTTTTTGTGCCAAGGCTAGATAATGGGCTCGTAGGAGTGAGTGTGAGTGTGTGGTAATGACATGTCGGTGCAGGTTTGGATGCTGAAGAAAGGATTGGAGAACTTTTTGACTTGCTTTTGGGTTATGAGCCAATACAGAAAATCATGCTGATTTTGGAAGCTAGTAAAGAATAGAACTTTGGAAGTGGCCTTCTGAGAAAGCAAGGAGGCAGTGCTCTACTGTGGTCTGTAAAGGAAAAAAGACCAAACTGGGATATACATTTGCTGCTTGGGAAGTTGGTGGTTGCCAGTAGCATTGCCAATCAGTGTTCAGTGGCACAAAGTTCCAGTGGCACAAAGTGCCATGGATTGGCTATTGAAGATTTGGCAGCACAGTGGTAAATTGGTGACATTCTGTATACCTGTCCTGGACTGGTATCCTGGCTGAGCAATGGTAGAAATAATGATAAAGGAATACTCACCCTTGGTATATTGGAAGGGTTATGCACCCAAGCAATACTAATAAACAGCAGTGAGGACAGTTTGGCAGTCTGGCAAGACATGTGAATAATAACCTATGGTAATCATGTTGTTCAATGGCCGTCTTGGTGATCTCATCCATTCTGTCCTATGGCTATGAATCTCAGATGAGCATATCCTGTTTGTTTTAGGCTGCAGTGTTTCTGGGGTTTTATGCCTATATTTTACACCTATATTTTACAAGCAACTGGTGGATTGGACTTGGAGTACCCTGATTTGGAACATTTTTTTCTGGAAGATACTAGAAGAGGCTGGACAAAAGTACACCTGCTATATTGTAGCTGACAAGGATTAGGATTAGGGTTTCCTCAACTATCTATGGGAGAACAAAGTTGGTGTAAAGTGCTCTGTGTGTGTGTGTGTTTGTGTGTGTGTGTGTGTGTGTGTGTGTGTGTGTGTGTTTGTAGCTATATTTAGGCTAACTGGCCGGATTGCTGAAGATTATGAAGAAGTATCCCAGATGCCTGGACTGGGCAGTTATTTGGAGGGTCATACTATCTACTTATGTGATTTGTTGTTGATACCAAGAACAGGCAAAGCTCAATGATAACCAAAACCTTTTAGTAGGTGAAAGTCCTTTTCATAAGTATCTTAGAATGGCAACTTTAAACACAACCAACAGATGTAGTACAGATTAAGACTAGGAATCCCCATAAACAAAGGATAGCTTAACGGTGGAGCTGGAATCCAGAATTCCAAACATGGCACAGGAAGGTAAACACAACAGTGCTAATGCTTGAAAAGTTGTTCTCAGCATCTGCTCCCAGGGAGGAAGGCCAATAAATGCTGAGCATCTATCCAGTAGGCAGCTGAGGCAGTTTAATCCCTGGCTTTGGCTCTTCTGTTGTTGTCGGGTTTTTTTGGACAAGTCTTTCTGATCTAAGTTCTGCTCTTTAGTTGTTAAATATTTATTAAGTGCCTCTGCTTCAGACCAATTGGTTGAACTTCAGGGCCTGAGAGGCTTTCAATGGGTATAGGCAAGGAGCTGTTGGGGATTGCTAGATCCGCAGACTCAATCAGAGTGCAGTCATCGACGTTACCACTGCTGGAATCACCCCTGCCAAGAATATTGTCCCTAGATGCCCCAATTCTGCTTCTTCCTCATCTGAAATGAAGTTCAGCAGATCATAACAGTGGACTCTTGTTCTATTTAAATTATTGTTTATTATCTAGCATGCTGGAATGCTTTTATGTATTGTTAATTGCTCAGAGTCACTATGTTGATATAAATTGCTACATAAATCAAATAAACCAACAAATAAATGATAATATCTACTTTTTATCATTGCATGGGACATGATATGAAATACCAGATTTCAATTACCGTATATACTCGAGTATAAGTCGACCCGAATATAAGCCGAGGCACCTAATTTTACACAAAAAACTGGGAAAACTTATTGACTCGAGTATAAGCCGAGGGTGGGAAATGCAGCAGCTACTGGTAAATTTCAAAAATAAAAATAATTAATTTGGGAAACGATCTCACTATCATGAAAGGTTTAATTGATTCACTAACCCAAAAGAAGATGATGATGACAGCGGAGGCAGGAGTCACTCTCTTCCCCTCCCTCGGAGGCCCCCTGAGTCAGGAGTCACTACCGCCGGCGCGCCCCAGTCCGCCGCCTCGGAAGGGAAAGGCAAAGTGCTTTTGCCTTTCCCTTCCCGGTTGCTGTTGGGAGTCGCTGCCGCCGGAGGCCGCGACTCCACACCATTTTTTTTCAGAGGGAATCTGACTCGAGTATAAGCCGAGGGGATTTTTTCAGCACAAAAAATGGGCTGAAAAACTAGGCTTATACTCGAGTATATACAGTAGGTTCTTGTATAGATCAGTTTAATAGCTTATGGCTTTTTCCAATTCTTGGATGATTCTGTTACCTTTCAAAGATTATACAGTTTAAGTATGGAATTGGCAACCATATCATAACATGCTGCTTATATACACAACTTGTGAACAAAGTGCACAAATGAACAACAGATTTTCTGCCTCCTTCCATTTCCGGTTCTGGCTAACATTGTACTGAGAAGATTGACAGAAAAAATTACCTCCTTGAATTGCCTAGCTTTCTTGTTAACTAGCTATCACACTGGAGAATATGAATTTGAAAAATTATGGTTAGCATAAACTATTCAAATACGCAATATATTTTTGTATAACAACACCCTTCAAGGCCAAGACAGATCTAATTCAATAATCAATACTCCCAATGTACTGAAAATATTCTACCGTATTTCAGAACTAAGAATTAGGTTTACAGCTGGCTAAAGAGTATTAAGTACAAAAGAATTATCAATTGATTTAATATATTTGCCTTTGAAAAATGTAAAAAGAAATATTGTTTTTCCCAGGAAGAAGCAGATTGTTAAATGTATTTACATTAAATATTGCATGAGGACAAGTCATTCTCATGTAATGTTTATATTATTCTGCTGCCAGAATGAGCAACATCTGGAGTTTGAATCTGCCTCATATTGATATTGCTGGAGGGTTAGAAGAGGCATGAATGACCTTTCAGAATTTCCCTCCCAATTTTTGGACAGAAAAATGCCAGGCACCAACAGATATATAAATGTATGAAGTCACATTTTTTAATAAAAAAATTACAAGCTGAATTTAAAGAAATAATGTATTTTTCTCTTAAATATCCTAAATTACATAAATGTTCTTAATTATTTGCAAACATGAGCTTCTATTTCTTTGCCCATCACATTGATTGAACTCATACATATCCTTAAGGTGTATGTATGCACCTGTTTGATGTGGGTATATGCATATATAATTCTACCTGCAAAACTAGTTTGAATCAATATTAATGCCTTGAACTGGTTTCTAATTCAAAAATTCTGCTGGAGACTCTGTAGCATTTTATTTTCCTGAATGATTTATTAGGCTGTCTAACAAGTATAATCAAACCATCCTGATTTACATAAATTGTTCTATATTGTAGGAAGGCTTTTCTCCCTTTCATTTCTTACCTGAAAGAATGTTTGTTTTACATCATAAATGAATTCTTTTTAGACCATGCTATTTCTGATTTGCTTTTTATTGTCTGCATGCATTAAAATGCGGTATATTCATTTACATATATGATTGGCCTATGCCAAGAACAAAAGGGAGATGAAACATTTTCACGTTAGAAATTCTTTACAATCCACTTAAAAGTAGTCAGCTGTCTCTAATAAATCATTGAAAAGAAAAGGAAAGTTAATTTTTCAAAACGAAAGATAAGAAAAAAAAATGAAAATCTGTTGAATCTCTGGATTTTTTCCCCTCCTTTCCCAAATCACATTTGAGAAGCCCCTGGGACCACCTTCATATTATTTGCTTCCAGTAAGTGTAAGATAGCCTTCCATGATTCCTGATTACAGGTAGGAAGAAGTCCATTAAAAAATAGCCTAAATTGGAATTTTTCCAGGATCTCCTTTTTTGAGTGACTTTTAAATAAGTGTTGATTCTTGGGTAACTGCTTGGACCAGCCTCTGCAGTTTTCTTAGCAAGAATATTAGAAGTGATTTGCCACTGCCATCTTCATGAGGCTGAGTAAAACTGTCAGCCTGGGATCACCCAGCTGGCTTTGTGTATAAGGCAAGTCTTAGAACTTAGTCTTTTGGTTTGTGGTCTGATGCCTTAAACCACTTTGCCAAACTGGCTCTCTCAGTATCTTCTAAAGGCCCTTGAAAATGAATTTTACACAGTCAACTTTTATAAAGGATTCTGATGTTAGAAACTACAGTTGCCGGCAAACAGTATTCAGTTAATGGTTCAAGTATGATCTATGGATCCACCTATGCTATATTTCAGAGCTAGATAGGATTTAATCTCTGCTACTGTGGTTCCCCGAAAATAAGACCCAACCAGAAAATATGCCCTAGCCTGATTTTTTTCACGATGCTCGTAATAAAAGCCCTAACCCAAAAATAAGCTCCAGTTAAGATCATCAGCCTGGGGGGGTTGGTGGCCAGATCAATGTTGTGGCAGTCACAATGTTTAGATTCATCTGCACTGCAGCTGCTGCCAGACACCCTTGGCCCCCATGCACTCACCGCCTCTTGTGTGTGTACCAGGGTGGGGCACCTAGCCAGGCTGGGCCAGGGCAGGGCAGCGGGGTCTGGTCCTTCACCATCTCCCTGATGTATTTTTCTGAAAATAAGCGCTAATGTGTCTTTTGGAGCCAAAAATGTATAAGACTGGGTCTTATTTTCAGGGAAACACAGTAGCTTTATTTCTTCACCCATCCCTGTGTTTCTCCCACTTTCTCTCAATGAGGAAAAAAAGAGGCAGTGTATTTTCTGAGAAGAGGCTGAAACTAGGTCTTGGTTCAGCCAGGTTCCTAACCATAAAAATAAGCCATTGGCCGATGAATTTCAAAGGTTGTTGCTGAGATGCTATGGGAAAGGCAGGACAGCTGGTTTTAAGAAATATAATCTTAAAGTATTTCTTTACCACAGCAGGGCTCTCTGATGTTTTCCAGAGAGCATTTCTGCAGGGAAAGAACAACAATGAGAGTTTGCTACATTCAGTGTTCTTGCTGAGAGCTTTTCCAAACTGAGTGACCTGGTAAAACAATAATAAACTAGACCCATTCTGAGAGTGGTAACAAAATTACTGTGTAGCCTTCCATGAGTTTAAAACATGGATGATACTCTTCTTGTGTAGTGGTGGAAAGTGCTATACTACAAATAAGCCTTTTATGTTTGGCAGAAATACTTACCTAATAATAGTTGGGGGCAGCACAAATATTAGGGCAAAATAAGTAAATAAAATAAATATCTGTTTCATCCACAGCAGTTGATGCTAGCAGTTAGGGAGCAAGAGCTGACTGCCTTGTATTGTGCTTCTGAGTTTGCCATTAAACATTTGGCTGGCCACTGTAAAAAAGATAGTTGACCTCTGATATATAGATTTTGGCTGGATCGAGTAAGATTCTTCTTGATTTCTCCGGGTCATTTATGAAACATTTCTTATACAGAGAAAATCTTCATTTTGAAAGTATGTTGCATAAGAAGCACTGTGGAATTAAAATTTAACTGGATTTCCACATTATGGCAAATTAGATATCTTTAGGACTACTTTCCTTCTACATAGGGTGAGAATGTTCAAGGTTCCCACCTATCTGAGTTGAGAAGGACCAGGGACTGTGACAGTGTTTTTGTGTGGTGGTTCCTGCTTTATGAAACATCTTCCCCCAGAGTTTTTGGGGTACCTACTCTGGTTTTATTTATTGGCACCTACCCTGCAAATGGATCTTTTTCCATTTTAATCTTTGAGGACAGTTATGGCTATTGAAACTAAAATGGCTGTTTGTTCTATTACTTCATATGTTTGTAAATTTTATTATGGGTTTTGTGTTGTAGGTTGGCATTTATTGTGGATATACTGAACACTTTTATTGCAAGAATAATAAATAATAATATGAGCAGCTCACTTTTGGCTTAATGTAATATGCAAATATATCTCTGTGGTTTACAAACTATGCTTTATGCCTAAACCATGTGAGAATCTGGCTTTTGCAGTTTGTGAAGAAACTGTGTCAGAGGACCATGCTTGGCATGCTGTATGAACTCACACTGTATGTTCATGGCAGCTACCATTATTTATTGTTCTTCTAGTTAGAGATTTTCATGTCATCATAGATCTATTAGAAAATAATCAGTTTTTATTAGATTGTGATCATATATTTACTAATTATGAATGTGATCATTTTTACACATGGTCTGAAAAGATGATAAATCTTTTTCTTCTTCCTAATGTATTCCTGCAGGTGCAAAGTCCGCTTTTCAGATAACTGAATGGCAGTTTGCATGGTCAGCTGCATATCCAGGGCACAGACCCATGGTTTGCAGATCTTTGTTGATGGTGTCTTGCCATCTCTATTTTGGGTGTCCGTGAGGTTGCCAGCCATTGACTTCTAGTTGGTAGGCAATGGTAGAAGATGCTGCTTTCAGGACATGTCCATACCAGCGGAGCCAGCCTTCTTTCATCTTCTTTATAATTTGTGCTACACCAAATGTCATTAGTGATGTGATCAAGAAGAGAGATTCCCAATATCCAATGGAGCATTCTCATTTCCATGACATGGAGATAGCTTTCAGTCCCTGTTGTTGCTGTCCAGCATTCAATCCCATACAGTGCAATAGGGCAGATGGTTGTCTTGTAAATCTTAGAATTGAGTTGGCATTCATCTGTTACATAACACACCAGTGAGTTCTCGCCAACACATTCAGGGTGCATTCACCCTTGCATGCGCCTCACCACTGATGTCGCCAATGCCTTGGAGATGGAATCCCAGGTACTGAAATATGTCCACCTTCTTTAGGTTTTCTCCATTGATTTGAAGTGTGTCGGGGTGGTGACAGCCTCTAAGTACTCAGTTTTCTTGATGTTGAGGCAGAGTCTGAAATGGTTGAGGTGATCATTCCATGTTTGAACTTGCTGCTGTAGTTCATCTTTGGTGGTGAAAGCAAGCATAACACCATCAACATAGAGCATTGTTCAGGAAGTGTTCTGTTGCAGGTCATGCGTGATGGTATCCATGACCAGTATAAACAAAAGTGGTGACAGTGCAGAGCTTTGGTGTACCCCAACTGTCACTGGGAGTCTGAGACCAGCTGGGCATTGCACTTGGCTGCTTGTGTTCTTGTATAACGTTTTGACCCAGTCAGTGAGTCATTCAGGTCCTCCTGAAAAGACGGTAATAAATTACATTATACAAAAAAATGATACAGATACAAAAGATACAGATTTTCAGAAAACAATATTATGCTGAAAATATACTTGGGTCCAAACATGTATTGTTTTAAATGGAAGAAGTTCGTATTTAATGAAGAGTATGAAGAGGTAAATTTGTTTTCAGGAAAAAATTTGGTACAACATTGGAAAAGAAGAACCTCACCAATGATATCAAATTGGGAGATGAAAATTGGAAAACATCTGATGCTAGTAAAATGGACAGCTTTATTCATAATATAAATCTAGTCAAATTTAAACAAGAACAGCTTCCTTATATACTACACATTCCACAGAGGGCAAATGTAAAAATTGGAATAGGGTTCTTGTTGACTGTCCTTGTTGGAAGTCAACTATGAAGTGCACAAATGGTGATCACTTGACCACAGGTTGCTGTAACCGTCATAAGTACAAGGACTGGTTGGAAAGCTATTTTTTCAATATCTTAGTAAGTTTGAACAGTTGCTAAACAAGGCGTTCATTAAGTGTTGTTGTCAAATTCAAACCACCTGCAGCTTTCATTTTTTTGAAGAATAGGAAAAAAATAGTAAGAAAGTAGACCCTGCAGAGGACATTAAATTGCAAAGTTTCAGCCAGATCGCTTCAAGGGTTTCATTGCAATTATTTTTGAAATGTTTACTCTGCACCTTTTTTAAACAGCAGGGATAAGGAAAGGACAGCTCAGCAACCTTCAGATCAGCCAAAAAAGGAACCTACAAAGAAATATCAAGGTCAACTTAAAAATAAAAACTTTCAAAAACCGTGCAAACGTTTAAATACTTGTTTATGCCCTTACTGCTTCCTTTTCTTGTCTGCAAGAAATTCTAGCAACATTTCTGAAACTGCTTGCACAACAATTAAAGTCTGCGAAGTACATATGTTGCTATCACTAATTCATGTGTAATACAATATGATATAAAGAATATGACGTTTCTTTCTCTGCAAACTAACCAATGAACTGTTGAGGTTAACTTGCAGCAAACGGAGGAATTCTGGCCCTCATGGACAGGGGCACTCAAAGCACTATAATGGGGAAAAGTATACTTTTGAAGTAGAAAAGAGAAACATGGCCTGAGGTCACTTTGAACTTTTTTTTAAAAAAAATATTTTTTATTGCTTTTTAATGAATAACACACAAAAAAGAGCCAAAGACAAAAGGAACAGTGATGGTGATATGCATTGTCAAAAGGAGAAAAACAAAGAACACAAAAAAGTGCTTTAATACAAAAGGTGAAAGAAATACAACAAAGAAAAAAAGAGAAAATTAATGTTATTACAATAATAGTTACAATTCTATATACTCATGTCTAATGCAAATATTCAAATACTATATATTTCTAATACATATACCCAAGTATTTTTAACCTACTGTATTCTGTATAAATGGGTCCAGTATTTCATTATACTTATTTATACAAAGTCTGTATCTATACGCAATCCACTCATAAGTGTCAATTGCAGTCAAGTCTTCAATCCATTGAATAAATGGACCCATACATTTATCTTTCCAATGCTGTAATATTTTAATCATATAAAGGCACAGAGAATCCATTTACATTGTCCGATTGTCAAATTTGGTCACTTTGAATTTAAGTGAGGGATTAATAGATGATGTCTGCTTTTATTGTCCAGAAGTAGTTGCCTATCCATTCTGACTGCAAGGCATTGGAGCAGTGCTGATAAATCCATAATCAGCAGAACAGCATTTAAATATGCAGGGTTTGCAGTGATAAAACTCATTGGCTAGCTGTTCATGTAAATATTAGAGAACCAGCCACAGCACTTAATGCTAGCTCTGTTTTCTTTTATATATAAAAATTAAAGCTATAATAAAGCCAGACAGCACAACCAATCTTTGAACTGCCTTTGAAATCTCTCCAAAGTGCTTTGAGGGTACCTGATTCGTTTTGACATCTTAAATTGATTCAAAGACTTGATATGATTTAGCTAAACCTCATTCTGATCAAATCACCATCTGAAGCGTTGTACAGCCCTAGTGAATACAGCATTAACAAATATCTAGAGGAAGTACTAGAGAAAGAGATTTAACAGCAATTCCCTAGATGTTCTCCCCCACTCCCCAAAGCTTTACACTGATGTTGAAAAGAATAATAAACAAGATAAAACTCCATGGAATCTCACAGTATAAATTTATAAGGGCTGAAACAGTATTTCCTTTTATACATTCTGGAAATAACCCACCAAAATGCCATAACCTTCCATCTCAATTCAGCAACTTATTGTTCAGAAGGATACCACGATCAGTCCAAAAAATTTCTTATAGTCAGATTCCTGACTATAAGTAGAAGCAACCAAGATACTTTCAGTACTAAAATAAAGCCCCAAAACATAATGAACTTGATCTGTAGAGATTTCATAATTTGGAGAGATTTTTTTTAGAGTGACTATGAAGCAGAAACAAAGGAGGTCTTTGTCAAGCAGAGCAAAACTATAGGAAGTGTCTTAGCGTCTTTTATCCTTAGTCTTTCATGAAGACATTCAAGGGATGTCCCATGTTATAAGTCACAGTTCTCTGGCAAAAATTAATCTCTCTCCTCCTCAAACTACTCTATAGATAATTTCAATGAATTCATCTATGATAACTTTTTTAAAAGTTCAACTATATCTCCAAGATAAATATGTACAAAAAACCCCCAATACAAGCAGGAATAAACAAACAAACAAAAATGTAGTTCAAAATAGCCAATGAAATGTAAGACTTATACTTGCAAAATGTTTTTTGTTTTTTATGACAGATAAGTAAGTAGATGAACTTTTTAATTATACAAAAATGATAATAGATTTGCAGATGTTAAGCAACAGAAAAAGTTGACTGGAAAATGCAATGCAAAAGGAAAAACAAAATTAAATTGATATTTAGGCTTAAGATATCATCAGTGTTTGTTAATATAAATTCAAGATACCTGGAACGATTATCTTAGATGTCTCAACTCAGATGTCTAATATTCTTTATTATTTAAATTTAGATTTCCTCTTCACCCTAGATACCTAAATTTATTAACATGTAATTTTCTGTTAGAGCAATCTATAATTGATGGTATAGAAAATTTTTCATTGTAGAAGATGTCCTTATGGCATCGAAAAAATAAAGCTGCAAACCTTCCAATGATTTGAATACTATATAGTGAACCTGTCAAAGACAAGACAAAATGTTTAATCCATAGGTAAGGACTTAGGGGGAGGGGAGGCAGTCAGTGTAACTATCACACTTTCAGAAGATAGACCATTCATTTATTTCAGGTCATTCATTCAAAATAAGATGGGAACACCGTATTTTGAATGAACATACTGTATAATGAAACTGCTCCAAGGTGAGAGCTAGAGTGCTAGAGTAGATTTGAACTTGCTGCTGTTGACAGCAAATGAGTATCTCTTTAATGTTTCTTTATTTATGGATTTATTGGCTTCATCTATTTGGGAAAGAATTAAATATGTATAAAATGGGGGGAAATGATATTTTCAATTGTACTCAGTATTGGTGGGATTAGAGGATTTAGGCTACAATGCTGTTGAAGATATTTAAAGCTTTGGGCTGACCGTGTCCAGGACAATAATAAAAAAAAAATGTATAGAGTGAAGATAAGATAATGTGTCCAAAATAATGAGGAAATATAATAGATAAAATAGATAATTTAAGGTTTCTGGGAACCTTAAATACAATTTAAAATAATCATTAATCAGTCCTACTAATAAACTGAAACCAGGCCTAGAATCTTCCAAAATATACTTAGGAGAAAAATATTTCCTTTTTAGAATATCTGAATTATATTAGAATGCAGTATGTGGATTTTGCTGCTGTTATTGCTATGTCACCTTTTTTTTGTTTCAACATTAATATAATATAAATCCACGCATTCTCTTTCTAAGACAAATTAATGGAACAGAGTATTTAATTTAAGATCCTTGAAAGACAAGTAAAACTTAATCCAGAAAGGTGCTGGCTAAAATGATAACCATTGAATACTCATCAATATTAAAATAAACATGTAGTGTTCAGTATAGCGTGACAGTGTTTTCAAGCCAGCTGTCTGTTGGCATTTACAGGCAGGACTTCTGTACTATTCACCAAGATGCATTTGTTTATTAGTTCTTATCCATGTTATGTTGTCATTGCTTTTCTGACAGCCATCTGTTTCTGAGCTCTCAACACAACTGATCCTCAACACATGTGGGGTTGCAGAAGCAAACAAATAGTTATTGCATTATAAAATGTTCTGGTTTCAGTGGAATGATCAAGAACCAGGTTAGCAAAGAAGGAATTAAGCAGCACATTTCAACAGCTGTACCTCTGTTCCACTGCTACAAAAAAGAAATACTCTGTATAGAATGTCTAAGCTTGTTTATGAAAATAAGTGAAAACAGCTACGCGGAACACTATTCCTATCAACTCTGAGTACTATATTGGTAATACTTACTGAGACTGATGGGAACTGACTTCCAGCAATATGTAGTGGATCAGATCTACTTCATACCTGCTGTAAACAAAGTGGGCATCCTTGATGAAAATCCTTCTTGGCACAGCCTTTATTTCTGTCATAATGAAAGTGGTGCCAAAATGTCAGTTTATGTAAGTTCAATATCAGAGGCAGGGTAGGGTTTTGGATATCATTTAGCTGGAAAATAGTAGAAATCTAATGAATGTCTATGTGAGTGTTTATGTGCATAAAGAGACACTGATAACAAGAAGGGGAGAAAATGAACATATCAGAGGAGAAATATAGCTGAAAGACTGGAGGAGTGGAGGGATGCACAGTCTAAAAGATGAAGAATTTTTAATATAGTGATCAGTGAGTAAAAGCACTCACACCTAAGAATAGAAATGTGTTAGCCCTCTTTTAAACAAGAAAAGATGCACTAGATGTTAACGCTTTAGGAATGATTCAACTGAAAGGGTGTAATATTGTATTTTCTTTATCTCTGAACAAACAACTTCATATTTTCCACTCTGCCCATACTATTGCTGGGTCCAGGTGGTTATACCTACAAATGGAACTTATTTTCTGGCTGTATAAACATGTTGTTTTCCATGGTGAATTGAGGATATTAAATTATTCTCCATGGGGTACTATAGGAAATTATCCTTGACTGCAACAATATGTTTGTTTCACCCCATTGTTTTTATATGCTTACTCATTGTGTTGCCATATTCCAGCATTGTGTTAACCTACAAAAGACAGTACTTTATATCTCTTCTGAAGAAGCTTTTTTCATATCTTTATTGCTTTTGCTACACCTGATACACATTTAGTATAATTTTAAGATTTCCCCACAAAGTTTAAAAATGAATTTTGAAATCTGAGATGATATGCAGGGGGATAGTTTTTATTTACTTTTTGTCAGGGTTGAATGCTGATTGCAATAGGAAGTAGCAGTAATTGTAGCATTGGTAGTGTTTTAGTCATTATTACACCAATGATAATATTTTAAGGAAACTGGAAATGTAGCACTAAATGAGCAGAAGTAATGACACTTTGCCTTTCTCATTGCCATGATGTAGGCTCAAAGTTGAACTTGTATCCATGGTCAGTCAGGTTGACTGCTTATCTTTCTCCTCTTCTTGCCTAGCATTGCTTCTGTCACTTCAGTTCCCAAATTTTCTTGATAAATCAAGGGAATAGCATGAAGAGAAAACCCAATAGCAATCTCATCAAAAGCTTGGTTAACGTATCAGTAGGTAACATGATATTTAACTGAATTGCCTTCAAGATTTATAGGAAGCACCCCAGGTGTCTCATGGAATCCATCCAAATCCATAAGACCTCTGAGGTGGTTTTATCTGGATCAGGAAATAATTCAGACATTAGAGATGTGACTGATGTGACATACAGACATCATTGCACGACTGCTTTGTCTAAAGGTGTGTTTAAGAATTTTTTTTAAAAAAAGTATGCATTTGGAAAAGTTTCACAGAAAACAATGTATTGGGTAAGTTCATAAAAAATAAGCCATATTACACCAATCAGAAAAGCTGTGCATAAAAATGTGTATGTTGTGGCAGAATTTATATACAATCTATTGGGCAGCGACAATAGAATTTCTGGATATCTTTCAAAATCATCCTGTCAGAAACAAGGATAGACTGGGTTGTTGATTTGCTTCCGGGTGCAATTCAAGGTGCTGGTTGTCACCTTGAAAGCACTTTATGGCTTGGAGCCAGGTTATCTCAGGGACTGTCTCTTGCCAGTCACATCTACCAACCTACTATAGCAGGGAGGCCAGGAATGGGTCCTGTCCCCTAAGGAGATATATTTGGTGAAACCCAGAAGAAAGGCCTTCTCCATGATGGCTGCCTCTCTCTGGAACATCATCCTCCCAGAAATTAGACTGGCCTGCACTCTAACACTCTTTTGGAAGGCCCTGAGGATGTGGTTCTGTCAGCAGGCCTGGGGAACCCAGTACAGGATGGATCCCATTAAATGGCTAGTGTTGTTGTGGCCCGCCATTGGCCAGCATAGCCAGATTCGGACAGTGAGGAGGTTGGGGAAAATATGGGCCAGTCCTGTAATCTGGGGAAGGTTCTGACAAGTGCTCTGTGTCAGAGGTAGAGATTGGGCCAGGGCCATCTGACAGTTATCAGCTGCCTTCAGAGTTGGACATCAGTGGGGCAGAAGAACAGCTGGAGCCTGTTCCCAGTGTACGCATGCGCCAGGAGAAGAGAACAGCTAAGGAACAAGGGTCAAGCCACAGGTGGACGATGAATAAAGAGGAGTGAAAGGGGAGTGCTGTTTGCAGGAGACAATTAGTTTAATTCATTAGGGTGAAAATCTGTTTCTGACTTCTTGCCAAGTATTGTCTGCTACAGAGTGGCGTTTGGAAGATATCGGCCTGGCAGCTCTCCAAGCCTGATAAAGTTGTGAAATCTTGTGTTTTTATATCCTTGTAAGCCACCTTGAATCATCACATATGAGAAGGCAGCAATATAATTTTTCTAAATAATAAATAAATAATGAGTTGGAGGAATATGAAATCATTTTCTGCTCATTTGTATATACTGAATTGCAGCAAGGAGCTTATGGGTTGTTTTTTTCACTCCTGTTTTCCAAAGGCATTATCCAGAAGTGACATCTCCAGAAGCACAAAAGAAGAAGAAAGCAAAGAATCGAGTTAGCACTGAATCACTTTTGTTTGCCTGGTACTAGATCAGGGATGTCAAACTCTGTTTTGCTGGCAGAGGGTCGCAGGAGGCCATTGCAGCTGAAAACATAGCTTGGGAGCCCATATTCTTTGGCAGAACATTTGGGCCACCAAAGCCATTCCTGACACAAGTGATGTCAAGCTGGCTACACCCACCCTAGCCACGTCCCCCGGCACCCTGAGGTCAAACACAACCCTGATGTAGCCCTCAATAAAATCGAGTTTGACACCCCTGCACTAGATCAAAAGAGTGGTTAACCCAAAGAAATGTAACCTATGCTAGGATGACTATGGTTCCTTTTTTTTATCAAGTTAAAACAAAACAAAACAAAAGTAATGGGAACAGAAAAGCTGGATTACAAAGGGTTTACAAATGCTACCAGGCTAGATTAGCAAAAATGTGCCCTACCATCAGATGGAAGAATAGGTGTTTTCTGTAGCTCTTTGCTGTAATTTGAATTGTTTATGCTCAGATCTGATAGTCCTGGGTCCTTCAACAGAAAAGTTCAAAAATGCCAGCTCAAAGGCTTGGCAACCTACACCACCACCAGCAATTCACTTTAAAGCAGATAGGACACATCTCCCACTGTCTGCTGCTTCTGTGTTGTACTTTCCATTTCTGCTCATATATGCTAGCAGGGGGTTGAATAAGACAAGATTCTTTTTTTTAAAACCCTGACACATTGACAGTGCATCCCTTACACCTAACAATTGTTGCTTGTGCTGATGCAGATAACAATGTTACATTACAGCAGGGGTCTTCAAACTTGACAGCTTTAAGACTTGTGGACTTTGACTCCCAGAATTCCAGTCATGCTAGCTCAGGAATTCTGGGAGTTGAAGTCCACAAGTTTTAAATTTGCCAAGTTTGAAGACCCTTGCATTACAGGGTCAAATTATTGTTCTCGATTAATGACATCACATTGGCACAATGGAGAACAGTGTTTTCTTCCCACTGAATTTGATAAACTGCTCACAACCAAAGCATGGGAGCACATCAGTACATGGATATATGTCTTTGTAAAATAAGTGCACTGATACAGTAATTTCTAAAGTGTATATGATTAATTATTTGGGGAGCATTTTAATTTCATTTTAGCTCAATTTATTGCGAATAGATCATCAGATATTCCATTTTAAGTGTAATTTTAAGTATATTCTTGATAATCGACTCCCTTTTAAAAGGAATATAAATACTTCATTTCCTGGAACAGGCAGCCTGCCTCCTCTGCCAATCAGTGGGGAGAGAAAATTATGTTACCAAAGACTTTCCTATTCTAAATTTACTCAATGCTATCAGCATACTTTGAGTTTATAACTCATGCTAATAAAGGATTTAGCACACTTTCATCGTGTACTAATGATACATCATCTCATGGCAATGGATGATTCACTCAGTGATATCATATACAAGTTAAATAGGAGTGGAGACACATTGAACCCTGCAGCACTTCAAGGATGGGATCTCCGCTTTTCATAATCATTGACTGACTATAATTAACCCCTAAGAAAGGAAGTGAACCAGCACAACACCATGTTGACCACCCACATTCCTCCAAGCCAATTCAGAAGGCTACCATGGTTGATGGTATCAAAAGCCGCCAAGACGTCAAGAAGGGAAGGATGGATGCACAACCCCCATCCTGCCCATGCTAGAGATAATCCAATACCATGTCCCCTCTTATTCTGAACCTCGACTGAAAAGGATCAAGATAATCCTTTATAATACTTTTAATAGTTTATGATTAAAATTTTCAATTTTTTCACAGCAGTTAGCGGAAAAGCAATTAAAATAAAGAAGTTATCTCAAAAGATATTTCCAACTGAAACTTTTAAGTAAAGATTACTATTCATCTTAACAATTGATGAACATTTGATTCAGGACCTGATTTACCAAACTGTTTTATTTTGTGATTGTTGATCTTCTCACTGCCTCCCACATTGCACCAATTCTCGACATCATTAGGACTGCAGTAAGAATGAATCTCTTTCATCAAAGCCATCAACACTAAATTTCATGAAAGTCTCTTATATTCAGTTGTATATCAGATGCATCTCTGCTGTGAGACATGCTTTAAGAGCAACCTGACATCCTTTTCAAGGGCACAGTTCCTCATGCCTGGCATATTACTTGGATACAATCATGCTACATTCAAGATTTCAGCAGGAGAAGAGCACAATATTGGATTATAGCCATGCCTGGAAAGATTAATACTGTTCAGTCCCCTTGCAAACCAAACTGGTAAATCTGAACTTCAGCAGTAATATTAATTCTTGCAAGATGAACTAGAGCTATTGATTGACAATGGTTTGATTGTTTGTTGTCTTAAATAACCCAAAGTCAATATATTTTTGTAGTTTACTTTAATTCTACCATGCTACCATTGCCTTTATCAGTGGTACAGAAACATGTTAATATGTAAACTTAGTGGCATTAGTTTTTCCACTTATGGCCATGTTTTTGGTTGACTTTAAGTGGATTATATTCAACCAGAGTTACTCATAATGTTTATTAAAACAAGTAATGTGAGCTTAAATGGCCTGCTATGGCAGATCAATTACAACCCTTTTAGTTTATTTCAAAAGTGTCCCAAATGACTAATCAATGTATTTATACTTACACACATATGCATATATTGAGATAAGAGTGAATATCTAGCATGTCTAGAATGTCTAGCAAGGTTAGCAGATACTATGCTGTATTAAACACTAACTACTTTTTTCTCAGATAATCATGCCTTGATTACCAAGTTTAGGCAAAAACAAAAATATCCAGTTGTTAGGAAAAATATTACCCAATTTCCGTGTGGTGATTTTCCTTTCTATTGTTTTATACCACTAGGAGATTGCATCTGCATTTAATATTTAGTTGTCCCTAAATAGTCATTCTGTCCTCATGCTACATTATTGTGAATATGTAACAGGAATAAATGAAAGAAAAAGGAAATCTACAGTGGCGTTTGTTTTCCCTATTACTGTTTCACACCTTCTGTTTATATTCCTTTGATATGTTTTCCAACATCTTCTGGTGTAAATCCTTTTTCTACCTGAATACTTTATGTGTTTATATCATGTTCTCTTTAGATGAAGCTAGAGGGAAGCAGGATGGGGGTCTTTACCTTATGTGTAAATGATTGCTGCCTTTTGTGTGAGTCACGCCACAGAGCTTCAGACATAATAAGGTTGTAAGTCAATTGGGAGCTGCTGGAGCCACTGACAATTCATTTGCACTTTCAGTACCCACTTTTTACTGTGCATCCCTCCCTGAACTATAGACAGCCATAAATATATCCAAATCATGGTAGTGAAGAGTTGTTGTGGTAATAGTGTTTTTTAAAAAGGAAAACCCAGCAGGAGTAAAATATAGAACTTAAAAACACAAGAAAAATATGATAAGCTGCAAATTTGACAAAATTCCAACTATTGATTGACTGGCTGTACAAATTGAACATGTTAGTAACTAATTGGGTGCCTTGCTTAGGTAATATGTTTAACCTAGTTTTAAAGGGAGCATTGGAGTCAGTAATGTAGAATGTCAGAGGATAACTGTACCATGACCAACAGGGTCAGTAATAAAATGACACAAAGGTTAATTGCAGGGACAGACAAGGGAACTGAGGTGGCAGATTAAAAGAAATGGGCTGAATAACATTGCATTAATTCTGCAAGGGAGAAGACGGGAAATTATTTGAAAATCTATTAGACATTCAAGTCCACCCCTGACAATCTTAGATGAGGTTAGACTTTGTGCCTATTAAAGTTTGTAGCTGAAACCAGAGAACGATTGGAGACATGTATATGGCAAGGAGAAGATGCTGCTATTCTACTTTATGCTTAATCCCACTTTACCACCAGTTGCTCAAGACAGTATAAATTGTGCCTCACCCCACAATAACTCTGTAAGGAGGGTTGAGCTGATAGAGTGTGATTGGTCCAATATCGCCCTATGAGTTTTTATGGATGACAGTGGGCTTGAACCAGGATATCCCCAAACGTCGTCCAACATAACCACTACAACAATGTCACCCCTCGTTTGTTTTCTGTATACCTAGTTCATTAGTCTATTTTGTTTTTAAAAATATACTGTAACATCAACATCAATCCACATTTACAACTTAAACTTTTTGAGTAGAAAATCCAGAGTTTCACTTATTGATCAATTCAATACACTACGGATGTTAAAATCACTGCAGAAAACTGTTGGAATAAAGGTGGAACCTACTGGGAATGCAAAAGCTTGAAAAGAGGAAAAGAGTGCTAATGTTTCACTGAGGCCAGATACCATCAGAAAATTTATGATATTTAGCTGCTCATCCTATTCTCTTCTGCACCAAGTGATGCAATAGATGTTGTGTTCCAGCGCCTGGACACTGTTTGAATCTAGATGAAGGAAAACTGGCTCAGCTAAGTGTCTATGGCGACATGGTTCTTAAAGTACAATAGATACAAATTCAAAGTAAACCACTCCAAACACAATTGCAGAAAATACGACTTCAGCAACAGAGTGGTCAATGCCTGGAACTCACTACCCGACTCTGTTGTTACATCCTCAAACCCCCAAAACTTTAATCTTTAAACTGTCTACCGTGGACCTCACTCCATTCCTAAAAGGTCTGTAAGGGGGCGTGCAAAAGCACACCAGCATGTCTATCGTCCCTGTCCTACTGTTCCCATTTATTCATACTCATTTATTATGTATATACTTATACCTGTTTATACTTATATGTTTATATGTTATGTTCATACTTATACTTGTTTTCTCATACATGCTTGACAAACTAAATAAATAAATACATTAAATAAAGTATTTGATGCATCCCTTTAAAATTCCCCATTAACTAGCTGATTCAAAATGCAGTAACACAGTATTGGGTGCATACTCATGCAATATTTCTTCTATATGAATGCCGCTGGTTTGTAGTGAGTTTCTGAGAATAATTCAGGGTGCTGGTTATCAGCTATAAAGCCCTTCATGGCCTAGAGCCTGCCTGTCTGAGGAACTGACTCTCTCCCAACAATTTTGTCCTGTAAGATCTGACAGAGGAGGCACCCATCAGTTCCCATTCACATGATGAGACTTGGGATCCATGTTTCCTTATCATAACATCTTCTTTTTGAATAAGCATTCCCCTGGAATTCGGACTGCTCTGACCCTGAAAACATTTAGACCATCTTTAAAAATGTATTGTTTTCCTTCAAGCTCTTAACTAAATTGGTCTGCCATTTGTGTGGGCTATAGTTGTTCCTCCTTCTGTTACATTCATGTTTCTTGTTTCTGATTTTACATGTTGTATTTGTTTTTAATTGTATGTTGTCCAGAGTCCATGTTGAGGTGGTTAGATAGTTGGATAGAGAAAAATGATAGAGAGATAAATGGAGAGAGAGAGATGAGAGCGCGGGGAGGGAGGGAGGGACGGAGGAGAGAGAGAGAGGGAGGGAGAGGGAGAGAGAGAGGGAGGGAGGGAGGGAGGGAGAGAGAGAGAGAGAGAGAGAGAGAGAGAGAGAGAGAGAGAGAGAGAACAGAAATGGACACTAACATAGATCCTGAAGTCGGAAAACCATTGATCTATACTTTTTGATTTCTCAGTGTTACTTATATTAAAGGCAAAATCTGTGACATTTTGTTTGACTATATTTTTGCAGTGTGTTCTATGCATACTGAATCAATATGACTTCTAAAAGTGCTGTAGAAAGTATGTCATTAATTCCTGTACCAAAATATGAAACATTTCTATGAATATTTTACTCTAGTATTGCTTTTTTTCAGGTTTGTTTCCTGCAGTGCTGAACTTGGCTTATAATGCTCTCATCACCACAAATGCTACCTGTGGTAAAAGAGGTCCAGAAATGTACTGTAAAATGGTGGAACATGTCCCTGGCCAGCCAGCAAGAAACCCTCAATGCCGTATCTGTGACCAGCTTAGTAGGAATCCTAACTGTAAGTGTATTATATCTATTTCATGTTCTTAACCTCCTTCTCCGTGTGGATGCACATTGAAACCATCAATGCTTTTTCTCAGCTGAAATTATTATATTGGATCAAGAGCCATGGTGGCGCAGTGGTTTGAATGCAGTATTGCAGGCTAATTCTGCCGAATGTCGGTAGTTCGATTCTTACTGGCTCAAAACTGACTCAGTCTTCCATCTTTCTGAGGTCAGTAAAATGAGGACCCAGATTGTTGGGGGCAATATGCTGACTTTGTAAACTGCTTAGAGAGGGCTGTAAATCACTATGAAGCTGTATATAAGTCTAAGTGCTATTGCTAGGAATTATGCTGGATTCTGATTCAGGAACAGAACACAGCCATTGTAGAATATCATCTGCACGTTGGATGTCTTATGATTATATGAGAGCAAGTCTGCCAACTCTTTCCCCTATAGAACCAAAACCAGAAATTGGAACTTTGTTTTCAGTTCTACTGGCCTCCAGATGACATTAGAGTGCACAATTTGTAGAGGAGATAAGCCCCACTTTTCCTGCCCCCATGGCAGTCTTTCTTTGCCCCCAGTCGAGTGGGGGGGGAAGCAATGTTACTTCAGTGACGATAGAAATTGGGACAAATTATTTCCAGCCTTAGTTTGGAACTGAAGAAATCAAACGCAGGCTAGAATATTCTATAAGTAGAAATAGTACCAACAGGGATGTGGTGGGGAGGGAACCAGCAGGGAGAATCAGCAGATGGCCTTTCTTATACACCAATGGAGAATAAACTGGGGAATCATGTTTGGAGTCTGTCAAACAAGGAGGTGGAGACAGATAAGACATTTTTCATATCATTCTTAAGCATTCTGAATAAAAGAAAATGTAGGAAAATTTATAATATTATACATAATATCCAAATACCATGTTTTATTTTTTGGGAAGTCCCAGACCGAATACTATAAGTTGCTTACCTGTGATCATTCCTCAAAAAAAATTTGTGGGGTAATTCTGAAGGTTCTTTAAGCTAAAATCCAGTACGAATCAGTTCAGCAGCCTCTCAAGACCCCACATCTGCAGTTCTGACTGCTGTTAATCTGCAGTGCAGACAGCCATTCAAACACATGGTCTTTCATTACAAACTCATTTCATTTTAAGGTTTGCAAAATGTTCATTTGGCACCGTGAACTGTTTTATTTACCATAGATGGCCCTTTAATAAGAGTGCCATGTAATGTACCAGACTTTAAATGGTCCCCTTGGAATTTGTGAATCTGGTGCATCTCCCCTTAATTATGGTGGAAGGAAATGAACACACACTCCCTGGTTAATCATATGTGAGGCCAAATTAAAGACCACATTTTGATGAGTTGCTTGTGTGCAAGCTAACTCCCTCGTCATTCATCACCGAGGCTGGTCTTTATGGTAAGCTTTTAGCTCTATCAGATCCTACCCCCGCCTTTCTTGAAGGCAGTGTATAGTTTATATTATCTCTCACTTTTTAAAAAAGTAATAAAATATATTTCAGCAATTAATCAGTGGTTTCAATTTAATTAAGATTAAACTTCTGTAATGGGATTACAGTTAATTGTATATTCATCTCTCATTCTTTCTTTTCATGACTACACCTCATATCAATTTGATGCGGGGAGATTGATAGCAACATTTCTAATTAGACAACTTCTATTGCTATCACCTTGGAGACCTGGGCTTGATTTACAGCTGATTTTTTTTCCTCCCAAGATACATTTAAGCTCATTGCTGGAGGGGAAAAAGTTCAGAAGCAGTAAAAAGATCACATAGTGCCAAGAGTAATTTTTCTTCTTTCTTCTTAGCTAACAGGGTTGGGGTGATTTTTTGTAAAAGAGATAACAAATCCAATAAAAAATATTTCTCTCTCCAATTTTATTACATATGACATGTTAATATTTCCTTGTGCTGCTGAATCATTTGATATCTATGTACATTTTTTTAGCATTTGCAGTTTTAGAGCTAACAGATTATCTCCCAACAAATGTTTTAATTGTGTTTTCAGCTGTAGTCAGACATTTTTATTTATCAATGATTTTGAAAAGATTGCTTTTGTTTTGAAATACTGACATAATATGAAAACATTAATTTACACATTAACCTTGCTTAATGGTTTCAATGGTAATGATTTTCTTTAAGCAACATAGATATATGCCAAGCAATTATACATATATAACAATCAGAAAAGTAGTGAGTAAAATAAATTAAAGGAAAGCGGTAAGAGAAAAGTAAATATTCTTTACAACAATATTCATTATACCTCTTCATACTTTTCTGTTTCTGGAAACCATCCTTGTTTCTTCCATGTCCATACCTGGATTATATACTGCCATTTTCGCTTTAAACTTCTCATTTTTTCTTTTTTGATGGTCTCAGTAATACTAGCCAATCAACTTTGTTTTTCTCCATCTTTCTCTTCCCCTCAACCCACTCATGAAGAATATATCAAATTCCTCAATTCTGGAAAACTCAGGAGCATGGGCTACTGAACTAGTTCAAGGTCAGAAATGGTGTAGTGTCTCCTGCTTGGGCAGGGGGTAGGACTATATGACCTACAAGGTCCCTGTTAAGGGTGTGGTTTAGCAATGGGAAATAGTTCAAGATATTTTAGATAAAACATTCCTGATGAAACAGGCCTATTTGAAGATTAGATAAACTACAGAATACCTCAAACTTTTTCCAGTGGAGTAATCACCAGATTCCTCCTGAATAGCATGATCCAAAAAGTGAAGGTATAGTTTGAGGCAATAGTGGGATTCAAATATTTTTTTTATTACCAGTTCTGTGGGTGTGGCTTGGTGGGTGTGGCAGGGGAAGGATACAGTAAAATCTCCAGTCAGAGGTGGTTTTGCAGGTTCTCTGAACTACTAAAAATTTCTGCTACCAGTTCTCCAGAACTGGTCAGAACCTGCTGAATACCACCTCTGGTCTGAGGAAATCATAGACTGGTATATTCACAGTTCTCAAAACATTCCTGAAGCAATGAATTTTGTATTTCCACCTTGTTTATTCTTTTTATATATATATATATATTTGTGTGTGCTTTACTTCTATCACATGTCCACCTTGTTGCATTCAGCAGCCTCACCTTACTATGCTTGTGAAGTATTCCATAATTAACTCTATTTACATTTATTTATTTATTTATTTTATTTATTTGATTTGCCAATTGTTTACATGATCATAAGCTTTTGCTAAATTAGCTAATGCACAATAAACATACTCCCATTCATTCTTTTCAATTGTTGGATGGTGCTTTGTGTCCTTCGAACTTGCTTCTTTTCCTGAAAATGTTTCATTACCAAGCTAGGTTAACATCTCAGGCATTTTCTGGTGCCATTATCCATTAATATTCTCTTGTCTCTGCTTTTCAGGAGAAACATGTGCTTTTTATGGACTACCAAGTTCAGCTGAGAAAGAGGCCAAAGGGGGAGACAGACTAAGATATTCAGATGATATAAAAGCTAGTCTTGCTGGAACAAGTAATCTCATCCCCAGGATAAACTATCCAATCTCTTTTGTTTCCTGAGCTGTAAATTGCAACAGTTTTCCCTGTTAATATAGACATTGAACCTTAACATGTTTCTTTGAAAAGTTAAGTCTTGACTCTTAATCAAAAGATTGAGGCAGAGGTGCTTTGACTTTATTGTCTGCTTTGGCTACATCATATATATGAGTGTATTTATACATGAAACATTCCTTTGAATCTCTGTATAACCTTTAATATATATGTTTTCTCTTATTAAATATTAAGATATAGATCTTATTGATCTTAAAAAAATAGTTTTTAGAAAAATTAGCTATCATACAGGTAGACGGTTTCCTTAAATGCAGTTCACTAGGGATCACTTCTGAGTACTAATGATGCCATTGGAAGGTGCCTGATAAATCTGTTTCAGGTTCCTTTGGAATTAATGACTATTTCATTACATCAGAATCCAGTGAATTATTCTGAGCAGAAGCAAATGGGAAGTTGTGGAGATAATGCCAGTCCTCCAAGGTAGCTTGAAAACCTGCTGAAGAAGCTTCTTGGATGAGAAGCGAAACATCTTCATAGAAAAAAACAGAAAGTCCAGTTGCGTCTTGAAAAAGTATTTTTGGGACAACATGACCTGGATGACTGAAAATCTCCAAAGACATTTAGCGATGTACTTGGAAACTGAAGACACACAAACTAATACTACTTTTAGTATCTATTATAGTAACAGAAACTTGTACTTCCTCTTTCCTTCCCTCCCTCTCTCCCTCCTTTATCTTTCTGGGAATTAAAGAGGGTCATGTATGAGGAACTTTCTCAAATTATTCTTCTACTCCAATTCAGATTTTTTTAATATGACCATTGTGTTGGTTGCAGTTCTTTTTTCTGTTCCTCAAGTTTATTTCTTCTGCCCATTACAGATAGACAAAGGAAAGTTGTGTCACCATAGAATCCTGTCTTAATTCATTTTCTAAAGAACTCATTGAACTTAATTTTATCACAAAGCAATGCAAAGTCAGCACTGTGTCATAAGAAACTTAGAAAAATAATTTTATCTAAGATATTATACAGTATGTTCTACTTGCACTCATATGAAAACAGAATGAAGGGTAAAGAAGAAGATGAGTTTCATTTTGTGCTAATTAATTTTTTCTTGGTTCAACAGTGAGACATCCCATATCGAATGCAATTGATGGCAAGAATACATGGTGGCAAAGTCCTAGCATTCAAAATGGAATGGAATATCACTACGTGACCATCACACTTGACTTACGGCAGGTAATCTTTATTCTTGAAATTTATAGGAGAGAAACTGACTGAACCAGGGGGAGGAGTCTAGAATCCCTACAAGGTCACAACAGGATGAAGTCTGAGCCTCCCTGAATATCTTTGAACCTCATCTGATCTCATCCAGGTGCAAATTGTTAGTCTGAGAAGATTCCTGTGCATAGATTTGAGCAATAAATCAGCTAATTTAATTCTTCAAGTGTGAATCTGGTTGTTCTCACACAGGTGAGATTGGATATTATAGTTTAGTGGTAAAATTGCTCCTGTATTTCTCCATAGGATTCTGAGCATCCATTTTATTCTGAAGTATCATCAAGTCCTGATTAATTAGCACAAACACTACAAAATGTGAGCTATTCACGGTTGCCTCATTTTACCACATTTTACCACCATATTATAGTTATTTTTTATTATTTTTCATTTAATAGCTACTAGACTATGTAGTAAGAAGAAACTATTTAACAAGATTTTCAGTGTGAAAGTCAGTGCGACTGGTGTCTACTCAGTGATACATGCTTGGCATATGGAACTCATATTTTTAATCCAGATGTTTTCAAATATGGTATGAAGAGGCACAGTCTTGTCAGAAATTGAAGAGCTAGACCCAGCCAGCATAAAATGTTTTGAACTAGTTAGACTAATAGTCTAATGGAATGTAAATGACTGTGATTATTCCTATATTACTGCAGCTGGCAAACTCCCACCTAAATGTTCATAATAGTGGTCTATTTACAAGAATAAACTAGGATCCTAGGGGAATTATTTCTCTTATTGAATATATAAAAGATCCACTCACATTAGCATTTGCTTGCATGTACAAGGGAAGAAGATCTACATTTTTTTTTTTTTTTTTTTTTGCAAATATTCAATATCTGTCTTGGAGCCAAAGGACTAGACTGCTAATAGAAGAGAAAGAGATATAAATGATACAGCAGTTTCCCCCCAGGATTCAAATAAGCAGGGTTCATAGAACTGATAAAACTTTCAGTCCTCTATTTATATCAACATCAGAAAACTCATAACAACCCAGTCTTCCCTTACCAGTTTTGTTTATGTACAAAAACTACATAAATGTTTTACAAAGCTAGAAAAATGTACCAAGTCTCAGAATTACCCTAGAATCTCTGAAAAAGAATTCAAAGGCAATTTGCATCACCTTAGAAACTTGATTCAAAGCTTTTATTGAACAAGTTGATTCAGTTGAATTACCTTTGAAAGAGAGGGGGGAGGGAGAGATGGAGAGAGAGAGAGAGAAAGAGAGGGAGGGAGGGAGAGAGAAAGAGGGGGGAGCGAGAGAGACCCTTACTAAGATTCTATTGTGGACATTAGAATTGAGCTGCAAATTCTCTGCTGATATTCATCTTATTTAAGGTTATAAGAGAGAATAAAGACATTCTACTTGCAGAAGTAGCCTCCCACCTGCTGCCCTGGGTAGCTCCAACTTCTGTATCTACTATTCTATATATAATATTGAATGTAATACTGGATATACTAGATAAAAAAAAAAGCATTAAGGTTTTATGAAGTGGGGTGTCAAAATCAAAACTTTGTTTATTTGTTTGTTGAGTACAAGTACAAGATTTAGCTGTTAACAGTTATAAGCCATTTACTGGTAGTTCCTTATTAAAATGCTTCATCCTTTTATAAGATTGTGCATTTTCTATTCCTACAAGTCATAAGATGAAAATTGCAAGAATACATTAGCAGCTGCTCTTGATAAATATGGATGTGCATGGAAAGCTTTTAGCAAATTCTCATATTACTTAAAAAAAAAGAAAAAAAATTACAGTTTACTTCATTAGATAAATCTAAACCTTTGGAGAGCCGCATTAAACCCCCTTGTTGAGTGTCCAGTATAATAAATAATAATAAGGACATAATAGAAAGATAATGTATTTGCACACGTTAGCTGGGTAAAGAAGAAAATATGTATTTTTAATTTAATAATGAGTGATGGATCTGGGTTGGGATGCTTTTTTCTGTCTTCTAATATTAATTTTTATAAAAATTCCCTGAAAAAAAAGTATAGTCAGCTGATACTCCATGATACCATTAAGGCTCAGCTGGAAGAGTACTAAGAGTACACATAGATTTTCAAGTCACACTATCTTAGTTATGTTTTACAAGCTTGGGTTTCATAATACATACAGAATTGTTTAAGATATGTTACTTAAGAGATAATAGACTTACGAAGTATTTTTCGGTTTGAATTATTCCATGGAGACAAGAGAGGAGAGGTATGTTGTGCATTTATAGTAATTTTGTTCTCTGTAAAAGCCATCCTTTCAACAGAAATGGATTGTGGTGTGCACCATTGGTGAGTAAAGTTCTATCTTTGATTCAGTAGGGAACCAATTAAAAATACATTTAAGGATATTTCCTTTGTTGTGATCCTGAATTTGATTGCAATAGAGCTAGCCCATTTAGACCATTTCCCTCACTGCAAAAAAGATAAAATGGAGAATGTGTGTCATACTACCTTGTCAGGTTCCTAAATGCCGCAAATAAAGTTCCTGGATTACAGAGAACAGTCATAGATGAAGATCTGTTTAAGTAGGTAGATGGAAGCTTGTAGCTATCATTCCCATATCTTCATGTAATGGAGTCATATTTGAAAACTATTCTAAATGAACTGAAAAAGTTTCTGACAATGAGATCCGAACAACTATAGAACAGTCTACTTACAGAGGTTATGGATTCTTGTTCATGGAGGTTTTTAAAAAATGGATAGATAACCACCTCTCAAGGACAATTTAATTGGTTTTCCTGTGCATGAAAGTTGAACTAGATGTCCCTGCCTGATCCATAATTTTAGAATTTTAGAATCAAAGTATCTTTGTAAGTATGTACACACGTACAATATATGTGTATTGCCTTCTGTACAGATTCCTGCTTCAGTGATTCAGTAGACCTATAGAGCTAAGTACCTGAAATTAAACCACTGAAGCCAATAAAATTAAAATAGGCTGCCTTTATACAATATGACAAGATAAACAGTCTGCATGAAACCTGCATGTCTCTAGATTTGTTCAATAACAGAACCCATACTAAAGTTTACCTCTTAGTGATGTGATTTTATTAGTGTCGAATATTTATACTGCTGCCTTTATCCCTAAAATCTGGAAGCTGGTTTATTTTAAGTATCATGCTTACAACTGTCATTTATAATATTTCTAAGTAAACATGCAGGACTTTGATTTAATCTTCATTGACATAAGATATATTCTAGCATATATCCCATTTTGGAATGCTATTCAGCCTTACACTACAGTTTAAGCCAGCTGTTGAAAAGTTTTAAAGTATTAAAATAAGACAAAATGTTAAAAAATAGATGAATTTGTGACAGGTTTGAAATATATTTTGGGTTTTAAATTATAGGTAATCTTTGTTTTATCAAATGTCTTATTTAGTGACCATTTGAAGTTATGATGGAACTGAAAAAATAACTTTATGGCCATTCTTCACACTTAGAACTATTGTAGCATCCCTGAAGATTTGGATTTTGGGCATTTATAACCATTGACTGTTCCACAGTCTGAACATCACAATTTGTGTACTTCACAGCTGGTTTCTAATAATCAGAGCTAATGGAGAAACCAACAGTAAAATTGTAAATCACGGCCACATGATGATCTTAATAAACATGGGAGATTTGCTTAATGACTGCAATGAAAGAAAGTTGTAAGTGTGACATGTCATATAATGTCTTACTTACTGACTACAGTTTAGCAATAGGGTTGACAGTCCCATTTGTGGTTGTTAAGCAACAACCACCTGTATAAAGCAGTAATAGTTATGACATACTTTTAAACCTGTTGTTTGCAGAATAAATAATAGTATGTCGCAAAATCTTTGTGTACAAGATATTAAAATATATATTTCTACCAGCTATTTATTTCAGAGACTTTAAATCTTTAAAAAAAATTATTCTAGAAAAACATTTATTTGACATACATTTAAAACAGACAAATCAATATATATATATATTATATATATAATATATAATATAATATAATATAATATAATATTATATATATATATATATATATATATATATATATATATATATATATATATATATATATATATATATATAATTTGTTTTCTGAGGTTCTCGGGTATTTGTATGTGGATCTTTGGTTATTCGGGTTTTCTCCGCGTAAGATTCAAAGTATCTAGGCAACGTTTCGGCGAGGTCCCACTCGCCATCTTCAGGCTGGTGCTTTCGGCTTAGTGCCAGTGCAAGCAGTGTGTGACCGGAGCTGCCATCTCTCTATATATACAAGTGGTGGGGGATGGTGTGCTGGGCTGGTTGGCTGTGCTGCAGCCTCTTGATTGGTTGATGGAGTTGATGTTGGTATAATGGGCTGTGTAATGGCCTTTTGTTGTAGAGATATCCTGGATCTTGTGCTGTCATCTCCTGGGTCGTTAGCCTCTTGTGTTTTAACGGCTTGGGTAATGGGTTGTGTGATGGGCTTGTGAGTTCTTTTGTTGTGGTATCCTGGGTCTTGCGTTGTAATCTCCTGGGTCGTTTGTGTTTTGATCTCTTTTCGATTAGCCTCCTGTGTAGTAACAGCTTGGGTAATGGGTTGTGTGATGACCTTGTGAGATTTATTGCTGTGGTATCCTTGGTCTTGTGCTGTGATATCCTGGGTCATTTGCTGTGTTGTGACTTCTTGAGTTCTTGAGGTGTAATTTCTTGAGTTTTCTGATGTGATGTCCTGAGCGGGTGGCTGTGATGTAGCATTTTGGGTTTTTAATGGTTTTTTCTTCATCCTGATTGGTTGGGAGTCTTGGTCTGTGTTTATTGGTCTCGGAGTTTGCTGTGTTCTGCTTGATTGGTGTCTCTAATATCTTCTGTCTGTTTTTTTGGCTCTTTTTGTATCTTGATTTGCTGGCAGCATTGTGTTACTTTATTGGAGGCCTTTAGTGCAGCTTGGCTTCGGGTAAATGGACGGCTATCATTAGTTAGGAAGCTGGGTTTCATCTGGGTGCCTGGTTGGTGTGTGTTTGAGCTGGAGGTATCAGGGGGGATCTGTTTGTGCCCAGGTGTTTGCCTGGCTTGTGGTGTGGATATTTTTTTGTTTGTGAGTGCAGGCTTCCAAATGATTGACAGCCTGGTGGAATCATCTCTTCTATTCATGCTTTCTGGTCTTTTTTCAATCTCTATGGCTTCTCTGATGACTCTGTGGCTAGGGTTTTCCATAGTGGCCAGGGTTTTGGTGCCATTGAAGTTGATGCTATGACCTGTGGCTTCCATGTGTTGGACTAGTGAGGAAGTGTGTTCCAGCTTTTTGACTGCATTTTTGTGTTCATCCAGGCGGGTACTCTGGCAGGACTGGCCAGAGATGGTATTTGCCAGTTCTCCGAATTACTCAAAATTTCTGCTACCGGTTCTCCAGAACTGGTCAGTACCTGCTGAATACCACCTCTGCCTTGGATCCAGCTGCCTCTACTTCATCGAACATTAATTATTATGAAAGAACTGAGAATAAGATCACCTCTGTCTTTATTATAAGTAGATGATGAACGTTTATCCCTTTCAGACAGATGATCAATTTTATTTGGTCTGGACTTTTGATCCCAAGTGGATCACTCCACTAAAGTTCACAGCTGTTTTCATAAGCTGAAAACAGATGTTATCTTGGCATTCCCACACATTCTGAAGAGGCATCTCTTTCTAGTCAAATCCAAAGTTTTGCACAATCCTACTGCACATCCATACGTCTATATTGTTTCATGTGCTCTGAATTTTAGTTACTTAACTTTGTTTTTACAGCCAGATTCCAAATCAGTATATGTTAGTGTATGCTAAAAAAACCCAAATATTTATAAAAGTAGTGCATAAATAAATCAGAAATCTTTCTAAAAATTTCAATCCTTTCATAAATGATCATAGTCATTTATGTGCTTCATTGGCTAGCTCTGTGTAGATTAATAATTCCTTTCAGGCCAATATGAATAATATTAATGTAGTGAATAACCTTTTGTAACATGATACAATTTCCTGTGTCTTATGAGCTATTTGTAAATGGGTATTATAAGTTATGAAAGTGTGTTTCACAGTATGTCCTGTTCAGATTGAGGCAATTATTCATGGAAATAGAAACTTGTGTCATATCATGAAGACCACACTGTTTAAATAGTACATTCTGGGAAGCTTTTTCAGATGTGTTCTATTAATTTATAACCTAGATTTACAGGTAATCCTTGACTTACAACAGTTCATTTAGTGACTGTTCAAAGTTACAACATCACTGAAAAAAGTGACTTATGACCATTTTTCACACTTATGATCGTTGCAGCATACCCATGGTCATGTGATTTACATTTGGATGCTTGACAACCGACTCACATTTATGACAGTTGTAGTGTCCTGGAGTCATGGTGATCACCTTTTGTGACCTTCTGACACACAAAGTCAATGGGGAAGCCAGATTCACTTAACAACTGTGTTACTAATTCAACAATTGCAGTAATTCATTTAACAAATGTGGCGAGAAAAGTCATAAAATGGGGAATAACCCACTCAACAAATTTCTCACTTAACAACATAGATTTTGGACTCAATTATGGTTTTTAAGATGAGGGCTACATGTACAACCCATACCCAATCCAATTATAGGGTAGAAAATGCAATTTACAAACTACTAAATGTATAACATATACACAGATAAGATACATTATGATATATACCATACCTGTGCAAAACTCTCAAAAGCTTTCTTCAACTATGCAAGTACTTGACCAAGTTTTTAAGAAATAAAAAAGTCTTAAATAGCTTCCATGATTTATAAAGGCATTTTTTTTTCTGTTACTTAAACGAATACATTAATTAGCACAGATTTTGGAAAGGTCACCACAAAACGTGATAGCGTACATTTTGTTGGCCAACAGGTTCAGAGGTGGTATTCAGCAGGTTCTGACCAGTTCTGGAGAACCAGTAGCAGAAATTCTGAGTAGAGGTAACCTTCCCCCTGGAGTGGGGAGGGAATGGAAATTTTACAGTATCCTTCCCCTGCCATGCCCACCAAGCTACACTCACCAAGCCAGACCCATAGAACCAGTAGTAAAATTTTTTGAATCCCATCACTGAACAGGTTGCATTATCCACATTGGCCAATGATGTAACATCCCCCAATGAAAGCTGTTGGTTAGCTGTTGGCTAGATATCTCACTGTGCTTGCAAATGAATTTTATGCCTTTATAATCACCTTCACGTTCTGCCAATAGAGGGAAGATCCCCATTCTGTTTAGTTGTGCTGGTCAGAGGTAACAGCCTATAGCTTAGTAACAAACAATTTACCAGCTGTTGCTGCCTATAAGTGTTTTTGGCACCATTTTTTATTTAAAGTTCATTTTTGTTAACATTAGGAGTTACCTTGTGATTTTGCCTAGTAAAATAACACTTTCATTACTTCCATATTACTACTTTAGTTATTTCATTTGATGTAGCTTCCCTTGTATGTTTGATTTTTTTAGAGTTATTGTTTTTTTTTTGGGGGGGGGACTCAGATGTGGGAATGATCAGTTAATGTGATGAGGAAAAGAATAATTACATTTGTCTTGTAGCTTTGAACTAATACGCTTTCAATGCGTGCTACCTAATAATTATTCTGTTACAGCTCTATTCATAAATGTCCTCTTTCAACAGCTACTATTTTCTTAATATCTCATTCTATTCCTCAATGATAGTCTAGTTTTTAACATCTAAAATAGGTGTGTGCGTGTGCGTGCATGTGTGTGTGTGTGTGTGTATGTGAAACGTACAGAAGATTTGACAGCGTTTGAATTTCAAGAACATGTTTGATGTTACCTGCTTCTTTCTAGAAGTTAAAGTAGAGTTTGTTTTAAAAATCCAAAGTCTCATATCTGCCCCCTTTTGCTAGAACTGAAAAATATATATAGGTAGGTGAGAAACCCACCTTATTAAAGCCTGTTTAAAATAAAATTTATTTTGTTTCATTATTTTATTTCTCCAATTTATGTAATAATCTATTTATCCAAGAAATTCTGGGCAGAAAATAAACAAAACCAAAGATCAATATCAAAACACCCCCCACCCCACACACATACAAATGAAAACCAAGAGTTGTTTTAAAGTGTAGTAAGAGAAAAATAAATAAAAAGCACAACAGTCAAGACATTTATGGAAGCTAAATATAAAAAAAGTCTGAATGTTTCACATTGGAACTTTTGTTTTCCTTTGAAAACATATTTCTTATTCAGAAAACAGTTTTCAGATGTATTTTTGATAGGCGGTGGACTTATAAATGTATTTTCCTTTAAAGCATATGTATACACAACATTTAGATTGTTAATGAAAACAATTGCTAACCCTTTAGAATGGAACCTAGCTTTTGATAGCAGCACATGTGTTCATTATTTCTACTTGACCAACATAAGGTTTTGCAACTGTTTTGGTGACATTGTTTTATACCAGCAAGACTTGCAAAGTGTCTGGCTTTATTTTGGTGCACATGAACTTGTGGCTGTGAGCTATTTCATACCTGCTGGTTTGACATGAGCAATCCTCTTTATGTTTTCCCATTCCTGAGTTCACATTGATATAAAGCTTAACGTCTGCAGGGCTGGATCCTGTTTTTCTCCTTCAGGATTCTGTATAAAGCTTCATCTACATCAGGGTGTCAAACTTGACTTAATTGAGGGCCACATCAGGCTTGTGTTTGACTTGGGGTGGGGGCATGGCCAGGGGGTATGCAGCCAGGGTGGATGTGGCCAGCTCAATGTCATTCATGTCGGGCTGCTGCATGTAACCCTCTCGAGTTATATTTTGGCTGGCAGAGTCACTGCGGGCCAGAGCTTCACTGTTTTCAGGGCAGCCATGCGGGCCAGAACTAAGCCTCCTGCGAGCTGGATCTGGCCTTGAGTTTGACACCCCTGATCTATATGAAGACCATGCAGATTTTCAATCAGCTTTGAAGCATTTACTTTCTCAAAGATTTGCTGAGCTACTTAATTGCTCTTGTTCAGCCCATATTCCACTGGGTATAGATTTCTTCCTGACTATGCAAAATGGAAAACATATGACTTTCAAAATTGAAAAAACAATCAGAAATGTTGGTATTAACATATTTTTCCAGTGAAGTCCGTTGTGGAAAGATCTACTTTGTTTTGGGCCAATATACATTTTCTAGTGATCTATTTAATTTCTACTTTGAAGTTTTCTGTGAAACAAACATAGCCTTTAATATAGTAGCCCTCAACCTTTTGGATACCAGGGAATGGTTCCGTGAAGAGAGGTTTTTCCATGGATCAGAAGAGGCCTGGTTTTGCATGCTGCCTGCATCCTACGGATAGGGCTTTGCTTGTTTGCACAGCCTGGTTTCTGGTATGCCGGTCCATGGACCGATGGTCGGAGACCCCTGCTTTAATACAGGTTCAAGCAGAATTACATCTTCTGATTTATTAGGACCTCAAGATTTGATGTCATTTTCTAATTCTAAGTTTTGTTAATTTCTGCTGGTTTGGTTTCCATAATCCTCATGGTTGTTTTTAGTATTTATTTGAGCAAATAAAATATCTACTAACCTTACGTTTTTGATGTTGTAGCTGTCATCGAAGACTATTCTGTTATTACTATCTACTGTCTTTCAATCTAAGTGATTCATAACAATCAATATATGCAGTTTTGGTCCATAGTTCTGTGGAATGTAAACAATTTTTTTCCATTAAAAAACAGCTTTTGGAATTTTTCTCAAAAGCTGAAGTGGAAATACATTTTTTAACCAATACATGATTCAATTTGAGGCTTTGTGTACTGTACTATTAAATGCTTATTGTATTTCATCTCTATCTTCATATGAATAAAACAAAGCCTGCTCTCATAGGAGTTTAATTCAGAATTTTAGTTGCATTTTTCACGAATGATTTAACTAATAGCATGAAATGAGCAGAAAACTGACTGCACTTCATTCAATCATACTGCATTTATTGGTATGTACAACATAGTCCATCATAAGCAGTGTGATGAATGAAATCATTGAAACTGTTGAATTTGATGACTGATGTTCAGCTCAGGAATATTGTTCATTGCTATGTGCAGACCAAATCTATACAGCCAAAATTTAGGTTTAAATAGAAGTTCTCAAATAGAACAATTCCAAGGCATGGAATTGACAACTAAACAGATTTCTAGCAATATACAGTATTTAGCCCTGTAGAACTTGTAATTTCACCCACTGCTGTCTGGATTTGGAACCAGCAAGATAATTGCTACAACTGAAATGAAACTATATTGCACTTTTCTAAATGTTAAAGGAAGACATTGATCTTTTAATAGATAAAATCAGATGGCTTTATAGCACAGTACTTAGAGCTTTTGCTCATGAACTTTCCACATATGGGTTAAATGAATTCTTCAGTGAAACATTGAATGTGTTACTTACCATTAGCTCATCATAGATTTCACTGGAATAAACTTCCATCTAAATATACTCAGCAATGCAGCCTTAATTAAAAAATCAAGTTTGGATAGCCTTGATTCCTCCCACCCCCACTGATTCTTTCAGTCACATTTCCAGATTTTAAGAGGGGTGATATTTAGCCCTATCAATCTTAATATACCTTAACTCTAAATTTCATTATATTAATTTGTTAAAGATAAATTCTGAACTCCCCACCCTTGTTATTTCATATTCCGAAATGCCAAAAATCTCATCCTGTAGGGAAGGATTTGGTGTTTACTGAGAATGAATTGCTGAGGTATTTATGCCAGTTATGAATAGCAATAGCACTTAGACTTATATACCACTTCATAGTACTTTATAGCCCTCTCTAAGTGGTTTACAGAGTCAGCATATTGCCCCCAATAATCTGAGTCCTCATTTTACCGAAGGTTGGAAGGCTGAGTCAACTTTGAGCAGGTGATAATCAAACTGCTGGCAGTCAGCAGAATTAGCCTGCAATACTACATTCTAACCACTGCACCACTACTGCTCATAAAGATGACAATGAAACAACTTCCTCAGTAAATGTAAAGAAAAACAATTATCGGGTCCTAGACTGCTTCTTTGGATAGTTTTTGAACATGGTTGCGTCTCCTTACTATTTATTCAGCAGCACAGAAATAAAGGATCAAGCACTATCATAATATGCTAAATCACTAAATCAGCAGTAATGATACCATCCAGTTTTCCCAAAAACTTTTTAAAAAGCAAGATGTTCACTAGACATGAGACAGCATTTATGAGAATGGAATTCAAGCCTTTGGTGATAATTCAGCAGTCCTACTTCTCATCTCAAACAGTTGAAATTCAGGGTTTCCGATGCTAAATCGATGCTTTGTATGAACATTTAGGGGAGATTCATTTAGGGCTTTAAGGGAAAACTGTACTTGCAGAATGGAATCCAGAAATGAAGATACAAAACAGGACAGAAATTAATATGGACCAATCTGAATCCAAGAAAGCAATTGCCTAATGGTGACACCCATTTTCAATGGCAGCTGTGTTAAAGACACATGTTATTTTATTAAATGAGCCTACAAGACCTTAGCCAGATTAACCATGACTATAGCAATCAGAATGAATTATGACAATGAATGTGAAATTTCCTTTTTTTGATAAGAGCTTCACAAAAATCAGCAATAAACAGGGCAGAAATGTCAACTTTTCCCCAAAAAAATGTTGGATTGAAGGAAATGAAATTCACAGAATGGTTACCCTACATCTGAAATTAACTCCGGATCTATACATTCAGCTACCTTTGAAAAGATGGATTAGGATTGCCACAAAAAAACAGCCAAAGAGTAAGCAACAACATTTATTCATATTTTATCTATTCATTATGTTTATATCCTGATGCAATCATGTAAGCTTCTTATTGGCTTATAAGATTTGTAGAAAATAATTAAAGTGTCCAGCTAAATCTAAATAAAAATATTTAGATTTACTTTAAAACCCCACAAACACATGATGGACCAAAACAAGACAAAGAAAAATATCCAAATCTAAAGTATTTAAATATGTACATAATTCACTAGATAATTCTAAATAGTAATCAGTCTATAAAACATTGCTGTTTAATTATTTTCCTGATAGAATTAGGGAGAAAATAAATTTGACTTCTGATGGAAAGCTTTTCAAAGAGTAGGTGCCCTTGCTAAAAAGTAGAGCCTTCTATCTTTATTCAGTTCTTAGACACTTCACCCAATACGTCCCAATAGTAAGGCTGATATTGGTTTCATCTTGGGATAGGTAGATACCATTATATGTCAAAATGAGCATTATAAATTGTACAGGAAAGACTATTGGAAGCAGGAGTACAGGCATCAAATGCTTCCAATGATGGGTGGCATTCTGGACCAAATGTAGCTTCCAAGTGATCTTTCAAGGCAGCCCCATGTCAGATGAATTGTAATAGTTCAACCAGGTTGTAATGAAGATATGAATTACTATGGCTGGGAGTTTTTGTAAAAACCAGGTTGGGGCAAAAAGTGTTTCACCAAGCAGAATTGGAAAAGAGTTCCTACAGGCCTTCATCTACTGCCCCCCAGCAAAAGCTGTGAATTTAGAAGGACCTGCGTATCATAAACCTGGTCCTTTGGGAGCAGTGCTTGTTATCAAGAGGTGGAATTCAGAAAAGATCCTGATGTACAAAGAGTAACTCCATCTTGCTGCGTCCAAACTCGGTCCATCCAGTCCCTGAGAACCTCCATAAGGCATCAATGGCATCTCCATCACAGCTTGTGGTTGTAATGTAAAGTTTAGTTTCATATATATAGCCAATTCACTGAAGACAACATGTTGTAGGATAATTTAACAATTCTATTTAATTATTTAAAATAAATAAAAAATATTTTAATTTTTGCCATCCACATTTCATTCTGTCCCTCCTTTTGCATCCTTTCTTTAATGATTCTATTCCACCATTTATTTGATATTAGTGTAACTCTTGTTCCGCAGCGAGTTGTCCTGTGGCGAGTTGGCCATGGTGACTTGGCTCTGGCAGGTTGGTCATGACAAGCTGGCTGTGGCAAATTGTCATAGATCCTAATCACTGTTTCACAATCTCCAATCCTTGCAGGTAATCTAGAACAGCGGTTGCCAACTGGGAGGCCACAGGCTGCGAGAAAATTTTGGTGGGCTGCAGAGAAATGTCACTCCCAGAGCACCCCCCCCCCCAAAGCAATTAATCCAGGCTGTGCAGAAACACAAGACTGTGCCACCCACATGGTCCGCGGGAACCCTCCCCGTCCACTCATTCCTTACCCGGCAAACTTGCCTGCTAAATTGCTTTTTTTTCCTTTTTTCCCCCCTGACCATCAGCTGTTCTGCTATGCCAGGATATTTAGATTAGCTAGGAAGCAGGAAATGGTTGGATTTCTTGCTTTCTAGCTAGTCTTTAGATCTTCGGCTCTGCTTTTCAGCACAGCCGAACCTCCCTTAGGACTGAGGTTCTATTATTCAGTGCAGACTCACGACAAGCAAATTTTATGTGACAGACTCAGATAGCCGATGGCTGATAGATAGATCAAAGAATGAGTCTGTGAGCAACTCAATCTGCCTGCCTGCTTTGCCTGATTTTGGGTAAAAGTTGCCCTTTTTATATAAAAAAATCAATATATAAATATTTATAATATTTACATACAAGCCATGCCCAGCTTGGTCACATGACCAAGCCACATCCTCAAATTAGGCCATGCCCACAGAACCGGTTAGTCATCCCTGAGATTTAAAATTATGAGTTTGGTGATCCCTGAGGTCCAAAAGGTTGGCGACCCCGATCTAGAAGAACACGATGGCTGATGATAGTGGAGGCTCCTAGATCTGAAAGGATCAGAAAGGGTCATCCATCAGAGCAAACTATGAATGTCCTGTATCCAGGCCTGAACCCTGGCTGAAAAGAATCCAGACTTGCTTTTATTATGAAGCATTGTCGATGATTTGTTACACATCTCAACAATTTTACCTATCAAGCAAAAAGTGGAGATCCTGGGAGCCAAGATCCAGCATTATAAGGAGTCTCTGTGGCGCAGTGGTTAGAGTGCAGTATTGCAAGCTACTTCTGCAGCCAGCTGCCTACAATTTGGCAGTTTGAATCCCACCAGGCTCAAGGTTGACTCAGGCTTCCATCCTTCTGAGGTGGGTAAAATGAGGAGCCAAATTGTTGGGGGCAATATGCTGACTCTATAAACCGCTTAGAGAGGGCTGTAAAGCACTATAAAACAATATATATATCTAAGTGCTATTGCTATTGGTATTATCAGGGTTAACAAAGAGAGCGTCTAGACTGTGCAAATTTCAGCATTTTTGTGATAATTTTATATTGATAATTTTATATTGAACTGCTGCACGATTAAAGACAACACTTCCTTTGGCTATGCTGACTGTAAGCTTTAATCCCCACATACATTCAGGGACCACTTTGGGAAATCCTGTTCTGGGGTCCCAAACTAAAAATTTTAGCCCAATGCCAAATATCATTGCTTGCTTAAACATTTAAACAAGAGTTTCAAGAAGGATGCTCTAAATTAAGAATCACAATGAACACAGTTGCAACAATTGGGGGGAGGTAGCACTAGATTCTCTTCTGAGGTCAATCGTGGATCCTGATTGCCTGCCTGGGTATTTCACTCATGCTCCTTTTTCATTCGTATCTGGTAATAATCAGAACCAATGTACTGGTTCTAGGAAGTAGTTCTAAATTAAGGTTAATTTGATACTTAGTTGATGGAGCAGCTCTTGCCTCTTAATTCAAAGCTCTGCCTGAAATTCAGCAGTTAGAACATTTGATTTTAATATTTCACAGTTTTTTTCCCCTTTTGTTCATCTCAGTCCTCTGTGATCCATAAAATGTATCGCTGGAGGAACGTAAATACAAATGGATGTCTTTATAACAGCTGCACTATTTATTCTAAACCCTTTTTCTCCAAGAACTGGAATTTGAAAGTTGAAAATGACTTCTCATGATAATAAATCAGAAAAATACTGTAGTAAAATATAGTCATTTCCTGAGGAAATCTTACATTATAAAGGACTCTGAAACAGACCAATACATATCAAGCAGGATCATTTTGTGAAGTGGTAAAGTATGTTTTAGATGTATTTAAGCTGCATTGTGTCATTTCCATGAATGGAAATGACACAATGCAGAATTTGTCTAACTTGTTAGACAATTCTAATTTGTTAGAATTTGTCTAACTCACTGTGGCTGTGACTGGCTACAGTTTATTCTACCATTTAGTGGAAAACATTAGAAAAGTAAAAAAAAAATTCTACTTGGAAAATTCCAGGAAGGGGAATGACTAAGTGTTATCATTGCTCTCTCTCATTCTCTCTCTCTCTCTCTCTCTCTCTCTCTCTCCCTCTCCCTCTCCCTCTCCCTCTCCCTCTCCCTCTCCCTCTCACTCTCACTCTCACTCTCTCTCTCCCTCCCTCCCTCCCTCCCTCTCCCTCTCCCCTCCCTCCTCTCTCCCTCTCTTTCTCTCTCTGTGAGAGATTATATACATCGGGCAGTAAATAATGTGTGTGTGTGTGTAATAAAACGTATACAAACTAAATTCAGAGAAGGGAAAATAAAAAGAGAATAAAAGTACAAAAAAGAAAAACAATGTGAAATAAAGAAAAAGAATAGAAATATGCAAATATGCAGTCTTCATCTCAACAAGTATAAACAGGTTTGGCAGCTCATCACCCCCTATAAGGTTACAGATATTTTTTCTTCCTATAACTCATCTCTTATCTATAAACAAATACATAAGACATCAACTCTTCAATCCTGGTGTCAGCAAAGTCTCTAAAGAGTTTTTTTAATCTTGATCAAATAAACCAACCTTATATTCCTTCATTAACAGCCTTTAAACATAGTCTATCCATAGAAGCAGATGTTAGCCCTACTATTACTGAAATGACTACTAATGTCTGAGCCCATTCTGCAAAGATCTCTTTTAGTATTTCGAATGTAATAGTGTTTTATTTCATTTTGGTCCAAATCCTTATCATAAGCAAAAAGAGTTTCTTTTTCTTTTTGCCTGGAATCTTTAGTTCCCTTCAGTATCCAATTTAATTAATAAGGTGCCTACTCTTTGTTATGACTTAAAGTAAACAGAATCATGTTGGTTTCCCCTTCCCTGTCAAAGAAGCTGCTTATTACATATTAAATAGTTATGTCAGGAAATTCTGGGAATTGAAGTCCACATATCTTAAATCTGCCAAGGATGAGAAATACTGAATTGGAGCAATTAATACACCACATAAAGATACTTCAGCTGTTTTTTTCCCCTCTCTCTTTCTTCTCTTCTCTGTTGTAACTTCAAATGGTCACCAAATAAATGGTTGTAAGTCAAGGATATTTAAAGTTTTGTGGATGAAACCACAATTGGTCATTTCATACTTGATTTACAGTGGTTGTAAATCTTTGTTGAGGTTGATTTACAGTGTTAAATAAAAAACAATGGTTAATATAATTTGTAAATGCATTTACAAATTGTGTTACAAGTTATTTGGAATAGAAAAAATGTTTATGAATGAATGTAGGAATACTGTGATACTTTCAGGTTTAGAAAATGTTCGTGCATTTCAAATGTCACTTTGCTACCTCCTTCCTTTTCAGATGTTTTTTAAAGAGTCAAACTAATTAATGAAAACCTATCAGTTGATGTCAGACATAAGTAATAAGGTAGAACCGTTATGCTGGCAGACAGTAGGTAACAGCTGTTTATGCCCTATTTGTGAATATAATAGAAATATTAAAATGATTATTGTTGGAAATAGGAAACCTTTAACAACATAGGATTTTAATCTATTTCATTTTTGTTTATATAACTTCTTTCTAATCTGAACCTTACATGGACATCTTATAAAGATGTTGTTGCTATTACATTGTATAAATTTCAATCAACTTGGTCAGTGGTCAAAAAGAATGAAGCTTATGGTTCAATTTTATGAGGCCAAGCTTGGGAGATTTTATTTATTTTCTTATGCTAAGTGCAGAACAGTTGGAATGACTGCCAAATATTCTTTCCAGAAAACTTTATGCTAATGGAAGAAAAAAGATAATATCAAACAGACAAGACAGCTTCGTTTTTGGTTGCTTAATGTCTACATGTCACAATTCAAATTCATGAATAAAGGAAATTTTCCATAATGCAGTTTTGTGCAACTTTAGCATTATACTTCTCACTTTTGTGGAAAATGAAGCTGTTGGCCTGGAACAGATATCCAAAGAGCAGTTGCCACCAAATCCCCTTTTACGTAGTTGTCATAATTCTCTGTTGGGAAATCCCAGAAGTATTTAGTCACAGTAGCAGCATAATAGTGTGAAATGTCCATTTTTCTACTTTCCTCATTTTAGTGCCAACTTGAAAATGCTACCAAGGCACCATGAAAAAAAAAGAAACACCTTTAATTATTTCATCTGTTCCATTTGGTAATTAGCAAATTCCAGAATGTTAGTTGGTGTTAATTGGCAATGTTACACTGAAAAAAACAAGCTTTTACCATACTAATGAAATATTTTCTTCTGGCTTCTGAAGGAGAGAAAGAAAATGTCTTTCTGTATATTTCTTATTCTAAGTCCATAACTAAACATTTAAAAACCTGTGTTGGCATCTTGGGTTTGTTAAATCGAAGTAATAATGGGATGATATGATTTTCATTTGGTGAAATTTAACATTATCTATCTTCAGAATAGTAGGTTGATACAAGAAAACATAGGCATTTATTCTTTAATAGAAAATAAAGGGAATTTGTATTATATAGTGCATTTTAAGGTAACTTCTAGTGTTTGAAAAAAGGTATCAGTTGATTAACTCTAACTTGGAAAAGAGCACTAAACTGGGATGTTTTGGTTACTATATATCAGGATTGCCTTTATATTGTGAATGGATTTGGGAACTGTACATGCAAACCGGGCAGAAATATTTGGGAGTGAGTCTCAGCAAAAGGGTGGGATTCAAATTTCAGTGGTGGGATTCAAATTTTTTTACTATCGGTTCTGTGGGCATGGCGTGGCGGGCGTGGCAGGGAAAGGATACTGTAAAATCTCCAGTCAGAGGTGGTATTTGCCGGTTCTCCAAACTACTCCAAATTTCCACTACCAGTTCTCCAGAACTGGTCAGAACCTGCTAAATATCACCTCTGGAGCACTTGGTCAACTTAGGCTCAAAGGTTATTTATGAACCTGACTAGTATTTAGATAGGAGACCATTTGGGGAAATTAGGACTTTAGACTAGGCTGGATATTAAAATAACATTTCCAAAGAAGACAGTGGCAAATTCAAATTGTTGCAAAGAAAAAACTGTGGATTAAACAAAAATGAATGAAATAAACAAAAATGAAATAATCAGAGGTGAAAATCAGTTTGAAAGAGATTTTGCTTTCCAAACACCCACAATGTTTTAACCATTGACTGTGTGTGTGTGTGTGTGTGTTTGCATGTGGGGGAGGTTGCCTTTGGGGCACTCTTATTTCCTGACAACTATCTGGACAAGTATGTTATTGCCTCCTCCCCAGAGCTGAGACAGAATGACTGGCCCATGGTTACCCAGCTTGAGTGGGACTGTAATTCTTCATCTCCCAGTGTCTAGCCTGATGCCTTCAGGAGTACACCAAACTGGTTGTCTTACAAAAATATATTGCATAAATATGCTTACAATTGTGTGAAATCCTTTTAACTTTATTGTTTTACTGAATATAATACTATCTCATTTTCCTGTCTTATAATAAGGCTTGATTTATGAAGAAGGCTAACATATTCACACATTCACAATTTATGCTAATATAACATTATGTCTCACCCTAAGTCAGTAAATACTGTAGGTTAGTTGAAAATAAATCCTTTGTAGATTAATTGGAAAACCAACTAAAATCAAAAATCATAATAAATATTGATTAAATGTTTGTAATCCCCATGCAGTATATGAAAACAGGAGCCTTATACTTCAGGCAGAGATCATCTGCAGATCATACATCTGTGGGGAAAACACTAGGGATAAAATGTTCAGGATGAATGAATAGGGGAAAATATTATTCTACAGTTCAAGATGTGCAGATAGCTTGTTGATTATAAGTTAACATCTGAATTACCTGCATTTGGCAGAGATGAAGCTAAGTGATAAATCCTGTGCAGTTAACTGAGACCTATTGGAATTTTTTGTATGGCTTAGAGTAGTGGTTGCCAACCAGTGGGCTGGGGACCACTGGTGGTCCACAAGAAAATTTTGGTGGTCCGCAGAGAAATGTCACCCCCAAAGCACACCCCAAAGCAATGGCCACCAGGCTGCTTCTTTCCACTTCTTTCTTCTTCTGCTTCTGGCTGCACGCAAGGAAAGCAGCAAAAATCTTTCTTTCTCTCCCCCAACTCTGCCAGAAATGAGTCTTTGGGCCCTGCAAGGCATCCTGTTCCAAGAGGTTACACCAGCATGACAAGTCTCACAAAGACTTATTTCTGGTGGAGTTTGGGGGAGAGAAAGAAAGACTTCTGCTGCTTCTGCTGCTTTCCTTGCATGAAGCCAAAAGTCAATCAGTCAGTCTCTCTCTCTCTCTCTCTCTCTCTCTCTCGCTCTTTCTCCCTCCCTCCCTCCCTCCTTCCCTGAGAATGGAGCTGGAGGTGGTATCCTGCAATCCCAAATAAAGAATGATCAATCGGTAGGAAAATGGGGTGGGGAATTTTCCTACAAATCTTTTTTGGGATTTTCCCAGGGTCTTTGATCTGTGGGATTTAAAATTATGAGTTTGGTGGTCCCTGAGGTCCAAAAGGTTGGCGACCCCTGTCTTAGAGTATAGTATAACATTAGTACAAGTCTCTCTTTCTTCCTCATTCAAATGTCTTCAATATCTTAGTTTTGATGCTGTATAAAGACATTGACAGAATCCTTGTACATTAAACACAATTAATTTATTTTTCACTTAATATTGATGGGACAAGATGGGACGAGAATATGGCCAACAGCCCTGTGTGCTATCAGTATCAGCAAACTAGATTCTCTGAGCCATTCTGTTTATTTAACGATTGCTAAAATAATTGTTCATACTCTCTATTACATCTAATTATTATGGCATTTAAATTAACTGCCATTTTCATGTTCCAAACCCTTAACACTGTCAGATAAGCTCTTTAGTTATGGAGATAGATTTGAATCAGCCAAAACTTTTTCATTTGTGTTAACTAGTTTACCTAGAACCTGGTTAGAGCCATAGTTCCCTAGCAGAACAGGGTTTTCCACATAATTTTTTTTAGCTTCAGTTTCCATGTATGAGATCTTGCCTTAAACATGCTACATGCTTTTTAGACTATTTAAAGCCAAATCATACAATAGAATCAGATTTTGATTGTTGTGGAATCAGTCTGGGAGCTAAAGGGGTATAATGTAGATAATTCTGTTGGCTTCTTTTTATTCTTTCAGGTATTCCAAATTGCTTATGTCATTGTAAAAGCAGCTAATTCACCACGGCCTGGAAACTGGATTTTGGAGCGTTCATTAGATGGTAACAATTATGAACCCTGGCAGTACTATGCTATCACAGATACAGAATGTCTGACTCGTTACAACATCACCCCTCGCACTGGGCCTCCTTCTTATGCAAAAGATGATGAAGTTATATGCACTTCGTATTATTCCAAAATCCATCCTCTAGAAAATGGAGAGGTAAGATGAGAAATATCACTGCTCTTACTAAAGTAGCAATCAGCTGCCCTGTTGAATATGTATATGACCTCATCAATTCATGTATATGCATAAAGTTCATCAGATAAAACATTTTTGAATGTTCGTATAATATGCCTTACGGGATTTGAAAGGAAAATGTTTTATCTAGTTCCACCCCCACAATACTTGGGAAATGTTTTGAATAACACAGAATTATGAAGAGACACACCTAGATATGTTTAAGAACAGAGAAACTAAGGATCCTTTTGTGACTCTCCAGTATCCTACAGAGATGGTCTCCAAGACTAGCTGCTTCATAGACATCTTTAAAGTTGAGTTTAGATCAAAAGAAAGGGTATTTGTGCAGTGAATAAAGCTGTTTAAATTCAGAAATACATTTCCGTCGAGTTCCCCCAATGTGAAATGTAAAGACAAATTTAAATGTTTCTACTGTATAAAGATATAGAGCATGGGTGTCAAACTTGCGGCATCACATTGCCGTCACGTGACATTTCACAACATTTTTTCCCATCGTAGAGCTGGGGTGGGTGTGGCCTGTATGTGACACATCTGGTCCACGGGCCACCAGTTTGACACCGCTGACTATAGAGAGTATAGAAGACGACCTTGATGAAAATATGCAGGAGCCATTATCTAGGCAAAATGGGATGAAATTGTTTTTTTAAGCCCAGAACCAAGAACTGATATTTGGGGAGCACCTCAAGCAGACATCTGTTTAATTCACCGTACTATAAGAACTAAGAGGAAGCACAGCACAGTCAAATTGGCATGATTCTACCATTATAGCCAATTTCAATAAAAGTAGTTTTAGCCTTCCTATGGGTCTGATATTAGTGAAATGTCTGCAGAGTTTCAGGTTTAAAAAGAAGTGTGTGGGTGATAGCGGATTGATGATGGAGGGATAGAAAGGTAGATTACTGCTCTACATTTGCATTTTAGCCAATCATTGTCATCTAGCTTAATAGTAAAGAAATAGTTTCTTAATATTTTTGAAAGGAAAATTGATGTTATTCTAATGGTGGCACATGAGTTACTTGCTTTTTCCACCATCTTGCAACATTAAGATTTACTCAAAAAATAGCACAGAAAAATGTGGAAAAAAATATCTAAAATCAGATAAGAAAAACAAAATGAATCAGAAAAGGTTTTACTGCATATGAAATGATTACATTACATTTTTAATTCAATGTTACAGGGATCTTAATTTGGCACTAGTTATATTTAGATTGGTAGCATTTCTGACGTTTGTATGTCAGTATGCGTACTTCGAAGTTCGGAGATAACAGAATAGATGGAACATGCACTAATTCTGAATTGTATCTAGAGAGAAAACCACCTTTGACCTATGCTGAAACTTTTTAAAAAGAAGAATTTAAAATAAAATATGTTCACTCAATAATATTTCAGAAAATCTTTAAAAATACTATTATTGAAATAATATTACAGAAAATCTTTAAAAATACTATTATTATTACTCTATTTAATACAAATGTTAAATACACTCACCAAAGATCATATTTAGGGTCTTATAAAAATAATAATTCTGTTAACAGTATAGCTCTGCTGGTTGATTATTCATTTCTTTTTATTAGTCATTATTTTTCCAAATTTTCCTTAATTTTCAGCAGTTTTTCATAATCTATATAAAAGCGAAATACCACTCATGCATCATCACAAAATCTCCAGAACCCTAAAGCTTACAAACTTGAAATTTGGCACATATGTTCCTCTTGACTTCTAGGTGTTTACAAAGAAAGGATTTTTTCAAAATGACCATCAAAGCATTAATATTTTGTATATTATTATTAACACGTTTTGATGCTAAGGAGTTCTACTCCCCCTCCCCACCTGAAAAGAAATCTGTTCCAAATGTAAAACCAAGCAGAGGAGAGGAGTTTCAGTTTCATTTTTAGTTGCCCAGCACCAAGAAGCTTTAGTACAGAACAGTTGAGCTAAGCTCCTTGCTGTCTCCTTCTTGCTCACACAGCAAATACTGTTTCAGTTTCCAGACAGTCCTCAACTCTCAAACACACTGACAGGATGCTACCGTATTTCTCATATAATAAGGCCGGGTCTTATTTTTTTTTGAGCCCCGAAAAAATGGCTAGGCGGTCTTTTCGGGGGTGACTTAATTCTCCCCCCCAGCATGTTTGGGCGGGCGGGCGGCGACGGCTTGGATGTTGACCTCGGCGTTGGTGGGGCACTTCGTATCAGGGTCAACGCAGGAAGCACCATATCCGGGTGTGCAACAAAAGTACTTCCTAACGGCAAGCCCCCCCCATCCCCCCCCCATTTTGCATGTTTTAATATAGGCCTTAATTTGGGGGGAGGGGCTTAATTTCATTTCATGCTGGGACTTCCTATTGGGGGAGGCTGTATTGTTGGAGAAACAGGGTAGGCGGATGAATACCGATGGATGCTGGTAGGCACAGGCACATTTCCCACCCCTTTATTTTTCTCCCCAAAAACTAAGCCCGACCACATAGTTTCGTAGTGAAGCGTGGTTATTGAGCTACAATACCTATAGATCTTCATTCAGTGCTTATTCTAGATTTCTTCACAATTACTTGTGAGTTCATGTATTCCCTGCATCAACATAATAATATGCCTACAAAATTTTAGTTCTCCCAAACAAATATTTCAATATGTAATGCAATCTAAAACATTAGAAATGTTGTAGATGCATGAATTAGTTGTTTTGATTTTTTTTAATGCTGTTAACTCTGATTCATTTGGTCAGAGTAATGAGACATAGCAATACAGTTTAAAACTGTGAATTACAACTGTGAAGTTTGTCATCGTACATCATTCAAATTTATTTGTTATTCTCCTTTGAATGTTATGCTTTGCCAAATGTATTCCTTCCCTTTCTTTACTTTAAAGAGCAGTGTGTTCTTTCTTGCTATCTCAAGTTGTTGGCATGCACTCTGATATTAGGCATTTCAGTTTAAATTCCCAAGCTTAAATATCTATTACAGTTGTTGTGAGTATTAGGAATCTGTTGATATTTTGCTCTACATGGTGGAGACATGGTATTTTGTTCAAAGTGACAATTTTCCGATTTCTCTTCACCTCAGCCCCCTTTATGAGTTTTTAAGTGTTCATGACAGTGGACAATCTAGCTGATTTTGCCACCTGTCTGGAGATATTCTTTGACTGGGTACTGTTATACTCACAAGCAATCCATTAACCTTTGACAATGATGAGGAAAAGGTGGCTATTAGTGTAGAGATAGCAATTTTCTTGCTTCTGCTGAGATCCATGAAACAACATGTTCCAGGCCTTATATAAAGTTGTGTTGGTGCTGAGGGCACAACAGTGAATTGTTCTTCATTTTGACCTCATAATAATCTATGAATGGCTTTTCCCCTTTCAGTTATTCTGCTGATATCGGAGATTCTCCCTCAATGCTATGTTATTTCATTTATTAGTTATGTCCTATTAATATAGCAAAGTTTTTAAACAAAAATAATCTGTTACCTTTTTTTTCTTCCTGAAAAAAATATCAGTGATTAATAGGAAAGAAAGAAAGAAAGAAAGAAAGAAAGAAAGAAAGAAAGAAAGAAAGAAAGAAAGAAAGAAAGAAAGAAAGAAAGAAAGAAAGAAAGAAAGAAAGAAAGAAACTGTACAAATGTAGATGTGAAATTAGCAATTAGCAAAATCCTTAAATTTATAAGAATGGAATGCCTGAATCATATTTCTTAGCTTTTGTTTTTACCAAGCAATGTCAGTATGGATATGGGTTTTAAGTTCATTACTGGATTTTATAAAAGTGTAACATTTAAAAATATATGCACTATAAATTCCAAAGAGCCTGAAATTTTTTGTTGTTTTTCTTTACTTCTGCCAACTGCCTAGACAGGTCTTGGCAGTTTTTGGCAAGATTTTGGAAGTGGTTTGCCATTGTTTCAGTGGTGGGATCCAAAAAAATTTACTACCTGTTCTATGGGGATGGCTTGGTGGGCGTGGTGTGCCTTGGTAGGTGTGGCTTGGCAGGGGAAGGTTGCTGCAAAATCCCATTCCCTCCCCACCCCACTAACCTGCTTTCCAGCTCAGTTCTCCTGTGCAGGGCAACAAAAGATCAGCTGGGACTTGGGAAGCAGTGAACAGATGGGGGTGGGACCAGTTAGAGGTGCTATTTGACAGTTCTCCAAACTATTCAAAATTTCCACTACCGGTTCTCCAGAACCAGTCAGAACCTGCTGAATACCACCTCTGCCTTCCTTCCTTCCTAAGACTGAGAGAGAGTAACCACCCAGCTGGCTTTGTGCCTAGGGTGGGCTTCCCAGTTGATCTCCCAGTTTCAAGCCTGTTGTCTTAACCACTACACCAACCTAGGTCTCCTTTAGTTATTACCTCTGTTTTAATAGATGTGCAACAATAGAATTGCCTGAACCATATATGTAAACGGGTACAAGTATTCTATTGTCAAATCTTCAGGAAATAAGGATAAACTTTCTGACAGTGAGAACAATCAACCAATGGAACAGCTTGCCTTCGGAAGTTGTGGGAGCGTCATCACTTGAGACTTTCAAGAAGAGATTGGACTGCCATTTGTCAGAAATGGTGTAGGGTCTCCTGCTTGGACGGGGGGTTGGACTACAAGGTTCCTTCCAACTTTGATTATCTGTAAATCAGTCCTGTGAATGTATCCTGTCTAGTTGTGGTTTCTGATTATGCTGGAGTACAATCCCATAGAGGGCCCTTCCCTACAATCAGCTGTAGTCTTGTCTATCCACCCAGGTTTATGCTGTGCAAGTAAAAAAAAAAGCATATTATATTCAGTATTGCATTGAAAGAAGTAAAGTCTTAACTAATAGGGCCAAATTCCTGAATTTGAGGCTAACCTCTATCACCTTGTGCCCCTTAAATGTATTTGTTTACTTTATGGAAACAGGTAATTATCAGAATAGAGCTATAAATAACAAGAGGAATATAGATATATTCTAGCACCAAAGTTCTACATTTTTTTTCTTGCTGGTCACAGCTCTCAGATTACCTTTTTTGATAGTTTAATAAAAAAATGACAAGTTCTCAAAAGCATTATAAGTTGGGCTTCATTGCTTCTGATTCCTGTGATTTTCATTAAGCTGAAAAGTAGAAATTAATAAATACCCCGGAGATTTTTCCTTCATTTCATTTTTACTATGACTATCATTATTTGCATTTAATTTATTTCTTTATAAAAGCCTATTTTTAAAATGGAGTTCCTATGGTTTAGAGCTAAATTTAGTATAAACCCCAAGAAATCACTGATGTTTAATTACTATTAAACTCAAGCCAACAAAATGATGATATAAAAAGTATTACAGAGTTTTAACTCTAGACAAATGTTTTTTACCCTTTGGAAAATGTGATATTTGTTTCTCTTCATTTCTCTTAAACTTTTAGCAACGAAAATGGTTAGAAAATGTGTACTTGTCCTTTTTAAAAACAATATCAGGTTTTTGGTATAAATATCACCCATTCCAGGTATTTAATACTTAGAGAAGACTCATTGAAAGTAATAGGTTATAACTTAAGTCTTGGGTAATAATTTAATGATTTAATTTGGTTTGCTCTAGGTAGAGCTGTTTCTGAATGTAATCCTATAATAATAAACTGGTAACACAAACACACCACAGTTTTTCATACCAAAAGGCTGCTACCAAATTTTAGCCTAATTGTAAGGCCAGCTTTGTAAATATCCAACAATGGCTACTGTATCAGATATAATCTGATCCCAATAACTATACATTGTCTTCTGTGGTAACTTAGCAATAGCAGTAGCAATAGCACTTAAACTTATATAACGCTTCACAGTGCTTTACAGCCCTCTCTAAGTGGTTTACAGGGTCAGCATATTGCCCGCAACAATCTAGGTCAGTGATGGCTAACCTTTTCAGCTTGGTGTGTCGAAAATCGGGGAAAAAGTGTAGCCTTCCTCGGGTCGTGTGTCACTTCAAGAAATATCAATAATTTGGTTTATGACGGACTGGGCTGGGGTGATCACACAGGGCTGTGAAACTCGTCTCCTTGGTCTCAGGGCTGCAGGTGCAGGATGTGGGGATCGGAAGGCCACCTTACAGGGCTGTGAACCTCATGGATCTCCTTTCCTCCTGTAGCGTTCCTGAGGTAATGAAACTGACAAACCTCAGTTTATGGCAGTTAAAACTGGTTCTCTGCTGCAAAGATCTTGCGGCAGCGGTGACACCACGCCTCCACGCAACAAGCAGGGAGAAGGGATTGGAGCAGAGCACAGGCAGCCTCTAAATGTGCAGGTTTTCCCCACACCAACAGGCGTGTCAGTCAAAGTGCCTCGGCGTGTCATGAGTGACACGCGTGTCATAGGTTAGCCATCATTTTACCGACCTCAGCAGGTCTTCATTTTACCGACCTCAGCAGGATGGAAAGCTAAGTCAACCTAAGAATTGAACTCCCAGCAATGAGTAATAAGTTAGCCTGCAATACTGCATTCTAACCCCAGCACCACTATGGCTCCTGCTGGTGGGGCATCATGAAGCATCTTTTTATTTATTTTAATCAAAGTCAGTATGATTCTCCATAAAATTAGAGGAAATATATCTCCATGGAGGCAGGTAGAATATTAATGCAATATTGATTCTTGGTGAAAACAAGAGAGCAACAAAAGCAGTGGGTGGAAAGCTTTTAGATAAACAGAGAGAGTCAGGTAAGGTATTGTATTTTGGAGATTGGTCAAACATGAATGCATATGTGCGTGTGTTTATCACTGCCACTTTTTTTTCATTTTTATATACCCAAATATGTAAATTGTTCCATTTCATAATCAAAAGACATATTCCAAAATAAAGATATCTAATCAGTTTCCAACTTCCATTCTGAAAAGAAAAATGGCCAGATCTTAAATACAAATTATACATTTTTATATTCTCTCCCATTTCTCGAGCATTCTCTTTGTTTACTAATATATATGTAATTTTATGTTCTTCAAATTATTTCAGACAGAGAATGAGAGAAAGAGAGAGACAGAGACAGAGAGGGAGAGATGATTTTTTTTTATTATTTTTTTCTATTTCCTAATTTTATATATTGGGAAATTAATTTCTTTATTTGCATATAGCTGCTTTGTAAGAATCCACCGCCTACTCTATTCAAAATTGTTATAAGTGATTAAATTTATGCAGATGAATGATCCAATTTGAAGACTATCAAAGAAATAGGTAAGCAGCTCATCCTAATTTTTCTGTCTTGCATAGCAATTGTGTTACAAATCCTTCCAACATTTTTGCTTTGAGTGTTACATTAAACAATAGTCTCAAGAGCCACAGATGTCAGGTCAGATATGTGTAAAACTGGGCAAGAGAGAAATTAACTTCCCAATCTCTGCGCAGTGATTCTAGCCCCAATGTGGCCAGAATGCTATTGATGTTTTAACTATTATTTTGTTATCTATATTTAGGGAGAATTGAAAAAAAAAAAAAGATTTCACGAAGTTGAAGTTGAAGTTTTTTTTACTACCAACAGCTTTGCCATGTTTATTAAGATGAATGCCATGAGACTATTAGTATTATGGATAATATAATACTATTCACTTAGTCAAAAGAGAGAAAGGAAGTTGGAAGCAGAGCCTATTAATAGAAGCCCAGGAGTAAGACAACCAGGAAAAAAATACTATATTCTCTGACATTTTCTGAGTTTGTGTGTTACAGATTATAGTTTTAATTATATAACTCTACATCTTTTATTTTTTATGGAGAATCTGGTAGACTTTCAGTGGCTTTTTCCAAATTCTTACTCTTGTCTCCTTTGTAGTAAAATAGAAATATAACTCTAAAGTCTAGACAATAATTTCCAGTTGCAATAATTCTGATTGAACAAGTTTGCTGGCCTTTAATTTGAAGCTTAAGGGCACACATTTAGAGATTGGGACAAATTTAATTATTCATACATTGTTCCTGGAGATTAAAAAAACCTGTACAGGAAACATGTGGCAGTGTGACAGCAAATGTTCTTCTCAATTAAAAATTATACAGTCTTCAGATAGAAGATTTTTACGCTGTAGTTGTATCATAGCCTTCAATTCCCATATATCATCTGCAAACATCTGGATCCATTTTAAGTTCCTTTAAAAATAATGAAGTCTGGAATGTCTTCAAACTCATTTTTTGTCTGTAACTGGTTCCTAAGTTATACTAATGTAGCTCAATAATGTCAGGAGTTCTGAACACTGGGATTTTTTGATGCCTATCTGTCCTTCATGCCCTATTGCTTGAATAGTCATTCAAGGCAAGTTTGGCCAACAGAGCAAGGCATACAGAGAAGGAGACAAGGACTTACAAATGAACTGTAAATCCAATCCTCCCCCAAAGCCTGACTTAATCCTTTCACACTGGGAGTTTCAGCTTGTCAGTATCTTTTTTTAAAAATTTTTATTGGTTTTTAAAAACAAACATAAACAAACAAAACATAAAAATATCAAGCTATCTTCCATAGGTGTACATACAGTGTGCCGGTTGGTTTACAAATTGTTTTGTGCTTTCATTTCGTAGTCTTCAATTACAATTACATTGCATATAATCTCATATTGTCAATCAAAAATTAAATACCTTAGTATCATTATTAATCAATCATTTGACCATACTTTTATTCATTCATGTTTTACAAGATAATCATAATTTACTTAGTTTATTTTATAACAGTTCATATTATCATCCCAAATCTATCCTAAAATCATTTTGTAGCTATAATAAGAAAGAAGTACATCTTTATATATTTATTATTTTCTAAAAGTCTACATATTTCATTACTGTATTTTATTGTCTAACCATTGATAGAAAGTATCCCAAATTTTATAAAATTGTTTATCCTCTTGTTCTCTAATTTCAAATGTCAATCTACTCATTTCAGCACATTCCAATATTTTCTTAATGATTTCCTCCTGTGATGGTATTTTCTCATTTTTCCAGTTTTTAGCAAATACAATCCTAGCCGCTGTTAATACATTTACAATCAGGTATTCAAGTCTTTACTATATATTTCAGGTAAAATTCCCAATAAAAATATATCTGGTTTCAAGTCTATATGTTTTTTGTCATTTTTTCCAACCATGTGTGGATTTTAGTCCAGTATTTTTTAGCATCCGCACAAGTCCACCACGTATGGTAATCTGAGCCAGGTGTCTGATGACATTTCCAACATTTTTCGGATTTATTCTTGAACATTCTTGCTATTCTTGTTGGGGGAAAATGCCACCTGTAAAACATCTTATACAAATTTTCTTTATAAGCTATTGACATTGTCATTTTATAATTTTGAGACCACAATTTTTGCCATTTATCTAAATCGATCCCATATCCAAAATTCTTCCCCCAAGCAATCATAGTTTCTTTAACTTGTTCTTCTTCTAGTTTAATCTCTAATAAATATCCATACAATTTTTTAATCACCTTTTCATCAGTACCTGTCAAAATGTTATCTAAGTCAGTCAGTTTATCATAGAAACCTTCTGTTTCAGAATCTTTGTCATACCTTGAATGTATTTGCGCATATGAAAACCAATTCATCTTTATACCTTGTTCCTCTAATTTTTGCATAGATTTAAGTTCACCCTTTTCATTCAACATTTCACCATATCTAACTTTTTGTTCCTTTTTGTATATTATAGGATATGAAAATGCTTCAATAGTCAATAACCAGACTGGAATATTCAAATAACATTGTCTTTTAATCTTCTCCCAAGCTTGTCAGTATCTTAAGGTCAAAGGGTCAAAATATCTACAAATACTCAGAACTGAAATATATTCATCCCAGTATGGCTGGAAAAATTGCTGTGACATTTCCCTGTCAGATAAGATTTGATGAATTTGGCAAGAAAAATTCCTTCAAACGTAAATGCCTAAATTCCAGAGAACTCTGATTGTTGGGTGGTCTAAAATTCTAGAAATACTCAACATTTAACTACTGTTTGAAAATTCCCAGCTTAATGCTTCAATTCTAATCAATGCTTTTTTTCCCCCTCAGCTTTAAATGTCATGGCTTTTTTTCTTGAAATAGCGAATACAATGAAGATTTATTTCTACTGAATACCACTATAATAATAAATGTCAAATGAGAAGTCTGGCACATTCCAAAATGAGATGTGGCTCCTTCTTTACAGATCTTTGTTCACTAATCCCTGATCTCCCAGGTTTGCTAAAGGAAAATTTAGTTAAATATATCAGTTAGAGCATTAATCCATTTTTCAAGACTGCATATATCAGAATAGATATAAAGGAGTCTCACTGAGCTCCCGTTGGTTGAATTTGTATATGGTTAATTCAAGTCTTATATGCCTGCAAATAAATAACAGCAGGCATAAACTGTAAAAAGGGGTGATTGATCACTGTCACAGGGCATTCATTGTCAGAGAGAGAAAAAAGCAGTAGATAGCTGGAAATTATGTTTTTCCAATAGTCATGCTCCTAAGTCCCTTGGTTTCATCATTTGGGCTGCCTGATACCTATGGAGCTTGGGATAGGATCCTCTATGATAAAATCCTGTTTGATCCTGTCTGATTAATTCCAAATCTTGTTTGACTGACTGGAGATATCTGATCTCCTGAACCTGATGCTCAGAACCTTATCAAAATTGGATTCTGTCATGACAACAAATCTTTACTGCAAAAACAAAAATAATCATAATAATAATCAAAAAATGGCTTTTGTATGTTTTTGCTGCCACTGAATTTTAGTTTAGATGTTTACAGCTCCGATATGGAAGCCAAAAAGGCGTATACAGTAGATGGATTGGATCCTGATCAAGGTTTGTCCTCTGATCCCTGGTGTTAGTTTTCAAGCAGGACTGCTAATCGATGCTTCTGGCTTTGCTGGTACGACTTCTAGCTTCAAATTATACTGGTGGGTAAAAGTTCCTGGAGGTTTTTAAGAAAGGACTGGACAGTCACTTGTCTGAAATGGTATAGGGCCTCCTGATTGAGCAGGAGGTTGGACTAAAAGACCTCCAAGGTCCCTTCCACCTCTATTCTGATTGATTGATTGTTAGTGCAATGACAGTAGCCATTATGTGTGGCTTAGCTAGTGGAGGCTGTAGATAGTCTCCTGCTCCTCATTTTGAGCAACTGAATGGTAGGAAAAAAGTGGAACATTTTTACTTTTCCACTTGGATCCATGAAAATTTATCCAGATTTTGTTTTCCACATGTGAGTTTGGTAGAGGAAGAGGAAAGAAAATAAGCAGAAAGGGGAACAGTACTTTCTCTTGTTTTGCTTTTGAAAATCAGAACCTCAATCTTCCTTTTTTTATCTGATTTGCAGCTCAACCTAAGAAACTGCCAGTGTAATTGCAGTTTCTGCTTTTACCTCAGCCTTGAGGTATAAGTGCAGTGTGTGTGTCGGGGAAGTGGGGGAGAGACAGCATCCACAGTGACAAAACCAATGGGTGCAAGCCAGGTTGGTTGATGTTCCACCCATTTTAACATGCATAAAATGCATGCAAATTGTTTAAAAGGACCAGAGCTTTGCCATCCCCACTATTTTGTCACTGGAGACAAAATGTCACTTCCCAAATTTTGCATTGGAGAAGAGGTCAAATCACAAGGAAAGCTAAAGTAAAAAAGTTCTCTTAGGATTGAACTCCTATGCAGTAATATTAGAAAGAAAACAATATTGAGGGAAATTGAGGTTGCTTTTGAATAAACATCCCCTGAGTTATTAGTTACATTGTAAGTCTTTTTGCACATAACTTTTAAAAGAGAATTTTGAAGTTCAAGAGGCAGTAATTGAGATTCTTAATGTACAAAAATCAACTTTCCAAGAAGCCTTTCCACTTGGAAAAGAGAGAGAAAAGACAACAAGATTGAGCAATGGCACTTCTATACTATGCATGGAAATAGATATCTGGAAACAATTATTGCTGAAAAAGAAGATGGAAACAGATTTGCTGCTACCTCCTGGGGAAATCTGAAGCTCTTTCTGCTTGCTTTCCTTTCCATTTTGGCTTTCTATTACAGAAGGTGTATAATAATTAATGTCATTAGTGGAAAACAGAGCAATGATTAATAATGATTCAGAGGGCAGCTTAGGATAATATGGTTCAAATGATGTGAAATGTAACCACTTACTAAGCACACATGGAACAATTTGTTCTGAACAATTTGGCACCACGGAAGGGTGAAAAGGTTTCAGTCTTCTTATAGTATTGCCATGAACAGTATTTGCCATATACAAAAAGGCAGAAAGCTGTGGATAATGTTTTCTGAAACATATAATCTCACATTTGCAAGACTTCGTTTATTACAGTTTCTTTATGCCATGATAGCAGTGTGCAATTGTTGGGTTTCAGAGATTATGGCTTTTGTCCTACTTATTTCTTCTGATGGGCCACCAGGAGAACCAGAATTTTTCTACTGTGTTATTTTTTATGAGAGTATCCTACAACCCAGATAGTTATAGTTGCTCATTTCCATACATATTGTTATGAATACCTCTTAGAAATGAAATGCCTAAAGCATTTACAAAGTAAGCTTAAACCAGTGGTGGGATTCATTTTTTTTACTACTGGCTCTGTGAGCGTGGCTTGGTGGCTGTGGCTTGGTGGCCATGGCAGGGGAAGGATACTTTAAAATCTGCATTCCTACCCCACTCCTGGAGCAATGTTACTGCAAAATCCCAATTCCCTCCCCACCCCACTAACCTGCTTTCCAGCTCTGTTCTCCTATGCAGGGCAACAAAAGAAGACCCTGCCAATCAGTTTGGAATCGGGAGGCAGAGAATAGATGGGGGCGGGGCTAGTCAGAGGTGGTATTTGCTGGTTCTCCAAACTACTCAAAATTTCCACTACCGGTTCTCCAGAACTGATCAGAACCTGCTGAATACCACCTCTGGTTTAGACCATGTGTCTTCTGTATTGTATGAGTTTTTCATTTGTTCAAATTCACAAATTAGTTTTTACTCCATAAACTAATATAAACTTAGTATTACTTAGTATTCACATGTGTCCATGGGGGCGGCAAGTGATGACACATGATTCACATGATTCATATTATCACATAAATAACACAATGCACGTACTTATGTCAGATGTTTTGTGTAAGTATTAAAATGTGACATGACGCATATTGCCAGCATAACCTTTTGCGTATAAACATCGCTTACTATAGACATATTGAACTATTGCTGTGAGTGATTTAAAACCAGTTTGCATTACAGTTTACAATCAGAGTGCAGAATACAGCACTTAGTATTTGAAGCAGTAAATTTATGTGTGTTTGTGAGTATTCTTGAGAGGACAAATCTAGCCTGAGCAAGCAGTAGTAAAGCAGTTTTGTAACTTAACAGAAAAAAAAATGATTATTTTAAGAAGAACCTGGAAGTAACTTTGTACATGCTTTCAGGAAGAGAGTTAAGAAGGGAATACTCCCATTATGAAAATAAAGGCAGCAAAGAGGCAGAGTGATTTTTTTAAAAAGAGGAGACTCAGAGTAAATCCTACCTCACATCAAACCTTGTGCAAAATAGGTTGTGCAGTGCTGAAAAGTAATCACCACTGAAATCACATCTCCAAAACTTATTCTTGCTGGCTCATGCGCCAATCCCAAATTCCCATCAGTTCTCAAACAGTTATCAATTTCAAGTCAAAGCCTTCATGAGTCAATCTGCCAGCATCTCTCTTAATAGCAATATTTCCCTTCAGCGATTCCCTGAATGCTTGGGCATCTCTTACATACTGATATTTGGTGTCAATGTACTTTGTGCTGGATACATTCCTGATTGTCTATTTCGAACTCCATTAATAGTTCATGCAGTTGCCATAATTTTTACCATAGTTTTAATGTATACAGGTGGAAGGCAGGTAAGGCAACAAATTATTCTTATTTGCTTGGCCGACTGATCACCCCACCTCCATGGATTTATGATCTGCCTTGCTAGATTGAGGTTACTATTGACTGGCACTTGGAGATCTAGGTTGGCTGGAACATTAAGATGCCCAAAATGTCTTGTATCTAATCCAATCTGCTTTGGTTGGTGTACTCATCTTCCTATACAGGATTCCAACGGCTGCACCTTGTAACTGTGGCTACATATAGGAACTTTCCAGCTTCCCATGCTATACATTTAACCAATTTCTAGGACTGCATTTTAGTCCAAATAGTTAAATAGTTAAAGGAAGATGCCTTTCATAAGCAACTCCCCATTTTTATCTACATAACAGTGACAGCTTTTTAAACCACGTGATTTTTTAAAAAGATTTTTTTATTCTACCTATTATTTTTATAAATAACTAAGGTGGAAAAAATAGCTAATACTCCTTTCTCCTCCTATGTTCCCCACAACAACCCTGTGAGCTGAATAGGGATGAGGGAGTGTGACTGGCCCAAAATCTCAGCTGGTTTTCATGCCTAAGGCAGAACAAGAAAAGAGTGTCTCCTGGTTTCTAATCTGGTCCCTTAACCAATAGACCAGGGGTCTCCAAACTTGGCAATCTTAAGACTTGTGGACTTCAGCTCTCAGAATTCCCCATCCAGCATTAACTAGACCAGTGTTGGCAAATCTTTTTGGTACCAAGTCTCAAAATGAGAGTCCACATGGGGGAGCACCAGAAAATGGAAGAGCAGCTTCCCAGCATGCATGCGCGCACCGGGAAGCTGAGCTTCTGGTTTCTGGCATGCATGTGTGTGTGAAGACCAACTGGCCAGCATGCATACACGTGCCGGGAAGCTGCTCTTCCGGTTTTCGGCATTCCCATAAGTGCAAAGACCAACTGGCCAGGGCACATGTGCACTCTGGAAGCCAGAAGAGCAACTGGTGATGGCTGGTATGCCCAGAGAGATGGCTCTGCATGCCACTTCCAGCACATGTGGCATAGGTTCGCCATCATCGAATTGGTCCAAACTAGATACCTTACTGATAGCAGATTTAATCAAATTAGGTTATTCTCAACTGTTAGGTTGATTATTTTCTTTTATCTTCAGAAAGCCTTCTCCTGCTGAGAGGAGGGTTTTTTTTTGTCTGCTAAATAAATCTCTCACTTGAATCTAGCATCAAGTTTAATCAATATCTCCGTCTTATAGACATAATATCTCCTCCTTATAGAGAGAATCAAAGAATGGACCATCTTATAGTCAGGATGGGAAGGCTTTGTTTCATCTTTCCTTTTGTAATTATTTTCCTGTGATTCTATTTCCCAGCTTTCTGTGGTATCTCATACACCCTTGAATGTTCTTCAGTTTATTTGATTTCCTTTTGGGAAGACGGTTGGCATTTCCTCTCTCTGCATTCAACTATGCAAGCCAAGTCTCAAGTGAGAGTTGAGTTCTCTCTAACTTACGCAGATCAGAATCTTGCAAGCAATTTTTAAAAATAAAATACATATTTTATTTTGCAATCTTAGAACTTTAGCAATAGGAAAATCAGCAATCCTGGTTGTATGAGCTTTCTTTGCCTTTCCAAATTACTTTGCTATCTCCCATATCTAATGGACATGAATATTTAGATCTTCTTTGGCTAGCCATTTCTTACATCCAGTGTTTTTTTTTTAAAAAAAAATTCTGGCACTTCTTTTTATTTTATTCTTTCTGAGGTTTATGTTCTTCTTGATTTGCACCTTTAGCTTTGATATTGGGCAACACCTTGTAACTGAGTCACTACTCTGACTCTTAAATTAACTTTCACAAAGTCATACAAACTTCTAAAACAATCAAGCTAATTTTGCAGGTCACATTGTTCCTATAAGGCTAGGAACTTATGTTAGTTATGTGATTTCTTTAACTTGTGTACCCAATTAAAATAATGAATTTGTGACCCAAAATACAACTTGTGTGAAGTAGAAGTAGTTAATTTTAGGAATAGCTCAGATTTAATCAAAACTTGGATCCTAGTGTTTGTTTTAATAATTTCTTAGATAAATAGTGATATATCATTCCTGGTGATATTTTAGTTGGGGAAGGAAAATTGTAAAATAGTTAATAATTAGTTCAATAAAGTAGAAAGGATTTTATATATTTAATGTTTATTTATTAAACACAATATATCAGTTTATATCACTGAATTTTAGCAGATATATCAACTTTTCAGAGCAAAATCTGATTTTTGCTTTACAGAATCTCACAATACTTCCAAACAGCAGTGAAATATTAGGGATATTTGATATTGATTAATGATTTGATATTGATGGTAATTCATAACATTCAGATCACTGTTAATACAATTTGCATCAATACTGCCTAGTACTTTGTTCTAACTTCTCAGCTAACCATCTTTTAAAAGTCTGTAGTTGCTTAGAACAAAGTCAAGAAACCCAATATAATTCAGTTCTCCAAAGGCAGACAAATCCGAAATGGTTTTAGCTGCATGTCATTTACATTTATCCAATTTGCTTGCTCATGGTTCATTAGAAACAAAACAACCCATTTCTGACTTTCTTTCCATAGTGTTAATTCCATCTTTTTTCCTGTCTTTTAAAAAGACAATGATATATATGCACACATACACACACACATACACATATATATGTCCTGTTTATAATTATTATTAGCCCCTCTCCCCTTTATTTATATGATTCTATTGTCTATTGGGGTTAATATAACTGATAGCTGACCAATTTTTCAAACAAACTCTTGTGGTCTTTTGGACTTGTTCAGAAAAGTGTGATGAAATTTTTCTTTTAGGAGGATTTGGAATGCTAGTGAGTAGGCACACAGCTCATCAACTCACAGTTTTGTCCCTATGCTAATATATTGTATATTTTAGTTATAGCAATTCTGTTTAAGTATATAACTCTTAAGAGAGGTGGCCTACAAATTGGAAGAAACCTAGGGACTACAGGGTGGATAGCTACTGGTATAACACCCTAACCATTTGAAATCCTTTCCTGAGTTGGTATTGGTCAGGGACTCAAGTTGTCTCTATGCTGCAAGTTATCTATCCCCTGATCTGTGTCTATAAACATGTATTTATAACTCAAAGAGTTAGAGATTAATGTCAGCTAACAGTGTCATCTTTTTTCACATTTACTTGCATTTAACTCCACTAGAATTTAGACTGAGGAAAAGGTACACTCAACCTATCATCTTCTTATATGCCTTTCAGAAGTATTTTCTAGCTGAGTTGAGTAACCATAAAGATTTAATCTCAGGTAATGCATGTAGATCTGAAGCTGGAATAATGAGTGGCATGATCCAGTGCACGTTTACTAAAAAATAAAACCCACTATATTCATATATACAAAGAGAATATAGCTTCTGTGTTCAGTGTTTCTATGCCCACTTCTTTCTGCAGTTTCATCTGTTCCCCAAGCAGTCTTCAGAAGGTTTATATTGAATGGGGTGCTTAAGGGCTGTATTGAATCTGTTGTAGAATGGGAAAGCAGAAACATCTTATTCCAAAGTATCCCCAGGCTTGGAGTAAGTGGATGCTCTTTGATTCATAGGTGCTATTCTACAATCTGATTATTATCTGATAACATCTCTAGAGCAGCATTACAGAATTTGGTGCTTATGGACAACTATGTTCATGAGAAAACTCTCTCAACAGAAATAGACTGCATTTTACACATCACCCTTATAAGAACTATTTCATTTTCAGAGTTTGCATGATATACCGAATCATAAAACAACCAAAAGGTTTGAGTTCATACAACACGCCTAGGCACACGAAACATGTTGAACACATTAGATAAGTGCATCTGCTAGACCTTTTTCCTGATTTGCTATTGTAGGAACTGTACTGTAGGAATGCAGTCAGTGTACTGTAAGAACGCAGTCAGTCAGTTAGAACTGATTTTTATGATGCATAATTATTGTTGAAATAATTGGTTTACTAATATATTCTTTTAGCTGCAATGGCAATAAACGACAACTCTTTTTAAAGGTGCATGACAAAATACTTTTAAGGAAATTGAATGCCTTATTATGCTAGGATTTATTCATAACCATTGCTTTGACAATGAACAATTTCTTTAAATTTCTCAAAAGACATTGTCTTTGACAAATTAGCTTCCCTTCAAAAATGAAAAATGCAAGAATTGCACTGCTATGGAGAAGAAAAGAATGAATTAGAGAAGCAATTCTAAGTCTGAGGTGCAAGTGGCTCGAAAAAAGAGAGCTGCTGACAAAAAGCTTGTGCTTAGCTCATGCTATCTGAGGTACAAGTTGCCCAGCATATAATCATATTTGCTAAACAATTCATTAAGCTGACATTTACCAGTGCTCTTTGGGGACTGAGTTAGTTGAAGTAGAATATGACATGAACAGTATTTGACATTTTGCTGCTGGTTTAGAGGATGCATTTTAAGCATCCATAATACTTCAGTGCTGTATGAGTTGCAATCAATAGAATAGAATTGAATTGAATTGAATAATTGTTACTATGTTATATGGCACTGACAAAAGACAAGGATTGGCTATGGCCAAATATTGGTGATACAATTATTGGCACTTAAAGCATAGTGGTAAGGATAGAAAGGCATCAATACTTCCCTGCTATAATTATATTCATGGAACTGTTTTCCAGTGACTTTATTTAGGGTTACCTGACCTTTTTTAGAAGTCTATGGAGATTCTCAGTTATCCAGGTCCTGGTTGTCCCAAAGGTGCTTTTTCAAAAGGCAGCTGGACAATTTTTCCTTGAAGACATTTTGCTTCTCATCCAAGAAGCTTCTTCAGGTGATCCTTCAGGTGATGCTGAGAGCACAGATTAAATCCCCAAGTGGCCTCAACGACTTTCAGAAAGAGTGCTAACAACCAGATGACTTCAAGGAATAGAAACTTTTCCATCCTCTAGTTAGAACTGAAGAAGCTTCTTGGCTGAGAAGTGAAACATATTCAAGGAAAAACAAAGGTTTGGGCAAATCAGAAGAATAAGGCACTATAACAGAAGTTTTGTTGTGTTTGATTTCATTAAACTTGATATCCTTTTGATTGCCTGTGAGATTTTGGGTTTGAAGTAATATTTTTCAGTAGTCTCACTCTCAGTCAACATCTCTATTTTTTTTTAAAAAAATGTTAAAATGCCAACTGCAGCATTTGCTAATTATTATAGTAAAAATACCATATCATCTAACAATTCTGAAAAACAGGAAAACTTCTAGATAGTAAACATGATACCATAATACTACATGGCTTCAATGTGAGGACAATCATCTAATATCACTTGTTCTTTGAAAACTCTCCACCATATCCATACTATTATTAGTATTAGTGTATACTATTACTATGATATTGGTTATTATTTTCTTTTATTCTATCAAAGTAGCTAAATTAAATTAAATTACTGAACAGTTTTATTCATAGTATGTTTTACTTTTCTGTGACTATTTCTTATTATTCATTCTTATTTATTTATTTATTTGTTTGTTTGTTTGTTTGTTTGTTTGTTTTGGACTATGCTCGGGACAGATCTTTCTGAAGAAAATTTATGTGGTTGCTGAGAGTCAATATTAACTTGATGGCACTTGCTCATTTCTGTGATTTATATATCACTCATATGATCTCTTTCTCTCTCTTCCTCACTCTCATCTAAATGTGTGTGTGTGTGTCCACTGTGCGCGCACACACAGATAATTATGTTTTGATGATTTAAACATTAGTAATATGGAAAGCCTTTCAAATTTGAAACATTTTTCATACTATTTATTAAAACATTTCTAATCATTATTATCACTTGAAAAGTCTATCAAAAAAGATGTAGTTAAATCGTTCCATGTAATTTGTTTTGAAAAAGAAGTGAACTAAAATACTTCAAGCATCGTAGCTGTAATTTCTTTCTATGTTAGAAACAACCACACTGTAACTCTACTTGGTAGATTTCTGGCGAAGTACCATCCTTCAGATATCAAAACTGTGAATAAGAAAGAAACTGCTAAATCGTTCATGAAGATACCATATGTCACATTGGTTTGTAAAAGGAATATATATATATATATATATATATATATATATATATATATATATATATATATATATATATATATATATATATATACACACACACACACACACACACACACACACACACACACACACAATATAACATAATTTTTAAAATGGAAAAATACAATTTGTGATTTACAGGCAAGTATACTGTACAGTAGGTTTTATTCTGTGGTGTATAATAGAAGAGGTCAAAAATACCAAAAAATTTTCCTAGTTTGCTTCAAATATATATATCCAGGCCTTATATTAATCTTTGCTCCCAAAAATGCATTAGGGCTTATTTTCCAGTTAGGTCTTATTTTCAGGGATATATAATACTAAAGGCATCCATCTGGCTTCTGTTCTTAACTGGGGCTTATTCTAGGGGTAGGGTTTATATTATGAGCATCCTGAACAATCATGCTAGGGCTTATTTTCTGGTTGGGTCTTATGCTAGGTATCATCCAGTGCTAGTGAATATGGAGTTTGCTCTCCCTGCCAGTATTGGTGACATGTGTTTTTGTCCTTGGTATCCTAGTAAAGTAATGAAACACTACAAGCAAAGAACCATGCTCAGAGAGCATCAATGCTTCCACAGTTCAACCCTCAACTACATATATTATCTTTTATTGGATATCCAGAAGGTTTCTTCTCACATTCTCCTCCAAAAGAAAATTATCTTTCTCCTAATTAAAAAAAGATCAGATTTTTCTGAAATTGGCTACATTAGATTATCCTGTAAGGTTGTAGAATGGGGGTGTCAAACTGATGGCCCATGGGCTGGATGCCTCACATACAGGCCACAACCTGCCTTGATCCAGGAAGCAGAAAAACATCACAAAATACAAGCAAAGATATAAATACAAGCAAAGATATAAATGAGAAAGGGGAAAAAAAAAACATTTTGCAACCATACTTATTTCTCTACTGTGAGTCCTACATCCACTTTGCAAATGTGATCATTTTTGAGTGAATAATATTAGCTAACCATTTTCCTTATTTCTTCTACTTTGTAGATTCATACATCCTTAATCAATGGGCGACCAAGTGCAGATGATCCTTCTCCAACACTATTGGAGTTTACATCAGCTCGTTATATTCGCTTAAGATTTCAAAGGATACGGACACTAAATGCGGATTTAATGATGCTTGCACACAGAGATCTCAATGAAATTGATCCAATAGTCACAAGGAGGGTAAGTCCTGGCAAAGATGCTAGAATGTGCATTTGCAGTACTTTTTTTTCTTAGAATCCAAAAGGCTTATTGAATTGAATTGAAATAAGCATCAGTTACTAATGAAGCATCAGTTTTTGAATTTTCTGAAATAGTCATTTCTCTTTGATATGCTCATTTAAAGAAAAATAGCAGGATGAGTATATATAAATTTTTAAGGCTGAAATATATTTTTGGAGGTTTTTTTTTTCATGTTTCCCATCATATTTGTATCAAAAAGCCAAGAACAGGGACAGTGATGGACAATTCACTCTGATAATCAATTTCACTCTATTCCAAACCATATAGCACCACTCTTTGTAAACTACTGCTAATGACAGAGGTACCATTATAAATCTCTGCACCCAATGTGTCCTTCCTGATGACACATCATTAGGATTGGGATTTGTCTGAAGAAAATCAGTGTTGGAAGAGAAGAGGAACCTTGCTGTTCTCCTCCATGGTTAATATATAGGTGCCTTCATGTAGATAACTTGAGAATATAGTTGGTGATATATTTTCTGCCATAGAATTTTCTTGTTGATATACCTTTTGCAGAAAATTATCTATTCTTGAAGATCAGAAGGTACAACTGGTCCAATGCACTGCTGCGTAAGTTGTTATAGAAGCTTTTTGTTTGGGCCATGTAGCACTATTGTTTTGTATGCTGCATTGGCTACTGATGAGCCTCTGGATGCAATTTAAGGTGCTAGCTGTGATCTCTAAAGCTCTGTAGCACCAAGGTCTGGTTACCTAGGGGACAATCTTTCTCTTGTTGTTTTTGCCCAATCTTAAAGATCTGGAAAAATTGTTGTGCTCCAGGTCACAGTTGTAAAGTATCACTTTATACCAAGTTATATAAAGTAGTACTTATACAATGTTTTAAAAATATTTTCTTTTCACTTCTTTTGCTAAGATTGGCACATCTTAATAATAGCAAATACTTGAAGTGCTGTCCTGAATGCCTTTATGGAAAGCCAGAGGAATTTAATCATACGATTTAGAAAGCAGTAATAATGCTTCAAATCATCCCTCTTAGAAATATGGCTCTATGAATGAACTGGAGGTCATGAATGCTCTATTCTCAGGTCATCTAAATATATGCATTATTGATCCCTGATGGCCATTTTTACTGTAAAGGATCATAAAGCGTGACTCTTGTGCAAGAAAATGATGCAAGAAATGCAAGTAAATGTTTTAATAGCCACAGGAAGTTTTATATTAACCAGTGGATTAGTGAAATTTAATGAACAACTGAAGGCACAGTTGTAAAGTTTCACTTTTAAACATACACTATTAATTAATTTGCCTCGCTTTAGAGATGACTGGAGATAATTCCTGATATTCATTCTATATAAAGAAGATTTCTTCACATGGTAGGAGCTACAGAGAGACAATTTTCAAGAAAGAGGAGATATTTGATGATTTTTTCCCCTGAAACTTACTGAATCATCTCCAATGTCCTGACTCACTGAGTCCATTTTCAACATAAAAAACTATAAAGGAAAAAAGATTTGGGGAAAATTTCTCCCTTGCCCACAGTATTTCAACATAATTAATGTCAGCATACTCTTGTTTGGGATATGGGAAAACCCATATAGGAATGCAGAAGGAGTATAATAAGTTCATGTACCCAAAGACCTAGAACCTTATTATTGGGTTATTTTTCATAGTAATGAAATACTGCACAGTGTAAATTTATTTCTTGAGTTTTGTGCATATATTTGCTCCCATCTTTTTAAACGCTCTTGATTAGGTACCAAAATGATACTTTCTTATTTTCAGTTTGCAACATAATAATGACATATATCTTTCTTTTTAATTTTCTTTTCAGTATTATTATTCTGTGAAAGACATCTCAGCGGGAGGAATGTGCATCTGTTATGGCCATGCAAAAGCATGTCCATTGAATCCAGCCACAAATGTAGGTATTTTTCAACACTATTCTTATATAAAAAGGGATATGCAATGTACATGTGTACAAATCTCCTTTTGTCTTGATTATACAACTTCTCATGACTGAGATAACTGTTACTTTTCAGGCATATCAAATTTTGAAAAACACTCACTTTTCATCATCTTAATTTGAAAATACGCTGTATTATGTTTAACAGTAAGTGTGCAAAGTATATAATAAAAATGTAAAGGACTGAAACCTTACCACGAATTCCATTAATTCTGTTTACAACAGATATGACTTTTAGTAATTTTCTTTCCTGTACAACTATTCCAGGTGTTCTATCCAGTCCCTGATATCTGGAGAAGAGGTGGGGGAAATTATAAAAACTCATGCTTTTCTCAATCTAATTGATAGCTGATTTCCATCAGCAGAGAGAATTATTGGTGGTGGTGGGAAATCATATGCTTTCTTAATTACCTGGCTTGATTGACTGGAAAAAAAATAATTTTATTTGCATTTGCATTTTCTAAAATAATTTCTTAGAATTGGTGTCTATATATACATGTGTGTGAGACAGGGATATTTTCTAGCTATAAAAGATGATCAAACTTGAATTAACTAGCACAGAATTAAACACTTTCTTCAAAAATATCTATCAATCATCACTTTATCTGAGATCATATGTATTGAAAACCTAACTTATTACTTATTAAAATTATTTTTCTCTTTAGCGTATATTTCCTTTTTAGCAGGCCTGATGTAAACAGATTTAGGTTCTCCCCCCCCCACCCAAAAAAAAAAAGGAAATGTTTTTTTTTCCAAGAAACTTTCTTTGAAATAAAGGCACAAGTGACCTTAGATTTCACTGACAGTTTATTCATTATAAGCAGTTCTATACTTAGTCAAACCTTTGAATAGAAAAACTGGGAAGGTTATTGCATAAAGAAAATTTAATTTATCTGGTGTACCATGTGGAAAGAACTTTGTGGAAAACATTTGCTAATAGATCTAAGTGACCTGAGATTTTCAGGATTCCTTGATAATTGATATCATCATAATGGAAATGTGAGAGTCAATTCCTATTGGATTACTCCACCAATCGTGAAATATTTAGAACCAAAAGTAAGTTGGCTGCCCAGCAATAAACCATTAGAAAATATATTAGCATCTAATTCTTCTCTAGATTTGTCTGTGTTTGTCTAAAACCTCAGCTTATTTATTTGCATATATATATATATATATATATATATATATATATATATATGTATATATATATGTATGTATGTTATGTATGTATGTATATGTATATGTATATGTATATGTATATGTATATGTATATGTATCTGTATCTGTATCTATATCTATATCTATATCTATATCTATATCTATATCTATATCTATCTATGTTTTCTTAAGTTTTCGCGGGTATTTATATGTATGGTATTCAGCTTTGTTTGGGTATTTTCCCACGTCATTATAGTTGCGCTTTTAAAGTTGTAGCAACGTTTCAGCAGAATCCAGGCTTCTGTAGACGAACACTATACAGAAGCCTGATGATGGCAGATGAGATTCTGCCGAAACGTTGCTACAACTTTAAAAGCACAACTATAATGACGTGGGAAAATACCTGAACAAAGCTGAATACCATACATGTAACTACCCGTGAAAACTTAAGAAAACACACACATACACACACATATACCCTGTTTCTCCAACAATACGGCCTCCCCCAATAGGAAGTCCCAGCATGTTTTATAGGCATGAAATTAAATTAAGCCCCTCCCCCCAAATTAAGGCCTATATTAAAACATGTGAAATGGGGGGGGGGGGAATGGTGGGAGAGCTTGCCGTAAGGAAGTACTTTTGCTGCACACCCTGATATGGTGCTGCCTGCGTCGACCCCAATACGAAGTGCTCCACCAACGCCGAGGTCAACATCCAAGCCATCGCCGCCCGCCCGCCCGAAGATGCAAGGGGGGTGGAATTAAGTCACCCCCGAAAAGACAGCCTAGCCATTTTTTCGGGCCTCAAAAAAAAAATAAGACCCAGCCTTATTATATGAGAAACACGGTATATATATGGATCTATCTATCTATCTATCTATCTATCTATCTATCTATCTATCTATCTATCTATCTATCTATCTATCTATCTATATGGATCTTTGCTTATTTGGGTTTTCTCCTGCGTAAAATTGGAAGTATCCTGGTGACGTTTCGACAAAATCTCATTCATCATCTTCAGGCTTGTGTCTTGGGCTTTGTGCTTCTCGGAGTAAGCACAAAGCCGAAGACACAAGCCTGAAGATGATGAATGAGATTTCGTCGAAACGTCGCCAGGATACTTCCAATTTTATGCGGGAGAAAACCTGAATAACCAAAGATCCACATACAAATACCCGCGAAAACCTCAGAAAACAAATATATATATATGTATGTATCTGTATATCTGTATATCTGTATGTATATATGTATGTATGTATATATATATATATATATATATATATATATATATATATATATATATATATATATATATATATATATATATATATATATGTTTTCTTAAGTTTTCGCGGGTACTTACATGTATGGTGTTCGGCTTGGTTCGGGTATTTTCCCACGTCATTGTAGTTCTTTTAAAGTTGTAGCAACGTTTCAGCAGAATCTCATCTGCCATCATCAGGCTTCTGTATTGTGTCCGTCTGTGAGTCAGACTTTTACAGTAGTTTCAGATTTGAATTTGGGGCAGCCTATTGCTGTGCCAGAATGGTTTTTTCTTCATCCTGATTGGTTGGGAGTCTTGGTCTGTGTTTATTGGTCTCGGAGTTTGCTGTGTTCTGCTTGATTGGTGTCTCTAATATCTTCTGTCTGTTTTTTGGCTCTTTTTGTATCTTGATTGGCTGGCAGCATTGTGTTGCTTTAATGGAGGCCTTTAGTGCAGCTTGGCTTCGGGTAAATGGACGGCTATCATTAGTTAGGAAGCTGGGTTTCATCTGGGTGCCTGGTTGGGGTGTGTTTGAGCTGGAGGTATCAGGGGGGATCTGTTTGTGCCCAGGTGTTTGCCTGGCTTGTGGTGTGGAGATTTTTTTGTTTGTGAGTGCAGGCTTCCAAATGATTGACAGCCTGGTGGAATCATCTCTTCTGTTCATGCTTTCTGGTCTTTTTTCAATCTCTATGGCTTCTCTGATGATTCTGTGATTAGGGTTTTCTATAGTGGCCAGGGTTTTGGTGCCATTGAAGTTGATGCTATGACCTGTGGCTTCCATGTGTTGGACTAGTGAGGAAGTGTGTTCCAGCTTTTTGACTGCATTTTTGTGTTCATCCAGGCGGGTGCTTATTCTTCTATTAGTCTGTCCAATGTATGTGGCCGGGCATGATGCACAGGGGACTTCGTATATGCCTTGGTTTTCCAGGTCAATTTTATCTTTGGGGTTGCTAAGGATGGCTGCTATTTTTCTGTCTGTTTTGAAGGCAGTCCTGATGTGATGTCTGTGTAGTACCTTACTAATGCGTGCAAGCTGCTTGCACTGGCACTAAGCCGAAAGCACCAGCCTGAAGATGGCGAGTGGGACCTCGCCGAAACGTTGCCTAGATACTTTGAATCTTACGCGGGAGAAAACCCGAATAACCAAAGATCCACATATATATATATATATATATATATATATATATATATATATATATATATATATATATATATATATATATATATATATATATATAAAACATTTATTTTGTATCGGTTGTATCATAATTTGCCATTCCACTGCTGAAAAATCTACTTCTTTCCTGGAAGAAATTGAGAGAGAGAAGGATAAGACAGAACTATGTAATCTGTTGAACTGTTAGCTATTTTGACAGAATCATAGTCTGCTTTCATATCATGGTTTCATCCAGTATGTTACCAAGGCACTGCTTTATATTTTCTGATTGCCCAACTTTTTTTTTCTGATTGCCCAACTTTTTCTGATTGCCCAACTTTTTTTAACATTTTAATATATCCTATCCTATCCGTCTTCTCTAATTTCATCCCACCCACCTCACCCTACCTCACTTTATCCCCTCCCATCTCATCCCATTCCATGCCAACAGAGATCTTCTTGTGCATGTGAACATAATACTTGTGGAGAAAGCTGTGATCGGTGTTGTCCTGGATTTAATCAGAGACCATGGCAAGCTGGGACTTTCCTTGTAAAACATGAATGTGAAGGTAATAGATGGATGTGATTCAATGGATGTGATTTATAACATAAATCAAAACAAAAAGTCTTACCAATATATATTCATTGTGATATAGTCACATCTAGTTCTCCATGCCATTTGGATGAGAAACTGGAAAAATGCTATGTAATTTTCTCTGTGGTTCTTAGTGGAAAAAACAAACTGAAATTAGAAATAAACATTCTAAATTATAATTGTATCAGATAATAAAATCAAGTTAACTACACATATTTGATGATGAACAGGTTATCATGTTTGTAGCTACTGTGGAAATGTATATTTATTGAAGATTAGTGTAACTGTAACATGTGCAATACTTTTGTTTCAATCGGATAAATTAAATATCGATTTGCATTCAAAATAGTGGATCCAATTAGTGGTTAATATTCTTGAATTGCATTCCTTTAGATCTGTTTATTTTTATTTTTTTGTTAATACAATGCAATGCAAGTTCCTAAAATAACTTAGAACTAATAGTGAATGACAATTTTTAATATTAGCATGTTGTTATAAACAAGATAGTCTTAGCATCTTAAAAACTTTCTCATGGTATAAGCTTAAAAACAATTGTAGTTCATAATAATGTATAACTGGTCAGAATAAATGAGATGCTATCATCATTTTAGCACAGAATTTTAAAAGGGTTCAACCATAATTAGTCATTCTGAAGTACTAGAATCATTCCCATTAATAATAGCCTTCTGTGTAATACATTTTTTTCAACAACTTAGTTAACTTACAAAATATTGGAAGTCTATATAGATTTTTTTAAATGGTACTTTGGCATTGTCAGAGGACCAAGTCTGGAAAAGGCACAGAAGATTCTTCCTTAACATGATTTGGAAAGGTAATAATACTATGATGAATTCCTCAACATAATATGTGAATGGCCACTTATTAAATTCAAATAGCTGAAACTTTCTGGTGGACTAGGATCAAAACATTGAAAGAATATTGTTAATTCCTGCAAAAAAATGTTTTTACATGAGTGCAGACTGATGTGATGCTTGTTAATATACTTCCGCTCTTTAGCTTGCAACTGCCATGGGAAGGCAGAAGAATGTTATTATGACCAGACGGTGGCAGACAGAAAGCAGAGTTTGAATATCCATGGAGAATACCTTGGAGGCGGAATATGCATTAACTGTACCCAGAACACTGCGGGCTTCAATTGTGAAACATGCATTGATGGATACTTCAGGCCAAAAGGGGTAAAGGATCCATAATTCTGTTCTCTGAATTCCAAGACATCATTTCCGATGCTACCATATTAAATGAAAAGAAAATAGCACTCTGAGCTGTATTTATTCTAGTCTCTCTACCTACTAGTTCCTTTTCAAAATGGGAAAACCTAAAATGGGAATTTAAAAGGAATTTGTGTTGGTATGAAGAAACACAATGAAAGAACAGAACCTTCTGCTATTATTTTGCATGGATGAAGATGTAAATGTGTAAATCTAAATTTTGGTCAGTAAATCCATGTTACATTATTGCAACCATCAATAGGAAAAGTAATCATGGAATCTCCCCAGCTTGCAATAAAGGGAAGGATAGTGCTTAAGCTTCCAAATTAGGTTAAGACAAGTGACATGATAGGAGGACCAGTAGATCACTTCATTGCTTTGTTTTTACTTCCATAGGTTCATCCAAATGATCACCAACCATGTCAGCCGTGTCAGTGTTATTCTGTGGGCTCTTTAGATGGCACTTGTGTCAAGGATGAAAAGCAAGCTACAGGAGGTGAGATGCTTGACTGATATTAAACTTTATGTCCCACATCTTCCAAATTAATGTTAAGCAGTAGCTTCTTTTCAGTAAGCTATTTCTCTGATAAACATCATCTTTTGAAATCTAGTTGCCTCTGTTCCTGCAGAGCTTCCCCTCAGAGACCCAAGCTGTTGTCTCTCATGTTTTCTTTTTGGTATTGCTATGTTGTGACATTCGCAAATGAAGGCAGGATTTTTTTTCCCAATGGACTTTTAATTTTTCTTCCTTTTCTCTCTTTTTTTGGAAAGTTATTGTTGTGAACTTCTATGAAAACATTAAAAATATATATATTTTCCCTGGTGTGCAGTCCACAATGGTCTTCTAAAAATAGCTGTACATCTGAACTGTACATTTACATCATTCTGAAAGATTTTTTTAATCATTTTGCCAAGAGCAAGGTTCCTTCTCTTGAGATGGTAATTAGACCTAATTCACATCCCCAATATTATTTTCTCCATTCTTATTTGCACTTGAAAACCAAAATAAGACCATTTATGAAATGACACATTATAAACTATGTAAAATTGCATTGTAGTCTTAGTAATATCTAACGGCAGTTTCTGATAACTGAATACAGTTTATACAACAGCTGACAACATTTTTTTAGGATTGGTTGTTGCTAGGATTAGATTAGATGAGATGAGATGAGAATACAACAGACCTCACAAGGATTTTTTTCCTATAAGGCAGATTGAATAGAATAGTATTAATTCTATTATCTTTTTGATATTACCACAATGGTGAATATATTAAGACATTTTTTAAAAGATACACCAAAGACTTACAAGTTAAACGTCCAAAAGAAGCAAGAAATTGATAAATATATTGCATAAAAAGTTTTCTTTTAACACATGAGGTCAATGTCCTTCTGCTAGTCTGAAGATGTACAATATGGTTTTATTTTAAGGGAGAATGAAATATTTAGGTTTAGTAACTAATAAAAACTCATTTATTTATTTGCAGAAACCCTTCTTTATTAAAGTAAGGGAGAGTTAAATGTTCTATTATCAACCTGATAAACTAGAAGAAGCAACACTGTCTAATAATGAATCAATCTTACAAACTGCTTAAAGGAAGTAAGGATAAATGTTAGTTGCTCATAACATATACCCTAAAACAACACCAAGATCCCAATTTGACTGAATCTAAATCACCTGGAAAAAGTTAGTCCTTATTTGAAGGAAAGGCTAGAAAATGCATTTATTTTGACAATAGATGTTCCTGACATATTTGCAGATCAGTATGATTGCATATTAGGTGTATTGAAATTGACTGTGTTAATGCTTGCAGTTTTCAGTAAGGAAAAGTGTGTATTTGAAGGGGAAAAAAATTCTGAATTATTACCCCAAGGGGAATAAGAACACTTTGTTCTTGGAGGATAATGGGATGGGATGACACTGAGTGGCTTTTTGTCAACTTAAAGTTTAAACCTCATGTCTTTCTGTGCATTAATGCAAAGGATTGTGGGATGTAGTTATAATGGCAGCAAAGTACTCTAGGATCGTGTTATGTTCTTTATCAGTCCCATTATCGCTGCAATAAAGAAAGGAGTCCATTATCACGTTTGCAGAAGGTTTTTTTTTTAATAGAATCAGAATCCATAGACTGCCCAGGACCTAGTTTTATAGATAAACACAGGCATTTAGGTATTTTCCCTGGATAAAAAACTTTGATCTTGTACTGCCTGAATCATTTACTGTATGTGTTCTACAGTGGTGGGATTCAAAAAATTTTACTACTGGTTTTGTGGGCGTGGCTTGGTGGGCATGGCAGGAGAAGGATACTGTAAAATCTCCAGTCAGAGGTGGTATTTGCCGGTTCTCTGAACTACTCCAAATTTCCACTACCAGTTCTCCAGAACTGGTCAGAACCTGCTGAATACCACCTCTGGTCTTCTGCTGCATCAATTTCCCACTGCCCCCCCCACTCTGCCAAGAAACTAAACACTATTTTTATGCTGATAAAAGTTTACACTGCAGTTAACAAGAAACTCACATGACTACACTGCACTAAAGGAAAAATAAATCAAAATTCAGGTATGTTCATGTTCATGCTTATAGTTAGAACATGGTGGCATTGACCTAGGTCTTCCAAGATGTAGGAAGGTAGCCTTACTGCTTTTTATTTTTTTTTGAGAGGAAAAGACTCAGGTAGAGCACACTACACTTGATCTGACACAAAATGTGAACAAGCAGTATGGGAACCAGGCAGGGGTGGGATTCAAATTTTTTAACAACTGGTTCTGTTGGTGTGGCTTAGTTGGTGGACGTGGCTTGGTGGTCATGTCACTGGGTGGCTTGGTGGTCATGTTACTGGCTGGGCTTGGCCAGCTCAACATCACTCACATCGAGGCACGCATCTTCTTGCCTAGCCTCTCATGACTGTGGGGATACTGCAATAGTCATGTTAAAAACGGTCATAAGTCACTTTTTTCAATAGTCACTCCACACAAGGAAAGTACCAGCAAAGGAGGGGAAAAAAATTCCAGAGATGTTCCTGTGACAGGAAGTCTAGTTCTGCCAAGAATGTAATAAGGCTTAACGGAGAGGCAGTTTCTGTAAGCAACACCAGAATGTTTCCTTCCTGCCTTCCTTACAGGATTAGGCCAGTAATTTCTTCTAACAACCAGTTCTCCGAACTGCTTAAAATGTTAACAACCGAATAGGTGTGAACTGGTAGAATCCCACCCCTGGAACCAGGGAACGTTGCCTCACAATGCAGATAGCAGGCACAATGTCTATAAGATTACATATGACAGGAACCATACTTATAAGTTGCTTGTACTATCCAACAGGGTAGGGGGGAAAATGATGTCACCATTGTTTCTAACATTTCCTATGTCAGTAATTATTTCTCTTTATTATCAGTACCATTGCTGGAGCCTAGCACCCCTTTTATTGAGTAAACTTTGGTTAACCTGCCAAATGCCAGAAATTCAATTATTTTTATTGCCGGTTATCAACATCATCTTTTGAGGAGGTACCCTGCCACCCAATTAAACATTGATGGAAATGAATCTGATTTTGATCATGATTTTCCACACTTAGATAACTTTCCTAGTTAGAACTCATTCAGTTTTCAGTTTCCACTGCATTAATAATACTGAGCTTGTTGCCGCCTTGATTGTGCTGCAGGTATGCACCCTGGATCTTGTCACTGTAAGCCAGGTTTTGGAGGAGAGAGATGTGATTGGTGTGCATTGGGCTACAAAAACTTTCCTTACTGTGTGCCCTGCAATTGCTCTCTGAAAGGCAGCTTGAATGATGATCCTTGTGAAGGACCTTGCAGGTGCAAGGTATGTATTTCATTTTCTCCTTTTTTCAACATTTAGTGAGTTTAAACTTTTCATCTGTAACATATTCTCTTTGTTGTAAATACTTCTGGAGGTGTCGTGGCATCAAAATGCCATGACACTATTCCTTGAAGTTCTTCCAATGTGGATTTGATGTTTTAATGTGAAGTAATCACTTAGTGAGTTATTCTTGTTAAAGCAGATTTCTTTTCCAAATAATGGCTTTATGAAAAAAAAAAAATAGCACTGGAATGTTTATATAACATCATTGTTTTTCATTATTTCATTTGTTTAGGGGCATCTAAATACTGATATAAAAACTCAAAACAGAAATAAATTGTTCCTAATAGCCCCTCCCCCAAATCTCTTCCCTTAAAACCTTGAAGAACTGGGTCTTCCCCTGAGCATTGGGCTAGTGAGAGCCTAAAGCTCAGGAAATATGTATGGGGGAATGAATCTGGGACACTTAGAATTGTTTTTCTCTGATGTTTTACTTATTAATTAATTTGTCATATTTATATAATCGCCGATCTCAGAAATATGGCTCTGAGTGGCACACAATAAAACATGAGCCTTACAGTGAACCATATCTAAACATAGCATAATTTAACAACAAGCGAACAAACTAACATTAATATTTTTTAAAAGAGTAGGAGACAGAATCTTTGGTGTGGCAGGTAATATAGCCATCTCATCAATTCACCTTTTCTTTGAGATACTGAAGCCTGTTGACACAGGTTGCTTTACTGTTGTTTTTCATAGCTATTTTTGTGAGATGCCCAAAACTTATAAATAAGATTTGTGGTCATATAAGCTTCTTAAAAAATAAGTGAATACATAAATAATGTTTGATTAGCATCAGGGAGACCCAGATTTGTGTCTATGTGTTCTATAGAAACATTCACTTTTACTTGGTTGTTGATGGGATGAAATGAAGAGAAATCTTTTTGTAATTTGCTTTGAGCTCTTGGAAAAAAAGATAGGATATAGATGGGCAACTTTATCATGAGGACAAAACAATATGAATAAGAATAGTCTCGTATGGGCCATGGTTAACTTAAATCAGAAAAAGCCTTTAATGCATTTCTACTCAGGTGCTTTTCTAGTATGTTAGGACTATGGTGTATTTTACAAATAGTAGAATAATTACAAAAGATGAAATCACATATTAGTTAGAATAGCAACAATTGATGGATCTGGATAGCTTGGAAATTTGACTAGATGGAGTGTTATTAGCTGCAGTTAGATCTTTGTAATAAGGGCAATATAAAATAACATAGACAGGTGTTTTTGTACAAATAGGATGCTCATAATTTCCTCTTAAAATCAAAATGTGGGTTAAAATTAATTTCAGGAAGTATACAATCTATGCATGTTTTCCAACATTGCAGCTGTTTGGAAGTTAAGATGCCACAGAAGATATTCCAGGGTTTACTACGGCTGATGAAGATGCTGATTCATTTTTCCTATCTGAGGTTAAAGAAAGGGAGTGCTCTGATTTCAGATCGGAGAATTAATTATGATGCATTTTTGTAGCTCTCAAACCTTGTGGACAGAGCTTTGTCATTCGGAGAATCCAAGGTTCCCCTCATTTCAGCCCTATTTCCCCAAAGAGCCCAACCCTGCTGGGTCTTCTGAAAAGCTATGAAGTTCTGGCTGTTCCCCACCCACTTGGCCCAGGTTGTTAATCTGAAATGGATGCTGGTGTCCCTCTTTCTAGTGAGATTTTTTTTTATTTTAGGAGTCTCAATTTTATTTTCTTACATATTTTATGATTTTGTGGTTTGTCTCTATTCACCTCCCACAATTTATTTGGTAGATGGGTGACCCAATAAAGAATTGAAATAAACAAAAGGATTCCAGCAATCGCCCTAATTAAATCATGATTCTCAAGCTAAACTTCAAAAAATTTCAAAGGATTTATTAGAGGTGACATACTGGCATGATCCGTATGAAGCCAACACTGGCATACGTAATTTACAGTCACCTGTGATCCTGTTTCCCCACCTCCCCCCTGGGTGTCTCATAAACCAGATTCTCCAATTGAGCACATTCACGGTCTGGGTGCCATTATTCACATTCTCCAATTAAATATATTCGTGGGCAAAAGCTCTGGTATTTTAGTTACAATCTTGTAAAGATAAGAGTTGGAATGTACTTTTGCTTTCAAACTGCTGCACTGCTCTTCCAGATTTCCTTCCTCTCCCTCCCCCTTTTTTATGGCACTACTAAAACAGGCATAGGAATGTTAAATAAGCAAGAATGAGACAAGAGCTTTGAGATAAAATGAATAACATTGTTCTGTCTCAGACATATCCTCTTTCTTTATAATAAGCACAAATAAGCAGCATGAGAACAGGTCAACTTCACAAAAAAGAAACTAACTCAAGGAGGCTTCTACAATGATTTCTCATAACTACTGGTGAACCTTGTGTTCATCCTTTACTTCCAATTCAGGAATATTTTTTTATTTGTTTCTTGAAGTTGGTTGTGTCTATTTTAATTTAAAAAATTGTACTGTTCATTGATATCTCTTAATAAGGGATCTGTCAAAAAGATTAGAAAGTTATAATAGTATATACCCTCTGTCCTGATATTCTCCTTTCCTCTTTTTATTTAAAATTCTTTTTTTTTCTTTCCTCAGTTGCTTTTCTTTTATGAGAAATTGTACAGTTCAGAAATTACTTTTAGGTTTGCTTCAGTACATTTATCCAATTCTTTAGCTGGAAGGCAAGTGAATTATTTTTGATAGATGTGTATCAGTAGAGAATCACAATGCTGGCTATAGCTGGAGAATCATGATTTCCGTAAAAGTGTCAGACTTCACTGGTCTGCAGTCAACTATATTTGGCATACCATACTGCAGAAATTATAATAATGTGCACAGAATTTTTGATGAACATCTTTCTAAAATAACCCTTTCTTGGCTGAATTGGAGGGTAGAGTGACATTACGGCATAAAAACTGTGATCCAGATTGAGACCAGAACAAGAAGGAGTTATATCCCATATTTTGCATTGAGGAAAAAAAACTGCACTAGCATCTCTCTCTCTCTCTTTCTCTCTCTCTCTCTCTCTCTATATATATATATATATATATATATATATATATATATATATATATATATATATATATATATATATATATATGTGTGTGTGTGTGTGTGTGTGTGTGTGTGTGTGTGTGTGTGTGTGTGTGTGTGTACATATACACATTTGTATATATATATATATACACAAATGTGTATTGTATTCTGCTTGCACTGGCACAAAGCAGAAAGCACCAGCCTGAGGATAGCGAGTGGAACCTCGCCGAAACATCACCAAGATACTCTTAATCTTACACGGGAAAAGACCCGAACACACCTAGACCTACATGTACAAATATGCATATATATATACACACATACATACAAATATGCATACACACACACACACACACACACATATACCACACATACATATTTAACCCTTTGCATTTCAGTGCAAGCAACATATATAAAAGCAGGTTGCCATAGTGAAGCTAGACAGTAGAGTGTTATGGTCCTATTATCTTTTTTTTTTCCTTTTTAAAAACATTTGCAGATTATAGAACAAGGAATGGATTATTGGAAATGGTCTGCAATTGTTTTTAGCAGAAGTCAAATGAAAGCAGAGCCCACACATTTTTGAAAATGAAATAAATCAATGTAGCAGGATAGTTCCTACACTGTGTATATTCAGTTTTCCACTGCTTGGTGCCAAGTAGCTTTGGCTGAGAATTCTTAACACACCTGGAAAAACACTGGGATACAGCTGTAGTTTATGTACACTACAAAGGACTAGAATTGTGACTTCGTGCTTCACAATAAATTTAGTTCTATCCAAACCAAATATCCCTATGTTGGTCATTATGTTGAATGTGGTAATAGTGTTCTCCTACTGCACTTAGACCAATCAGAAAAATAGTTAATTAGAAAATGGTGGCTGGACCACTATGTGTCCTCTGAGATAAAATTTGGAAGTTTTTTTTATATGTTCTCTATTCATAGAAATATGTCATTAGACATATGCATATCACATTAAACAAAGCAAAAGCAAGAAGAGGCAGCTAGATTTACTTCTCCTGCATGACAGAAAATCTAATATTGTCCTGTGAATTCCTAGGTTTATGTTGAAGGAAAGAACTGTGATCGCTGTAAAGCCGGCTTCTTTAACTTGCAACAAGACAACCCCCAGGGCTGTGAGGCATGTTTCTGCTCAGGAATAACAAATGACTGTACAGATTCTCACTGGACTTACAGCACGGTAAGGAAAAGCAGAGAAATGCATACATCCAACAAGTGTATCTTTTATTTTAAATAAAATCTTAACATGAAACTCACTCTGTGGACTTTTTCTTTAACTTGCATATTTTCCCTCCTCAGAATAAACAACATGATTCTTCCTAGATAAAAGCCAAATTTTCTAAATTTTCACACTGGAGAAGTATTCCATTATCTATTCCAAAGTGAAAAAATGCAAACAGAACAATTTCCTCAGGGAAATTTAGTTTTTGGCTGTAAAAATATGTGAAAGAAATGGAAATGATATGATTTTTCAAACATAGATAAAATACATTCGGATTGATATGTATTCTGCTTCTATAACTGAACTTCCATCCTGTTCTGGAAAATTCCTTAATCCTCCAGATCTAATCTGGTGATGCACAGAATGCTGTGGGAGCAAAAATAAAAATCTGTAGTTAATTTTACAGTTCATAGATGGATAACCCACAGCCTAGTCGCCTACAGTTGTGCCTCAAACACAAACTCTACACCCTAGGAAGCCCTTCTCTGTTTTCCTTTCTGCCCAATGTATCCCCCACCATCAGGAGTGTGAGGAAAATACTACCAACACATCTGAGATCACCAGTAGGCCTCCTAGTCATATGTACATGCCCAGGGAAATGGATGTTTTTGCTTTAAGTTGATGTATCCATAGATGAGTAATGTTTTTTGACATTTATGGAAGCATGAATGAATATGTATACTAGTGAAGGTGAAGCTGAACAGAATTTATGTTCACCTGCTAGTGCATTTGTGTTTAATTTCAGACCCTGATACCTGTCCTTTGCCTCACTGATGGTAAAATTCAAAAGGAATAATCACTCTTAATCTTGATATTGAATTCATAATTTACCCGCTCAGATATTTAACTGTGAGATTTGTCAATAACCTCTGAATATTTCACTGGAATAATAATGAAATCAATTATTTTTTAAAAAAATTATTAAGAAGCATTATAGAAGGAAAGTTTTGCTGAATGTAACAGCCCCAAAAGATGTGGACCTTCAAAAGATTCAGGATTGTAATGAGAGATGACCATAGATGATGGAAATCTGTCACAACCAGCACTGCCGTTCCAAAGCCAGATTTATATAGCAGCTAATTAGCATTCACATCACCCCCAAAATTAATAAATAATAATGTATGTGATTCTCTTAGGTGCAATGGCTCGGTGGTTATAAACAATTGCCAGCTGGAGAGCTTACAACCCATTCAAGACCTGAGCTCTGCATAACGGAGTAAACTCCCATTACTTGCCCAGCTCCTGCTCAGCTAGCAGTTTGAAAGCATGCAAATGCAAATAGGTTAATAGGTACCACTGTGGTGGGAAGGTAACAGAGTTCCGTGCACCTTTGGCATATAGCCATGCTGGTCACATGATCACAGAAAATGTATTTGGACAACATTGGCTCTCTCAGCCAAGAAATGGAGATGAGCACCGTGCCCTAGAGTTGACTATGACTGGACAGGGAAACCATTATTTTTACCTATTTACTCCTATGTAACCCAGGCCAGGAGCAAGTAGATTTCTTTTTCTTTTTTAATCTAAATTATATTTGCTGGAAAGAGCATTGCCAGGTAAGTGTTGAATCCTTACCTGACGAAAATAATACAAATAAATGCTCCCCTTCATTGGCAGAGCTCATCCTTTCAACATATAGTCAGGAAAATATCAATTTGGCTAGAGTTTATCTGGATACACAAGAACAGGCAAGAAGTAGTGAATCTTCCTGCACACAGTCTTTAGTAACGCTGAGGTATGGTTATAGGATGGTAGATCATCACAAAGGAGACTTTAAACCTGATCTACCTATCAGAATATATGTCATTTTGTTTTGTAATCAATTATGTTACACGCTGAGACACTTTTTGCATAACTGGCAATTCAGTAACAAACTGAAAACAGTGAATTAGAAAGAGATGAGCAGGTAAAGCTGGTTATTCAAGAAAGGTGAATCCCAGGATTATTGCTAAGGCTGAGACTTAACTTCGGAACATCACTTGGTTAACATTCTTATTTTATTTTATTCATAAATAAAGTATTGGTGCTCTTCCAATGTAACAACTTCTAACCAAAAGAAGACTGCATTACAGGTAGTCCTCAACACAGAAGAGTTCATGCAGTGTCTCTTCAAAGTTACAATGGCACTGGAAAAAGTGACTAATGACCGTTTTTTACACAATCATTGCAGCATTCCCGTGGTCCTCCTGTGATCAGAATTCAGACATTTGGCAACTCACTCATTTTTATGATGGTTGCAGTGTTCTGGGGTCATGTGGTCACCATTTGCAACCTTCTGACACGCAAAGGGCTTTCAATGGGAAAGCCAGAGTCACTAAATAACTGTGTTACTAAATTAACAACAGTGATTCACTTAACAACTTTGGCAAGAAAGGTTGCAAAATGAGGCAAAATTCACTTAACAACTGTCTCACTTAGCAACAGAAATGTTGGGCTCAATTATGATCGTAAGTCGAGGATTACCTTTTAAGCCTATTAAATATAGCAGAGATAATCATAACATAAGAAAGGAAATCATGCAATACCACTTAAAAGCTTTCCAAAATGCCAGTTATGTAACATATTACTTCTTATTACTTATACTGTCTCTGACCACTTAATTAAGTCCAGTGCTAGCACTCTTCTTATAGGCTTATAATTAATATTTCACCATGATATTGCAAGCAATTTGTAAATTCAGGCAATAAATAATGGTTTAATTTGGGTTTGACATCTTATCCTCAAACATTTCATTAATTAAGAGTGCTCTAATTGAGTTGAGCTTGGGAAAAATGTTTGGCTTAGATATGTTTTATCTTTGTTTACCATATATGCATACAAAATGAATGTCCCAAAGTTGCTTTTTCAAGAGGCAACTGGACTTTTTTGGGTTTTTTTCCTTTGAAAAAAATATTTTACTTCTCATCCAAGAAGCTTCTTCAGTTCTAGCTTATTTTTCTCCTTGTGAGGAGCCAGCTTCTTTCCGATTAGAAATCCTGTCAGCTTAAAGATACAGATACATTGTCTCCTATTTTTTTTTTTTTCAGTTTCATCTCAATCAGTTATAAAGGTTGGGGTAACTGAGCTATGAGCTCAACCAACCCCTCATATTTCCAATGATGTCAACCAAGGTGTGAGCAGGAAAAATACAGGACAAAAAGTTTAAGACTAAAAAAAAAAATCCCGTAATTCTGAAACAGGCTTTTATTGTTGGAGAAGACATATAATAATTTTCTTCCCTTTGAAGGAAACATTAGTAGTTGCCTTCAAGAAAAGCCTTGTCATATGACATATGTTGGGTTTTAATACCCTGATCTTGGTGCATCATTATCTTCTCTCATTTCCTGTTACAGGGTGATTTCATTATTTTTTCTTTCCTTGCTCGCACAGAAAGCCAAGTTTCTATTCCTATCCCCCTAACCCTGCCTGGTTTTGATAGAGTCTCTTGTTACAGATTCTTGCTAAAATAATTGTCAGGCAAATCCTTATTCTGTAGCAAGTATTAATAGGATAATGTTTCCTTTTTCCTATTCCATGCATGATCATGGTCTTATTCTTGTTATATAGAGTTTGGCTAATTTTGCCATAAAGAAATGTATCTAATCTGAACATTCTTTTCAATGCATTCAATGCAACTTTAATCTCATTACAAGTCTGGAATTTATAAAATTATAATAAGTCAAAATGCCTCTTTTCCTATTTGCCTTTTTAATTTTTCATCTTCTTCAAATATGAAGAGAAAATTTCAGTGACCCATTGAAAATCATAAGAATGAAACATTCTACTAAACATTTCTTTAGGTTGCCAAGTTCAAGTCAACCATGGATTTTTAAAATATATAGTATGACCTTATCATATCTTCTCAAGAAGCTTTTCTCCTTATTTCATTGATGTGTATTCCAGAAGATGTGTTCATTTAACACTACAAACTTAAACTTGTGTTTCTGTTGATTTGTCAAAGTATGGGAAATTAGTTAATTATTTTGCCCTAGTTTTCTCAAGGAGAAGTATATTAAACCCTACTCTCAATATTAAATGAGAAACTATTAAGGGCCAGTTTTGTATAGAGATTAAGGTGCTGGACTTGACATCAGGAGACTATCTATTCTAATGAGTTCTAGTCTTCTCTAAGCATGAACGTTGATTCATCCATTTGGGCCATTCTCTCTCAGTCCAACCCACTGAGGGATGTTGCAAGGAGATGGGAAAATTTTGTACATTGCCTTGAATTGTGGAAAATAAAAGTGGGATATTAATATTAATATGAAAGCAAACAAAAGGAAAGAAGCAAAGGGTTTGAAGGGGAAGGTTTGTTCTCCAAGCTTATGCGTTGGTTTCCAAACGTTTCATTATCAGACTAGGTAACATCTTCAGCAGAGTTTAGGGGATGGAGTTCTAACACAGTTTTAAAAAGGTTTTTTTTAAAAAAATGAAAGAAAGTTGTGGATATTAACTAGTATTTTTCTTCATTATCATAGATTATGGACATGAATGGCTGGCATTTGACTGATGAATGGGGTCTTGCTAAAATTACTCCTCAGCAGGACACTTTCGATGGACCTCAGCAACTGAGCATCAGTAACACAGTTGCAAGAACTGTTCTGCAGCCTATTTATTACTGGAGTGCACCCAGTCCTTATTTGGGTAACAAAGTAAGTATTGATTTTTGCCTGAGAGCTAATTTGATGTATCAGTAATGAATATGAATATATATATATATATATATTCTTAAGTTTTTGCAAGTATCTATATGTATGGTATTTTCCCACGTCAAAGCTGAATACCATATATATATATATTTATATGGCATTCAGCTTTGTTCGGGTATTTTCCCACGTCATAGTTGTGCTTTTAAAGTTGTAGCGACGTTTCGGCAGAATCTCATCTGCCATCATCAGGCTTCTGTATAGTGTTCATCTGTGAGTCAGGCTTTTACAGTGGTTTCAGATTTGAATTTGGGGCAGCCTATTGCTGTGCCAGAATGGTTTTTTCTTCATCCTGATTGGTTGAGAGTCTTGGTCTGTGTTTATTGGTCTTGGAGTTTGCTGTGTTCTGCTTGATTGGTGTTTCTAATATCTTCTGTCTGTTTTTTTGGCTCTTTTTGTATCTTGATTGGCTGGCAACATTGTGTTACTTTATTGGAGGCCTTTAGTGCAGCTTGGCTCCAGGTGAATGGACGGCTATCATTAGTTAGGAAGCTAGGTTTCATCTGGGTGCCTGGTTGGGGTGTGTTTGAGCTGGAGGTATCAGGGGGGATCAGATGGCACACTAGGACACACCATATACCAGAAGAAAACACACACCAACTGCTACCTCAACGCCCAATCCCACCACCACCCAGCACAGATAAACTCCGTGGCTAAAACACTAATTACTAGAACCAAACGCCTGGCAGACAAGACACACATTAAGACTGAACTATGCACCCTGACCAAAGTACTGACAGCCAACGGCTTCCACAAAAGCAAAATCACCAACTTGATCCACAAAAACACACTGAGACATAATAGAGACCCAGAAGATGAACAGACCTATGGAACAGCTGTCCTGCCCTACATAAGAGGCACTACAGACAAAATTAGTAAGATACTACACAGACACCACATCAAGACTGCCTTCAAAACAGACAGAAAAATAGCAGCCATCCTCAGAAACCCCAAAGATAAAATTGACCTGGAAAACCAAGGCATATACGAAGTCCCCTGTGCATCATGCCTGGCCACACACATTGGACAGACCAATAGAAGAATAAGTACCCGCCTGGATGAACACAAAAATGCAGTCAAAAAGCTGAAACACACTTCCTCACTAGTCCAACACATGGAAGCCACAGGTCATAGCATCAACTTCAATGGCACCAAAACCCTAGCCACTATAGAAAACCCCAGCCACAGAATCATCAGAGAAGCCATAGAGATTGAAAAAAAGACCAGAAAGCATGAACAGAAGAGATGATTCCACCAGACTGTCAATCATTTGGAAGCCTGCACTCACAAACAAAAAAATCTCCACACCACAAGCCAGGCAAACACCTGGGCACAAACAGATCCCCCCTGATACCTCCAGCTCAAACACACCCCAACCAGGCACCCAGATGAAACCTAGCTTCCTAACTAATAATAGCCGTCCATTCACCCGGAGCCAAGCTGCACTAAAGGCCTCCAATAAAGTAACACAATGTTGCCAGCCAATCAAGATACAAAAAGAGCCAAAAAAACAGACAGAAGATATTAGAAACACCAATCAAGCAGAACACAGCAAACTCCAAGACCAATAAACACAGACCAAGACTCTCAACCAATCAGGATGAAGAAAAAACCATTCTGGCACAGCAATAGGCTGCCCCAAATTCAAATCTGAAACCACTGTAAAAGCCTGACTCACAGACGGACACAATACAGAAGCCTGATGATGGCAGATGAGATTCTGCCAAAACGTCGCTACAACTTTAAAAGCACAACTATGACGTGGGAAAATACCCGAACAAAGCTGAATGCCATACATGTAAGTACCCGCGAAACTTAAGAAAACATATATTTATTTATATATATATATATATGTTCTCATTTGTGACATAAATATTTGGCCAGTGAAACTGTTAGCTAAAAGGAACTAACAGGCATTAAAAGAATCCATGCAAAAAATGAGGCAAAGGGTAAGTAAACTAAGCAAAGTATTTCTGCATTAAGAGCCTCCCAGTTCCTAGTTTCAAATGTTAGAAAAGCTCACATAATTTGCAATGCTATTTCTATGATAAAATGTCTGGAGGTCTATTTTATATGGATGTGTATTTCTTTCATGTAATGTTATCTCCCTTCCTGCACCTTCACATTTCATTTATTCTTTCTCAACTTAGCTTGCACAGATGCTGCTAGCTGGTCAGATATTAGAAAATATGCAGTGATTGATGGAAAACCTCAGTTCAAGGTGTTCTTGTCCTAGAATCAAAAGATGATGTGTGGTTAAAAGATGCATAGTCTTTGCTATATTGTTTAAATCCACACAGTTATTCAAGAGCTGACCCATTGCTTGTGGCTTTGGGATAGTGCTATAGCAGTGGTGGGCTACAACCATTTTAACAACCAGTTCTGTGAGCGTGAAAAGCAATTTGAACCTAAACAGCTTATCTTCTAGGACATCCCCAGTAAGTAGAACAGCTGAGGCGTGGAACTGAGGCACAGTGGTAGGAACATCTCCCCTCTAGTCACTGTTGCTTACTGCTCTTCGTAGCTATTTTTTTAAAAAAAAAATAAGTTCACTGATGGAATACTAAAAAACTGGTCCCTGCCCAGTTTTTTACATGTATGTATGTCTAAGCACAACATCAGATACTTGTCATGGCAAAGCAGAGAAAAGGGTGGAAATCTAGAAAAGGATTTCTTAATGAAACTTCCTGTCCTGCTGGTTTATGCACGACAGTCAAGCAGTTTAAAGCTGCAGTATGGAAACGTTCCCTATTAGTCATTAAAAAACAAAATTTGGGATTAAATCAAAGCCATTCTTGATGTGTTTCTGTGATATATCCCTCACCATCAATATGTTGCCTATTTTGTGATAATGTGTTAAGATTGAATATCTTGCTCTGATTTCCTTTGGGTGTATTAGTGTCCTTCTTGAAGTGTAGAATTAGATTAGGTCATGTAGAATGGAGACTGTTTTATTAGCATTGTCCATAACTGTTTACTCATAAAAGTAAGACCTCTGTTGAGATTTTCCCTCTGTTCTCTTGTTCATGGTAGAATTGATTTAAATCTGCAGGAACATTTCCCAAAGTAGTTATCTCAAGGGTTTTCTTCTTTAATCTTTTCTTCTGGGTTAAAAGATTGGTTAAAAACCAGAAGGACAAAGGGTAAGTAAGGATTCAATTGCATCTTTTTCAAAGAATATAGACGTTTTGTTGAGGGCAGTAGATTTCAAAGAAATTCAACTTTATTCAACATGAGCCTTGAGCAGGGTTTTAGTTCTTTGCTCCAGGTAGGACTGAGCATTTCTTGTGCTTCTGGTCGATAGTTTTTACATCATTTCTACTTCCAACTCTACTCAAGAAAAGAAAGTAAGAGAAACAATGCCTGTTATTCAACAGAGCATGCTCAGCATATATTTCATTTGTAATTTGGAAGGACTTTAGTTGCTGTCAGAGAGCTTCTGTATGAATGAAGAAATTTGCATCAATAACTGAATGATATCATTTTTTGATACCACAGTACTACTGAAAATATGCACAAATTACTGTAGTATATATTAACTGTCATGTTACATCACATGAATTACAGCCATGATGACACACTTAGAGGAGTTAATTTGGCACCTTGCTGTGGAAATAGAATATTGCAGATCATTATTGGTAAATTCAATAAAGCATTGTTCTAAATAGCTCAAATTGTATTATATCAGTTTTTCTAGATTATATTTGCTTACAGTACTACAAATACAATAATTCTTCTGAATGTGGTTTCTGGAATTTATTGCCTGGAATATAATTTCATTGTATCTATCCATTTTTTCTCACCTTCTGTTTGGTTTAATTGCTAAACCAGATACCAGTTTTCTTGAACATTGTGCCCTCAAAGTGTACTATATTATGACCTGATGTACTAAGTCACCTGCTGATTTAGTCTCCCAGAAATTCCTCCCTGCTATTTCAGTGTATATTCTATTTGTAGAGGGCTACTTTTGTTGTGTTCAAAATTGTTTGTTTAGAACACTCATCTTCCATTTTTCAAATTATTCTCAAGACCACTTAGAACTGGACATAAAAATCCCCGCTATTGGATTTGCACAATGTCCCTAATAAAAAAATAAACCTAAAGCTTTTCTTCACTTAATCTGTTATGGTTCGCAATCCATAAGACTGGGAATCAGAGATCATGATTGGAAGAAAAATGAAAGGACAAGAATCCTGAAATAGAAGTGCACTGGTGGAAAAAAAACTTATTTCTTAACACTTTCTGAGGACTTAGAACTTATTTTATTTTTCTACCTGCAGGCAGTTAAATAAGAACACTGCATACCTCTAGAGGCAGACATGGTATGTTTTCCCACTTGGTAGGATTCAATAATACAAATAAAATCTTCTGACAGAGGCAGAAACAAATAACCTAGAAGTCCTTGGTTCTCTCTACTGTAATAGCACTGAGACAAATATGTGTTATAAGGAGTAATAAGATGCTTATAATTATGTGTGTATATTTTATGTGTAAAAGATCCGCTAGTTAGAGAAAAGTCTTGCTTTGTGAAGATTTGCATGGATAAAACCCGACCAACCTTTGACTTTCTCCACTTTCTTAACTTCTTCAAGGCCATTCTGTAAGCTAGTTAAGGATGTATGTTGTGTGTTATATGTGTGTATGTATGTATGTATGTTTGTGTGTGTGTCTATAAACACACACACATGCACACATATATACATTTATACACATACTGTATACACACACAAAGTATATATGAAAAATATGTGTGTGTCTGTGTGAGTGTGTGTGTGTGTATACATATCCAAAAGATCTTATAGTAGCTGAGTTGCTTTATAGCTTCTGTCATGCCTCTATCGGAATCTGATTCTGAGGGGGAGACCAAGCAGCTGACAGGGAATGGCTTCGTTGGCTGTGGAAGAAACTGGGGAAGGGCAAAGTCTGGCTGGGCAGAGCAGGGGAGAGATAGAGCAAGGCAGAGGGAATTCGGAGGAAGACCCAGGCCTATCCCCTCTTCATCCTAGGGCATGGAGGGAGGAATAGAGAAGGGAGCAACGTGAGTTACCTGGCTTACAGGGAAGGAAAGGGCTCTGATTCCCTTCATTAGCTGCAGCTGGGAACACAGTGTTTAAAAAGAGTTTAAAACTTAGAAGTACTAAAGGGACTCTTCTTACTTATGTGACTGTGTTGTCTTTGTGCCACACCCCGGGTCATCACAGCTTCAAGGAGAGTACCCAGGGGGGGGGGGGGGGGGGGGGGGGGGGGGGGGGGGGGCGGCGGGGGCGGGGGGGGGGGGGCCGGGCGCGGGGGCTTTTTTTTTTTTTTGTTTTTTTGTGTTTTTTTTTTTTTTTTTTTTTTTTTTTTTTTTTTTTTTTTGTTTGGGGTTTGGGGTTTTTTGTTTTTTTTTTTTTTTTTTTATTCCCCCCTTTTTGTGGTGGGCGGACTTTATTTTTTTTTTTTGGTTATAACTAAATTTTTTATGTTTTAAATTTATCCCCCCCCCCTTTGGGGGGGGGGGACATGTGGGGGGGGGGAGGGGGGTATTAAAGAATTGGGGGGGGGGGGGGGGGGGGGGGGGGGGGGGGGAAAAAAAAAAAAAAAAAGGGGGGGGAGGGGGGGGGGGGAAAAAAAGGACCGGGGGGGGGGGGGGGTAGGGGGGGGAGGGGGGATAGGGGGGGGGGAAAGGGGGGGGGGGGGGGGGGGGAGAGGGGGGGGGAAGTTTAAAGGGGGGGGTGGGGGAAGTGGGGGGGGGGGGGGAAGGGGGGGAGAGGGGGGGGTGGATTAGTGCTCTTTTTCTTTTTTTAAAAGGGGGGAAGAAAAAAGGGGGGGGGGGGAGGGGGGAAAAGCCCCCCCCGGGAGGGGACGCAGAAAATATTACGGAAAAAAAGGGGGGGAAAAAGGGAGAAAAAAAAAAAAAAAAAAAAAATAATTATGGGGGGGGGGGGGGCTACATCAAATGATTTGCCCAGACAGAAGACATTGATCTGTATAATTATGGAGGAATCCACATTTTCCTAGCAGTTTGGTTATTAACAGAGATTGTATGTGACACAGATATGTCTTTGAGCTGGTCAATGGGATCAACATTCAACTAGAAGATATCATTGTTTAAGATACATCTTTGAGGAACTCAGTGGGTCTTCAGCTTCAGTTTGAAGGTATCTCTTAATGAATTATATCCATTAGCAACCATATAAAAAGAAGCAAACAATTTCAGTTTATTTCCTAATTAGCAGTAGCTTGGATCTTGGTTGCCATAAAGAAACTTTTCTTGCAAGTACAAAATGGAGTCCTGAAAAGTTCTTGCTTTTGCTGAAATCTCCAGGAATCTTGAGATTTTATGCATTCTAACCATGAGGAAAGCATCGTCTAACCCCATTTTCTTTCACTTCCCCTCAAGAAGATTATCTCAGAGAGGGCACTTATTAGATTAAAAGCAAGCAAAGCAAACTTCTCAAATCAGAAGTAGAATATTCTATTATTATCAAATGTTGAATAACTCTAACACTTAAACAGAGTTAAAGATGCCATTCAGAAATACATCCAAATGACTCTCAAGTGTTTGTTCAGCATGAGAAATGTGTATGCCTGAATGTAAATGTACAAGTATTTGCAGTTGGACATCTTACCAGTAAAAATAGGGAGTACTTAGGCAGGTTCATTAAGAAGAAAAACAAAATAATTCTATACACACATGCATATGTGCATGCAAACACACATACACACACACACAGAGTAATATAATCAGTAGGGTAAAACAATTGTCTATGTTTATTCTTGCTTATGGTGTGCCTAGACTACTGTTGCTCCTGTCAATCCAGAGTTGTGAGGTAACGGTCTATGAATCAGGAAATCTGCTGAAGTGTGTATTTGGCCTTCAGTTTAAGAGATGGATGCCCTTATTATCATAATAAGCTACTACCATTGATGGGTCACAATTCATTGAGAACACAGTCAGTCTTCATTGGCCCAACTCTTGTCAGTTTTCAGTTTTCCTTAAGAAAATGGGTGATGCTTTGCAGATAACAGTCATTTGCCCCACAAATAGCACATTTAATTATTTACCACATTTCAATCTATGTAGGGATAAAGAAAGGGATTTAGCCCCAGAATTCTGTACTTCACAAGGATGATTTTCCCCCCTGCACTTCTACCCCATTATTGTCTCTTGAGGCTCAGAGGAAAATTGTTTAAAAGAAGTTGATAAAACTTCCAGCAAATCACTGAATTTTAAAGATCTCCTTTTCATGTATGCTTGCTTTCTAAAGAAGTTTGTCATTAACTTGAAGGTCTCTTGTGAAGCTGGCCTTTTCCCACCCTTTCCTTGAAGAACCAAGCATTTGGCACTAATGAAAGTTAATGAAATTCTTATTATAAAATGCAGCCTAGATTACATTCTAGGGATTAATGAAGCTATGTTGACTTATTGAGACATCTTTAGCTAGAAACATTTGAAAGAATAAAGGTCTGCTGCTTGAATAAAGAAATAATAATGCTCCTTGTTAGGTTTCAGGCAATCGTGTCAAACACTGAATTATTTTGCTAATAGGCTAATGTTCATTCTTGCTTTTTAATTATTTTCAAAATAATTTGATTCTAAATTATGATTTTCAGTTGCTATGATATTAATTTTCTGGATTGTGATATTCAGCAAATTCCTTTCCATAAGTCTTCATATTCTGAAAAGAGCATTACAAAAATCCAAAAATATTTTTTGTTTTGTTTGATGTTCTGTGCTGTAGAAATAGCATATCAATTATTTTGGAAGGCACAAGTTATCTGTTTATTTATGAAATATAGTGAATCTACTAATGCCATCCAGATATACTTGCAGAAATGAACAGAATAAAATAATTAATAAAAATAATGAGACAATACAGAATATAATAAGGGTGTTGACATCTTACCAACCAATTCCCAAAGACCTTTCAGAAAGTCCACTGTGTTGTGATAAGATATAACTTAAAAGTTAGGAACTTGCCGACTTGAACTTTCCCAGAATTTTTACACTAATATTTAAATTGCAAGTGTGTAATTTTTGATGTGTAACACTGGCATTTGTGGTCTGCAAAACACTTCAGATGTTAAAAGATGTCAGTTTGATACCATTCTTAGAAGATCACAGTTCTAGAAGAAACATGGAATTCCTCTATAGGTAAAGGTAAATGCTCCCCTCACACATTTGTGCTAGTAATTTCTGGCTCTAGGGGACAGTGCTCATCTGTGTTACAAAGCCAAAGAGCCAGCGCTGTTCGAAGACGTCTCCATGAACATGTGGCTGGCACGACTAAATGCCGAAGATGCACAGAACACTGTTACCTTCCCACCAAAGTGGTCCCTGTTTTTCTACTTGCATTTTTACATGCTTTCACACTGCTAGGTTGGCAGAAGCTGGGACAAATAACGGGAGCTCACTTCATTATGGTGTGCTAGGGATTCGAACCGCCAAACTGCCGACCTTTCTGATCAACAAGCTCAGCATCTTAGCCACTGAGCCACCACGTCCCTTCCTCTATGGCAACCTGCAAATGCTAAGGACTTCCAATATGAAGTAGAGCAAGCTCTCAGTTGACCTATCAACTCAGTAGCCTTGTGCTAATTAGACAATGAATACAGGCTCCAACCACACATGATCAATTAGGGAACCTGATAGCACTCATTTCTTTTTTTCTAAGCTGAAGCAAAGGAGTCTGGGTTTTTTTTTCACTTCCTTGTATTTTTTTCATAGATAATAAAAAATAAAAATTGTGGTGGCTCAATAACCTGTCAATGCCAGAACTGAGTTGAAGGGCTTTTCTGCTTCTCATTCATCTTCTGTTTTGCTGATAGGAAAGAACATGATTGACAGGAGCAGTTATTTTAGCTCCAAACATTTTTATGAAACTAAAACTAATTTCCTCTGATCCTTTCTCTGGTTGGTTTACAATGCTTGCCCATCTTTGATTCAATTAAGCAACTTAGTAGAGTCAGTCTTTTAATTCAGTGCATGCTAATTCAAACCCTTTTCAGCTAAGTCAGCTGAGGTTTGTTGGCACTAGACTTCAATAAATGGTTTGGCATTGAATGCAAACCCCACTGCATTTTCATTGTTATGTCCCCCAAATCTATTAGTAGCATTCTTACCACTGTAGGATTCCTCAATTATCTTCCTTTCCTTTCCTTTCCTTTCCTTTCCTTTCCTTTCCTTTCCTTTCCTTTCCTTTCCTTTCCTTTCCTTTCCTTTCTCTTCTTTTCTTTTGAAATGTCTGTTTCAAATAATACTATTTGTAATGATTTCCTGGTATTATTGCAAAGAAGTAAACAAGTGTAAGCAGGAAAATAATATATTAAAATACTATTATTTCTTAAAATAAGATTAGGCTACTGCTTTTCTTCAAAACATTTCCACAACATTCTACATATATTATCCTGTCTATAGTATCTCTATAGTATCTCATACTCTCATATGAGAGTATTTTCTGACAACATTTTTTTTTGAGGTAACTCTCTTTCATGACATTTCATACATGCTGTGAAATGTTGCAGACAATAATGCAATGCTTAGAATTGTAGTTCTGAGTTTTATAGTTGCCACCTCCAAGGTCAGCAGAAAAGATAGAAATTACACAAAATGATAAAGGCAAAACTGATACATGATTAGAGGGAAGTAAATAGAAGAAAAAACAAATCCACTTAGAAAAACAACGACACACACACCACACACACACACACACACACACACACACACACACACACACACACCACACACAAAATAGATATATCCCATTTTCACTTACCGTTAAGTGTTTTTGGATGTAAAGTATTTAAATACTTCTGTATTTGTTTCAAATACAATACTTCTGCACACCATATTCATAATTACATCTTCATCAGTGGAAGGGGAGAACATCGTTTTCTTCATAATTATATTGTTAAAACCTCAATTGTGTAGCTATGTCTTGAAAATTCACTTGGAAGAGTGGATTTTACTTTGCATAAATGTGCTGTGGATCAGTGTCCTTAAAGCCACCTTTAGAAATTATGAGTTAAATTTAATATCAATCATAAAGAAGAGTTCAGTTCAGTTTCTTGCTCATGAAACAGTTATCCGTGATTTATTGCAAACCAAGCAGATTAACATAGCATCTCTCAAAAAAGTAGGCACAAAAATGGTATTTTGGTAATATAGCTATAGATGAATGAATGAAACACTTTGTGCTAAAGACTCTTCAAATGGATTCACTTGATTTTGTTAGAAGGCTTTTCAGATGAATGATTTTGATAGTGAAATGTATCATGCAACATTGAACACATCTAGGAACTAAATGAGCTTCTTGCTACTGTACATATTATCCATGGCTTGGTTCAGAGTCCATCACTGCAAGGCCCTGAAGTCCAGAGAACTGGTTCCACTTGACAAAACTATTGCTATAATTAAGCCAAATTATAGATCATGATATTTAGATAAAATTATTGCAGAAAATCTACAAGGTCCCTTCCTGCCCTATGATTCTATGTTTTTAATTAGAGCTACTACATTTGGACCAAAAAATCCAGATGATTTTGAGATGGCAGCAAAGAGATACAGAAAATTCTAAGACTTATCTATCTAGATGGCATCTGTATTTCCTCCCCCACTCCCAAATGCAATAGTTATAATTAAAGTACAAGATATATTCCATCCTTTTGAGGTTGGTAAATTGAGAATCCAGATTGTTGGGCTCAATCTATATACATAAAAGTGAAATACCACTCAAGCATCATCACAAAATCTCCAGAACCATAAAGCCTACAAACTTGAAATATGGCACATTTGTTCATATTGGCTTCTAGGTGCTCACTAAGAAAGGATTTTTCGAAATGACCATTAGAGCATTAGTATTTTGTATATTATTATTAACACGCTCTGATGCTAAGGAGTTCCACTCCTCCTCCCCACCTGAAAATAAATCTGTTCCAAATGTAAAACACAAGCAGGGGAGACAAGTTTCAGATTCAGTTTTAGTTTTAGTTTCACAGCACCAAGCAGCTTTAGTACAGAACAGTTGAGCTAAGTCACGCTCAGGCTCCTTGCTGTCTCCTTCTTGCTCACACAACAAATACTGTTTCAGTTTCCAGACAGCCCTCAACTCTCTCACACACTGATAGGATGTTAGCCAGATGAATATTGATGGATGCAGAATTTTCCCCCCTTATTTTCCTCCTCAAAAACTAAGCCCGACCACATAGTTTCATAGCGAAGCACAGGTATCGAGCTAGTATGTAAATGATGCTTCTACATTGTAGACTTCCCAGATATTTGGATATAAGTCTAAATGCTATTGCTATTATGAACAATTATTTGCCGTCTCATTACCTTTCATAAAGCAGAGGACTTTGGTTGTGCAGTTGAAACCAGAACCAGTTGTTTGAGAGTTACTTGTGTTTTCATATCTGACGTGTTTTTTCCATCCTGCTCAGGAATGAAGGTTCAAATATAAGTCAAATTGTCATATTGATTTTGATGTACCAATAGATAATTGAACTGGAGGTGCTTAGGCGACTGGCATTTGCTGTGTGACAAGATGAATGAAGGATGTGGAGAGTATTAAACTTGTGTATCAGTAAAGCTTAAGCGAAGCACTCCTTATCCCCCTCACAACAAAGCCACGGATGGCCCTCCTGTGTCAAAGCCATAGAGAGGAATAACCCTTCATCTTAGTCTGCCAAACTGGCTTTGGTGCATGCTCAGCAGCCATTTTCTTTAAAAAGAAGTCTTTAGTTGAGGCACATTGGCTGTTTCATAAGACCAAACAAAACCAAAAGGTGCAATATATCACAGTGTGAAATGGAGCAATGAAGCAAAGTGTAGTATGCTCCACTTATACATTGTTTGCCTTCTTTTTTTCTCATCTTGCTCAATACCTCTTCCTAACCTTAATGCATAGGTAAGCTATATTGATAAATGGAAGATTTTGGTTCCTATACTAGCTGGTATGTGAGGCCATGCTTTTTTTCCTACACTTCCCTGCCACTTTGGTCTGCTTTAAGACTCAAGTTATTGGTGGGGATGGGGAGATTATCCGTTACTGAATTGATTTAATTAGTTTGTTAGAATTACATGAACTCTGAATTATTGGATGTTTATTTCATCCCAGGGACTTTAATATGTTTCTACCCTCCGAATCCCTAGAAAGCACTTATTCCTTCTGGCTTTGGAATGCTGAGAACATCAGAAGTTTATTATGAGTCAATCACTCCCATCTTCCATTAGCCAGTAGGAGATTGCAACAAGTAGTCTTTCTTCTTCTGGATACCCCTCCAAGAGTTCAATAGATGGCTGGTTCATTGGTCTGGACTGAGGGCCGGAGCTAATTCTGAAGCAACATAAAGCCTGTCACCATTAAGGTGAGGTTGGCTGCAGCTTCCATTTCCTCCTGCTCCTGAACAGGAAGGAACTTTACTTTTAATTATGTGGGAGTTGGTTGCTACACAGACAACCAACATTTCACATCTGTTCTTTCATTTCCAAGCTCTATAAATCTCTGACTGCTCTCTATATTTCACCAAGTTTGGCTGCTAAAACTGCCCTTAGAAAGAGATAAGTAAACTCCATTTGCTCACGTGCAGCACATATTCAGCAACACTACAACTTTCTGTTCTCATAAATGTCCTGCTTTTGAATATCATGTCAGCCCTTCCCTTCACTATCCGGACAGCCATTTTTCAGAAGTCATTTATTTAATTTGGTTTCTTCTGATTGAATAAGGGTTGAATGGGATGAGCACCTTCCAACTCTGATTCTATAATAGCTGGCATTAGAGATTGCACAGCTCAAAAGGAAAAGTCTAATCCCAAAGCCAGAGGCAAAAGGTGGAGCTCTATAGGAGTTTGGCTAGGGAGTAAAGTATTAAACTTTTCCAGAACACTGGTGGTCCTGATGAAATTGCCCTCTCTGTACTTATTATGAACTTTAAAAAATCACTACTTTGTTTCATTGATCTTAAAAAGAGCAAAATGTATTAACCCAGAGAATGGCACATGTTAAGAAGAGTCAAAAATATAGAAATGCAATATAGATTTTCTTTAAAAATCAATTTTAAAGAAAAACAAATTATCTTCACTGGTAGACAATTCAATGGCTAACAGAAATAGAAATTGCAAAAAAGAACCTGAGTAATCTTTCTGGAGATATTTGGAAATTAGACAAAAGGGGCAAATAAATTCTTCCTCTGAATTAGCATAATTGGGAAATAAGAGAGGTACTATGGTATCTTGGTACTCAACTGCTTTTTTTTGTTTTGAAACTCATCTAATTTAGTACTCAACACATTTTGAGACAAAAAATTTGTCCCGGTACTCATTGTTTGTTTGGTACACAATGCCCAAGCTAGTACGTATTGGTGCCAACTGCCTTGTGACTTACTACATTATTCCTTATGGGAAAAATTGTTTGGTACTCACTGTTTGTGATACTCATTGTGCCTCTTGAAACCAATTAACAATGAGTACTGAGGTACCATTGTATTATTAATTCAGCTTTGCCATAAGAATATATATGCAAATATTTTTCTTTCCTTTACCAAAAATAGACTTCACACTGATGGTTTTTTCTCCCCGTGTCAGATTTCTGCAAATCAGTGGTAATCCTAAAATTGCTCATTGATTTTATTTTTCCCAGTATATAGAATCAAAGGAATTACTTGTGTTTAGGCTGAAGATTAGGAATTGCACATAGTGAACAATATATCTGGAGAATCTTTTGCAAAAAAATGGTTTATTAGGCAAAAATAGTACATACAAATATGTGGCAAAGGAAAGTACAGTAAAAGCTTAGTGTTTTTTAAGAACTATTTAGGAACTAAGAAACTGATTTATACATTAAAAATAAATTGATATAATTAATAACTTTGCTACTTATTAATAAATATTACTATTAACAGTTAAGCCATCTTTTGATTATCCTGAACAGAAATATGTTTACCTAGGTCATAGCTATATTGTTGTTGTTAGTTGTGAAGTCGTGTCTGACCCATCGCAACCCTATGGACAATGTTCCTCCAGCCCTTCCTGTCCTCTACTATCCTCCAGAGTCAGTGGTGGGATTCAAAACTTTTTACTACTGGTTCTATGGTGGCAGGGGAAGGATACTGCAAAATTCCCATTGCCTCGCCACTCCAGGGGGAAGGTTACTGCAAAATCCTTCCCTTCCCACCCCACTAACCTGTTTTCTAGCTCTGTTCTCCTGTGCAGAGCAACAAAAGAAGACTCGGCCGATCAGCTGGGACTCAGGAGGCAGAGAATAGATGGGGGCAGGGCCAGTCAGAGGTGGTATTCCAAACTACTCAAAATTTCCACTACTGGTTCTCCGAACTACTCAAAATTTCAGAACCTGCTGAATACCACCTCTACCTGGAGTCTATTTAAGCTTACACCGACTGCTTCAGTGACTCCATCCATCCACCTCATTCTCTGCCGCCCCCTTCTCCTTTTGCCCTCAACCGTTCCCAGCATTAGGCTCTTCTCCAGTGAGTCCTTCCTTCTCATTAGGTGGCCAAAGTATTTGAGTTTCATCTTCAGGATCTGGCCTTCTAAAGAGCAGTCAGGGTTGATCTCCTCTAGAACTGACCAGTTTGATTACCTTGCAGTCCAAGGGACTTGCAGGAGTCTTCTCCAGCACCATAGTTCAAAGGCCTACAAATAGCTATGTAAATTGACAAATTCTCACATTCATGTATACTTTTGTGGGGAGGGAGGGATTTCAACATCAAAAAGAGTTGAATTATGATTGTTTATGTGCCATCAAGTCAACGGCAACTTTTAGTGACACATAAATAGAACTTATTCAGCGGTCTTCAGGAATGAATTAAATATTTTATTTCAGTAGAGCTGATACAAATTCAAAGTTTTTAATTAGAAACTCAAGCTGGATTTATGAAATAAGAAATGATAACTGTTTGATGAAACAATCTATTTTAATGTCCTTGCATCCTCTCTCCTCTATTTACAGAATCAATGCAAAAGATTTTTAGATATTTATAGATTTGGTAGATAAAGCAGACATGATCTCAAGCTGAGTTTGTGTCCTAACAATCTCATAGACCTGTTCAGTAGTTTTTGTTGGCAACAATACAGTTATTGATTTGCAATTGTCTTTTTCCAGGATAATTTTTTCCAACATCTCAGACTATTCCCAGCTCTGAGATTCCTTGATAGTCTCTCATTCAAGTACTAAACTGGGTCCATTTAGTTTGTTTCAAATTCTAGTCACAGCTGGCATGGGGATACAAGCAAGCTATTTCTAATACTAAATCTTTATAAAGCATCTTTTTTGTTGTTTGAAAAAGAAATTTGAACTTTTTAATTATTTGCTGGAACACAAATGTTATTTATCATGGTTAATGCCTAGAAAATTATTGATTTTCAAATACATGTTTCTTGCTTCACAGATTTAGAAATTACCTAAAATCATTTTAAACTGTAACTTAAAATTTGTTAAGTTACAAAATTTGGGAAATACCAGAAGCTCTTAACTCCTAGATTCAAATTGAATTTACTTTTTCCTGACAAATAAAGACCTCAGATACAATGAAAAGAAGAAAAACTCCCAACAACTGACAATGAATTGAGCGACTCCAAGGGAAGTATCAAGTACATTGAGACATAAATAATTTAGGACAATTAATCTTGGCATTTCATTTTTATTCATTGATTACAATCAATACCTTGCCTCATATTTTTGTTCAAAACATGGCACCAGGGAAATCGAACAGTTGCTTTCCTTCTACCACAAAATCTGTAAGGGAGTGGCCTAGATTCCAACCTCATTGCTGAGGCAGAATATGGATCAATAATGAGGGACTATCCTGCCTACTTTACTGCCCTCACACAGATTGAAGAAAAGCATGTGAACAAACTTGTGAAGAAGATCCTTTGGAATTATTTCTGAACCAAGCCGAACTGTTAGTGTAGATTTATTAAATTTAAAATTCTTCTTCTAAGAATTTCAGATTAATAAAAGTTTTGGATTTGGAGTATAGGTAATCCTTGATTTACAACAGTTTATTCAGTGACTGTTTGAAGTTACTATGCAACGACACTGAAAAAAGTGACTTATGACCATTTTTCACACTTATGATCCCATGGTCACATGATTTACATTTGAATGCTTGACAACTGATTCACATTTATGAAGGTCACAGTATCCCGGAGTCACTGATCCCCTTTTGCAACCTTTTGACAAGCGAAGTCAATGTCAATTCTGATCATGAGGGTCTTAATGTAAGAGGGGAGGGAAACCTTTGAGACTGTTTCTGTGGTTTCAAACCCGACAAAGACAGATTTAATGTGTTTGATTGCCTTCCCGTTCATTCTGACATCCTGCATTTGTGAAGAATTTTGCATTTGTCAGCCTACACCCCACGAATTCACACAAAAAATAAAAAATAAAATAAAAAAATTAAAATGTAAAGGCATCAGGAGAGAAACCAAGAGACTATGATTTCTAGTACAATTGTAGGTGACCTTGGGCCAGTCATTTTGTCTCAGCCCTAAGAAGGAGGCAATGGTAAATCATAATATGTGCAAAACCTTGCCAAGAAAATTGCAGGGCCTTGTCCAGGCAATTGTCAGGAGTCAAGACTGACTCTAAGGCACACCCACACATACAAAATTGATATAATAGTTGTATGGTGTGGGGTTTTTTAAAGTTTTATAAGACCCAGGAATCCAAATATGCCTGTCTTAAACAATGTCCTTAGAATTCCTGGATTTCTCCTTTTGTGGTGCTGAAAAGGATATGGAATTGTATTGATCTGTTGTGCCAGTCCTCGAGTTATCTCTCACCAAAACACATTCCAGAAAGTAGAACTAAGGTTATCTTTGGGTAGGTTATGGAACAGAAATCTGTAGATATAGCCATGCATTGTTAGGCATTAATGCATCAATGTGTTTTTATTGAAGCTTTTGGTTGAATGTTCCCTTCAAAGGTTGGGTGGAGTATACAGACAATGTTATCTCATCTTATTAGAGAATCATTTTTTCCCCAAATTTAAAGCATTAGAATCCAGAATTTTTGGATAAAGCACAGTTTGATCATGGAGGGCTATTGCTGATGAATCCTTTTAAAATGAAGTGGAAAAATCTATTTCTCAGAGTTCTAGTTTGAGGTAGTCTTCCCACTGACAATTAAAATGAAAACAGAGAAAATGATAAGCTGTTAATCAGAGCCAAAAACGTTTGGAGAGACCTATTTTAAAAGTAAAAAACAAAGAGTCTGGGAACATGTTTTCTGACTAATGTAGTCCAGACTGTGCATCTGATTAAGTAAGCTGCAGCCTATGAAAGCTTATGCTTTTTAATAAAATTGGTAGACAGAAAAGGGGTTTTGCAATATAAACAAATATGGTTCTCCTCCTACCATGTCTATATTAAAGGTTTGGTTTCCTTTTTCTCACAGCACATTTTTTAGATTTGTTTCTTGAGTTTTTACATGTGTACCCTTCTCACTAAAGCTTTCTTTCCAGTTATAGGTTTGTTTTCATCTATAGTTAGGGAACAGTACAGGACCCAGAAAAGATAGATCATGGTAGTACATCTGGGATAAAGCTAGTTTAACAAGTCATAATTTGACTACCATAAAGTACTGTTTCAAAACTCCAAAAAGCTAAACAGCCTATTTGGCTCACCCCACTGGGGAAAGTAGAGGGGGCTGAAAATGAACCATGTTTGCAAAAACCAGAGAAGCAAGCAGTCTATACAAGACAAATCATCTTTGTAGCAACTCCAGTGAGGCACCTACACTGATGACTTTTTGAATAGCCTAAGCCTGCAAGACAGTGGTGGGATTCAAAAATGTTTACTACTGGTTCTGTGGGCAAGGCTTGGTGGGCGTGGCATGGCTTGGTGGGCATGGCAGGGGGAAGGATACTGCAAAATCTCCATTCCCAGTTCTGAAGAATTGGTAGCAGAAATGTTGAGTAGTTCGGAGAACTGGTGGTAACATTCCCCACTCCTGGGGGAATGTTACCACCAGTTCTCCGAACTACTCAACATTTCTACTACCAATTCTCCAGAACTGGTCAGAACCTGCTGAATACCACCTCTGTTTAAAGATGGCTGGAACAGAATCATGATTGTACTGTAGGTCTTTTGACTGGAAAACAAAAGCACAAATGTAGTTCTCACAGCCAGAATTCCACAAATCAAAAGCACGGAAGTCGAGATCTGTCTTGCAAAGCAAATGCTTCCCATTTTCTGAATCTGAAGGGTACCCCTCTAGTGCCATTCTGGCAAGAAGCTCCATCTGTAAGCAAGGTTAAGTTGTCTTCAAGCCTGCCCTATTATGAACATTTATGCTGACTTCGGCTATTCCATTTCACAAAATAGGGGAATATCACATCTGTTTGTTTGTTTTTAATATGGAAAGATTTGTCCCCCCCAAAAAATTTGTTCTTTTGAATGAAATACCTTATACAATAAGGTTTCTCCTGCCTGAGTTCATTTACATTTCAAAAGCAAAATGTATGCCTCAGTGTTGCTGTAAAAAAATAAAATATAAAACTAACCACTAACTTCTGGTTTAGGGAGAAGCCAAGTCCTTTGCTTTCAAGTGGTGAACCATGCACAGTTAAACCAATTACATCCTCATCCTTAAGGAGTTTCTTAATTATTTTTGTTTGTTTATAGCATGGGGAAATATATGCATAGATTTTAATTTATGCAATAGAGTTTCAGGCAACAGCTAACGTTGACATTAATCAAATAAATAAACTTAATTATGTTTGGTCAGCCATATCTTATGTTTTAAATATTTGATTTAATTATATTTAATCTATTGTTATTGCGAACCCTCTCAAAGGGCAGAACATCTGTATAGGTTACACTGCTTTGATTCTTGGTATCAGTTGATTTGGGCATAGAGCAAGCATGCTGTTGCTCTAGATTAGGATGAAATAAATAAGATACTGTTTTCTGTGTTCCTAGTGCCTTTATGTAATCAGTTATTGAGAGATAACTCTCATAGTTATTTTCGTTGGTAATTTGTTTACCCATTCAAACAGAGATTCACTGTTTAAATGGGGTTGAAAGAAAGTCAACATTTTTTTACTCACTTCAAGGTGTTATCTCTGAATAGATGAATTATAGGAGCTGTGGACAAATATAGCACAGTGTAATTCAGCTAAGAACAAGCAAAAATATTCATCTAAAAGTTCCTTCATGTTTGTTTAAATCTAGATATCTAAGTACCTGGCCACATTTAGAGAACATGTTCAGTTAAGGTTTAGTGAGACACAGTCTACTTTATCCCTGACTTCAGTGACACTCAGATAAAATGCCTCTAGCTTTCACAAATAACCATAAATTGATTACATTAAATGAACCTAGCAAACTAGTTAATCTGAACTATGATTAATTTCAAACTTGAGAACTTCAAATTATGATTAGCTGGATTGCTTAAACTGGCCAGAACTTCCCAACTTTTTGTGGCATAGCAAACTGCATCTTGCACTTTTTCTTGGGTTTATGGTGGAAACTGGAAAAAGATGTGAACAACTCAATGGAAGTCTATTATAATGCATGCATTGTGAAATCATTATTTAGCATAATTCCTCATCATGACAGAAACATTGAGTATTATATTAACTCCACTGAAAGTTCTCAGGAGGAGGTCTGTAGTCCTAATCTATATAAAGACTTCAATCCTGTATTTATTTACCTAAAACTATTTCATAAGAATATTTCCCTATTCTTATTTACCTAGAGTTGTTGACTATAACTTCATCCTCTTCCAGACCAGGAGATTCTTCGAACAGTGACACAATATAGAGAATAGGGGAAATGACTTAAGGATAGTAGGGACAGGCAAACTCTATTCCCAAAGTGACAAGGGATAAAACTAAAAGATGTCTTAAGTCCGTAAGAGACGCATAGCGTCCTAAGCAGCTCAGACACTTTCTTAATTCACTGAATTATAAGAAGGAAGAGATGTAGTACAATTATACTTGTATGATTCTGTTCTGATAGCCAATCTCAATAAGAATAATTTTAACCTATCACCAATATTGATAACAAACAAGGAACCATAGACTATTGCTAGTAGAATTGTTAGTTTTTTAATCATTTTCTTTTTTTCTATTTCTTTTCTTCTTCTGTGTGTTGTGTTTGTTTGATATTTTGGTTATGTAATCAATAAAGTTTGTTTAAAAAAAAAAATAATTTTAACCTGCTGGTAGAGTTGATCTCTTGGGCTGGCCCACCTAGTGGGGCTGAAATGCCTTGGTCCCCTTTTGTTTCAGGTGGATTATAACTTATACTGATTCTTTTTATATTCTTTTTATCTGTAAGCTGTTTAGAGTAATTGTGGGGTCATTCAAAATTAGATTAAAAAATAAATGAATATTTAGTGGGAGTTATAGCTGAGTACGCATATATTTGGTTGTGTTTTAACATGAATGTGCAGTAAAGGTCATTAATATATTAATTAATAAAAAGTAATCCTCAAGCAATCTTGATGCTTGAAGAGGGATGTGGATATGGTGGGCACAAAGCCATTTGCAAGTTTACAAAATTATGGAGAAATGCAGTGAATGATGTTGATTTAATCTGTATTTCTTTTTCTTATCTAATCCCTTCAGTTTCTTTAGCTTCTTATTTTTTTCATTCTTAGTTAATTAATTCTTAATTTTTAATGTGCTTTGCATAGTTCTACTTACCCCTAAATGTAGTCAAACAATTGGTATGTATGTCTGTGTGTATCAAATAATCTTGAGTGTATGCCTACAAGCATATTAAAAAATCAGAATTTGTGGAGTTGAGTTTTATCAACCAAGTTCTCAAAATAATGTGGTCTTTAATATATACAGTATTTATATTTATTTTATATTATAGATGGATAGATAGATAGATAGATAGATAGATAGATAGATAGATAGATAGATAGATAGATAGATAGATACCACTTTCCCATGTTTTTGTTCATATGCATATTGTATATACACACATAAAAATGGAAGATACACACACACGTACGTCTGTCTATCTATCTATCTATCTATCTATCTATCTATCTATCTATCTATCTATCTATCTATCTATCTATCTATCTATCTATCTATCTATCTATCCAGGCATATTATTAGGCATCTTACTTAAATATTTTCCTTAAATATTCAGTACAAATGTTTGGTTGTTACCTATCAATCCATACATAATGATAGGAGGTAAAATAGTGTCAAATCCTAAATCCTTAAAGCTTCAGAACAGGTCCTTTCAACAGGCTGGGGAAAGAAATGTTGATATGCTATGGACTCAGAAGAATAAAATATAGAATTTCTATTCTAAAATAGCAGAGAAGCAGATAGAGCAGCTTTTTTTCACCCAGGATGGGTTAAAATTTGGGAGGACAAATTTTTCTTGGTTGTGGTAATGATGATTAAGTGGTACCTAGGGCAGAAGTATAAGGAAGTAACTCACTGATCTTTCCCATAAAATAAATTAATTGTTTGGGCTAGGTCAGCTAGAAATACAGTAAGAAAACACCACAAAATAGATTGAATCTAGATTCAGGAGAGGTTAAGAGTCCATCTGTTCTGTTACAGAGAGATACAAATAAATTATCCCACTTCAGTTTGTAACCTGGTTCTCAAATACATCTGGTGCTACTTGCTATTTATATGGGACCCTTTTTTCAAGCAATCCAGAATAGCCTACCTGGTCTTTTCTTCTTTATCATTGTAACAGTCCTGTGAGGCAGACTGAACTGGAAGATAATATCTGTCCAAGGTCATCCAGTCATTGCTGATCGTTATGTTTTGAATGCTAACTTTTTGGAATTTGTTTGGTTTCTAATGAATGAGTAATGAGTAGAACACTGAAAATAAAGTAGATTATTTAAATGGAATTAATGAAAATGTGCCATACTTTGCATAGATTACAGTCAAGTTGTTTGGGAAAATTAGAAACTATAACATAGCTTGGAAATTTTGCTTGGTTGAATATTATTAACAAGTTGTTTGGGAAAATTAGGAACTATAATATATCTTGGAAATTTCGCTTTGTTGCATATTATGAACTACTAAGCCAGAACTTCTAAGTCAGAAATATATCTGCATATGGTATACAAATACAGAAAACAGCAGGAAGGTATATTAATTGCTGCTGTGAACATTTTGCTGTTTGCTATCTTTACTGCATCATGGAATAGATGTAAAGTTAAATGGTAATATTATAGAAATTAAATAAGTAAATACTTTTCCTACATGGTCTCTCATAGTTTGAATGTTGTCAACTGGCTGTTGACACAAATTTATAGGACACAAGATCATGCTTAGAGCAGGAAAATACAGTATAGGAAAGCAAAACCTACAGTACAGGTAGTGCTTGGCTCACGACCACAATTGAGTCCAATTTTTTGTTGCTAAGTGAATCATTTGTTAAGGGTTTTGCCATAGCTGTTAAGTGAATTGCTGCAATTGTTAAGTTAGTAACACTTCAGTTGTTAAGTGAATCTGGATTCCCCATTGACTTTGCTTGTAAGGTGATCACATGACCCCAGAACACTGCAACTGTCATAAATATGAGTCAATTGCCAAGCACTGAATTTTGATCACGTGACTATGGGGATACTGCAATGGTTGTAAGCAGAGGTGGTATTCAGTAGCTTCTGACCAGTTCTGGAGTAGAAATTTTGAGTAGTTCGGAGAACCGGAAAATACCACCTCTGACTGTAGTTTTACAGTATCCTTCCCCTGCCACGCCCACCAAGCCACGCCCACAGAACCGGTAGTAAAAAATATTGAATCTCACCACTGGTTTGTAAGTGTGAAAAACAGTCATAAGACAATTTTATTAGTGCAGTTATAATTTGAACGGTCACTAAATGAACTGTTATGAATTGAAGACTACCTGTATATATGTGATTGGGGTTCTTAAAACCTCTCAAATTTGTTGGGATTTTAATGCAGTTTGATTTCTAATCCAGATTCCATGTAATGGCAAGGTCTTGTTGAAAACTGCTTTCAGATTAGTTGAACTATGTCTGTTGAAAAACAAGATGATGTAAACAAGGTAGCCGTGTTTCACTCTCAGACAAAAGAAAAAAAGTTGGACTTAATGTTACATGTGTTTCATTGAGGAACATTCAATTAATATTAGTAAAATATTGCATTAGTCCATGTCCTGCTTCATACATGAAATATGCTGGAAATCTCAACCTAAATATGCAGCGTTCATTGAGTCTTAGATCAATGTGGTTTTTATTTTAAATTGTGGCAGAAGAAAGATATGAAAGAAGAGATTTTTTTAAAAGAACAAAACTGGTTAGAATCAAAATACTAACATTAAGAAGCATCTTTGTGCCATTTATGTAAATACTGGCAATTACAGAGTTAAAAGTTCCGTTGGCTTAAAAATCTTTGTCAATATAGAAGAGACAATTTTTTTGGCACCTGGCTGTGCTTCAAGAAGAGAGTTATTGGGAGACAAATATCTATGTTGTGCAATTTTCTAACTATAGAAATATCTGTAGTACAATTTATAGTGTATTTGCTTTGCAAATACAGTCTAATAAAAGAGAATATAAAGGAATAAAATATGAAGGTTAGGGGAGACGGACATGTAATTTGCCCTCTGTTAATGGGGCAAAACAGAGATATCTGAGGCTTAGGGGTCAAACAGATTGAAGATTGCTGAGAGTAGCATGGTCATAGATAGCCAGGGATATAAAGGTAGAATGTGTTCTTATTGTGCAATAGGAAAATGACTTGCTAGCCATTCAGTGAGGGATCAGGGTTTAATAGCTTCTCTTAGGTGTTGAGACTTTGGAGAAGGCCTTTAAGCTTTGAACCCAGGGCATCTTTAATTTTTAGCAAGTAATATAGAATGCAGAAGATTATGTTCATAATGCATTAAGGCAAGTTAATCACGCACATTCAAGGCGATAATAAAAAAATGTAGTAATGAAAGGCTTTTGGGTTGGTTTGTTTTTAAGATTGGAGGTTATGTTCAGTTCAGTGGTGGGATTCAAATTTTTTTTACTACCGGTTCTATGGGCGTGGCTTGGTGGGCGTGGTGTGGCTTGGTGGGCGTGGCAGGGGAAATATACTGTAAACTCTCCATTTCCTCCCCACTCCTGGGAGAAGGTTACTGCAAAATTCCATTCTCTCCCCACCCCACTAACCTGCTTTCCAGCTCTGTTCTCCTGTGCAGGGCAACAAAAGAAGAGCCAGCCGATCAGCTGGGATTTGTGAGTCAGCTGGGATTCGTGAGGGGGTGGGGACAGTCAGAGGTGATATTTGTCGGTTCTCCGAACTACTCAAAAATTTCCGCTACCAGTTCTCCAGAACTGGTCAGAACCTGCTGAATACAGTTGAGTGGTGGTCCTTCTGATTCAGTTGAGTGGTCCTTCACTGCAATCATTGGCAATAAGGAACAATGACAATATTAGTAGTGTTTTTTTGCTTTAAATAAATGTAGCTGATCATGTGAATTGAAACTCACGGCATCAAGGCGGCATCACGTGACGTATCTCCATTCCCCTTCACTAAACTGGGTGGGGGCAGTGCCAGCATGTCACATCTGGCCTGCAGGCTGCGAGTTTGACAGCCTTGGAATAAACATACAGATTATTTTATATATAGTGTACCCGATAAAGCAGGCATCTTCTTTTCTCTTTGTTCTCTTTGTATCTGATTGTGAGGGACTGCCTGGACAAAAACCTGCAGTTTTCTTGGCAAGTTTTTTTTTCTTCAGAAGTAGTTTGCCATTGCCTCCTTCCTAGGACTGAGAGAGAATAACTGGCTCAATGTCTTTCAGTTGGCTTTGTTCCTAAGGCAGGAGTAGAAGTCACAGTCTCCAGGTTTCTAGCCTGATGCCTTTGCCATCACACCAAACTGGCTGTCAAAGCAGACATGTCTATCAAAATTCATATTAACAATATTCCTTGGATTTAATATGTCACGTAACTCTGGCTTTATCACAATAAAGACACAGATGCTACTGATCTAGAATATATTACTTCCAAGAAAAAAATGAAGAAAGATGAGTATGTATGTATTTAGACTAGTGATGTAAACTGAATAATACGTTTACTGCATTCATTGCAGCTCTTAGATTCTTTTCATGCATTACTGCTAGCGAAGATGGAAAAAAATAGATTCTGGAGTTTCTTTGCAGAAGCTATGAAAGAATATGCCCCTGAAGTCCTAATATTAATTTTGCAATCTTTTTTACCTAAAATAAATCAGGTTATTAAATTAGGGACAAGAAAAGAAAATATTCCTCCTATAAGGGCTGAAAATCACTTACATATTTAGCTGTCCCATAACATAAGTTCTTATGTATAAAATTACATGATGTATTTTTTTCTGTCTTTGAAGATTCCATCAAGGCTATAATAATATTTTTGGAAATACATTTTCTATTTTAAGATATATTTTCTTACAGAGCAGGATAATATTTACATTCTTCATGTGTACTGTTACAATATTAATTTACATCACATGTTCCAGGCTGGGAATAGTGCCTCTGCTCATTTAAACCAGTTAGCTTATTGATTCCAAAATAAACATCTAATTTTATATGCTTAGTAATTCGTGATTAGTTTACTTTTCTTATTCATGGGAAATCATAAGGAAAATGAATAGCAGAAAGACAAGTGCATGTTAATCCTTTAACATTTGGTAGGCCTATCCACATCTAAGATTTTTTTTTTGTTTCATTTCAAATTTCAGTCAAATATGTTCTATGTTTTATCCCTCTTCAAATATTTAAAAAAATATCTAGGAATAAAAAATATCTGGGAATGGGGAGAGACACAAAGAATGCATAGCTGACTGGGGAATTCTGGGAGTTGAAGTCCACAAGACTTAAAGTTGCCAAAGTTGACGGCTTGATCTAGATATAAAAGAGGGCACTTTGCCTGCAGTAGGTGTCCATTTCTAAATCCAAACTGCCCTGCGATTTTGGAATCCCAATTTTCTAGGAGCCTAGAATCTCCATGGCTACAGTGGAAGAATCTTCCTGCTGCTGCAATTTGTCCTTATACATGAAGATGTGTAGAAGATATAAAGAAGAAAAATGGCTATCTAGGGCTTTGTGAAGCCTTCCGGAGGTCTTAAATTTGATAATATTTGAAAGACATATCCCTTGAAGCAACATGAGGTAAGGGGGTTGTGAAGCAAGCTATTGCTTCCATTCCCTGATGCCAATTGCAGCAAATCTGGCTGAAACAGGATTCTGCAGGTGTGAAGCAAATTCAAGAAATATCTTCCAGTTATTGGGATTGCCAATCAAATCTCTGAAGCAACAAGAAGCACTTTGCACTAATGGAAATGTGTTGCCTCTTCACCTTGAGAAGAAACATATTGGCAGTATTTCTTCATCGTCACAAAGTCTAAGTACTTTTATGTCCAGGTCACAACAAAGAAACCAAGTTTATAAACACTTAAAACAATTGGGTCTTAGAATAGTTCAAAGGTCTTGGAACAAACGAGAGGAGGAAACCCTAGATTTAGTAGTGACTGTATTCTAGTATGAGGGGGAAATATTGTAGAATCAAAAGGAACGAGAAACATAATGCTGTTACATTTGGAAACTGTCAGCAAGGTCCACATCTGTTTACAAAACGTGAAACTTTGAAAAAAATGAGGAAACAGTTAAAAAGCTGAAAGACTTAAGTCAGTCAGGATTGTCAATAGTGTTGTTATTTCTAACATGTACTCCCACGTTATGATGGTGTCATTCCTTTCTGAGAAAGTGGATCCAGTAAAGGCTGGTTAGGGGAAGAGATTGAATGTTAAGGTCCTCTATTCTGTAGTGCCTCAGGGTTTGATCATCTCTCTCCATTCCTGTGCAATACCTGCCTGAAGCTTCTAGGCAAGTTGATCAGTCAATACAGAGACACATATTGCCAGAGTGCTGTTACTTCTTGCTCCCAGATCTAAAAGATGATGCCATTAAGGTGCTGTCTGAATGTCTGGAAGCCATCTCAGTTTTCAGTCCCTCTGACTCCATGGAGAATAGGCAATTGCTTCTTCTGACACAGTCAGTCATCAGGCTGCCTCAAGTGGAGAAATGTAGATAACCACGTGCAATCCATCCTATGGTTGGATTCTGTGGAGAAATGGAGTTTGTTGCTGCTGTACCAACTTCCCTGATGCTGAGTGGCATCCCTAATTGAGCTGTTGGGTGCTGGTGCCAGGTTGGCAAAAGAGTCTCCAAAACCTTGGACACCATAATCTGTCCCTGTGTGATTCAGAATCTGGAGCAGCTCAGAGCAAATGGCCACCATGACAGGTATGGATTTGAGCCAGGATATCAAGTGCCCAAGACATATAGGTAATCAAAAGTTAAATGTTGTTTTTGTCTTAAAGCAGTTATGAAGGTAAAGTATGAAGATGAAAACATTATGATCATCCTTTTTCATCATCAAATCGCTTTCTACTTGGCTTTTGGCTAGCTAGTACAATTTTCCCCCACCCCTGGGATATTAGAATTATGAAATCAATTCATAATTATAGATTTCTAATAGACCTGAATGGATTTCAGAAAGAGTTTACTTTTTTTCCCTTTGGGATCTGCTATCAGTTTGACTAATGCCTTAGTTTCCACCTAAATTGGGTATGTTCCTGCGACCTGGATCTCTCCCACTTTGTCAATCCCAATTGTTACTTAAATTTCTTATGAAAGAGCCAACAACATAACATTCTTAAATCAGTCTCATGATTAATAGCCAAAATCAGCAATTAAAAGAAAGTTAGAGGCAAATGAATGCTGAATTTACCACTGTGTAATCTACATATAAGTAATGCTTGCTCATTCATTTAGATCAGGGGTGTCAAACTTGCAGTGGCACATTGTCATCACATGACATTTCATGGCTTTCTTCCCCTTTGCAAAACTGGGATGGGTAGGGCCAGCACATGATGCATCTGGGCCACGGGTTTGACCCCCCTGATTTAGATAAATAAGGTATTTTTGAATCTAATGTTTCAACTGCAAGAAACCTGAATTAGAATGAAGAACATAAAAGAAATCTATCACAGATATTAGAGTGAAATAACAAAATCTACCCCATTACAGAGTGATGGCTAATGACCAACATTAAATGGAGCTAATGAGGGCATTTCTATACCTCAAAAAGCTCTTATAAATTAAGTAAAAGCTTTGCTTTTTCTTCCCCCCAGAAAATTTTTCATGGTATTGTTTTTAAAAAGTGGATTGACAACATCCATGTTATTCTTGGCAAGAATAGGGAGGTAACTTGCTATTGACTTATCCTGAGAGACTGTTTCTGTTTTTCTGTCTAGCCTACAGCTCTGACATTCCTGAATCCAAAGACTGTCCAGGCCTGATTTGACTTAGCTCTAAGCTTAAACGTCAGCCAGATGTTACCATCTATTGAGAAGATGGATAATATTTTATTACTGCCAAAGGCCGGCTAGATAAAATACTTCACAATACTGTACTTTTGTAGAAAAACCATAAATCACCTATTACAAGGTCCTTCAACATCCTGAATAAATATAAATCATCAAAAGAAGCACATATAAGTACATATATACAATATGTATATGCATGTTGGAGCTGGCCTGATTATTAGGAACTGATACACGCACACACGCACACACACATATGTACATCACTTAAACAGTGAAGGAGTTTATTCTTAATACTAAGATATTTTTTATACAAATGTAATGGTGTGAGATAGTACATTTTATGCATGTGAAAATGTAATTTACAAAACCATTTGTATCTGTGTGTTTCAGCCTCTCAAATCTCCTTTACTTTTGCTTGTGATTTATTTTGACTTCTTTTTCCTTCCTTATCTCAGTGATTGGTTATGGAATGAATGCCTGAGTTCTCTTGGCTATCTTGCAGCCAAACAAAGCCTTTAACTCATTCATTTCCAGTGTCCAGGATCTGAAACTCCTTAAACATGACCCATTCTTCTGGTCTCTCCTCATGTTCATGAAATGCTTGGGATGTTCTTCCTGGTCTGTCATTTTTGATTATATATAATTGTCATGGCTGATTCAGTAAACTTGGCCACTATGTTTCTCCTGGTTAAAATTGGTTTAAAATATTATTACAGATTATAGCTGCAACAACGATTTGTTCTCATGTGAACACACAAATCTTCATGTTCTCTCCTGGCCTCTAATGGTATTTTTCTAAGACTCACTAAGGTTTGGACATCCACTCTAAAATAATGTAAACTTTTGAAACGCTAGAGCTTCTTTCCAAGCAACTGTCCCTGACCTTGTATCCATCTTTTCGGTACATGGTGTAACTTGTTTTCTAAGCTCCAAAATTGTAATGATTTTGGAATGATTATTTGTCCTCTTTGAAGTACATATCCTGCTTTCCACTGTACTTGAGATTTTATTTCAGGCTGTATTCGAGTATTGGTCTAGCAAAGGTTTTGTATGCCCTAGTTAGCAATTCAATATTTCCAGAGGAGAAGCTTTGTAAGATTAGATTTACAACTCTTAATGCCTTTTTGGTAATGCTGTTACAGTGAGCTCTGGTGCTTAGGTCATTAGATATGAGTACTCCTTGACAGAGTGAGGGTCATCAATGAGGTCATATCCTCCTAGATCCGCCTATGTCGGTAAACATAAATTCAACATTTCCTAATATGATTCATTGCAAAATTGTATATCCTTTTCCCACTAACCTCCTCAGTAATACAGCTATTTTTGCTCAACCTGTGACAAATCTGGCTAAGTAGTTAAACATTCTCATTATCTGGTCAGGCTTTGGGGGATTTATAGTTGCTCTATTGCAGCTTTGCTTCAATCTATTTTCCTCCCTTCTTATGTGATCAAAGTAGTATCCAATCTGCATGTTTCCTAAGTGACACTGTTAATTCCAGTCCTTTTTCTTCTTTAACTTCCATTCTCAATGCATTATTTTCAGCAGTGCATCCTGATTGTTATCCTGTTCTTCTCAGGTGGAGCAATGGGCTGATACTACAGAGACAATATCATGTCCCACTTCCAACATTTCATAGATTAGTTAAAAGAAAAAAAAAATCTGGCACTGATGAAATGTCAAATGGTATTTTGCTCATTTGCATAAATTCTTAATATTTGGTCCCCACGAAAATGGGGCAGGAAAATCTCACAAGCATATTTTCTCTATCTTGCCAATAAAAAATGAATATGGATAAAATTAACATCTGGCCATCCTATCATGACATTCTTAATGTTTTTGAGTTGGTTTTGTTATGGTGTCCAGTGGCAGAGCTACTTGTTATTCAATGTGAAATGCAAATGCCAAGGGGAGCTACTGAGCTAAATCACATGTTAGCTCTTGTGTAACCAAGCAGGAAGGTATGTTCCAGTACTGTAAATCTTTCTATCAGCCCAAGTTTAAGTGCTGTGCTTGATTTTTTTTTTAATAATCTTTCTTTATTCCCCAATACTGTAATTGCCTTTTTACTCATAGTTCATCATCCCAATATAAAATTAATAATTGCTTCCAGCTACACCATTTGCATTTAATCTAAGTTATCATGGGATGATGCTGAATATTAAAGGGTTCTGAATCTAAGCAAAACACTGGAATTTATAGCAAATATTATACACATAGATGTGCCATGGTGGCTAGAATACATTACTACATAAATGTGAATGGTAATGTGAAAGAGATCAAATTAAAAATTAAATTAAAAGTTTTTGGATGCAATACAAGTCATGCATAAAAAAAAATCAAGTTTTGGTAGCCTTAAGAAATAAGTGAAAGTTCTCTGCAAACAGACAATCATTCAGAGGGTTTTCGGAATTTATTTTCCTTGCTGTCTATAACAGTTCCTTGTTCTACATGTCCCCATAGCTTAAGGAATTATATTTTAATTTTACAAATTGCAAAGTAAATACATTGGGAGAATAACCGATGCGTGTTTTGAACACTATTTTTTATGAATAGCCATGATTTTTTGCCTGTATTTAAAGGGCACAAGTATTATATACAATTTTTTAATATTTCTCAAAGCAAAAACTATATTAAAAAGTTATGAAAGATTGACAGTGGACAATCTAGCATGTAATGAATAATTATTTGTTTATGGATATAATCAATGAAAAAAATATTAGAACAATTTATGAGATCTTGTTTTGTGTATTTAAGTATAGCTTCAAATTAGTCTTAACTTGTGGTCATTGCCTGAACAAGTCCATGGAATTTTTTAGTGAGATGTTCCAAAATGATTTGTCCTTGCTTTCTTCCTCCTGCTGAGGGAATAGTGGCTGATTTGATGCTTATGGTAGGACTAGAACTCACAGTCTCCCAGTTTCCAATCTGGTGTCTTAACTACTACATCAAACTGGCTTTTGAGAGATCACTTGAGACTACTATTGTACATAGATGTAAGAGCTGTGTAACAGCATGACTGAGCATGCTTCAGTTACAAAACAATGGAGGCATTAAAGGGAGGGCATAAGAATGGCCCAGATGTAGGAAGTATTTGAGTGTATGAAACTCAATGCAATTTGGAGCTTAGGTGTAAGCTCCTGGTATTATTTATGTAACCCAGTGACAGAACAAACAATGATGACTGATTCTAATTTGTTTAATTGCAGCACAATTTGCTATTTCAGTAACCTATTGCAATTTGCTATTTCAGTAATCTAGTAGCAAAATGTTTCTAGACAGTGAAATAGATAGGTAACATACATGTAGATGTACCAAAACCAACCACCATAGCTAGTCCTTTTAGAAGTGAACATCAGTGTTATCAAGTTCTAGCAATGATATAGGGGACAGATAATTACTTTAGTGACAAAGGCAAAAGCATCATTTCATACTGTGTGAAAGAAGACAATATAGATAAACTAATCCTATATTTTACCAAGAAAAGCAAAGATAGAGATTGATCTGCAGTGATGGATGCTGGGCTCCTCAGGTTGAATGGTATTCAACATGCTATTGAGGATCTTTAAGGGTACTAATAGCATTTATGATGTAGGTGAATTAAAGTCTTTGGGACATCTAATTGCTGATGTTGCCATGTAACAAAAGAATAATCAAAGTTGCAAAGATAGACTTACTGTGGGCACATGGAATGAGAGAAGATTGAACAAGGGAAACTGCAACATAGTAAAAGATGAGATGAACATACTACAGAGCAATATCTTAGGCATCAGCAAATTGAAATTGATTGGAATTGGGCACTTTCAGTTAGAAGTTCATAATGTTTGCTCAAGAAGTGAAAAATATAGAAGGAACAATGATGCTTTCATAATCAAACAAGGAACAGTGTTGCTTGCATAATCTGGAAGGAGTACTTGGGTATAATGCAATCCAAACAATATCAATTAATGTTTATGGACAATCCTCTAGGATAACATTTATCCAAGTATATGCTCCAACCACTATTGCGGAAGAAGACAGTAAAAAGTTTTATGGCTAAATTCGACTGAAATTGGCAGAATATGCAAGCACGATTTGCTACCTGTGGTTGGAGGCTGAAATGCCAAAGCAGAAAATAGTAAGAAGGAAAAGATAGGAGAGTCTAAGAAACAGAATTCTAGCAGGAGAACCACTTGAGAGTTTCAGTTTAATAATTGCGAACACAATCTTTTAGATAACATATGAAACCCCTTTCTATCTTTCTTAAGATTGCGGAAAATAGTTTAATGAGAAGCTTGACAGTATTTAATCAGGGTTTTTTACATGATATCTGATAACAATATTAGTCAGCAAGCTATTTATTCTATACTTCTATTGCAAGATCAGGAAAAAAAAGTCCTATTTGGGTAGGAAAAAAATAGTCACGTTTAACTTTCAACTCATTGCTTTGTTTTGTATGCTAGAAAAAAACTAAAAGAAAAATGGGTTTCTTCTTGCACCTGTATACTTCTCTAAATATTGAATTGTCATTTATTGAAAGCAAAGCAGCTTCTGTAAAAATAGAGGGGGGGGGGACTACTCAGCAGCTGGTAAGCTTGTCCTTTTTAATTTTTCTACATTCAGGATGAGATAAAGGTTTGGATAATATTTATAATTCTAATGAAGCCTTTAGTACATTTTTAATAACCCTCAATGAGGAAAATCTGGCATATTCTGTAGCAGCATCACAGCTGTCAGTGCTGTTTTTTGCCAAACTGGATAATTTCCAAGGTCTAATTTAGGCCCACCAATCACCATAGTAATACAGTATGCGGGTACTTAGATCAACTCCACCTGGGAAAATTAAATAACAAATTTTGAGGCTAAAATTTAATTGTATAGTAGGCAGCAAAACTGAGCCACTGGGTAAAAACAGCATTATGGGTTGAAGGAATTAAAAGAGTTTAAGAAAAGATAAAAGAGCAGCTTTATGATTCTTTTGCTAAGGAGTGCATTTGTTTTGGCTCTGTGGTGGCGTTTTGAAGATTTTCTACAAGAGAGCAATTTTATTTGAATGAAGTTAAATTTCTTTTTCTGGAAAATAAAGAATAATTCTTGTAAAAGAGGGAATTGTTCCGATAGAAAAGAATATCAGTAGCTCAGAGGTGAACTATGCAATCCTTAATGCTATTCTAGCTTTGCTGCTTGCTTGCAGACATTTCATTACCCAACTAGATAACATCATCAGCGTGAGAGTGGAGAGCACGTGGCTTAGTTGAGTAACAAAATGTTTGCAAGAAAACAAGCTCAGAAAGTACCAAAAGCTCCACAGGGAGAATTGTGGCAGTTGCATTTTAAACCCTATAAAAAGTGTATTGTTGATCTGAAAAATTACAGACCTTTTACTGACCTAAAAAATCAGACAATATGCCTATTTGGTTGCAATGTTCCTCCAAGTTTGCAATGCTTGAGGCTCCTTAGCACTGAAAATTCAAGAGAAGGACATCTATAAATGTATGCATGATGTAACGAAACTTAGCTCTCCCTTTGACTTCATCATATGAAGAGCTTCCTTTTGATCAGCTAGCGATCCTCAATTTTGGGAGATTTAGGATAAAGGATAACTTTTTCATTCACCAGTCAGTTGAACTATGGAATTTGGCACTGTAAAATATAGTAAGATCCAATCTGGGCCGGTTACTGGGACCAGAGGTTTATTCTTCCGAGCTTTCGGACTCATGCTGGAGCCAATCCTCAGGGAACTTCTCTTTAGTAAAATGTCTGTCTAACATTCTACTAGAGAGAGGTTCCCTGATAGGCTCCAGCACGAGTCCTAAAGTTCGGAAAAATGAACATCTGGTTCCAGCGACTGACCCAGATTGGATCCTAATACATTTTACAGTGCCAGATTCCATAGTTCAACTGTTCTGACCTAAACCCTTTTCCAATAAGACAAACAATAACCAAAGGGAACAGAAACCTTTTAATGAGTCTTACGAATCCCCGGTTAAAAGGCTGCTGCAAACTCATTAACTTTGATAAACACAAACCTCACCAAAACTGTGCGAGGCTGCTAAGAATCACAGATAAGAAATATTTCACAACACAAGAGTCTTCAAATACCAACTTAAGATACTGTAATGTCCACGAGGCTGAGTTTCAAAACATCTTTGCTTCCTGCAAAGTGTTCGCTTCACAGCTGACTTTTATCTTCTTGAAGGAACAGCCATTACCTTGCTGCCTTACTCCCGAGTCACCCATGCTGTTGTACCTGCTCTTTCCTGCGAGCAATTCTGTGTGCATGTGCACTTGGCACAGGCTCCTCGGGAAACTCCTCATTGCTGCGGCCAGCCCCCACAATCTCTGAAGGCAACAGTCCACTCCCTAATGGTCCTGGCCCCTCATCTGAGTCCTCACTCTCCTCAGCCGTCCACACCTGCTGCCGGCTAACCACAACATCAACCAAGTGGTGAATGAAAAAGTACTAAATCAACCCAGATTGGATCCTGTAACATTCTCCTGGGACACGTATATTTGCCTTCCTTTGTGTAAAATTGCAGATGGCTTTAAAATAAGGTTAGACAAAATAATAAAAGGAAAATGGAACATTTACAATTAATTATGAAAATATATTATGTTTATTATATTTACTATATAACCAACTTTTTCTTCTGGAACTCAAAGCAGGTTCTGTAGTGTTCTCACAAAACAAGTATGTGAGTAGTAAGGTGAGCTGAGAAAAAGCTGCTGTCTCAAAGTCTCCCTCAGAATTACTCAAGGTGGTATTCAGCAGGTTCTGACCAGTTCTGGAGAACCGGTAGCGGAAATTTTGAGTAGTTCGGAGAACCAGCAAATACCACTTCTGACTGGAGATTTTACAGTATCCTTCCCTTGACACTCCCACCAAGCCACACCCACAAAACCGGAAGTAAAAAAATTATATCCAACCACTGTGGACCCAAAGGTGCTTTTTCTGGAGGCAACTGGACTTTCTTGTTTTTTTCTTTTGAAGATGTTTCACTTCTCACCCAGAAACGTCTTCAAAAAAAAGAAAGAAAGAAAGTCCAGTTGCCTCCAGAAAAAGCACCTTTGGGACAACCATGACCTGGATGACTGAGAATCTCTACAGACTTACAGCTCAAGGTGGATTTTAATCTGGAGCTCCCAAGTCCAACCTTGCAACAACTACACCACACTGCCTTTCTCCAGTATTAGAAACAGCATGCCTTTGAAAGCTACTTACTGAAAACATACAATAGTATTCATACCATCCTTATGAACTGTGTGCCTTGTGGTCATAGACTTCTATATTATTAGATGGTTCTTTGGTTAACTAGTACATTTATTCTTATGATGGCTGCTTCAATCTGTGAGAAAGGTTTGTAAGAAATATCCATTCAGAGATACTTTACAAAGCTATTCATTTTCCAGAAGATGTTTTTTATGGATGCACAAGAGTTGTGCAGAATTTTATTTTAGTTACTGGCACTTCTTTGGACCAATCCAGAGCACTTTAACCTCTGGAGCTCTGTGAAACAAATGATATTGATTCTGTGTTATGCAATCATCTCACAGGTTTGTATATGCATGTGATTATAAAAATGATATGCATACAATATGTCTTGGAATTATAAAAGGTTTTGAGACACCAACAGTCTTTGGATTGATTGCTGGCATCCTTCATGCCAAAAATTAAAAGTATAAAGTAAAGGAAACATTCCTTGAAGGCTTTACTCAACATTAGAAAACTTTACATTGTCCTTAATGTGGAGCCCATTGAACCATAGTGCAGGTATAATTTAAAATGCAATTAGCTTATTCATTAGATGGTGAAATTACCACATGTATTTATGTATGTATGTAGAGAACAATAAGATATTAATACTGACTTTTAGCAGAGCCAACATGGGGCACTCTAAACAATGTAAAATATTTCTCTTTATTTGAAGGAAAGAACTGTACCATGAATAAAGAACTGTGCTGATCTTTAAAAAGCAGGCTTATTTTAATATTTTCTGCATTTGAATGTTATATAGGAGGGTCTGCAAGAAAAATAATCTTGTTGAAAAGGATAACGATAGTCCATTTTTAGCAGTCCTGGAGAAAGGGCAAAAGGTATTGCTTAATTCCTTCATACTATTCATCTAAAGGTTTATTTTGATGAATAGTAAAAGGATGCAAAATAACTTAACTGCAACATTTATGGTAATAGGCTAATGGTGCACTGTGCTGAAGTAGTTCATGCGCCATCATGAAGTCAGAGTAACACTGTGGCTGAGATTAAGGAGCGGAAAAGGAAGATTTTGCTAGTCTTATCAATATTGTAACTACCGTGTTTCTCACATAATAAGGCCGGGCCTTTTTTTTTTTTTGAGCCCCGAAAAAACGGCTAGGCCGTCTTTTCGGGGGGTGACTTAATTCCCCCCTTGCATCCTCGCCACCAGCCGCTCCTAACGGGCGATCATGGCCAAGCATAGAGAGCTCCCTACTCCCACCTTTGCTGCAGACACCTTTGGCACCCGCCGCTGTTGCTTTCCCTTCTGCCCATTCCGCCGCCACGTTTGGAGCTGCTGCTTCCGTGTTTGGAGTGCCATCGCCATTTGGAGCTCCAAACGCGGAAGTGGCAGCTCCAAACATGACGGCGGGCGATCTTTTTATTTTGGTCCGCGCGAAGTTCAAAGTGAGCAAGAGAGGGAGACTGCGATGCCTCCAGCCGAGATGGCAACCTCACTAGTGGATCACAACGTGGCTGGAAGCCCGAATCGGCGGGATACGATGGCGATCTTTTTGGAGCGAGAGGAAAGGGAGAGAAGAGTTGCGAGGCGTAATTTGCAGGAGGAAGTGGGTGTACCCCACGGCAGGGAGCCCAAGGAAGAAGGGCTGGTAGGCAACGGAGAGCGTCCCGTAGCTCCGGAAGCAGCCTAGAGACGCGCCCGGGAAGAGGCGCAGATGCTGCCTTGTAGTCCCCAAGCCAACTGTGTGCGCCGCCTTTAGTTATGTGCGCTCCGCGCTTTGGGCATCTCCGTGTGATCGCGACCCTGTCCTTTCCACCTGGCGCCCTTGCTGCTTTCTGACTCTTTAGCAAGGCATCGCGGTCTTCCTCTCATGCTCGCTCTGAACTTCGCGCGGACCAAAATAAAAAGATCGCCCACCGTCATGTTTGGAGCTTCCGCATTTGGAGCTTCCGCCGCTGTTTGGAGCTCCAAACAGCGGCAGTGCTCCAAACACGAAGCCGGTTGCTAGAGCCAGAAAGCAGCAAAGGTGGGAGTAGGGAGCTCTCTATGCTTGGCCATGATCGCCCGTTAGGAGCGGCTGGTGGCGAGGAATTCCGGCCCGCCGGGCGCTCCTAATGGCAAGTCTCCCCGCCCTTCCCCCTTATTTTGCATATTTTAAAATAGGCCTAAATTTGGGGGGAGGGGCTTAATTTGATTTTATGCCCAAAAAACATGCTGGGCCTTCCTATTGGTGGAGGCCGTATTGTTGGAGAAACACGGTAGATGATCTCAGTAAATACATAGACCAGTCAAATCATTATCTTGCTTCTACAAAAAATGTACTACACAAATCAATAATAACAAAACACTTTTGCTACAATCAAAGCAGTGCTATGTGATGGATTCTGAGTTGTCCTCAGACTTCAATGTTTAAAGAAGCGACTATTAAGTATTTAGATTGAATTCCAAAAATATTTCTCTAAAATACATACAATTAAAACAAATTCTATCCAGAATTGTAGTGGTCATGTGGACATTATAGGAAATGTTAGGGGAAATCCTGCAACTAATATAAGTCCATTAATAGAATGATTTAATGCTAGCCTGTAACATTGTGAAGCCTTCCTTCAAGTCTGAATTCTACTCTATGTTTAATTTTTTAAAATGGAAAATTTGCTGAAAAATCAGCTATTCAAGATGAAATAATCTGCAGTACAGCAGATACATTTTTTTCCAATCTACAATTGATCTGATTAATTGTGCTGTACAGCTCAAATATATATGACTTTGAAAAGGACAACTAAATTTGCATTAGTGGCAATTAAGTTTCTTGCAGATTTGCATCAAAATGCTCATAGAAATTACACTGCATATCTAGTTTTAGCCCTATTCCAAGCCAATATTTTTCTGTAGTTGGTATGTAACATGTCTGTTTTTATTAACAATAAAGGCATCCTTATCCTAGCATATTTTTCAACAAATTAAGAGGCTAAATAAGGCCCCATCTCTTGTTTGTTTTGCAGTTCATCAAATATAACTTCCACAAACAGTATGTAAAATGTCAAAATAGTACACCATTAATCTATACAGTATTATGTATATTATAACCTGCTCAGATCACATTGTCCTTATCAGAAGTGATAATTTGAATAAAGATCAGATATACAAAGAGAAAACAGTTTTTGGAGGCTATGCTGAAAACGTGGCAATTATGTTGTCCGTAACTATTTGTTTTTAATTGTTAGTATAATTGTACCAAAGCTGCTAGTATTGTGTTGAAGAAATAAAAGAATGATCCTGAAGTTCCTTTCCTTTCCCTTCTGGTTTTAGCCAAGAAAGCATGGCATTTTCTGAAAAGGATTATTTAAGATCACTTCTTGGATGTGGTAGAAGCAAGGATTTGCAAAGATAGAAAGGAATAGCTATAGGTGAATGGAGTAGATCGGGGTGGGATTCTACAGGTTCCCACCTATTTGCTAGAACCGGTTGTTAACATTCTAAGCAGTTTGGAGAACCAGTTGTTAGGAGAAATTTCTGGCCTAATCCTGTAAGGAAGGCAGGAAGGAAACATTCTGGTGTTGCTTACAGAAACTGCCTCTCCATTAACTCTTATTACATTCTTGGCAGGACTAGACTTCCTGTTGCAGGAACATCTCTGGAGTTTTTCCCCCCTCCTTTGCTGGTACTTTCCTTGTGTGGAGTGACCATTGAAAAAAGTGACTTATGATCGTTTTTAACACGACTGTTGCAGCATCCCCACAGTCATGAGAGTCCAGGCGAGGAGATGCGTGCCTCGATGTGAGTGATGTTGAGTTGGCCACGCCCAGCCAGTCCCATGACCACCAAGCCATGCCCAACAAATAAGCCATGACCACAGAACCGGTTGTTAAAAAAATTGAATCCCACCCCTGGAGTAGATATAAACCAGATTTAGCTACGTTTCCTTTATTTTAATCTACCTTTATCTGAGAATAAAACCACAGTGAACAATCTAAAAGATGGATACAGCAGTTGTTTACTTTGGAGGATCTATAATACATACATGCTCTTCATCGTTGTACTTGAAAACTATGCTGATTATTAGCTATCACAAACAAAATCCTTTCGTTTCAGAATCTCATGAATGACCATTTTGAACCAAGCTATTATTTTACACCTGGATCTTGATTCCTCAACCCCCTTTAAAGAATGGTCTGAGTTATATGAAAACTGTCGTAATTGAGGGTTAAGTGGGAGGATTTTACTGGAAATATCCCTGTCCCAGTATGTCTCTGAAGACATAGCTATTTGGAGATGCCAGCAACTGTGGTGGAGGTATCTCTGTGTATGGAATAGATAATAAAAGGACCTAGAAGTGACGGTACCTTTCACAATTGTGGCAACTTGATGCTCCAGGGCATTCTGAAATAGACACTAATTAGTAATAGAATCCATGTGTGTGTGCATGTGTGTGTGTGTGTGTGTGTGTACATATATACATATGTATACACTCTAACATATGTATAAACTCTATATACATATGTATACACTCTAACACTAGTCCTGAAAAATGATGACGGCACTCATTCTATAGTAAGGCAAACATCACATTCTATTGGGAAATATTTACATTGTAATGAACATTATTGTAAAAATGCCTTAATTTTTGGTAGACTTATTCAAGCAAAGCAAAGAGTTTTAATAGTTTCTAAATCTGTCACACTAACTTTGAACAAATGACTTTCCAGAAATTAAGGGTTCTTTTAAACCGATGTCTTCTTTTAGCTGAACTTTACATGGACTTGCAGCTAAACATTGTATTCTGTAAGATTTACCTACTTAGTTTCCATGGTAAGAGCTTCATTAGAATTCATTTTTCCGTCTCTCTTTTTGCCTTTTTCCCTAAATGCAACAAATGCATAAAAAAATTCTCTTTGTGAATTTCCAGTCAGTATTTATTATTCCTGAAATTGCTAATCCAATCTAGTGCTAGATTAATGATGGAACATTCTCTTAAAACATAAGCGTGTAAATTAAAGCAAACAGATGTTCATATGTTCCATCTGTGCATCCTGTAACCCCCAAAAGGAGTACAGATACTTACTGGCCATCTGGTAAGATGGCCTGTTCTTCATTTGGCAGTTTGTCTCAGTTGCCTTTAATTTGAGGTTATGCTGGAAATCTACTGAATAATAAGTGCCATTTTACAGGAGTGACTCTAATTATAGTACAGCATGCTATCCTACCTTGCATTAAATATGTGCTTGTTTGTACCCAATGATTGTTTAATGTTTTCTCAAATGTTTATTTATTACATTTGCTTTGAAGCATTAAAAATTTAATCCATTTAAGATACATTGCAATACATGCCTATAGAATCCTGGAGAATATAACATTGATTTTCACTTATGTCTTCTGTCCGATTGTCGAGAGACACCATCACCTAAGGATGATCTAATAATATATAAGGAAAGATATGAATTGTGGACAGTGGTGGTTTGAGCTTCACAATTAGGAAAAACATACAAGCAGGCTCGTTGAAACCGAATATGGTTGGGACTAGAAGGAAACTTAATTTAGAACATTAGGTCCTCTCTTTGCAAATCAAATGCATACTTGCTCCAATAGTATTTATTTGTTTGCTTATTTAATGCATTTTTATTTGAAAATCATTTTAAAGAACTACTTCAGACCCAGCACAAGCACATTACCTGTCTGCTATTACTTAAAACAGATTGTCTTTCTGAAAAAAATGGGATGAGTCTCTTTATGAGCCATGATGGCACAGGGGTTAGAATGAAATATGGCAGGCTACCTCACTGCTCACTGCCAGGAGTTCGATTCTTACCAACTCAAGGTTTACTCAGCCTTCTATCCAGTGATGGGATTCAAAAAATTTTACTACTGGTTCTGTGAGCATGGCTTGGTGGGCATGGTGTGGCTTGTGGGCGTGGCTTGGTGAGCATGGCAGGGGAAGGATACTGTAAAATCTCCATTCCCTCCCCACCCTACTAACCTGCTTTCCAGCTCCATTCTCCTGTGCAGGGAAACAAAAGAAGACCCAGCCAATCAGCTGGGACTTGAGAGGCAGAGAATAGATAGGGGTGGGGCCAGTCAGAGGTGGTATTCTGAACTACTCAAAATTTCTGCTGTCGGTTCTCCGAACTACTCAAAATTTCCACTACCAGTTCTCCAGAACTGGTCAGAACCTAATGAATACCACTTCTGTTTCCATCCTTCTGAGATTAGTAAAATGAGGACCCAGATTGTTGAGGGCAATGTGTCGACTCTGTAAACCACTTAAAGAAGGCTGTCAAAGCACTATGAAGCGGTATATAAGTCTAAGTGCTATTGCTATCCCCAGGTTGTGGGGAAACTGAAAAAAAGATGTATTGCTGTAACATATGGCAAAGAAGTGCTATGTTCAAAGTCATATAAAGTTGAAATATTTCTTCCGAATCATTTTGAAGAGTGCATGTGGACCTATGGTTTACATGGTTTCTTATGCCAAGAAGTTCCAAGGCTTACAAACAATGCATACAGTGCAAAATAGAAAATACACTAAAATAAAACATTTTCATAAAACATGTATTTTATTCATTTAGTACATTTATTTAAAACATTTTAAATAGGTTTAATAAGTTTCTGTTTTAAAATATTTATTTTCAAATCAGCAAAAACCATATTCCTTTGTAGGGAGAACACCAAAACAAATTATAGGTAGTCCTCAACTTACAACCACTCATTTAGTGATCCTTCAAAGCTATTACAGCACTGAAAAAAATGACAATTTTTCACGCTTACTAATATTGCAGCAGTCCCATGGTCACATGATCAAAATATGGGCACTTGGCAGCTGGCATGTACTTAAGCCAGTTGCATTGTCCCGGGATTACATCATCACAATTTGTAACTTTCCCAGCTGGCTTTTAACAAGCAAAGTCAATGGGGAAGCCAGTTTGCTTTAACGACTGCATGATTCGCTTAACAACTGCAGTGATTACGTTAAAACTGTGGGAAAAATCTCGCACAATAGGGAAAAACTCACTTAATTGCCTAGTTGTGGTTGTAAGTCAAGGACTACCTAGATTCAGCGTTCATGTACATGGAAGGCCAGGATGAAGGGATGAATAAAAGATGAGAGTGGTTACCTCAAGAATATCATGAGATGTAGATGCCATTAGAGAGAAGACCCATTAGGTGACGTTATCCAGCCATGCAAATCTCCCATGACACTCAATGATTGATTATGGGATCTGCAGCCTAAAACCCTATTATCCAGATTTCGGTCCATGTCTCAGCAATGATGCTAAGACTGATCTGACAATGTTATGGAGAAGCATCCTAGGGCCAAGAATCGCCTGTCCTCTTTTCACCATACTGATAAGCCAGGTAAGAGGACCCCAAAAACCCCACTCCCCATGCATGGGTTGCGGGCATAATGGATGGAAAGAAAGAAGAGAAATGAGTCTTTTTAGTTTGCTTGTTTTCTAGTTCCACAGAGTCCTTATTTTCGCCCTCCTCTCTCCACTGTTCTCCTGGGAAGGAAGTGGGAGAGGTGACTTTTTGGAACAGTGGGAGAATCAGGACTGTCAAAAGGCCAAAATCAGTAGCCTCAAGCACTCAATGAGAGAAGGCGGGTTTCTGTCCCTCATCTTGTTTTGGTAAGAAGTAAGCCATTATGGATAGCTTACTTTAGCCATTTAGCATGGCTCAGTGTAGCAGGGTTTTTTAATGCAGTATTTAGAAGGAAAAAGGGCACGTGCAGAAGGTACATTTATAATAAGATGGAGATAAGCTAAAGGCAGCATCATCCATTCATGTTCTGCAAACCCATTTCCTGAAGCATTGCCTTCAATTTAGTGAATGGTTTGGAAGAGCCTTATGTCAGTAATGGTGAAGGTCCATCAGGTTTACAGCTCGCCGCAAGTTATATAGAACTTTATACAGTATATCATAACCAGAATTTTGATCCTGGCTTGTTATCCAAGTGACGGCTACAATAGATGGCCGGATACTCTTCCAAGCAACATAGCCATTGCAATTCTACCAATGGAAGCTTCAAAACCAAATACAAACTTGGTCCATATTGCATACATTATACTAAGATAAATGTGAGGTTACTGTTGCAGGAGCAGCCATAACTAAGTGTACTTATCCAAGAAAGGACATTTTTGACACACAAACTAATATTGGCATAGGTCCTCCTAGCCACTGAAAATGCTTGAACCTCTAGTAACAATTCTAGGAGGATCTTCAAACCATGTAATTGTTTCTGAGACTATACCATCAAGCTGAATGCTCAGTTCCCATAACTGGGGACCAGTCACAAGATTAAGCTCATCACCTTTGGCAGAATAACAATTGCAGTTAAGTCACAACTAAATAAGATCCTGTTGTAGGAACTGGCCTGATACTTAACAACCATATCAACAAAGAGGGGACTATTATACTATTAGTATACGATACTAATTAATACCACAAGAAAAGAATGGTGTTCTTCTGCCAAAGGCTTTTGGCCCTTAAGATGTCTCCCCTTTCTGGTCTCTCATCTTCCCTAACTGGATCACCTGAAAAGGGATGCCTCCCTCCCCCCAACTTCTCATCTCCAGAAGCTTCCCAAACTATGCTCAATTAGGAGGGGAAAATGTTTATTCCGGAGAGAACTATAAGTGAGCATACCCATTTACCTCTAATCTATAATTGTAGGTTCAAGAAAATATCTCAGATAGGTCCCTCTAACTCCATCTTCTAAGAGCAGGGCTTAATTCAGCCATTCCTTCATTCCTGGGAAAGTCCCAGCTGACACTGACAGTAGACCTCCAAGGTCCCTTCCAACTCTATTTTTCTAATTCTAATACTTTGCCCAGTCTACATTCATTTTTCTGAAGAGCTTCTTCAAATTTCCAGTTCTAAGTTGTCTTGAACTCCAGGATAACAAGTTAAATACAGGTATTCCTCAATTTATGGCCACAACTGAACCCAAAATTTCTGTTGCTAAGCAGAAGACAATTATTAAGTGAATTTTGCCTCATTTTACAACCTTTCTTGCCATAGTTGTTAAGTGAATCACTGCAGTTGTTAAGATGGTAACACAGTTGTTAACTGAATCTGGCTTGCCCATTACCTTTGCTTGTCAGAGGTCGCAAAAGGTTGTCACATGACTCCAGGACACTGCGACTGTCATAAATATGAACCACTTGCCAAGCATCTGAAATTTGATTACGTGACCATGGGGATGCTGCAAAGATCATAAGTATGAAAAATGGTCATAAGTCACTTTTTAAAATGCCAATGTAACTTCAAACTATATTAAGTCGAAGACTACCTGTGTAGCAATATAGAAAATCCTTGCATTAATTTGCACATATGCCAGAATTTGTGGTTGGCCCAAAGGGAGAACTTTGCTGAGATACAAATGCTCTGGGATTCATGGCGGTGTGAGAATTCTCAGAGTCAACTCACACAAGTTCAAACACATTCACCAAACTTTTGTTACAGGGTGCACACCTTGGCAATTCATGCACAAGAAATAATGTTAGAAATCTTCACACAGTTCACAGATATATTCAGTTTTATTTTATCAGCAATTTGAACTTGTTCTAGGGTATTGTATTTATTTAATCGATTTTTATTGTCTCACCAAAGCAAACTCTGATTGTCACACAGTTTTTCACTCAACAAAGAATTATACGTTTGGAAATGAAGGATAAACACTTTTCTATATTGTGCTTAATAGAATACCTGACTTTGCAGAATGTATCAATTTTAACACTAGCACTGCTCTATTTTTTTCCTTTCAATTATCGCATTTCTTTTGAGAAGGTCAAAAATTAGGGGCTCTAAAAAAACCAACATATTGTGATATTTGAAATGTAAGCTCGGTAACAGAAGCAAAGAGTGTGGGTTTTATATATTTCATATTAGTATTCTTAAACTTCTAGACAAAATCCTATCAAATAAGTGCTAATTCAGAGAGTCTCCAAGCTATGGGTCATGATCCACTAGAGGGTGTGAATAGCAAGAGGTCTACAATATGCAGCAAATATGAAAAGCAAAGTAAAAGCAAAGCAAAATGAAAACTACTCACATGCTGTACTTCTGATGGCACAGGTAATGATTAAAAAGACTTCACTGCTTGGGATAAGCTGAGATGGAGAGCAACTCTGGCTAGCCTTAGAGGCAGAGAATGGAATGCCTGCTGCACAACCTATCTACCCCAGCCTCGTATTGCCTTTTCCCATCAATTTGAAAATGTCAAAGGGTCAGCCACCAGCCCCAGATCAGTGGTTTACTCAGGCCCCTTTTCGTACAAGTGGAAGCTGTGTTGCAAAAGCAGATGCCACAGTTAAGGAGAAATTTCCTGATAGTTAGAGCAATTAATCAGTGGAACAAGTTGACTTCAAAAGTTGGGGATGCTCCATCACTGGAGTGTTTTTAGGAAGAGATTGAACAACCATTGAAATGGTATAGGGCAGTGGTGGCTAACCTTTTGGGGCTCCTGTGCCAAAAATTGTGTGCACGCTAGCACGATCACACTCGCGTGCCAGCACCCAGAAAGCTTTGTGTGCCTCCCCATGCCCGCTACACATGTGCGCGCAATCCCCACCCATCCACTGCCGCCCCCTTATCTGCACTGTGCCTCACAGTTGATTTTCAGCTGGTTTGAGGCCTTTTTCGACCTCCCAGGGGCTTGAGGAAGGCTTCTGCAGGCTCTGCAGGCTGAAAACTAGGCCCATTTTGTCACTTCCAGTATTTCTGGAAAAACAGAAAGTGATGAAATGGGCCTTCAGAAGCCTTCCTCAAGCCTCTGGAGGCCGAAAAAGGCCTCAAACTGGCCGAAAATCAGCTATGAAGCACGCATATGCGCAGTGAGGTAAGTTTGCCTGTAGCTCGCGTGCCGGCACAAATGGGTCTGCATGCCACCTGTGGTACGCATGCCATAGGTTTGCCATCACAGGTATAGGGTCTCCTGCTTGAACATGGGGTTAGACTAGAAGACCTCCACGGTCCCTTCCAGTCCTGTTATTCTGAATAATAGCATTCCAATAATAGCATTGGAAAGGACCTTGGAGATCTAGATACTTTTATAGATACCTTTCATCATTCATTAGTTTTTTTACATTTTTAATCCTGTATGTTACTATACCATTAGATGATAGACAGAGGCTTTACCCCAAATATATGTACATACTTACATATACACAGATGCATATATACACACATATGCTCAATATATATGCATCGAGCATATGTATATTGGGCATATGTAATACAGGTAGTCCTCAACGTACAACAGTTCATTTTGTGACTGTTCAAAGTTACAACGGCATTGAAAAAAGTGACTTATGGCCATTTTTCACACTTAAATGACCATTACAGCATCCCCATGGTCATATGATCAAAATTCAGACACTTGACAACTGACTCATATTTATGACAGTTGCTGTGTCCAGTGGTTATGTAATCACCTTTTGCGACCTGGCAAGCAAAGCGAATGTGGAAGCCAGGTTCACTTAACAACCATGTGACTGATTTAACAACTGAAATGATTCAATTAACAAACCTGGTAAGAAAAGTTGTAAAATGGGGCAAACTCACTTAACAAATTTCTTACTTGGCAATCTAAATGTTGGGCTCAATTGTGGTCATAAGTTGAGGACTACCTGAAGCCTACGTTACTTCTCCAGTCCTGCCTAAAACTGATTTGAGATCTCTTGTGGTTAATGTTGCATAACAGATGCCTTTAATCAAAGTTAGTTCACATTTATATAGATTATCTAATTAGGTTTCTTGGTGTGCCGTGTATCTAGGTTAAGAAGAATGGATGTTAGCACATTCTATGTATTACAACCTTCTGTATATATTGGCAGATCACCCATATGTATTCTTAAACAAAAAATAGGAGGGCTTCCTTACCCACCCTGAGGTGAAGTACTGTGGAGAATTTGCTGCATAAGTACACAGTGTTGGAATGGCCTTTCTGATTCTCAGCCCTTAGTTTATATTTGATAATGAAATTTGCTTTATTTCAATATATACATATACATATTCATATACATATTTATATGTATGTATGTATGTATGGTGTTCAGCTTTGTTCGGGTATTTTCCCACGTCATTGTAGTTGTGCTAACCCAAATAACCAAAGATCCACATATATCTATATCTATATCTATATCTATATCTATCTATATCTATATCTATATCTATATCATCTATATCTATATCTATATCTATATCTATATCTATATCTATATCTATATCTATATCTATATCTATATCTATCTATCTATCTATCTATCTATCTATCTATCTATCTATCTATCTATCTGGTATTCAGCTTTGTTCAGGTATTTTCCCACGTCATTGTAGTTGTGCTTTTAAAGTTGTAGCAACGTTTCGGCAGAATCTCATCTGCCATCAACAGGCTTCTGCATAGTGTAATTTGGCTTGTTTATGTCCCACTTTTAGTGATTTTACAAATAACTCAAGGCAGCAAACATATCCAGCACACCTTCCTCATCCTATTTTCCCCAGAATAGCAACCCAATAAGGTTGGTTGGCGAGAGAGGGGGAGAGGGAGGGAGGGAGGGACAGAGAGAGAGAGACTAGCCCAAAGTCATCAGTTGGCTTTCATGGCTAAGGCAGGACGTGAACTCTGGTCTCCTAATTTCTAGCCCGATGCCTTAACCACTAGAGCAAACACAATCAATAAAGTGTTGATGCTTAACAAAAAATAAATAAATAGATGTAACATTATAGTATCATGAGAGTCAAAGTTTTCCTTATGCTGTTTTTGACCCAGTGACCAATGCGAAGCAAAAGGCAACATACAGCTATAAGAAAAAATATAGTGACTTTCCTTTAAATTAAATGTGCTTGACTTCCTAGGGACACATTTCTTCTATTTTAGATTATACCTTGTCAAAAAGAAAAGGGAAAAAAAGCCCATTCTGTAATAGCAGCCTACTCCTCCAAGCTTCTGTCACAGATTGCCCCTGTAGTAACTCTGAACCTGGAAAATGGACATGGGGAAGAAAGTAAGAGAGGCAGGACAGATAAACAAGCACATATCCTCCAGTTCCTCCACCTGCTTTTGACAATATAATATCAGCCAAATACATGTTGGTGAGTTTTATAAAAATAGAGTGTAAGAAGCGAGAGATCGAGAGAGAATGTTGAAAAGAAAATTATACTGTAACATATGTTACTTCCTTTATGGTAGACCTTTAGGGGAAAACTGCTTTTTCTTAGGATTCCAGTCTTTATGAAGGGTCCAGAGGAACATTACTTATATGACAGAGCGTTGCCGCAGTGGTTGTGGCAAAGAGAAATTGCGTTAGGACAGGGACAGCTCACAATGACACTTCCCTGGAAGCTCTCTATCATCCACATGTCCTTTCATTATGGGAGAAGTCTTTGCCCTTGAAAGTCCTATAATTGGAAAAGAGCTGTTCAAAGGCATGTTTTCTGTTTAAGGGCATGTTTTCTGTTATATAACCAATATCATTTGTTGTTGTTTTTCCTTTAACTACAGATAACAGCAGCTGGAGGACATCTGAAATTTACTGTTTCATATGACCTCGCTGGGGAAGAAGATATTGCTGAGGCCATCCTTCAGCCCGATGTCATCATAGAGGTAGAATATTATCTCACTAGATATGAATGTGTAAACTGCCAACAGCACACTGTAAGCAGAATCCATAGGGCTAAGAAAGAAACTTCATTGCAGGAGTTCTCTTCCCCAAAAGAGCTGCTGTATGATTTTTATTTCAAAGATGGGAAATAAAACAGCAGAAATACCTCTCCCCTTGAAAGCCAGCAGGCCCTACCCTTTTTATCTTCTGAAAAGTACTTAAGACCTGACTTCTCCTTCAAGAGTTGGTATAGGGTGAGTGAGGTATGCTTGTGTTGGCAGGTCATTCTGATTTTGGTTTTATTGGATTTGTTTTATTGTTTGTATATATTGTTATATACAATAACACACACACACACACACAAATATATATGCATATATAAAAATAAATATACATACATATATAAACATACATATACATACTTACACACAGTCATGTGAAAAAATAAGTACATTCTCTTTGAGTTCTATAGTTTTAAGTATCAGGACTTAGTAAGAATTATCTGGTCCTTAGCAGTTCTTAAAAGTAGGTAAATACAACTTCAGATGAACAACAACACATTGCATGTTACACAGTGGTGAGATTCAAATTTTTTTTACTACCGGTTCTGTGGCATGGCAGGGGAAGGATACTGTAAAATCTCCAGTCAGAGGTGGTATTTGCTGGTTCTCTGAACTACTCAAAATTTCTGCTACCGGTTCTCTAGAACTGGTCAGAACCCACTGAATACCACCTCTGATGTTACACCATATCATCATTTTATGTTATTAGGTGCACAGTTTGTGTGTGTCTGCTTAAAATAAATAAAAGTTAACCTGATTACCTCAAAGACTAGCGCAGGCATGGCTGTGATTATCTGAACAATGATTTACATGTTCTGGAATATTTCTTAGCATTTTGCAATATATATATTAGATGCTGAGCCACCCAGAGTTTGATTTAAAAGTAGAGTAATAACATGCAAACATAGCCATGTCTATGTCTATTATATTTGGATGGTAAAGAAAGGGATTGCATTAATGTTAAGTAATATTCCAGAACACGTAAATCATTCCAGAACATGATAATCACAACCACACATGGGCTACTATTTTAGGTAATCATTGTTACATTCTATTTATTTTAGACAGATGCACACAAACTGTGGGCATAATAACATCCAGAAATGGCACTTAAAGAAACACTTATTGAAAATAAGACCCATTTTTAAATGACATCATTCCTCTGATGCAACTTTGGCTTTGTTTCAGCAAGATGCATAAAGATTCTTCAAATACCCAGAAGAGGTTTCGGCTCATGTCTATGGGCCTTTAGCTATACTAGAAACAGAGTAGAGTGGCTGCTTTATTTCATTGAAATATATGTGTTGGTGTACCTGCATACACATTGGTGGTTTGCTTTACCAAACTGTTTTAAGGAAGTTCAACACACAAATCTTTATTGAATCAAAGCATTTCTTCCAAGCTCTGCATAGAATCACTATTAATTAAAGCATAATATAAAAGTTATCTGAATTGCATACTCTGGATGTAGCATGCGCTACTTATATGTATTCATTTCATTTTATGTTACCTCTGAACCTCTTGATAATGAATGCCGGACATAATTCTCTGTTCATGAAAATATAAATATGTGACATCAGTTTCCTATATAGGTGATCTGATTTACCTTTTTGCATTGACCATGTTTTCCTAGAGACAGTGGCATTGTTTCTGAAGAATACATCATGTATATAAAACACACTACACAGTATGCATTCATATCAAGGTGTTCTGCTCTCTAATAATGCAGCATTGAAACTTGCTTTTTTTAGTGTTTTCATCCTTGTCATTTTTTAAAATTAGGGAAGTGGGTTGAGAATAAGGACTTCGCAGGAAGGGATTCACCTGAATCCATTTGAAGAGCACACAGAAGAAGTCTTACTGAAGCACAACTTATTCATGCTGCACGGCATTCCTGTCAGCAAAAGGGAATTTATGACTGTTTTGGCGAATATAAAAAGACTCCTTATAAGAGCCACATACAGCAATGGGATGAATGCCATCTACAGGTAACTGTTGAAAAAGCATTTTGTTCCCTTTGGTGAGATTCTATCATTCAGGACTGATAGAAGTAGATTGTATTTTCTCTCTTTGTTGCCTTTAATTATATCAGATAATTTTATATCATAGATCAATATCGCTCATTTTGTTAGCTTGTGGACAAATAATATTTCCTAAATGTTTAAAAGAATCATTTCCAACTAACATCCCTAATCTAGAAATAAGAGATAAACTACTAGACTAATAATGACTCAACAGACCACCAGAAGAAATAAATAATACACTGTTTATCATGCAGCATAGGAATCTATTAATTATTATTCAGCTTTCTAATTAAATGATGTAAATAGAGTAAATAATGCACAGTAAATCTATTCTCATAAAATGCTTAATCCAATCATCCACTAACCAAGCGAGATCACATAATCAGTCATTCGGCAGCACACAATCACATTTGTTAAGCATTACCATTTGAGGTACCAAGAACACCCACTCATTTGCCTCAGTTGGTGGCATCCCTGAGCCCTTAAACTATGTAAGTGCTGGTAAGGATTCAGGATACTACTAGCTTCCTACCCATTGTCTGTGTAGGAGCAAGAAGGTGTTGCTTGGCAACTGCAGTCAGAGGTGTAGACTATACTTTCAGGATTCATGGGCAACCATGTTTTTCCAAGTGCTGGGGATTTGAGAGTGCAGGTTCAATTGTCTGTATTTAGATTTCTCCACAAGGTAATTCATTTGTTGAATTAGTCTAATTCTATACATGATGTTTGGGATTAACTTTAGCACCCTATAAATTAATTGATTGAATCAACTGAGTACTTTTTGGTGCTTCTACAATACACGAATTTTCTCAAGGATTCAATTAAGCGTGCTGGATATAGAGCCAACATATATTATTAACAACTGGTACATTAAGAAAAAAGGCACAGAAATAATTAATTCTTTGTATAATTATAGACAGGTTTACTCAAAATTAAGGGCTGTTGATTTCATTGCAATATAAATGAACACCATGTAAGTTTACATCAGTTTAAGCATCATCCAATTTTTTTTTTTTAAAAAAATGCTTTTCTGAAAACAATTGTAATTTTATTCAGTTATACAGCTGCCATCTCATTGAATGATTTTGAGCTATTAAAATAATTGAAAGTAGCAAGAGCAGAAAATAAATACATACCTGAGATAAAACAATAGTATAATAAGTCTAAAAATGAATATATTTTGTGTAGATTTTACTTCTGTATATTTAGTTATCTGTTTTTTTTTACTTTTTGAATTTTGCATGCACTTTCATTTGCAATTTTTGTATTGACTTGTTTTGCACAAAAAAATGTGCAAAACTAACAAACTGAATAGAAAGAAATTGAGAAAGCCTTTAAAACTGTAACAGGTTGTTCTGATGACCTAGCACTTCAGTATAAATACAAACCATTCAGCTCGTAAGTTTCTTCACAGCTTTGTCTTAACCTTTCATTGCTTCTCTTATTTCTTTGCGCATTCCACTTGAGCCTTCTCTACTACATCTCTTCTACCTTCACTGATGTCAAGGTCTTTGATCCCTCAGCAACTCCTGCTTCTGTTCCTTGTTTTTATTCTTTTCTGCACAGATTTGGCTTCCACAACACATATATACTGTTTCACCTTTCTTACTTTTCAAAAGCCTGCTCTAAAAGTAATCCAATTTTATGCCGGTGTCACCTTTTTTATACTGTAAAATAGCTAAAAAATCTATTTAATGTATCCAGGGCTAAACATAACATCAGACATATTTCCTCCAAGGGATTGTCAAGGCAGTACAACTGCTTGAAGACCCCTGGAATATAAGAGAAGGTATCCTGCATTGTCTAGAAGAGGCAATTGATAGTGTCTGTAGTGGGCTTTGTTTGACGACGCTAACTTTCCCTTTAAGAGTAGTCCTCTTCAGAGTTTCTTAGTCAGCCCAGATTATATCAACTAGAAGGTTACTTTTCTGTAACAACGCAACTCTCCTTAAGGCAGTTTCATTTAGTTGCTGTCAACTTTTTCTTTTTCTTTCTATTCTGAGGTCACATTTTCTTCAGTTGTAGAAAGAAAGTCACAGATACAAGACTGCTATTCTACTTGTATCCAGAACAATCGCCTATATTGGAAATAAGTTACATGATTTCATTCTATTTTGTCATCATATACTAATGTTCAAAATGGGGGAAAAATGAATATGGTTGGAGTGGGATCTACCTCCATTCTAAGGTCCCATTTTTAAAATTAATATTCTGACATAGCTAGGATCCATGCACTAGATCACGGTCTCAACTCGTGGCATCAAGTTGCCGTCACGTGAGATATCATGATATTTTTCCCCTTCATGGAGCTGGGGTGGCCAGAGGCGGCCAGTTTGACACCCCTGCAAGATCAAGATCAAGATTTAGATCAAGAGCTTCCAAACAATGTGTCTCCAAATCGAATGTCCCAGAACTGGGTAGAATTCCATAAGAAACTAAGAGGGAACCACCCCCCTCCCCCCACAAAACCATTTTAATGCAACCAAGGGATTTCCAGCCATTTTTCTATAGTTCATTGGAAAAGGCAAAGCTTGTCTGCTGACATTCAGAAACCTTCCCTCCTCCAGGAGCTGTTCATGCTCATGAAGAATCATCATTTTTATCTACAATACACATGATGATACCTGTGCATTGGTAGATCCCTGCACAAACAGCATGTTCAATAGAGAAAGTTGGCGATGGGAACAGAAGGCATTACCTTGATAGACACCATTTATATGTTAATTTTTTTCTTATTCTGAAACTTTAGCATAGGGTGTAATAGAAACAAAGATGACTAATATAAACAATGGAGGAAGCTCCCATCTCAGTATGAAGTTCCTTCATACAGATAGTGTTATGGTTCGCCGGCAGCAGGTGAGGACGGCTGAGATCTTAGAGAGCAAGGACTCAGATGAGGGCCTGTGTGTGATGCAGGGATGGGACCTGAACTATCAGAGAGTGGAGTGCTGCCTTTGGAGCTTGTGGAGGCTGGCAGCAGTGATACAGAGGACCCCGAGGAGCCTATGCCCAATGCACATGTGCGCAGGGCTGCTCAAAGGAAAGAACAGCTGCAGCAGCACGGGCAACTCAGGAGTAAGGCTGCAAGGTGATGGCCCCTCCCATAAGGGATAAAAGCCAGCCCTCAGAGGTGGGATTCTTTGCAGGAAGCAAAGAAGTTCTTGTACTTCAAGTCTTGTGGAAGTTCGGACTATTCTGTTTGTGTTTGGAGACTTTTGGTTTTGATTATTTGATTATTGCAATTAAATCTAGCATTTTTGGCAGCCTTGCACAATCTTGGCAAGGCTTGTTCTTATCTGGAACAATTAGTTTTTAATAGAGTTTTACTGTGAATGAATGGAATTCGCAGAAAAGCATTAAAAGGTTATGCTTTTATCTCTGTTTGGTGCTTGTTTGCTTTGAACGAGGCTTGGGTCAGAACAGATAGTCATCAACTTACAGCCCTAATTGGGTCACTGCAGTTATTAAGTGAATCACATGATCGTTAAGTGAATTTGACTTCTCCCATTGACTTTGCTTGTTGGAAGCTGGCTGGGAAGTTCACAAATGGCATGTTCATAAGATCCCAGGACACTGCAATGCTCGTAAGTGCATGCCAATTGCCAAGTGTCCAGATCTGGTTCACATGACCATGGAGATACTATAAGAGCCACAAACGTGAGGACCAGTCATAAGTTACTTGATTTCACAGCTGTTGTAATTTTGAATGGCCACTAAATTAATGGTAATAAGTCCAGGACTAACTGCATGTTTTTGTTACTTTATCAATGTGTATCAGATGATCACAACTCTGTCCTTTGGTGCTCCAAGTATAATCATTAAAATGGGTATCACTGGTCTTTGTTGAAAACATGCTGATAAATCATCAAAGCATTTTAAAATGCATTGAAATATACATACATAATTAGCACTTAACAATAGCACTTAGACTTATATACCTTTACAGCCCTATCTAAGCAGTTTACAGAGTCAGTATATTACCTCCAACAACCTGGGTCCTCATTATACTGACCTCCGAAGGATGAAGGGCTGAGTCAGCCTTGAGCTGGTGAGAATCGAACTGCTGCCAGTGGGCTGAGTTAGCCTACAGTACTGCATTCTAACCACTGCGCTACCACAGTTCTTAAACAATTGTTGAACTTATTCAAAAGGCAACACATTTTTAAAGAGAAAATGCTTTACTGTTATGACCAAGTCACACTTTCTCTGGCCTGGAACTCTCAGAGGCAGTGAGACATTCCTGCCATTTTTATTTTAGACTACAAAAAGTCCATTTCCAAAGTTTAAAAGGTCAGTAGTAGCTTTGTAGCCCATGTTTAGATTTCAGTACTTAAGGGGAATTGAAACAACTCGGTGAATTCAACTAGGGAATAATGTTGCGTGAAATGTAGACAATGTGACCTAGAAGCTTTCCAATAGTATCATATGGTGCTGGTGATTTCTTTCCTTTCTTTTTAATCTCAGGATACAACAATTAATGTAATAGCAGACCGTAAACTGCACTGCTATTGCTTCAAAAGCTGCATCTTGTTTAATCTCGTTTGCATTTAGAAGTCAACAGTGTCTGCCACGCTAGCAATCATATTAAATACTTGGTCTAGATACTTGAATTTCTCAAGTATCTCCAAGATCCAGTATCCCATTACTGCCAACATTATATACTTTAATGTCTGCTGAACGACACAGAGGATTAGAAATTACTACACTGAAGTGAGGAAAAATTGCACTGCAGCTTTTTTCAATGAATAAAAACTGTTAAACACATTAAAATACCATTTACCAAATAGCAGAACCTAATGAAAATTGGGACCATTCAGTGAATACAAATGTGGAATAATTCTGAGTGAAATGTTCTGTGTGTAACTGTTTCTCATTGCTCCAAATTATACTACATAGAACAAAGAAAAGACAATCTGTAGGTAAATAGGTTAGTAAAAATACCAGTAAATGTTGTTATGTGTAGATATTAAATTCTTTAGATTTATTCTTGGCCTTAACAAATCGTAGTGTATGTTTAAAAAATATTTATTCTGCCTAATTTTAAAAGAAAATTTAACAATGGGAATAGAGTACAAGGACAACATCTTAAATATGAATAATGGATTTCTGGAATGTGTAGTACATGTTAGACTATCTCTGTTATTGGAAAAGTGCTTTGGGTAGCATGAAAAGTGAAGAGAAAATATAAATGATTTTAAAAATGTACGTACTCCTCCTGCATTGCATTTGTCAAAGAAAAATTCAGTGAATCTTTATTGGCTTTCAAAATTCTATATACAGTAAAGTATATAAAACTAGACATCTAATGGGCTTTTTGTCAAAAATGTTGCTTTCTTCCATAGTTATATCTAGATACTCCCCAAGAAGTAGGGAGCCAGAGATACTGTGTAATGTAATGACTTCGCAGATGAGTTTATTTCTCATCATTCAAATGTCATGTAGGACATTTGGATAACTAACTTCCCATCCCCCAAGCTTTGGGAGCCTGAAGTTTTGAAACCAGTTTGTAGATGAGCCATGGTGGCACAGTGGTTAGAGTGCAGTACTGCAGGCTACTTCTGTTAACTGCTGGCTGCCTACAATTTGGCAGTTCAAATCCCACCAGGCTCAAGGCTGACTCGGCCTTCCATCCTTTCGAGGTGGGTGAAATGAGGACCCAAATTGTTGGGGGCAATATGCTGACTCTGTAAACCATTTAAAGAGAGGGCTGTAAAGCATTGTAAAGTCTAAGTGCTATTGCTATTGTAGATACTATGCTATATCCCACCATGTGTGAATTGGGTGGCCATATACACCTATTTAATAAATAAATAAACTCACATCACATAGGGCCCTGCATGCATCCAAATGTTTCAGTAGGTTACACTTTTTAAAATAAAACATGTGGCTAATTTACCTCCTCCTAGCTTCCTTAGCGTGTAGAATGAGGCTTTACCCTGAGGAGAGTCTCTTGCTAATGGTAATTAGAAAATCAGGGTCAGATTAAAACATTTTTCCAATGGTAGCATGGAACTATGTAAAGAATCACAAAAATTAACTACTTAGCAATGCTCCCAGAGGCACTGGTTAAGATGCAAAGAAAGTTTATGTTCAGACTTGGATAATAACAGTAGAATTACGAAATACATTTCAGTAATAGTAACTCTACTGAATTTACCAATTTAGATAAATTAGTTTATTATTTTTCTATAAATCCTTTATGGATAAATACTTGATATATTACCTAATTTTGATTTTGATAGGATAGTCAAGGAAGCTGTTATCTATAAAAAATAAGTCTAAGATGATTTCCCCCCGAAAACATTAAGTTTCAGAACAAAGCAAAATCCAGTGAACAACACTGGAGGTTTTTACGAAGAGATCAGTCAACCATTTTTCTGAAATGGTATAGAGTTTCCTGTTTGAGCAGGGGTTGGACTAAGAGGCCTACAAGGTCGGTCACAACTCTGTTATTCTGTTATTCTGAAATAGGGAAAAAGATTTTTTAAAAAGGGGAGGGGGGTCAAGAATAAAGCAAAATTGAAAGTGCAGGGGGGAAAAGAGAATTTTTTTTTAAAAAAAGAATAAACAAAAGAATAACTTCCGATTTTCTTTGGTACAGATAGTATAAAATGATATAAGTTTTTGCTCTAAGATTAACCGTAACACACAGTACTATTATAGTAATACAAAAACCTCTAATCATCAAATTCCAAAGTTAAAATTTTATTTCTTTCAGTTTCAAGCAAAAGTTCAAAAGTGTTTTCCAAGTAGAAAGAAAGCCAAATAAACTTCTTACTTTTAATCAAAGCAGTCAATTTCTTCCTTTTTTAAAAAAAAACAAGTTTTATTAATTTTCAAAACACACAAGTCATCATTATCCATTACATATTTAAACCTTTTTCCATTATAAATTTAACAAGTCAGATGAACTATATCAATACCTATTATCTTGGAAGCAATTGACAAAAATAAATAAATAAAATAAATAAATAAATAAAACTATAATTCTGTTTTAAACCATTTCCATATAAACATACAAAAACCTCTTATCCAATTTCTCTTTATTTCTCTTTACTCTTATTCAATTTTATTATTATTATTTCATCTATTTCTTTCTGACTTAATTACCATTATTCTCATTCTATACTTCTGCAAGGTTTTATTAATTCTCCCCAAAAAAACATATATACACAACACACAAAACATAAAAAAATCTTTTTGGAAAGTAACTTGGACCCAGGTATCTCTCTCTTCATGGACTTCAGCTGTATTCATGCTCATCTTACATATCATTACTTATTTTATTTACCATTCTAAGTCTTCTATATTGACTTCTCCACATATTTCACTCTTCTTAATTCTATCTTAATTAATCATCTTAATTTGAGTCATTATTTTTGTATATTTTGTCCATTCTTTATTGTACCTTTGTCTCATTCCTTATAAAAAAAAGAAATTTCTCCTGAAATCACTAATCAGAGTATGATGTCTTTCTATCTCCCCACTAAATTAATCAAGTTAATCTTTAAATACCACCCAATACCCAATCCGATTTTGCTTGGTACATTCTATCTGAATAATACATCCAGAATAATTAAATACATAGTTAAACAATAGATCTAAATATTAAAAACAAATACTATAATAAAAATTTTATAATAACATCAATACCATAATCTTATTAAACTCTTTAATTAAAACTCAATATTCTAAACCTCCCCTCATATTATTAAATTTTAAAACCCATCATTATTAACATTTCAACATTTTAATCTCTTATCAACTCTTAAGCCATTTAAGTTTTCTATTTCTAATACAATACTACAATATCATCTTATGTACCTTGCAAAATCTCTTTGAAGAAATTATACTTTATCCTTTATCCCTAAAAAGAAATAGTATACCTTTTCCCTTTCTTTCTTCTCCCAACAAACCTTTCTACCCCCTTCTTCTAGCCTCTGCCTTACTGGCTTCCCTTCTCTGTCGAGTTTCCTGTTTGAGCAGGGGTTGGACTAAAAAAGAAGAGGCCTACAAGGTCGATCACAACTCTGTTATTCTGTTATTCTGAAATAGGGAAAAAGATTTTTAAAAGGGAGGGAGTCAAGAATAAAGCAAAATTGAAAGTGCAAGGGAAAAAAGAGATTTTTTTTTTTAAAAAAAGAATAAACAAAAGAATAACTTCTGATTTTCTTTGGTACAGATAGTATAAAATGATACAAGTTTTTGCTCTAAGATTAACCGTAACACACAGTACTATTATAGTAATACAAAAACCTCTAATCGTGGGCTTCCGGTTTGCAAGGTTTCGGCAGCGGCAGGGATTCGCGATACTGCGCGATCCCTGCTGCGTCGCTGTTAAGGTTCCCCGATCCGTTTGGATCTGGGGGATATAGCTGCCCGTAGAGGCAGCTGAAGACAGGGGATCAGACAGGGGCTTGGGGGTGTCACAGACCCGTCCCCAGCCGGCAGAACCCCCTTTTCCCAAGGCGGAGGAGCGGCGGTCAGCAATGGCCGCCACAAAGAAATCTGCAGCCGGACAAGCAGGTGTAGGAGGGAGAAAGTTGGAAGAATTACGAAAGTTGCTTTCAACCGGGACAAGGCAAGAGAAAGTGCCCTGGAGGCTTGAAGGCTGCTAAGGATACATTGTTTCCAGTGAGAGTTACAAGCTGCGAATATTCTAAAGGAAAGTTTTTTTTCCGTTTCACTCTCCTTCCTAACGTGACAGCGGATGGAAAAAATATTTTTGGCTGTGAGTGGGAAGGGAGAGGAAAAAAAATTGGCGCAAAATTTGAAAATAAGGAGAAGATTGCCTAGAATTCTAAAGAGTTACTAAACATCAATAAGACTTCTAAAAGATATATAAGGGAACTTTAAAGGGAACTTTGTGACCAAACTTCAACCCCAGAAAGAGAAAGTGAAGAAGGAGAAAGTATCTAAAAGGAACAGCTTGTTTGGATTGTGTGGTGATTTTGGAACTTCTGAGAATTATTTCTGACTAAAAAGCACTTGGGTGGTTGTTTGGAAAAACTTTTTCTCTACATAATGGCATCACTTGTGGATGGACTGAAACTTGTATATCAAAAATATGAAAAAGAAAAGCAAGAAGGGAAAGATGTCCTTGGCACTCTTTTTCAATTTTTAGAAATGGCGGTTTGTACTTATGTAAAGCTGAATGAGCAACAGGATGATGGGGACAAAGAAGAAGCCATCTTTGATGAACAAATAACTTTGGTGGGAGAAGGAAAAAAAGAAAGAGAAAAAGGAAAAGAAGACTTTAAGACCTGGAAAAACAACCCAAAAAGAGAAGAATAAGGTGAAAAGGGGATATTATGTTAGGAAACAACAGAAAGGGGGAAAGCAGAATAAAAGGGAGATGGAGAGACAAGGGGGTAAAGAGGACAAGGAGAAGAAGAAGCAAGGGAGAAAGGAAGGGATGAGAAGCCTTAATGGTGGGGAGCAAGATGTAAAGAAGCAAAAGTTTTTTTAGAGATAATGGATAAATTTTTATTGAAAAAGGGATTCTAGAAAGATACATAAGATTGCATTTCTATATTTGTATTTAGAAATAACTATAGAAAATTGGAAATAATATGTAATTTAAAATGTGATAAAATATTTAGTATAATCTAGTGAAATTTTTGTTAAGAGGGGAGTACTGTAATGAAACAATGATTTAAGATATGTGATGTGGGGGGGGGGGAAACAATTTTAGAAAGCATAAGTGTTCCCACAAAGGCATGATATTTAATTGAAATGGGTAAAATGTTTAAGATATAAATGATTGTTAATATTAAGGATTAGACTATGTTATCCTAGTGAGACTTTTTGAGAAATGAGAGATTTGAAGTAGAAGAAGGGGGAACATCGTAATGAAATAATGATCTATAATATGTGATGTGGGGAGGGAATAACTATGGAAAATAGGTGCTCCCATAAAAGTATGTGATTTAACTGAAAAGTAATGTGCTAAATATTTAAGATATGAATATCAATATCAATGAATAGATTTGTACTGGTTTTGATAATACTGTATAATTTTAGAATGTACCAGACAGAATCCCAATGTAAGTTATGTGTTCTATATTAAGTATTATAAATATAGGGGAAAGATATAAAGGCATCATACTCCAATTAGTGTACAGGAGAAGTTTTTTTTAAAAAAGAAGATAAATGGATAGCTGGAAATAGAACAGACAAAGAATAATAAATATTATGATTCGAATTGAGAGGAGATAAATAAAATAAAATTGAGAAAATTTAAAAGAGAGGAGAAGTTATATAGAAAATTGAAAATGCTAATAAGATATGGAATGGTATGTAAAATGAATATGAATTTGAAGAGTTTTAACCCAGGACTAAGGAACTTTCAGAAAAGAGATTTTTTATGCTTTTATGTTTTGTGTTTTTGTGTATTTATGTTTTGTATGTCTTTAAAAATTAATAAAATTTGTTCAAAAAAAACCAAAAACCTCTAATCATCAAATTCCAAAGTTAAAATTTTATTTCTTTCAGTTTCAAGGAAAAGTTCAAAAGTGTTTTCCAAGTAGAAAGAAAGCCAAATAAACTTCTTACTTTTAATCAAAGCAGTCAATTTCTTCCTTTTTGCTCTCTCCATTAACTGCACCATCTATTCTTCCATTGTGGGATTTTATGAATTCTTCCATCTCTGTGATATAAAAGTCTTGCTGCTGTTATCATGTATAAAAGTAAAGTCCTGTATTTTTTTCCTAATCTATTTGTCCATCAAATCTAGAAGAAAAACCTCTGGTTTCGATTGTACATTTATTTTAAGATTTCCCTGAAATTTTAAAGTACAAATCTGGTCCCAATATTTCTTAGCTTTCTTAGATATCCACCTAAATTCGTTTAATGTAAATATCCCTAGAAATTTTGTTTAGTTCTTTCTTATTAAATCGTACCTGAGCCTAATTCACCTCCAAATAAACATATCTAGGATTGCTTCCTTAACGCTTAACTTCTTCTGGTTAAAGATTACTGATTTGAATGTGATGAAGAATGCTCAGATTTTCATTAGATTGTGATTAATATTTCTAATTCAATGAAGTACAAACAGGATTATTGCAAGGCACAGATCTGGGGAAAGCTATCTCACTCATTCTTAAGAGGTCCTTAAAGGGGGCGTGCATAAGCGCACCACCGTGCCTACCGTCCCTGTCTTACTGTCCCCCTTTATCTGTATTTACTTCCTTTGTTCTTGGCGTAACCAGAACTCTTCCAAGAGCTGGTCAGCTGGTCAAATTGAGAAATTGGGGGAGATTTTTATTTTTTAGACTTTATGGCAGAGTGGCTAGATAGAAGTCTCTCCTCAGTGCAAAACACATGAAAGTCCACTTAGAGCTTGTTACTCACAGTCTGAGAGTCCTTCCGGTGGTGTTTTTTTTTTTTTTTTTGCAAACTCTAAACGGACAACTTTTTTGTGCATTCTGGAGTTGCATAAGCTTATTTATTGAACAAATTTATTTAGCTGATCAATTCACATACAATAACTCTGGGGGCATAACAGCATTAAAATCCACAGTAAAAAAATCCACATTTTTTTAATCCCCATCCCACTTGTAGCCTAAGTTCACCTAGTGATTGATTGGTTGGTAGGTTGGTTGATGATTGATTGATTGATTGATTATGCACTATGAAGTCATTGTTGATTCTTAGGAACCACATAGATTTTCTCTAGTCTACAGTCTAGCTTCTTCATGTGTTCATGGTACAGCATACAGTGCTTATCAAATCTTTATTGCTGTATTGGGAAAAGACTATGAAAGATGTCTTGTATAATAGAAAGAAAAGCTTTTTTATCTCTCTCCTTATATTGATTAGTCTATAGAATCTTAGTAAAGAAAAGCAGTTCACTTTAGAATAAGTATTTTTTCTATAACATCATTTTCCAAAGTAAAACATATTTTGAAGTAATGTCAAATCTATAAATCTAATTTAAGATTTTATTACTTTTCAGTAGGATAAGAAGATGTGTTTGACAGTTTCTCAGTCAGCCTAATTCTTGGTCTGCCTGCAGCATAAATAAACATGCAATTTATAAACTAAGCAGTCTTCCTATGGCTAATAACATTTGTGCGACAATGTTCTAACGTTGATTTGCTATGCTATACAGGTAGTCCCCAACTTACCACCAAAACAGAGCCCAACTTTTCTTGCCACATTTCTTAAGTGAATCACATTGCTAAATTAGTAGCATGATTGTTAAGTGAATCAGATTTCCCTCACTGACTTTGTCATAAGGTCACAAAAGGAGATCACATGACCCCAGGACACTGCAATGGTCATAAATGTGAGTCAATTGTCAATCATCCAAATGTAAATCACGTAACCAAGGGGAAGCTGCAATGATTGTAAGTGTGAAAAATGGTCATTAGTCACTTTTTTCAGTGCCATTGTAGCTTCAAACGGTCACTAAGCAAACTGTTATAAGTCAAGGACTACCTGTAGTCTACACATGACTTCTACCAAGTCAAAAGAGACAGTCAATTTTTGGAAAACCCATCTTACTTTTAATTAAAACACATGATCTGTCTTCCCCACTCGCAGCCAGTCTAGCATAGCAAATATTATAAATACAATGTTATCTTTCTAGATCATTAGCATTTCCTCTACTTTATCCTTATATATTAGATTGAGTGGTGTCGGCCTGGAATCTGCTAATGACTTATTGACTGGACAAAAAGATGCATCTGCTGTTGAAATTTGCCAGTGTTCTTCAGGATATTTGGGCTCCTCCTGTGAAGTAAGTATCTTAATACAAAGCAGCTGAAGGATTTCTCTGTCAGTAAATATGGGGGTTGATTGAAAAAGAAATCTCTTTTAAGCAGACCAGAAATATGATTATATTAATATTTGTGTGCTAGGATCTGAATATCAGAATAAGCTATGGGTGATAGCAATAGAAACAAGCATAACCTCTCTGATTTTAGGTGAATGCCAAGCAAGCACCACCGTTGATACCAAAGCTTAGGAGACACTGACTGATTTTAGGTGCCAAAGCTTAGGGGGCACTGACTTTAGGTGAATGCCAAGCTGGCACCACCCTAGGGCGCCAAAGGTTAGGGAGCATTAATGCCCCCCCCCTTCTTAATCATTCTAAAAATGCAAATCATTTTGACATGGTCATCAGCTCATTATGTTTAGAAGTACCATATACTCTTAAACTGGCATTGTTTTCCATGAGTCATCATAATGTACCTTTTCTTTCCTCCACATAACTGTAATGAAGAGGTTTGGAAAGTGTTCCTTTTGGTTTTAATTAACTTTGATTTACCACAGCATTCAAATCTAGTTGGATGTGCTTAATTATAGATTGCATATCACAAATTGTATTCACTCTTTGGAATATTTTATTTAACACTGTATTTCTAAAACTCAGAATTGCCTAAATATATATACCGGATACAATTGGATATTTTTAGTTCAGTTTTAAAAAAAACTGAAATCTTTCTTTAGTCTCTTATAATTGTAAATAACTTCACAAATAAGCCTATTTATGTGTTAGATGTTGACTCAAATATATCTTGAGCTCATATTTTCATTCACAGAGTAGCAATCTTATGCCTGAAACCCCCCCAATGGGTGACTTCTGAACTGATGCGTGTGGAATTGTGTGATATTTTATATAATGTTCATAACATGCAGCCATGAAACAGTCCTTTGGGCTTAATCACTTTATTTGTCATTATATTTAAAAACTTCGAATACTCAAAATCAAAATATGTGATATGTTTTAGTATTTCAAAGCAAAGTAACACATTCGTGCTTGAGATGAAACATAGTGCTTTTCATACAGATGGTTTGATTGCTTCCTCCCCCTCCCCCTCACACACACACACACACACACACACACACACATACACTTTCCCCCTGAGATGATAGATTCATCAGTTTAGATGCAGTCTTGTTCAAGGTTATATATGTAAAATCTGAATATTTTCAACCAAATATTATCTATTCTAGTCTATATTTGGAATGAGTGCATGTATGTTTAACTAACATGTCAAGGCATTGCTGATGGAACTTTTAAATGCAAAATTTTGGAAAACTAGGCCTCTAAGGGAGCATTTTATAGCACAAAAATGTTCTGCTTCACAATACTATAAACAATGTGCCATTTATACAAGCACTCTAGGCATTTACTTGTCAGCTCTCTTCTTTTAAAGCACCATGATGTTATATATGTTATTTAGGTCATAGAGCCTTGATTCTGATAGCTGATATATTCACTTCTTTCTCTTATTATAAATACTAATGTTTAAAAAAATCACCAAAGGCAACCTATAAAAGGCTGATAATAGATTTTGAAGGGTTTTGTTCAAAAAACTTGTTTGATCAGAAATATCAGTTGAGCAAATGCAGCTAATGAAGGTGATGGTTGGTTATTTATTTATTTACTTTTTCTGCATAGGATTTTCATACAAAATTGAGTTACAGCATTAAAAAAAAAAGCAGGCATCAGAATATAAAAACATGAAATATTGCAACATAAAATAATGTTTGTCTTGTATCATCAGTTTGAAAAACCCAAAACGACTATTGGCTGTCTCCAAAGCAAATTTTAAATTATGATTTAAGGGACAAAATACGAAATACTTTCCCCAAGAACATTGCACCATTAAATCCAGTTCTTACTCATGATTTCTTTTGCCCTTGATTAAACAACCCTGTTAACAAGGATACCATAAAATATATCTACAGTATCTTGAAACTAAATATTTCCCAAGGGATAAAAGAAGAAAAACCAGTTTTACAGGGCAATAAACAGATGAGGAAAGGGCACCCACCATTTCTTCTCTGGGATTGGACCTCTGAATATATGTGGGTAGTCCTCAACCTATTACCATAATTGGGACTGGAATTTCTGTCACTAAGCAAGGTGGTTGTGAGATAAGTCATACTGGATTTTATGACCTTTTTTTGCCATGGTTGCTAAGAGATTCGACACAGTTTTTAATGAATAATCTGATCACTAAATGAATCCAGCTTCACCCATTGATTTTAATTGTTGGGAAAGCTGTAATGGCAATCATGTAACCGGAGAATGTCATAACCGGTTGCCAAGTACCTGTGATGCTGAAATGGTCATAAGTACAAGGACTAGTCATAAGTCACTTTTTTCAGTGCTGTTGTAACTTCAAACAGTTGCTAAATGATGGCTATAAGCTGAGGACTACCTATATACAGGTTCTTCCTTGCGGCCCAGTTTCTTGCATATCAAGTCTTTCAAGACACATCCCATTTGAATTGACTATTATAAAACTCTAAGAGAAAGACAGCTTGCCAAGGCATTATTACTATTACTAAGTACATTACCACCTATTAGTCTTCAAATTTACAGAACTGACTCAAGCAGATATTTGATTGCCAAGAATGGTCCAGGAGCTGCCCTCCTCCCTTAAATCAAATATATAAGAACCCATGTTATTATATTGACTTGGCAAAAATTGTTATAAGCAGTTCAACACACAGCTAATGAAATACCCATTTGTTGCATTTTATGACATAAAAGTAATTGCTTGAACCAGGTACCTTACTCAGCTTAACAGAGATGGTCTTGACCTTCAGTAATATATGTGACATGTAATATATGTTACTCTTGCCATCCATGTTTGCCTGAGACCTATGGAAATTAGAAGTAAGTAATGGATGCTACGTGGTTGCTTTTCATTCTAACTTAAGATTCTTCCATTCCCCAGATTTTCTTAAGAATGGCTGTTAAATCACTTTTCAACACAAGTAGTATGGCTTGTGAGTTGCTTTTGAAATAGGTTTTTCAGTCTGCAAGTCCTTTTTCTTTTATGTATAAGCCCATAAGATTTGGAGTAAAGTTTAATTCACAGAGGGCCCACTGTTAGGAATGTAAGTCACCTAACAGCTATTTGGGTTGGACAATATGTAAACCAGGATAGACATTTTAATACTGTATCTTTAAAAAAATGCAAAACTGTAGTTGGGTGTGTTTTCCCAAACGGCCATAAGATGGAGCCAGAAACCTGGGTTGTGTTAGGTATAACATTGATACCAAATATGGTTTGGGTGAATAAATATATAAAACTTAGATGTTATGGTTTAAGTGCTTATCACTTTAAGCACAATGCTGCAGGCAATTAGCCGATTAAGGGTGCGGTTAGAAGTTACAATATAAGGAAGCATTAGAAGCTGGAAAGCTTACTGCGACTAACTGTGTCTTACTGCGACTAACTGTGTCTGCGACTGCCTCTGTGTTACTGTGACTGTGCCTGTGACTGAGATGTTCCTGTCAGCTACTGTTTGATGTTTTACTGCGGAATTCAACTGTTCTACTGTTTGAGCGTCTTGCTGAATATCCAGCGTTTGTTCCTCTGGAGAGAGGCACCGGAGGAGGAGAAGATATCTTTATCGGCTGATAAAGATATTGCAAGGAACTCTTAACTTGGACTATACTAGTGAGTCTTACTGGATGGAAATACTGTGAATGACTTAATGGACTGAATGACAATGCTTTAAACTCTAAATGGATTAAAAACTATTTAAACTACAAAAGAAGTGTTTGTGTTCAGTGTGTGTATATACTCTGGGGCCCTTCCGCTCTCGTTTTGGCTGCCTGGTTTGACTACTGCTGCAATACTCTGCTAGGGTTAATCCCCAAACACTAACATTGGTTATGGGCCCAGCAGCATAGTCTAACTAACCAGGATATAGCAGAGAGAGTTGGTGTGAGTTGCACATTACTGTAAAAAACAAACTGTTTTAATTAGTTTAAAATAGTCAAAATATCTGAAGAGTAATGGCACAAGTAAATTTGTCACAACTGTCCATGATATCCAGGCTGGACGGAACAAACTATGTTTCATGGTCAATGAAATGTAGTTTACTTCTACGTAAAGAAGGTTTGTGGGACATTATAGCAAACCCACCAGATGTGAGTAGCTGGGATCCTGCTGATGATGATGATAACGAAAAGTTACAAGACTTTAAACTGAAGAATGAGCAGGCTTTATGCATCATAGGACTGACTCTCTGTGATCAGCAGCTTGTCCATATTCGTGGAGAAGAAAATGCTGCAAACTGCTGGGAGAACCTCAGGAAGATTTATGTTCGGGACAGTGTAGGAGCACATATAAATCTTACACGGAAGCTTTTCGAACGCATCTTCAGAGGAATGGAGATATGTTAGTTCATTTAAACTGTATGAAGAGCATTTTTCAAGAATTGCAAGAAAAAGAGCTTATATTTAATGAACTGCAACAAGTCTACATAATATTATCTTCATTAGATCAAAGCTATGATGACTATGTGACTTCGTTGGAAGTATTGCCTAAGGATAGCCTCTCATTAACCGAGATTACAGGCAGGCTACTAGAAGAAGCCAGAAGAAGGCGTGAGCGTGACGAGCTGAGAGAAGATAAGAAAGAAGAGAAATTATCTTCAAAGCTTGAAAGAAACCAGCAAAGCAAATTACAGCACCGGAAGAAGAGAATTTATCTTCGACGGCATACACAATTAAAAGTGTTTTAATTGTGGAGGCAGAGGACATTTGGCAAGATTCTGCAAAAAGAAAAAAGCCAGAATATAAAAAAGCCAAAGAAAGCATTTGAACTAGCCACGTTTAGCAACTCTGATGTGAAGAATGATATATGGGTGGTTGACAGTGGCGCATCCCACTGCATCACAAGAGATAAGACAAAATTTATAAAAATGTCTACAAGCTCTCAACATATATCTCTTGCTAACGGCTGGAATCTTAAGCGAAAGGTGAAGGTCTTGCATATTGTCCGTGCATAAACCAGGATATAAAAATGTTGTATGTACCGCAACTAAAGTTTAATTTGCTTTCAGTAAGGGTATTAGATAAATTAGGTTATGTAATTACTTTTAAGGATAATAATTGCATAATTGAAAAAGATAACAAAAGGGTAACTGCAGCTTTAAATGGAACATTATATGTCTTAGATAATAGTAAGAAAGGGGAGGCACAAACTGTATTTAATAATATAAAGCCTCATAATGAATGTATCCATTTATTGCATAGGCGTTTGGGGCATGTAAATTTTAAAATGCTAAAGCGTACAGTTGAGTTATCTGAAGGAATAAGGTTAAAACCTTGTGATAAATATTTGCGTTGTAATGTTTGCTGTGAAGATAAGAGCAAAGTATTGCCTGCAAATAGGCTAAATGGTTTCAAAACAAAAGAACCTTTAGAAGTGGTATTTGCAGACATCATAGGTCCAAAGAAACCCAGTATGGGGGTGCTAGATATATACTGAGCATTATGGACCATTATTCTAGATATGGGTTTTGCTATTTAATGAAAAGCAAAACTGAAACATATCAACATTTTTTCAATTGGCTTAGGTTTGCTGAAAGAAAGTCTAAGCGACAACTGATAACCCTGGTGACAGATAATGGTACGGAATTTATTAATAACAAATTCCAGAACAGACTTAAGATAGCTGGAATAGAGCATAAGAAGTCTGCTCCATACAGGCCAGAACATAACGCTTTTATTGAAAGAAGAGGCCAAACACTACAGGCAATGGTTAGAACAATGTTAAATGATTCTGGGTTACCTGATTCTTTGTGGGGGAGGCTACAATGTGTGCTAATAACATATTGAACAACGTTGTTAATACAACAACAGGTGAAATACCATTCACCAGGTGGCATGGCAGGAAACCTGACCTAAGTTACCTGCACACATTTGGTGCACCAGCATGGGTGCATATTCCTGCACAACTCAGAAAAAAGGGCAACATAGAGCTAAAAGATTTTTCTTCGTTGGTTATCAGGCAAACCATAGGGCATATAGATTTTGGGAGAAAGGCACATCTAAAGTGTTATGTAGTGCTAGTGCCCAATTTCTAGAACATGAAGGATGGGAGAAATTAGAACAGGATGCCAATAAAGATGTAATTATTGAATCCTATAGAAATCCCATTAGTTATCCCTGTAACTTTAAAAATAAAGTAAAGAGACAAATACAGGATGAAATAGTGCCCATAAAGGAAGAAACAGATTCAATAGCTGAACAGGATGAGAAAGATGAACAGGTAGTAGTTCAACAAAGTCCTCCTGTAAGCCCTGTAATTCCCAGAAGAACTACACGTGTATCTAGACCGCCTGATAGGTACCAGGCTAACACAGTGTGCCAGATTAATCAAGTTCCTAATTCTGTAGAAGAAATTAAAAAGTATCCTACTAAGGAAAAAGAAAGATGGTATGCAGCAATGAATAAGGAACTGAATTCATTAAGAGATATGAAAGTGTATGAAAATGCCAAATTACCTGTAGGTAAGAAATCCATTGGCTGCAAATGGATATTTAAGGTAAAAACAGATAAAAATGGTAATTTAATCCATAAGGCAAGGTTAGTAGCCCAAGGTTTTAGGCAGAATGCCAATGACTACGATGAGGTGTTTGCACCTAGTCTTAAGGCAGCAACCTTGAGGGCAGCTTTAGTGTGGGCAGCTAGTAAAAACTATATAGTTAACCATCTAGATGTGGAAACTGCTTACTTGCACGCCCCATTAAAACATACTATTTATATGAAAAAACCTGTTGGTATTAAAAGTGAAAATAAGGATAATAATGATTGTTGGTTGTTAAAGAAAAGCCTCTATGGTCTAAAACAATCAGGCTATGAATGGAACCAGTATATTGTAAAGGAACTAGACAATATAGGATTTAAAGCTGGTTTAGCCGATCCATGTCTGTTTAAGAGAGAGACAAATGGGAAAGTATCATTATTATTACTGTTCACAGATGATATTGCTTTGATAACTGAAACTAATGATGAAGCAAATAAAATAATAGCATCATTAGGAAAGAGAATAAAGATCAAGCAATTAGGGGAGATAAAAGTATCTCGGTTTGAATATAAAGAAAACACGGAAAGGTTTTAAGATATCTCAGGAAGATAAGATAAGCAAATTGCTAAAAGATTACAAGATGGAGCTTTGTAAGCCAGCTAAGACTCCAATGAGTCAGGAGTTTAGCAACACTGATGAACAAAGCCCGGAGTTTGATAAGGTGATTTATCAATCTTTAATTGGTAGTTTGAGTTATATTAGTAATTGGTCTAGACCAGATATATCGTACTGCGTGAATCAGTTGCACCATGTGAAAGACACTGGATTGCAGCTAAGAGGATATTAAGATATCTTAAAAAGACAATGAATTATTCATTGTATTTAGAACCAAAGGGTGGTTTAATTCTGAGTGCTTATGCAGATGCTAGCTTTGCATCAGAAAGAGACACTAGAAAGTCGACTTCAGGAACAGCCATAATGCTGGGTAAGACATTAATAGGCTGGAAGTCAATAAGACAACAGCATATAAGTTTGTCTACTATGGAGGCAGAATTCTCCTGTTTATCACTGTTATGTACAGAATTAATAATGTATAAACAAATGTTAATTGATATAGGTATAACTGTAGATTATCCTATAATTATACATGAAGATAATCAGGCAGCAATTCAAATGGCCACAAATATTGGAGTAAAAACAAGGAGCAAGCATACAGATCTAAGATACCTAAACGTGAGACAATCTGTAAGAAGTAAGATGATTCAGCTAGAGTACTGTATGTCGGAGGACAATTTAGCTGATAATTTTACTAAAGCCCAAGGTGCCAGTAAGCACCAGGAGAGTTGTGAAAACTATGGGGTTAGATTGTAAGGTATCATATATTTATTTCACCCAAAAGGGAGTATGTTAGGTATAACATTGATACCAAATATGGTTTGGGTGAATAAATATATAAAACTTAGATGTTATGGTTTAAGTGCTTATCACTTTAAGCACAATGCTGCAGGCAATTAGCCGATTAAGGGTGCGGTTAGAAGTTACAATATAAGGAAGCATTAGAAGCTGGAAAGCTTACTGCGACTAACTGTGTCTTACTGCGACTAACTGTGTCTGCGACTGCCTCTGTGTTACTGTGACTGTGCCTGTGACTGAGATGTTCCTGTCAGCTACTGTTTGATGTTTTACTGCGGAATTCAACTGTTCTACTGTTTGAGCGTCTTGCTGAATATCCAGCGTTTGTTCCTCTGGAGAGAGGCACCGGAGGAGGAGAAGATATCTTTATCGGCTGATAAAGATATTGTAAGGACTCTTAACTTGGACTATACTAGTGAGTCTTACTGGATGGAAATACTGTGAATGACTTAATGGACTGAATGACAATGCTTTAAACTCTAAATGGATTAAAAACTATTTAAACTACAAAGAAGTGTTTGTGTTCAGTGTGTGTATACTCTGGGGCCCTTCCGCTCTCGTTTTGGCTGCCTGGTTTGACTACTGCTGCAATACTCTGCTAGGGGTTAATCCCCAAACACTAACAGGTTGTCTTAGTCTTAGTCTCAGAAGTCTCTGTTTTCCTTCTGTTGGAGAGTATTGCCGTTCCTCCATTTTTCCTAATTGACTGCTATTCCTGGATTTGATGTAAGTCTGATACTGAACTGTTTTTGATACTGGGCTTTGTTATTGGATTATCCCTGGACTAAAAACTGACTGATTTTACCTGTGAATGACTTTGGACTGCTTGTTTTGAACTTTGCTTAACGTTTCTGAAAGTAAAAACCTACATTTACTGTACAGTGTATCTGTGTGCTGTGTGTGTACTATTCAAACACTTCTCTCAATACGTCTCCCTGTATGCGCTCATTCTCCTAATGGGGAATTACCTCAACACCCACCATTAGAGACTTTTCTCATAGGAATTCCTATGTTGGAATAGATATTTATAGAAAGGAAAGCAATATCAAGTTATAATTTATAAAGTACTTTTATTCCTTTTCTTTCTTTGCTGGTATGGCAGTTCCTCAAATATTTATCTGAATAAAAGCAAACCAATCAGATTGTTTCTCCTTTCTGTTGAGAGAAATATTTATACAATTTCAACTGAAACTATTTCAAGCATTCTTGCAAATTTCAGCTATAAAACAGAAAAGCCCATGATTTTTTTTTTTTCCTGGATGGCATTATTATTATATTTTCCTCATGGGTAAGTGTTATTTTCTGTTAAACTGTTCATTGCAAAAGTTCAGCTGATGAGATGAAGAATTTAAAAGAGAAATTAAAAGATTATAAGAAAAGTTCTGACATCATTCTGCCACACTGTGTGAACAATTTCCTGAATTATCTCCTTATCTACACATGGAAAGATGCAAAAACAGCAAGATCCCAGCTACAAGCAGTTGTGTATGCATCTTCAAACCTATAAAATAGAGTCAAAATATGATAGCAAGAATTGCTGTCTGGCATCTTATTCTGAAGTGTAAGCAAAAGTCAGGTGTTTTTTTTTTTTGATAACTCATACTTGAAATATGCCTGAGAAATGCCCATGCAGTAGATAGAATATATGGTATTGAATCACCATTGATGGGGGAAGGGAATCCTTCTTTTAGATGCAGTATCACACATACACTAGAACAGTGTTTCTTAAGCTCAGCACTTTTAAGATGCACAGACTTCAAATCCCAGAATTCCCCAACCAGGAAGCTGCTTGCTGGTGAATTCTGGAATTGAAGTACACACATCTTAATGTTGTTAATGTTCAGAAGCAATGCACTGGAGTGCTGTGCAGTCAATCTGACCTCCTCATATAAGAGTGTGGACTAAGAGTGTGGAAGAAAGAAATACAGTATATTTGATTCCATCCTGCCTGTTCAGCACTAGATTTTCTTGTGTTGAGTAGGAAGTTCTAAACTGATTTCTACTTATGTTCCAATGAACATAACTTCAGAACTTTTACCTCTTGGCCATATACAAGTAGTCCTTGACTTGTGACCCACAACCTAGGCCAAAATTTCTGTGGCTAAGCGAGACAATCATTAAATGAGTTTTGCCCCGTTTTACAACCTTTCTTGTCACAGCTGTTAAACACATCACTGCAGTGGTTAAGTCAGTGACACGGTTCTTAAGTGAACCTGGCTTCCCCATTGACTTTGCCTGTTAGAAGGTCCCAAAAGGGGATCACATGACTCTGGGACACTGCAACTGTCATAAATATGAGTCAGTTTCCAGGCATCTGAATTTTGATCACATGACCATAGGGAACAGTCATAAGTATGAAAAATGGTCATAAGTCTCTTTTTTCAGTGCTGTTGTAACTTTGAACAGCCATTAAACAAACTGTTGTAAGTCAATGACTACCTATAGGATGAAGCAATGTAGTTTGAGAGTCATGAAAATTCACTGCTTTCCTAACTTTTAGCTCTCTTGAAAGGACATCAAATGCCTGTATAGGGTGCTGATATTTTGTGTATCAAGTACCAAGTACCCCTACACACAATAAAACAGTTTAACCATGGTTTATTGAATTGTCAACACAATTGACTGGGTTTTCAAAATACCACTAAGTCTTAAACCACATTTTATAAATGATATGGTTTTGCTCAACCTAATCAACCATAACCAAATCATATTATGCTTGAATGAAATGCAATTACAAAACTGCATTTCTCACAATCCTATCCCAATTTCTTGGACAAATATTAACATTCTAATTACAGTGGTATGGCTGACTACATAGAACATATTTACCAATCTTTACATGTGTATTATCATTCTCCAAGGCACATATCTGTACGGAATTTTTCCATGAAAATTCTCATTCTACTAGGTCTACAAGTGAGGGGAATCAGAGCTATGCTTTCTTTTTGCCTGTTAATTTGTCTTCTTTTTCTTTAACCTTTAATCCAAAATAATTGCACTGATGTTTTAGCTATGGAATATCTTTTCTCTTGCCTTTTACCTCTTTTTTCCCCTAATAATTTGCCTTCGAACTCTGCTCAGTCTGCATATTGGAATGTCAAGCTATCTTATTTCCACTCTTTACTTCTCTGTTTTTATTTTGCCTTTTCAGCAGAAAGATCAAGCTAAGACTTCTTTTAATCTTACTTCAATCTTTTCAGTTCAGGTCAGTATCCAAACAATCATGCTAGTGAGACAAGCTTCTTTGTTTGATTTTAACAACGACAGCCTTTATTCCAGATCAAAACAATTCTCAGTTGTATAAAACACCTGAACAAAGTTTGGGCTAATTTCTTGGGAAAAATAACAGGTGGAGTGTCAGTCATTTTTACCTGGCATTTAAGCTGATACATCAGTGGAACCATTGAATGCCTGGCAACAGCATCCACCGAGCAACACACATGCCAGAAGGATATGTAGACTAATATATTGGTCTAGGTTTTCAGGACACTTGGTTCCAAAGTCAGGAGTCTGGTTAGTATGTGGTCTGCAAAGCTGACTACTTTGCCTCTGAAAAAAACAGCCACAGTTGCCAGCAAAATCAAGAAATCTGTCCTCCAGGCCAAGGTCACTAAACCCTAAAGTCCAACACTGCCTAATATGTAGACTGCTTACCTTTGTTTGAGAAATCAATACTGCTCAAAAGAACAAATTTGGGGATACAGCAAAATGGGTTGCAAACAGTATTTCTGGCCATGGAAACAGATGGAATGAGAAAATCAAAATAAGTACTTAAAAAGAAAGCAAATGAAGAGTGCAAAGCAGAGCAAGGTGATGAGATTGCAAAACATGCTCAGGCATAAAACTTAATAGATTTGGAAGAAAGACAAGGGGAAGAAAACCTTGGTCAGCAGAAATGGAATGCCACCTATCCGATATCATTATCTGTATACTAAGGTGATACATTATCTTTTCAAGCCCCAAAGGTTCTTTTTTAAGAGGCAACTGGACATTCTGGTTTTTCTTTGAAGACATTTAGCTTCGCATCCAAGAAGCTTTTTCAGAGCTGAAAGAAGCTTCTTGGAGGAGAAGTTAAATGTCTTCAAAGAAAAACCAGAATGTCCAGCTGCCTCTTGAAAAAAGCACCTTTGGGACAACCATGAGCTGGATGACTGAGGATCTCCATAGATATCTTACCAAGCAGCTTCTGTTTGCATGTTAGTGGCATTTTACATTTTTTAAACATTCTTCATTGCATTTTATTTATGTTTCTTTTTTCTTTCTAGTCATGCTGGCCGGGGCACAGGCGAGTTAACGGCACTATCGTTGGTGGAATCTGTAAGCCATGCACTTGTTTTGGTCACGCAGAGTCCTGTGATGATATCACCGGAGAGTGCCTGGTAAGTGCTGATTGACAGCTCAGGATAATGTTGCAATTGAATTAACTACCCGAGAGATACTAACTTTTTTTTTAAAAAAGTAAAGGTTTCCCCTGTTCAGTCATGTCCAACTCTAGGGGGCAGTGCTCATCTCTCTTTCCTAGCTAAGGGAGCCAGCGTTGTCTGAAGATGCTTCCATGGTCATGTGACCTGCATCACTATATGCCGAGGCGCATGGAACACTTGTTACTTTCACACTGAAGTAGTACCGATTTATCTACTTGCATTTGCATGCTTTCAAACTGTTAGGTTGTCAAGAACTGGAGCAAGAAGAGGAGCTCACCCCATTTACTTGGGTCTCGAATTGACAACCTTCTGGTGGCAGTCCAGGATCTTAACTACTAGGATACCACACCCCTGTTACAGATGCTGACTAATTAAACAAAAAAAAAGCTGTGATTTGATAGGAAGGATCTTTATAATGGACTGCTTCTGAAGTTAAAAAAATCTCTTCGGTAGTATGATAAAATAACTAATGAGCATAAAGGTGAGCAAGAAAACTTTTGATATTTATCTAACATAAATAGCCTTTATCCAAAATAGCAAAGAAAATGCTTAGAAAACCTTCTGGTGTACAGTACAGTGTTCTAATTTCTGTTGTGTGATTTACTTAACATATAGAATAGTCTAGAAAATTATTAGTAACTGCTATAGTAAATACATCATGCAAGTATAATTGTAATTCTCAGTAAATACCATAAAAATTCTTACGAAAGAAAATGATTGGAAAGGAAACATAGCTTAGGCTACATGGAAAGGTGCCTTTTCCTGATTGAATGCATAAATCATACAGCTGCGTACTAATTCAGAATTAAATGCATTTATGAGTCAGAATAATAATACTCCGAGTACCAGTGTTTCCAGCCTGCTCACCAGCTTATTTTGACTGTGTAAATTACTCTGAATCGTCTGTTTTGATTAACTCAAGGGCATTTTAGTTTTATATTGTCTGACATGGCATGAAGCTTGAAACAACATTTCTCATTTCATTAGTCTTGCAGAAATTCAATTTGAGCCACTGCCAGTTGAATGGGATATCATATTCCAGATTCCCTCTAGTATTTGAACCAACTCAGCATTGTTCTTCTCAAGGAAAAGTTTCAAGGAAAAAGCTAAATAAAAATGCAGTGGGTTTACAATTCAAGCTGGCATTTGAAATACCATTGTCCTTCCTGTTTTCCGTCTGTATGAAATATCTATGTATTCTGCAGTTTAAACTATTTTAAACTGCTGGATTTTTAAAAATGTACCTTCATGAATGAATGCCTGAAAAAAAATCACACATTAATTTTATATTTAACTAGCTCTATACCCAGACTCCGCTATGAAACTATGTGATCGGGCTTAGTTTTGGGGGAGGAAAATAAGGGGAAAAAATTCTGCCTCTGCCTACCAGCATCCAACCGTATTCATCTGGTTAGCGTCCTGTCAATGTGTGAGAGAGTTGAAGGCTTTTTGGAAACTGAAATAGTATTTGCTGTGTGAGCAAGGAGGAGACCATAAGGAGACTGGGCGTGGCTTAGCTCAACTGTTCTGTACTAAAGCTGCTTGGTGCTGTGAAACTAAAACTGAAACTCCTCTGTTTGTGTTTTGCATTTGGGGCAGATTTCTTTTCAGGTGGGACTAGAACTCCTTAGCATCAGAGCATGTTAATAATAATATAGGAAATACTAATGCTCTGATGATCATTTTGAAAAATCCTTTCTTAGTGAGCACTTAGAAGCCAAGAGGAACATACATGCCAAATTTCAAGTTTGTAGCCTTTTTATGGTTCTGGAGATTTTGTGATGACGCGTGAGTGGTATTTTGCTTTTATATATATAGATATAGACATGTTTACAGGACAAACTATATCTTATGAAAATGGTTTTTAATCTCTTAAATTTCTCTATGCCGCTCATTAGTGTAATGTAACAAATATTAATTTTTCTAAATTGAGGCTTGGCTTTGGACAGAGGTAAAATTTGCAAGGCTAAAGGACCTGGAATCTGCTGTCCCAAATGGAATACAATCCAAAACCTTTTTTCCCCAGTTGCTTGTATGTTGTGTGAGGATAGAAGTGTTTATTTTGCCAGTGTTTAATTTTAGAATTAGTTTTCTGTACTAATGTTGCCAACAGATAAATTTAATCTGGGACGACTAGGTGGGAACTGGGAACATACAGCATCTTTACTGCAGTGGTGGGATTAATTTTTTTTTTAACTACCAGTTTTATGGGCGTGGCTTGGTGGGCATGGTGTGGCTTCATGGGCGTGGCTTGGTCGGCATGGCAGGGGAAGGATACTGAAAAATCTCCATTCCCACCCCACTCCTGGGAGAAGGTTACTGCAAAAATCCCCATTCCTTCCCCACCCCACTAACCTGCTTTCCAGCTCTGTTCTCCTGTGCAGGGCAACAAAAGAAGACCCAGCCTATCAGCTGGGACTTGGGAGGCAGAGAATAGATGGGTGCAGGGGTGTCAGAGGTGGTATTTGCCAGTTCTCCGAACTACTCAAAATTTCTGCTAGAATTAGTCAAAACCTGCTGAATGCCACCTCTGCTTCACTGCCATATCTATCTGCAGTGTCATATTTATTTGCAGTTTTACAATGCTTCTCTGTCCTCTTTTCTGTAGTGTTCAGACACAACCTATATCAGAGAAAAATCACACACTGTCTAAACCTTGAAAAACTATTTCTGTTGGCTGTAAGTTAAGTAGGATTGGTTGGTGCCCAGACAGGCTATTAAATGCTGCAATTCAATTTGGATCATAAGACTTTTGAAGTGAAAAAAGGAAGACTGAGAAAGGTAAAAAGACACACTACATCAAAGGGATTTTCCCCCTAACTAAGTCGTATTGCGCCTTTTGGACTTCTCATTACTATTCATCATGTTTCTCAGTAATACAACAGATAATTTAAGCAGCTAATTTACTGATACCTCTTTTGAATCTCCCTTAGCTTTGAAATATAGTTAAAAAGAAACTGAAATATGTTTCTTTGAGAGTTTGATTCATAATAAGATCTCAGATCAAGACGAAGTCTATGTGAAAAAGCCTACCTCTCATACGCATGTTGGAATAACTTGCAAGGTCTTTGATCCCAACAGACTGTTGCATACTGCAGAACTACACATTCATGGTGTCATTGTAATGTACATGATGGCTTCTTCCATAGCTAGCACAAGCTATAAACTGTTGGATTATATTACACTATAGACACATTCTGCCTTGTGTATTCAAAACCATTCATGGACCTTAGTTCTTGTAAAATCTTTTTGTTTTCATTTTGTGTGTTTGTTTTAATTCATTACTGACTACACTACTTGTATGCTGCTCTTTCCTGAACCACAGAGCAGCTAACAATGTCAATGTAAGACCACCCCAAATATCTAAAAACTCAGAAAAGATGCAAACTAAGAGATAGAAATGCCATGTATCCATCAAACCACCTTCATTTTCGACGCACCCTGTGGTGTAAAATGGAGCAAAATAGAAGATTGTTTTTCTGGAACCTGAGAGGAAGAAGCTGAAGAAATCTCTTCCAGGAAACTGAAAACATCAACTTCTGAGGCCATATGAGGTGGCAATCTCATCAACACAAGATCTTCAGGGAATTGACCCTCTTTGATCTGGTTGGACAGGTAGATGTATACAGGAGAAGGTCTCCCTTTCGATAATCAGAGCAATGTAGGGTCTTAAAGGTATCAACATAGAGCAGTGGCCCCCAATCTTTTGGGTACCAGGACCAGTTCTGTGGAGAGAGGTATTTCCATTGACAGGAAGGACCATGGTTTCATGTGCTGCCTGCATCCCACGGATGGGGCTTCGCTTGTTTGCATGGCCTGGTTTCTGGCATGCTGCAGACTGGTACTGGTCTATGAATTGGGGATTGGGGACCCCTAACATAAAGAGTTTCCATGTTCATATATCCAAGTTTTTGTGAGTCACCAAAAATCCTTGTGATTGTGGCAGGATGCTATTAGATGGACAGGCTATGTGTTCTGACCTCAGCTTCCCCAAAAAGCACTAAGCAGACTTTTTGACCCGGCAAAACCCCTTTTATTAAACAAAGGTGAATTTCTTGCATTCACATTCAGCAAAAGGCCTGGCAAACAGTCTTTCAAGGGTGTAATTAGGAGCACAGACCTTATCTAGCTTGGAGAGCTGCCAAGTAAATACTTTCAAGCGCAGTGCTGACAAGGAAGGGCTTGGCGCAGAGTCTCTGAGATGCACAGACAGATCTTCATACTCTGCAATGAACGAATTGTTTCCTGCAAAAGCCCCCTCCCCTTTTGCTCCTCTTTTAATCCCTATGGGAGGGGCCATTCACTGTCCATCTGTGGCTTTACTCCCACATCAACCTTACTTCATAATTGTTCTTTTGGCAGCTCTGGGCATGCGCAGGCTGGGAACTGGCTCCAGCTGCTCCCCCGCCTCACTGCTGTCTACCTCCGAAGGCAGTGGATAACTGCCAGACTGTCCTGGCCCCATCTCTGCCTTTGACATAGAGCCCTCATATTCAAGCCTTCCTCAACTTCCAGGACTGCCCATGTTCCTCCCCAACCTCCTCACTGTTCAACTCTGCTGACAGCTCCACTAGCTGCTGGTGGGCCACAGCACTATGGTTCAGGGATGGTTGAACTGGTCTTTCCACACATTATGGAAGGTTGGACTATATGGTTCTTTTTAAAAAAATAAATTTTATTGTTTTTTTAAGACAAACATAGACAAACAAAACATAAAAACATCAAGCCATCTTCCATATATATACATACAGTGTGTCGGTTGGTTTACAAATTGTTTTGTGCTTCCACTTTGTAGTCTTCAATTACAATTACATTGCATATATTCTCATATTGTCAATCAAATATTAAGTACATTAATATCATTGTTTATCAATCATTTGACTATACTAATATTCATTCATGTTTTACGAGATAATCCATATTTTACTTAATTTGTTTTATGACAATTCATATTATCATCTCAAATCTGTCCTACAATCATTTTGTAGATATAATTAAAAAATACATCTTTATATATTCATTATTTTCTAAAAATCTACATATTTCATTACTATGTTTTATTGTCTAACCATTGATAGAATAGATCCCAAATTTTATAAAATTGTTTATCATCTTGTTCTCTGATTTCAAATGTCAGTCTACTCATTTCAGCACATTCCAATATTTTCTTAATGATTTCCTCCTGCGATGGTATTTTCTCATTTTTCCAGTTTTTGGCAAATACAATCCTAGCTGCTGTTAATACATTTACAATCAGATATTTCACTTCTTTACTATATATTTCAGGTAAAATTCCCAATAAAAATATCTCGTGGTTTCAAGTCTATATGCTTTTTTGTCATTTTTTCCAACCAAGTGTGGATTTTAATCCAATATTTTTTGGCATCCGCACAGGCCCACCACATATGGTAATATGAGCCAGGTACCTGATGACATTTCCAACATTTTTCAGATTTGTTCTTGAACATTCTTGCTATTCTTGTTGGGGGAAAATGCCACCTGTAAAACATCTTATACAAATTTCCTTTATATGCTGTTGACATTGTCATTTTATAATTTTGAGACCACAATTTTTGCCATTTCTCTAGATCAATCCCATATCCAAAATTCTTTCCCCAAGCAATCATTGTTTCTTTAACTTGTTCTTCTTCTAGTTTAGTTTCAAATAAATATCCATACAATTTTTTAATCACCTTTTCATCAGTACCTGTCAAAATCTTATCTAAGTCAGTCAGTTTATCATAGAAACCTTCTCTTTTTAAATCTTTATCATACCTTGAATGTATTTGCGCATATGAAAACCAATTCATCTTTATACCTTGTTCCTCTATTTTTTGCATAAAGTTCACTCTTTTCATTCAATATTTCACCATATCTAACTGTTTGTTCCTTTTTATATATTATAGGATAGGAAAATGCTTCAATAGTCGATAGCCAGACTGGAATTTTCAAATAGCATTGCCTTTTAGTCTTCTCCCAGTTTAACCACAGAGACTCTTGTATATAATGTCTTCTAAAATACCCCTGTGTTTTAGTTCCTTTATACCATAAAAAAGCATGCCACCCCAACAACAGATCATGTCCTTCTAATGTCAACAATCTAGTATTTCTTAATGTTATCCATTCCTTAACCCACATCAAATTTGCATCTTGGTAACACAACTCCCAATTAGGCAAACCAAATCCTCCTCTTATTCTAGCATCTTGCAAAAGTTTTAACTTTATTCTCGCTTTCTTACTTTGCCATATATATTTCAACACAATTTTATTTAAATCTTCAAAATAATCTTTTCCAAGCCTAAATGGAATTGTTTGGAACAAATATAAAATTCTGGGTAATATATTCATCTTGATTGTTGATATTCTCCCTATTAATGACAGTTGTAAATTTTCCCATTTCGCCAAATCTAGTGCTATCTGCTGCTTAAGTTTAATATAGTTATTCTCCTTTAGTGAACTACATCTTGCTGTCAAATGTATCCCCAAGTACTTGATCTTATTCATGACCTGGATTTTCAATACATCCGTCAGTTCTTCCTTTTGTTTTGATAACATATTCTTTGTCAAAATCTTTGTTTTGTCTTTATTTATTTTCAAACCAGCCACCTTCCCATATACCTCTATCTTTTCTATCAATTTTAATGCTGTTTCTAGTGGGTCTTCTAAAATGAAAACCAGATCATCTGCGAATGCTTGCAACTTATATTCTTCCTTTATAATTTTCATCCCTTTTCTTCTCTAATATTTCTATTTAACACTTCCAAGGTTAACACAAACAACAAAGGTGACAGTGGGCACCCTTGTCTTGTTCCTTTTCTTATATCAATAGAGTCTGTCAGTTCTCCCTCTATCATTACCTTTGCCGTTTGGTTATGATATATAGCTTCTATTGCTTGGATAATTTTTTTACCAAAGCCCATCTGTTCCAGCTGTAATAACATGAATCGCCAATTCACATTATCAAATGCCTTCTGTGCATCTCAAAATATCAAAGCCATTTGTTTTTCAGGGTGTGCCTCGTAGTATTCCAAAGTATCCAAGATTACTCTCATATTGTCTTTGATTTGTCTCTTTGGCAGAAATCCATTTTGATCAGGGTGGATAAAATTAGGTATTTTTTAAGTCTTTCTGCCAATATTGAAGCAAAAATTTTGTAATCTGCGTTTAGTAAGGAAATAGGTCTATAGTTCTTGATTTGTAATGGGTCGGTCTCCTCTTTTGGGACAAGTGTAATATAAGCTTCTGACCATGATTTAGGTATCTTCTTCTTTAACATAACTTTACTCATAACTTCTAGCAATGGAAGGTTCAGCGATTCTTGTAGTGTTTTGTAGAATTCTGCCAGAAGTCCATCTGGGCTTGGTGCCTTTCTATTGTTTTGCTTCTTAAGTGCTTCAGTTAACTCCATCATCGTTATATTACTTTCTAACATTATTTCAATCTCTTTAGGTATCTGGGGTAGGTTAGCATTCTGTAAGTACTGTTTAACACTTTCCTCATCAATATTCTCTTGTATGTATAGTTTCCCATAGTAGTCTCATATAATTTCCTTTTTCTCTTTACTTCCATAACAAACTTGGCCTTGATCGTCTATTAATTGCAATATTTTCCTTGATTATTTCTCCTTTCTCAGTTTATATGCCAACCATCTACCTGGTTTGTTTGCATCTTCAAAATAGTTCTGTTTCGCACCTCTGATTTTCTGTGCTAGTTCTTCTTTTTCCATTAGTCCCATTTTATGTTTAATTATGTCCATTTTTAACTTAATGTCCTTTTTCTGTGGCATTTTCTGTAACTCTTTTTCAAGTCCTTTATACTCATCCTCTAATGTCTTAGAGGCTAGTCTTTTCATGGTATTTCTTTTCCTTGTATAGTCTATTATCAAGCCTCTGGCATATGCCTTCATTGTATCCCATACGTTCTGCATTGATGTGTCTTCTTTTTTATTTTCTCTAAAGAAAAAAGGCAGTTCTTTCTCCATCCTCTGTATGAAATCTTTTTCTTTTAGTATAGTATTATTTAACATCCATCTAGATCTTCTTCTTTGTCCTTTCCATTTAATCGTCATTGGATTGTGATCTGCTCAAGTACTTGTTTCAATATTTATTTCTTGGATATTAGCTAACAATTCTGTTGACATCCATATCATGTCTATTCTGGACCATGATAAATGTCTGTTTGAATAGAAGGTATATTGTTTAGTCTTAGCATTTCTTTCCCTCCATGTATCTTTTAAATTTATTTCATCTATCATTTTAAAAAAAGATTTAGGGAGAGTCTTTCTGTTTTGCTTTGTTGTTTTCTGTGCTGTATTTTTATTGTCTACAATTTATTGTCTACAATTCCATTAAAGTCTCCCATCATAACTATATTAGCATAGTCCAGTTCGATTATTTTAATGTGTAACTTTCTATAAAATTCTTCTTGGTTGTCATTCGGGGCATAGATTGCAATCAGGAGTGTTTTCATATTATTGTCCATTATTTCCACCATTAATAACCTTCCATCATCATCGGTATAGATCAATTTCGCTGGGATAATATCTTTAATATATAAAACCACATCTCTTTTCTTGCATTGTGTCAAGGAAGTAAATATTTTCCCTAATTTTGGCTGTATCAACAGTTGTTCATGTTGCTTTTTAATATGTACTTCTTGTAGGCAGATTATGTCAAATTTTAATTTCTCTAATTTATGGAAAGTTTTCCTTCTTTTAACAGCTGAGTTAAGTCCGTTCATGTTAATTGTAATCAGTTTTTTCTCTTCCATGATTATATTTTATAAGTAGGTTTAGCAGCTCTCATAGATCTGGGTTCACGTTGTTCTTTAACTTCCACCTTTCCACCTACTGCACCTTCTTCTTTTTCATTCACTATTTGGCAGTCCTCTTGGAATTCAATTAGTGACTTTTCTTTTTCTGTCTTCTCCTCTTTCCCTCCAAAATATTCTATATAAAATAATTCAGCTTTCTCAGTTGAATCAATTCTATGTCTCTGTTCTTGCCATTTGAACATTAAACCTTCTGGAATCAGCCATCTATAATTCACCTCTTTTTAAAGTAGAATTTTAGTCAGAAATCGGTATTCTCTTCTCATCTCTCTCACTCTTCTGGGTACTTGTTTCAGGACCACGATCTCCTTATCTTTATATTTCAATGTTTTCTCTCTTGCCACTTGCAATATTTGTGTTTTAATGGCTTTCTTTGTAAATCTGATGTGAACTTCTCTTGGTAAGCTATTTCTCATTGCATATCTTGTGAAAACTCGATAAACCTCATCTATTCCATCCATCATCTTCTCTTTGGTTATTTCCAGAGCTTCAGCCAAAATTTCTATCATTATCTCAGCTAGGTTTTGTCCCTTTTCTTCCTCTATGTTTTGGAATTTGAGATAAAATTCTGATCTGTCCATCTCCCATCTCAGCATCCCACTTTTATCTTGTTCAACCACAGATAATCTGCTATCAATATCTACAATCTTCTTATCTCTTTGTTTATCTTCTTCTTTAATTTTTTGGAGTCTCTCATCATACTTCATCATAATTTGTTGAATATTCTCCACCTTTTCATCAGTTTTTCCTGTTCTTTGTTCAATGTTCTCTGTTCTCTTTTCAATATTCTCTGTTCTTGTTTGTATATTTTGAATTCCAAGCATAATCATCTGCAGCATCACCTTTTCCTGTTCTTTTTCTTTCTGTAACATTGTCTGTATTGAGCGTTGTCCTCCAGATGGTGAAGAGGAAGAAGTAGAAGTTGAAGGACCAGGCGCTGTTAGTTTCCTACTCATTTCAGACAATTCAAAATCTTCAGGTTCTTCTAGACCTTAATCCATCGGTGAAATAACCAATTGTGATTCCAAGTAAAAATAGTGGGGGGGAAAAGAAGCCAAATAATAGTAATGATAAAAAAAAAAATTCTTCAGGTTCTTGTATACCTTAATCCAATCGATTGGTTAGATAGCAGTAAAATCTCAATAAAGGAAGAAAAGACCATAAACAGAAAAAATAAAAAATTGTTAAATCCTGAAGGGGGCGGAAAAATAGAAAATAAAAAACTAAAAAAGAAAAAAAGAAGTTCTTCAGGTTCTTCAACACCTTAATCCAATTAAAAAGTCTCAGGTATAAAAAGATGCACACAAAAAAAGGAAGCCACAAAAAAAAATGGAAAGTAAATTTAAAAAAATACAGGGGAGGGAGAGAGAATAAAGAAAAGAGACTACTCCCTTAAAAGAAAGAAAAAGTAGGAAAACATTAATACTAAAACTTTTCCTTTAAAATAAAATGCAAACGTAAAAATTAGACTTCAAAAACAAAAAGAAAGACAAAAACAAGTTCCAAAAGGCCAAAGATCCAAATAGCTATTATAAAAAGTAAACTAGTAAGGAGGGGGTTTGTTAAAATAAGAAATAGCCCAGTTTAAAAAAAGTAGAAAGAGCACACTGCACCTTATCCAAGGCTTTTGTTAAAATTTATAACTCTCTTCTCTAGAGTTTTATTGTCTTTTTTCTGTAAACTTCAACACCAGACTCCAGATACTGATAGAAACCCAGAAGAGCACCTGAAATAATAGTCTCCCATGCTCTTCCCTCTATCTTATCAAACAGGCTCAAAGTCCTTGAAAAAAAAAAGACATACAATATTTCCAAGCCTCTAGTTGGCAGTGTTACAAAGTTTCTTCTGCTTTCACTTTCCCCCTCCTTTTCCAAACAAGATATAATAAAAAATTAATTAAAAAGGGAAAAAGATATTTAAAAAGATGACTAGAAGGGAGTCTCTAGTCTAAAATATTATAAAGTCAAAAAGGAGAGAAAAGATAGGTAGAAAAAAAAACAGTCCAGTTTCAAAATATAAAATCATATATAAAAAATCCAGCAAAGAGAAAAAAAAGGTATTACTTTGACTTCCTGTTTAAAAATTGCCGCTCAATCACTTCTGTCTAAAATTTTACAGATTCTTTCTTTTCCTTAGGGTGTCCTTTCAAATCTTAAAGTAAAGAAAAAATTCTCACCAAACTAGCACACTTTCTTTTTCCGTTCTTTTCCGTTTTGGAGCTGTCCCAACTTCAGCAGCTTTAATGGCTGCCTCTTTGCCGTTGGCAAAAAGAGCTTCTCCTAGATCTACCAGGGACTTTGTGATATCTCTGGGATCGACAGGATGCGCTCTTTACATTCACTGTCTCTTCGGGATGGTTTAGATCCGTTTGGACCATCCAGGAGCAAAGATATTGGCAGCGATCTCAGACCTCCAAGATTGCATGCCGTATCATTGCAACACCAGCTCTGCCCTCCCGACTATATGGTTCTTGTAGATCCTTCCAACTCTACACTTTTATGATTCTATAAATTAGGCTGACATGTTCCTTCTCACTCACTTTTCGAATAACTGGGTATCCATTGGTTCTTGCATTTGTCAAATTGACAAAATAAAGTATTACAGCACATGTTCCACCCCATTCATATGTTCCTACAATGTCATGATATGCATAAAAGAGGGGTTGCATTGTTTTTGTTATTCTGATCTCTTTGTACTCCTCCCCAATAGTAATAGCACTTAGACTTGTATACCATTTCATAGTGTTTTACAGCCCTCTCTGTAAACGGTTTCCAGAGTCAGCCTGTTGCCCCCAACAATCTGGGTCCTCATTTTACTGACCTCGGAAGGATGGAAGACTAAGTCAACCTTGAGCTTGGTGAGATTCGAACTGCCAAACAGCTGGCAGCCTGCACTCAGCAAAAATTAGTTGCAGTACTGCATTCTAATCACTGTGCCACTCTTGATGGATGCCAATGCTACGGTAGTAAGTTATGTTTGTTTAGTATTATATTACTACAGGGCAGTGGTGGGATTCAATTTTTTTTTATTACCAGTTCTGTGGGCATGACTTGGTAGGCGTGGCTTGGTGGATGTGGCTTGGTGGACGTGGCTTGGTGGGTGTGGCAGGGGAAGGATACTGCAAAATCTCTATTCCCTCCCCACCCCCACTAACCTGCTTTCCAGCTCCATTCTCCTGTTCAGGGCAACAAAAGAAGACCCAGGCGATCAGCTAGGACTTTGGAGGCATAGAATAGATGGGGGCAGGGCCAGTTGGTGGTGGTATTCTGAACTATTCAAAATTTCCACTACCAGTATTCTGAACTACTCACTATTTCTGCTACCGGTTCTCCAGAACTGGTCAGAACCTGCTGAATACCACCTCTGCTACAGGGGTGTCAAACAGAAGGCAACAAATTTCACTGAGGGCTGCCTCAGAGTTGTGCTTGACCTTGGGTAGCTGGGCTGGACGTGGCCGGGGTGGGCATGGCCAGTTCGACATCACTCATGTCGGGGGCACCTATGGTGGCCCAAGCACTCTTCCAGTGAAAATGGGCTCTTGAGCTCCATTTTTGGCTGCGACAGCCTCCTGCAACTTTCTGCCAGCGAAAAAGGAACTTGGGAGGGCCATATGCAGAAGAAGAAAAAGAACTTTATTGTCATTGTACAAGTGCAACGAAACAGCTGCACCCCAGCAACTGTTTGCAATACAATAAAACCAGAGCACTTAAAGATGAAGATAAAAAAAATAGAGTACCCGCGTCTCCATTTGCAATTAGAGAGTACAATATCTATAAATATACATAAAATATACATCCAACACTACTGTGATGCTTTGCTGAGTGTAATACACAAGAGATGGATTGTACTGTAATATGTTATTATACATCTGAATGAGGTATTTCTATTTCACATCTTTTCACATCTTAATAAGGTAGTGACTTTGTATTTATTTGCAGTTCGGATGGCCCAGGGAAAGAAACTATTTGTTAGTCTAGTGGTGTGGGATTTTATTGACCTAAAGCGCTGTTCAGACGGCAGCAGGTCAAAAAGCTAATTGCCAGGGTGTGATGGGTCTTCTATGATGGCCTTGATTCTGCTTTGGCAGCAGGACCTGGCTAAGTCTTCCAGGGAGGGCAGAAGGCAACCAATGATCTTTAGAGCTGTGTTTATCACCCTCTGTACAGTTTTCCTGTCCTCAGCTGAGGAGCCTGCATATCACACACCCAGACAGTATGTCAGAGTGCTCTCCACAGAGGCTTTATAGAAAGCCAGCAACAGCTTCTTATCCAGATTGTTTTTCCTGAGAACCTGCAGGAAGTGCAGCCACTGCTGAGCCTTCTTCACTATGGCCTTGGTGTTAGGAGACCAGGAGATATCAGCAGAAATATGGATGCCAAGGAATCTGATTGTAGGGACAGTTTCCACTCATTCTCCATTGATGTTGAGTGGGGCATGGTCCTGTCCATGTTTCCTGAAGTCCATAATCAGTTCTTTGGTTTTATGGACATTCAGTGACAGATTGTTCTGTGAACACCAGTTAGACAGGTTCTCTACTTCTGCCCTATATGCCGTCTCATCCTCTCCGGAGATGAGACCAATCACGGTCGTTCCGTCCGCAAACTTTATGATGATGTTTGTTGCATGGCTTGGTGAGCAGTCAAAGGTGTACAAGGCATATAGCTGGGTGCTCAAGACACAACCCTGGAGGGAGCCAGTACTGAGTGTAATTGTGGAGCCCTCCCAAGCTCCATTTTCACTGGCAGAGGCACTGCGGGCTGGTCCTTCACTGTTTCCAGGGTGGCCCTGTGGGCCAGATCTAAGCACCTCATGGGCGAGATCCGGCCCCCTGGGCCTTGATTTGACACTATGTATTAGTACTAGTACTAGTGTTAAAATGTCATCTAGAAAAAATTCTGGATTTCCTTTATTTTCAGTGACATCATTTTAAACATAGGAAATCATCATTGTTCATTTTAGATTTTGGAGATTCTTGCTTATCCAAAAGCGTACAAAAGGTCTAACTTCAATGTCATCTGCTTCCTCTCACAGGCTGTCTTAAAACTAAAAATGAAGACCCTTGTTTCTTGACATTCTTTTCTTCCTATCTCTTGTTTTGCTTAATTTATAGTCTCACCAACTTTTTCTCCTCCAGGTGGCTTAATAATTAATAATAATTAATCTCCTAAGCAGGATTGTACATATTACTAGTTTTCTCAACAGTTTTTGGTTCTTGTTCTTGCTCTTCTTTTTCTTTTCTTTCCCACCAGTAAATGTAACAGCTAGCATATGAGTTGACTAACATTGGATTTGCATACAGATGCCAACTTCATTGGAAGTCATGTAATACTGATGGATTTAATATTAAAGGATTTGAGTTTTGTATTTGTTTTATAATGTTATTTATTATTCTTAGTGGTAATTAGCATTGCGCTTTCTTGTTTTGAGTTTACTGATAATTTTTGACTTACGAGAATTACACATATGTGGCCAGAAAATTCATAATTAAGTGGTGTAATCATTAAGTTAGGAATCACATGGTCATTAAGCAAATCATCACATGATAGTCATTTGGAAACTTACTGACTAGCTTACTGACTTTGGTTGCCATAAACCACCTGGGAAGATCACAAGTGATCATGTTGTCTCAGGGCATTGCAATCAATATAAATGCATGCCAGTTGCATTTACGCCTAAATAGCAATCACATGACTGTTGGGATGCATACAACCATGCCATAAGTGTAAGGATCTGTCATGTCACTGTTTTCAGTATTGTTGTTACGTCGAATATTTGCTGAATAAATGGTTTTAAGTTAAGGACTACCTGTGATGATGTTTTTAATCAAATGTATGCCACATTGAGTCATTTCAATTAAACTGAAAATAGAAAATAATCAAGCAATCAATAGCAGTATTTTCTTTGTCAGCCAGTTAATGATTGCCTGGATTTTTACAATCTAGATCTATTACAGCATTATAACAGAAATTGAAACATCAACTACCTTTTCCTTGCAGCTTTATGTTACCTTTCATTTTTCTTGTCACAACAGCAACCCTCTTATTGTAAACTGACAGATGGTAGTGGGTGGTGGGGGGGTGGATGTGGTAGCAGCACCCGCTAAGCTTTGGGGGAGGGAGGGAGGAGGAGTGTGGATTACTGCCGGGGTGGCGGTCCGGTGAGTCCTCGCGGTGTGCTGTTTGTAGCCGCTGTCTTCGGGTTAACGAAGGCTTCCTCCGCCCGTTGTGCTCTGAGGGAGTAGGTCATCTAATGAGCCATATGGTTAAATATGGACTTGAGGCTCCTTAGTTACAGTCCAGACCTTTGGAACATAGAATAATGAAACAATATAACTGTCATTTTCTTTTTTCATATTTCTTAAGTTCAATCATGGAACACAGACGTGTTAGATATATCTTTTGTCAATTTTTATCCATTTTTTTTAGTATACTGGTTTATTCTCCTGATGTACAGGACCTTAAAACAATGATAGTATTTTTCCTCAAAAGCACGCCTAAGAAAAATAAGCAGTTTTGTACTTGCTTTCTTGCCATGGGTTAGAGACAGAGGTAGTATTCAGCAGGTTCTGACCAGTTCTGGAGAACCAATAACAGACATTTTGAGTAGTTCGGAGAACTGGCAAATACCACGTCTGACACCTCTGACACCCCTGCACCCATCTATTCTCTGCCTCTCAAGTCCCAGCTGATTGGCTGGGTCTTCTTTTGTTGCCCTTCACAGGAGAACGGAGCTGGAAAGCAGGTTAGTGGGGTGAGGAGGGAATGGAGATTTTACAGTATCCTTCCCCTGCCATGCCCATCAAGCCACATCCACCAAGCGAAGCCAAACCCACCAAGCCATGCCCACAGAAACAGTAGTAATAAAAATTGAATCCCACCACTGGTTAGAGATATGAGAAGACAGGGGAATCCAGTAATTGAGAGTCACGGTAATCATGGAATATGCCATGGCCAAAATGAAGAAAGGGGTTGAAATCAGGAAAGGCATTTTTTTGAGCTAGGTTTCACATGTGGGAGACTAGATTTTTGTGTGAACTACGTCATGTCATATCCTAAAACAAAGCATCAGATTATGAGAATTGTGAATGTACAAAATAAAAATAGCATATAACTATTTGAGTGACTGCTACAAAGAAGAGGGGGTCAACCTATTTTCCAAAGCAGCAGAAGACAAGACAAAAAACAATGGATAGAAACTAATCAAGGAGAGGAGCCATCACTGGATGCTTTTAAGAAGAGACTGCATTTGCTAGAATTTCTAAGAACTTTTAACTTTTAAGAAGAGACTGAATTTGCTAGATCAATTCTCAAATACAGCTCATTTGTATCTGGAACCCACATTGCATATCGGACATGACTTGAAATTTTAGGCTTAGACAACTTAGAACTATGCTGCCTTCAGTCTGACCTAAGCATAGTACATAAAATTATCGATTGCAATGTTCTATCCATCAATGTCTACTTCAGCTTCAACCACAACAATACACGAGCACACAATATATATATATATATATATATATATATATATATATATATATATATATATATATATATATATATATATATATATATATATATATATATATATATATATATATGGTGTCGCTTGGTTCGGGTATTTTTCCCACGCCATTGTAGTTCTTTTAAGTTGTAGCAACGTTTCAGCAGAATCTCATCTGTATCCATATATATATATATAGTGTGCTCGTGTATTGTTGTGGTTGAACAGAATGTGCAACAGAGTGGTCAATGTCTGGAATACACTACCTGACTCTGTGGTTTCTTCCCCAAACCCCAAAAACTTTAACTTCAGACTGTCTACTGTTGACTTCACCCCATTCCTAAGAGGTCTGTAAGGGGCGTGCATAAGCCCACCAATCTTTGTCCTAATGTTCCCTTTTATTCATATCCATTTCATATATTCATAATCATGTTTATACTTATACCTGTTATATAATACATGCTTGACAAAAAAAAATGAATAGTCACTTGTCTCAAATGCTATAAGGAGTTAAATAGGTTAAATAGGTGCTTAAATAGGGGGTTGGACTAGAAGAGCACTCAGGTCTCTTCCAACTCTGTTATTCTGTTATCTGTTATCAACTTTCTGGTATCTGTTAAGTCTTCAGAATCAATACCTGTCCTGCTATGAGATACAGGAGTTTAGGAAGTGCTATATTACTGGGGAATGCGGCAGTCAATAAAAAAACAAAAACAATGCCCTGGTACCTAATCCCTACTGAAAGTTGTATACATGCTATCAATTAGCATAATTGTTGAAATATATTGTGAGCCAGGTTGTTCATGAATTAGAATTCATTAAGGCAATGAAATGTACAGTTAACTACTAGGGCAGGGAGAAGGAAGGGATCTAACAGATGCCACTTCAATTTTCTGTATGGAAGATGATGGTTATAATATTAGGCTAGGGAAACTCAATAAAATTGAAGTCAGCCATCTAACTTACAAGGTGATCTTGAGTCATATATTGGTTTTCAGATTATCATGGTGTATAATGTTGTTACAAGAATGTGAAATAAGCTGGGAATAGGCTATAAGGTGGGATAGGCACTGAGTACAACATTTGAAGTCTTTGATGGAAACCCAGAATAAATTTGGGACCTAAGGGATTCCATAGCATGCTAGGTTACTTTTTAAAACCTAGTACTCTATGGTGCACTGAAAAAGGATGTTTTGTGTCTTCTTCCTCTGTCTGTTTAGAACTGCAAACACAACACAGGTGGTCGATATTGTGATAGATGTCTTCCTGGTTTCTATGGAGATGCTACTAAAGGGAAAGCTGATGATTGCCAGCTGTGTGCCTGCCCACTGAGTATATCTTCAAACAAGTAAGCTGCAAATTCAGTCAGTAAAAATACTACCAAATTGTTCCTTGAAGTATTCCTTCATCAGTTATAGTAGTCCATGAGAAGAAAAATTAGCATCAATGTACAACAAAAATTCACCAGTCCTTTTATCTCAGTTCTGGGTAAAGCAATAAACATCACCACAAAGTACCTTTTCATTACAATCGCACAGTGCTTTATTTTATATTCCACCATTTTCACAATGTTCAGATAAAAGGGAAAAGGAAAACACTACTGTAATAGATCTATTATGATCCCAGAAGTTCAGTTTGGTAGGAGGATCTTTAGCTCTAGAGATTTTCTACAGTTCTCAGCAGAACATTTGGTGAACTGGGGTTAAACCTATACAGTTCACATTGGAATAGGAATAGCTAATTTCTTGAATCTTGTAGACTGGAAAAAGTCTTGCTTTGCTAATAACTAGCTGGATGACTCTTCTTATGACAGAGCTTTTATACATTTTATTATAATATGCTTTTATAATAAAAGCACATGGTCCAGAAAGAAACCATAATTTCCTCTTGACAGAGGGACAAGCAAACCTTCCCATTTTCAGACAATAAACAGAAGGCAGGGATGGGATCTGACCGGTGTAACTACCGGTTCAGTGATTTTACATTTTACTCTCCATCTTTGTGCTGTGCTTCTCCTTACATAAATGAAATTATTTCTCTCCTTTCTCCTTCCCTGAATCTCTCACAATTTTTTTGATAAACAGAGTTGTCATCTAGGGGGCAGGCAAATGAACTTATATGTGACATGGCATTTTGGGGTCCAAAGGATTATGATGTCAAAATTTAGATGCAAATCACCATTTTCAGTGGTTTGATTTTTTTTTCCACACATTTTTGTTTTTAAGTATCCTACAATTGGTCCAGGAACTCTCGTGAACTTATTCTTTGCAAGCAAGCGAATAATAACCAATTTGTCCCAATGACCAAAAAGAAGAGCTTATTTCTTTTTTTCTGCTCCTCTGTCAGTGACAACTTAATTCATACAGCCCAGAGTGTAGTGGGAATGCCCACAAAAATATCTTCTGACTTAAAACACCCTTTTATATAATCCATCTGGGCTTTGGTTACTGGAAAATAAGTTCCATTAAATTTAATGATAAATTAATAAATTTAATTTCCTAAGTAGATTCACATTTGTTTTCTGCTGCCAATCAGAAACTTTAGACTTCAGCAGAAAACACAATAATTAAAACCACAGCTTGTATGGTGTCTTTTAATAATGGTTACCTGTCAATTCATAAAACTTGTTAAAAATCTGACTTAGGTCTTATAATGTTGCAGGTGTTAATTGTTAGTAGAAGAAAGACTGTTGCCATTACTTGCTTATATTTATTGCACTGCTACAATCACGTTAAACTAAGCTTTATCCTAAGGCTGCAAACCTACTGCTGAGTTGTTTGGAAAATTTAACATCTATGTAGTGCAAACAAATCTCAAAGTGAAATACAAGGAAGAATAATTGAAGACTGATCTCTTTAAAATAGTAGAGTGACAGGTACCCTGTTGTTTCAAACTGCTTGTATCTTCCAGTATGCCAGCAGATTACCTCCTTCCAGTGTGTCAATCAGATAGGGGAGAAAAAGAAATATGGAGGGAAAAGAGACTAGAAGGCAGAGCTACACAGCTAGGGTAAAATGTCTTCAGAGATAATGAACTTATTATATACATGTAAATGTCTGGATTCCCCAAAAGAAGCAACTTTGCAGTTGCTACAATACTTGTCAAAAAGAGAGGAAAAATGTCAAATAAATCAATAGAAAGCTCCATTTGTGATATATGCAACTTTTTTGAAACTTCAGGCTAGAAGTGGTGGAAAAACTGCTATTATGGTGAGAATGATTAGTGGACTTTGCAATCAGTTTCTGCTACTTGGGGGCAAGTCCCTTTGAATTCTGCAAGATTTATTTTTGAGGAAATATTTCTAGGTTTACCTGACAATATGTTGAAAAGATTAGAAATGCCTTCCTGACTGGGAATAGAATTGCTTTATGGATCGTAACTAATTGGTATGGAAAGCATTGTTAGCAGAATGAGAAGGACTGTGATTGCTTGGCTAGTCCCACATCCTCATTCTTCCCCTGAAATCTGCTCCAGAGATTTAGAAAACTATTCAAAATAGCTCAGAAGGTTGCAATCAGGAAACTATGTTCTCCTATTCTAAGAACATCTTCTGCCAACAGAAAGTCAACAAGTAGATACTGCCTTGAGGCAAGCTTATAGTAAGATGTTAGATGCTAGTTATTTAGTCAGTTGATCTATGCAATGACATGCTGATAGATAAAGTCTTTTAAAAAGCAGCATGATTCTCAACTTTATTTCTCTTCAGTGCAGGAGAGTGGTTTATCTGTTTATGTAATCCAGGATTATTGAACATTCCCATCAATTGTCCTTCAGCTGCAGTGAACTTTCACTTGGGAATCTAATGTTGCCAGGCCCTTGGGGGCTCAGACAAACAGCTGTACATTCCTGGTTTTTAAAATGGAGTAGAGTCTCATTGATAGACCAAAGGCCCATAACAACATGTCATTTTGGAGCTGCCACCCGTTTGAGCTATATCCAGTGTCGGCAGAAATAGCTCCACTGGCTGGAGCCAAACCCTAAGCTCTGTGTGTGAGACCAGACAGACTTTCCCCTTGCTCTGTTTTGAAAGCAGCGCTCTCAGAAAACAATAGCAGTTATGCTGCTAATGAATTTCTTTCTATGGTTTTTCCCTAACCCGGTTCTTGCTCTCCACCACCAACAAAGTTTTAGCCCCACGTGTCATTTGGACCAAACTCATGGATTCATTTGTGATGGATGTCCCTCTGGGTATGCTGGCTTACGCTGTGAAAGGTAAGAAAGTTTTGCATGCTTTTTTTTTAATATATATCTTTAAAAGACCTATGGTACTGCCCCCATAATTGCAATAGAGTATCACTGGTATTCAGGAATCCTATTTTAATGAGAAAATTTCTTCAGCTGCTTTATGAGCCAACAGGTATAATTTTCCAGATAAGCATGAAGTATTATATTGAAAAACTTTTCTCTCCCTCCCTCCCTCCCTCCCTCCCTCCCTCCCTCCCTCCCTCCCTCTCTCTCGTCGATTTTGCTGGGTTTTGAGAATGGTTTAATTGTTGTTATACTGTCTTCCAAATTTGTTTGGAATACCAAGACTGTATTTAATCAATTATTCAGTGAGTTGCCATTTCATCTCCTCAGAATGAGCCAAACAATACAAGTGAGAAAGAAGACGAGATTTATTTACCTTAATTATTTTTAATTGTGTGTTTTCGAACTTATTAGCTTAGGAGTCTTTAAAATGTTTATTCAGCATCTGAAAACAGGATTATTGACACTGTCTCACTTTTACAAATATTTCATAAGCGTTCTCCCACCCACCCACCGCTTTCTGGATGATAAAAATGAATGACTCCCCAAGTGAGTGAACAAAGACAAATGTAGACATTTGGCAGTCAGTGATGAAAACTGTACATCTTCACTTTGTTCTTTTGTTTTCTGTCTTTTGCTCTTTCCTTGAAGTGAGTTGAGTGAAATGTTTTTAAAATTGTAACAATTAAAAGTCAATAAAAGATGGGCATGATTCAAAGGGGGAGCATTAATTGAAGACAGTTTCCTCTTTCTAGCTTTCTGTCCTGTATTTTAAAATCCCATATTTTTGTTGTGATGCTCCGTTGAATTATAACTGATTCCTGGTAATTCTGGATGAATGGTCTCCAAGATACTCTTCTCAGCTCATTATGCAATTCTTGCAGGTGTATTTTGGGGGCTTCCAGCACTCCATCTTGTCTAGCTCTACAAGCTGGCCTGGAGACCCAATGGGGGAGAGAAGTACCACACTAGAGGTGGCAAACCCCACCTCCCCCTGTGCTCCTGGCTTTCCTCCACCCATTTTTAATCTCATATTACTATACCTTCATTGTTTATTCCATTGTTTATCTTTATTGTTTCATTACTTTGATACTATTACGTTTACTCTTCATTTCTCTGTTTTTATTGTTGTAAGCCGCCCAGGGTAGTCCTTCAGCAAGATGGGCGGCAAATAAATTTCACACAAAAAAGTAAATATTCACTTTATGTCTTTTAGCTGCTGCTTCTCCCTTTATCTCTTTACCCAGTATGGTAACATCATATTTTTCATAGATGCATCAGTCCTCTTGAAGTTTCCCTAGTTTTAGTTTCATGATACTTGCTTCCCGTGAACATTCTGTCTTGATGTCTTCTAGTGCTGAAGATTGGCTCTCTCGGCTGCCCAAGGAATGTGAAGCAGCTTTCTCCAGCACTCTATATGAAAGGAGCCAATCTTCTTGCTCTTGTGCAGAGTCCATCCATGTATCTTCCAGTATTTTATAACTGGAATATCATTCAATTGGCCAGCCTAATTTTTCTTTGATTGAAGTGTCTCCATCTTTCAAGAATTTGTCTAGGCCCTTCAATGCTTTTAAGACCATTGTTATTCTTTTTTCAATCTTTTTTACATATTCATCCTCTTCATCAATAGTGGAGCTTAAATAATAATAACTGACAACTACTTCTGTCATTGTGTACTGTTGATGTAATGTTCTTGTTGATGTAATTTTAGTTTTCTTCATGTTCAGTGAAAGCCCTGTCTTTAACTTCCTGTTTTACTTCTAGTATGTTTGTTCTTAGGTCTCCTTTAGTTTCTGCAGCCAATGTAGTGTCCACATATCTCTTATTGACATTCTTTCTACCAATTCCAAGCTTTAGTTTTTCCATCCTTGCAATTTATATTATGTATTTAGATGTGATGGTGATAGAATGTATGTATACAGGTATGGTGATATAATATAGCCCTCTTTGAGTGCTTTTCTGATGGTAAAACGTTTCACATTACGAAATGTGGCTTCCCAATTATTCTAGAAATTTCATAACTGAAGAATCAAAAGCTGGGATATGCCTTTGCTTTGAAAAGCTTCCTAAATCTTGAATTATCAACATAATCAAAAGCTTTAAAGTATTCGGTCAAACTGGAGTAGAGTTGTTTTTAATACTCTGTTACTATTTCAATCGACCATCTAATATTAGCTATAAGTTCTCATGTTCCCTTATTATTTCTGACACCTGCTTGTTCTATTACACTTCTCTCTCCATATAGGGCCTTGAACTCTTCTGCAGAATTTCCAACAGAATCTTTCTATTAGGACTATGGTCTTATAATTAGGATATCGCTTTACATCTAATTTTTTTAGGGCTGGGCATGTATATGGATATTTTCTATTCTGATCCATATTTTTTTTCATGATTGTTGACTGAGAACTATCATGATCTTTATCATTTCTCTACTTGAAGAGCTCTATGGCATTTATAAAAAAAAAAAAAAAACTAAACTCTCCCACCATATCCTGCTGACATTACTTCTTGTGCTCTGTAACTGCTTATTGGTCAGGGATATGCCACTTGTATTGAGATTAACCTTCATACCTGCAAATCATTCCATTATCTATCTCTGGTGGTACTCCCTGGTTTCTCAAGCAAAGACATAGGGAAAGTCCCATATAATTAACTTAAAAATTTATCCCCTTTAGCATTTTTGCTCAACTTTGTTTCTTCAAGCTGATTTTTTCTTGAATTAATTCCTACTTTTAAAGAAATATTATTGTGTAAAACTATTTCAAATTTTGATTCATCCATTTTCAGATTTCTACTTCTTGTTGCATCTGAGAATCTTTTCTTTGCTGCAAATTATTCAGGTTCTGAATCAAAAACAAGGCATAGCTTTACAAATATACATACATTTTCATCTGCTACATCGTAAGTATAACATCACAAACATTCTGTATGCTTCATACATCAACATATTCAGTAGCCATTACCCATCTTGCCCTACTCTTTCCTCAGTACTGAATCATTTGCCAAGCATTGATTCACTCTCATAATATTTTATTTACATCATATAATATTCTAATTACATTGGGCAACCGACTTTTAGAAAAATGTTCCATAATTCAGGCCTGTTCACTTTATCATATACTTTCTCTAAATCGACAAGCATAAAATAATCTACACAGCCCCTGCCTAGCTAAAGCTACCTTTTTCAAGTTTTGTCAATGTCTTCTCATTGCATTCTCTCATCATTCTCTTCTCTCATCCTTTTGATTAAAATTATGCCAAAAACTTCCCAACCACATTTAGCAAACTAATTTCCCTGTCATTCTCCATTCGTTCTTCCTACCTTTCCTTTTGTATAGCAGAACAATGACGGTTCTTCTGAATGTCAGCTAGAGATGCACGCATCAAACATTAAACATGTTGTGCAACCACTTCTTAAGCAAACCATATTGATATTTTAACAGTTATACATACCATCTATGCTTGCAACTTTACTGTTTTCCAAGATCATTACAGCATTTATGACTTCGAGGACATCATTTTTTTCTTTTCTTTTGACATTAACATTTGTAAAACTTGTTTCAGGTCTTCAACATATTGTCATCATTCTCATGCATTTTTTAAAAAAAAATACTCCTTCAAGCATTGTGTCATTTCAATTTCATCCTAAATTCTTTCTTTATGTTTGTTTTCAATTCTCTTTGCTCTAGTAAAAGATTCTTGTTTGGACTTCTAGTCTTACTTCCAAATAATTTTATATTTCTATCAAAATTGTTTTACATCTTCTCTACCTCTTTTAATTGTTCTTTGCAATAGTTTTTTGCAACTATCTTGCAAAAAAGATCCATATATATGGATCTTTGGTTATTCGAGTTTTCTCCCGCGTAAGATTGGAAGTATCTAGGCAACGTTTCGATGAAGTCTCATTCATCATCTTCAGGCTTCTGTCTTCAGCTCTGTGCTTCTCAGAGTAATGTGAGCTTGCAGCTGCTTCTTCCTTTTAACTGCTAGTGGGGTGTGGCTTGATTGGGTGGGGGCTTGGCTGTGTTCTGATTGGGTGGGGGTGTTCTCATTGGTTGGGGTTTGGGAGAACACCCCCCACCCAATCAGAACACAGCCAAGCCCCCACCCAATCAAGTCACACCCCACTAGCAGTTAAAAGGAAGAAGCAGCTGCAAGCACAGAGTTGAAGACAGAAGCCTGAAGATGATGAATGAGACTTCATCAAACGTTGCCAGATACTTCCAATCTTACGCGGAGAAAACCCGAATAACCAAAGATATATATATATATATATATATATATATATATATATATATATATATATATATATATATATATATATTGCACTATCTGTTATTATTTCTTGCAACAATCATTCTCTTATGTGCATTTTTTTCTCATCCAAAATCTTTTTCATTCTGCCTTGTATTCTTTTTCATACTCTTACTGTAATTCCACAGTTCACATAAAACCAGCTTATAAGGAGAAAGATCAGGACATGCATAGAATCTCTGTAAATATTAAAATGGAAAATCACTATTTTTTTAAAGGACATAAAAATGGATGTACTAGGACAGTGTTTCTTAACCTTTAAGATGCGTGGACTTCAACTTCCAGAATTCCCTAGCCATCATGAAGAGCTGAAGGCTATACATCTTAAAGCTGCCAGGGTTGAGAAACATTGCACTAGAATACCTGCTGCAATATGTGAAATTTGAGAAATTACAATCATGTCAAGAAGCACAAACAAATATAGAATGTTCCTTCCATCTAACAGTAAGGAGGAAAAATTTTAGAAAGTATATTCAATTGGCCATATGCTACCCTTCATTAGCAGAAAACCTGGGAACTGAATCAAAGGATTCAGCATTTACAGAAAGTCTGTATTGTGCTATATTTGGCCTAATCCATCTGCCACAAGAAGGATTTACATATTCATTCACTTATCACTGTTACTGTCACTTCTGAATGCTATTTCTGTCTATCTTTCCTCTCTGCTGGCCTTCTCTCAAACCTGCGAGACATGAAGCTAATGAATGTAAGAACCAAATCAGCTGAAAAATACTTACTTATAAGTTGGTCAGTGTGGAAGTCACTATGATTTCTATCCACAAGTACCATCCATGGAAAGAAGAAACAACTCTGCCTTTTTTAATGATTACAAATTGCATAAAAATGCTCAAGGCACTTGTATTTGTGTATTTAGAAAGCCTTCTATAACAGCTATTAAATGAGAGTGAGTAAACACTTCAGAATTTGCATGGAATCTCTTCGTGTTTAGCATGCCAGTGCTCCTCTGTCATGTGTAGCTATTAAACTAACTAATTTAGAAATTATCATGAAGTGTTCTTCATTAATTTTGCCTTGGAACCACAATGATTCCTCTTCAATACTTGAACTGATTTTATGAGTGTTACTTTTTCAAGTGGTTTTTTTTCCCCTTGCCATATCCTTATACATTACCAGGATACATTTATATCTGTTTGACTGGAGTAACAATTGCCCATTTCTTCTGCTGCTGCTGCTTCATCTTTTCTGGACCACCATTTTATATTCCAGATGTTCTTTTATGTTCTGTAACCATTTCCTCGCTGTATCCTAAATTGATATCATTTCTTCTTTGGTAAATGTGGAACGTTTCTGCCTTTGTTGACATCCTTTTCTTTCAACGGACTCCTTGTGACTTTCATGTTTATACCCTAAGGCCTGCACTTGAGATATTGTCTGTCTCTGTGTGTTTCTCTTTTTCCCTCCTTTCTTCTCCCCATCCCTTTGCTCTAATTCAGTTCTCATGTCTCATCAAGAATATCTGAGGTGCTATAGTTGAGCTGGAGATGAATGGGCCAATGTATGTTCAGCAAAGGTTGAGACTTTTGAATTTAGAAACTCTCAAATGGGAATTTATTTCAGGGAAGAACCAGAAACCACTAACATGATTTTATTTTAATGTGAGAAAAACAAGAAACTTTCAGAAATTTCTAAAGCAGGAAAAGTTAGCAGAAAGTGGAGGAAAAACATGGAAGTGACTGTGGTACAGGTAGTCCTTGACTTAACACCATAATTGAGTCCAGAATAATGATGGTTAATTGTGTCTGTCGTTAAGTGACCAACCCAATTTTATGAAATTCTTTTTGGGCAGTCAAAGCAAATGTCATGGTTCTTAAGTGAAACTATTGTTCACAATGGGTTTTTTTAAAAAATAATTTTAAAAAAAATAGAAACTGAAAACAAATACCAATTTCTGGCAAAAAAAAAAAAAAACCAACAACCTGCAAATCACAGCCATATGACCATGGGATACTGCAAATGGCTGTAAATGAAGGCTGGTTGCTGACTGCTCAAAATGTAATCATGTGACCACAGAGGGGCAGACATCAGAACTTTAAATCCAGGTCATAAGTACATTTGGAGGTACTTTGGGGGTATCCATTGAAATCTTAAATGATCACTAAGTGACCAGTCATTAAGCAAAAACCAGCTGTAAATTACAATCAAAATATTATTGTGGGCCCTTTTTAAAATAAAAAAAAAAATCCTTTGCAGTGGGTCTATATCTACACTTTGAAATGATGATCCCCTATTTTCCAAAGCATTAGAAGGCAAGACAAGAATCAATGAATGGAAACTAATTAAGGAGAGAAGCAACCTACAGCTAAGGAGAAACTTCCTAACAATGAAAACAATTAATTAGTGGAACAGCTTGCCCTCGGAAATTGTGCATGCTTCATCACTGGATCACTGAGGCTTTTAAGAAGAGACAGTCTGAAATGGTATGGGGTCTCTTACTTGAGCAGGGGATTGGACTTAAAGACCTCCAAGGTCCAGTGGTAGGATTCAAATTTTTTTACTACCGGTTCTGTGGGAGTGGCTTGGTGGGTGTGGCTTGGTGGGCACAGCAGGGGAAGGATACTGTAAAATCTCCATCCCCTCCCCACACTACTAACCTTCTTTCCAGCTTTGTTCTCCTGTGAAGGGAAACAAAATAAGACCCAGCCGATCAGCTGGGACTCGGGAGGCAGAGAATAGATGGGGGCGGGGCCAGTCAGAGGTGGTATTTTGCCGGTTCTCGGAACTACTCAAAATTTCTGCTATTGGTTCTCCAGAGCTGGTCAGAACCTGCTGAATACCACCTCTGCCAAGGTCCCTTCCAACTCTATTATTCTGTACGCTGTATTCTATATTCCTTTTCCACTTGGGTTTGAATAAATCCACTCTGACTAAAAGCAACTTTGTGAAGCAATACATCTCTCTCATTTCTAAGAGTGAAACAAGCTTCCTTTTGGTCTGCACAGGAGCAATCTCAGAGGCCTTTTCTAGTATTTACAAAATCTAGAAGAGGCCTCTAAAGGAGTCTAAAAGTGTGTAAAAATGCAACGAATTTCCTTGAGGGAAACTGAGTTGCAACTTGCATCATCTTTTAGGCCAAAGTGCCTCACAGGTCCACATCCAAAAATCCTTGCTTAAGTTTATTTTCTATAGCTTTTCTTAAGCTACGGTGCACAAAAAAAGCAAGCATAGTTGGATTTTGCTGTTCTCTAGAAATGACTACTGTTCAGTTATTTCAGAAATCAGCATATGCAGCTCAATAATTTCCTTTCATTCATGTGGAATAATTATTATTTCCCAAATAATCCTTTCTGAATAGATTAATCGGATTCTTTGTGAATTAATACTGAGTGGTTTAACCTAAAAGTCAGAACATGAACTTTAGAAAGGGAATGATTTTATAGTTGTCAGAGGAAACGTGTACATTCTAGCTAGATTAGGATTGCTTTTAATATAACTGACGCTAAAAAACTAGAAAAATATAAACAATATCTTTTAATACTATATCTACAACCCCCTTCTAAATTCCTGTGTTTTTCTCTCCTCATAAGTATCCTGATAACAGTACCATATGTTTCCTGTTAATGTCATATACTTCATTTTCTACATTAATTTTTTTTTTCATGAATGTTACCATAGTAGATTAAAAAGGGAAATAAAATAGTGGTTGGTAAAGTATGTCTTTAGTTAGGCAAGATAGATTAGAGGGTTTGAAATGCTGAGAGGTAAGGAGGACCTAACAATTGTAATGCCTCCACTTTCCAAGTTGAACTGGAAGATATCAAAATAAGGTCTTCGGTTAGGAGAATGTGTTCCAGTGGAATGCTTGAATAGGCATATAGACCCATTGGTAGTATGCCAAGAGACAAAAGTTTATATTAAATTTAGATAGCAGAGTGCCAAAGAGCAATATACGTAGATTGTCATTTGTTGAAGCCTGAGTTATGATTAGAAGTTCATGCATTCCACACATCCTTGGGGTGCTGTTATTACAATAGGCTTTGGAAAAAAAATTGCTGGCATTATCAGATAAAAGACAAAGGCTAATGGAAAAAGGAAAAAAAATGTAACAAAACCAGATAAGCAAAGAGAATGATGAGCATTAATTGGAAGAATCTGTTCCATACTAGCAGGCTTGTAGGCCTGCATTCCTATTGGTCCGGAAAAGCCGGGCCGTGATTGGACAAAACTAAGCGTTCTGATTGGTTCTTATTCGGCTGCCGCGATTGAGTAAAACCAAGCGCGGCAAGCTCAAATGCATGTCATAGACTGCCTAGCCGCAGCCAGCTCTATAAAAGGAGCTGCCTCGGCTGGGAGTCTTGTCTCAGTATCTGGTTTCCTAATAAAGAGCTGTTGTCACTACTTCGAGTCTCGTCTCTCCTTGGGACCCACCGCCTAGACTTAACAGAATCTGCATTGTTCCAATATACTTTCTGGATCCCTTCACAAGTGGATTACTGCCTTCCTGTCAAACAGGCAACAAATAGTAAAAATAGAAAACCCTGCACCAGTTAACAGCAGTGTCCCCAAGGGAGCATTCTAGGATCCACACTCTTTACACTCTATATAAATGACCTTTGTGATCACCTTATAAGCAACTGCGTCCTCTTCACTGATGACCTAAAACTATTCAACACCACCGACAATGCTACCATCCTTCAAAGCAATCTTGATTATGTGTCTGAATACTCAAACAGTTGGCAACTACAAATCTCGACCAACAAATGCTCTGTCCTACATATTGGTTAAAAAAAAAATCAATATACCAAATACAAGCTAGGCGGTTATGACCTTATTGACAACCCTCACTCTGTCAAGGACCTTGGAGTTCTCACATCGAATGACCTAAGTGCCAGAGCACACTGCAACAGCATTGCCAAAAGGCTTTAAGAATTGTAAATCTAATCTTATGAAGTTTCTCCTCCGGTAATACTGATTTGCAAACGAGGGCATACAAAACCTTTGCTAGACCAATACTTGAATACAGCTCCACTGTCTGGAATCCGCACTGTATATCAGACATTAAAACAATTGAGCGTGTTCAGAAGTATTTTATCAGATGAGTACTATACTCCTCTATTCGCAACAGAATACCCTACACCACCAGACTTGAGATTCTAGGCTTAGACAACCTTGAACTATGCCAGCTAAGATTGGACTTAAGCATGTACATAAAATCATATGTTACAATGTCTTACCGGTTAATGAATATTTCAGCTTTAACCACAACAACACAAGAGCACACAACAGATGTAAACTTAATGTAAAGCACTCCAAACTTGATTGCAGGAAGTACGATTTCAGCAACAGAATGGTCAATGTCTGGAACTCACTACCTGATTCTGTTGTCACATGCTCAAACCCCCACTCCTTTACCCTCAAACTAATCTCTATTGACCTCACCCCATTCCTAAGAGGTCTGTAAGGGGCGTGCATAAGCACACAGTCATGCCTCTCATCCCTGTCCTATTGTCCCCAATTATTAGTTCCTATTTCTTGTATTTAAACTTATGTTTATTCTTATTTCTATCATATTGTAAGCATTTGACAAAATAAATAAATAAAATAAAAATAAATAAATACTTCCAGCAATAGTATTGCACTGGCCACATGGGAACCTTTGTTCTATGCTTCTATATAATTTAAGAACAAAAGAAACAGACTAAGGTTCTAAGCATAAGATTGAGTTTCTAACTGTGTGTTGTTATATATTACTAGTCATGGAGATTATAGTCTTATGGAGCCATTTGTCTTCTGCCCTATCAACCTTCTTTGAAACTGATCACTGAACAGGATTCATATGACCTGGTCGTTAACATTCTCCTCTATCCTTCTAAACATTACAGATATGCCCATTTTGTGATAGGAGTCCAAACAAAATTTTAGCTACTATCCTAAACATATTCAGAGTAAGGCATTGGATTTGCATACATGTATAATTCAGGAACAGTCTTTATTATGGATAGAGATACAGATTTATTATGCATATATTATACTTCCTTGTCAGTTTGCAAAGTTTATTAGGTTCCATCTTAAACAGGGAATTTTATGTTGAGAAGGAGAATAGCAGTTTTCCAAGTAAGTTATGGTATTGTGCCCTTGTAGTTTGCACCTAGGTGGTGTCACATAAACTTCAATGCAAAGATGGTATTTCTGACTATGATTTTGTTCGTCTTTAGTTCTTATGGCATAGCCCCTTCTTATTTCCCTCCTTTCACATTATTATCTAACACAAAGCATAACTGGAAATATTTCAGCTGGTAATTTTGCTACTATAGCCTGTTATTATTATCCTTGTTTATTTATTTTTAATTGAGGAAAGAGGATCTGGAAAATGCTTCAGAGTATCCAAATCAAGCTATTTTTAGTGCTTCCTAAGGACCACAAAACTGCTATCATTGCTTTGTACCAACAGGCCAAAGTAAGTGCTTGAACTGCTCTGTCTGTCACCCTAGGTGTGCAGAAGGCTATTTTGGACAACCTTCAAAACCAGGGGGATTGTGCCAGCCTTGCCAATGTAATGACAACCTTGACTTCTCCATTCCTGGCAGTTGTGACAGCTTGTCTGGAGCTTGTCTTAAATGTAAGCCAGGTACAACAGGCCAGTACTGTGAGAAGTGTGTTGACGGGTATTTCGGAGATGCTCTTGATGTAAAGAAATGTCAAGGTAAGTCCTGGAAACTTGCTTTTCCTGTCAAAATGCATTCATTCCCTGTAGGCATATCTCATGAGTGTGTCAGACAGTACGAGCATTTATTTGCATAACATTACATAGAATAAATCCATATTACACAAAGCAGGGCCATTCAGATTGTCTTGTTGGTTACCCACACACATACTCAATAGCCTGTTAATAGGTCATGATCTGTTGGTTTGTTTACATGATGCCATCCATATAATATTCCTTTTTATAGATATGACCCTTACTCTTCTATTCCTCTGTACCTCAGAGTTTTTTACTTTCTTTCTCTCATGAAGAGATATTATATCTAACTGTATATTATTCTTGCAGACCACAGCCTTTATTCCCCCTTTCACCATGCTTTAATCCCGTTTTGGAAGTGCCCCTTGCAATAAGACAAAGGAACTAAAAACACAGATAAAACATTGTATGTTTGCACATTTATAAAAACTGACTACCTCCATTTTTAGAAAGTGTTTGGAAATGAATCACCCCTGTAAAATTAATCACAATTAAAGTATATCTTTATGAGGAAGAGAGGTGTGAAGTGTTCTATTGTTATGACATATTTGTATGCCAGAGGTTGAGGAGCTGGAGTATCCTAGTATGAAACAAACATTGCTAAACCAGTTGGAAGCATATAGTCACTAAGGCTACAAAAATAATTTGAACAATTTCTCTGATTATTGCAATAGTGTAAAACTGGTATTTGAAGTGATATTTGATTCATTTCAAAAATTAGCAGGCCTTCTTTGGAAGTGATCCTAGATTATTTAGGATAAACTTAAGTATTGGTGCCAAATCTTTGAAAGGATGGAACCACTTCAGTGTTTTGAAGTGTTTTGCCAGAAAGTGAAAAAATTAATATTAATGCTAAAGGTTTTGTAGGAAACTGCATGAATTTACTTCAGACAATGTAACAAAATACTTAAAAATTATTTAAAACCAAACACATTCTAATGTATAAGAGGGTAGAATGAATTTAAATTTAAAAAGAAAAAGAAACTAGATGAAATTGAATTGGAAAAAAATAAAGTACGACTAATCCTTGCCTGAACTGTAATTTTTGGCTAATTTGTAAAAGGGCTCAGAAGATAGCAAGAAATTCAGGGCAATTTGCTGAATAAATAGTTAGGAAGTTCTGTATCAGACAAAATGAGTATGATACTCCCCAACGTGATTTCTATAAAACCAGTTCCTTTTTTCAGTTACCTTTTAAAGTTTTATATATTGTGGAAATAAATAAATAAAGCCTCGAAAATAAAACAAAAACCTAGAGATACTCACCACTGCCTATATTTGTTTCTGTGATATTCTCATTTGTCCATTGTTAAGTTTTCCCTTGATCATTGTTGCAACCACAGCTGTTGTCTGAAGATGAGCTCTCTTACTGTAATTACTCTTACTCTTACTCTTGACCCTTTCTGCAAAGTTGCAGATCTGTTGAAAAAACACTCCTATTCCTCATTCCTAGTTCCATAATTAAAATATCTATTTTATATTCCAGTGTTTCCCAGTATATAGACAAGTGGCTTGTGTTGTGTTCTTCATTGTCTTCATTGTCTAGTGTATAGCTCTTAAGATATTTCGGGTGTAGGTGTCATCTGACTCTGCTAAGATTCTGATGACTTACTTGTTAAAGATACCAACATCAAAGTCCCAAATTTGAAAAATCAAGATGGAATTATAATTCCCTTCATTGCATTAATGTTTCTTGAGTCACAATTGAAGTACTCAATGACAACTCTAAACTCTAATTCTGACACTCAACATTTTTCACAGATTCAGATATATAAGGGGTTATTTTACAGATATGTACAAATAGTTTTAATTTTGCCTGTGACTTTATCCTTAGGTAAAGTATGGGTTGTCTATTTTTCATGGAACTTTGGTTAAAAATTCCGTGGCTTATTTGCAAATATATATGGAATATATGGGTTATTTAAACAAGTATTACCACATATACTCATGGATAAAGCCACCAGGATAAGCCATTACACAATTTGAGACATGTATTTTAGCATCTAAAATTCTCAAATTATTCATGACTCATGGGTATATATGGCAAATATGCTCATTTATATCAACTCAACTACATCCAACCATAGATAAACATTTGATTTTTCATTGCTTTTTAATTTAATAAGAAAAATGATCTATAAATAAACAATATCCTGATTCTACATCCTGATAGATTGATAGATTATGTTATCTGTAGAAAAAACTACTTTCCAGAGCCAATTTTTTTGCCAATTTTCAAATATCAGTTTTTTAAGGGAATAATATATTTGGGGTTTATTTTAAGAAACACTGTCCCTTATAATATCCATATGCAACATTTGGATTGAGATATTACCTGGAACTAATAAGGAAGAACCTTATTCTGGGAACTAGATTCTGGGAACCTTATTCTGGGAACTAGATTAAGGAAGAACCTTATTCTGGGAACTAGATTTACTCAAAGGAGTAAGGTGGAAAGGTCTTTAGTGAATGGTCATATATGCTCCATTTAATACTTAAATAATATTTTACAGTTTTTTTGAACAGAGGAGGAAATCCATAGGTCAGGCAGGTACAAATTGTCATTTGTCACCATGAATGTAAAGGTATTGCACTAGCGTTTTTCAACTTCAGCACTTTTAAGATGTTTCAACTTCCAGAATTCCCCAACCATCATGCATAATGGTTGGGGAATTATGGGCTGATATTGAAAAACATATTTGCACTTTGATATTATTAGACAGTTCTGGTTCTTCCATTCTAATTCAGGAAAAACAAAAAACATATGTTGGGCTGCCACAAATGCTGGTTGCTTTATTAAACTGAGTAAATTACAAGTGGCATAAGGCCATCATAGGGTCTGACACAAAGGAGTCATTAGTCTGTGTATGGATCAGATTATTGACTTAATTTGTTAGGCTTTTTTATAACCTGGAAGCTACCGGTAAATGAAGAATTGTGTCTTTATGGGTTAATTCCACTTCTTCAGCTATTAAAAGATGATAAATGAGAGAAAACAATATTCCTCTTTATTCCCTTGCTAGGTATTCTAGAGTCTTTTACTTGTATAAGAACTTGTATACGAACTTTTACTTGTATAAGAACTGTGGAGATTAGCTGGATGACAGGCTGTAAATCATAAAGCAGGAATTGATTTGTAATTTATGAACATCCCCTTCTCCAGAAGTTGATCTTTTCTACCTTCTGTTCATTAGCGTAAGATAATTTAAAATGTTACAGGAGTTAGATTACTAAACTCTTGCAAAAGATTGCCAGCAAATGTTTTATGTATACAGTACTATACGTATGTGTGCTATGGATGTTCATTATCATCTCATTCCAACCTGTTCTTGTCTACCTCAAGCCTGCAGCTGCAATATTAATGGCTCATTTTCAAAAGTCTGTGACTCTAAGACTGGACAATGTCATTGCAAACCCAATGTTCTGGGACGTCAGTGTAATCAGTGTAAGGTAAGACACCAGAATCTGATGCAATCTTAATTGTTCCATTTCCCATCTTTTATGGAATAGAAGAACTTTTCTATATACATAAAATGCTATTGGTATTTTTACACACATGGCAAGTTATGTTATGTGACTTTCTTTTCAGTCTTAAAATCTTAGTCTTCATTGTGCTTCTGAAACACTTCTATTTGCTAAATAAATGAAATTATTTTTCTGGCACAAAATCTATCCTCCTTTAGAATCTAAAACAAAATAAATATATCATGATTATTTTATTTACGCTCACAAAAGGGCAAGGAATAATTTTCATTAAAAATATTGACATAAGAGTTTACTTGTTTTTAAAATATTCAAGTAACTGAACATACAGACATCTTTTTCTCTGTGGTGCGATAAAAATAATCTTTTCTGTTTTTTTCTGAGATGGAATACCATTCATTCATAAAGCACTATGGTGGAGGGAAGTACTAACTGTGCAATCTTATGTATATTTCCTGTATAGCAAAGGCCTTTCTATGTATTGTAACCAATCATACAAACAATGGTGAGCATCCTGGATTCTCCAAACATTAACCTGTGATATGAGTTAAAAGCAGATATTTGCCCTTTCAGCAGAACTATGCCATGAGATGTCTATTTTGATATACACAATATATAAAATACTATATATCTCTATGTATATATAAAATGTATTTACATGCCTTTCATTGGATGATCTTAGGAAATATTTGCTGAGGAGATTTTAAAGTTTATATTATATAGAATATATCAGTAGATCTAATTTTCTTTTCCCAGATACAAAAATAGAGAATATATAAGGAAATAAGAATAAAGAATAACTCCAATGCCTTTCTGAATCCTGACAATACAGTGATGAGCACAAGGTTCACACATAAGTGTTTAATATTAAATTACTGATATCTCCTCATCAGTGAACATGCCTACAACACATGCATCTTGATCGTAATGATATACAGTACTTATATTTTTTTCTCATGAAATGTAAATGCTTAAAGCTCTTGATATTGGCCTTGAAGCATTTAGAATAGAATATTGTAAAATAGCTAGAGCAAGCAATCAAGTATATCCTGAAGCTAATAAACAGGTAATTAGTCAGAGAGTAATTATGAAATTAGAGAGTAATTAAAGCATGAGTGTTTTAGGGAATATCATTGTTTGTTTCTACTAGACATTTGTCCATATCTCCTGTATGGCTGTTTAAAATTGAACAGCAGGAAGTATGAGGAGGAATCATCAGTATTCCATAACTTTAAAAATAAAATTTCAAAATATGATTTCCAGAATTCTTACTAATATTTGCCAAACAGTTCTGCCAAAATGTTGAAATTTCAGGGAAGCCTCTTATTGTAAGTGATGTAAATGAAAACAAATCTTATTGAAAATCATTCACAGCAACATTTGATTGGTTTTATAAGTAAAAATCAATGCTTGAAGTATAGAAAATATGCTATAATAGTAATATGATTGGCCCTGATATTTAGCTCTACAAATCTTTGGTATTTCTGGCTTTTATTCTCATGATATCTACTCTACTGACATTTCGTATATATTCACTTCTTGCTTTCCTTCCCTCTTCCTCTTCAAAAGTCCACTTACTTTTGGGCTCCAGAAAAGCAATTCTGCATTCCGTGTGGCTGCAATCCAGTAGGATCCATGTCCTTGAACTGTGATGTGTCAGGGAGATGTATTTGTAAATCTGGATTTGCTGGTAAACGGTGTGAACTGAGCAGGCAGGTGTACATCAAGAAAGGGAAGCCATCGAACTCCCGACACACGAAAGCACCCCATCAAAGATGGGGCTCTCCCACTGCAAGTGGGTGCCCAAGGGGTGCTTTCAAGTCTTCTGCTTTGGTAATAAAACATGATACATTCTGCATGTGTTGCATTTTGGCATGTGTTTGTGCTGGGTTGTGCTATCCAAAACCCTGAAAAGAAAATCAATGTCCTGTCAACTTTCAAAACAAGGCTGAGAAAATTATGATGATGGAACGATAACCTTCTGGGAACAGAGCCTCCACCTAAATTATTAAAGAATTCCTTTTACAAACACCTCACAACAGTACTTTTTACATTAATATACAGTATAGCCAATTTTAGTCTTAAAATTAATACCATTAATACACCAGAAATTCAAAGAAATTCTAAAGAAATCCAATATAATTTCAATTTTTTTCTTTAAAAAACTATGAATGAGGTATATCCTCCTTTTGAGAAATTGCACACATTGTAATGAAGTCATTGCCACTTTATTACCCTACAAATTGTTAAGCTGCTCCCCAAAGAGTGCTTTAGAGCAGGGGTTTTTGGGGTTTCCAACCTTGGCGTTGCCTGGGGGGGGGGGGGAGGGGAACTCCCAGGGGAGAGAGTGCTTTAGAGCAGTGTTACTCAGCTTTGGCAATGTGAAGATGTGTGGACTTCAATTCCCAGAATTTCCCAGACAGTTGATAAAGTTGAGAGACACTGCTGTAGACTCTTGTAAAATGTGAGATGTTCTTGAAAGTCAAATGTGATAGAGACAAGTGCTTTGTTTTGCAGCTTGTCAGCTTTCCATTTAATTTTACATGTTTTCGTGTTAAAATATTGTAGCAGAATTCAAGGGATGTGGAACAGCGAATCTGATGAACCATAAATGAACTCTCTGATTTGATTGGCCCCCCTGCAGTACATAGATATAGGCAGATTCTTGTGATTCCCTTAGGCAACCATTGCTTCTGCTGACCTTTTGCTACAAGTAACATGAACAGACATGGTTGTTCACTGCCAGATGAATTTATATGCTTTTCTGCATGATATTCTTAAGCATTTGCAGTGTTGTTCTAAATCAGAGGGAGCTACAAGCCAGAAATAACAATATTTCTGGCATAGCAGAATCTGTGTTAAAAGAAACAATGAACTTCTTCTCAATGGATCACAATCCCTTGAGCTACTTTATACTAAACCAAGAGTTTAAAGGTGCCCAAGGGAATTCCTTAGTCTTGTATATTGAATGGCAGATCTTCCTGCAGTTTCACTTTGCAATCAAACTCTGAACCTCTCCTCACTTTTAAAGATGCTGCATCATTGATTGGATGAAGAGAACCTGCTATTCTAGCTGTAGTTCCAAAACTTCTTGGAATTCACCATTGGAACTGAGCTTGTTTTGAATGTAGGAAGCCTTAAGATAGGTAGTCTTTGACTTATGAACACAATTGAGGCCAAATTTTTTGTTGTTAAATAAGTGAATTTTGCCTCGTTTTACGGACATTCTTTGCCACAGTTGTTAAGTGAAGAGCTCCAGTTAGTAACATGGCTGTGAATCTGGCTTCCCCACTGATTTTACTTGTCAGAAGATTGCAAAAGGTGATTGCAAAAATTGTGATCATGTGACTTTGGGGGGTGCTGCAGCAATTGTAAGTATGAAAAACGATCATGTCATTTTTTTTCAATGCCATTGTAACTTTGAAAAGTCACTAAATTAACTGTTGTAAGTCGAGGACTACCTGTATTAAACAGAAGATGAAATTTATTATATTATTTACTACCTTCATGTGAACAAAGTAGATAAAACATAGTTTTAGTTAACAGATACAGAGGTATTTAAAAATTGGATTTTCAACAGTTCTGCATAAATATGATTTAAAATGTGATCTGCCATCCACACAGGTCCTAAAACTAGATAAAGAGAATCCAATTAAACAAATAAGTCAAAAACATTGTACTTGTTCATTGATTTATTGAGGAAAATGAAGCCCCTCTCCCTCTCTCTCTCCCCCCCTCTCTGTCTCTCTCTCTCTCTCTCTGTCTCTCTGTCTCTCTGTCTCTCTCTCTCTCTCTCTCTCTCTCTCTCGTGTGTGTTTATTGTTTATTTACGGCATAAGTGTGTGAACCTCTAGGATTATTGGTTCATTTGAATAGAAATTCACACAAGAATCTTATAGCAAAGAATTTTATTCTAAAGGATAATTTATTTTCTTATTTTCAGCCTTTAAACAGGACATTGTCCAACTATTTATTAAAATTGCATGCTGATTATTCCTGCTTCATTGAATTATTCTGAATTATTCTTGAGAATGTTCAACTTTGGTTTTGGTTTGGGTTTTTTCTCTCTCTCTCTCTCTCCTTTTTCTTTTTTGCCTGTTTCTGCATCATAAGAAGAGATAAGAGGGTAACATAAGAGGATAAGGATACAGTATTTAATTAAACCTTAATTGCATCAGTGAAGCTTTTCCTCTCCTTGCTAAATATAGCAACCATCCCAGTAGACTGAAAAGAAGAAATGTCTATAAAATGTGAATGTTTATTGTTTTAACCTGGCTTCCTATCAAGAAACAGATTCAAGCTTTACCTGATTATCAGGATGCCAAGCAGATCCGTAGTTAAGGCAGAATAACGGTCTGATGTATTCTGTGGACTGGTGTATGTTTTTATGCTTTGTAATGGTAACTCAAGGAGCTATTGCAAATTCCTTAAAGGCAACATTTTATATAAGATACAGGTATCTTTGTGAAATGTTTTTATTGTAACATATTTATTTTTTTTAAAAAATAAAAGATATGCTTTTGCATTGTGGTATTTAACAAATACCGTGTTTCTCCAACAATACGGCCTCCACCAATAGGAAGCCCCAGCATGATTTATTGGCATAAAATCAAATTAAGCCTCCCCCAAATTAAGGCCCATATTAAACATGCGAAATGGGGGAATGGTGGGGGGGCTTGCCGTTAGGAAGTACTTTGTTGCATGCCCGGATATGGTGCTGCCTGCGTTGGTGGAGCACTTCATATCGGAGACCTTCCGCCACCGTTAATTTCCCTTCTCCCTTGCTGCCGTGGCGTTACAGCAACGCCACGGCGTTTGGCGCAGCCACGTGCAGCCAGTCAGGGCTCCTCCCTGCAACCGGAGCCCTGAGGAGACACTTGGCTTCAGGCGCTCCTGTGGCCAAGGGCCTCCCCTTTGCCTTCGATGGTAAAGTGAATTATTTTAAAAACCTCCGCTCATCCTATCAGGGCCGTGCGAGCTGAGCAGAGCCGGGAAGCAAGCCGCGGGTGTTTCCTGGTTCTGCCCAGCCCGTGCGGCTCTGCCTGCCCTGGCGGGATGAGCAGAGGTTTTTAAAATAATTCACTTTACCTTCGAAGGCAAAGGGAAGGCGACCACAGGAGCGCTAGAAGCCAAGTATACCAACAACAAAAGGCAAATCCTCAAGGTGGGCTGGAGGGAGGTGGCTACGTGCCCCCGGGCTGCTTCAATGCAAGGTCCTGACTTGCAGCATCCTGCTTTTCGCCGCCGCCTCCCTCTCCAACTGCGAAACTCGTGTGCTTCGCCAAACGCTCCGAGCGAGGCAAGCTCTTTCATACATAGAGAGAGAGGGAAGACGCCGGCGTGCTCCGAGAGGCTGACTCTTTTCTCTAGCCGAGGCTGACATCTGACTGAATCTCTATCCCGCTCCTTTATCCTCACGACGGGTCGGCAGTGACGCTCTCTGGTGCGGCCACCTCAGCTTGCCAGCCTTGCCCCGCTATGAGACGATATGTGACAGCCGCTGCTGCCGCACTCCCTTCTTCTTTTCTCGCCTCTCCTCCCTTCGCCGGCAGGAGTGTGCGTGCCTGCTGCCACTGCCGCCGCTCCTGAGGCCATCTGGGGCGGGCAGGTGGGAAAGCAAGCAAGGTGGCTGCGCTGTCTTCTTTTCCCTCAGCGAAGCGCCGCCACTTGCCGCCGCCACCGCCACCGCCACCTGCGATGGGCGAGGAGGCGGCGGAGGCACCCGAAATGTCACCAAGGCAACAAGTGCCTCCCGCCGGGCCCTCCGCTCATCCCGCCAGGGCCGTGGCAGAGCCGTGCGCTGGGCAGAACTAGGAAACACCCGCGGCTTGCCTGCCACGGCCCTGGAGGCACTTCCTGTCAGCCTCGGCTAGAGAAAAGAGCCAGCCTCTCGGAGCACGCCGGCATCTTTCCCTCTCTCTCTATGTATGAAAGAGCTCGCCTCGCTCGGAGCGTTGGCAAAGCACACAAGTTTTGCAGTCGGAGAGGGAGGCGGCAGCGAAAAGGACGCGGCGGCAACGGCAGGATGCTGCAAGTCAGGACCTTGCATTGAAGCAGCCCGGGGGCACGTAGCCACCTCCCTCCAGCCAACCTTGAGGATTTGCTTTTGTTGTTGGTATACTTGGCTTCAGGCGCTCCTGTGGCCATCCTGTGAGCCGCTTCCTTTGCCTTGAAGGTAAGTGAATTATTTTAAAAACCTCCGCTCATCCCGCCAGGGCCGCGCAGAGCCGCACGGGCTGGGCAGAACCGCGGCAAAACACCCGCGGTTTGCTTCCCAGCTCTGCTCAGCTCGCACGGCCCTGATAGGATGAGCGGAGGTTTTTAAAATAATTCACTTTACCATCGAAGGCAAAGGGAAGGCGGCCACAGGAGCGCCTGAAGCCAAGTGTCTCCTCAGGGCTCCGGTTGCAGGGAGGAGCCTGACTGGCTGCACGTGGCTGCGCCAACGCCGCGGCGCGTTGCTGTAACGCCACGGCAGCAAGGGAGAAGGGAAATTAACGGTGGCGGAAGGTCTCCCCAACATCCAAGCTGTCGCCGCCGCCCACCCGAGGATGCAAGGGGGGAAATAAGTCACCCCGAAAAGACGGCCTAGCCGGTTTTCGTCAAAAAATAAGGCCCGGCCTTATTATGTGAGAAACACGGTATATATTAATGAGACTTCATGTATACATTTTGAGTTCATAAAATTCAAAATGGATTGATTTGAATTTCATATTTTGACAGTAACAAATGTATTTTAGGCTGAAGGTATACAACTTTAAAACATAAAATATGAATGTGGTTAATGTGATAGCATCATTTGGCTATACGTGAAAATGACAGTGTTTATCCATTCTAATTTATTTTGGTTGTCTAAGCTGGGGGGGAAGTAAAATCATTCCTTTCTACATTTATGTAGTTTTTTTTTCAAATCTGTGTGTTCCTCCCTCTTTTCTCTCTCCTTGTTTTTATTTCTGCTAATTGATTATCCTTGTCTCTACTGTGACAGTCTGGTACCTTTGGTGTGCAGTCATCAAGAGGATGTCTCCCTTGCAATTGTAATTCATTTGGATCAAAATCATTTGACTGTGATGAAACCGGACAGTGCCACTGTCAACCAGGTGTTGGAGGAAAGAAATGTGACCATTGTGCTCATGGATTTTATGGTTTTGAGGAAGGAGGATGCACCCGTAAGTATATAATCAAGCTTCATTTAATAGCTAATAGCTTTGTGGGAGAGGAAGGGTTTTTTAAAATGGTCTTCCAATGGGCATCATTTTTACTATGGAGTTTAGCTCTAGGCAAAATTGATTTCACATAGGACAGTTTTTATTTTTATTTGAAAACTTGGACAAAGTATTTTCAGACATGCAAGACAATCAACATTTTAAAGAAGCAAATAAAATGTCTGTAATTAAACTATATAACTATCAAGCAGACATCATATTCTTTAGAGCAAAATGGGCATGAGACGTTATAAACAATGAAAAAAATTATATAGTGATTCTATGCACAAGTTGTTGAGTTAGAGAGAATAGAAAGAACACCATAATGTCTAAGCAAGGAATGATTAGTTTTGGGCTGGCTCCCTTTTAAGGAATTCAGATGTTGCAATTACTTTGCTCACTGTGTTTAATATACTGTTTAATATTCTTAACAGTAAGTCAGTCATTGAAATTATTTCCTTTGCACGGAAATTATTTCTTTTGCAGTTTACATTTCCTAATATCTACTGTAAAATAAAATAAAATTTCACTTTATATTAGAACAATTATTTAAAAATAATTGCTATATTTATCCAGCACTGACCTATATTGTTGATGTATGATCCTGTTTTAGAACTAAGGATGCTCAAAAAATTAGATTTTAAGACATTGTAATATGAACTATTTCTAGCTGATGTTCAGATCAGAATATAATTATGGGTGCTATGAATAAACTGATTTGAAAGAAGTGCTTCCAAACTAACTCAATTGCTCATTTGTTGTTTCTTTTTTTGTTCATTAACCACAAAAATTGTGTTTTTTTCAGGTTACCTTATTAAAGAGCAAAAAATATTGAAAATAAAAAAGGTTAACAAAGTGGACAGTGGTGATTTAATGAATAGCAAATCAGGGTTGTGCTCTCATAAGATGAAATGAACTTTTTTCAAGGATCCAAGTGCATATTAAATTACTAATTTTAATACATGTATACGTTATGCATTTTTAATTCAGATTATAAATCCTTTTATTAGACAAAGCACTAAAATGCATATATTTAAAAAACAGCAAGAATGAACTGAGGAAAGAGAAGAAAAGGATCAATTCTATTTTAAAAATTCCTTCCTCACTCCTATAGGGACCCCTCATATGTCATCTCAGGTCCTCCACCAGAGGTCTAGGAGTTGGAGAGTATTGTATACAGGATATTAATTGTCCACAGCACTGCACTCTTCTGGACAGAGAGCTTTGATGTGGTTCCTGGGATCTGTTGAGCCACTCTCCCAGCTTAAGAGCCACAGCCCCAAGTGCTCCTACCACTGATGCGACCACTTTGATCTTTGTTTTCTGCATCCTCTCTAGTTCCTCCTTCAGGCCTTAGAATTACTCCAGTTCCTCATACTTATTCCTGAAGATGCTGTCACTTGGCACAACCACATTTATCATCACTGCTATTGTTTGGTCCTTATCTACTGCCTTGATATTTAGTTGATTGGCCAATAGCTGCCTGTCCACCTGGATCTAGAAGTCACATAGAATCATAGCCTTTTATTCTCCACAATCTTCTGTGACATCTCCCTTCTCGACTTGGGAGGTTCTAGCCCAGAGTTCCCCAACATTTCTGGGAGCAGGGGGAGGAGAGAAAGAGGTGATGATTTTGTGGGAGGGGTAAATGCATGTGGATGTGCAAGTGTCTGCAACTTTCACCGTGTGAGTGGAGCTGGGTGCATGTGTGGAATGTGTGCAACAGCCAGCTACTCATGTGGCCCAGTGTATGTATATACACTGTAAATTATATGTAAATTGTATGTATTGGCTAAAAGAATGTAAAAATACATGTGCTCTGGATCAGTGATTTTAAAAAAAATACAATTTATGAGAGAAAATATATGAAGTAAGTAATAAAGAAAAATATTAAATGAGTATATTGGGGAAAGTATGCATAAAAATAACAGATAACAAATTTGGAAGGGACCTTGGAGGTGTTCTAGTCCAACCCCCTGCTCAGGCAGGAAGCCCTATGCCATTTCAGACAAATGGTTGTCCAAACTCTTCTTAAAAACTTCTAGTATTGAAGCATTCAAAACTTCTGGAGGCAAGTTGTTCCACTGATTAATTGTTCTAACTGTCAGGAAACTTCCCATTAGTTCCAGGTTGTTTCTCTCCTTGATTAGTTTCCATCCATTATTTCTTGTCCTGCCTTCTGGTGGTTTGGAAAATAAGTTGGACCCCTCTTCTTTGTGGCAGCCCCTCAAATATTGGAATAGAACACTGCTGTCATGTCACCCCTAGTCCTTCTTTTCATTAAACTAAATGCAAGCTTTTTAAAAAAAAATTTACACAGTTGAGAAACTACACTAAACTAAAATCAGCTTCACAAATGAATCTGAGTTAGAATTAAACTAATCCATGGATCTGTATTTAGAGCACAACCCTATATGCTTAGCCATATGTTATTTTCAGTGATGTTTATTTACAAATACATATGGAAGGAAAGCTATCTTATTAAACAAGGAGCCTGGTTCTCTGCATCCCTATTCAGAATTAAATAAAATTGAATTAAATGGGACCTTCTCTACCTTGCCTATACAATTGCAATCTAAATTAAACCTTGGCTGAACTTGTCTGGTACTCTAAAGTCTATCTTCAAAACATCAAATAGGCTCCTCCTATTCAAATGTCCAGTTTTTTTTGTGGTAACACTGAGTAATAAGAATCCTCCTCCTGATTATTCTGAAGAATGACAGTAACCTCAAGGCTATTGAGGGATAACTTAGTGTGATCCTTCTGTTAACTAGTGAAAAGCAAATATTGTTGGTGAGATAGATGCATTTTAAGATTTCTGCAGATTATATTCAGAACCATGACTCAATTCTTGTAGAGACCTAGAAATGAAAGCGTGAACCTATAAAGGTGTGTTTATTGTCATGTTAATGTTCAAGCATGACAGCGTTTGGTAAGAATAAAAGGTCGTTTCTTGGATTCATTGAAAAGAAACACATAAAATGAAAAATAAATGATAAATCTAGTATTAAAGAACTTAGCATAAAAGGAGATTGAACAAGCACACCAGGAATTACTGTGGTTTGTCATTTTTGTGGCACTTGCAGGTCTGTAGGTCTGCTGTTGGTTTTGTTATGAAAACTTTCTATAACCATTTGTCACTGTTTGAATGACCATGTTTGATCCATCAACCTCCATTATTTTCTATGATATAGTGTTGGAAATAAATGATGCACTAACGGTTAATGAATGCATCTTAAACAATGCATCGGCATACAGACAAAAATAATCATCAGTAGAATAGATACCACTATTCTGTGCAAAATGGACAAAAATGGCACAGTCCTAATAGGTTCTAACTGCAGTATACAACATCCTGATCTTTTCCATTTTCTCTCCTGGTCAACAATGTATGCTTTTGAGAAACATTCCTTAGACTCTGGTAAAGTTCGTACAGACATCCTTGAATGACTATACTAATTGTGTATTCCTAGATATTCTCTATTTGACCAGGAGAAATAGATCAAACAATTGTGCTTATTTTAAAGCCAGTCTATTTATGCTTCTTTTGTATGCAGTAGAATAAGAAAATAAGATCTTTTTTCTTTTTATCTTGCAAGGTAACATTTTCTTTAAAAAGTCAATTAAAATTAAAGGAATATAATAAACAGAGCAAACATTATGAATATGAGCTCCATACTGGAAGTTAAATATAGAAAACATATTGAACCTAGTATAGAAATGTTCTTGCAAAAAAAAAAAAGAATTCTATATCAAGCTGTGTGCACAAGGATTATCTTTATTTTCTCTACCAAAGTGCAATTTTTACTTTGCAAGGAAAAAAATGTGGACTTTAATGTCAGTCTTTCCCCAGCTTGTTGTAGCACTAACAATATGACTTGAAAATGATAACATTAGTTCTTCAATATATTGGATAGATGTATAGTACATGCTGGCTCAGGAACTAACTGTGGGAAATTTCATCACCGCATTGATCATGTTTGTGCCTAGTAGAGGAAAATCTGTGGGATTCTTGGTGCTCTATGGTGACTCATTATCCAACTTTGTAACATCATCCTACCGGTTTTTAAAACTTGTGGCTTCTCTCTCTCTCTCTCTCTCTCTCTCTCTCTCTCTCTCTCTCTCTCTCTCTCTCTCTCTCTCCTCCCTCCCTCCCTCCCTCCCTCCCTCTCCCTTTTTCTCATTCTCCCCTTTCTCTCTCTCTCTCTGTGGGCGAGTGAGTATGTGTATGTAAGACAACACATGGAATACTGCATCCAGTTTTCGTTTCCACATTACAAAAAAGATGTTGAGACTTTGGAAAAAGTGCAAAGAAGAGCAATTAAGGAACTGGAGACAAAAAGGGTGTCCTTAATCAAAAAGGATGATTAAGGGCATAGAGACAAAAACATATGAAGAACGGTTGCAAGAATTGGGTATGTCCAGTCTAGAGAAAAGCAGGGATAGGGATGACACGATAGCAGTGTTCCAGTATTTCTAAGGCTGCCACAAAGAGGAGGGGGTCAACTTATTTTCCAACACACCAGAAAGCAAGGCAAGAAATAATGGATGAAAACCACTCAAGGAGAGAAACAACCTGGAATTAAGGAGAAACTTCCTAATAGTGAGGACAATTAACCAGTGGAACAGTTTGCCATCAGAAGTTGTTGGTACTTCATCACTGGAAGATTTTTTTTTTTTAAAAAAAGACTGGACAACCACCTGTCTGAAATTGTATAGAGTCTCCTACTCGAGCAGGGGGTTGGACTAGAAGACCTCCAAGATCCCTTCCAACTCTATTCTGATTGATTGATTGATTGTGTGTGTGTGTGTGTGTGTGTGTGTGTATCTTCCTATCATTTTCACGGATGTGCAGGGTCCAATTTTTTCAGACCAACCAAATACTGATCCATTGGTCAGGAATAGACTAACTGGCTTGTCATCTGAGTCTGACATTGCCCACTGAGAAAGAGTGACTGGCCCAAATTCACCAGCTACCTTTCATGCCTAAGGTAGAACTAGAACCCACCATTTCTTGGTTTCTAGCCTGGTGCCTTAACCACTACACTAAAGTGGCTCCTCTATGTATGTTTATATGTGATATATCTCCTATTCCTGTGTTGTGCAATAGGCAGATAGGCATGGATATAACTTACAAATTAAAATATGTAGCCACTTTGAATGTGTGAATCTTCTGCTATTATTTAATTAGGTTGGAGTTAATTTCTGGAGAATCAACTTTCATTGTTGTACCTGATGTGAAACGTCTAAAAGCCCCGAATCTAAATTTCCTATCACTCAATGATTTGTCCCTTCTAGTACAGCAAGACAGAGCCATCAAGGGTATCTCTTTTTCACAAAGAAATTTACAGTTATATTAATGCAAATAGCCTTGAAAAACATGCATTTTTAGATTAAGACTAAGTAGGAATTCTTTATTCAGTGCACAGCCTTCTGATAATGAGTTTACATGTGGAATTTTATTTTTAAAGTTAATTGTATTTTCAGTCATGAAATAGTGCCTGTTATCCCAATTTAAATATATAAAACTGTGGAGACTGATGATTTAAACTGTTATATCTTGCAAAAACAAATATGATTTAAGGATAGAGAAAAAAGAGAATTGGATTAGCTCTGCAGAATTGATGGACATTTTAAAATATCATCTGTCCATTATTTTCACCGATTCTTCCTTACAGATTAATACATTGCCTAGTTAAAACTCCATAACAAGACAAAAGTACAATAAATACTGGGTTCCAACCTAAGGTAATAATTTTGGTGTTTGTTTTTTTAACATCAATTCCATTGCAGTTATTTGGAAGTATTTATTATTAGGTATTATGCTAAGCACAAAGATATAGGTTTGCTATCTGCTTACTTTGCAAATATTTAAAACAGAATCACTATTCTCTTTATTTCATTCATTCCAAGAAAAAAAGATAAATGAACAGCTAGCATGCTAAGAATAGCAGGTTTTATGTTCTCTTATTTCCGAAAAGTTGCTGTTTGGAACAGGATCTACATAACTGTTGAGGGGGGGAAATAAAATAACCCTGGTTGAAGTTCATTCCCTGGGGAATATAACCCTGAGTGTGTGATTAACAAAACCCATTAAGGGTATATAGAAATAATTGCTTAAGTTCCCAAAGGTATCTTAAAGAAGCCACATGCTATGATAGAGAGCTGGTTTCTCTAATGAGGGGCAAAAGAAAAGAAGAAAGGACTCTTTCTATCGGAAATGGACTGAAGGAAAGAACCTTAGAATACAGCAAAGTTCTGAACCAATACAAGTAGTCCTTGACTTACAAGAGTTCGTTTAATGACCATTCAAAATTACAACAGCACTGAACAAAGTGACTTATGACCATTTTTCACACTTAAAACCATTGCAGTATCCCCATGATCACGTGATCAAAATTCAGATGCTTGGCAGCTGATTCCTATTTATGACGGTTGCAGTGTTCCAGAGTTATGAAGTTTGCAACCTTCTGACAAGCAAAGTCAATTGGGAAGTCAGATTCAGTTAACAGCTGTGTTACTAACCGAACAACTGTAGTGACTCACTTAATGACTATGGCAAGAAAGGTCATAAAATGGAACAAAATTCACTGAAGAAATGTCTCGCTTAGCCACAGAAATTTTGGAGTGAATTGGGATCATAAGTCAAGGTCTATCTGTAGCTGCTCCCTTTCATGCCACAAATGTCCTCAATGAGAGCTAGGTTAAAATTATTAAATGTTAATAATAAGAAGTGGGTTTATCTTCTTGAGTTATTGTTGAAATACATTGAATACATCGTTCAAAATATTTTTAATGGTAACTCAAATGATAAACCCATTTCTTTGTCCTACTTCCTTCTGGTACTCATCATGACCATATTGGAATGTCACTGATTTATTATTTTACTAGCCCATGATTGGATAAACTTTCACAGAGAATAGTATCAAATGCCGAAAATTATTCTCTTTGTCTTTCTTAATCCTCTTCCATGAAGCTTGTCAATGTTCCCATCTTGGTAATAATTGTGACCCACATACGGGCCGTTGCATCTGCCCTCCCAATACTACAGGGAACCGATGTGAAAAATGTGTACCGAACCACTGGGGTCATGATATTATCAGTGGATGCAAGGTGAGTGTTTCTTTTCTTTCTTTTTCCACTGTCCTAACTTTAGGAAGTTATACCAGATAAAGTTGTCTTGCATATCCTTGAAGTTGTGTTTTAACTAGAACTGGCATAGTATGCACAGAAATGTCATATACGCACATATTGTGAATCAGTTCTTATAGTTGAAAGCAAAAGAACATATAGTAACCTATATAATTACACTTGGATACAATTTATCCCAACAAAGCGAAATGTTGCTAGCTGAGATCTACTTTTAAAAAAACACACGAAAGCAATCACTTTTTCCATGGATTATATTAATAATATTCCAAACATTTTATTCCAGGATAACATTTTTTTTATATTTATAGACAATATTGTTATTAGTTTTTTAAATTAAAAATAGAAATGAAACATAGAAGAGAGATCAGGTTAAAAACAAAGATGACCAGTGGTAAGCTCCCATGTATTATATACTTTTGTATTGATCCTAAAATATTGATATTATATAACTGAAATGGACACTAGATATTATTATATAAATAAATTGGATAATGCTGATATGCTATTTTGATTATATCTACACTATTCTGATCTCCTTGGATATTAATGTGATAAAATATGAAGGATCCTTTTATTAGGATTATTAAATACTTAATTTCCAAGTAGTGTTTATCTTATTGCTCATCAATATATTTAATGGCAGTGAATTGCATTGACAATGTCAAATATAAAGAAGCTATTGTTTATCTCTGTCTAGCCCCAATCTGCGTATGGTTCCATTTAGCTATAGGGCTTATAAGCAACTTGTGCACTCTTACTTATTTTTACATTGTTGCTATTTCAATCCGAATTAGTTTCTTGAGAATACACTGAAAAATAAAGTTTGTAATCAGCTAAAAAAAAAGCTGTGCAAATAATGATTACTAGCAACAAAAAGAGGGTTAAGTCGGTTTACAGTTGCACTAAGTTGTTTAAGAATATGTGTCCTGAATGCAAGCAATCAAATCTATTTCTATGGTTGTTAATCCAGTTAATTAATGAGATAAATTTATTTTCTTTGGGGATTGTAAAGCTCTCCTACGAAGCATCCGTCTTTCTCCGGCATACCGATCGCCAAGCTTCTGCAAAGTGGCTTAATGAGGGTGAAGACCCCTCTTTCAGTTCTGGGCTCTCTCATATCCCTCCTTGCCTTGTCTATTATCTGAGTGCATTAGTATGGCAGCTGCTATGGCACTCTCTAAATTAATAATGATCTGTCAGCCAAGTCTCCCTTTTTAACGTATTTCAACTCATTTCTCCAAAGCCAGGTGCAAGTGCCCCCTTCTCTGTTTGAGCTTTTAGTGGAGCCAATTTCAGAGTCTCTCATAACTTGCAGGAAAAGGAATATTGCATGAAGCTGCCTTCTTGCAAAACAAACCTTAGAGCTGATTGTAATTTACTCTGCATATGGTGAACTATTTGCTCACAAGAGGTTATATCTGGTATTTCTCAATGTACAGGCTCCCCTGCTTCTTAGAATGCATAACCAGTGGTTCTTAATTGCTCATCACCCTAGATCCATTCAAGCCCATATTTGGGTTGCCCTAAAATGAAACAATGCAGGTACTCCTCGACTTACAACAGTTCATTTAGTGACTGCTCAAATTTACAACATCACTGGAACAAAAGTGATTTATGATCATTTTTCACACTTACAACCATTATAGCACCCCATGCTCATGTATGTGATCAAAATTCAGATGCTTGGCAAGTGGCTCATATTTATGACGGTTGCAGTGTCCTGGGGTCATGTGATCCCCTTTTGCAATCTTCTGACAAGCAAAGTCAAAGATTCCCTTAATAACCCTGTTTACTAATTTAACAAGCTCAGTGATTCATTTAACAACTGTGACAAGAAAGGTTGTAAAATGGAGCAAAACTTACTTAACAAATATCTCCAAATATCAAGAGCCATGGTGGCGCAGTGATTAGAGTGTGGTACTGCAGGCTGCTTCTGCTGACTGCTGGCTGCCTGCAATTTGGCAGTTCAATTCTCACCAGGCTCAAGGTTGACTCAGCCATCCATCCTTCCAAGGTGGATAAAATGAGGACCCAGGTTGTTGGGGGCAATCGGCTGACTGTAAACTACTTAGAGAGGATTGTAAAGCACTGTGAAGCCAGAGGTAGTATTCAGCAGGTTCTGACCAGTTCTGGAGAATCAGTAGCAGAAATTTTGAGTAGTTCGGAGAACCTGCAAATACCACCTCTGACTGGCTTCGTCCCATCTATTCTCTGCCTCCCGAGTCCCAGCTGATTGGCTGGGTCTTCTTTTGCTGCCCTGCACAGGAGAATGGAGCTGGAAAGCAGGTTAGTGGAGTGGGGAGAGAATGGGGATTTTGCACTAACCTTCCCCCAGGAGTGGGGAGGGAATGGAGATTTTGCAGTATCCTTCCCCTGCCATGCCCACCAAGCCATGCCACGCCCACCAAGCCACGCACACAGAACCAGTAGTAAAAATGTTTAAATCCCACCGCTGTGTAAAGCAATATATAAGTCTAAGTGCAATTGCTATTGCTATCTCACGTAGCAACAGAAATTTTGGGCTCAACTATGGTTGAGGACTAACTGTAAAGCTCCTTCAAAATCTACTTTTTACCACTTGGACTTCTAGTAAAAAGGGAATATTGATAGCATGAAAGGGATATTAATAACATGATGGGGAAATTGATTTGGGGATATCCCCCCCCAGCCCTAAAAAAAATCACACAGGCCACATCTCTTCAGTTTCAGCAAGGTTCCTCTGCTTGTTTTTCTTCTAGCTTTGCCTAAAAAAATTTCTTGCAAACTGAATGCTCTGACTTAATATTCTATGCTCACACTGCAATATCAGACTAAAGTGTATGTATAACATTAAGACTATGCAGGACTTTGAATTTGATCTTTGCACCTGCTAGAAAATCCCAGGAATGACATGGTTGTTTTAATGAGTTGCAGACAGATCCTACATTCATGTTCCCATGCATTTCAAAGCACCTTTTGAAGATTGAAGTCAAAGCACGCCACACACTTACACAATATAGCTATAGAAACATTAATGGGCATATTATCTTTTTCATGAGTATCTGTTAGTCTGGATTTTACTAATGTTTTGATATTTTATCATTTATACATATAATGATATAAATATTTATATTCTAATTTGTAAATCTATCTTCAACTACAATTGAATTATTTGCCTGTTTAAAACTCAGATTAATCCATGGGAAGATTTTAAGTTAATCTGAAACCCTGCTCCATATTTATGTATGTATTTATCCATAAATTATTTACATATTTACATTTTTATCCATGTGTTTACAACACATGTTGTACTCTGACAATAAAGGTAATAATAATTTGGTCTTGCGGACATACGTCAGTTCTACTCATTTGTGTTCACCATCTATGTGAGAGAAGAATCTTTACTATAGAATTGAAAATGATGTTTAGTATACAAATATTGAGGCTTATTAGAAAAAAACTTACAGTATTAGTTTCTTTTCTAATTAAAAAAAGGATTCCTTAAAGAAAAGCCTTCTGGATTTACATATTCATTATTTTTCTGATATGATGAATAAGGTGGCTGGGGAATTCTGGAAGGTAAAGTCCACTCATCTTTGTTGTTACATTTGTGAAACACTGGGCTAATATTTTATGCATTCTGCTGATAAATGGTCCCAATTGTATACAACTCACAGATTTTTTTTCCACTTTGGGGCTCAGAGGCAAAGTATCACATTCAATCCCCCCCACCCCAGTATTCAGCTGCTTTACTTAAAAGAGACACAATTCAAGTAGTAACATTTATGAAAAATGAAATCAGTGCCTGCAAATGTTAACATGAATGTGTCGATACTAACATGAATATATTGATAACTATCAATGTCTGTCGTGGTCATTTTCAAGTATACTGTGATTAAAACTGAAATCCTTCAAATGTTTTCCTCTCTAAAACAAGCTAAAAAAAATTTTCCCTCTCTCTCTAGGCCTGTGATTGCAGCGTAGCTGGATCCCTCAGCTTCCAGTGCAACCCTGATACTGGCTGCTGTTTCTGTCGTCCAGAATTCTCTGGCGATAAATGCACTGAATGCAGACTAGGCTATCGGAATTTCCCACAATGCATTGCCTGTGAATGCCTGGTCGCGGGGACCGAGCCCCAGACTTGCGATACAGAAATGGAAAAGTGTTCTTGTGCTGATCATACAGGACAGTGCACCTGTAAAGTAAGAAGATGGGGCTTTTACTCTCTTATATGTATTTCTGTTTTTAATCTGTCTCCTTGTAGTAGGTTCTCTTTAGAACAACTAGCAGCTTAAACTAAATGAAAAAAGTGTGCTTCTGCTAGCCAGACACTCGAAACATGGGGTGTAAGTGTCATTTATTTCAGTAATTCTTAAATCCAAGGAAGTGGCAGCACTTAGACAATCTTTGGTGATCCAGGGGAAAAAAAGCAGAGGAGAGTTGGATCTAGTTAATATTTGGATGGGAGACCATTGGAAATTCCCAGGGGTTTAGACTAGACTGAGAAACCAGTCAAGAGAAAACCATTTAATTATCACTGCCAAAGGAAACCATGTGGAAAGCTTGTGGAGTTACCAGATAATCAAGGTTGGCTCATAGACGATTTTATCCTACCATTATAGCTCAGCCTTCCCCAGCGTGGTGCTGTCCACACTTTCATTCAGGAATAAAACAGCTGTCATTTTCCAACTATTGCCTGTGCTCAAGTTCTGTTGAATTGCTATGCTGTCTTATGGTAGTAATGAAAAGCAACCTTTCAGTAACTTTCAAAAACTATTCTTCCCGTGCACCGAAAAGCATTCTCCTTCTATGTGGCCTGGTGCTGATGGCTATAATAAGCTACTCTGGAGTTTAGCCATTGTGAACTCCTTTTCACACTGAGGCTCAATCAGATCCCAGGTCTTCTGCTTTTCAGTTTCCCCAGATTAATTAAAAAAAAAAAAGGAAGGGAAAAAGTGTTTTAAAAATGATAGGACCTTGAATGTGGTAGCCACTGAGCTTTCTTCTGCAAAAAGGCATCTTATTACCACGTATCTTCCTCCTAGTAGTTATGTAATTTAAAACTCTTTTTTTATAAGCTAGGCTGCAAATTAGAATGTAAAAAAGAATGATGATCGTTTCTAAAGCTTTTTCTTCCTTTTTTTTGTTAACAGATGAACGTGGAAGGCATCAACTGTGACAGGTGCAAACCTGGCCGATTTGGACTCTCTGCCAAAAACCCACTTGGCTGCAACAGCTGCTACTGCTTTGGCCTGACATCAGAATGCAGTGAGGCAAAGGGACTGGTCCGTGTGTGGGTGAGTACAAGACTGCTGAGCCATGTAATGCGATCATGTTGTTTCCTGCTGATATCTTTTAGTCAGACACAGAGATGAAGATAGGAAGTATAGAAAAGCATTTAAGCAATTTCTCCCCTGTGTATTTTGAGAACTGGATTGAAAACTATGTTCCATTGAGCAATCGGGGTCAAAAATGTTCCAAAGAAAGTTCAAATTGAATAATAAATGTCAAGTCCTTGAGTAAAGCTATTCAAATCCAGAAAAGGAAGGGATAGCAAATTGTTCCATGCAAAGTTTAACAATCTTGGCTGCTCAAATGCAAACATCAGATTTTTTTTTTCCAGTTTATCTAGAGGACTAGACTAGATTGCAATCATATTAAGAGAACCTATGTGATTTAATGCTTCCAGTTTCCTTTTAATTTTAAAAACAAATTCACCACTGAAAAGTATTGCTTTAATATTTTTATTGTCTTTAGAAAACACATGTTTTTCCACCAGTTTCTAGCAAGGTGGTTACAGATTAGTCATTCTACATGGAGTCTCATGAATCAGGCAGCATACAAATCTTTGCAATAAAAAGAAATTTAATAAAAATACTGATTACTAGGACTGTGCAAAGTTGTCTCATATTAGCTCAAACAAAGCTAATATTTCTTTGAATGCAGCTGCTCCCAAGTATCTCTGTATTTATGCTGCAGCTATTAAAACATCTGTCAGGCCCCAAAACACCATATGGTGATTATTCTAAGCTGAGTTCTTTATTGTTTTCACACCTATATACAGACTCTTGCCAAACTGAAATACTCTACTATCTGCATTTACCATTTACTCTGAGAATTATTTGGAAAGGGCTGTCTTCACCCTCTTTCTCTCACACAAAATATATGGACTGTGTTATCTCTTATTCTACTCCAAATGTACACTCTCCCTCCCTGGAATCCTTACTACTACATTCCATCATGATAGACTATAAAATAATTGTTATAAAGCTAATGGCAGATGGATTAGAAAGAGAAAAAAATTCCAACAATAACATCAATAACATCAATTTTAAAGTTGAAAAATTATATTAGGCAGGGAAAAATTATAATAGGTTATTGATGGATTATGTGCCATCAAACTGTTTTTGACTTCTAGCAACCACATAGATTTCTGTCCATGATTATCGCCCTGACCTGATCTTTCAGATCTTCAAGTAATTCATTCATTGCCACTATAATTGAATCTATCCATCTTGCCATTGGTCATCCTCTTGTTCTTGTTCCTTCTACCTTTCCCACTAATAAGGACTTCTTCAGAAAGGTAGGTCTTCATATCATGTGTCTGAAATAGGATAATTTGAGCCTAGTTTTTTCTACCCTAAGTACTCTGAGTTGATTTGTTCAATGATCATTGGGGTTTTTTTGGCTGTCCATGGTATTGTTAGAAGCATTCTCCAATATCAAATTTCAAAAATGCCTCCCTATATTCTCCTACTGTGATTCTTCAAAGTCCAACTTTCATTCCCATAGAATATTATAAGGAATATCATGACATCCTACTCCAAACAGGATGAGAAGTTAGACTCCAAATCCAGAATTTAAAGTTACGCTCTTTTTCTTGGACGTAGCCATTGGAACTTAATGGGATTTTTCAGGTAGTCTCAATAAGTGAAAAGAAGACATAAAAGATCAACAGTGAAGTTCCTAAATGAGCTACTCAAGATTCAGAGACATTTCACATACAACTGTCAAAAACTATAGCCTAAATAGTTATTTATATATGAGTAAGCTATTACAGATGAAACATTCATAGATATTTCATGTGTCATTTTATCTTATTAAATGGAGATTTCAATTTGGGGCATGGTTGAGAGGTTGATTTTCAAGGAATGTGAAATATGAGACAGACTTTACATGAATGTTTAAGTCTTGATTTTTTATTATATTAACTCCCTTTTGGAGCATAATCTCTAAAGCAAATTATTTTGAAACTATCTTGGGTTGCTTAAAAGGATGACAGTATATGAATAAAAGAAATAGAAATCTTATAAATTATCTGAAAACCCTGCAAATAAACCTAGCTACAATATTGCATTGGTGTACTATAGGTTATACAAAAATCTGTGGGCTTTAATATTTAGAAGCTTACAACTGAATATAAAGTAACTGGAAGATTATGAAATTTGCTCTCTAAACTAGACAATGTTTCAGGAATATTATAAAAAGGGGGAATTTGCAATTTCAGTCTATGCTTTAAAAGTGATGGTCTCTTTTTTGCAGAGTTTCTGCAGGCACTTACTGAAAGGTGTTTGGAAACTGAACTGATAAAGGAAAGGCTCAGACATTAAAACAATGTTCAACCTAGAGATGGTTACTAAAAAAAAAGGGTGTTATGCCCAGTAATTGAAGACGTTGATCCATACATTAAATCTTTAAAACAGTCAAGAATTGCTGGGGGGGGTTTCCAAGGATGTAACCCCAATAAACTCTGCTGACCAGGGCAGTGACATGAATAAAAGGAAAAAGAGAAAAACACACACCATGTGAATGTTTTTTTAGCCCTTATCACTCTCGGACAAATATTACCATAAATAAGAGAATCTCAACTATTCCAAATGTTGTTGAGGAGATAGATATTGGTGAGAGACACTAAACGCCAACTCCTTCCTGCCGCATCGCTTCGGCATCCTTATTAGCAAATGAGGCAAATTTGAGGGGTTCACATGATTCTTGTTTGCAAAAGAATATAGAAGCCTTGGGAGAACCACATGTGCTTTTTAATTTTTCCATCAAGTGGGCCTCCAATTTATTACTACTGAAAGAATTTCTATCTACTTCAAATGAAGTACTGACAATTCTTACCAAATTGGTCAAAATTGGACCACAGAAAAACATAGTATAGTATTTGATAATATTTTACTAATGTATAATCATTTCCAAATCTAATTTGTATAGCCACCTACCTCACCCTTTTATGACATTTTCACTGTGAAAGTGAACATTTTCCTATGTATTTATCTAATTTATATAGCCACCCATCTCATAGCAAGTGACCATAGACAATGTGTCACAAAACTAAAAATAAATATTTAAAATTATTACCATGAACATTGGTAATGATTTTAATGTTTAAAAACATTAAAAACACTATAAAACAGATTAAACCAGAATAGACAAAAAGATGTTGATAATAACAGTAATAAAGTAACATCACTAGTTCAGCTTCCCCTGACATAACTAGGTCTCGAGGGACCTTCAGAACCTCAAAAGTGGTGAGAAGATTCACAGCATAAAAATTTAACTGATTTCTTATGGCTGATAGGATAATACTGTATAACTTATTCAATAAACTTTGTTTGTTTACATGGAAGTAAGTCCACTGTATTGAATGGGACTAACTCTCTAATGTTAAAGAGCACAGACTTGCATAATCAAAGCTTCACCTCTCCTATATCTTAGGAAAGTAGAAATGTGCATGATTTAAAATGTCAATTTAAAATTTCCCTAATGATCAATTATCCCTCTTTTCAGTTCTCGTATTTAAATGAGGCTTGCAGTTTCACTCAGCAGTGTTTCTGAGCACTTAGAACTTCTAAGTATTCCAATCTATTTTAGAATAGTGAAGTGCAACTGGAAAATTTTCTGATGTAGAGATACCATGAATGGAGTTGTATATTTCAAATAAACCAGTTTCTTGCTGATTAGCATGTTTAATGCATGGAATACAGGAACACCTCCAGAGGCAAGGCAGGCACTTCACTTCATTTTGGCATTAGCATTTCAAAGAAGTGTGTTACTGAATCTGCTGGAAATATTGCAGAGAAAGAACAATGCCAGTCCAGAAATTCTTCACTTCTTTGCTCAGCCCTTATTCTATGAAGTTTCATAAAGGAACAGATGCTTTCATGGATAGTTTTCATTGCTTAATTCAATTGCTATGAATGACATATGGTAGATACTTGTAATTATTTATTTGTTCAATTTATAGAGCCACCCATCTCAAGTATGTGACTCGAGTCAACTCTCACTAAAAACAAATAAAATATAAACAAATATTAAAATAGAACAAGACATAAAGCATATAACAGATAAAGAATCATAAAAAGCCCTCAAAATAACCATAAAACATGCCCAGGACTCGGTCACCAAATCAGGTTTATTTAGAACATAGAATAGTTGAGTTGGAAGGGACCCTGGAGATCTTCTAGTTCAGTGGTTCCCAACCTTTTTTTCGCCCCGCACCCCTAAAGAAATTTCACTCGAACCTCGCACCCCCTGAAAATAAAAATGCCAACATACAGCCAATATCCTATTATTTACCTGGACTTTTCTCGCACCCCCTGGAATATCGTCTCGCACCCCCAGGGGGTACGAGCACCCCAGGTTGGGAACCCCTGTTCTAGTCCAACCCCTGCTTGAGCAGGAGACCCTATACCATTCCAGATTGTCCAGTCTCTTTTTGAAAGCCTCCAGCAATAGATCACCCACAATTTCTGAAGGCAAGTTGTTCCATTGGTCAATTGTTCTCACCATTAGGAAATATCTCCTTAGTTCTAGGTTGTTTCTCTCCTTGGTTAGTTTCCATCCATTCTTTCTCATCTTGACTTTTGGTGGTTTGGAAAAAAGTTTGACCGCCTTGCCTTTGTAGGAGCCCCTCAAATATTAGAACATTGGTATCATATTCCCTCTAATCCTTTTCATTAGACTAGACATACCCGATTCCTATAACTTCAGATGTTTTAGCATCCCTCCCCTAATTATTCTTGTTGCTCTTCTCTGCACTCTTTCCACAGACTCAACATCTTTTTTTTTATTGTGGTGTCTAGAACTGGATCCAGTATTCCAAGTGTGAATACTTGGAATACAAAATGCAAAATATTTATAGTGTAACAGAATACAACATAAAAAAACAACGAAAGCAGGTCTTCAAAGTTTTTAAAAAGGCCAACAAGGTGGGGCCAACCCAATAGTAGGGATGATATTCCAGGAGGTGGATACCATGGCAGATAAGATTCTACCCTCCTTGGCTGATGGTACCTGTAATATGCCTGTCTTGCTGGATCAGACAGGACACATACAAACAACCAGGAAGAGACATTTCCATAAGTAAACCATTGTCATCCATTTAAAAGTAACTATCAGCATCTTGAGTTGCATCTGTAGGCAAACTGGTATATTCTGTTTCTTACCCAGACTCATGGTTACTATATACAACTAATATCTATTCATGTATTTTGGATGAGGGATAGGCCCGAATATTAATTACACTTAAGTTATTTCTGATTTCTCTGATTACTTTTGCAACTGTAAATCTTCAGTGATGGATGGGATCACAGTGCCCATCAAACAGATGCAATCTGGGCATCCTCTAAACTCACAATTCTTGCTCAAGTAGCAGTTGTGGCTAGGAGGGTCTTTTCATGACTTTGTGCTGTGTGCCAGTTACATACATTCCTGAATCCTGGAGGCTCTGTTCCCATGTCCTAGACACCTCCAGATTGGACTGTACATAGGGCTTCCCTTGACAAGTGCTCAGAAGCTTCAGCTAATGCAGAATGCCAGGGGGTAGATTGTATGGGTGCTCATAGGCCAGAATATATTAAACTTCTGCTCTGTGAAGTGCTTCGGCTGCCAGTTTGTTTCTGAGACTAATTCAAGGTGCTGGTTTTAACCTTTAATCTTTCATGTATTTTATTATTATATCTATTCCATTATATATTAGTCATTACAGTATGTATTTTATATAGATATCATTGTTTGATAAATATTTTAACAATAATTTTCTACAGAACAGAGTTTAAGATAGAGATAGAAGTAGATATTGATCTATTCATTCTCATTTAGCTGACTCTGAAGCCAGACCAGGTTGTCCTTCCTTTGGCTGATGAAAATGTCCAGCACCAAACTACCAAAGGGATTATATACCAATATCCAGAAACAATTGCAAATATTGATTTAGTAATGCAAGATCTACATTCAGAACCATTTTATTGGAGGCTTCCAGAACAATTCGAAGGAAAGAAGGTAAAGGATGGGAATTCTAATTACAGTTTATATTTTGTCATTTCTTTTCTTTTTCCCCCAACAAAGATTAGAAAGACTTTGAAAGTACTAATGAAAAGTTACCTTTTTATTGTCATAACTATTAATTCTCTCTGATTATTTTCCATTAAAAGAGAAACCAGATAATGAAATATTATTCATTTTATTATTATCAAGCTAATTAACAGAATTAAAATAATTAAAAAAATATAGTGTAACCTCATAATAATCATGGTAATAGGGAAAAAGAGAAATGAAATGAAAAGGAGATTTGGAGTATCATGTTAAAAATAGATTATCTCCCCCCTAAATAATCATCTTGCTTAAAAACCTTTTCCTTGCCTCTTTGTCAGGAAGAAAACCCTGCTAAAACTTAATTCAAATACTGACATGTCTACAATCCACTGCTTAAAGTCATGTATCACTTTGTTTTCCTAATATTTTATAATAATTCTTCCAGCCAGTTACCCTACTTGAAAACAAAGCTAAAGAAAGAATTTTGTTAGAAACCTTCATTGGAAAGTATGACCTTTAGGCAGGTCCAATTTTTTTAGCCCATGACTCTGTAATATTATTCTGCTAAGGCTAATATCAGAGATATAGCTAAGATACCTGATATCTAAAAGAAAACTATATAGAACAAATTTTTAATTTTAGAATGTAAATGTATAATATACTCAAAAAGTTAAAATCATGAGTGGAGCTGTGTTTCAAAGCTTCATTCAATACTTTAAGAATTCCCTTTAATTATAATGATGAATAGAATTCCCCTGAAGCTATGGAAGTCGTATTTTGATAGTGGAAAAAGAAATATAAAGTATGATAATCCAAGTTCTTGTGTCACTTGACCTTATTTGTGTTGTGATTATCCACTCCCAAACTCAATTACCTTTTAGTTGGTCTAGCCTTATCAGCTATACAGAGATAGGAAATAATACCCTTAGGAAGCCTAAAAGTTCCAGCAAGATAGTCACATTGATGGAAGAGTACTGAGATGTCCATAATGGATGAATGGATTGTAAAAATGTAGGAATTGGTAGAAACAGTAAAACTGACCTATTTGGTCAAGGAGAAAACAAGCACTTTAAAAAAAATAGAAAACTTTTATGAGTTTTTTGCTAAAAGAAGAAAAAAGTGAACATATGATTTATGAATTTAACGATTGAAAAGATGAAAATTGGAAAGTTGGAAGTCAATATATTTTATAACCTTGGTTTTTATTTTGCTTTTTTGCCCATTTTTTCTTCTTCTTTTCTTTAAATTTGACTTTTTGTGCATAAAATTCATAAGTATAAATTTAAAACATACAGCATAAAAGTTCCCACATTATCCATTCTTTCTAGCTTATCCTAATTGCAGGAAATATTTCAAATTGAAAAAATATCCAGTACTTTAGGTATGCACACACACAAAAAAAAAAAAATCATGGGTTGTTTTTTTAAATAGACATGGGAAATAAATTCCACATTCTCGTTTTATTTTATTATATAGTTCGTGTTATTTGTATGTGATACAGTGAAAATCATAACTTTAATCACTCATTTCATGCTAACTGGAAATCTTCAGAGCATCTTCATATACTCACCATTTTTCTTATTTCTTTCTATTTCATTTTGACGGCCTGTCTATATTATTATTTATATGGTTTCTTCTTCTTTGTTAGCTGATGGCTTACGGAGGAAAGCTGAAATATGCTATATTTTTTGAAGCAAGGGAAGACACGGGTTTTGCAACTTACAATCCCCAGATCATAATCAGAGGTGGGCTTCCCACACATACACGGATTATTGTCAGGCATGTGGTTGCTCCTCTGAATGGCCAGTTGACAAGGCACGAGATAGAAATGACAGAGGTAATTTTTCATTCCAATCTGTTTTGTCATTGGCACTTTGGAAACAGTTAAATCATTAGCATTCCTGTCATGACTTCATTTTCAGTATAATTGGAAATACTATGGTGATGATCCAAGGATCACACAGACTGTGACCCGTGAGGATTTCATGGATGTCCTGTACAACATTCATTACATACTAATCAAAGCAACTCATGGCAGGTTCATGAGACAAAGCAGGTAAGCCTTTTATATGATGCAATGAGTAATACTAAACACTAGTATCAATCGTCAGCGATTGATTCGTTTTCACAGGAAAGTCATAAAGTACTTTTCCATATCGTGTTATTTACATTGAGATCCATGGGCTTAAATTTGCCAATCTATGTAAGATTTCAGCTTTCTTTAGCCAGAGTAAAAGGAAAATCATAATCTTGTCAAAAGATAGAATTCCCATAGGGCTCAAAACCTAGAAATTATTCTAATAATTGACCTTTGATTAATGATGATCAAATCACACCAGCAAAGTCGAAGCAGCCAGACCAGCTTGTCACTTCAGAGCACCTTGTCCTAACTTTGAACATTCTGTCTTCTACTGTCTTAAATTGTGACACATGTAATTTGCCATAGATTTTGCACTTCCTTGCTTTTTTTGCCTCGGAAGTTAGCCTGCACTTGCTTCTATCCCCTTTAACCTGTTCTGGTAATGTCCAGCTGTCCAAGAACTAGTTGATCTGATTCAGCAGTCACCTCTCTCATTTTTTGAATTTCCTATTTTTGTAGATGATTCATAACTCATCTGTATTTGTGAACTCATTTTCTATTTTTTAAAAATAAATCTTTTTTGGTCATTCATATTTCCTGCTGTCAAAGTCTAGTGTGAGTGATCTATGTACCATGCTGGCATTATGTATATCTTCTTTCATCTATATTTTCTGGGCTGATTTAGGAAGAGCCATATTCAAGTATGATAGAAAACTCATCTAATTTCGCATTCTTATAACATTTTTATAGGAACCAACTAAATGTCAATGAGAAGCCAAATAGTATCTCATGAGTATAACAACATTCTTCTGCTATTATCTCCCAGGAGCTGGAATTTTATGTGATACAGGGCCATTGTAACTGATAATCGTAGTAGCACTATCTTCTACAAATTTGTCTAATTCTTATTACAATGTCCAAATCAATAGCTATCAGTGCATCTTAATAGTAACAACTTGCATAGATCAATTATGTACTGTGAGAGTAAATACTTCTTTTAATGACAATCTAACTGAGTAGTTACTACTTAAAAAGTAAATAGTGGAGCACTGCAACTCATGCAATCTGAGATATATTAATCATTTTTCTTCACGGATTTGTATGTATATTTTCTAAAGTGTGACATTTATAACAGCTATCCAGAAGAATATGAAAAAAGACATACAGTTGTAAAATAAGGGAATTTGAAATCAGTAATTAGGGCACATTTATTCACCGCTCTATGCTTTCTATTGTCCTTTCTCCTTGAGGTGATTTCAGATCTCCCCATGTTCTAAAGTTTTATCTTTTGGATGTAGTTCAATGGTTTAAAAGTATGGTTCAGTGATACAATACCTGTCTTGTCTTTGAAAGATGAAATGCTTGATGTTTAATATTTCTTGTTGACATTGCTGGAAGACCACCAGCCTGAGATTAATAGAAGCTAAAAAGCTTCAATTAATTATATCAATAGGAAAGATAATATGGATCAAATATCTGACTGTTTCATCAGTATTATTGTCATTAATTCCTTACAGCATCATTTCCAATGCATTGTATAGACTGAATAATTTAAAACTAAGCCCACAAATAATATGTGTGCGTCTCTGTGACTAAATAGGCAGTCTGGTGAACCCAGATATTCTGATTTCAGTTTCATCAACTGAAGCTGCTATGACAGTAGCTAGGATTTATGGGACTTTGAGACAAAAGCACCTAATGTTGTACAAAATAGCTTATCCCTGTCACAGAGCATTTTCAGCATACTGTGTGACATCCATGCTGATGGTCAAGAGCAGGGCTTGAAGGAAGAAACAGTGCAAGGGCTGGTAATAATTTTGATGAAACTAACTATTCACAAATTAATCCTAGGAGATATAAAAGTAGGATTTCTGAAATGTTTGCAAATGCAGCCTTGCAGATCATTGATATATTGCAGCAAAACATTATAAGAAACATCATGCTGACAGTAGCTTCAAGTGTAAAAATAGCTTAATTCCAGCAGTACACCATATTAGCTAGGTAATTGAACAGCAGCACTAATCATGTTTCTGCATGAAAGCAACAGTATTATAGTGAGTGATTCAGAAGCTGCCATTAAAAAGCCAAAGCCAAACATTTTTCTCCTGCTGTGTTAATTTTGTTATTCCCCTTTTACATTTCAGGATTGAACGTTGAAACATTTCTTACATTAAATGGATGGAGGGTTGTTGTTTTTTTCCCCTTTTTCCAACAGAACAGACTAATACAATTAATCTAGCTGAACTTGAGCTATGGGTTCTATTTTACTATTAATTAATTCTAGATCCCTGATGTTGATCAGGTATCAGAGTTCAAACTAAATCTACTAAAGATGCTCCAGACAGCAGCCCAAGTCTTGCTGGCCATGAGAACCACTTGATTTACAGATAAGTTTTTTAAAAAGCCTTTATAGAAACTACATCTGCCTTTTCTGCTTATTTTGCTGCAAATGGACTGTTTCTCTTGTTTCTAAGTATTTTGTAACAAAACTAAGAGAACATCCAGTAAAGGTTAGTGGTGAGATGTTGAGATATCTCATTTGTTTTAAATGTTTTAATATGTTTGTGAATTGTTGTTGCCAAAGCTGCTTTTTTAGTATACACATCCATTTTGTCTCTTATGCCACAATGTTTCCCTTTTTCTCCTCCTTCCAAAATTGGAAGAAGTGGTATCTTATCTCCACATGACATTGCTTGAGTGCAACATCTAACCAAGGATAATTAGCCTACAATGAGAACAAGCCAATGACAGATTAGTGCAAACTTGAACAGATTTTCATCTAGGCAAAAATCACACATACTCTTCTTACAAAATAAAAGATAGATAGATTGATGGACTTCCAATGAAGTAGCCACCTAAGATAAAGAAGATTCCCTCTGCTTTGTTCCCCACCTCTAATTTATATCCAGCATAATAACTTTATATCTACATTTGCTTCAGTCACAATCAACAGACAACATACAGATGATGGCTTCTTGATTCTTTTTTCTGCCTTTAGAATGCTGGTGTTTGGGTTCTAAATTAAATAAAAGTTGAACTGAGTAAGTATACTTTTACATTAACACCACTAGCCCAGGCCAATAATGATAAAAATAAAATGAAGCAGACTAACATAATTTTTTTCTTTTCTAAATAATGCCCCAAAGTTGAGTGTAAGTGTTCTTGTCTATCAGTTAAAGTAAAATTTAATCTGCAGAGTTTAATTTATTTTTTTCCCTTCTGTTTTCTTCTGCCAGAATTTCTGAGATTAGCCTGGAAATTGCAGACACAGGAAATGTATCAGGAAGAACTCCAAGTGCCCAATTGATTGAGCAATGTAACTGTCCTGTGGGCCATTTTGGTTTGTCATGTGAGGTAATATACCTCATACCTATAAAGTTTATCTCAAAGTGCTTATGAATTATAATTGAATGGATAGGATAGGATCTACAGTATAATGTTTGAATTCCATGCATGTATATTATTTATGCATAAAATTGATTATTATGTATTTTATTTATAGTGGTATAAGTACTGGATGTATATATATATATATATATAATATATATATATATATATATATATATATATATATATATATATATCATCTTTAATACATAGTTATCCATCTTTTTATGATTATTTCTGTTCTGAAGTCTGATTTAGCTATCAGAATTCTGATATCTATGCCAGATTACTCTCTGCTTCATTGCTCTGATTTCTGAGTGGCTTCCTACCTTCTATTTTATTCCATATCAGTAAAGAATTGCAGTGGAGGAAAATCCTGAAAGGAAAAATTGCTGAGAAGGATTGGAAAATTCTGGAGAATTATATAATCTGATAGACCTAAGGTGTCTTGTAAATAAGAGATATTGGTTGGAAGGGAGGAAGAAGTTGTCTGACAAGAGGAATGGGGATGAAGAATATTAAGGACTGTGTTTGTTTTTCTTATTTCTTGCAGGCCTGTTCTCCAGGTTTTTATAGACTTGCTTCTCCATATACTGGCAGAAGGCCAGGTCCTGCCCTAGGAGCCTGTGTCCCTTGTTCATGCCACAGGCATAGTGAAATGTGTGACCCCGAAACCTCAATTTGTCAGGTATAAAATGTATACTTTTTCTAGATGATTTACTCTATTCCTATTTTCCACATTCTGAAGACATCTTTGCAACTGAAGTCAATAAGAATTATTGGACAATACAATTTTAATGTCACTTTTACTGTCGGTTTTATCATTTTAATTGTAAGACTTACTAAAATACTAACTAGTTTCTTCTAAGTCATTCACATAATGCTCAGAAAATAAGTACTGACTTAACCATAGCAGGAGCAATAGCATCTCTGTAATGAAGAATAAAATAAAAACATGTAATTGCTCCCCAAACTTGATTGGCTGCATTTGCATGATGGCAGAGTTTAATGTCTGCTCTCAAACATGGGTCTCCACATGAGGTTACCATAAACCATAATTAGTGCCAGCCAGGGCTAAGAGTTTCCTCCGCCAAATGGTTTCAGAGGTAATTTATTTTATTTTCTAATTTTATTTGATTATTGTATTATTTTATTTATTCCTTTTCTACTCCCATGCTCCTCTTCTTTTACATCCTCCCATTCAATTTCTTGAGCAAGGCTCAAATGACAGAGAACCAGCCAGCTGAGGCCAGGGTAGAAAATATCTCCCTTGATTTTGTTTTTGTTTTATTTTTAATGGAAGAATATGGGACTCTTCCATCTGCATTTGGTTATCCAGTCTTAGTAACACCAATGACTCTGGATTTCTGAGGAGTGATTTATATTACTATTAGAGCTATCTATTTCTGCAATACTTGCCTAAGCAAAAGGGTATGATGCAGAAGGCAAGAAAATGGATCACAAAATTGATAATTATGGGAAAATGGAAAAATAACTGAGTGGGAAAGTTAGTTATCAAAATTGCTTAACTAATCTCTTCTAAATTTATAGTATTGTAGTCAGAGATAAGTAAGCTGTCATGGTTCTAAATAACACACCCATTGCAAGGTTGACATAAGCTTTTTTTAAATAATGTGGACTTTTTGGAGGAATCCAAATCTTGGAATATTTTTTTCTGAACTTAAAGCAGGTCCAGAAAATAATTAATCTTGGGCTTTCAGATTCTTAATAATATCTTAATTTAATACAACTGCAGAACTGGGCAAAAGGTAAGAGGAATGAAAAGATTATTTGCCGCTGAAAAGAATGAGGGTCAATTATCCCCATTTTTTTCAATATTGCTAGCAACAGAAGTTGCACTCCTACTTCATAAAGTCAGATCATGAATCCCCATTGCATTAAAAAAGATATTCTTCAACATATTGGTTTATCCAGGCCAAAATAATATGAGTGGGGATCACCTAAATACTTTTCAATATAACTTTATAGTAATCTAAAATTTTTAGAAATATATCAAAATGGAATGCATTGCAACTTCTCTTAGATATAGTGCACCACACTTTGGAATAAGATAATCCATCCTCAAATGTATGGGCTTTGGGGAAACCTGATCCTGTGCACTTTTTTTTTTTTTTTTTTTAGATGTTAGGGATTTTGAGCTTGAGATACTTTTTGGAATGAAAAGTATTGCTGCATTATCACCAGTAGCTGTGACTTTGCAGTAGAACTAGAATGATCTCTTCTCTGCTTCTCTCCACAGAACTGTCGTCACAACACATATGGGGACCACTGTGAAAGATGTGCACTTGGATTCTATGGGATCGTTATAGGAAATACCAATGACTGTCAGCCTTGTGCCTGCCCTTTGACCATGTCAAGCAACAAGTAAGTAGGGATTGCTTATGCCCTTTTGTTTGTATTCTATCTTTCCATGGGAGTTCAAGGGACTTATATATCAACATCTCTCATTTTACCCCAACAATCTGTGAGGTAAATGAGACTGAGAGAATCATTCCAAGGTTACCCAGGGACTTCAGTGCTTGAGAATGGACTTTGTCTGAATTCAACACCATAACCATGATCCTACATTGGCTCTCTTTGTCTTTAGTCTAACTTTTCCTTGAGTTCCTCGGTGAAATCCTGCCTATTGTATCACACTGAGTAGTGACTGCACCACTTCTGCTAAATTGTCTCGCTCAGAAATGGCTTCTAGGCTAGTTAGCTATTTAGGAATCCATAAAGAGTTGACAATGTGATAGTCAGTGGATAATGAATGAGCATTATAAAAATTATACTCACAAGTGAAGCTACAGTACAGCTCTCAAGTTCAATGCAGTCACAAGGGAGCTGTAGGGAAGCTTCTGCTCATATTTTGTGCTGCGATAAAAGCATTACATTGCCATGCAGTGGGTTTAGTAATGTATTGAGCCCTTCTTTAATATTATGTTGGTCTGGGATGACTTGTGAAGGATCACATAATTTAAAGCCAATATTATCATGCTGAATCAATTTATCTAAGTATGTCATGCTAATGATTCTCTCATCCCATTATTCTTTTGCAAATGTGGCTTAAAATAAAATTAATTTCATGCAAAGAAGTTGATTTCTTCCTCTATTTATATCTTGTATCCTATTTATGTCTTGTATCAGTTTATTTATAAAAAAAATACACAATGTTGATTTCCATCTTTTGCAATGCTGAATATCTCACCATTGGATCTATCCTTAATGCTGTGCAGACAACACTGATAGACAACACTGATTTGTGCAGACAACACTGATACTTCATGCATATCTCACACGCGGATTTAAGTATCTATTGACATACTAGCCAATATGTTTCTTTGATTGAAAGACACCTAATAAAGCTCTGTAGACATATGAGTTTCAAGCTTGCAATACTCTGTAAGGCCCTTCTTTTCATTTCTTTTAATAGATTTATCTAGACAAAAAGAGAACAAGCATCACTATTTTCCTGCTGCATAACCCAATTAGTTTATCCTATTTTTTTATATCATAAGCATGGCTGAGAAAGTTTCAATTCCACACAATAGTTTATCATTGATAATGTGGATCTTAAGAACTGTAGCTTATTGGTGGAAAGATTTGCAGGAAACGAAAAAGAGGTTTTGGGGGGGGGGGGGGGGGGGGGGGGGGGGGGGGGGGGGGGGGGGGGGGGGGGGGGGGGGGGGGGGGGGGGGGGGGGGGGGGGGGGGGGGGGTGCTGGGGTGAAAAAGTTCCCAGTTTGAATTTTCCTCTACCAGGTCCTCGCTGGGTGGCTCTAAGTAGTATATCCTTTCAACCTCAGTCCACCCCAACAGAAGTATAGAAAAGGTGCTGACCTACTTTAAATTATATTATAGGGGTTATATTTAGATGAGGCACATGCTTTTTAAGCACTAAAAATGCCATAGAAATATTTTTATTTTCTACTTTTTTATTTTCCAATTATTAGATAATCTATAGCAAATTTAAATGAAAGTATAACTATGCTTCTGGGTCATCAAAACTTTAGAAAGATATTGTAGAAATGGAGCATCTGCAGGAAATAAAAAAACTAAAATAATTCAGAGGCTGTAGAAAAGGTATATTTGGCTTTTCTTGTTATGACAAATGTAAGTAAAAGAAACAGGATCAAAGTTATCAAATTATGCATAGTATAGTGGAAGTTAATTCCAAATCCTAGGAATGTACAATAAAGCTGAGTGATAGCATATTTAAAACAGATAAAAGGAAACACTTTGTGCATGAACTTCACAGATATATATTGTAGCAGTTCCTGTGATTGTGCAATTATTTTTATTATACAGATTAGATGAAGTTTAAAAAAAATAAAGCTCTCGATGTTTTATTCTTGTATGTATGATTTAAATATATGTAGAAATTTTAATGAGAAAAACAATACAAATTTTAAAGGAAAAATAGAGAAAATAAAGAAAAATAATGAACAAATAAGAAAGAAAGAAGAAAAATAAAATAAAAAAAGATTATAAAGTTTTGAACCTTCTTAACAGTAGTAATAAATACATTTTACTTTCTGTCTCTAGAATACGTAATAATTTTTTCCATCCATATTTTACTCTTCACTTTTTTCTTCCACAAAAAATCTTTTTTTTTAATTTTAAAAGAAAACTTTATTAGCGATTAAAAAAGAAAAAAAGAAGTCTATAGGCGATTTCCAATCACTAATAAATGAGGATATTTTCCTTGCCCTAATTAGACAAATCAATTTTGCTCTCTCTACTAATTTTATTTTCTTCACCAATTGTAATTCCTCCATTGTAATTGCTTCAGAATCTTTCCACGTTTGTGCATATAATAGTCTCACAACAGTAACCATATGTACAAATAATCTTCCACAGCTTTTATCTGATTGTTTATCCATTATTCCCAGCAAGAAAAGTTCTTGCTTCAGACATTTGAAAATTGATCTTGAAAATTCTTTGAATTACTTTGTATATTTGAACCCAAAATTTTCTGTTTTGTTTTTTTTTCAAATCCACTAGGCATGATAAAATGACCCTTCCTGTTGTCTACATAGCATAGATATGAAGTACCTTTATGCATTTGGGATAATTTTTCAATAGTTATATACTAATACATCATTTTATTTAAAAAGTGTTTTATATTATAACATAATGTGCATTTCAGTCCTTTCAGCCACATATTTTCCCATTGTTCCATTGGACTGAAATGCACATTATTCTGATATTATGTCCAAAATTCTTAACCCATTTTATCATGCATTTTTGACATGTTTTTCTTTCAAATTTCAGCAAAAGTTTATACATTTTGGCACTTAACATATTCATTTTTTGTAGATGGTTCAGTTTTGTCTTATGCTGTTCAACTCCAGATGTCTGGTTATCTACCTTAAATGTTTCTGTAGGGTCCTTGGTGCTCTCAGAACATGATAGTTTTCTTGCAAACATTTCATTACCAATAGGGGTGGGATTCAAAATTTTTAAAAACCGGTTCGGTGGCCGTGGCTTAGGTGGTGGTCATGGCTTGGTGGTCATGTGACTGGGTGGACATGGCTTGGTGGTCATGTTACTGGCTGGGTGTTAATCTGGGTCAGCATTTTTTGTACAAATCATTGCAAATATAAAGACTCATACTTCCATCAGTTGAATTCTTCCTGCTTCTCTTGATTCACATATTAGATCACCACTATTAAAGACTGAACCTTCTCTCATTATCATACTGCCCTACAATTATAATTTTATCAGTACCATAGCCGTTTGTTAGAAGGAGGTTTGTTAGACCTCCTTCTAACAAACTATATAGGAATTCTATTATTCCTACTATATAGGAATTCTATTATATGTATATGTTAATGTTCAGAAAAGTAGTTTTGCAAGCAGAAAGTATTCTGCCTTCTCAAAGCTCACTCTAATTTCAAATGATGCATTTTTGACATTTTTATATGAACTTTTGATAGGGAAAGCTTGGGATAGGGAAAAATTAAATTTATCAGCTTTGTTTTTCAATGAATCTACTTATTTCAAACTTGCCTCTGCTGGATATGAATGCTGGTAGTTTTAATCTCAAAACACCTGGTTCTGCTCTGCTCAATAGATTTACACAATAAAATTTAAAGGGCAACATCTACGTGTCATCTCCATATAATAAATAAGTACAGTATTACCAGTGAAAATAAAATAACCCTGAAGATTGCAGCACAATCTTTGCCCAGGGTTTAACATACAATATCATCCTCATCCTCTAGCCAAATTAGTTTTCTGACTGTTCAGAGAGTTGCTAATAAATCAGTCCAGCAATTCCAGTTTTTAGAGCAGATTGGTAATTATCCCCCCTAAATTAATACAAAACTGGCTTAATTTCGTATAATATAATATTTAAATGCCGTGGGAATTAAATGCAGGATTTGCCTTAAATGGTCACATTGATATTTCTATGTCCTGAAATATACAGAGGAATGGAAGGGTTGAAATAGAAAGAAAAAAACAGGGAAGAATGAACTTGTTTGGTTTGTTTACAAAGCAGCTGTTACTACTGCTGCTGTGAGCAATAGTTGTACATGACATCTACTGTATGTGTGATATAAATGCATATGTTGTGTTTTATCCTCAATCGTATAATATTGGATACTGAGAATATGTTCCGATGAAGACAGAAATGAACTGACTACCGTATCTTTTGCCCAAATGATCCTGCATCTAGAGTCTCTTCCAGCTAGATGATAAAATAAACTAGAAGGAGAGAGAAAACTAACTTCCAATCTCTTTCCAATCTGACATGAACTATTTGTAATACTTGGTTCCACTGTCAAAAAAATAAAGTAGGACCAAGTTGTGCTAGCATACTGGAGGGCTTTTTTCTTTTCTCATTTTTTACTAATTTCTCCCAATCTCATCTTCCAAAAAAATAAATTGAATTCCAAATGAAAATGGTAACCTGAAAACCGTGTTTTCTTATAATCTCTATTTTATGTTTACAATGCATGTATTCACTTGCTAGGTGGCAAATGTATATACTGTACATTCTTTTTACCAGCCCAAATAAAGTCTGGGGAAAAAAACAGGTGAGAGCCATAAGAAGCTAGTTAGCAATACTATCGAAACCTCTGTCTTCATTTTACTATCAGAACTTAATTGATTAATTTTTTCTTGCAACTCCAATGCTGTACTGAAAATGCTGTACTCAACTCAATGTTGAGCTGAAAGAAAGTTACTCAGACCAACCCAAAAGATATTCAAACTGCTTTCATGGTGATCTTCCATGGCTTCCACAAGCCATTTGGAATAGAAAATAAGCGTATATGAAACTTGTCTGTATTAGCCTAACTAACACAGACAGAGATTAATTCTATAAACTTCATTAACAATTATATTTTATGCTTTTAAAAAAAAATCTCCTAAACTATACTTTGACCATAGTATGACTTGATTGTAAATATTGTTGGCTGAATGCCTGGGCATATTGGTATTAATTTGAAATCATTTTTATGGAAATATAGTATGTAAATATTTGAGAAAATATTTGTATTAAATAAGAGGCCATGGGTTTTAAAAGTGAAAGTCAAAAAATGCTATGTTAAACTGTGACAAGAAAATTGCAGCTTATCTATTGAAACTCTTTGAGCTTTCATCCCATTCAAAATTATAATAAATTTGAATAAATAAAGTTTACAATTATATCTTCCAAAACAAAATACAAATAGATTTAAGATTTTCTCTTCATTGCATGTCTTTCCTTTCCAAAATCATGTAGATTGTACTTCTAGAAGCATTATAAGGCTTCCGCATGACATAAGTTATGTGATATCTGCCTATATTTAAGTTATCTTAGAAATAAAACAATTTAAATTGATAGCATGACTTGGAGGAGCAGACGTTTAAAGTACCATTTGTGTGAAGCTCTTCTTGGAAGCTAATATATCTTTGGTAAAGGAAAGAATTAACAGTGTTATGTTTTTATATACAAGTTTCAGTCCCTCATGTGTTATTGAAGGAGTTAACGATTACCGATGTACAGCTTGCCCACCTGGATATGAAGGACAGTACTGTGAAAGGTAAGGGTGAGATATTTAAAAGAATCAAAATGAAAGTAGTATGCAACAGGACACTCCTAGAATCAGCAGAAGTGCATATACATACATGTATACATATGCATATACATATACACACACACTGTATGTGTGTGTGTGTGTGTCTATGGTGCGTGTGTAAGTATGTATGGTATATATACATATATGTATGTGTGTATGATATATAGATATGGCATGTATCTGGTGTGTGTGTACACACACACACACAATATATATATCTGTGTTAGCCTAATTAAAAGCAATTCCACAAACTTTTATCTATTCGCAATTCTAATGAAAGGAATATGTTTTTAATCTCATAATTGATGCTGTAGCTCTAAAGTGATAAATTATGTGCAAGATATTAGCAATCATTTCATGATCTAATGAGCCATTTGATTTCTAGGATGTAATACATATTTCAGTGGGCAGAACTTTTTGATTAGGTGAAGACTTCATGGTGTTTCTCTGATACTTGCTTCATAGCTTTTTATTAAGCAATAGAAAGCACTCTCTTCCCCATAATGCAAAAGACAGCATGTCCATTTTGCATTCAAAAGCATATTGTTTATAAAGCAGAGTTTCTCAATGGTGGGGACAGTATAACTAAATGTTTAACATATTAAATAAAAAAGACAATAATAATAGAAGGAAATTCATAGAAGAGAAACAATAATTGTCCTTGTAGAGAAAAAAATTGAAAATTATAATATATTGATTAAAGAACATAATACTTCTACAGAAATTTCAAGAAGTAAATCAAGCAAATTCATATTAAGCATGTGAAAAAGCTGGCTGTAAGATGCATAAAACATAAACTATGGGAAGGTTGGTGTATATGCTAGATTGGCTTTCATCATGTGCTGCTAAATAGGGAGTAAAAGTACTACTTTATTCTGTATGCATAATATTTTATGTATTGCGAATTATATGTACATGAATTTTGTTGCAATTATTATTCGGGATAAAAAACAGCATCATTTTTAAGCTTGCATTTCTATGTTCAAAGAACATTTTTGTTTAAAATTGTGTGCAATACAAATATGTAAAATTGTAAACAACAGAATTAATCATGAGTATATTTTGACTCATTCGTTCATAGAGAAGCCATTTGCACTGAAATTCTAAAGTTATTTTTTATTCCATTTTTCGATCTCTAGATGTTCTCCTGGATACACTGGGAACCCAAAAATTCCTGGTGGATCTTGTCAAGAATGTGAGTGTCACCCACATGGTTCGCTACCTGTTCCTTGTGACCCTCTCACCGGACAATGTGTGTGCAAGCCTGGATCTACTGGCTGGAAGTGTGCAGGATGTGAAGCCTGGCATGCTCGTGAAGGCATAGCATGTGTTTGTATGTACATTAATAATTATTAACAGTAGAGCTGGTAGATTTGGTAGCTTGATTTATTCTTCAAGTGTAAAATATTTCTGAGATAAGTTATTATAGTGCAGCAGACTCCTAATACAGTTTGAACATATATGAGCTTTGTTATGTTCAACTGGGTTCCCTAGTTTAATGGTTCCCTAAATCACTGATAATCTAAGAAGGTTCTATACATGTCAAAATTAACAATAAAAATTACATTTTTAATGGCCAAAGTCTCACAAGATTATCAAATCTTAGAAAGTATCGTGCAAGGTTTCAAATGAAAATGGTAAAGTTGAAAAATGTTGGCAATTTTAATTTTAATTTTATTTCATGTTAAACAAACCATAATCCCCTTTTAAGTCTTTCCCCTCCTGTTCTCAAATTCTTTGACAGATAATTTGCACTGTTTAATGTTTATATGTACTCCTTAACATTAAACAGATGACTAGCTGTATTTTGTTGTTCTGGGGTAGGGGGAGGAATTGTATTTACTTAGTCAGAAAATATTTCTTCCCAACAAAAGTTCTTCCCAACCTTTTTCTCCAAGTTACTTTTAGATATCCTTAGCTCCAGTTCAGCAATGACACAGTTGATAATTTCCCTCCCACTTCTTATACATTGCTTTTCTTTTAACATTGCATAAGTTCTTGTACTGTAGCTGTGAATGATACACTGTTCCTGCTTTTTGTCCTTAACACGTTATTAAATTCTTGTTTAATTTCTACACTTGAGCCTATCAAAATGAAATGAAATTAAAATATATTGGATGGGCAAGAAAATGATCAGTAATAAGTGAATTTAATTCCCTTTTTTGACATATAAATTATTCTTAATCAGCTAACATGCTTCCTAATTAAGCAAATATTTGCTTGAAATAACACCTGGAAAAATTTAATCATAACTAGAAAGCAAACTCCTTGTGGAAAAGGTAAACCATATTTTAACCTCAAAGCTGCTGTAAAGGCAGATAAAATATGCACAGATTAAATTTTCAGAATCGGTAAAGATCTAATTAGGTTTTTCTATACATTATAGATACTCATATTACAATACAGAATAATTTTAACTGGTTTCAAAGCAGTTAATATAACAGTTTTTTAAAGCAATAAAAAGCAGTCAAGGCCCTAAGGAAAAGTAGACTCTTTAGTAGACTCCAGATTAAAATTCCACAATATTTTCCTCAACAAATGGTTACCAAATACCAGGGTTATGGTATGGTGGTTTCAGTCATAAAAATATGTACAGCTCAGAATTACACAAATTAAGGAGTACAGATAGTCTTCAACTTATGAACACATTTGGAACTAAATTTTTTGTTGCTAAGTGAGTTAAGTGAGTCATGCCCAATTTTATGACCTTTTTGGCCATGACTATTAACCAAATCACTGCAGTTTTTAAATAAACTTGGCTTCCCCCGTTTACTTTGTTGAAAACCAGCTGGGAAGGTCACATATAATGATGACATGACCCCAGGATGCTGCAACCATCGTAAATACATGCCAGTTCCCAGGTGCCCAAATTTTGATCACAGGAACATCTGGATGCTGCAATGGTCATAACTGTGAAGAACACTTCTAATTCACTTTTTTCAGTGCTATTGTAACTTGTAAATGGTCACTGAACAAGTGGTTGTAAGTCAAGGACTACCTTTATCAAGCATGTCTACTGCTAACACTAACATCTTTAAATATCCTGATTTTCAGCACCCAGTGTGTGTGTGAGAGAGATAAAATATTGAACATGTTATTAAAAGTAAACAAAACTGTAAATTATAATACCTGTAACCATTTGCCAAAGGGGGAAATTTATTTTGCTAAGGCAGCTAATTGAGGCTTCTCTTCCTTACATTCCACCTGCTTCACAGGTGAACAGTTCTCACTAGTCAAATACATTGATTATATAGACAAGCGACTTGCAACTTTTTAAACAGAAGAGTGGTTGTTAGCTTTCTGCTACATTTAAACTCATGGTGTTGTATTGGCTTTTGTAAAATAGATGCATACGTGGTATTTTAAGATTGGATGGATGGATGGATGGATGGATGGATGGATGGACGGACAGATGGACGGACAGATTGAGATATAGATAGATGGGACAAGCAGGCAGGCAGGCAGGCAGACAATCCAACATACCAACAATAGCTCCAAGCCTACCCAAAGAAACAATTATGACACTCCCCAGGTCTCAAAGGCATGTAACTCTAATGCCTCAATAATCTTCAACACTGCAAGCATGCTTTAGCTCAAGCAAGTTCACCTTTAGAGTAGGCTTGAATTCTTGGTTCTCAGTTAACAAACGTTCCACCAACAAAATGTGCTCCAACCCTAAAGATGGGAAGGGGAGCAACTCTTGTATTGCTTTTGAATCCTTCTGAAAGACCTCAAAACCTTCTTCAAAGCAAACTCTGGAGAATTGGAGGAAGAGAGAAGGGGTCTCAAGCAATCATCTGCTTAGGAAATACTTAATTTCATCCAGTGTGCTTCCAATTAATGCCTTGCTGAAATGCTGCATGGTTTTTTTTGCTTTTCTCCATGAATAACTGTAATCATCTTGGCTATAATGCTGTATTTGTTAGCAGTGAACACTAATTCTTACTGACAGTTTTATAGACTAAACTGTGGTGATATTTAGTCATGTATAAATTATATAATTATCATTTTGTAATATTTCCATTGCTCCAGTTTAATCCAGTCTTTGAGTAACTATACCTTGTCCCTTTTATTAAAGAAGGGACAATAATGTGTCTCCTCTTTTCAATTCAATTTCCAACCCAGAGATATTAATTCATGCTAAATGTTCATAGACCATATAATAGGAAGCAGTTATTTGTTAATTTAGAGTATTTTCATGTCTTTATGAGCAATTCAGGTTTTTTATCATGCTGAATTAAGTTGGTTTTCATTTGCATCCCTTTTTATAGTATTTATTGTCTACTGCCTTGAGCTTAAATAGAAAAAAAGTAAAACCAGGAAATCTAATAGTGTGTTGCTATTTGTTGACAACAAATGATTCTTTTTTTTTTTTCAAAATATAGGCCGTTTCTGCTATTTATTTGCTTAATAGTTGCTGAACATCTACCTAATAAAACTGCACCATTCCTTGACCAGCAGGTAGATGTTATGTAAAATTCACAGCTTGGTGTAAATCCTTATGTTTAACATGGAAACATACTTTCTTTTTGTGTGATAAAGAGAACATAAGAAAATTTAGGTCACTAACAGATTTTTCAGGTATGCATACATAAAGTAGAAAATATTGCCTTCTTGCTTGAGCAATTATGATGCATTTCAGTTCAAGCAACAAATCAGCAGAAGGAGAGTCTGGAGTGCAAGGCAAAAAGAAGGAAAGAAAATAACTGAAAAATAACTTCTCAGTGCTTCCTTGTACAATCCCCAATTGCCTTCTTGTCTCATTAAATCAATTTGTATCTTCTCTAGTGATTTGCTTTCTAGTTCTGCAGTTGAAATGTACTTTTCTGCACTGACCGAAGCAACACATACCTGTTTTTAAAAGGAAAAAAACTCTGTCCTAAATTTAATTGGATATAAAATAGCACAAGATGGGATAAAAGTTCACCAAATGTTGACTTGTAGAAATATATCTCTAACTGATAAAGAACTTGTGCATGCAAATATACACGAGCAGACATGCAGGCAAACGGTTGCTTAGGATATAATGATTTATATCAGGATGCTTTTAGATGTCATCCCCCTACTAAAAAGGGAACATGCAACTTTTCAAACTTCAACTGTATGTGTAAGGATGAAAGTAACAATCCAACAACTGGAAGTTACACCCTTGTAATTCATGGTAAGGCTTAGGGAGCAATGAGAATGACTACAATCTTCATCCTTATTTTTTTAGATAAAGCTTCTCCCCCACTTCCCTCTGTATCATTAAGAAAAGTAGAATTGCTGATCTACCACTATGCTTAGTATTCATTTGAAGTTGCATGTTTAATACAGGTAGTCCTCAACTTGCAACCTTTAATGGAGCTTGCTCATGATGTTCATAAGTAGTGACAGCTGTAAAGTGCGTTATCGTGTGACTTACTCTTATTTTATAACCTTTTCTGCAGAAGTCATTAAGTGAGTGCCACAGTTAAGGAAACCCATTTTTCATGAGGGGACATTTTTTGCAGAAAAACAGAAGTAAATGTCAGTTTTTGGCAAAAAATGTCATAAATTGTGGTTACAGTGACTATAGGATGCTATATACAACCACAAATGCAAGTTAGTTGCCAAGCATCTGAAATGCTGTCTTGTGATCATTGGGGGGGAGCTGTCATAACTTTGGAGCCAGGTCATAAATACCTTTTGAGGAGTCCATCGTAACCTCAGACAGTCCATAAACGACCAGTCATAAGTCAAGGAGTACCTTATTTTCTTTCTGACCCCAATGGTTGGGTTCAGAGGATGATTAAATAAGATTATTATATTTCTGCTACTCGGCAATAAATTAATCCCTGCATTAGTGGATTTATTGAAACTCCTTTTTGTTTTACTTGCTGCCTTCCTAGCCCAGTCAGAGAAAAGGATGGCCTTGCCTGTTATGGGAAGGGAGGATGCTGCAAGCCAGAACGGGGCAATTGGGATGGGCAACGAGGAGACGATTAGTTTTTTGCTGGCCCATATATGGATGGAGAACATTGCAAATGAATAATGGGGAAGAGCCGTTAGTGTCAAATTAAAGCTCTTTCATGAATCAGTTGAGTGCAAAGTAAGAGTATTCTTGAGTTATTAATATATGGTAAATTGTGGACAAGGACAAGGCCTTAGGCAATCATCTATAAATATGAAATTTGAATCACCAGAGAGGGAAGAATATCTAGAAAAAGACTTCTTTGATGATCATGTGTCTATTTTTGGTTTTAAAAGCTTATCTTTTCATTTTAATGGACAAGTCTTCTTAGCACATCGGAGTGAGGAATTGAGAACTAATCATTCATAGGCAATTCTTATTTCATTCAACATTTTTAGTTATTTTTAATTATTCGTTGAATTTCTGCACTACCCAATTCACGTAAGTGATATATTCAAAGCAAGGAGAATATAATTTCCTGCTTAACCATTAGGCAGAATCATAGTCTTTCTGTGTAGAATGGGATTCCTACTTGAAGAAATCATACACATACGCAGATGGCTAACTGTTTACAATAGCTTAAAAAAATAAAATGCAGTTATTTGTTGTATGTCCAAATATTGTCAAAGTAGTTCAGTAATGCTGCCCATTAAAAACTAAGTAGATCGATAAATAGACTTCTTTCACCACAAAAAACAAAGAGATGCTAATTAATTTAAATCAATCATAAACAAGGATTTAAAGTGGGAGCTTAACTTACCATATTATTAAAATTTAACCACTTGAGGGTGTAGGGTTGTATTTTTGTCCTATGAAGACCATCTGGTGATGTTAGAATGGTGGGTTAGCATGTCTAGATAATTTTTTGTGGATACATATCAATAAAAAAATATTGTGCTATCACTGCCTCACAGAATTTTGAGGATCAGACTTCATCATCTTTTGTGTTTTCCTCCTTTCTTTATTCTTACCCCAAAAATATTACTAAGAGGAGAAAGCTGGAATCAAATTACAATTTTAGTAAGATCTTTCCATCTGGAAATGTATGTTAGAATATGTGCTATTCACTCACTACATATTCCCTAAATCATTCTATACCTTGTACTGGACATCAAGTTTCTGCACTCTTGTGCATAATTCCCAACCTTGAGTGTCAAATATTACCAATATACTTTCTTAAAATGCTCCTATAATGATCTCTTCTTTGACTGGCATTGTTTCAGTGGCTTTACCACTACTTCTTCCATTACTCTCTTATTTAAATCTCTGCTATTAATACTGATATATAATTGAAATGGGCCTTAAGTAGCTATTAATTTAATTATTTCAAACCTTCTCTTGCCCTTTGCCATTCTATCCTTCTGTTACTCCTCCCCATCTAAACTAAATAAGATTTTAAGCTGCTCTAGGCTGTGCAATGTGATTTGTGTTTGTTATTCTAAAAATTGTATATTGAACTCTTATCTAAAGAGTATTTTATGTCACATTGGCCTTCTCACTAGATCTGGACAATTTTATATCTATTTATTCAATCTACTCCACCTTTTATTGCTTTATGAATGTTTCGGAACCAGTTACTGAATGTTAGTGGCCTTATATTTTGGAGAACTTTATGTATACTATAAAATGTTTCTCAGTTGAAATAAGAAGTAGTTGCCTCAGATGTTGAACAGGAATAAATATTTTTTATTGTCTTTTCCCACAGCTTGCGATGATGAGTGCACTGGTGTCCTTCTTCGTGACTTGGATCAATTAAATCAGATGACTCTAACTGTTAATCTTAGTGGACCACTTTATCCACCATATAAAATGCTTTATTCTTTTGAAAACACAACCCAAGAATTAAAGGTATAATCAAGTCCATCAACATGGTTTGGATCTCACATAGTAGCATTATTTTAAACAACATATGTTATTATGCTTAGGTTTTGGCAAAACATGGCTTAATGGTTTAATTGCTTTAACCATTATCATTATGATTGATTTTTCAATGCCTGATTGAAGAAAATAATAGTATAAACAAAGCATAGAGGTATTGTAAAATGTTGGAATTTATTGTTGGAATGTATTTTTCTGCAACAACAACAGCAGTATTCAGCCAGCAGGTGGCAGTGTTTACAAGTTTGGATTTATGGTATTGTTGTGGTTCGCCCGCAGCAATCAGGAGGATGTTCCCGAGAAGCCTGTGCTGGGTGTGAGTGAGAGCAGGATGATTCATGGAAGAGCAGCACAGGCGACTCGGGAGTAAGAATGCAAAAGGCAAAAGTTCAAAGGAGTTGGTGTGATGATTACAGACTCTGATTTATTGGACTAATTGGCTGCAAGCCATCTGTTATCTACAAAGAGGGTTATTTGTGGAATAAAGCCATGAACGTTTCAGTTTTGGAGTTTATCTGTGTTTGCTTTCGGAAACTTCAGCTGAGTCAGAACAGTTTGCCTTTTGCCAAGACGAAATTTATTTTTCTTAAGAGATAGATCAGCTGCGAGCCGAGAATGCTTTGCTACAACAACAGCTGGCTATGTTAGCTACACAGGTAGGACAACTTCAGGCTCTTGCTGCTCTACCTCCTCCTCCCCCTCGTTGAAGAAGATGCCTGGTTGCTTTGACAGACAAGTTTGAAGGTAACCAAGATATGTTTCCAGCTTTTGGGGGACAGTGCCAGCTATTCATTAGCTTGAGAGCTGAGGACTTCCCCACTGACCGGGATAAGGTGGGTTTTGTAATTGGCCTGCTCTCTGGCTCTGCAGCATGCTGGGCCACACCCTTGCTGGTGCAAGATAGTGCTCTGCTGAATGACTTCCGGGGGTTTTGTAAACATCTGAGGGTGATGTATGAGGACCCTATTAAGACCCAGACTGCTGCTCGTCATGTGAAAGACTTGCAGCAGGGCCAGCAATCCTTGCAGGAATATGTGAGCGAGTTCCGGCTGCTTAGCCAGGATTTGGCTTGGAATGAGGCAGCACTTATGGACATGTTCCAAGACGGGCTGGCGGATGAGCTGCAGGATGAGGTGGCATGAGTGGACTGTCCTGTGACCCTCACTGAATTGATTCACCTGTGCCTGAGGATTGATGCCAGCCTGCAGAGGCGGAACCGTTGTCGTGCTTCCCGAGCACCTCCTGTGGCCCCTGTTGTGCATAAAACCTCTTTCCCACAGGAGGAGCCCATGTATTTAGGCACTGCCAGACCCTGCTTGTCGGTGATGGAGCACAATAGATGGCATGTCAAGGGGTTGTGTCTCTACTATGGAGAACCTGGACATTGGGTCGCTTCATGTCCCAAGAAGCAACAAAGGGTGTCAGCCCCAAGGCCTGCTTCTCGGACCCAGCAAACTTGTTTGGTTCCTGTACCTGCTCCCCAAACCCGGAAATCTTTGGAACGGGTACACACAGGATTTGACTCATGTCCTTCAGAAGTGGATTCCAGACCCCCTCGGCATTTGATCCTGTTGACCGAAGTGTTTCTGGCCAATAGTTCCCAGGAGATTCCAGTGCATGTTCTGGTGGATTCCGGCGCCACCACGAACTTCATGGACGTGGCCTTTGCAGAAAAGTATGCAATTCCCCAGTGCTCTGTTGACCCTCCTCTGCGGGTTGAAACCATTGATGGCCAGATGCTTATGTCTTGGCCTATCAAGGCCACCACCCAGCCCTTGTATCTGACTATTGGTGCGCATGAGGAGGTGATTCAGTTTTACCTCACTTCTGGATTGCAGCTCCGTGTGGTTTTAGGTTTGGCGTGGCTTTGGTCTCATGACCCCCAAATCTATTGGTCCCAGAATATGATCATGTTCCTGAGCCTGAAGTGCATGGACCACACCTGTCGCATCTGTGCAGGGATGATAATGAGTTTACCCGAGGTGTCTGTGCCTTCGGAACTCCAGGATTTTACAGATGGGTTCAGTGAGCAGCAAGCTTTGAGGCACGCTGATACATATCATCCATTTGTTGTGGAAAAGCCTGAGTATCTGCGTCCAGAAGATCAACTTCCACTCCAGATGGGATGGCCAGTAGAATCATTCTTCACTGTGCAGGAGCCAGTGGCTTTATGGATGGAGATTTGGGAGGCGCAGCGGCACAATGCTTGGGCAGATCAGGGGAGGCAAGAAGTGGGACCCAACTCACTGTGGTCATTTGAAGAGGAACTCTTGCGCTACCGTAACAAACTCTATGTCCTGGCAGAGCCGCTTCAGGGTCTTATCTTGTCGCAGTGCCACAACAATCCTGCGGCAGGGCATTTTGGCCTGTTCAAGACATTGCACCTTGTGTCTCAGACTTACTGGTGGCCCCGATTATGACACGATGTGCAGTCTTATGTAAAATCTTGCATGCGATGCCGGAAGGCTAAAGCAGATTATAAGCGAGTAGTGGTCCGTTCTTGGAGAGCGCTGCTGCCATTGGTTGTGGCCAGTGAGAAAGCTTGACCATCAGTACCTTGGCCCATTCCCTGTAGAGGCGGTGGTCAACCCAGTCACCTACAGTCTGAAGTTGCCTCATTTATTACGGGTCCATCCGGTGTTCCATCGCTCCCTTTTCGTTCTCGAATGACCGGCCTGTCTGCTCCACCAACCTGACCCTTCCCTGCCAGCACCATGTGATGGGGACAATTCATTCGAGTACGAGATCGCCAGTATTTGAGACTCTCGGTGGTTGAAAGGGCAATTTCAGTACCTGATTGAATGGAAAGGGTACAAAATGGAGGCATTTACATGGAAGGATGCAACTTCCATCCATGCCCCAGATTCAGTGAAAGTTTTTCACACTCGATTCCTGTCTCAGCCACATTCAAACTGTCAGACCCCGGGGAAGGGCTAGAGGGATAGTGTTGTGGTTCGCTGGCAGTAATCAGGAGGACGTTCCCGAGAAGCCTGTGCTGGGTGTGAGTGAGAGCAGGATGATTCATGGAAGAGCAGCACAGGCAACTCAGGAGTAAGAATGCTAATTAATGGCCCCTCCCTCTAGGGAATAAAAGCCTGGTTTCAAATGGCTTTTGCCTTTGCAAAAGGCAAAAGTTCGAAGAAGTGGTGTGATGATTACAGACTACAGTTTTATTGGACTAATTGGTTGCAAGCCATCTGTTATCTACAAAGAGGGTTATTTGTGGAATAAAGCCGTGAATGTTTCAGTTTTGGAGTTTATCTGTGCTTGTTTTCAGAAACTTCGGCTGGGTCAGAACAGATATACAGTTTATGTTCTTTTGTTCTAAGTAGAGTTTCCTGTTTCCTGTTACAGTTAAACAGTTAAGCAGTAAAGCACATGGTGACGGTATACTTTGTTTGGTCTGTGGGGCTATATTTAAATAGAATTTCTAACATAAAACAACCTGTCAAGCACTGTGGAAATCAGGAGAGTCAGGCAGTTCAAATTATAAAGATTTAATGCAATCTTAAACTTTCTACAAGAATCTGAGCTATTAAGGGTCAAGGGAAATTCAAAGTGGGCTAGACTTAGATCTCTTGTGGGTGTGCAGGGACTTATGACTGATAATGTGTTTGACCTTTCCCTCAACTCAGCCTGGCCATCTCCTACATATCCTTTCATGTAATATGTTTAAGCAGGCACTTTACATATTTAATAGTTATAGATTTAGCCATATACATGTATGTTTTTTCTTCTACATAAAGATATTCTATAAATTATTTTTATATACACCATTACAGTAACTGAGATTAAGATGCAGCTTCATTCACCAGGATGGAAAGCTTGCATTTTTCTACTAGTAGTATTGAACCCACAATGTAAATTGTTGTTTTTTTTCTCCTCAGCATTTATTGTCACCTCAGCAAGCACCAGAAAGAGTTCTTAATTTGGCACAGAAGAATTTAGATACTCTTGTGGTAGAAATGGATGAACTGCTGACAAGGGTGAGTTTGACAAGCAAATAGCAAATAAATGAATTCTGAATTCATTTAAAATAATGGGATCTCATGACTTTATCTCAGCTTGAGTGAGATAAAGTCATGGAGCCACATGGGTGCCAGGATTCCATCTGTATTTCTTTGTAATTTCTGTATGCAAGAAGAAAGACACAGGGCATTGTTGATATGATCTTTTCTAATGGAGTGATTGATGGATTCATTACCTGCATTTCTCTGCCACCTACTTGAGAAACCCTAGGCTACTCCCAGGGATAATTTAACAAAGACTTCTGGTAGTAGCATTGGAAGCTGTTCTACAGATCAGAAGAAAACATTTATAAAATTAAAAACCTTGAAGAATTAACCAGCACCATATCTATCTACTAATCCATCCATTCAAATTATGTATAAAGCAAGATGTGGAATCAAACTTCAAAATGAAGGGAATGTTTTCAGCTAATCAGTATTCTGCTCCAGCTGATCAATACAAAAAGATGATGATGATGATGATGATGATGATGATGATGATGATGATGATGATAATAATAATAACAACAACAACAACAACAACAACAACTTGATCAGGATGACATTGGAACAGCAAAAGTCCCCATCCACATTTCTAAAATAAACAATGTACATTTGTCTTGTTTACAAGACAAAAACCAACATGTAACTGAACCACCTGACTGTTGTTACATCCTCTAACCCCCACTTCTTTAACCTCAAACTGTCCACTATTGACCTCACCCCATTCCTAAGAGGTCTGTAAGGGGCGTGCATAAGTGCACCATCGTGCCTACCGTCCCTGTCCTATTTATTCGTACCTATTTCCTATATTCTTACTCATGTTTATACTTATACTTATAATCTTGTAAGCGATTGACAAATCAAATAAATAAAAATAAATAAATAACAAATTGCTCAAGTGAATAGATGCAAAGACACCAACTTGCCAACCTCTGTTTTTAAAAGCGTCTAGTTCTCAGTAGTTGCAAAAAAGAATAAAGCTATTTGGCCTGATTCAAAATCCACTCTATTCCAAGCACAGTTCTCACAGTTTTATTTGTTTATTGAGATGAAATATCTATAGGTGCAGGGATCCCCTCAGCAAGTCAACTGTTTTCAACAGAACCAGCATATCTGATATCTCAGCACATTCGGGTCGATTCTGTATTCTATGATTTATTCCTCCCAGCCTTTCTTTGAAGAAACGTTTGTGGTCTCTTTTCTGATAGTGATGAAGTTTTCAGCTGGTTGGTTACAGCCTGGTTTTCTTTTCTTTTTTTAAAAAAGTTTCTTATTTTATTTTTTACAAACATTCCATCTTTTCTTTAAACAGTGTGTCGTCTGGGTACAAATATCTTGTGCCATATTATTTATGGTTAATTTAAATTCCTTACCATAACAACAATAATTATATTACATTCTTATTTGGAACTACTATACATAATATATCTTATTGTTGTAACCATCCCCTTCTTAACTCCTTCCCCTCTATATTCATATGTTCATTTATGTTCTATGTAGATATCTTCTATGTTGATATATTCAATTTCTAATTTTCATTTTTCTTCTCCAACCACTGATAGAATAATTCCCATATCATATAATATTCAGTTTGTTCTTTTTCTTTAATTGCCCGTGTTAATCTATTCATTTCCGCACATTCTATTCCTGATCATTTTCCCTTCTATCGGATACTTTTCACTTTTCCAGTTTTGAGCAAATACTATTCTAACTGCAGTTAATACATGAATACTTAAATATGTCTTTTTTCTTTTTTAATTCTTTCTGTGTGGGGAAGCAACTTGGATGAGTTAAATTAAAAGGCAGCTTATTTTCCAACCAAACATGTTTCCCATTTGCTGTATCCATGGTTACAGGCGAGAACATTCCAACCAATGATTACAGCCTATGCTGGCATGTAAAGAATAGCTGAAGTTGTCAATAGGCAAGGTGGAAGAGAAATAAATTGTCTTAGAGCAACTAAAAAAAACCTCTTCATCCCCAGTTTTCCAGAAAAAGAAAATAAATAAATTACAAGCACACAAACTAATCTCTATACCATCCAAATGCAGTTTGGGGCATGGAAGAGCCCCAAACAACAATTGGGCAGATCCCTGCCAAAAGACAAGCACTTTAGACTTATATACTGCTTCACAGAGCTTTGCAGTTTACAGTATCAGCATATTGCCCCCTACAATCTGGGCCCTCATTTTAATTACTTTGGAAGGTGATGGCAACCAGCAGTCAATAGAAGTTGCCTGCAGCACTGCATTCTAACAATTGCACCAACATGGTTCAAGGCAAAAAAAAAAAAATTCTTATCAATTTCATTTCAGTTTCTCACCAGCCAAATCAGCTTGCTGTGTTTTAAAGGGAGCAATATGAATTTGTCCGACTATTTTTTTAAAAATGAGTTGTTGCAAGAGGATTTGTGAATTCACTGAAACCATCTTTCCCTCTTCAAGAGCCACAAACAAAATAATATGTCGGCTGAAACCCAAGAGATGGGAAATAGGGTTTGTCTAAAGTTCCCACCAAGAAGCTGGAAATGCCAGTTAGTTGAACTAGAAATTAATCTATACAATGGCTGAATGCTGAAATGATGTGGGATCACATAGCTCCAAAATGGATTTTGTGGACAGCTCAAAAGTCCCGTGTGAAACGGCCCAGTGCTAAAATGCTCTTGGCTCTGGTATTTCTCCTGGTAATGGCATAATCAAAAAAGAAAATACTCAAAGCGTATTTCCTTCCTATAATATTTTCTGTGGAATGAAACCCCTAGGACTATGCATCTCTTTCAAAAGATGTGCTTTGGAATGCAAAGGACCAGTTTTCAAATAATTAAAGCAGCTGGAATGTTTGCTTTAGAAGTTGCATCACATGGGGGATAAGGCCAGGATTCTGGAGATGCTAGCTTACTGTGCCAGGTAACATTGGTTTTTTAAATTAATAGGCTTTTTTTCTTGAGCCTTCCTTTTATAATGAAGGTATTGGCTATTTTTATATCTCTGTGGACAAAAATTCTGTCAACAGTCAGCAAATTAAAATAAACGATGGCAATATGTCAGTTGCACTCTTATTTAGTTCCTCCTACATATTTTATTTAAATTATAAACTACTAAAATAAAACATAGAAAAGGGGCTTACTTTTAGCATGTTTTAAGTTTTTTAATTTGTAATACCATTTCTTTAAAAAGGAAGTGCAAAGAAATAATAAATTTTAATTTGTAACCCAACAGAGGCACACAGCAAGAGAGAGAAAAAATCCTGCATCAAAATCAAATCTCAGTTGTGATTTAGATCCTATCAAGCAAACCACATTTAGAAAAGAGGGGTGAAAAGTCTGTTATTAAAACCTTTGTTTTCTGGAAGTAAAATCCTCCTGAGATGACACCTCTCCTGTTGGTTATTCTTTTCATTAATAAAAACTACAAACTACAGAAACTGGATTTTTCGTTACTTATCAGGTAGAGAATTATATCCATAGAAAGTCTGCCACCTAGTGATTAAAAAAAAGAGAAACTGAAGAACTGACCCCACATTGATGAAATTTGGATGTTTGCCGGACAAACTCAAAATCCATATTGGACAATATATTTAATCTGTGCATTAAAAATTGTCCAAGTAATCTCTTCATTAGGGAGCATGTTAGAAAACTAACAGAGACAAATAATAGATTAAAGAAAACAATGCTATTAATTTGACAAAATCAGCTTGTTCAGTTTTCTTAAGATGAAGTGTGGGTCAACTGCCGAATTCTTTGGTTGAAGAAAATTTCAGGAGCTAAAAAAAAATAAATGATGATAAATGATGCACAACACAAAAAATAGAAACCAATTTTGATAGAATGGATCTTCAGAGAATAAAATGTTAGTTCTTTCTTTTGGAGAATAAAATGTTAGTTTTTTCTTCCATATACTATCTCCCCATATAGCTACATTTGTTTGGACAGAAAATACTAGAACTATGCTATTTGAAGATTTAAATAAGAAAAATCCACACAGCCACTAGAAAAGAGATAAGAGTTTTTGTCTCTCTTTGTTACTGCTTAATGGTCAGATTTTTTGTGTCAAGATGTGGTAACTTACAGTTGGTGCCATTTGTGTTTCCAAAAGCAACCAATATTGTTTTGTTTGTAATATTGTATTGTATTGTTTTTATCTTTTTTGTTAAATTTCACTGTAGTAAAAAAAAACCTTAAACCTATTTTAATAATTAATTTGGGTAAGTAAATTTATAATGTAACTAATTGACAATTTACCAATCTATATTAGCTTATAATGGATTCCACACACCAGGAATTAGGTCCTATAAAATATATTGGGCTAATTTCTATATCACTGTATTTATATATTATATTAAGGCAAAAGGTGTTCAGTTTGGATCTAATGTGTTATGTGAAGCCAGTAGGATATGGTTTACTTAGTAAACAAAGGGCCACATTAATAATGTGAAGCCAGCCAATGAGGTTTCCTAGATCAGTAGATTTGTATTGTATTGGCTAGTGGAAAGGAGAATCTTACCTATTTCCTTCTTCCCAGAGTTCTGTCTGATCATGTAGAAAAGTTTAAGCTTCCCCCCCTCATTCAGCAAGATATTACAGAGGTCAAGGGGTCTCTAGGCATATAAAGTAATGTGTTTCACTTTACAGTTTCTCATGTTAATGTTCTCTTTACTACTGGAAACCAACATTCATTGAGAGCTCAGAATCTCAATAATATGGTATAATTTCAATATCATTTTATTTCCATATTTCTAACTGGTTGGATATCTATGATATGAACAATAGCAAAACAATCTCCCTCTAGACAGTGTTTTGTTTTGTACCTATATTCTTTCCAATACACCTGACAAATTAGACCCACTGGATATTGAGGTCTTAACTTCCAGTTTCAACATATCCAAGATTTGTAGTTGTAGCTTCAACATATCTGAGATTTATTTACTTCTCTAGCAATAAGATAATGAAAGGAGAATGGGGAAAATGTGAATTGCTATTTTTGATCTGTCCCACAAAGGATGTATTTAGAACTGTGATTTATATTGCACAGTAGGAGGGTTTGCTGTTGATAAACATGTGGGTATATGTCAGGTGCAAGAAGTCAGGAACCAAGATGGAGTTCAAAAGTCCTGTAAGTTTCTTTCATGCTACCTATATAACAGAATTCAATGCACCTTTGGTGTATAGCCATGCTGGCCACATGACGATGGAAAATGTCTTTGGATAATGCTGGTTCCCTTGTCCCTCAGTCAAGAAATGGAGATGAGCACCGTGCTCTGGAGTGGACAAGGAAATACTTACCATACAAGAATCTGAACTACTAATGGTCAAGGAAATTTGTGTCAAATAAGAACCAACACACTTCAAGTGGGGGCAGACCCAAGTCTCTTATGGGGTGTAGAGATTCTGAACTGATGATGTGTTTGACCCCACCCTCAGGCTTAGCTTAGTCATCTCCTACAGTGTAGTCATATAAACAAATTATGAATTGTTCATTAAAACTATACTCAGAAGTGCTGCTTAAGTATTGTTAACTAAGTGCTATGTAACACTAAAATCAATAGGACTGAAGTGCCTAATAAAATCCTAAGAGATCCATTATTTCAATTGGGACACCAATATTTTCATCAGACGTAGGGTCTTACATATTTAAGAGTGGGAATAAACCCCCTTTTTTTTTGTCCAGAATTCCTTTGTGTCCTATTTTTTCCAACATGTTCTCCACGAAATGAAAAATTGAGCCTTAATTATAGAAGTGGTTATAAAATATAATTGTGTACTTGGGAAGAGTATATGTCACTTCCAGTATATCTGATCAATAATTCATTGATCTCTTTTTGCTTGAGGAAAGGTTTCCAAGTATATTCAGACAGATGGAGTATCTCCTTGTCATGTTCATTAATTACACTTTTCTTTAATCTGTATTGCCAGGCGACCAAGGTGACAGCAGATGGGGAACAAACTGGACAGGATGCTAAGACAACTAATGAGAGAGCGAAGTCGCTTGGACAGCTCATCAAAGTCACCCTCCAGGCTGCAGAAGGTAAGAAAGGGAAAATGCCAATGGTTTCTCGAGGAAAGGAAAGTAGCACATTTTTAAGGATAATTATATAAGACGTTGAACAAGAGTTTTATAAAATGAGAGGATGGGTTGATTAAAATATTGGACTTTTGTGTTAAACTACAGCAACTATAGGCAAATAATTGCAGGCTTCCTGCAATCTAAAGAGGGTAGTTTGTTGGTAAATTGGCAATTACGACCACAGAACAGCAGAAATTAAATGTTCTCCTTCAGGAACATTTTTAGTCTAGAAGAATAGCTATTATGATTAAATAACTAATGGGTAAGTTCTGCTTTGCTGTTGTTTATTTTCAACTCAGTGAAATTTTCATTTAAGAGAAGAAAAAAAGCACCGTGTAGTTTTAGTACTCTACAAGGTGCATTAAGAGTACATTTTTAATTTCTCAAAATGGCTTTAAAATGCATTATTTCTTGCTGGAAACGAGCATCTGCTTGCAAATGGATAGATATACATGCATCTTGAGACTCAGCAAATTATATCCCTAAAAGGAATTTGATTCCATGAACTTCAGAATGCAATTGGGAATAGTAATTAGAAGGTATTAAGCAATATTTAGGCATTATAAAACATACTAAACAAAGAAGACCAGGCAGACATAATTTTTATTGTAAACTTGATATCATTCTTAGAATTGAGATGTGATTCCTTTCCAGAAATGCTGAATAAAGTACTTTGTGCACATTGTGTAACATTGTCTGAAATGGTATAGGGTCTCCTATTTGACCATGGGGTTGGACTAGAAGACCATCAAGGTCCCTTCCAGCTCTATTCTGATTGATTTGGGTTGTACAAATAGATTAGGGTCCCATATGAAACATGATGTCCAATCCTGCTGTCTATTTATTTATTATTGGAGTAACTGGATAGATTTCCATTCCCATGCATGAGGAATATCATAGGAACATTTCAATAAATGAAATAAAATCAAATGAATGTGCTAAACATTATCTGTTTGCATTTGGTTGACATTCATAATTTGCCATCTTTGTGCAGGTGTAAATGATGCTGCTTCAAAACTGAATGAGACTCTTGGGATCCCAGAGAAGGCACTTGACAAAAGCTTTCAAGAATTACAGAGTGAAGTTGACAAAATGATGGCAGAACTTAGGAAGAGAAAATTGGAATTGCAAAAGGCAGTAGCTCAAGATGAATTAGAGTAAGTGGTAAAGTGGAAAATATAAATGAAATAATAGTTGATCTTATTATGCCTCTAATTAAATTTCCTTTCAGATTTGGGAGAAATTGAAATTTCAGTGGCAGTTTAAGACTTCAAATAAAGAACAAAAATAGGAATAATAATAAAAAGGTTTATGTCTGTTTGAGAATAGCTATAAGTGGTTATAGCTATATCAGTATATTACTGATGTGTGTGTGTGAGAGAGTGTGTGTATCAGTAATATATATGACAGACAGAGACTAAAACATGAAGAATGGTTGCAGAAATTGAATAGAGAGAGAGAAAAATTGGCTCGCGCTCTCCTCTCTCTCTCTCTTTCTCTCTTTCTCTCTCTCTCTCTCTCTCTCTCTGTGTGTGTGTGTGTGTGTGTTGAATCAATGTTATTGAGTCCTTAATATCCCCAGATTCTATCTATTTTGTACAGCTTTATTAATTTAAAAAAAAATCTAGCCAGAGTTTTCTTGGAGTTACTTTTATCCTGAATTATGTTATATTTACAACTATTACCTCAAAAATGAATTTAGGGATAAATTTTGGAACCATGAAGCTCGAGGAAGCAACAGCTTTGGTCACCTCTATGAAAGGCTCCTTTTTAAAACCACATAGATAAAAGTACAGTATTAGTTTAGAGAGTGCCTGGTGAAATTGGCCACTGAAAATTGGAACTAGATCCATCAGTCAGGGAATTTCAGCAGAAATGCAGAGTTTTGCAGGTGAAATGACTTTCTGCTTCTGTGAATCACCATAAGGAGCCCAAGGGTTGAGATTAGTGTACTTCAAAAGATCTCTGCTTTGAGCTTGATATTTACAACTTCTTTCTGTATCAGCCTGATTCATTATTGATTCACTATTCAAGATCCAATTAAATCCAGTGCATATATTTCTACCTTGACTATTAATGATGTTATGCCTGAATCTGTCAGCAAGAGATGGGCTAAGGAGCTGTTTACTACCTGCTAAAACCCATAAATATTGCAAAGCAATATCATGAATAGAAACATGTCCTAATGGATAGCTGCACAAACTAAGTCCATTTTTAAACACCTATCAGAAGGAGACAGAATGAACAGAATGTGAGATCTGTTATTCAACATTGTTTATTGTGTGACTGTAGATCAGCAGAAGACCTCTTGAAGAACATGCACAAGTTATTTGTAGAGCCAAAGAAGAAAACTGAGGACCTGAAAAACGAAGTCAAAGAGAAACTAGCAGACTACCATGATAAAATTGATGATGCTCTGAACCTGTTAAGAGAAGCAACTAATAAAATTCGGGAAGCGGACAGACTATCAGCAATCAACCAAAGAAACTTGACGGCAGTAGAGGTGGGTATTTGGTCATAAAGTCCCTTTTCCATGTATGATCAATCAGAGCAGTGGTGAGATTCAATTTATTGTACTACCGGTTCTGTGGGCGTGGCTTGGTGAGCATGGCAAGGGAAGGATACTGTAAAATCTCCAATCAGAGGTGGTATTTGCCGGTTCTCCGAACTACTCAAAATTTCCTCTACCGGTTCTCCAGAACTGGTCAGAACCTGCTGAATACCACCTCTGAATCAGAGGTGAACTAAACAAGATAAGGAGCTTTATTTCCCAGTTAAAAATAAAGCCAAAATACTATGGATATAACTTGGTGAAATCTTTGATATATTATTTAAAGTACTATTTGGAGTAAGTTAAAGCAGCAAAATTGTTATTGAAATGGGAAGAAAATGGAAAGAAACTCTAGTGACTACGTCGTGGTTAATATATAACACATATAATGTATAGTGATTCAAATAAACGAAACCCCTTAAAGCCTGTATAACCATTACTTCACATTGTATGTTCATATTCTATTCACATGCACATAGGGAGAGACAGTTAATCTTCAATATTAGTATGGCTACACTTTCTTTTCTCTCGTGTTCTCAAGTAAGGAATTAAAATGGGTACAGTATATGCAAATTCACATTATAAATCAAACCATCATATATCTTTTGTAGTTAAGTGATGTAAATGATTTTCCTTGATTTGAATTTAATTGCCATGACTTGAAAGAACATTATATTGTACATTAACAAATGCTTAGCCATGACAGTAAGAGCAAAGTCAACCTCAAACAAAGATAAATGTGTTCAGTTTCTTGTTTATGTCTCACTCATGTTTTGCCTGAAGGCAAATATTAATCCAATGGTAGCAGGTTCCATAAATATGTTTTCAGGCTACATGGGCTAACAGTCTAAAAAGGGTAGTATTGCTTCTCAGTGATCTCTTAAAGTAGGAAGAGGAAAATACTATTGTTACAGATACCAATCAGAGAGAGAGTGGGAGGAAGGAAAGGAGGGAGGGAGAGAGAGAGAGAGAAGAGAGATACTATATAGAGTAGGGGTCACCAACCTTTTCGACCTCAGGGACCATCAAACTCATACTTTTAGATCCCGAGGACCACTAATATGATTTTTTTTAAAAAAGATAATATATTTAATGTAAAATTTTTATTTTTATATTGAATATAAATTTAATATTTAAAAATTAATTTATACACACACACACACACACACACACACACACATAATATAAAAATGCTTATTTAATTATAACAAAATAATAAATGCTTAATCATAACTGTGGGATGGAGTGAAAGGAAAGGAGGGGCCTCTCTCTCTCATCCTTTGTGGGGGAGAGGGGGGATTTAAGAAGCCACATGGTACCTGGAGGCTGGGAAGATCTGGATGGGGAGGAACCAGCTCCCCATCAAATGGAAGAAAAGCAGAGCCATCTCATATCTCCCCCAAGTCAGAGGAAACCTCTCCCTCCTTTGCCAGGTGTGGCTGCCTGAAGTTGGGGGAGGGAAGAAGGGCCGGGCTGGAAGTGTTAATGAAGACAGGCTCCTAATAACCAGGCAACACCCCCCATTTGGCCTTCACATAAGAAGAGGATTCCCCGCGGCTAAGCTCCAGGTCTCTCCCGCTGCTTCCAAGCAGAGAAGGATCCCTCCCTGTGTGGAGGCCAAAGGGGGGGACTGTCGAGCCTAGAAAAGCTCAAGCTCTCGCCTGCACAAACAGGCTGGTTATTAGGAGCCCATCTTCCTTGGCACTCTTTTGGTCTGTGAATGTAGTCTCCCCCTTCCCCATGGCAAAGGAAAGCCATCCGGACCTTTCCTTCCCTCCTACTCTTCTCCCTGCTCCCTTCTCACCACTCAATCCTACTTCGGGACAGAGGAAAGCATGCTGGAAACATGCGTTGGCATTTCCAACACACCTTTCTCTGGCGCTCACCCACAATTCTTCGCATTCCTCCAGGCCTGGCTTGCTGAGGGGGGAGAGCAGCCCTGATGTCTCTGCTGCCCCCTCCCCAGGAAAAGAAAGCAATCAGAAACAGCTCTCACTGGGGCAAAAGAACAGAGATCAGAAGGCAAAGACAACAGAAAGCAGCGCTTTTCAAAGGCAGCAGCTTCCATCTTCTCTTGCCTGTGCTTCCTCAATCTCAGCTCTTTCACACCATGTTTCTGCTAGCTTTTCCTGTGCTTTCCCCAGGCACTGATGGCTGGGGCCGTGGGGGGGGGGGGCAGCAGAGCAGAGCGCCAAGACGGATGAGGAAACTGACGCCAACACATAGGCCTAGCGTGCAAGGGGGTGGGGGTGAGGGGAAAGGATCCTCTGAATTGGTGTCACCTCCTGCCTCTTTCTTCCGCGCATCAAGGAGGTAGAGCAGCTGCCAGCTATGCCCTCAAAGGAAGATGTTGCAAGGGGGAGGGTCGACCCCCACCAAAAGCTTCTCTTCCTCCTCGACAGAAGCGCTCACGCGCAAAGCGCTCACCCCCCTCTGTCCCCCAACAAGCCGCTTCCTTCCCACTAAACGTGTGAGAGCTTCTGGCGAGGAGGAAGAGGGGATCAAGCCTCCCCTTCACAACATCTTCACCTGAGGGCAGTTGCTTCCTGCAGCTCAGGAGATCCGCACTCTTCCCACTGCTTCTCAGCCTCCTTGATGCGCTGAGGCAGGAGGCAGCAGCCATGACACAGGAGACTGCAGGATTGCCCCACCTACCTGCCTCAGCATGCTGCAGCCCACCAAAATTTTCTCATGGCCCACTAGTGGGCCATGGCCCACCGGTTGGCGACTGCTGATATAGAGGGTGTGCCAAAGTTACGTTCATAGGTTAATCACAATATATTTAATTATTTTTTTTCAGAAAAAAAATGTTATTGTACTTAGGAATATTCAAAAACCATATGTCAAATGAGGAAGTGTTTAAAAGAAAATAGCAACCAGTCTGAATATAACGTATACTAGAATTTGTCTATGGGGTCTGACTTTTGGTACATTTAAATGCATACATACACATAGCACACAAATGTGTAGAAACTTTTGTTTTATTTGAATTTATATGATTCCACTCAAAGCAAAATATTTTTTTATTATTTAGATTTCTGGAGTACTTTTTATCAAAGGTCATGACACCATGTTTCAAATCATGACGCTATACTTTTGTTGTTTGGGGGATTGTTTTCGATGGTAGTACTTGTATGTATAAAATCTGCAGGAATTTCTTTTTTTCCTTCATCTTGAAGAACTATATTAAACTTGGGCCGATTAAGACTTAACACTGTTTAGAAATTATTTGGAAGAATTACTTTAGATTTTGTACAAACAAATCAGTTCTCTGCTGTTTATTAAAGCATGCTGTTTTTCTTTTGGGATTCAGCCTCAACCTGAAAAAGGATATTACTACTTTAATAAATTGAAACATTTAAAAATGTATCTATAATGCATGTCTTAAAATAGCCTGGAAGCCTGAATTATATCTAAAGCAGTTCTTCCATGTCATTTCCAAATTGTCCAATACTGTATTCATATCTAATTAAATGCAAATCAGTCCAGAGATAATTGTGCCCAATTTCAATGGATCATTTACAATATTTAGTCAAAAATCAAAGGAATATGGCAGAGTCATGGCCAAAGCTGGGTAGTTATCAAGGTTTAGTCAATAAACAAGAAGCAGGAAAGGCCAGGCAGAGATTTTCCCCTGGAAATTAATTGCTCTGAATAAGGTAATGTCTGTAAGGCTTGGTCCATCAGTATGGGCTGCTTAGAATAAATTGACAAGGTTTAGAAATGGGATCATGAACATCAGCCCCCATTGACATCTGCTTTGTCAATATACAGGCTGTAAAGAAAATACCTATGTGTTTGGCAAGTAAATTTCCTTTAGCATCATTAGCTTTCTGATGAAGTGTTTTTGTAATAGGAAACATTGTAAAAGGTCTGTTTTTTAATTTTCTGGGTTTCTAATGGTGCTTCCACCTCTAAATTGCTTGCATATCCCACAACCATTAAAAAGGTGTATAAATAAGAATGGAATAGAAATCAACATAACAAATAACAACATTCCTAATGAACTAGGGCGTAATGAAAGTTCTATTAAATAAAATGTTCCACAATAAGAGGTGACAACCTCATCACACATCAGTTGCCAAGGTCAGCTAAAGCACACATATTTTCATGACCTCTTTGAAGCTTAGCAGTGTTGGGGTTACTTGGACTTCTAAGGGAAGGCTGTTCCAGAGAAGGAGAATAACCATTGAAAAGATTCACCTTTGTCCCTGTTGATGTCATTTGTGAAAGTAGAGCCACCTTCAAGTCAAGCTTGACTTCTGGAGACTTAAACTTTATTTTTTTAATTCATCCCTCACTTTAATCTTCTAAAACCTGGTAAACTTTACAAAAATTATATAGTTATATATTTTATCATAAAGTATAACTTGAATACATACATTTCTTTATTTTCATATAAGGACTGGTTAAGGATTTAATGACAAAAAGGTGCATTGGTCCATGCAGATTTATATACATACATACATACATACATACATACATACATACATACATACATACACACACATTGGCACAGCACTAGTTGAAATAATAATAATGGGAATGTGATGTTTTATTAATATGTAAAATCACAAGTGTTTCTATATTCTGCATATAGAAAAAGAAGCAAGGTATAGAAAACGGACGACAGGAAACTGAAAATACTCTAAGAGAAGGAAATGACATCCTTGGTGAAACTAATGAACTTGCAAATGGAATCAATTTGGCTGTGGAGGTAAAATGTGATATATGTTTTAAGGGTGGAGGCTATAATGCAGTGCAACATAAAAGAATCAGTAGGCAATAAAAAATATAATTTGTATTTTTAGATGGACTAAGTAGTAGAGATACAGAGGATATGGCCAAGCTAAATGTTATGTTAGAGGAGCAATAGAAACAAAAATTTCTTCCAAAGATTACAATGACATGTTTGAATGGCAGGATTCCTTTATATTTGAATATGTAATTAATTATCATAGCATATATTTTTGGAAATTGCATGTTTTTAATGAAGTAGTGGAAAAAAAATAAGCTGATGGCTTTAATTTCCTGAGCATGTCAGATGCTCAATACCCAAAAAAAAATCAGTCAAAAATGACTCTTGCAAATTAGATTATGTAATTCAACTGTTACTTCCCTTCATGGAAAGGGAAGCATTTTCCTTGTAGAGGAAAGAAGTTGAATATAATGCCACTAACCAATTGTTTAGGGAAGCAGTGAACTTCCCTTCATTGATTGCAAAAATGTTTGGTTATCAATGGTTATCTGGTACAAATTTCAATGAAGAAAAGAATGTTTCACAATATCACAAGACAAGCCTCAACTTTTGTACCTGCATCAGACACAAGTATGCAAATCCCACGGTTGGTTTCATGATATTTCCCCCACTTGTCCTTCCATGTAGACACCTGTGGATAATTTGGCACTTAAGTGATTGGTCATGATGTCCAATGTTCTCTTCCAATCATTTGGTTCCATGGTTTATAATTTTGCTATATTATCGGAAGAGTACTTGAGGTGGGAATGAGACAAGAATGCAGACTGAACCTGACAGTAGCCTTTGTACCCACCCTAAAAGTCAATTCATTTCATTTCTTAGAGAGAGAAGATGTTCTAATCATATTCATTGTGTTTGCTATTCCTCACTATGAGCCTTTTCTGACTTGCATTTAAGTATGGGAGCATGAAGGCAACTACTCTCTTTATCACATGAAAATAATGTTACTAGGTCAAATTAGATTTTCAAAGTGCCAAACGCATTCTAAGTGCAACTTCAGGGGGATGGGAGGAAATGCATGGGCGCCTAATAAAGCTTTGCTAGATTGTGCCTATTGACAGGGAGATGGACTACAGTGAAATGGCAGTTTCCCAGGAAGGAGGGAGCAAACCAAGGAGGAGGATGAGAGAAGAGACAAAAGCCCTGAGTTGGCTTGGAGAAGGAGGAAGGGATTTAGGAAACCCCACTCCCTAGAATCTTCCAGGGTGTATCCGTTAGGCTTAAGAGTAGTATAGGTTAAATCTGGCAAGATTCTGTCTGTAAGGTGTGAATAAGTAAAGAAGCGAACTTTGGCTGGATTGTTCTTAGACTGGACCTGACAGTGGCCTTTGTATTTACCCTAAAAATCAATCCATTTTATTTCCTGGAGAAAGAAGATGTTCTAATCACATTCATTGTGTATGCTATTCCTCATTATGGGCCTTTTCGGACTTGCTTTTAAGTATGGAACAAACATGTCCAGGCAACCTCATTGTGTTTGTCTCATTATATTTTGATGAAAGCCTTCAATCTTGCAAATGCATCCTGCCTTAAAAAGAGGGCAGCCTGTGTTCTCACAGTTCCATGTTAGATTGGTTTGTCTTTCTGATTCTAATCAGAAACAAATACTAGGCATAGAGAATTGGTTCTGGAAAATTCATGAAGAACACTTTTATCAATTATAATGTATTTCACAGCATGCTTTAACTGAAGGCATAAGTTGATGGCATAATGAAATGTGCTTTTTCGCTAATGGGTTCCTCTCATAACTAATTGGGTAAATTACTTTTCATAATGCCTTTAAGCAAATAAAATCCAAGAAATATCATTTCGAATGTGACTGAGGTGAGAGTGCTGATGAAATAACAGTTATGTATTAATTAACAAATCCCACTTTATATTCTGATAAGGTCTGATTAGTTAAGTTTGTGTAGTTAAGAGGACCGTAAAAGTTCAATTCAGCTTTGAGACCAAGCAGGTAGAATCTTAAACCTAGAAATCCAAACCAGAGGTGTCAACATTATTTTAATGGAGGATAAAGCTCATTGATTCATTTCAATATAATAGGAAAATAATCTTGTTATAAAGGGCTATAATTTCTGTGCTTAAACGCTCAGTTACTTAAACATGCTTCTTTTTTTCTGCTTCTTAGAACATAGATAATATTAAGAATGAAATAGGCCCACTTTCTGTTGAGCTAAAGGGTAAAATAGATAATCTCTCTGAAAATATCAAAAAAAAGAAGCTTCCAGAAAAGGTACTGCAGGCAGAAGCCCATGCTGCCCAGCTGAATGATTCATCTGCTATTTTGGATGGGTAAGTTGACAAGATTGTTGTTTTACTTTCATTGACTCTAGAATTCAGTAGCTGGGAAAATAGAAGAAACATCTTCTCCTTTTATTCTTTTTGGCAATTAAACAGGTATCCTGAAACTCCATTATCATGATTGTGCAAGCTTTGCAAGATAGCAATGTCCCAATTTTCCCAAAGAAATAGACTGACTTTAGTTCTTGATAAATAGAGGAAAAAAATAAGAGAGAGAAAGAATTTCCAACCAAATTAAGTCCTTCGAACTTTGGAGTGTAGAATCAATTATCTTTAGCATTTGATGAGTGTTTCATGATGTGACATTGCAGAATTGTTGTTCTGTCGCCTTATCTCAATCATGTCAGGTTTGTTTTGTTTTGCTGAGGTTTTTTCCTGGCTAGAAGCAACCTATAAGTTGAAAATCTGTGCATGTCTACACAAAAGAAAATCTGGCTGACTCCTGTAGGGAATACCTATGTGCAAAAAGACATTAATACATATGGGTCTAGAATTACCATCTAAAATTCCCCCTTGAGATTTTAAAAGTTGAATATATGTATATATATATATATATATATTTCCTAACAGAATCCTTGATGAAGCTAAAAACCTCTCCTTCAATGCAACAATAGCTTTTAAGGCCTACAGCAATATCAAGGAGCATATTGATGAAGCGGATGCAATTTCTAAAGATGCTAAAGCTCGTGCCAATGAAGCCATACAACTGGTAAGAGAAAATCTCTTGAGGACCTTAATGAAAGCCACTCTCTCAAATAATCTTCTTCAGGGCTTAGATACTAGTATTATCCTTCTATTTCTCAGCAATTATTTATCATATATTATTATCATGCTCATTGATATAAGTTAGTGTATTACAAAGTTTAATACAACTATTAGTAAACATCCATCAAGAAATCTTAAGCAATGGCCCAAATCATCTTGGTAAATTAAATCTAATTACTTTATACCAAGGGTCTTCAAACTTGGCAAGTTTAAGACTTGTGGACTTCAACTCCCAGAATTCCTGAGCTAACATGACAGGAGGAAGAATTCTGGGGGTTGAAGTCCACATGTCTTAAAGCTGTCAAGTTTGAGAACCCTACTCTACACACAACAAACTCTTCAAAATAAAATAGATTCTACTATTTTACTCAAAATATTTGAATTATTTCTTGCAGGAATTCTATAAAATAGCTGTATTGGGTGTAACCATCACCATCCAAAACCTGTTTATGGTTAACAGCATTAAAATAAGGTTTATTACTAAACAAACAGCTGCAGTACAATAAGCATCAATAAAGTATAATCAAACTACTGCTATTATTATTTAGCTTATTAAATCTCATCTCACTAGCCAGATTAATTTTAGTGATTCTTTCTACAACTGATATGTGAAGTAAGTCTCTGATGGTGGAGCAAGAGAAGGACTTCTGCAAATGATTTTGAAGCCTTTGAAGAAAGTCTTTGTAACCAGATTAATCAATTTATAGGGCTTTTCTCTTTAAACTATTTTCTTTATTGCCATAACTAAGCTAAGATGATACTCTAATATATATTTACTATCAACATAAATCATCCATATATACTTCCTTTTCCCTTTATTTTTGGCTCTTCTTTCACATTTTGTATTTATTTAATATTTATTTATTTGTATTCCAGCTTTATTATTTTTACAAATAACTGAAGGAGGCAAGCATAGCCAACACGCCTTCTTCCTCCTATTGCTGTGATATTGCCTTTATTGGCAAATTCACAATATAATATACATTACAGTAAGTCCATTGCCATATGAATTTTCACATTGTTCTGTACCCAAATTTCATATTTTTTTCAGGGGTAATTTATTTGTTTAATCCCAATTCTCTAGAATGTTCATCCCATGATCAAGATAAATCAGTTATTATTATCAGCTTTTACTGATCTATTCAATCTTGTGGAAACCATTTTACACTACATATAACACAGCCACAAAGTCCTGCTCAAGACTCAAGCCAAATTCAATTATTTAGTTGTGACTACAGTCACTTTTCACTTTTTATATTGCAAATTGGGTGTCTTAACAGTTTCATTATGTCTAATGAACTTTTTAGTAGCCAGTTAAGCATTCACACTTATTTATTAGTAATAATATTCAGCTTTGCATGTAGCCCCTTGCTAGTGATAATGCCTCTCCTAGATCACATAGGACAGAAAATAGAAGAAATATAATCTTATGCAGCAAGAATCTCTATTGCTGAATTTGGCAGTAATTCTCTCTTCAAGAACAGTTTGGTTATTTCATGAAACTGAAACAAATTGTTGACATGGCTAGTTTTTAATAATGGGAATAAAGTGTTACCTTTTTATCATAAAAGGAGAATAATTTTACTATATCTATATAGTATATAAGACAACTATATCTTAACCTGTCCACCATCACCACCACAATCAAGTTTAAACATGTTGTCAAGATTGAGCATCATTCTGTAGATCCTTTTTCAATGCATTCCTAAAGGTCAAACCTTACTATGAGCTGGATTTTTAAAAATCTACTAAAATCCAGTTTTCATTTATCATCCCTGACTTTTGAAAATGAAAATTTGAGTTGGTGCTTTATGGTTTTATAGACAAATTATAAGACAATGAGCAGTGATAGTTACTAGAAGAAGTTTAACATGAATCTTGCACTACTCCTTTAAGAGAAATTGGGTACTTACTAAATACCATCTAGGAGTAGAATCGCTTTTACTTAGGATATAGCTCAATTTACCATTATAGTATCAGTTTGTTCACATTACAGTTATTTTCCCTTAATTTGCCAATGACATGTCTTCCCCTTCATAAAGGATAATCTAGTATAATCCATACATACTTCCAAAAGAGGTGGGACAAGGACAAAAAGTAGTTTTGATTTAATTTAATTTAAATATAACTACATTTAAATTAGCTAATGTTAAGTTAATATGATTTACTTCACATGAATTTAACAATTCACTCTACTGTCATATTAAACATTACAATTTGATGGTAATAATTAGAGAAGCTATGGAAGCTACATCAAATAATTTAGAAAAGTGTGAGTGACTTTGGGTCTCAATTTATTCAATTCTGAGTCACCCATAAAACAACTTTTCCTGTTTGAAATGATCATAGTAGAATGACTCCCCTCCCCCACAATTTTAGGAGGTCTTATGCATATTTTAGTGAGCAGCCAACCAAATGTATGTATGTATGTATGTATGTATGTATGTATGTATGTATGTATGTATGTATATATGTATGTATATGTATGGTATTCAGCTTTGTTCGGGTATTTTCCCACGTCATTATAGTTGTGCTTTTAAAGTTGTAGCAACGTTTAGGCAGAATCTCATCTGCCATCATCAGGCTTCTGTATTGTGTTCGTCTAGTGAAGCCTGATGATGGCAGAAGCCTGAAACGTTGCTACAACTTTAAAAGCACAACTATAATGACGTGGGAAAATACCCGAACAAAGCTGAATACCATACATTTATATGGTATACCCGCGAAAACTTAAGAAAACATGTCTGTGAGTCAGACTTTTACAGTGGTTTCAGATTTAAATTTGGGGCAGCCTATTGCTGTGCCAGAATGGTTTTTTCTTCATCCTGATTGGTTGGGAGTCTTGGTCTGTGTTTATTGGTCTCGGAGTTTGCTGTGTTCTGCTTGATTGGTGTCTCTAATATCTTCTGTCTGTTTTTTGGCTCTTTTTGTATCTTGATTGGCTGGCAGCATTGTGTTACTTTATTGGAGGTCTTTAGTGCAGCTTGGCTTCGGGTAAATGGACGGCTATCATTAGTTAGGAAGCTGGGTTTCATCTGGGTGCCTGGTTGGGATGTGTTTGAGCTGGAGGTATCGGGGGGGTCTGTTTGTGCCCAGGTGTTTGCCTGGCTTGTGGTGTGGAGATTTTTTTGTTTGTGAGTGCAGGCTTCCAAATGATTGACAGCCTGGTGGAATCATCTCTTCTGTTCATGCTTTCTGGTCTTTTTTCAATCTCTATGGCTTCTCTGATGATTCTGTGGCTGGAATTTTCTATAGTGGCTAGGGTTTTGGTGCCACACCCGAACAAAGCTGAAGGCCATACATGTAAGTACCCGCGAAAACTTAAGAAAGTGTTTAGCTGGTTGGTATTTATTTTAGAAGATCTGCTTGTAAGTTTTGACGTGGTTTCCCTATTCACTCAAGTCCCGATAAAAGAGACCCTTGAAATCATCAAAAATAAATACCAATCAGCTAAACACCTCATGGAACTAACAGAACACTGCTTAACCAACACATATTTCATATACAAAGGACAAAGATACAAACAAATAGAAGGAGCCCCCAATGGGATCACCACTGTCACCTGTCATTGCTAACCTGTTCATGGAAGAATTTGAATCCAGAGCCCTGGCCAATGCCATCCTCAAACCCAAACTATGGTTAAGATACATCGATGACACATTCGTGATTTGGCCCCATGGACAAGAAAACCTAAACAATTTCCTAACACACCTAAACAGCGCACACCCCAAAATCAAGTTCATCATGGAAACAGAAACAAACAAACAACTACCATTCCTAGATGTACTAATCTACAAAAAACAGATGGCACACTAGGACACACCATATACCAGAAGAAAATACACACCAACCGCTACCTCAACGCCCCAATCCCACCACCACCCAGCACAGATAAACTCCGTGGCTAAAACACTAATTACTAGAACCAAACGCCTGGCAGACAAGACACACATTAAGACTGAACTATGCACCCTGACTAAAACATTGACAGCCAACGGCTTCCACAAAAGCAAAATCACCAACTTGATCCACAAAAACACACTGAGACATAATAGAGACCCAGAAGATGAACAGACCCATGGAACAGCTGTCCTGCCCTACATAAGAGGCACTACAGACAAAATTAGTAAGATATTTATTTGTATTCCAGCTTTATTATTTTTACAAATAACTGAAGGAGGCAAGCATAGCCAACACGCCTTCTTCCTCCTATTGCTGTGATATTGCCTTTGTTGGCAAATTCACAATATAATATACATTACAGTAAGTCCATTGCCATATGAATTTTCACATTGTTCTGTACCCAAATTTCATATTTTTTCAGGGGTAATTTATTTGTTTAATCCCAATTCTCTAGAATGTTCATCCCATGATCAAGATAAATCAGTTATTATTATCAGCTTTTACTGATCTATTCAATCTTGTGGAAACCATTTTACACTACATATAACACAGCCACAAAGTCCTGCTCAAGACTCAAGCCAAATTCAATTATTTAGTTGTGACTACAGTCACTTTTCACTTTATATTGCAAATTGGGTGTCTTAACAGTTTCATTATGTCTAATGAACTTTTTAGTAGCCAGTTAAGCATTCACACTTATTTATTAGTAATAATATTCAGCTTTGCATGTAGCCCCTTGCTAGTGATAATGCCTCTCTAGATCACATAGGACAGAAAATAGAAGAAATATAATCTTATGCAGCAAGAATCTCTATTGCTGAATTTGGCAGTAATTCTCTCTTCAAGAACAGTTTGGTTATTTCATGAAACTGAAACAAATTGTTGACATGGCTAGTTTTTAATAATGGGAATAAAGTGTTACCTTTTTATCATAAAAGGAGAATAATTTTACTATATCTATATAGTATATAAGACAACTATATCTTAACCTGTCCACCATCACCACCACAATCAAGTTTAAACATGTTGTCAAGATTGAGCATCATTCTGTAGATCCTTTTTCAATGCATTCCTAAAGGTCAAACCTTACTATGAGCTGGATTTTTAAAAATCTACTAAAATCCAGTTTTCATTTATCATCCCTGACTTTTGAAAATGAAAATTTGAGTTGGTGCTTTATGGTTTTATAGAGACAAATTATAAGACAATGAGCAGTGATAGTTACTAGAAGAAGTTTAACATGAATCTTGCACTACCCTTTAAGAGAAATTGGGTACTTACTAAATACCATCTAGGAGTAGAATCGCTTTTACTTAGGATATAGCTCAATTTACCATTATAGTATCAGTTTGTTCACATTACAGTTATTTTCCTTAATTTGCCAATGACATGTCTTCCCCTTCATAAAGGATAATCTAGTATAATCCATACATACTTCCAAAAGAGGTGGGACAAGGACAAAAAGTAGTTTTGATTTAATTTAATTTAAATATAACTACATTTAAATTAGCTAATGTTAAGTTAATATGATTTACTTCACATGAATTTAACAATTCACTCTACTGTCATATTAAACATTACAATTTGATGGTAATAATTAGAGAAGCTATGGAAGCTACATCAAATAATTTAGAAAAGTGTGAGTGACTTTGGGTCTCAATTTATTCAATTCTGAGTCACCCATAAAACAACTTTTCCTGTTTGAAATGATCATAGTAGAATGACTCCCCTCCCCACAATTTTAGGAGGTCTATGCTATTTTAGTGAGCAGCCAACCAAATGTATGTATGTATGTATGTATGTATGTATATATATATATGTATATATGTATGTATATGTATGGTATTCAGCTTTGTTCGGGTATTTTCCCACGCATTATAGTTGTGCTTTTAAAGTTGTAGCAACGTTTCGCAGAATCTCATCTGCCATCATCAGGCTTCTGTATTGTGTTCGCTGGTGAAGCCTGATGATGGCAGAAGCTGATGATGGCAGATGAGATTCTGCCGAACGTTGCTACAACTTTAAAAGCACAACTATAATGACGGGAAAATACTCGAACAAAGCTGAATACCATACATTTATATGTATACCCGCGAAAACTTAAGAAAACATGTATATGTGTGTGTGTGTGTGTGTGTGTGTGTGTGTGTGTGTGTATATATATATATATATATATATATATATATATATATATATTCAGCTTTGTTCGGGTATTTTCCCACGTCATTGTAGTTGTGCTTTTAAAGTTGTAGCAACATTTTGGCAGAATCTCATCTGCCATCATCAGGCTTCTGTATAGTGTTCATCTGTGAGTCAGACTTTTATAGTGGTTTCAGATTTAAATTTGGGGCAGCCTATTGCTGTGCCAGAATGGTTTTTTCTTCACCCTGATTGGTTGGGAGTCTTGGTCTGTGTTTATTGGTCTTGGAGTTTGCTGTGTTCTGCTTGATTGGTGTTTCTAATATCTTTTGTCTGTTTTAGGGCTCTTTTTGTATCTTGATTGGCTGGCAACATTGTATTCCTTTATTGGAGGCCTTTAGTGCAGTTTGGCTCCGGGTAAATGGACAGCTATCATTTGTTAGGAAGCTAGGTTTCATCTGGGTGCCTGGTTGGGGTGTGTTTGAGCTAGAGGTATCGGGGGGATCTGTTTGTGCCCAGGTGCTTGTCTGGCTAGTAGTGTGGAGATTTGTTTGTTTGTGAGTGCAGGCTTCCAAATGATTGACAGTCTGGTGGAATCATCTCTTCTATCTACAGTCCACCAGACTGTCAATCATTTGGAAGCCTGCACTCACAAACAAAAAAATCTCCACACCACTAGCCAGACAAGCACCTGGGCACAAACAGATCCCCCCAGTCTTTTCCTGTGTAAGATTAAGAGTATCTTAGCGACGTTTCGGCGAGGTCCCACTCACCCTCCTCAGGCTGGTGCTTTCGGCTTCATGCCAGTGCAAGCGGCGTCATGCCAGTGCAAGATACTCTTAATCTTACATGGAAAAAGACCCGAACACACCTAGACCTACATACCTGTACCCGTGAAAATCTACGGAAACATATGTATGTATGTATGTGTGTGTGTGTATATATATATATATATAAAATAGATGTATATATTATTGGTATGAGACAGAAAGAGAGAGATTTTATAAAATTATGTTACTTTGATTTTGTTTTCCCAGTAAAAGTCTATTTTCTGTTTCCTGGGGATGAAAAAACAGAGAAGACTGTTTTTACAATGAAACCAAAATAACAAAACAAGTATGATATATTACAGTAATCTAACATAACAATTCAAAGCAAATTTGTTTTCGATTATCATAATTCTCCAACTATGTTGCACTGCTATTTTAATAAGGCAGTCAATTTCTCTTGATTCTTTTTCAAGTACAGTAAGTAGTTGATTCTGTTACTTTTCTTCTATAGGCATCTGGTCCAGAAGGCTCATTAAAGGATGCTGCCAAGAATGCTTTACAAAAAAGCTTCAAGGTTCTTAATGATGCCAACAAACAGGCAAATGATGTTAAAGGTATGTATTCACCGATAAAGAAAAACAATGGTATCTCAAGGTTGAAATGAGGACTCCTTGATATTCTCTGAGCTTGGTTGTTTTCTTGTAGACATTTCATTACCCATACTATGTAACATCATCAATGCTAGTAAGGAATGGGTTTGCTCTCCATTTATGTTCTAGTGGCTTGCCCTATCAGTGTTGGTGGGAGAGGTCATGGGGATTCTTTGGTTGGACTGCTTACTGCTAGCTTGTTTAGTAGTTCCTTAATTGGGGTATTGTTTACTTCTTGATTGTTGGACTGATGTTAATCTTGGTTTTAATCTATGCTCATCTGAGTGTTGATTGCTGGTGGGATGGTGTTTGGGTCTTCCTATTCCCTTTTTGGCTTGTTGATTGTCTCTTTTGCGCAGTATGTAAATGTTGTTTATGTCTGTGTTTCTATTGATGGCCAATTTGTCAGAATGTCAGGCTTGCAGGAATTCTTTTTTTTATTTTTTATTTTACTTATTTATTTGTCAAGCGATTATAAGATAACAGGTATAAGTATAAACATAGTTATGAATACATGAAATGGATACATATAAGAAAAATAAAAAGAAACGATAGGACAGGGACAATAGGCACGTTGGTGGTTTTGGATTTCGCTTGGTCTAGGATGGCCCCAGTTGCCCAGTTGAAGTCTGGGAAAGTCCCAGTTAAGTCTGTCTGTATGTTGTGAAATAAAAGAATTTTCATTATGTCTTCTGACTGCTAGTTGGTGTTCATGGATGCATTCTGCTAGTGTTCTGCCTGCTTGTCCGATGTAGTGGCTGTTACAGTCTTTACACTGTATGTTGTAGGTGGCTCCTGGTTTTTTGTTTTTTGTTTTTTCTTATGGGGCTATTGATCTTTTGGTTTACTTAGGATATTTTGCAGGGCTCCAGAAAAAAAAAAGAGTTATCTACAAGATACATTGTAAAGACACTAAATGGGCTTGGTATTTCTGGATTAGAAAAAGCATATAGAATACTATATGAAGCTATCTAAATTTGATTAATAAATAGATAGAATACAGTTGTCATAGAATTTCTCACAGCTCAGAAAGGAAGTTCAGAATTGAAAGATTTTGAATAAAATCTTTTTCTTTTAACTTGTAATCTTTCATTATTCTAGAAGGAAAAATGATGATTAATTCATCTCTTTCAACTTTAGATAGTCGTCTCGTTAAAATAATGAAAACTTAAGTTCTGTTTAAATAATACTCCAGGACTCAGGCCTGACATGTGGCAGTAATGGAAATGTTCTTGATATGACATTTATCTGAATTGTAACCAATTGTATTAGGTATATCACATGATAGTTAACACCAAAAAGTGCTTAAAGAGTCCTTACAGAGCAAAATGTCCAAAGATAGCAGTTGAATTAGAGATTTACTAGTTTTTTCCCTCTCTTGGTGATGACAGAAATTTGAAGGGAAGAGTATCCGGGTAGGGAAGTAAATTCTACTGCTAACATTTTGCCCTTGTATGTATTTCTCAATCTGATTTAAAGTTTCTGTCCCTGGTTTGCTCTGTGTCAGAATATATGCTAGGAATCAATTACAGAACAAGAAAATTGAATCAAATATACTATTTTTAAGATATATGGTCTGTGGAGTTCTGTACTGAGAAATTTGATTATAACACTTTTCTCTGTAAGGAAGATTAATTGCAAAATAAAAACCCAAAAATGCTGGCCAGGGAGATAGAAGTTATTATTTCATTTTGATTGGTAAGTCTTACAAGAGCCGTGTTTTTGAGAATTTTCTGAAGAATTGTCATTCTAACCGTTAAACTTTGATCTGCTCATTAGACAAAGGAATTGGAGATGCTGCTTGCTGTGTATGATAGTCTTAGAAAATCATGATTTTCATTATTTCCCCTAATTTTGGAAACTCATTTTCAATGTATTACATGGAGCTAGGCTTATATAAAATTAATAAGTGCTTCCTTCAGTTCTGTCTTCTTAGCATGCCATACTTTCTGTATAAACCAGGGGTGAGCAACTATAGTAACTTTACAACCTGTGGACTTCGACTCCCAGAATTCCTGAGGCTCGGTTGTAAAGTTGCTATAGTTGCCCACCCCTGGTTTAAATGAATTTACAATGCTGCATATAATGTGAGAGTAAATCCCATCAAACTCAGAATGTGATACTTTTGAACTGATAATGCTTCAGCAGGGCCGGCACTTTGATATTGATTAGAAAGTGATTTGTTTTATACCAAGAGTGCACACCTTCCAGAAAGCAGCCTGAGGGCAAGAACTGGGCATCATGCAATAATGGTTTTTTAAAAAATTGCAAATTATCTGGCTATCAGTAGATGGCACTATAGTACTGGAATTTAGGATGCAGAGGAAGTGGGGAACCAGATGGCAGCCAGCAAAGCAATGGAAAGGGTCAGGCCCCTTTCTTGGTCTACGATGTCAGTGGTATAGAAAAATAAAGAATATTTTTCAAACTACTTACTAAGCCTGTTTTTTAATGAATCTGTAGAATCTGAGCAGTATCCCACTACATATATTCTTGGCCAAAAGCATGGAATTCTTCACTACGCTGAGAAAAAGACTGCATCTTCTCAACTGTTCCTAATGTATTATCAGGATGAATTTTAGTGATGCTATCAGCATTCATTTACCTAGCATGCCTGTCTTTATTTCCTTTCAGAAAATCTGTTTTTTGCCCTGAAAGACCAAGAGCATCTAGAGACAATTTTGACTTAGAAAATGGCACAAAAGAAATGTTAAATTCATACGCATACATATGCATGCAGCCAACACAAACATAAATGCAGACTTATGCACCTATTTAACTGTGTAACAGGAAAGTCCTTAAGGGTTCCTGTGGCTAGGTAGGAGAAGTAAAAGCACTGGAAAAGTTTTCCCCATATGTTTGAAAGCAATGCCTACAAAGGCTTTTCTCCTGACCTTTATAATTTGCTTTAGAGCAGAAGTACCCACAGCATTTCATACTATTTCAGAATGATCTAGAGCAAGTCAGGAAGAATGGAAATTCTACCTCCATGTCTGCTTTGAAAATCTGAGAAAGAAAATGTCTTCTTTCTTAATGGGATTTGTATATTATATGATTTGTATATTATTTTTGTTGCCAGGTAATACTAGGAACAGCAAAATGACATAAAAGTTTGTTGTATAAAAGTTCAAACGCATATTTTATTTTTCAGTAAAGAAGGGATACTCCTCTACCCTTTGCCCATTTCCATTCTCCCCTCAAATTTCCTTCCCATATTGATATTATTCGAAGCAGTTCTTCACTTTGACAAAGATATGTGCAAAGTACAGTCTTAGAAAGTTTCACAGAAACTGTTAATTTCCCAGCAAGTCTTGCCTTTAGGTATATTGTAAACATCTGCCTTTATGCAAACTTCAGTCATTCTGGTAAATGAGCTGACACATAGCTTACTTTACTATATTGCTTTTATTATTCTCATTATCTGTAATTAATAGCTTCTCACTTATTTCATTTCTATTGTTTTGACTCAACTGTTAAAATGCTGGAAAGGGAAATAGATTGCGGGAAAAACATTGCCTTTTTGTTACCATCAGTGGGATTCCTTCACTAGATCATAGTCATTCCACAGGTAGAAGAATAGAATGGAATGGAATGGAATAATAATTTTATTGTCACTCTGAAGGTACCTGATTGACATACATTAAAATGAAATTTCATTGCATACAGCTCTCAAAGGGTCTCTCTCCACCTCTTATTTAGAGTACCTAAACATAACTAAATAAATAAATAAGTATTCATATACCCACATATATTATATGACATGGAGAAGCAACAGTAGTTTAATTCGGATGTATACATGTACATAGCGAGAGAAATGAATCTTACGAGTTTACCAGATGGATGGCGTAGAGAACAAAGCTGTTACAGAATCTGGTAGTCCTGCTAGAAATACTTCAAAACCTCTTCCCAGAAGGGAGCAACAGAAATACAAACAGTAAAGTGGGGGTGTGGGGGTGTCTAGTCACAACTAGAAATCCTTTCTAGTTATGACCAGCAAGATCTTTATCCATCCAGTTTTACTAAATAGAAAAAGAAGTATGTTCCATATTACCTTTTAGAATAAATACAAACAAAACACTGATTTGTTCGTTTGTTTTGCTCTTCTATAGGAAAATGCTTAAGGTTTAGAAGATTGCTCTGAGGGTTAATTTCATTGCTGGAAATTTCAAGCTGTGGCATTTCAGAATGTTTTCAATTAAAAAAACAGTGTAGACTTTTTTTAAAAAAATGATAATTTTTCAAGCTTTATCTTCTGTTTTGTATGAGGCTATCTCAGGAAATTTATTTTGCTTCTTTCTTTCTAATTTTCAGGAAACAATTAAAATGCATTTGAGATATTAAATGGAAAAATATTAAACAGATGGATTGAGAATGTTGGCATTTAAGAGATCCACAGGGATTAAGCTTATTAAAACTCATAAAAATATCCTGGTTTAATGGGTCTAAAAGCAGGTTTTAAAGCAGAGTGATTCTAAAATACAGAAATGAAATAATTGATATAACTTGGGGAATTCACCCCAGAGAGAAATAATGAATTTATAAAACATTTGGCAGCAAAATTACTAAAATCTATCCATCTATTAAATGGAAATTATGTTAAAAGCATAATATAATTGCCATATATTTTTCAGAAAAAAAATGCCTGAAGAATCTTAAAAGAATTTTAAAAGTATTTTAGAACAAGATTTATCTTATCTTGAAAATATTTTTAGAATAAGATTAAAAATGTCTTATTTTGTTATGCAAGAAAGTGTTAATTGGTTAAAAGCCATAGTATGAATGTAGGTAATCTCTGACATTCGTTTAGTGACCATTCAAAGTTACAACAGCACTGAAGAAAATGACTTCTGACCATTTTTCAAACTTACAACTATTGCAGCATCCCCATCGTCACATAATCAAAACCCGGACCGTATGATAGTTGCAGTGTCCCATAGCTATGTGATCAAAGTCAATGAGGAAGCCAGATTCACTTAACAACCATGGGAGTTGAAGTCCATAAGTCTTAAAGTTGCTAAGGTTGGAGAGCCCTGCTTTAGAGCATGTATTTATAGGCAAACAGGGTTGTATGTAATGGTTGTATATAACACTGTTTTGTGGACTCTCTATCTGTCAAGTTGCTTTCCCTATCACTGTTGCTGCAGCTTGCCACAATCTTGAGGTGGAGAGGGATGGGGAGAGGGGCTTGTTGTAGAAGGGGAAAGGGAAGAGGGAAATCAGCATGGACAGAAAGCAGAAGTGTGAACCAGTTTCATCTGGTCCACTTCAAGGACATTTGGGCGCCTAGGACCTGGGCATAGAAAGTTAACTGCTTCTCAAAGTTTCCTGTTGTCAAAACATCCAGCTAGCATCCTATTGGCCACTGATGAACTGGTCAAAGAAGAGGGAGCTAAGGATTTGGGACAATGTAGCAATTTGCATGGGTTTTCTTCAGATCTGGCCTTGCTTTTGTTGCACCCAGTTGTCTCTAGTAAATGAGCCTTGTAATCTATTGATGGAGTCAAGCGTCTTTCTTTCCTAGAGAACCAGCTGGAACAGGGTTGACATTGTCTCTAGAGCAGGGGTCCCCAACCACCGGTCCGTGGAACAAGTCCTACCAGGCCACTGGTTTGCTGGGCGCCGCCATCTTTTTTTGATGAAAAGGTGCTTCCGGTGAGCTTTTCCGGGTAGAAAGCTCACCGGAAGCACTTTTTCATCAAAAAAATGGTGGCGCTAGCGCTCGGTGAGCTTTTCCGGGCAGAAAGCCATTTCTACCCGGAAAAGCTCACCGAAGCGCTGAGCCGCCATCTTTTTGATGAAAAGTGCTTCCGGTGAGCTTTTCCGGAGAAAGCTCACCGGAAGCACTTTTTCATCAAAAAAAGATGGCGGCGCCCAGCTAATGCCGGTACCGGGCCGCACCATAAAAAAGGTTGGGGATAACAGGCCGCGCGCATAAGAAAGGTTGGGGATCACTGCTCTAGAGATATCACCAAAAAAAAAAAGATAAGATTTCCCATGGGAATACTAGAAAGGAGTAAAAGAGTAGAAGGCTATCAATTAACATAATGCAATCATTTGATACACCTAGAATAGCTGATGTTTGGTCATTCTGGCTCAAGCTATGGAAATACCTTTTTTTTCATTAAGTGGTATGCAGAGTCACTTTTAAAGAACAATTAGTTTCTTTCCTATGAAATAAATATTGCAGAAATGAGATTCTTTCTAATATGCCATTTGACAAAGTTATTGTACCTATCATTGCACTAAAAACATTTTATAGTCCAATTAAAATACAATAATACATTTCTTATTTGGATATTGCTCATTAACTTCCCTATGTTTGGATTCTTTCATATTTGCCACCTTTAGCAAGACTAATGGTCCATTCCCAGATTTTGCCCTTAGTTCATTTATTTTATTTCTAAGGAAAAAATAATTGTACAAAAAGGATGTTATTTCCCTCAATTTTTTCTTCACTGATCTGCAGCTAATCCACATTTTCTTTGCTAAACTATATTCCTGATGTACGTATTGACAATGGCCACAAATCTAAATCGGAGCATACATTCTGACAATGGTTAACATAATCGTTTTTAGAGAAAATGACATCTTCGGATACACTATTGTCACACAAAATTATTTGCAAAATATATTGAATCATATTCCATCAGTATGATATTGAATATGCAATTACTGACCCTGTGATTTGGACCATAATTTCTGTTTAAATTGCTATTTAGTTTATTCTTTTATGTAAAGATGAGTTTTCTTCTAAAATGTAATTGTGTTTGTGCCCCCATGAGAGAAAAATACGAACTGTTAGTTTTGTCTCCACTTTAAAGATTTTTGTTTGGTTTTGTTTTCATCGTACTTCATTTGTTTCAATGGTACTTTATCAGTCTCAGTTATTTTCTATCAAGTTATTCATTCAGTCATTCAATTAATTTATATGGATGTCCATCTCAGTTAATGACTCTGGATGGCTTACAATTCAAAAATATATATTACAATCAAAATACTAAATTCATTATAAAACAATAGAAACATCCAAAATAAATAACCAGAGCAGCAGAGATACAGCAATACAGCCAGGATAGCGCCCTTGCCATGCTCAACAGACCAGACACAGGTGTAGCCAGGTTTTTAGGACCCTAATGAAAGGCTAACCGGCTTGGAGCTATTCTAATCTCCAAAGGGAGGATGTTCCACAGAGCAGAAAAAGTTCTGCTGAAAAAGTTCATCTTCTGGTCCCTGCCAGCTGACACTCTTTGGCTGCTGGGTCTACATCATGCTATTCTACTCAATCTGGTTGGATGGGTAGAGACTCTTGGCAATAAGGTAATGGAAATAAATAACAATAGCTCTTGGACTTATATACTGCTCCATAGCACTTTACAGGACTCTCTGATGGTTTACAGAATCAGTATACTGCCCCCAACAGTCTGGGTCCTCATTTTACCAACCTTAGAAGGATGGAAGGTTGAGTCAGCTTTGATTCAATCAGGATCGAATTCCTGGCTATGGGCAGAGTTTGCCTGCGATACTGCATTCTAACCATTGTGCTACCATGACTCCTATGAGTAAATGAGTAAAACCTATTTGTGATGTTGCTTTGATCTTTTTGATGTTATTTCATTTTCATGCATATTTGCAAATGTATACACTTGCACACGCATGCATATGCCCACGCATGCGCGCGCACACACACAAAGAGCCATATACTGAAGAAACCAGATTCTGAGAATTCTGACATTACTGGACAATGGATATTACGTTTTAAAGAACCTCACGGGTTATCCAGTAAGTTTTCCCATTGTGCAATGTGGAAAATTTCTGTATCACATTCAATAGATTCCAATTGTCCTTATAAGCAGTGGTGGGATTCAGCCAATTTGCACCACTTCAAGAGAACCAGTTTTTGACTTTCTGAGCAGTTTGGTGAACTGGTTGTTGGAAGAAATCATTAGGGCAGAGAACCAGTTGTTAAATTATTTGAATTCCACGACTGCTTATAAGCCAGTAACATGAGATTTTCAATTTTATGGAAAACTTAACTTAAACTTCAAAAACAACAGTTGTTATTAATCATACTTTGAAAATAGTTTTATAAGAGGTGCACATATTATCTTTAAAGTAGCTGCAGCTTTCTTCATGCTTTTGTCTGAGCCTGAAAAATAGACATGGCTGCTTTAATTAGTCAATACCAAGGTAAGCATGCACAATTGGTATTTTCATCTTTATTATTTATTTATTTATTAAATTTATTTGCCCCTCTCAACCACAAGGTGACTCTGGGAGGCTTGCAATGTTGAAAAGAATAAAATAATGCAACGATGCATATCTTGGTGTGGTATGAGGTGGGACAGAGAAATTAATAAAGCTGATTATCAGCCTGTGCCAATGATCTGCACTTCAAGCACCATCAGGCTGAATGTAATAATTAACCAGCTGATTTCAAATGAATAAATCATGATAAATATTCAATCTGTAGTGATTTGAGTGCTTGAGTTCCAAGCCATAAATAGTCCAAAAATCCAATGATAGCTCTTCATAATCAATTATAATTTCTAATCTAGTCATTATGATACTAAATTGAGAGAGCTCCTATGTAGCCCTGAATTCCTTTCAAGATATATTAAACTTATAATCAATTATATTAATATAACAAAATCTATTATATTTGTATACTCCTTACAGAAAATGAGGATAATCTAAAAGGAATGCAGAATAAGTTGCAAGTGGCAGGGGAAAGAAACTCAGCTCTCTTGAAAGCTCTGAATGGCACTCTGGAAAAGCTGTCAGCAATTCCAAATGGTAAGTTTGGACTAAACTAAATTATCCCTGTTCAGTATTTAGAGTGCAGTGCTTTTCCTAAAGGAAAGAAATATGTTTTTTCTCCACTTCAGTCCCCAACCTACTTGTATTTGCATTGTCTTTCCTTCCTTCCTTCTTTCCTTCCTTCTTTTCTTCCTTCCTTCCTTCCTTCTTTTTTTCCTTTCTTCCTTTATTTCTTTCTTCTTCCTTCCTTCCTTCAAATGATATTGATGTAAGAAATGCATCAATATCATATCTTTGTTTTCTGCATCTAAATATTTTCATAAAATAGAACATAGGTGTCAAACTCACATCATCATATTACCCAGAGGTGGTATTCAGCAGGTTCTGACCAGTTCTGGAGAACCGGTAGAAATTTTGAGTAGTTCAGAGAACCGGCAAATCCCACCTCTGACTGGCCGTGCCCTCCATCTATTCTCTGCCTCCCGAGTCTCAGCTTATCGTCTGGGTCTTCTTTTGTTGTCCTGCACAGGAGAACTGAGGTGGAAAGCAGATTAGTGGGGTGGGGAGGGAATGGGAATTTTCCAATAACCTTCCCCCAGGAGTGGGGAGGGAATGGAGATTTTACAGTATCCTTCCCCTGCCCCACCCATCAAACCACGCCCACCAAGCCACACCATGCCCACCAAGCCATGCCCAGAGAACTGGTAGTAAAAAAAATTGAATCCCACCACTAATGTTGCCATCACATGACATTTTGCAACTTTTCCCCCTTCGCAGAACTGGGGTGGGAGTGGCCTGCATGTGATGCATCTGGCCCATGGGTCACCAGACACCCCTGAATAGACACTAAGTGCAGGCAGAGGTATATTTCTCTTTAAAGATATACAGTGATGCCATTAAGTTTAAAAGAAAACCCTTCCAAGACCCCCGGAAAGTTTGCTCAGGTTCCCCCACATTTCATTCTGTCTGCCAGTGTCTTTCTCCATGATGTCACTTGTTGATCATTGTCACTGAGCGGTGGCTGTGACTGCTGTCTGCTCCTCTCCTGACTGCTGAACTTTATCCAATGCTTCCAAACCAGGGATATCATTTTGGCACATCCAAACACAGTAGAAGTAGCATTGTTAGAATTATCATCACAGCCCAATAGCTCAGCTCTAATAAGACGTGTCAGTATGCTGAGAGTTTGGGCTCAATATATTTCTGGTTTTGATCTTCCACTTTTGAAAAATCTGTGTATATATTATGCTTTCTACTCTGTCCCATAAGTTATCTTGTCTGTTTTGGTTCTTTGAGATATGTTAGTATATTGCTTGCCACAGAAGGAAAACTACTTGATATTCTTTTTTTCCCTCTTTTGGTTTAGCAAGAGCATTCGCTTTCTTCCCATTCTTAGAAGTCCTTCTTTTTTCTTTTAAAAGCAATGAAAGATGACATTCTGCCAACCAATCCATCATTTTAGTTCATTTTCCCAAAGTGCCTCTCCTTGCTGTTATAGTAAAAATGCTAAGAAAGGAGCAAATATTCAGAGCGAAAAAGGTCAAGTTGAGTAAAGAACATCATTTCTGAAGAAACATAAGCAATTTGTTCCGAAAGCAGCTGGAATTGAATGTAGGATTTGTTACTTACAGCAGCAAATGGAAGCCAAGATCTGCTGCCAGTGTTTTAATTATGTGAAGTAAATAGGCATGACATCATAGTTCATTGTGCTACTTGCCTAGGAGTTAAAACACATTTTGTATCAGGGGAACCAAATTGTATACAGACCAGCCTGATATGTTCATTATGACAAATTTTGCTGAAATTCTTTGATTTAAAAGAAAGTTAATTAAACCTACTCACAAGAAACTGTGAACTTATCTTTGCCAGTGCAGTAGATACAATGATTTGCAGGTCAACAAAAATTAAGGATATAAAAACATGAAAGTATAGCTCAGTGGTGGGATTCAGCAAGTTCTCACCAGTTCAGGAGAACCGGTTGTTAAGTTTCTGAGCAATTTGGTGAACTGGTTGTTGGAAGAAATCATTAGGGCAGAGAACCGGTTGTTAAATCATTTGAATCCCACCACTGGTATAGCCCCTCTTTTTTCCTATGTAAATTTAGATTCTAAAAAACAATTCAGACAGTTCAGTTCAGTTAATATATATTTGGGTTGTATTTTCTGTTTTGCTGATATTTCATCATATTGTGATGTTATGTTATGGGCACATTTACTGATGTCATTGTTACAGCACTAACAATGTGTGACTCTTGTTAGTTCAGAGGGGTTCATGGTTGTTGTTTTTTTCTCTTGGAATAAGTGAAAATAAATAGGTTTTACGTTTAATTTTTTTAAAAAATAAATATTTACCCTTTCAGAAACAAACAAAAAAGGTTTTGTCTTGAAGTTGGACCCAACTCCACTCAAATAGTCCCTCTACAAGGGATATAGGTGATTAAGAAGTTTGATAAATAAATTAATTAATATAATACTACTTGTATGTACAAGATGTGATAAGTAGATATGTCTGTTGTCTTGAGTTATTTGTTTTAAAAAATAAAGATGGGATAAAAATCAAATAAATAAAATGTCTCTTGGTTCTATTCTTGTACCCTCCTCCTGTTTACAGATACAGCAGCCAAAGTACAAGCAGTTAAAGACAAAGCCAAGCAAGCTAATGATACTGCAAATGAGGTACTGGCTAAAATCAGAGATCTCAATCAAAACCTCCTTGGATTAAAAGACAGATACAGAAAAGTTGCAGATGATGCAGCCAAAACAAATGCTATGTTGAAAGATCCTACTAAAAATAGTAAGACCTTATTATGCCTATATTCTTGGATTTCTTTCTTTTTTTTTTTTAATCTTCTGAAATGCAAGGGTTGTTCCTTCCCCTGATTTAAATTATGGTGTTATGCACTTTTCAACACCTATTAAGGTTGGTAAAGTTTATGTATATATAGAGAAGAATGATGATATTCACGTGCTTTAAAAATTAGACCTTCCTGGTGATATTCCATACATAATTCCTTCATTATTTTGTATACTCAAAATACCGCTTAATTAGCAGCATGTTTTCCATTGCCTTCTGCCTTCTTAACACATTGCTTTTGATATTAAAAAAATAGCTTCAACTCTTAGTAATAAAAATGTCCTTGAAAGATCATTCCCAGGACAGTAGAAATAATGGTAAGCATTTGTAGTTTGAACAAATCAGGTAAGTATACGGTATAATTAATTGAATGGAAAAGTTATAATAAAGCTGTATTTTGATTGTAGAAGATGTATTATAATCTCTTGGGTAATATAGGTATGTTAGGAACATATTTTATGCTGAACCTTTACTTGTTATATTCACTGAAAAGCACTATATTACTGGTAGAATTGAGAAAAAATGTCTCTTAACATAGCTGACCTGTTTTTGATTCTTCCATTCAATTGTGTCTGATTCTCAGAGACTGCTTGGACAAGTCCTTGCAGTTTTCTTGGCAAGGTTTTTCAGAAATGGTTTGCCATTGCCTTCTTCCTAGGGCTGAAAGAAAGTGGTATGCCCAAGATGCGACTAGGACTCATGGTCCCCCAGTTTCTAGCATGATTCCTTATTCACTACACCAAATTGGTTCTATGTGACCTTTAGTGGATGAATAACCATTTTTTACTTTATATTGCCTCAATGAGTGGATCACCCTTGGGATACACAGAGACACATTTCAGATCTGATCATCTTTGCAATATGCAGGAAAATATAATTTATAGGGAAATATATATATTATTTCACCAGAAAAAATGTAAAGGGAAAAGATAGAGGTCTCCATATTGAATTGGCATCCTTCAGTCTCAAGAGACTATAGTATTGTGCTCTGAAAAGAGGTCTTAAAATAGCATCTAGTGTGGCTAACAAGGCCAATTTGAGAGTGGCAATCCCTTCCACATTGAGGACAGATACAGTCTATCCAGCCCCTGGATTTCGCTGGTTCCGGGACTGCCTCTTTGCCTCAGCCTGCCAAACGAGTGTCTCTTTGAATTGAAGAAGGCCATGCTGGCTCTTTAGCCTCCAAGCTGAACAATCAGAGGTCAAGGTTTCCCAGCTGTTCCCAGCTGTCCTTTCCCAAGGCCTTTAGATCCTTCTTGCAGATATCCTTATATCGCAGCTGTGGTCTCCCTCTAGGGAGCTTTCCCTGCACTAATTCTCCATACAAGAGGTCTTTCGGAATCCGACCATCAGCCATTCTCATGACATGCCCAAGCCAGCATAGACATCGCTGTATCAGTAGTTTCCATAAGACTAGAGGAAAATGGGCTTTGAATTGTTGAATCTTTATAATAACAAATGTCCCCCAAAAATTGCACTGTTATATCTCCACAAATCTATTCTTTCTTTTTTTGAATAGAGAGCAGTTTTATTATTTATTATTTGAAGATTTTTATTGCTCAGTTATGTGAATTAGAAATATCTTCTAGCAAAAGTCAGGAATGGTGTTCCTGAAGATAGTTTGCTATTACAGTTCAGCTAAATTTAACTGTTGGCATACAGCCAGCATGGACACAATCCAATTTAGAGTCATTTAACCAGACTGACAGGGGCTTCAGATTCCCAGAAGTCTAGCAATACCAGTGAGTCTTAATCAGAAAAGAAAAACAACACTTGGTGATTGTGGTGCTAAAAGACTTTTGAGCTTTAGTCTGCTTGAGTTTCTGGGTTGAACACATTTTCAGAAGTGTCCATCTCTGCTTGAACCATTATTTGGTGTCTCACTCCATTTAGAGGATTTGGGGGAATGGGGGAAGTAAAATGTCAAGTAGATCTTGAATGACTAGAGTCTGTTCATCCCTGCCATTTTGCTTATTTCTAATCATGTTTGAAGATGTGCATTTTCCTGAGCTGTACTTGCCATTTCAATTTTAACTGGAGTAAAGAGATCAGGATTTTCTTGCAAACTGTCTTGATCCTTTACTCTTACTTCTCCCATTTCTCACTTAAATGTCCCCTTCATTCTTCTTTCTGCACGAGCTTCCATTAACATTCTATCTTTACCCCATAGTTAGTTTTAAAATGGAGCCTGAAATCGTACCAACATGAGAAAGGAAAACTTTAAGCCAGAGAAATAGGGATATGCATAACCCCCCAAAAGGGTGGAGAAGACAGGAAGAGCAACATAATTATGAGATGAGGAAATATTACATCTTCACCAATACATGGTAATATCAAATAAAAAACATTCTTACGGCCTTTATATTCATTAACCAAGTTTTAATTATCTATAGATCAGCTAGTTACCATGTTCTAAAAGTCCTAAAAGAAAATATCCCACTTACTTCAAATCAGCATAATTCAGCCAGGAAAACTGTGCCCACTTCCAGTTTTTTTTTTTTTTGTTCAGTCACCAATTTGTTTTATATTGCTGTTGATTTGTTTTTAATTTACTTAAAAATTCTTTCTTTTCCTTTTCAAAAAATGCTTCAAAACTTGCCTACAGGAATCAGTACGTATAAGGTTTTAACTTCATGCACTTTATTCTTTTTAAAAATATATTTGCATGGTTACTATGCTAGGCGTTGTCTAATAATAGCTGTTGTGTTCTAGACTTGTACTAACTTATCCAAGCAGCTTTGCTATGAAAAAGGAATGAAACCTAGCTCTGTTATTAGATAGTCATATATATCTATCAAACACATTTTAAAAATTAAGAAATGTTTCCATTCAAAAGCTCAACAAATAAACAAAGGAAAGATCTACATATTCTAACATGCAGATCAATCGATCTGTACACTTCCCAATGTGTTGAAAACTTGTTACATTTGTCATTATTCACTAGTTTTCTCTTGCATCTTGAGGATGAATGTCCAGGCATTCAGATAACAAAAACAGGGGTTCTTCAGTGTGAGTATTCCACATTCACACTGAATACCACAGCAATCATTGTCACTAGCTATCAATTTTTAATTAATTAAACATAATACTTTCAGTTTGAATAGTCATCTAAAACACTCAACAGAAAAAAAAAATTTTTGAGTAGAGTGAATTCACTATATCCCCATGCACATACAAACATTTTGCTGCATTTTCTTGGAGCTTAGAGCTTTCTAATTATTAAGCAGTAGACTCAGGATGGACTATCGAATATGTTTCATATTCAAATACATAATTAGTGTACTCACTATTATGCATCTTTCCATGAAAAAGCAAACAGGAATACCAGAGATCGATGAGACACCATAGAAGAAGGCACTATGGGTTGTTTATGACCTTCCAAAGCCAACTAGATTTTTTTTATCTAACAAACCAGAAACCCTAACTGCCTCATATATAGTAGATGATTGGGATTATGTATATTGCCAAGATTGCCAGGTCCATCCATGTATTGTTCCTTTTTCTAGATTACCATGCCCTGAAGATGGTTTCAGACAAATACAGGTAGAGATCTATAAGAACAGTTTTTAGTAAGATTTGCATTTTTTTTAGGATATGCAGAGATATTAATCTGCTACAGTACCAAATCTACACATGGGGCCCATTGTACATATGATATATGAAACCATCTATGGACATTATATTATTTTGTTTTATTCATGCTGATCCATGGTCTGAAGTTCCTGTTGTCATGTTTATTCAAATTTTGCAAATTTAGGGTATGTTTGAGATATGAAACACTTCATATATTAATTGGCAAATAAGTTATTTTTTAATTCAAAACGTGTTCTGCAATGCAAGAATGTAAGCCCTGAAACCTTTGCTCCCCAGAGCCCTTTTCTAACTCTTGCTGCTTTGCTACTATTTTGCCTTTAAAGCAAGTTATAAAATTCAAATTAAAATGACAATGATTTGCCATCTTCAATATGACCACTGCAGATTGCTTTGAGCATAGCAACCCCAGTTTTAAACATTGTTCATGAATTTAGAAATGAATGTAACATCTTTCTTTTCACTCCTGACATTCTTATTTTAAAATTTGTATCATGGCTAATTTAAACCATCATTTTCCAAGGATCCATCCAGATCAGGAAGCTTCTTTAATAATAAAATCCACGTGGCCATATGAAGTAAGAAAATGTTTTGTATCATTGGCCAGAGTGCAAAATTAACCTACAGTTTTCTATCTCAGGTATAATGACATGTTTTAATAAATTACCCATGATGCAAATTTTTGAGAAGAGAGAGTCAAGGGAAGAGTTCATTTTTGATTTATAAATCACTGCCCCAGAGTGCTCTCAGTTTTTATTAATAGCGCTTGCATCCAAAATTTAATCTGCTCTGTTTTTGTTTTGTTTTTTCACATAAAGTTGCTGATGCAGATGACACTGTTAAAAATCTGGGCAAAGAAGCAGATCGGTTGATGGATAAATTGAAACCAATCAAACAACTTCAAGATAATCTGGGGAAGAACATTTCTCACATTAAGGACCTGATAAATCAAGCCAGGAAGCAAGCCAATTCTGTAAGAACTTAGTTTATTTCTTTGAAAAAATAAAGACTTCCAAGAAACGAACTGTACTTTTGGGGAGTACAGGAAAAGTTGGTTTGTCAGATTATACCTGGCACATTTCTTTTCCCCACTTCTTAGTGTAGTCTTCCTCCTCCAAGTAAATGGTGAAACTGGGCCTGTACAGGCTACATAATTGCTGCCTACAGGAAAAACCTTTTTACTCAGTCAAAATAAGTTAAAAATCCCAAGGTTGTCCAAAAATATCCACATTGTTTCATCTCAGATTTTCAAATCAATCTTCTCACCAAATATTGATCTTAAAGTAAGAGCTTGAAGAGGCAATTGTAACAGTATGATTTCATCCTCATCTCAATAATTGGCATTAATGTGTATTGATAAATTATAATCTCCTACATATATATATATATTAATAGGAAGTATTAATATTTGAACAGAAACTAACTGATCAAATATTTAATGAATCATTTCCACCCAATACAGTCCCTACTATATTCTGAATGTGTACAGTTGGTAATCACGCTGCGATGCTGCTTGGAAAGTAAAATTGACAACATCTTGCAGACTAACCAAGAATATTAGGAAATTGCTGTCCCATTTTTTCCCTCATTATGTACGTGGGTTCAGAACATCACTTTCTAGTTTTATTATTGAGTCCCAAGTTTGTCTTCAAGATGCAATTACATTTGAAACACATTTTAACTGGTAATTCTAAGTCTATTTGCCCTCTGACCTACAAGAGCCTAAAAAAGGATTTCTGAAGATGAATATGTTTAAGTCAAAGCTTTTATGTTGCTCCAGGAAAAATATAAAAAGGAAAGTATGTGTCATAATAATGAGAAAACAGCATATTTACTTGATAGACGGCCCTTCATATAAAATAGAGGCAATCATTTGGCTCCACAATAATTTCTATCTATAGATTTTAAAGTTACATTCTTAACATTATTCATGCCTTGGAGTAGACATCTCTATATTTTTATGGGTGAGATAAAAAAAAAATCCACATTGATCGTTTTTTAATAGCGATTCTGTCTCAGTGATATTTGTACCATTCAAAGATTTTTAAACATATAAATCTTTTGGGGCTATTTTTTAATGCAGGTAACTAACCTTCTAAGATTATAAATTTAAGTGTAGGGTATTTCCTTGAGGGTTATTTTGGTTTTATTTTGTGTTTTTTGCTTTACTGTTCTGGTCTGAATATTCGGTATCTACTGCTTCCTTCTACCCCTAAAACAAATAATGAATATAAACTATCATAGGTAACAGTTATTTCTTCTCACATAATTACTATTCTTGCTGAAAAATAAATCTGGTGAGATACATTTTTGTTTGCATGTTGTCATATTTGCTAATATGATCTTTACGTTGAACAACTACTAACATTTTAATTGGCTTCTTTGATTATTTGATTTATTTGTTTACTTACTATGGCTATAAACTGTTTCAGTGATAATAGATTGTGAAAGATATTCGGAGACCATCTTATCATTCATTGCAGTAATTGTGTTAAAATAGACAGACACACATTCCTGCACAATCCAAAATAACTGCAGACAATGTTAACATATAGATGTTCTACTTTAAGAAGGGTCAAAAGAAGCATATTAGACCTTGAAGATACACTGGAAAACCCAGGTCTTTCTAGCTTTATGAATACTCAAGGATATGGGATCTAATTTGTAGAGAAATTCAGAGAGAGGGTGCATTGTCCAGAGAAAGTGCTGAAAAGTCCTTCTCCAGATGGCAATCGTTAAAGGCCCATAGAGAATCTTTTCTTCTCAAAAATAATATACAGGTAGAAACCACTAGGACAGGGCTGTCAAACACACGGCCCGCTGGGCTGGATGCGTCACGTGCTGGCCATGCCCGCGCCCGGTTTAGCAAAGGGGAGGAGTCCAGATGCATCATGTGACGATGCTGTGATGATGTGAGTTTGACATCCCTGCACTAGTAGAAGGCAATACCAAAGATATCCAGGCCCTGATCCCTAAAAAAAATTAAAACTCTTAAACAGAATCCTGGATTACTCCTTAAAACAAACTAGTTACAAGTGCAGTTCTCAAAGTAGTAGTAGTAGTAGTAGTAGTAGTAGTAGTTTTATCTATATCTGTTACTGTCTGAAGTGCTGTATTTTGGACCAACAGAAGCCTCTGAGTCATCTTCAGGGGCAACCCCAAGTACAATATATGAGAGTAGCCCAATCAAGAGATGACCAAAACATGAATGATGATAAGTAGAAGATTCTGTTCCAGAAAAGGTTGTACTGTAAAACACAAGATGGAGCTGCTGATTGTGCAGGAGCAGGGAATGTAGGAGGAGCCAAAATTACAGGTCATCCTTGACTTACAACAGTCCGTTTAGTGACCATTCAAAGTTACAGTGGCACTGAAAAAAGTGACTTATGACCGTTTTTTTACAGTAGCAACCTTTGCAACATCCCCATGATCATGGGATCAGAATTCAGGTGCTTGGCAAATGTTTCATATTTATGACCGTTGCTGTGTCCCAAGGACATGTGATCACTTTTTGCAATCTCCTCACAAGAAAGTCAACTAGGTGACTGATTTATCAACTGCAGTGATTCACTCAATAAGTGAGGCAAAAGGAAGGTTGTAAAATGATGCAAAACTCACTTAACAAATGTTTCACTTAGCAACATAAATTTTGGGCTCAATTGTGATCCTAAGTTGAGGACTACCTGTATAAACTAGCTCTGTTCATAGAAACATGAGTATTCAAAGAGTGATCACTCTTTGTGATCCAATGGCTGTAATATTCCAAGATTGTTTTTACAAGATCTTGACTATTGTTTAGCAATACTTTTCTGAGTTCTTCTATGTTCCTGCTAGTGTCATTAATAGTAGTATATAATCTTGTCTTCTCTAAGGGTCCTTTTTTTCTATTACATTAGGATGTTTTTCCAGGCTTTAAGATCTTCTCCAACAACTCTCTCCTTTGTATTATGTGTCTGAAATATTTAAGCTTTAGCATCATTATTAATGTTTCCAATAAGAAGTCTGATTTTACTTCCCATGGCACTGAATTATTTGTTGTCTTTGCAACCCAAAGAATTCTTAACTGTTTTCTCCAGCTCCATATATCAAAGGCATTAACTTTTCTTCATTCAGCATTTTTTAGGATCCAACTTTCTCAGCCATTTGTTAAAACAGGGAAACTATTGCTTTTATAATATGAGCATTTCTTGTACTATCTTTGCATCTTAATATTTTATCTACACCTCGCATCCAAGTAGCAGATATCTCTTTATTCCATTCTTTATTATGATCACTATCACTGTGAATTTTTGAGCCTATGAAAATAAAGGTTTTTGTTTTTTTTACTATTACTTTACCTTCTTCTATGCTCGGGTGCATTGAATTGGCATTCTCTGTTGATGTAATCTTAATTGTTCTGCATGAGGTTTTGTTTTGGTCTTGTTTTGATTTTTGATTTTTTTGTTATTTGTATGGAACAATCTGCAGACTAGCTTTTGCCTTCTCTTCTTTTAAATTCAACAAGACATTTTTTTAAAAATCTCCTAGTTATCACTGTGGTATCATCAACATAGCTGAGGTTTTTATGTTTCTCCCAGCTGCATTGATTCTAACCTGTATTTCTTCTAGTGAAATATTTTCATTACATATTTGACATATATTTAATTGTTCTGTGTCCTATTAACATTATCACTTGCAGTTGTTATATAAATTCTTCAATGGACAGATGAGGTGGTCTAGTATGTTCATATTTGAAAAGTATCTGCTATTTCTTGTGATACACTATCAAAAGTCTTTGTATGATTAATAAAGGAAAAACAGACATCTTTTTAGAAATTGTCTAGAATTTTGCCATTATACATTCAGTGTTAGTACTGTGAACTCAGATGCCCACAACTCTTCTGAATCCTGCTTTAATATCTGACAGTTCTTAGTTAGCATATAAGTCTGGACTGCAAAATTTATATACAGTATATTGGCTATTGGAATATAAATGGGTCTCCTCCAGTTCCTTGGCTCTAGGGTGTTTGTCTTACCTGATTATAAACTAACTGCAAGTGATTTTCTAGAGCCCATTTAATGTTACTTTTCAAAATGTTTGGCTGGCTCTAGTACAGGGATGAAACCTTGCTTAGCAGTAATTTATTCTTCCGTAACTTTGTGCTGTTCTCCCAGATCCTTGATATCTTTACATCTTATTATGTTTGTTTTTATATAAAAGCTTCGCTTGCCTTCTCCAATTTTCTTAAACAAATATCTTGTTTCTCCTTTCAAATTATATTCTTCATATATTTACATTTGCTAATTTTATATGACTCCTTGCCTCTTCTTGCTTTTGTCTTGAATTCATAGTTGAACCAATGTTCAGTTTTGACATAGTTGCTCTGGCCACATTCACTATTTCATAGTCCTGGCAGTCCTTTGTAACATTGCCCTGGTTATGAATGTCCCTTTGGTGAAATACTGAAGTGGGTTGCCATTTTCTTCTCTGAGGGATCATACAGTATTTAGTCTGTTCCCTTGTCTATGACTTGTCCATTATAGATGAATCTTCTGGAAGTGTAAAGTCCCAACAGTATAGCATAGCATCACTGTGATATGCAGATACTTTCACTGCTGCAAAGTAGTAATATTACAATTTTTGCATATATTTGGACAACCTTTCATCAGAATTATAAATACATCTCTTTTATAATCCTAGAATTACCTTATTTTCAAATTATGAAATCCATACCAATATTGTGTACATTTGCCTGGTTAGCGTGATGTTCTTTCAGAGTTTCAGATAATAACATTCAGTAATCAAATGAAATGGTCAATTTCCTTGTTTGTTTTTGGAAAGTAATTCTGTAAATTCAATAAAGTAAATTGACTGGGTCTTTATTGAGTCTTTTATTTTTTTGACATACCCACAGAAATGCCATTGGTTTTAAAAATAATGATAATAATATTACAGTAAGCACTAAGTGAACTCTTAGTGACTGTTAGATAATTAGTTTTAAAAATTAAAAGATCCTGTGGGACACATCTAGCAACAGTTGACAGTAAAAGCACAATATACAAAAGACTTTCATAATGCAGAACCTAAAACAATACGGAAAAATATTTAAAATAATATCGCGTATGTATAAGTTTCAAATATAGTAGGTCATTTGACTTCATTAGGCAGTTTCTTCAGAATTGTTCAGCAATTGAGTTGTCAAAACAGGACTTGGTACATTGTCAGATATTCTGGTGTATTCTGGTATGGATTGTGATGTCCATAGAGATTACTACACAAAATTGCCAGTAGTTTATATTCTAAAGCCAGATCTCTAGAAAATTCATATCAATTTATTTCATGAGTGGAACTGAAAATATTAAAAATTGATCTTTGTTTTTCTTTTGCCTTTAATTGCCAATTGAAGATTAAAGTATCCGTAGCCTCAGGAGGAAACTGTATTCGAACATACAGACCAGAAATTAAAAAAGGATTGTACAACACCGTTATTCTCAATGTAAAGACAACTGTTCCTGATAATCTACTTTTTTATCTTGGAAGTAACAGATACGTAAGTCCACATTAGTTTTTCTTTCAAAAATTGTTACCATCTGATTATATAGTGGTATTAATTCTGGTAATATAGCTGGAGCATCATCTGATGTTCGTAGAGCTACCTATCATTACTGTTGCCATTTCCCATAAGTCACCATCTCGTATCATCAAGTCTGCATTTTCCCAAGGGACAGCAAAAGCAAGTATTGTTATTATCAAAACCCCTTGGCTCAAATTAGGACACTGTCACTGCTTGTGTAGGAAACTGATTAGTAGTATTCCTACTGCTGAACCCTTAACTAGGCTCAGTTAATCTAATATGGGGGTGCCTTCCTTGGAGTGAGTCACCAATTATAAAATTGATACGGATAGGATCTGGACCATTTTTGTTTTACCACAATAGTGATAAATAATGTTTAAAAATGCTGGTGTTTCTAGCACTCTCATCAGGTGGCAAAAATGAAAATAATTTGAAAGAGGAAGCTGGGGTAGAAGAGAATAAGACATTTGTTAGGAGGAGCCCCATCAAAATGGAGAGATACTCCAAAGGAACTAAATTCACAGGGAAGAAGATCAAAAGAACTTCTAGTAAAGAATGTAATTTGTAAACTTTTAAGGAAATAATACAACTGATGGATTAATTAACTTTATAAAAACTGGGTCAAAAAAAAATTAAATAGTTTTCATTTGTTTCTAAAGCCCAAGAGAAACAATAACCTGCAAAACTGATTCAAAAAGAAGTTTCAGCCAAAAAAAAACCCACATTCATATTATATAGTATTGTAAAATCAGTAAAATAAATTAAACATAAAATGTATGTGAGGTATCCCTGGGCAGCAGATATCATTATGCAAAGGTATGAAGTTAAGATAAAGACAACGGGATGTTATTGAATTTCCTGTTTCTATAACATTTCCTCTTTGCGTTACCTATATTTTTTAAAAAATAGATTTAAACATTTTTAAATATGTAAATTATACAGGAAATTATGGATTATGCAAGACAGTAATTGACAACCAGTACTAATGGGAAAGATAATGTTTCAATTCATAAATATTACACATAGAATATGATAAAGAAAGATTTTCAGAAAAAATTACATTAAGAATAATTATCCCTTCGTGGTAGTATATAACCATTCATTGCACTTAATTGCTTCATTTTCACTATTTTACTAAATAACACTTTGTATTATTTTTACCAGATTGTCTTAGAGGTAGTAAACACTATTATTATGCTATGTTCATTTTGTTTAACATATCCTTTCCTCATTCTAGACTGATTTCTTGGCCATAGAAATGCGTAAAGGAAAAGTGGATTTCTTATGGGATGTGGGATCTGGTGTTGGGCGTGCAGACTATCCGGATCTCACAATTGATGATGGAGTTTGGTACCGAATTGAAGCATCAAGGCAAGTTTTTCTTCCATACTAATTGTATCACTCTCAAATGGTGGTTCCATGCTCCAGATTCCAAGAGAGCCTAGTAAAAAGAGAACATTTTCAAAATGGCATCACACTCATGCAAATTCTTTTAAAAGTAGTTCTTCTGGAATGCATCCTATTCTACTTTTAGAATCTGATACAATGTAATGCACAATCAAATATAAAATTTGAAAATAAATCAATTTCAAGGATCCTTCTCAGAGTGCAGTCAATAGTTAGGACCATGTGGGAAGGAAAAGAAGACTCCAGGTGAGATGTCTTTTGTGATACCTGCTGCCTACCTTTCTCCCTTTTGTCTTCAAGGATCCCGCCCTCAGAGAGTAGGATGAAATATAGCCTTAATAAGCAGAGAAGATTCCACCAGTGCTTTTGCAATATTGAGAATGTTGTATTAGCTTTTAATTTATTTATTTTTGTATGCACTGTTTTTTTGTTTTTTTAAAAAAATTGTACAAGTGGAAAAGCAAAGTATAAATCTATCAAATACAAGAAATATTTTAAAAGTCCTATTGAGCTTTTAGACATCAGAATTTGTATACCTTTCTTTAGTGGCATATTATTGTCCAAATGCATAAAGCAGTGACCTGTCTTACTTACCTATCATTTTTTTAAAAAAACAAATTTTATTAATTTTAAAGACAAACAAATCATCATTAACCATTACATACTTAAACCTTTTTCCATTATAAATTTTACAAGTCAAATAAAACCTTATTTTATACAATATAATTCTATTTTAAACCATTTCCATATGAGCATACAAATACCTCTTATCCAATTTCTCTTTACTTCTCTTTACTCTTATTCAATTTCACTATTATTATTTCATCTATTTCTTTCTGACTTGGTTACCATTATTCTCATTCTATATTTCTGCAAGGTTTTATTAATTCTCCCAGAAACATAAACACACAACACACAAACATACCGTGTTTCTCATATAATAAGGCCGGGTCTTATTTTTTTTTGAGCCCCGAAAAAATGGCTAGGCCGTCTTTTCGGGGGTGACTTAATTCCCCCCCCCCTTGCATCTTCGGGCGGGCGGTGAAGGCTTGGATGTTGACCTCGGCGTTGGTGGGGCACTTTGTATCGGGGTCAGTGCAGGCAGCACCATATCCGGGTGTGCAACAAAAGTACTTCCTAACGGCAAGCCCCCCCACCATTCCCCCCATTTCGCATGTTTTAATATAGGCCTTAATTTGGGGGGAGAGGCTTAATTTCATTTCATGCCTATAAAACATGCTGGGACTTCCTATTGGGGGAGGCCGTATTGTTGGAGAAACAGGGTATAAAAAATCTTTTAGGAAAGTAACTTGGCCCCAGGTACCTCTCTCTACATGGACTTCAATTATATTCATGCTCATCTTACATATCATTACCTATTTTATTTACCATTCTATGTCTTCTATATTAGCTTCTCCACACATTTCACTCTTCTTAATTCTATCTTATTTAATCCATCTTAATTTGAGTTATTATATTTGTATCTTTTGTCCATTCTTTATTATCCCTCTGTCTCATTCCTTATAATAAATAAAAAAGAGTTTCTCCTGAAATCACTAATCAGAGTATGATGCCTTTCTATCTTCCCCCTAAATTAATTAGATTAACATTTAAAATAACACCTAATACCCAATCTGATTCTGCTTGGTACATTCTATCTACTAATTATTATTATTATTTTTTTAATAAAAGAAAAATAATAAATCCAAAATGATTAAATACATAGTTAAATAATAGATCTAAATATTGAATCTTATAACATTCCCATTGCCTTTTCCAAAGATAAATGCTACAATAATAATTTTATAGTAACATCAATACCATAGTCATATTAAACTCTTTAATTAAAACTCAATATTCTAAACATTCCCTTAAATATTTTATTAAATTTTAAAATCAATCATTACTAAACATTTCAACATTTTAATCTCTTATTAACTCTTAAACCATTCTAATTTTCTATTTCTGATACAAATGCTACAATACCATCTTATGTATCTTGCAAAATCTTTTTTAAAGAAATTGTACTTTACCCTTTGTCCCTAAAAAAGATTCCTCTTTTCCCATCTGATTTCAAAACTTTGTGGCTTTTCTCCACCTTTTCCCTTTCTTTCTTCCCCCACCAGACCTTTCTACCCCCCCTTCTCCTAGCCTCTGCCTTGCTGGCTTCCTTTCTCTGTTGTGTTCCTTTTTTCTTTTGTTTACTATCATTATATTGATTTTGCACCTTATTTTTCTCTTTCTTGAGTGTTTTTTTAAATCTTAAGTCCTTCATTTTCCTCCCTTTCTTTCTTCCTTCTTTCTTAGTTAAATTTTGAAATTCATTAAAGATGGCTTCTTCTTCTTCTTCTTCTTCTTCTTCTTCTTCTTCTTCTTCTTCTTCTTCTTCTTCTTCTTCTTCTTCTTCTTCTTCTTCTTCTGCCTCCATCTGTTGTAGTGTTTGTTGATAGTTAGCAAGCGCCATTTCTAAAAAAAGGAAGGCTTCTTTCACACCATCTTTGCCATCTTTTTTTGTTTGCTCATATTCTTTTCTCAGTTCCTCAGCAAAAAAAGCCATTATAAATCTTTTCTTTTCTTTTTTTTTCCCCTCTTTCTTCTTGCACCAACCAAGATATTTCCCAAAAATAGAACAATCCCAAAGACCTCAATCAATCCAAGCCAAGACAAAGTTCTCACTTTCTCTTCCTGGGGTAGTATCAATCAAAAAAAAAGAAAGTCCAAATCTGTTTCTTAAAGCCTTATTGGAATATATTTCAGTCTTCAAATCCTTAAGGCATCTCCTCCAACAAAATCTTAACATATAAATATATTTTTTGGTCCTCTCCCTTCCCACTTATCACATAAAGCCAGTTTTTACCTAAAAAAGACAGGTTTCTCAGTATCCACTTGTTGATTCCGTAGGGAAGGAGAGTAAACTTTCCTTTCAGCACCTCAAAATTGCCGCTTATTTTCTCTTCTGGAAAGAATCATTCAAGAAGCCATAATTCCCAGGAATTGTGTTAAATATGTCTTAGAGTCCTGGGTCAACCAAGAAAACTTTCACTCTCAAAGGCTTTCTCCTCTTCCTCCTGCGCATTCTTACCCAGCTGCCGGCTTCTTTGTGGCGGCCATTACGGACCGCCGCTGCACCGTCTTGGGAAAAGGTTCTGCCGGCCGGGGGTCTGCAACACCCCCAAACCCCTCTCCGGATCCCCCCTATCTTCAGCCGCCCCTGCAGGGCAGCCTTAGCTCCAAACCCGTCCGGATCGGAGCACCAAAAATGGCTAGCGCAGCAGGGATCGTGCAGTATCGCGAATCCCTGCCGCTCGCGAAGCCGACAAACCGGAAGTCCCACCTATCATTTTGCCAATGTGGCTGTGACAAAAGTACTTTGTGAATAAAACAAATTGGGATGATGTGTTTCTCCTACTCATTAGGAAATGGACCTAGGAATAGCAACATCGGAGTAATGGGTTGTGGGAGCAATCCCTAAGCTGAAATCTTCTGAAGGATCTGTCTTCAGATCATTTCAAGTTTTTCCATCTACCATTCTCATCAGATTTTGTTAAAGACCCTACATTTTGCTATAGCTTTAGAGCACAATCATGGCAGGCAGCTCTATGAATACCAGCAATTTTGGAATGGTAGTCTCAGGCAAGAGACTAAGACAGGAGAAGACTCACAGCCTTTTCCAAGGCACCATTACTAACTTTTATAGGAGCCTTGAGACCATATCAGAAAAAAAATGCAGCTTCCAAGTCATCTTTGAGATTAGGCTTTGAATCCTAATCCCTTTGATTGAAGTTTGAGCCCTTTCAAATATGTGTTTTGATCTGCATGCTGATTAAACTATGTCATTTGACATGTTGTGAATATTAGTTGATGAGTAGCAAAACTCACCCCTTGTTTTTTTCTCTTATAGGACTGGAAGAAATGGCACAATTTTAGTACAGGCATTAGATGGTCCCAAAGCCACCATCATTCCAAGCATTTTCAGTGCAATTTCTCCACCTGGTTACACAATTTTAGATGTGGATGCAAGTGCCATGCTATTTGTTGGGGGTTTAACTGAGAAAATAAAGGTAATGAGTGACTCTCTGCTTAACTGGTCAATGTATATCAGTGGTGGCTAACCTTTTGGGGTTTGTGCCAAAAATTGCAAGCACGCACATGTGCCAGCACCCAGAAGGCAATGTGCACACACCCCTACACCCCCTGCGCATGTGCATGCAAGATCCCTGCCACCGCCACCCCCTTACCTGCATTGCACCTCCCAGCTGATTTTCGGCCCGTTTCAGGCCTTTTTCGGCCTCCCAGAGGCTCGAGGAAAGCCTCTGCAGCCTTTGTAGGCTGAAAAATGGCCCTGTTTCGTCACTTCCGGTATTTTGGCCTCAAATGGGCCAAAAATCAGCTGGGAGGCACAGGCATGTGCAATGAGGTAAGCTTGCCTGGGGCTTGTGTGCCCACACAAATGGCTCTGCGTGCCACCTGTGGCACGCGTGCCATAGGTTCACCATCACAGATATATACTTTTATATGTTTTATTTGAAGCACTTTCTTGAGAGGGAGCAGTCTTAAATCACTGTCTTCTGTGAGATTTCAGAGAGTTGTGCAGAAAGTGATTTCTAGACTGCAGTCTTATTAATTGCCAATAAAATAAATGTCACAATAATGACAGCACTTAGATCTGCATTACCTACTCTTATTTTCCTTTCAAATCTTCTGAGCTTTCACAAAATTGTGCCTAACTATGATGCAATAAAAGAGACAGATTCAGCAAATACAACCATGTGACCTGTATTACACTTGATACAAAGCACATTTACCACTTTAGATACAATTATTTATTTATGGACTTTTATTGCAGCTGAAAAGATCCACAGAATGGTTCCAATATTAATTGGAATTTGACACATTTTACAACGCTATATAATCATGAAAGGATGAAATAACACTGTATTAATACTAACCCATAGAAAATCAGAGCCTAAAGCATCTTTGCTGTTGGGGTTGCGCTGCCACAAACACACCCTGTGCACAATCGGTTTCTTCTAAATTCTTGACTTCTGCTGTGGTGAAGTAGTGGTTAGAATGCAGTATTGCCTGACCCAGCTCAAGGTTGACTCAGACTTCCATCCTTCCAAGATCAGTAAAATGAGGATCTGGCTTATTGGGGACAACATGTAAAACTCTGTAAACCTCTCAGAGAGTGCTGTAAAGCAGGGGTCCCCAACCACCGGGCCGCGGACCGGTACCAGTCCGTGGATCACTTTGCACCGGGCCGCAAAGAAATAAAAATAAAAAATAAAATAAAAATGGCGGCTTTCTTCGCCTTTGGTGAATGCTGCTGGGATCAGGGATCAAGGACACAAATGAAAGAAGGGGAGGGAGGAAGCAACCAAAGCCTGTCCTGTTCTCCGGCTCAGTGGCTTCGGTTTCCTCCCGCCTCGTTCCTCTCTCAGTCGCTCTCTCGCTCCTCCACCAGCCCAGGAAGAAACTGCTTCAAAGAAGCCGGCAGGGTGGCTTTTCCTGTCGGCGCAGCTCCCCCGAAGCGCCCGTCCACCCCACCCCGCCGCCAATCAATCCAGGTTCAATCCAGTGCTCCGTTCTGCCTGCCTGCCTGCCTTCATTTCTGGTTGTTTTGGAGAAGCTTCGGCTGAGAAAAAGAGGCGAATGGTTATTATTCTCAGCCGAAGCTTCTCCGAAACTACCAGAAACGAAGGCAGGCAGGCAGGCAGAGAACAGAGCACTGGATTGAACCTGGATTGATTGGCGGCGGGGTGGGGGTGAATGGGCGCTTCAGGGGAGCTGCGCCGACAGGAAAAGCCACCCTGCCGGCTTCTTTGAAGCAGTTTCTTCCTGGGCTAGTGGAGGAGCGAGAGAGCGACTGAGAGAGGAACGAGGCAGACACCTGAGGGATGAGGCTGAGGGAGGCAGGGCTGAGAGGCGGGGCTTCTCAGCCGTCCTGCAGGGACTTGTCCTGAGCCGCGGAGACAGCCGTGGGCCGCCGCCGCCCAGCGCTCAGTTTTGAAGGCGCTCCTCAGCCCGGCGCAGTTCCTGAATCTGCAGCTGAAACCCTCCGTTTTAAATGTCCCAATAGAAGAGAATATCTGTCGCTCAGGGTTGCAATGAGGAGGCATTGATGCTCCCTGAACTTGGTGGTTTGCTGGCAGACGTTTTATTACCCGACTAGGTAACAACATCAGATGTTACCTAGTCAGGTAATGAAACGCCTGCAAGCAAACCACCAAACTCGACTCCTCCCCCGGTCCATGAAAAAGTGTTTCTGCGTGAAACTGGTCCCTGGTACAAAAAAGGTTGAGGACCACTGCTGTAAAGCACTATGGAGCGGTACAGAAGTCTAAGTGCTGTTGCTATTGCTAAAGCACAATAGGAACCACTTCCAAATCTCAGCCTGAGGCTATATTACTAATGGAAATGAGGTTTTTCTCTCAGTCCCCTGTTCAGAACCATAATATAAGAACAGATAGAAACTGGAATTCAGCAGTGTTAAACACTAATGTCATTTATATCTGACATCAGTCAGAATTCAAAACCAAATTTGCATATGCAATATGACATTTATCTATAGCACTAGGAAAGATTTGACTTGGTGACTAATTTACTCTAATCAGTAGCTTCTTCTAGGCTAATTAGAAAATGAAAAAATCAGGAGTTTTTCGTTGATTTTATTCATATCTGACCATTGGAAAATGGCTTTGGACCTTCAGACGATTTGCCAGAAATCATTTTATTTAACCTTCTTTTACAATGAAATGCCTACAGCCGCTGCAACTTCCAGTGTCTTATTCAAGTGAAATATACGTGCCTATGTGTATTCCTATGAAACTCGCTAGACACGATGTCAAGTCAGCAGGCAAGCATCAGAAGCAGTACAAATGGAGATAGAAAGAAAGGACAGGGAGGGAGGGAGGAAGCTGCTGAAAACATCTATAATACAAAGGGCCCTCTCACCTCCAATATCCTCTTGGGTGGTCAAAGTTTGAAGTTGCTGATTACATCATGTGAAAAAAATGAAGGCACCAAAATGATCATATAAGCTTCCATGACAGGATGGGCAACATCGACCAGAAAATCAATTTTACGTTAAGAGATCTACACTTTTTTGAGATAGGCTATAATAATAGAGACTTGCAAGTTTTCAATATATTGTACATCCCCTCTCCTCCTTATACTCCAGTGAATCAGGGAACCATTGCTTCTGAATATTATTTTCCTCCCCAGGACTTTTCAAGCATTCTTCATCCCTCTGCCTAGGCAACAGGTTTTGCATATTTCTGTCCAGGCCATCTCCCTTTTTCTCCATGGACTAAAATTTGGGTCTTCTCACTCTGTTACAGTGTCTTAACCACCACATTTTGAAATACATATAGTCATATTTTCACTGAACAAGGACTGGTTGAAGGATATCAGTATAACATTTATTTCCTTCCTTCCTTCCTTCCTTCCTTCCTTCCTATGAAAAAGAGAAGTGGTAAAAATCAGACATTTGATTGTAGAATCCTATCCTATTGTCCAAATAGGATAGGGTTACGCAAAGTACACAGCTGAACTCATGCCTGCAATAGATTCTAAAGTAAAATTCCTGATAATTAGTTCATTTTGCATGACCCTACTGAGACACCCATATGATAAAATGAGCCTTTAAAACCTGTTCCAATCTTCCAAATAGCTCTGACTGCATCTAATCAATCAGATTTTAAAAATAAATTGTAATTTAATCTGAAACCAGCTAGACAGATTCTGGGCTTGAAACACTCTTTAGAACATAAATTAAAAGAATTACAGCTTTTATTTAACCCAAAGACAAGATAAAGTTTTGCAAAGACCTTAGTTTCCCATTTTTTATTTAAATGCTGTTTCCATACATTCATTAAGTTCGTTTATAATTGCATGTACAGGTTTTTATAAACCTTGCACTGGGATAGATAGGTGGGTGAATTGACAGATCCAGCTTGGATCCTAAACTCTTTTTTAAATCCAATTTGGCTTCACTCCTCTTAAATCGTTTTTATTATTGGCATCTGCTTCAATCTCAATTAATTTTCTATATCTTTTGTTAACTCTTTCTTCTCAACTGATGCTTTTCCAGTAGTTTAAATCCTAGCGTTATAATCCTAGTGCTATAAATAGATACATAATCCACAGATAATTTCATTCATGTATTTCAATATTATATATGCATACACTTTGAATAAGTGTTATCGTTTGAGTTAAAATGATGCATTAATTTGTGAGAAAATATCTTCAGAAATTATACTATGGTTTTGGAATTCTTAATTACATATTTAATTCATTCATTATTCGACTTAGAGATCCCTCAACCCCAAAATATTCTGGGAAGTTCACACCATAAAAACAAAATAACAAATATACATGAAAGTAAAACATAAAACAGTAAACAAGGTGGGGAATTAATTAGCAATAACAACTATTAAATATCATACACATAGCAAGAATTCCAACCACCCTAGTCCATTAATTTATTTATGTAATGCCTTGAAGAAGAATGTCCATTATGGCCGTGAAAGTTCAGATTAATGTTAATCATGGGTAGGTGATAAGGGACCTTTCCAAGTAGTTGCTAGGAGCCAATGCTAACGCAGAAGAAATAAAACAAAAACAATAATAAAACCAACATCTGCCTATCTTAGGACCTTGGAAAGGACTCTCTATGTGGATAGAAATACCAAATTCAGTCTAAACATCTGTCTGATGCGTGACCAACAGGAACAACTATATTTAACCTTTTCTCTTTAAAAACCCAACAGAGTAGATTGGTATAACATTAAAAAACGTCCTTTTCTGAACGAGCTTCTCTTGTTCACTTTTTCTTTTTAAAAAGTTCTTTTCAATGTGAGTTGATTAGATTGTAAGCCAAGTTTGCCATATTCACAGTGAATTTGGAAGTTTTTCAGATTTCATGCCATGACTGAAAGACAAGTTTCTATTCTCCAGATGTTCATATATTAATATTTTTAATATTCATAATTCCTCATGAAAAGTACCAGGTGCTTATATGTCTCAAATTGCTAAATATCTGGAAGTAAAATGATATTGATGAAATGAGACATAAAAGATAATTAGGTGCTTTTGAAAAAGACAACTTCCTGTGAGAACAATTCTCTTTCAGCAATTCAGCAATTACAACGAAGTGTTCTTCAAACTGCTATGTTTATGTGCTTATATTGCTAACTTGTGATAATTATGATTCTACAAAATCAAAATTAAAAGGCTATCTAAAAAAAGAAAACTAAGACTCGTCCTAATATCCCTAAAGCATCCTCTTGCTGACTGATTTTAAGGTAGCTGTTCTCATTTTTTAAACAAAAATATCTTTAGTTATTTGATGAATCAAAAACTTCTCATACATGTATATATTTTTACCCAAGAGTTGCAGTGAAACTCTTATATTTCTTTATAATTACTATTTATCTACATCAATCATCTGTATCAGTAAGCAATTTGTTCATAAAGGTTGTAAGTGAATGGATGGCCCTAGAAATTTATACAGGGAGCCCTCGAGTTACAACAGTTCTGTAAGCTTTCTATATCTGTAAGCCAGGGGTCTCCAAACTTGGCAACTTTAAGATTTGTGGACTTCAACTCCCAGAATTCCTCAGCTAGTCATGCTGTCTGAGCAATTCTGGGAGCTGAAATCTCACAAGTCTTAAAATTGCCAAGTTGGGCGAGTCCTGCTGTAAGCTTTCTCCCATTCAATACGATGAGAGATGAACCAGCTCTTTAAGGTCCTCAGGAATGCCAGCAGAGTGGAAGCCACCTGGATCTCAGGGACAACCTCATTCCAGAAGGCAGGTGCTGTGACACAGAAGGCATGTTTTCTCTGTCCATGTCAATCATTTTTGTCTCAATAACTTCTACTTCTGTTGAAAATTAGGCATATGTGGGAGCAAACCTCAAAAGGCAAGCTATGGACAAATACCGGTTTTTGTTACAAATTGTAATAGAGTCTATTAATAAAAGATTCAATACTTAGCCAGCGTACTTTCTCTTTCCAGAAATCTGACGCTGTTAGAGTCACTACTTTCACAGGATGCATGGGGGAAACCTATTTAGACAGCAAACCAATAGGGCTATGGAATTTCAGAGACATTGAAGGAGAGTGTAAAGGCTGTGCTGTCAGGTAAGGTTTTTTTCCCCCCTTAATATTATTTATTGTAATTATTTTAAAAAACATGTTCATGTTTTTAAGCCTAAATGATCCACTTAAATTATTGATTATATTCTATTTTTTGTCAAAGATTATAGTATAATTTTGACCATTATCACCATGAAAATGAATAATTAGGTCATTTATAACTTCTCTGAATTATATCTAATAGAAGAGGGCAATGTGACTGGAATTTAAGGAATTTAAAGTCCTTTCTTTCTTTCTTTCTTTCTTTCTTTCTTTCTTTCTTTCTTTCTTTCTTTCTTTCTTTCTTTCTTTCTTTCTTTCTTTCTTTCTTTCTTGTAGCTAAAGATCTCACAACTTTTCCCCCCCTAAATCTATTATTAGTACTTCTTTTTATATAGAAATAACACTTTGAAAGGCCTTATTTGGTTTCTTTAGCATAAGGATCAGCCTTTTGAAAGCCCAATCATTATTACAACTACTCTGAAAAAAGAAAATTGTATTGCATAGCTCACAATATTCACCATCCCCTCCCCAATACACATACCCGGTAAATGAATGACTGAAAATATATAGGAACTAAATATTTATATGCATTCAAAGTTAATCTTTACATGTCTAAGGGCATTTCTTCAATTATATGCATAATAGATACTGCAGAAACAGTATCAATACATGATGGATGATATTTGAATGGTGGTATCTGCATCATTACATCATGCAAATTATGCAGGTACCTAATGACAGCATGACAGATCTTGCAAATATATGTCATTTGTGTGATATTATAACATATATGTCCACATTTATCATCTTGTGGACGTCAGTATATGGATGCAAATGTAACAAATATAATACGTATATGAGCAAAGACTCATATCATATATGAGCTGTGTGAAATTTTGATTCAGAGCTTTGTATTTCTACTTCATTTAGCTATCTGATTCCCTGAATGCATGAAATTAAATTGTATTTCTTCAAATCAATAAATTGATAGGTTTTGGTTCATGCACCTGATATAGTACATCAGATCAAATACATTTGATTTGATGACTGAATAAAATTACTTGATAAAATGATTCAGGGGACTTGCATGCACCTGTTATGAGATTGTTATATTACATCAATGTTGATTCAAATAATCTATATCAATCAATTTGAATGAATGATTCAGATAGACTCATCTTTTTCTCAATAATTCTAACTGAAATGATGATTTTAATCAGCTGTTAGATGATTTACAAACTTCTGATATCTAACAGTTTCAAATTTGATTATTTTGTGTTTCTTCATATCACAGCCCCCAGGTGGCAGATGGTGAGGGAACTGTTCAGTTTGATGGAGAAGGTTATGCTACCGTTAGTCGTCCCATAAGATGGAACCCCAATATCTCCATGGTCATGTTCAAATTCAAGACATTTTCTTCTACTGCTCTCCTGATGTATCTTGCTACTCTAGACTTGGTAAAACTATGCTTCTTAGACTTGTGTCATTAATATTATGGCATCTGTAAGTTCCCGTAAAGAGAAATGAAATATATGCCAGTTCCCCTGTAGATGAATTTTACAGTGAGTTTCACTGTGAGTTTTATGACTGTTTATAGATAAAGTAAGATCATGTATGAGGACTTAATACAGCTGCCTGTATAATATTAACACTATAATACAGATCATTAATATTATTGTTCTTATTATTACTAGTGGAACATTTTAAGTTGCATTGCCAAATAATATAATGTAATATATACAGTAGCTGTCAGCACTTCCTTATCAGTTATAGATGGGCATTATGTAATATAAACATTCACTGGAATTTATCTACTTATTTTAACAATGACTTTGGTGTTGTTAGGAAAGATAGGGGTTTTATTTTCTTTTAACAGCAAATGCTACATGAGAAACTCAGTTTCAGGTCAGATTCATAGATTTCAATATATCCCTGCACCCTTAATATTCAAACTGTGGCACACATTTCTATCAGTGGAATGATTGGCACTTTTTCTTCTTTTTTCAGTGAGGGCTGTCTTTCCCAGAAGCAATGCATCTGGGTGGAGATATGTTAGGGATTGGTTAACCAAAGTGAAAACTGGATCTAGTTGCTCATGTTTTTATTTTTCCCTGTTACTCCTTTGCTTTTCTGATACCCCCTTCTCCAAATAGCAAACTGACTAGTAGATTTTAGCAAGATTTAAATTCGTAGCTTGAAGAAGACTAAATTAAATTGTGAGTTGCATATGACATTTATTATGCTGGTTTTCAATTTGCAAAGATGTTTAGTGTATATGAACTTTGCATAGAATGAGGTGACTTGTAAATATTGATCCCTCCAACCAATTTATTTTCTCTTTGCTTCAAAAGCTTGAAATCTTATATATTAAAACATATATATTCCTGCATTTTAGGTTATGAAATGTAAAAATATTTAATTGACAGATAACTAAAATCAAGCTTCTTTTAAGTAGGAATTGGTACATTATATACTTGTAATTCTTTTTTTAGCTTTATAGACAAATACTACAGTTGTACAGCTAAATTTCTTCTGGAATCTCTTTCAAGAAGATATTGGACTGTCCTTTGTCAGAAATGGTGTAGAGTCTCTCGCTTGGGCAGGGGGTAGGACTAGATGACCTATAAGGTCCCTTCCAACTCTGATTATCTGTTATCTGAAGCTGAGGGGTTCCAGAGTTGACCCTACTTAACTTCTAAAGTAACCAAGGTCATCTGCATGCTCCCACCTAACAAGGCACTGAACACTGCCATCTGATTTTGTTCATCATTCATTAACATATTTCCTTGAAATGAACCTCATACTTTCATATACAGTAATATTGGAGTGTAAATATGTGATTGAAATACAATAATTCGTTTTTACATTACCGCCTTTCCTTACTTGGAACTATAAAATGTGCCTTTCTTTGTCTTGTGTAGTGCACGTGCTCACAGATTATCTTTTTCCAATAAAAACAGTAATTTGATGTCTTGTACAAAGAGGTATTTATCTTTCAGATTGGAAGAAATTGTTCCTACTGTTTGCACAATGGGTTCCTTAAATGAATCTAAATGACAATTTCTTTTTTGAACCATATAAATTTTTTAAAAAGGGGAGATTGGGGGCAAGCAAATCTTGCATAAATGGTTGGGGACTGGAGATAATGGAAGGAACAGTCACTTCATCTAAGATTGATAGATAAAAAGTGGGATTTACAGTTATCATGCAATTGCTAAATCAACATTTGTAATTTTTGCTTCTCACTAACAGAAGGATTTCATGAGCATAGAACTGAGTGATGGGCATATTAAAGTCAGCTATGATCTAGGCTCAGGAACAGCTTCAGTTGTCGGTAACTGGAGCCACAATGATGGGAAATGGAAATCATTCACCTTGTCAAGAATTCTGAAACAAGGTGAGTTCTTGCAGGGACAAGAGAAACATCCTGATTATCTTATCCAACACGGCTAACCACCTAATCACAGAGAAGATGGTGTATAAAATTGCAGGTTTAGAAAGTTGTAGAAGAAAATGATTTAGCAACTTCTTTTGCCTTCAATTATAGATGGCACAGGTTAGTTGTGACTGATTGCAGTGTCAGATGGGTCCCTTATGATTTTGTTTTGAATGAGGTAGCTTAATTTTTTGGCATAATTCTACCTCACAGCTACCTAAATTACACTCAGAAATGTATTGCAAGGGGGAAATGTATTTTTCATGCAGTGCCCCAATGTTTTTTCAAATTTCATAAAACAAATCTACGCTATTTCTTTTGAATGGAAGTCAGTTTTATATTTCTTTCATATTTTGCATTTCTTAAAATGACTTTAAAAAGCACTGAGTTAAATGTTGCTGGTGTTATCTCTCTGCTTATTAATGCAAACTAGTTTCATTTTGCTAAGTGCCATCAACTCTTGTATTGCTGGAAGTAAAGGCTTCCTTTCGATAGAAAGGATATCTTAAATGTATAGTGTCACTATACTTGCTATTGAATTCCACCTAATATTTCAGAGAAAATGTGGAATTCAAGCAAAGTGAACAGAATTTCCATATGGTGAATGAGTGTTTTCAGAAGACTTTCACATGCTGCTAACAGAAGAAAAATGTGATTCTTTTCCATCTTTTAATATTGTTTGCTAAGACCTGGAATCAGGGAGAATGTTTTTTAACAAATTAAAACCTTCCTATATTTATCTCTATATTAAGACTGAATTTTATAAAACCATAGAACAATTCCAATTAATCACATTTATTCTGAGAAATTAAGCCAAGCTAATTGTTTTCTGAAGCATATATTTATGTTCATATGTCTTCACTGATCTGCACTAACTTTATATATATCATGTTTCTTCAAATAAATGTCTCAATACATTTTTTTTTCATGATGTTGGGCTACAGGAAGGTGATGCAGTCAAATAGCAGGAATTTCCCCTGTATTATTCATCTAGGGGACATCCAAGATCCCTTCCAACTATATAATTCTATGATTTTTGCATTTCTCATACCCCCCCGCCCCCAATCTTTTGCAACTCAAATCCTCAAATTGCTAAAGCAGCTTTCAAGGGACAGAAGGAGAGAGAAATAAAATTCCATCCATCAGTTCAAATAGCAGATCATTGCCATTATTTAAATCTAAATAGATTTACCACCCACCCCGTTCTACCTAGAAATGGCAAATCATGTGACATTAAAAATGTATTAAAATAATATTTAGAAGAACACCATATCAGGAATAGGGTGGTATGGAGGCATTCAATTGCAAATCCCCTGCTATTAAATGGAGTTGGATGGTCTATAGAGAGTGAGCACTTATTTCTAAGAAAACAGCAGTGGGTGGAATGTGTAGAAATGCCATATGTACATGCAAGGCCTCCACTCATCATAATCCTGATCATTTTGGAACAGGATTTTTTGCATGTTTTATTTGTAATTGAAGTTAACATATCATTAAACACAATGGAATTCTAAGGATGAAATAAAATTGTTATGAATTGTATATTTAATTATTAAAAATAAACTTCAGGCACTGCCTTCTTCTTTTCTCATATATTTTTATTTCCCTGCATGTTTGCTTTTATTTTTGCAAAGTGTTCTACTTTAATATTGTCTTTTTTGGGGGAGATTATATTGTATCTCGGTATGAATTTGTAAGGATGCACTTCCATTCCCAGCTGGCTTCTAACAAATAAAATCAGTGGAAGAAGCTGGATTCACTTAATGACCATGTTATTTGCTTAACAACTGCAATGATTTGCTTAACTTTGGCAAAAAAAGTCATAAAATCACAGGCCCAACAACCACTTTATTTAGCAGCAGAAGTTATTATTTCAATCCTAGTCACAGGTCAGGGATTATCTGTATTTTGAAAATGCAGTTAAATGGTACAAATCACACGTACCATTTGGATAAAGAAAGGAGAGATATTTGAAATATTTCCAGCTACACACCCACACATTAACATTTTTCTTTGTGTTACCCCAGCTAATATATCAATTGTAGACATAGATTCTAACAACGAAGAAATCATACCTGCAGTTTCTCCAGGAAAGCATTTTGGCCTCAATCTGAAAGCTGATGAGCCCATTTATTTTGGTGGATTGCCATCGCTGAGAAGAAACCTAAGGTAAAGTGATTTAAAATACAGTTGACTATAAAGATTCAATAGCAAAAAATTTGCATTGAACAAGACTTTATTTCCCAGTATGTTAGAGAAATCTACAAAACGATAAGATATGGTCTCCCTAGCTGTAGTTCAATTCCTGGTAACTACATAGAAGGATCCATCTGTACAGTTTTCAGATCAGTACAGGAGTGATTTGCTATTGCCTTCTGCACGCTTAAAATTAGGGAATCATAGGCTCCTTTTATTCATAAAGGATCAGGCTTTTCAGCAGGGAGGCTGATAGTTTTTGAGAGGCCTATAAAGACATTCATGTAGATCAGAGGTCTCCAACCTTGGCAACTTTAAGCCTGATGGACTTTAAGCTGGCTAGGGAATTGTGGGAGTTGAAGTCCGCCAGGCTTAACGTTGCCAAGATTGGAGACCCCTTTTGCCCCTTCCTTTTTCTTGTTAATGCCATCATTCATGCTAACTTTTGCATCTTTCAAATAAAACAAACAACAGGAATAATAGTCTACTTAAGTCTGTAAAAGTGTGTTTTTCTGTTGATTTTTTGTAACTGCCTAATAGCTACATAATTGATATTCTGCTGAATATATCCCAGTGATGAATCAAAAGTCCATTTTAAGTTTTCTATAATCCACAATGGCTTATGTAATACAGAAAATAATATCTCAAACACGTCTTTTTATTTATTTATATACCCATACGCAAACATAATACACACACATACATACATACACATATATACATGCACATACACATACCACATAACAACCAATACTTGTTTTTGAGGTTATTAACATGGTAGAGAATAAGCTTTACCAGTGTGACCTGATTTGACCTTCATTGTTTTAAAGATAATGAGAGTACATTGCATAGGCCTATAAAGTTCCTCTTTGTAGTCTTTGGTTGACACTTTGCATTGCATGTATACCTTAGATTGGCCCCATATTTTGTTTAAATATTGAACAAGCATGCAGGTTCCTAAATTGTTGGTTCCCTCTCCAGCCTGCCTACCCGCCCACACAGTGAGGACTTTAGAGAAAGATGGAATTTCCAGGCTCATCTTTCAGTAGTGGCATCTATTCATTTATTTTGCTTCCTTATGTTGCTAAAATATTGAGCCTTACAATAGACCTTTAATAAATAAGAACATGCCCCTAGAATCAGTGCTGACAAAAAAGGCATCTGTGTGTATAAAGAAACTGTCATATTCCTGTTCTTTCTCAACCTGACTCATTTTGAACCATATTTTTTTCCTGGGAATCATGCATCAAAAAGTTGAGAAAGAACATACTATATAACTTGACCGTATTTTGATAATGCCTGTAACAGATTTACATCAGAATTCAATACCTGAAATTCCTGCCTAGTTGTAAATTATTTGTATAAAACACATTTTGTAGGCTTTCAGTTCTGATTCTGTAGGAAGATGTATAGGTATTCGAATTTATTAGATATTTAAACTGTTAATAAATAAACTATGGAACCTTTCTGGATGTTTCTTTTAGAAAAATAAATGAAATAAAGGTTCAAATACTGTAGAATCCAGATATTTTAGTTATAGCCACTTTACCTTTATAAATTAATCCTGTCACAGAGAATGCAAAACACTGTTATAAAGTATTATATTCATTGCTTCTAATGGCCAAGTAGCTAGCTCTTAGTTCCACAGAAAATGAACAAAGATTTCCCCATTTTCAAAAAAACAAGAAAATAAGTGTTAACCGGCTTAATACACACCTTTATGAAACAAAAACAGAAAGTCTCTGAAAGGGAAAACAATGAACTGAAAATCCCAGATCTTCCCCTTTCACCAGCTTCCTGTCAAATGCAGCCCCTGACTTCTGCAATATACAATAATAATTTTTGAAATGTGACTTTTGTCCCCCAAAATTTTGCCTGGCTCTGCAGATCTTGGAATGAAGTGTCTCCATGGCTTTCCAAGATGCCAGCTGATAAAATAGCCCATTAGTTTCATCTGTTCCTTTAAGAGAATCTAACTGTAAGAGATGACTAAAGGTCTTTTATTTGGCTTTCTATTCAGTGTGGTTCTTACATCTCCCCTTAGTCTTATCTTCTCAGCCACAGAACTGAATCTCTCCTGCTCCATTAGTTAAAATGGCATAGGAATCAAAGGGATGTGAGGGGTCCTTGCTTTCTTGCAGACGTTTCATTACGCTAACTAGGTAACATCATCAGTGCTAGTAGTACCTGACTAAAATGATGATGTTACCCCTCATTTCAACCCTGAGCTACAGATATTCTCCTTTATCGGTTAAAGGGATGTGTTAGGGGAAAGGCAGCACAGCTGTTGACTTTATTCTCCAACCTCACACACCAATCACACGCTCCAGTAGCTCTCAACTTGTGGTTCATACCCCTGGAGAGCCACAATGTTGTCACATGGAGACCATGAAGTCTTGAAGAAATGTTATTATTTAAATCTTGAGTTAAATCTTGGGGTTCCATGGCCATGGTCCATAGCCAAAAAAGTATTTAAAAGGGATCCGTGTTGAAGAAAACCACTGACAGTAGCTTAACTCTACATTAATCTTAGCGGTGAAGTCGTGCCAGTATTTTGGCCAGAAAATTCCTGCGCTCAATCTCTCTTGCACTCTCACCATCACCACAAATGAACTATTCCTGATAGTGAAAACAATATAAATGAAAACAATGGAAGAAATATACAAGCTAAATAACAATAAAACAACACCAAAAAAGAAAATATGATTACAATGCTCCCCAGAATACATTTTTCTGAATGAAACTGGGGAAGTGGGGCGGATGGCCATTCTGAACTCAGCTGAAAAACTATTCTAGAGATTGGTGCTATCTCTAAGAAACAGCAGTTTCTGGACTCAGCTCCCTTTAGCTCTCCAAAATAAAATACTAGAAACAATCTCTCCCTTGGCCAATTTTGGTTGGAGCAAGGGGTCTGTCCATACCCTGATGCCAAGCAATAATGGTCAATAAATGGCACTTTTAATTGAACCTGCAAACTCATTGATAGCGAGGGCAGGTTTCTGACCACAAGTGTTCTCAAAGACAAATGCTAGTTAACATGTGGTCTACTGAATTCTGAAAGTAGTATTGAAGTGAGCTTTAAATACAATTTTAAGTAAAACACATTGCAACCTACCTGAATGGTAATATGGGTATGAATCACTGTAGCAAAATCCTCAGAGCTGGTGGCGCAGTGGTTAGAATGCAGTACTGCAGGCTACTTCTGCTGCCAGCAGTTTGGCAGTTCGAATCTCACCAGGCTCAAGGTTGACTCAGCCTTCGACCCTTCCGAGGTGGGTTAAATGACTTATATATTGCTTCATAGTTTGTTGGGGGCAATAGGCTGACTCTGTAAACCCCTTAGAGAGGGCTGTAAAGCACTATGAAGCGATATATAAGTCTAAGGGCTGTTCCTATTGCTATTCCAGCTGAAGCTGCAAAAATAGTATCAGAAGCTGCAACTCTAAAAAGAGCCCCGATATTTACCATGCTTATATCAAGTTGAGGAAAAAAAAACAGCTTAGCTAAGTCCTGCCTGAACTTTTGCTTTGCCTGGGCATGTAATTCCCTACTCAAAAAACAATGACACATGGGAAGTTATTTAAAAGAAATGTCTCGACTCCCTAAGACTATATTTGAATCTATCTAAAAAGCTGTATTGTTACCCACCAAAATGTCAAAAATAATAACAAAACTGTTTTTTTTTCTTCTCCCTTTTTTTATTTTTCTTCTGTTTTTTTAATCTAGTATGAAATCAAGGTAAAAGACATAACATTTAAATCAATGCTTGCATGCTGTAAGCTTTGCATGGGTTAAGTGCCGCTTGCAGCCAGTGGCAAAGCAAAAGCAATTTGTGTATGTCTTTATTCCAGCTGCTGCTCTGGGGCTTGCTCAGCCGGCAACCGTTCCTGCTGCAGCATATCAAGCGACGCCCCCCCTCAAGTGCTTAACGGAGACCTGCCCCATGCTGAGCGCAATCGCAGCAACAGACACTTAGCTATCATCTTCACACAGCGGTTTACGTCTCGCTGTGCTGAATTTCTTTTGTTTGTTTGTTTCTTTCTTTGTTTTGTTTTCATTTGGTTTTTTTTTCCTCCCCTTATTCCCTTTAAATTAATTAGATCAGGATCCTAAGGAAAGGAAAAAAAGTGTAGCTATTATGAGTTATAATAATAATACTATCTTTAAAAAGCAGCCCGTGTTGCAACTCAGTGTGGGTTAGATTAATGATCCAACTTAGTTGGAGGAGTGAGGATTTGAAAACATGGATAGATTTATTTATTTTTAAATCACTATCTAACCTGGTCTTTTCAAGCAGATGTATTTGAGAAGGTTGAGACCGCAATTCCCTTGATGTGAGCCTCAGTCCAGTGCTTCTGGAAATCATCAGTCTAGAAGAACTAAAGTCTTATATTTTCAGAAAGTCTAGAGCAGGGGTTGGTAACGTTAAGCCTGGAGGACTTCAACTCCCAGAATTCCTCAGCCAGCTTTGCTGGCTGGGGAATTCTGGGAGTTGAAGTCCTCCAGGCTTAACGTTACCAAGGTTGGACACCCCTGCTCTAGAGGAATGTCTCTTTCAAGAACATCTTTTTCTCTGTGTGGGTTAAGGAAGTGTCCTTTGGGATTGAGCTGGATAAAAATCCAAATAGTCCAGCAATTTGTGTTGAACAGAAGACAAGAGTGTATGCTTGTTGTAAGGCAGATATAACGCTGATCATTCTCATTCCCCTGTTATTTTTCTCTGTGCCTCATGGGTTGCAGAAGACTGCCTTAGTAGCTAAACGTTCTGTATCGCAGTCCTGGTTATAACATTCAGATTTGTTTCCATTGACTCTAGAAGCTAAAGCGTTGTCTATCATGGTGGTCTAGAGGTGGAGCTCTCACCTCACAATCATGAGTCTGTGAGTTCAATCCTAGGTAGAGGCTAATATTTGGAATAGATTCTCCTGCCTGAGCAGGGGGGTTGGACCGGATGACCTCCAAGGTCCCTTCCAATTCTGTTATTTATTCTATGTATAGCATTTTTAATTAACTTCATTTTTTTCATTGCTTCAAAACAAAACCTCAAAATTGTTTCCAAGACTTCCTTTATTCAGATGGCCCCTATACATGTGTATGCCAACATTAGAATTTAAGTTCACCTGATAAGCCTGAGGACAGAGATTTTCTTCTTACCAATGTCTGTAAACTGTGCTCTATTCCTTTAAATAAGTAATTAAGGAATACCATGGCCTCTGCTTAAAAATGAACCATAAAATCAATTTTGGAGTTATTTCAACGTTTCAAATTGGTTCAAGTAGATTTTCTAGATCAATGTGATTTTTGTGAGTCGATTGTGAGTTCCCAATTGGATTTGACAGCTTCATTTAGAACAATGATTCATTGAGGGATTTGATCAAATCACTTCAAATCAAATTTCTGAATCTGGACATCATACAGCTCAAGAAATATTTTGTCTAGGGGGAAGTAAAGTTGTTTATAAAAATGCAATAGATTTTAAGAAGCAGAGAAAAAATCACATGGGAGAATAATGTTTGACACTAAGTTTAAATTAAATTGTATTTATTATTACCAGATCTGTTTCTCTAGCTCTGCTGGTGTCCACAGGGAAACGAGAATAAACAGCATGCAAATTACCCAATTCTTACATTAACTTCAGTTGGTAAAATAGAATAGAATGGAGATAGTTCCTTCTTTTTTAATCTAAACTTCTGGGTATTGCCAATTTTTGAAAGATGGATGCTACGCTTTGCTGAGATGGCTTTAGCGCAATTAAAAAAAAGAAAGCCTACCAACAACAATGAAGCAAAATTTTAAAAAGTGCTGTTTATTGAACATTTAAGTTGTTAAATTAGAGTGTATTGCAATTCTGTACATATATGAATTGTGAATTATTGTGTTTCATATCTAATGCCAGATATTAAATTCTTATTTTCACAAGCATCTTTCACTTGGATGGTAAGTTGGTAAGTGTATAAGTTATCTCAGGATACCTCCGTCTTCTGTAGCCTATCTTCTGTACAAAATTCGATACCAATCTATTCATGAAATAGTTTTCCTGGCTAGTGGAGTGGTAACATGGTAAAGATTGATAAAAAGTCAGAATTAGTTGGTCCTGGGGTGGAGGATCTTTGGATTATTGCAATGTGTTGCTGTTGTTGTTTGCAAGTCTGAAGTTAGATTCTTCTATTCAAGACTTCAAGACACATAGTAGAATGCATTTTAAATTACATTTTTGCCTTGTGAGCAAATATAGCACAAATCAAATGTAAACATTAAAAGTGGCAATATATTTTCAGAATTGCACAATAACGGTGGTCACATGTCAGGCTAGTAAATTGTTAGAATATCTTTAACTGGAAATTCTAGTATTAGACAAATAAACATGGGCATATTTAGATTATGAGAGGCAAAGTATGCTGTATGTACTGTATAACCGAATGAACATAAATGTAACTCTGATCATACTTAACTCTGGTTATTGGTAATCCTCAGGTTATGATAGCAATTGGGACTGTAATTTCCATTGCTAAAGGATCCAATCCTAAAGTGTAATGTCACATGACTGCATCGCTTAGTAGTTTCGTCAGTCCCTGTTGCTATTGTCCATATTGTCTGTATGGTCCTAACAGCTAAGGTCATTAAGTGAAGACGTCATATGATCATATTGTGAGAAGAGGTAGGAGTCCTAAGTTAGCAAGTTGGTAGGCTATGGGCAGGAGGGCAGGGACCAGGGACAGGTACCAGGAAGTGCATTTGGATGCCACTGGCAGGCTGGGGGATTAGGGCGCATGGGTGGTATTGCCATGGGTGAGCATAGCAAGCACAGGCAGAAGCCACAAGTAGACACTAGACAAGTTTGGGAATAGGATAACCCACCACAGCCAACTCACTGCAGCCAACTCCCCATGGCAGACAGTAAATTGTCACTGTGAGACAATTTAACAATTCTATTTAATTATTTAAAATAAATCAAAATTTAAAAAAAATTTGTAATTCACATTTCATTCTGTCCCTCCTTTTGCATCCTTTCTTTAATTATTCTACTACATCTTCGGTATTAGTGTAATTCTTCTCCTGCAGTGAGTTGTCTCGTGGCAAGGTGGCCATGGCAAGTTGGCTGTGGCGAGTTAGCCATGGCAAGTTGGCCATGGCGAATTGTCATAGAACCAGCAAGTGGATAGTAGAAATGCCAGCGGGGGTTGCTGCAAGCAGGAGAGTGGTGAGTGCTGCCACCCCAATGGGAAGGGCCCAGGGCCATGAGTCCCCCATGTAGTACAGGTAATCCTCAATGTATGACCACAATTGAGCACAAAATTTCTGTTGTTAAGTGAGATGTTTGTTAAGTGATCTTTCTTGCTGCAGTTGTTAAGTGAATCGCCGCAGTTGTTAAGTTAGTAAGCCAGTTGTGTAGTGAATCTGGGTTCCCCATTGACTTTGCTTGTCAGAAAGTCATAAAAGATGATCGCAGGACACTGGGACACAGCAGCCATCATAAATATGAACAAAGCATCTCTGTTTTGAACACATGGCCACAGGGATGCTGCAAGAGGTGTAACTGTGAAAAATGGTCATAAGTCACTTTTTTCAGTGCTGCTGTAATTTTGAAAAGTCCCATGGAAATGTCCCTGGCTTGTTGCCTGGTGGGAGGATTTCCTAGGCAGCAGTGATATGTAAGTTGAGGACTATTTGCACACCACTGCTGCCTAGGAAATCTTCCCAAATGGCAACAAACCAGGGATATTTCCATAGTGCCTCCTCCAAATAGAATGGAATGGAATGGAATGGAATGGAATGGAATGGAATAGAATGGAATAGAATAGAATAGAATAGAATAGAATAGAATAGAATAGAATAGAATAGAATAGAATAGAATAGAATAGAATAGAATAGAATAGAATTCTTTATTGGCCAAGTGTGATTGGGCACACAAGGAATTTGTCTTGGTGTAAATACTCTCAGTACACATAAAAGAAAAGATACATTCATCAAGAGTCAAGAATCATAAGGTACAACACTAAATGATAGTCATAGGCTACAATAAGCAATCAAATCATACTAGGAAACAGTCAATATAAATTGTAAGGACACAAGCGACAAAGTTACAGTCATACAGTAACAAGTGGGAGGGGATGGGCGATAAGGAGTAATGAGAATATTAATAGTAATAGTAGTGCAGACTTTGTAAATAGTTGGACAATGTTGAGGGAATTATTCGTTTAGCAGAGTGATGGCGTTCGGGGAAAAACTGTCCTTGTGTCTAGTTGTTCTGGTGTGCAGTGCTCTATAGTGTAATTTTGAGGGTAGGAGTTGAAACAGTTTATGTCCAGGATGTGAGGGGTCTGTAAATATTTTCACAGCCCTCTTTTTGACTTGTGCAGTATACAGGTCCTCGATTAAAGCCAGGTTGGTAGTAATTGTTTTATGGCTGAGATAATTGGTAGTGATTGCAGGCAGCCATTTCCCCAAAGCTTCTCACACACAGCAAGGTGGCCAAGCAGCAAGCTGAAGCATGGGCCTGCATATCATGGTCAATAGACTCCCTTTAACAAATGGCTTGAGGCCAACTAGCATCAGTCAGCACAGGTGAAGGGAGGCAGGTGAAGATGATGAAGGACTCAGTGGGGTGTGTGTGTCATAAATGTGGGCCAGTCACCAACCACCCAAATTTGATCATGTGACCAAGGGATTGCTGTGACAGCTAGAACTTTGAGGACCGGTTGTAAGTTCATTTTTTTCAACACTGTTGTAACTTTGAACAGTCACTGAACAAATGGACATAACCTGAGGACTACTTGGGACTACCTGTATTTTAGTCATTATCATTATTCTGGTTGGGATTTCTCATGTTTGTTTCTTTAGCCCAGTTTGTAGTTTGTTTTAAAAACTAGAAATCCCTAAATCATTATAATCAAGGGATACATTTAATAATAGTGTTCCTTAAATGCTTATATCACATAAGACACTGTACAAGAATTAATTTAATCCTTAGCCATTATATTCTAGAAGAGTAGCAATTCTTTGTAGAAAGAATTTTGTCCATGTGTATTATAGCAGCAATTCATGAGTTCAGTGGCTCGTAAGCCCATGAAATTTTATGTATCATGAATGTGTTGGTCTTTAAGGAAACACCTGATTCTTTGAATTGGACCAGTATGAAAATCATATTAACATGGTTTTATAGAACATTTTTTTACATCCTGGAATGTTTCTTGAAAATAACTCTATTTTTACTTTATATTGACAGACCAGAAGTAAACACAAAGAAATATGCAGGCTGTCTCAAGGATATTGAAATTTCCCGGACACCATATAATCTTTTAAGTAGTCCTGACTATCTTGGCATTACCAGAGGGTGCATATTGCAGGTTAGTTTTTGAACTCTCTGTGTTCTCCTTGAACAGGTTAAAACTAGTAATTTACATTAGCAAACAGCTAAGTTATAACTTGCACGGTACTAATTAAGAAAGGAGAAACTTACCCTGCAATAAATTTTTGTATAAATTTCTCCTTCTCCTTTCACAAGTTACTATATATTTATTGTATTAATTATATGAGAGATTTCCACTACAGCAAATTGTATTATATATGTGGGTTATTTATATTTTACACTACTTGCACTAAGGTACCTAAGACAATATATATATGGACATTTCAAGCAGAGTTACTAAGGACAATTCTTAAATATATTCTACAGTAGTTTATTGGACAAACTAAGCCGAACTCATATAACACTAGTTACTTAAATAAAGTGAAATAAAGCACTTTAATATCTACCAGTGTGAAAAACAGTTAAACCACAAATCAAGCCTTGAATAGTTTATCGATGAGTTGAGCTCAGTTAACAAGCTGAAATGCTAATAATAATAATAATAATCCAGTGACAAGTAAAGGAGCTTGACTTTGAAGGGGGAGGGAGAAAATTAAATCCATGTGTGTATAATTTACAAAAATAGCATAAAAGATTAATAGCATAGAAATCAATTAAATCAATCACATAAACAATTACGTTATAATGCAGATTTCTGTTGAGTTACATTGTTTGCTACCATTGTTTCAGTGGTAAAATTTAAACATAGATTTCCATTGCGTCTATTCCATCAAACCAAAATACTTTCATTACAAGTATTCCTTCATTTTCAACTGTACATTTAATGATGGTTTGAAATTACAATGGTTTCCAAAAAAGTGACTTACCATTCTTTCTCAAGGTTATAATTATTCTATCATCCTTGCAGTCATCTGATTGCAATTTGGGCATTTGGCAATTAGTTCACATTTATGACGGTTGCAGTATTTTATAGTCATTCATTTGATTGCAGTCATGACCTTCCCAGCCAGCTTCCAACAAGCAAAGTCAATTGAGGAAACCAAATTCATTTAATGATCATATGATTCACTTGAAGACCATATGAATTGCTTAACAACCACAATATTCATTTAACCATAATAAAATGTTATTAATATCACGTCCTGTCATGCAATGGTTCACTTAACAATCACATCACTTAGTGATCAAAATTCCCAATTTTGGCCATAAACCAAGGACTACCTGTATATGGCAGCTAGGGACTTGGATATCTCAAGGACAATCACTTTTCATATTCACCAGCATATAAGACCAACCTCATATACCTCTGTGTTGTTCTGCCATCTAAGGGTTCCTCCACCATTACCTTAGCTCTGTTGGGTTCTTCAAACCATCGCCATATGGCAGTCCATATACAGTTTTTGAATTTTAGCATCCAAAGTTTGGAATTAACTTATTAGGAGTTTTGAGAGGAACCATCTGATATCATACCGTCCTTGAGTCCTCTTCTGTGAGGTAGTTAATAGGACAACTTCTATAATACTGGTTATCAGGGCTGCCACCTAGCCATCCATTTGTGCCTTGAAATTCCTTACTGAAGCTTTCCCCTGTCACATCTTTCACTAGTTCTGCATTTACTTTCCTTCTGAACTCCTGTGGCATACCTGATTCCTGTTCCGAGCAAAGGGGGAGGGAGAGGAGAGTAATTGACAAGCTAAGAAGGGGAACATCAAGGGAATGCCCAACTACTTAATAGTTCTCTGTACTGAGGACTTCAAAGGTATAGCACATTTTTGGCAGCCATCTGCCAATCCTAGATATCCACGACCAAAACTAATAGGATACTGGAAGAAGCTTCACATAAAAATCTAAGCCTAACAAATGTTTTCAAATGCTGAATAATTTAACAGATGGAGAAATGCTTGTATAGCACTTTGAAATGTAAACTGTTGCACCATTTATTATGATCTGCTGTTACAAGCATTTTTTTTTTATTCAATTCCTTCTTTCTTATAGAATATCTACACAGTCAGCTTCTCTAAACCTGGCTTTGTGGAGATGCCTCCAGTCTCTCTTGAAGTGGGAACAGAAATTCACCTGTCCTTCAGTACTAAAAATGAATCTGGTATCATACTCTTTGGTACTAATGAAATATCTGTACCTCCAAGAAGGAAACGCAGACAAACAGGGCAGGTATGGAATGATAAAGGGATTGTTTGATTGACTCTTATGAGCAAATAATTGGCAGGTACATGCCCAGATTTTTGAACAGAAATATTCCAGGTTTAGTTTACAACATCCTAAAATGGAATGCAGTCTCAAGAAAATTCATTCAGTTCTTCTTCTAACAGCTTTAAATCAAATAAAATTTTAAACTTTATTGTATTATTTTAAAATTATTTTAATTGACAGGATAGAAAGACAGGGTATAAATTAATTAAATAACATTTAAGCAGCTTAATAGCTTAATTGATACAGGGTTTATATTTAGAAAAGGAGGGGAAGGGAAGGGAAGAGAATGGAAAGTTTGATGCTGTGATAAAAATCATGAAACTAGAAACCAAAAAAAAACTGTGACTACTCTTGCTGCCAATGAAGGGATGAAGCCAACTGAATGCCTTTGACCAATCACTTTCTCTGAGCTGTAGAAAGTAAGCAAGGGTGAATTATAATTATGGGAATGAATGAAATTCAATGAAGAGTAAAGCAAGGTTCTACACTTAGGCAAGAAAAACCAAATCTACAGGTGCAGATTAGGTGAAACGTGGCTCAACAGCAGTAACTGTGAGAAGGATCTTGGAGTCCTAGTGGACACTTACTTAAATATGAGCCAGCAGTGTGCTGCAGCTGCCAAAAAAGCCAGCATAGTCCTAGGCTGCATTAACAGAAGGATAGAATCAAGATCATGTGAAATGTTAGTACCATTTTATAATGCTTTGAGAAGACCACACTTGGAATATTACATCCAGTTTTTGGTCACCACAATATAAAAAAGATGTGCAGATTCTGGAAAGAGTGCAGACAACCACAAAGACAATTGGACCCTAGGGGCAAAACAGGAACAGTTGCAGGAATTGGGTATCTAGTGGAATGAAGGACTAGGGGTGACATGATAGCAATGTTCCAATATTTGAGGGGCTGCCACAAAGAAGAGGGGGTCAACCTATTTTCCAAAGCACCAGAAGGCAAGGCAAGAAGCAATGTATGGAAGCTAAACAAGGAGAGAAGCAACTGACTTGGTGCTAGGAGACTGTTGGGGATTTAAACATAGCAGGTAAAGTGGGTATGAATATCCCTTCTGACTCCAGAGAAAGTCTCTCTCTCTCTAGTTCCAAAGAGGATTGCACTTTCCCCGTAGAGCAGATCCACAGTCTTGAATTTGTCCCGGACTTTTGGCTCCTGCTTGAGCAGCAGATCGAGACCATAGCCAGGACATCCTTTGCACTTTTCTTGTGAGATGGAGCATGTGGGGGTGGGGTGGTTAAATTTGTCTTGGTCTTCTTGGATTGTGCCATTCTGCTCCTTTGGTGTATGATTTAAGGAACACCTTAGAAGAGCTGTTTAGGGAAATCTTAATAACACTTTTAGAAACTGTGGAAAGAGTACCATTCAAACTCTGGTTTTCAGTGATGTATTCAGATGATAAACACATATTCCCTTCCCTTTTTAATGATATCAGTACAATGATACAGATTCGAAGTCCATCATACCTTCAAATCATTGCTGGTGGCTAAAATTAGCCAGGTTCTCCAAATTTAATAACAATAATTTATTAAACTTGCATGCCATCTAACTAATACTGTAATGGGATCTTTTTTCCCCTGTGTGCCCTTTTCTGAATTACCAGAAGAGGAGTCTGTGTCATCTTGGAGAAAATGATTGTAAAAAACATAAAATTAGGAATACATGCTTTCTGCTGAAATGCTTGTGGTTTCTTACAGGTGTATTATGCTGTATTCCTGAATGGAGGTCGACTTGAAGTACATATTTCTACTGGAGTAAGAGATCCACGCAGGATCATTGTGAAACCTGAGTCTGGTGAATTTCATGATGGCAAAGAACACTCCCTTTGGTTGGAGAGACTTGGAGGGTAATAAAACAGAAATTAGGGGTTCTGCATGAACCCTCTACCGCCTGAAACTGTAAGAGAGAAAAATAAAATGGCTGTGTAATTTTCATTTAAAAGCCATCTTCTGACAGTGGTGAATTTATTACTACACAGGTTATGCTTTAGTGTAGGCATTACTGCTTCAGGTTTTCTTTAATCTAAATGGCTTTGTTTAAACTTAGACATCTGTTGTAAATGCACTGTAAATGCAGCCAAGGAATTGGATCATGAGTTTATATCAAAGAACAACTTCCAGTAAGAAGAAGCCAAAGTAACAGCAGGGCCTAACAGACCAGAAATTAAACTTCTATATATTTGTATGCTATTTATAAAATCTTACTGAAGTAAAGAGTAAGAGAGTTTGGATTGCCAAGTAAAAAAATTTAAAAAAACGTAGTCACCAAACCAGTAGTAACACCAGTTGAATCCCATCCCTGTAGAAGGAGGTCATGCTGGCTGCAATTCTTTTTGCAACAAAGTTAGGATATACATAAGCCACATGAAAATAAATGATGGTGGCTTAAGGAAAGAAGATGAATGCATTATGACCCTATACAAATTAGAAGCTTCCTTTGATCATAACAGGATATATGTTATGATTTTTTGCTCTGAGAAAGTTTTTTAAACTGGTTTCTCACTGCATGTATGATATATAGTTGGACTCTCCCATCTCCGAGTAATCTTAAAATGCTCTGAAAAAGTTTTTAAACTGGTTTCTCACTGCATCTATGGTATATAGCCGAGTTCTTCTGTAACCTTTTAAAAAGTCTGTCAGCAATGACTGTGTAAGTTTGGGAAGGAAACAAATAACCTTGCCGCTAGTTTTTTTCCCCCAAGCAGAGTGTTATTTTAACGCATTGCACCTTGGTGGTTTCAAAAATGCACCGTATGTTAAGGTAAGATACTCTGGTCACCTGTCAACAGGTCCATTCCCTTTTGTATCCACCATTAGTAAAATGAATACAGTATAACAAACACAGGAAATACCCAGCTGAAGAAGAAGAAAAAAATACAACATTGATTGCCAGACCACTAAATATCCATAAAATTGTGGCTAAAGCCAGCAATGGATTTGGAAAGCTTTTCTCTGCTTGGCTGCTTCCTTCTCGGGCCCAGTGGCAGGCTAAGCCCAAGAAGGATGTAGAACAGTTCAGCCAGAGTTCAGTTCTTTATTTGCTTATACAACAGACAGAATCGTGGGATACTGAGCTCTTAATACCCTCAACCTAACAGATATCCCCTGGGAGATTTTAAGGAGTGGCTATCCAAACTCTCTTCCTCTGTCTCCTACCTAGCATCTATTGGGGGCAATATGCTGACTCTGTAAACCACTTAAAGAGGGCTGTAAAGTATTGTAAAGTGGTATATAAGTCTAAGTGCTATTGCTATTGCTGTCTGTCTGTCTGTCTGTCTGTTGGAAGAAATGTCCATCTGGGTTCAGTTCCAAGTGGGAAGAAAGACACTGGAAACATGGAGACTGCTTGGAAGGATGGTTTAATGGTGGAACAGGACCACATGGTTTGAGGTCCCGGGCCAAACTGAGCACATGGTTGAGAGAGGGAGAGAGATTGATACCCTCTGTTGGACTTAGGAACTTACTTCCTGTTTCTGTGGCAAGAAATGTATCCTGACTGGTTGTCAGACTCCCATGGGGGCATGCAGGGGTACCTTTGTAGGTTGTCTTGAGTCCCAGGCTTGGTTGAATCTTGCTGAGTGATGTAATGAAGGGGCTTTAGGCAATTCCTATTATGGCTTAATGGCTTTTTCCTGATTTGGATCTGAGTGAGGGCTAATCCTATCACCCTAGTGCTGAAGATCTTTTGTGTTGGAGATAAGATGGTCCAGTCTTTTGTCTTGTAGATAAGCTGGCACCAAAATATCTGCTGGGGCTGAGTTTCTGTGTCCCTTAAGATTTCTATTTCTCTTTTAGGGGAAATATTCTGCCTTTTTAATATTTCCTAGAATATTTCATTCTTCTATGAGAGGGGTCTCACTATCTTTCTACATATCTGTCTGTCTGTCTGTCTGTCTGTCTGTCTGTCTGTCTATCTATCTATCTATCTATCTATCTATCTATCTATCTATCTATGCAGCAATTGTAAATTTTATTAAATTCCCAGTAGCTAAAAATGTTCTTAATATTTCACTGATAATAAGGAAATTGATATATTGCTAGCACTACAATAAGACTAATTTAAAATCCCAAACAATACATCATTTATTTTAGCAATATAAATTGAAACAAGACTGTGTTGATAAGTTTACTTACAAGGACAGTTTGTAGTTATTACTGCTTCATACTTTTTTTCTAGCAGATAGAAATACAGCCTAAGGCTAAGCTCATTCTTTAAAGAAGCTGTTGAGGTAATTCCCCGTTAGGAGAATGAGCACATACAGGGAGACATATTTAAGAGAAGTGTTTGAATAATACACACACAGTACACAGATACACTGTACAGTAAATGTAGGTTTTTACTTCCAGACTGTTTAAGCAAAGTTCAAGATAAGCAATCCAAAATCATTCACAGGTAAATCAGTCAGTTTTTTCAATCCACGGATAATCCAAATATCAAATTCCAGTGTCAAAAACAGTTCAGTATCAGACTTACATTAAATCCAGTAATATCAGTCAATTAGAAGAAATGGAGCAACGGCAATACTTTCCAACAGAAGGAAACAGAGATACACTCACACACTCTTCTGAGACTCAGACAAACCAGGTTTCTGGCTCCATCTGATGGCCGTTTGAGAAACCACACCTAATTACAGTTTTGCATTTTCTTAAAGATACAGTTTTAAAATGTTTATCCTGGTTTATATATTTCTAACCCAAATAGCTGTTAGGTGACTTATATTCCTAACAGAAGCCTTTATATCCAAACCACATGTAAAGCAAACATCAGATTTTTACAAACTGGATTGTTGTAAAACTGGAAAGAAATAATTTATCACACTTATCACTCCATCTGCTAATTATCATGCAGGCTTTATTTTATTAAAAGTACAGTGCATTTTTGAAAATTCTTTGGAAAGCTAATTGCCCATATAATTATGAACTAATTGCTGTCCATTCCAGGGTAATTATGTAATAGCATTGACAAGTGAGGTTCTTTCTTTGTGTACTGGTCATCTCTGCCTGTGGATAAGCATTTTTTTTTTGGACAAATTCAACAATAGCAAAGTGCTATGTAAATTATTAGAGATTTAACCAGCAACTATGTTAATAAGTCATTATACATATTTCTAGCTTTGCTATAAAGATTGTGTCTTAGGGCCTGTTAATAACGTCTAACAAGAACATAGGCTTTTATTACTGTATTATCTGGCATGGAACCCATTTGGAAGGGAGGAAAAAAAAGTGAATGCTTTATCTCAATGCCTATTCTGAAAACTAGTGTGGCTTAGTATACATAATCATAGTGTAAAACAGTGATCCCCAACCTTTTTATGCCGCGGCCCGGTGCCGGCATCAGCTGGGCGCCGCGCCCGGTCCAGCATCAGGTGGGCGCCGCCATCTTTTTGATGAAAAGTGCTTCCGGTGAGCTTTCTACCGGAAAAGCTCACCGGAAGCACTTTTTCGTCAAAAAGATGGCGGCGCCAGCAACCAGCGCCCGGTAGGAGTTGTTCAGCGGACGGTGCCGGTCCGCGGACCGGTGGTTGGGGACCCCTGGTGTAAAAGGTTGAAAAAGAACTGTTGTTCTAAGCTTCTGTATAAACTGACTGGAAAAACCTCTTTCAGTGCTGAGTTACTATTATGTTTAGCTATTTTCACCTTTGGGCCCAGGCTAAAAAATGAATGCATTTCTCTTTGTTGTGTCCAGTTCTTTTATGTTGAGCATTATTGAGCAATTTTGTTGACTTGCAAAATTAGGAATTGGTAAGGTCGTAAAGCTCATGTAAACGGACCAGACTACTTCCATGCTCATTATTTACTACTAATATATTTATTTACATACCTTGAAATTGAATTCCATTGCTCTCTTTTGGCATCCATAGCTTCGGAAATGTTACCTCTATAAGTTCTCTAGAAATGTTTTAACTTATATCAACAGCTAATAAGAAGATGTTAAGGTTCATTCCATTTAAGCCATTGTTGAAGAAGCAATACATCTAAAAGAAAATAAAGAATTCAGAGGAGGAGGGGGAGAATGTAACAGTGATTGTCATCCTTGTTAAGCTAGAGATGAAATAAAACCAAGGAACATTAGTATTCTCTCTATGTTTTGGATATGTCCATTAGTAACTTGTTACTGGTTAAATAACCTATGGTAAACCAGGATTGGAAGGAAATTTGCAATACTGCAGGGAAATTACAGCTGAAAGATGCTAACATACTGTTAAATTATTATATTCTGGTATTTTGTGTATAGAGAGGCTGGCTCAATTACATTTGTCAGGGCTCAGATTCAAGGACTCTATAAATCAATGGGAAGACAAGATCAAACAGTATAATTCCATACAGTCATGATTTGGTGGTCAAAGGGGAAAAATTGAATTCATATCCTTCTTTCTCACTGTTTCAAAATGTCCAGCTTTTTTAAGGCCATCATTTCAGTGTTGTATCTTAATCAGTGCAATTTCCTAATGGTGGGCTTTTCGTAATTCTGCAGGCTGTTTGCCATTCAAGTAGATGAGGACAGAAGACAATCCCAGCGACTCCCAACAGATCAGCCTATGTCCATTAAAGGGCTTTTTGTGGGAGGAACACCACCTGAATTTCACATACCCCCAATTAAAAACATACCTGCATTTGATGGCTGTATATGGAACCTGGTTGTCAATGCTGTGTAAGTATATGTTAATATTGCTCCAGAAACATATCACTCTTAAATATTTGTGGCTTCCCATATTTTACATAAAGGGAAGATTTAAAAGAACTGCTTCCAAACTTGAATCAGAATCAGAATAGAGCTGGAAGGGACCTTGGAAGTCTTCTAGTCCAGCCCTCTGCTCAAGCAGGAGATCCTATATCATTTCAGACTGTCCAGTCTCTTCATAAAACCTCAAGTGATGAAGCACCAACAACATCTGAAGGCCAGCTGTTCCACTGGTTAATTGTCCTCACTGTTAGGGAGTTTCTCCTTAATCCCAGGTTGCATCTCTCCTTTATTACTGTCGTTTCCACCCATTGTTTCTTGTCTTTCTTGTTTCTTTGGAAAAGAAATTGAAGAAAAAATCCTGGTCCCTGTCTATTTTCATCATCCTTTTGTTCATAGTAGCCTTGGCTGACCTCAAACAAATGTAGCTGTCAGCCATCAAAAGGATACCCATTCCTGTCCTGGGGAAAAATAAAATTTGGCTTTCTTTTGCCTCTCAAGGAAGGGATCAGCATGTTGGAGAAGATACGTCAAAACATTTCTGACTTTCCTTTTTGTCCATGATCAGTCTGGAGAGGTAATGAAAGGCTCAGGCTCTTTTTCCCGTAGTGATATTCATGAGATTTGGGCTTGAATATAGCCTGTTCAATCATTCTGGGAAAATTATGTAAATTTTCCCTGAGGGCTCATATCCATAGGCAGGACTTTGGCCTCTTCTCCTAAGGATAGTTACTATCATTCAGAGTCTACTTTCTGAGGATTTCACATCTATTTCTTCTTTTAATAGTTTTTAATTTCTTAATGTAAACTGCTCACAAGTCATCTGGAATGAAACAGTCTCTAAATATAACAACCACAATCATAGTATCTTAATTATCTGTATTAGTGACCTGGGATATCATAGATCTTCGGTATGAAGAAATGATTTGCTATATTTTTTTTATCTTGCCATTACTCCAAGCACCTCAAAATAGTGTTCAAGTCTCTGAGTCATCTGTTTTAATATAAGAAGTTGACTAAGGTTAAGAAATAAGTCTTAGTCCATGGTCACTCTGTGTATTTCATGGCTGTGGAGATTTAAACTCAGTCAGTAGTGTCGTCTTCAATATGGTAATAATGGAACTCTCAGCATTCTGAGTAACACACATCCACCAAAAGCAGAACTCTGAGGCAGGTAGATTCCTCAAAGAACATGTTTATTGCATACATCATATCAGCACAGCTAGTGAAAACCAACTCTAAAAGTTCCTGTGGTTTTTCCCCTAATTAAAAGAGCAAATATCCCCACCCCCACCCCCAAGCATCACAGTCACATTGTCCAATGTAAGTACCTGGGAGGTTGCTTGGTCACTCCTTTCCTCCTTCACTTGCCTCTTGTTGGGATGGCCTTGCTTCCCACAAGAAAACTTTTTGTTTTGACTGGTAGCCTGTCTATCTCCTTACCTCATCCCTTCCCCCTTTCAAAAGCTATGGCAGCTATAAGGCAGGAAAAGATGGCTTCAGCCAGGTTTGCTTCAGAGGTGACAGCAACATTGTCACTGCACATGCTAGAACCTTTTAAAGCAAATATAACATCACCCGGGTTCCACATAAATTAGTTACAATCCACACTGACTTGTTCATTTAACTAAGATAAAAGCATAGAAGAGATGATATTGAATAAGGCATTGTTTCATACTTCTGGTTTCATTGTGTTTCCATAGTCCAATGGATTTCGCCCAATCAGTAGCCTTTAAAAATGCAGATATAGGACAGTGTCCTGATTTAGGACCAGATCATGAAACGGAGCATGAAGATCCAACCCCCCAGACAACAAGTCATCCTGAACCAGAGGAGGAAGAAAGTAAAGCAAGTACAACTCCTCCTCCTCCTCCTCCTCCTTTCCCACCTTTACCTGTAAGTATTTCTGTGATATTACTCCAGGTGTTTTTTATATATATTTATGAGACTAGGATACCGCACAGTTGTACTATGTGGAACATTAACACTTTTTCACATTTTTTAACTAAGCACTTCAAAACTAAGGGTGCACAGAGGGTATTATAAAAATGCAATGTTGCTTGGGAGCTTATATTAGAGGAAGGCAATAGAGGGGAGTGTATGTGTATGTTAGATCAGCGGTCCCCAACCTTTCCAGCTTTGCAGACTGATGTGAGAGAAGGAAATGTTTCTATGTGAGCAGCAGGTGTGCATGCTCACACACACACCTACATTTGCATGAGAGGCAAGCAATCATGCTCGCTGCCACCATTCGTGCAAATGGAGCTGCGCATATGTGCTTATCAAATGCGTGCATGGCCTGGTTCTGAATGAGCTGAGGCAGAGGTGGTATTCAGCAGGTTCTGACCAGTTCTGGAGAACCGGTAGTGGAAATTTTGAGTAGTTCAGAGAACCAGCAAATACCACCTCTGACTGGAGATTTTACAGTATCCTTCCCCTGCCACGCCCACCAAGCCACGCCCACAGAACTGGTAGTAAAAAAAAAATGAATCCCACCACTGAGCTGCGGCCCATTTGAAACCAGGCCATGGCCTGTGGGTTGGGGACCCCATGTTAGATTACATATTCCAAGGAAGAAATAAATAAGCAAGAAAAGCTGTAGAGGAAAAATTAATGGCATAATGATTATGTCAAGGGAACTAAAACATTTCAAAGAATTTATTTGAGTCACAACCAAATATGTCTCTACAATGAAAGATAACCATTAACTGCTTGTAATATTAATAGACATGAATCTGATCCAGCAAAAAATGAAGAATATTTGAGTAGAATAATATTTACAAAATTTACCAACCAACAATGACAAAAACCCTTAATCTTAAAAAGAAACTACAGAGGAAATGTAAAAGTTAAAAAAGAATAAAAGTCCATTTCTGCAATATGTTACAAGACTTTTCAAGAAGTTTGAATAAAAAACCTATGACAACTTGGAATGGGATCTTTTCGTTGCAGCTATCAAAAAATAGACTGCATACTTAACATTTGTGTATACATGCAGAGAAACTCTGGGATGAATATAGGAAAAAAATAAGTCTACATTTTTCTCTTTTTATTTCATTATTGAATGCTAATTTTTGTATGAATCAGGGTACCCAGAAATCTGCTTAATGGAGAGAAAGCAGCTTGACAGATTACAAAATTTAATTGTCAACAGGACAAATTAAGATATTTAAATCTCTTAATTATACAGCGTTCTTCTACAACTCTCAATCTGAGTTAAAGTCTGTATGAGTAAATGGATGCAGAATTTGAACATAGTTAATAAAGATGATTAAAGATGATTAAGAAGTTTGATATATAAATAAATAAAGATGAAACAGTAGGGATTTCAATGAAAAATTGTTTGTTTATTTAATTAAATTTTTATGCTGGCCATTTCCCTTACGAGGTGACTCTGTGCAGCTTACAAGTAATATAATTTACAGAATTTTCTTTGTTGTTTATTATCTTCAATCTTTCTTTCTGCCTCCTCTTGACTCTAGTTGTATTAATCAAGTATCTTTAAAGTATAGTAGAGATGTATTTTGATTATAAAAAGGATATGAAATGGCTTATACTATAGTACATTTTTAATTTGTGCTATACTATTTTAATTATATAATATCTTAAATGTATTGATTCATTGCTCATGTTTTAAAGTTATATTGTTTTTTTTAAATCTGCATTATCTATTTTTTATATTTTTAAAAAATTTGTACTCATCTCAGTACTATCTTTTATATTTTTTTAAATCCTGCCTCTATTTTATTTTTTATAATAATTCAGGGTAGCAAACATGCACAGTACTCCTTCCTTCTCCTATTTTTCCTCACAACAACAACAACCCTGTGAGGTATGTTAGGCAGAAAGAGAGAGAGAGAGAGAGAGCCAAAGTCACCCATGCAACTTCCATGCCTAAAGTGGGACTAAAGCTTAATCTGCTGGTTTCTAAGCAGGCAGCTTCACCATTATACAGATTCCAAAATATTCATGCAGTGAATTAAGCCAATTCAACCCAGAAATACATTGTTACAATTTTTCCTCTGTCTTTTAAAATAATAGCATGTAGTTTATTAAAACAAATAGGAAAAGAAAGAGTCTCAGATGGCAGAAAGAATCAGATGAAATAATAATAATGATATTGAATAAGAGTAAAGAGAAGTAAAGAAATTGAATAAGAGGTTTTGGTATATTATATGGAAATGGTTTAAAACAGAATCATAATTTATCTGACTTGTTAAATTTACAATGGAAAAAGGTTTAAACATGTAATGAATAATGAATAATGAATGTAATGAATAATGATAATTTGTGTGTTTTAAAAATTAATAAAACTTGTTTTAAATAAAAAAGATGGCAGAAATCAAACAAAATCAAAACATGACATGCAACAGTTTGAAATAAGATTAGAAAATTGAAAAATGAAAGCACTCCCTGGGCATTTTTTGAAAGATACTGAAAGAAAAATCAGACAATAACAATGGCTTAAACATATTTTATTTTTTTTAAAAAAAGAAGCAAAAGGAAACCTTTTTGTACTCCAAGAAGAAGTCTTATGCACAGATGATATTAGGTCTAAATAGAAATAGAAAAGAAAAGAGAAAATAGAAAAGACTCAGTTTGAGGAGTAAATCTGGTTATGACAGGATAAGGATGAAACATTTGACCACATGGTAATGAGATGCAACAATATTACACAAGTTGATTACAAAAGAGAACATGTTCAGATTAGGATGACATTACACTGGCAGATTTGGTTGACTAATATTACACTGGCAGCTCACAGTCCATAAAAACTATTTGAAACATGAAATAGGAGGGTGTTGCACATGGCAGGGCAAAACTTTTAAGAGATTTTAAAACTCTGACTGATTGACAGTCAGCATGCCAGACATTATTATCAATGAAAAAACACGATTTAGTTAATTGATATAGCTATTCCAAGAGACAATAATTTTGAAGGCAGATAATTGGAAAAGACTGCAAAATAAGGTTTGCAAAAATCTGGGAATGGTTGACATTAGGGAATGGTTGACATTAGGGACTAGATGTAAGTGCCACAGTGACTTGGAATTTGGACTGCTTAAATTTTGAACAAATTATAACAGCCCAACTATAAACAACAGTACAGTTGAGCACTTCATACATATTTAAATACTACATTTACTTTTCCTAAACCCTTGAGTAGGGCTTGAATCTGAAGAAGAAAACCTGCCAACTTGCCATCAGTTGTAACACATGATCAGTGGAATTGAGATGATGATTGATGATGATAGACATTTGCCATAGGCACAAGACCTAATATAAACTATAATTTCACTATGTAAATTTCCATTATTTTAAAAGCTATTTTTATTATTATAATTTGTATTTAATATTAAGGAGTGAATTTTATATTCAGAGTTCCTTTAGATCTTCCTTTCATTATTTCCCATTATAATTCATTGTAGGTGTCTCAGATTAGATAATGACTATGGGGGTTTCCCAAGAAATGCCTTTTTTGATACTATTTTTGATATTCTATTACTTTGAAGTTTCTGCTGAAACTTCCATCACAACAGTAAATTTGGTCCTGTTGTGTTTGCGAGACGAACATCTGTGCAATTTAAAAAAATGGATAGAGATCAGTGACGCTATCTGCCAGGCCAGCAATTTTTTTTAGCTTCCAGTGAAATGGTTTATGTATGAACCTGTCATCTAAAGGAGAGAAAATTGGAATCCTATTATTTAATATCTTCTCTTTTCCTATTTTCAAAAAATAGAACTAATTATAATACAGCTCAATGTGTCAAGATCTCAACCATTACTCTCTGTCACAGTAACAAAAGTCTAGCATTTGTTTGCTACTTTCATCAGCTACTCTTATATAGAAACCACAGCGGAGAACCAGGCCAATCTCTCTCCTTGTCCAATACAATCACTGTCATATAAAATGGGATGCACAAGCAGAAAACCATTTATGCACAAATCTTATCTGTACCTGTTCAGAAGCCTCCGGTTGTTGTTGTTGTTGTTGTTTTAGAAGAGACTTTGGCTGGGGGGTGGGCTCTGAATTACACGTGTTGAATTACAGCAGGGGAATTGCTTCAATGAAAGAAGGAAGCAACAAACCCAAAAAATGACACGATATGTATGACAAAATATAGTGCGTCCTCTTGGCAGACTTGATTTATACATGGCATGCAGCTCTAAAGCACTCTAAGTATGGTTAAGGGTTAGTTACTCAGATTTAATAATGTAGGGTGGTAGATATATGTGATTTTTGAATAGGCAACATAAAGCATTAATTCATATATATATATATATATATATATATATATATATATATATATATATATATGTATGTATGTATGTATGTATGTATGTACGTACGTACGTATGTATGTATGTATGTATGGCCTTCAGCTTTGTTCGGGTATTTTCCCACGTCATTATAGTTGTGCTTTTAAATAATGACGTGGGAAAATACTAAACAAAGCTGAAGGCCATACATGTAAGTACCAGCGAAAACTTAAGAAAATATATATATATATATATATATATATATATATATATATATATATATATATATACGCACACACATGCACACACTAGTTGTATTGCATTTGATTTTTAAAAGATATACTGTACCTTTGTAACATGTTGCAAATTGAGCTAAAAATTTGCATGCAAGTATTGATTTCTTGTTTTCAGATAATTTCAATATTATTTGACTGGTGGTAGCAATGGTCACCTTACTGATATCATTATTTTACCATCTTCTATCCCAAAGGTAGCCATGTTTAACCCATTTTTAAAGAAAACTGCTATAAGCTTGGAACATGAGTTTTTAAGTGTTTTTTTCTTCTTCTTGAATATTTCCTTTGCAGCTTTGTATTAAACAAATCTCAGCCAAGCCCTGGGTAGATAGACATAATAGCTATTCAAGGTAAATAATAATAATAACAAGACTCCATTGGTAATGCTTAGCAAAAAAAATTTTAAAGCAAAGATTATTATTTTTCCAATAATAAAAGGGCAAATTGCCAATATATATATTTAATAGCTTTATTGTCAACAAAAACAGGAAGTAAACATAAAAGAAAATTGTTACAGTTCTACAGATTCACAAACACTGTGCATCAGTCGATCTGCTGGCGTGGTTCCCTCTTAAATTGTAGAAGAAAATGATTTCATAGGGTTATCAAGCTTTTTTGGAAAGTGGAACATTTGCTTTCTAAAGAAAAGGGCCCCAGCTTCTATTTTTGCTTTCATTTCATTTCATAAAGGACTCTGCTTGATGAATCAATGAATAATACTTTCATATAAGGCAGTTTTTTATGTTCAAGCTCAATAATTATTTTTGTCCCCTTCTTTGAATTGCTGGTTATTTCTATATAAGGTGCTGGCGCCTTTAGCGCCATTGATTAATTTTGTCTATGGGTCTCTTAAATGAAACATTAAATAAAATAGTTAAATATATACAGAAAGACTTTATATTAAACTAGGACAATTTCCACCAAACTGGCTAAGAAAAAAATATCAATATATCTATAAGAGCTCATGTGATATCAGTTTGATGGTGTTGTGGACAAGTCTTTCATAGGTTTGTTAGGAAAAGTTATTTGGTATTCTTAAACATGGGTATAAGTATGAAATACTCTTACTGTTGAAATAAAAATTGCAAACAAGTATCAAGTCATGAAAACAAGCATATGATGATACATTTTAGACCCCAAAATGTAAATTTCATCTAAACATTAGTGGGATTTCAGCCGGCTGACCTCTAAAAGGTCTTAAGAGTCACAGTGGACAGTATCACAAACATTTTAATACATTCGGCAGATGCTATTAAAAGGTGAATCCCGTGCTTGGAATCATTAAGAAGGAAACAGGAAATTGAATTGTCACCATCCTAGTCTCCTTATAAGAATTGTTGATGAGACTATAATTAGTCCATAATTAGACTAACATGTACAACTCTATGTACAGTTAGGGTCAACACAACTTAAACATAGAGCTGGAAAAGGGACCAAAAAGTTTCACCAAAGTGATTAGAGGGATGGGCAGGTTTTTTGTGCCTCTTTTTGGCTTCCAATAATGATCAAGAAAAACATGGTAGAAATATATAAATTCATGAATGGCATAAGAGAAAGTGATTTTTTCTTCTTCTTTCTCAGTACCAGAGCTCATCCATTGAAACCAAACAGACCTACAGAAGGAAATACTTTTTTTTAAGTAACACAGTCGTGTAATTAAAATACTGTCAGTAGCTGGTAAGGACAGCCAATTTTGAAGTGAACCAGGACAAGTCATGGAGGATCAGAGTATTAATGGCTACTAATATGGTGCTTTCTCACTACCTGCTGAATCTGTAGGCAGCTCTGCTTAAATCCTGCTTGCTCGGAAGTGCCAGCAAAAAGAAGCTTTTGCCCCCAGCCCACACTTGTGAGCTTCCCTGATGGATCCATGTGGCTACTGTGTGACACAGAACACTGGACTAGATCAGTCACGCCCTGATCCAGGAGGGCAATTATTATCTACTTTAAGTTCTAGCAGAATCTGTACAGGTGGTCCTCAACTTACAGTCACAATTGGAACAGGAACTTCTGTCACTAAGCAGAGAGTCATACACGATTATATGATATATAAAATGTATCACTGAAATCATTAAGTGTTCCCTCATCTTCCCTTTGGCTTTGCTTGTTGGAAGCCTCCTGAGATCACCAATGGCAATCATGTAACTCCAGAATGCTACAACCATTGTAAATACATGCTGGTTGCCAAGGGCAGGAACTCTATAATGGTCTTAAGTGTGAGGAGTGGTCATATCACTTTTTTCTCAGCTGTCATAACTTTGAACAATCATTAAAAGAATGGCTGTAGGTGGAGGACAACCTGTATTAGCTTTTAAGATGCTGCAAAAGATTCCTTAATATCTAAAACAGTTATTCCTCTAAAACGGTTTCCTATTTAGGCATCCTGCAGCTGGGAGTTTGTCCATGTGTCCCTCATATTGGCTAATTCTATTATTTCATCTAATAACTCACCAGCCTAAGAATCCACAGTATTGTAACATCAGAACCATGGATGTCAAGAATAATTATTTCTGCTTTTTTTTCCACTATATTGCTTTAGAAGCTTAGTCATTTTGGCTTCATCCCATGCAGGTGCTTTTACTGCAAATGCTTCTAATATGAAACGATTTGGACTGAATTCCTTGATTTGTATTTCATTGTGTTGTACTTGATGGGCGAGCTTCATGCAGGCAAATTCAGATTTTTCTTCCCCCTTCCTGTGTACTTTGAGCAGGGCCTTTGTCTTCAGTTTAAAGGAAGAAATCGGTTTAGAAAATAATGGACAGAGTAATGAGTTTGGCGGTTTTAGACATCAGGTTGCCACAAAGGCTGACTGCTTGCTACAAACACCGTTACCTAGGTACATCAACAATTGTTGCTTCTGCCTCACTTTGTTTACTGCTTCTCAGGAATTGCTTGCGGCTGAAGTGAAGAGCGCCAGTAGTTCAGCTGACTTTCACCTGACGGTATCTGCTAGTGTGGCCCTGCCTTTTTGCCTCCCCTTTACTTAACAATGCTTGATGAACTGCAGTGTGGTTTCGGTGACTAAATGGCTTCCCTCTCTTCTCCTTCCATCACTGGTGATGCAGTTTTTGTGCACAAAAGTGTGAGCTGGTCTGACAGCAATTCCATTTCCATAAATACTTCTACTAAAGGCACTGGTTTCTGTTGCCCTGGAAACATCAGCTCAAGGTTTCAGCTGAAAAACTTAAACAATTCCTTAAAATGTTCCATGATGTATGTATGTGGCTATGCTGGATGAGTGGGATTTGTCCTTATCATCCAGCCACATTTCATAAATAGTACATTAAATCTCAAGTAGGCAATGACTGCATAGGGAGGATTTTCTTTATCTCCCTTGTCAGTTACCATTTGCTGAAGGACTGCTCTCACACATTTGTACCCGAGCTCTTCCAGACATTCTCTTGATTTGGCCTTCTTACTCAATAGTATCACAAAACCAGAGCATTCAGCAATGCACATGTCATATTTACAGTGTTGCTATTGTAAGCATGATGCTCGCTCAGGAAGATCTAGCAAAGCAGGGAATTGGCAAGGAATCTGGATGGGTAGAATTGGCGTGCTTGGGTTTCAGGCATCACAAATACTTTATCTGGAAGTGCTTAAATGTTCAACTCGTTCTGTCTTTCTCCTTTAATTGCACTGGGACAGAGTAAGAAGAGTATGCTTGTTCTCATAAACCATTTTAAAACCTGTTTTTGTCCTCTGTTAAGATTTCTTTGCATGGACAAATTGTTACCAGAACATCAAGAGAACATCAAGAGAACATTATTTTAAAATATACATTTTATGGGGGTTTTTTTGTATGGTTTATATTCATGGTGTCTTAAAGATCTTTTGCAGTAAGAAATGCTTTGATTTGGATGGAGACAAATTAAAGAATATTTCTAACATAACTAAATACGTAAAAAAATATTTATTTTAGGAACTCGAAATCTATTCTGTCCCGAAGAATTATTGTTCTGTGATATTTTGTATCATTCTGTTAGATTTTTTCACAGTGCATCTAATAGAAACTGAACATAGATATTTATATTTGCCTTTTATAGCTAGCATTAAAAGGCCATTACTATAGCACAAGTATTTTAAAGGAATTTATTTGCAAGGAATCCCACATATATAAAATCCTTATATTATTTCCTTATTTTTATCACTATATTAAGGCCATACATATTCTTCTTTATTTTCTCCTCCTATTGAATTAGCAAAATTATAGTATTCAGGTAATTTTAACCATAATTATTTGGACCAACTTTTTTTATAAAACGGAAGATCCTTGAGATTCCAGAAAAGCTATTAAAAAGCTATTTTCAATTCTTCAGGATATTATTATGATGGTGCACTCACTATATATACATTTAGCACAAAACATTTTGCAGATTTTAAATCCACAGGTGTGCTTCTAGAAATCTCAGCTTGATTGAAATATGACATTATATGCTAAAGTGATTACATATCAACTTTCTTTTTCCAACTCAGTAATTTTCTGCAGTGGTAAGTAAGATCCATACTGTATATTTGATCCATCGTCTTAACAAGAGACAAAATGATTGGTGTTGGATTGCTTTATTACTGCACACTTGATCCTGCAACAGCAAATGCTGTATTATTTGTTTTATTCCAGCAGACAACATAAGCGTGTAAGTTTATTTGAACCTCATAAAAATTATGTCCAGTGTCTGGATTCACAAACCTACAATAGCAATAGCCAGCTTTTGCATAGAAGTAGTATTATGATTATAATTTCAATTCAACAGGAGTGAAAAAGTAGTGAGTTTTCAGTTGTAGATGGGATGCAACGTCTCCTATTGCTATAAGATGCAATTGTCAAGTGATTACTTATGCCGAAATGCAAGAATTAGAAAATAGTTAAAAGAGGAGAAAGGAATTCATTGTTTTACAATAACAAAATGTTCTTCAGGCAAAATATTGACTGCTTTCCTTAAAAGGTATGGAAGTGGTCTTGTTCTAAATTGCTGGTGCGCACAGAAGAAAAGATTATGAGGCTGTTTTGCTTTGCTTTGTAGGAACATTGTGCTGATGATGTGGAACCCATTACCTTGGAAGGGGGCAAGCAATTTGGCCTCTCAAGAAACAGCCATATTGCAGTTGCCTTTGATGACACAAAAGTTAAGAACAAGTAAGCTAATAGTTTCCCACCATAGATTTGAGGTGGGTACTTTTTTAACCTTTCTGGAAGGCTGTGAAGACCTGGCTCTTCCCATTGGCCTAAGGCTAGGATGTGGGGGAGGGATTAGCCAGAAGGTGAGAAGTTTAGTTAGACTGGCACCTGGTACAAAGGGTTATTCTGTCTTCATTCATCTTTTTAATAATTGTAATGAACCATCTAGGATCACTATATGAAGTAGGCAGCCTTGTAAGTTTCTTTAAATAGTAAGACCATTCTGAAATAAAGTTGAAAAGAAATTATTTTGGGTAGTAACATTTGCTAAATTGTAGATGTTTTAAAACCAGACAGCCACAATTCAAAGCATTGAAGATGGGCAAGCTTGTTTTCTTTCAAGCCTTCATAAAAGAACTCAGTTAAGTTATTATACTGCCTACTTCAAAAGGATTTAATTTTAGATCTAAAAGTCACTTTCCAAATTTAGGATGGGTCTTTAACCATACATTTCCCCCCCCCCCAAAAAAAAAGGGGGGGGGAGGGAAGGGAAGGAATGGAAAAATTTGATTGAACTGATGGCTATTATTTTTCCATGATAAAGAGGGTTCATTTTTTTTTATCAATCCAACAGAATGTTGAAAATACATTATATAAAAAGGGTTGAGATTCTGTTTTTTAGCAGAATGACTTTTCCAAAAACAGAACTTAGTGGGATTAAATTTGGCATGGTAGGAGAGAACAGAAAGGAAGGAAGGAAGGAAGGAAGGAAGGAAGGAAGGAAGGAAGGAAGGAAGGAAGGAAGGAAGGAAGGGAAGGAGGGAGGGAGGAAGGAAGGAGGAAGGAAGGAAATTAGATTCCATGTATATTGCCCACTTTATATATGTATTAGTTCTTGTATTATAATCATTGTCATTTTGTGCATTAACAGGGTTTGGGGTTTGTGTTTGCTTTCTCTAATCAGTTTTTTTTTTCAACTGATAATGATAAGATTTGCCAGAATTATTTCATATGGATGTGCTCAGGACTCATGCATATTCTTCCAATAATTTGAAAACTAAGGTCTGACGGCTGATTCTTAAGAAGAACTGTGTTCTGTGTACCACGGAACATATAATCTTTTTTTTTTCAATCCCCAAAAGGAGATATTTTCAAATCATATCACATCTGTTACCAAATCCATGAATATTACATCTATATAATTTAGTAAATTTAGAAATGGAATATGGACATCCTGGTTCTATTTCACATATAAAGAAGTTTGTGCAGTGGTGGAATTCAACTTTTTTTAACCACTGGTTCTGTAGGCGTGGCTTGATGGGCATGCTTTGCACGCCCATGCGCGCTTTGCATATGTGCGCAGAGGGTTTGATACTGACCTCCTGCAATCCTGCACTCTCCCTGTGTCTTCAACAGCTGATGCACAGCAATCGGCTGTGCCGCGTGAAGCGGCTGAGGTTGAAAAGCAGGAAATAAAGGTCAGTATGGAGCTGGGACAGGTGAGCGGGCCCAGCAGCTGATCATCAGAGCGAACCAGTTCCCTCATAGATGATCCTTGGAGTTACCAGTTCAGCCAAACCGGTAGAATACTGCCACTGAGTTTGTGGTTGGTAGCGTTAGTTGTATGAGAAAAAAAAGGTAAAACAGTAATGCTTTTTTAATGTCCTCCCTTTCTGTTTCCTTCCTTTTCCAAATGTGCAGACTCACAATAGAACTTGAAATCAGAACAAAGGCTGAAAATGGGCTGCTTTTCTACATGGCTCGGATCAATCATGCTGATTTTGCCACTATCCAGATAAAAAATGGTTTTCCGTATTTCAGTTATGACCTTGGGCATGGGAACACAAGCACTATGATTCCCAACAAAATCAATGATGGCCAGTGGCACAAGGTATTATATGATTGGACAATGCATGAATACTGTAGATACATTAATCTATAGATTATCACCCTCACCCCCACTTGTGGTGAATTGTAGAGGTAATGAATAGAGCAGCAGTGTGCCATGTTCTTAATTACAAGGACTTCTTAATTACAAGGACTTCAGAAATTGTTCCTTTACAGGTAGCTTAATCTGTTTCGGGATTCAAGACCAAATTAGCACACAGAGTTTTATTCCCAAACAGAGCTTCCACTCCTCCCCAATGCAGAATGAATGAATGAATGAATGAATGATAAATAGTTTTATTTATCATAGAGTTTTATTTTTAGCAGAATAGGATGAAATTTGTCCCTAGATTATAACTTTGCACAGGGATGGAGCATGAAAGATTCTATAAATATCCACCCAATTTAAAGCTGCCAAGGTTGAGAAACACTGAGTTAGGCAATTAGAGTCTGATTGTTAAATAGTAATGTAACTACAAGTTGATGCATTGTAAGAGCTTAAGAGCAGCCTTTTTATGTACAGGTAGCCCTTGAATTATGACTGTAATGGAATCTGCCCATATGCTCATAAATTGTAGATTATCACAAAACAGATTAACACTGATAAGTTCTGGTTTCCATTTATTATCTGCAGATACATGAAACCTCAGATAGCAAAACATAGGCCAACCTATAAATGTTCAATCAGAAAAAAATGCCCCTTGTTTATTTCCAATATTTATGTTGGCTGGGAAATGTAGGAAATATGGTCCTATCACATACAAAGGGCATTAGTTTATGGAAGGCTGTTGTAATTTGCGATGTCATCCTATGTTGGGAATAAGTTTCAGGGACTGTTGTATATTTTACTATTAAATGTCTAATCTGAGACTCGATTGAAGCTATTTATCCATTTAAATGACATAATAGTAAAATTGACATTGCATAATGTGCCCAAACATGCTTGTTAAGTCAGTATTAAGTTTCTCCATCTTCAGGTGGCCATTCTCCCAAATAAGAGCACAAAATTGTGTAACGTCAGTACCTCTAACAAAGACTTTGCTTATTGTAGTATAATTAATAATAATAATAATAATGAGTTGCCCTTCTATATTTTTCCAGATAAAAATATTCCGAAGCAAACAGGAAGGGGTCCTGTCAGTTGACGGAACTACAAATAGGACCACTAGCCCAAAGAAAGCTGATATTTTGGATGTTGTGGGGATGCTGTATGTTGGAGGATTGCCAATTAACTATATAACAAGAAGAATTGGTCCGGTAAGTAAAGAATGACTCGTTTCACATCTCTAAAGCGCTGACAAAATGGAGTTATTTGTTGTGCACAAGTGTAAAAGTAAAGTGGTATTTGGCCTTTCATTGTCTTTGAAAGAACACAGGCCTTGTTCTATGCAAATAATCTGCATTTGCCTTTCTTTGGACTGATCTGGTTTTTTTCCACACTAGCAATGCCCTTTTCATAGGAAACAATCATATCATTCAGGGAGACTAAGTTTGTCTGTCTTTGTAGGGGTAATCTAAATGTCATTGTGTTGTGTCACTGAGAAGCAGATCCTATGGTGCATTTCTATATTACCAGTGGAGCTTCTCTTTGAACAGAAAACAGAACATAATAATAGAGTTTTGAAGGGACCTTGGAGGTCTCCTAGTCCAGCCCCCTGTTCAAACATGAGACCCTGTAGTATTTCAGACAAATGGTTGTCCAATCTCTTCTTTAAAATTTCCTGTGATGACCCAGGGTGGGATACACAAGCAACACAGTCACAAAAACAGGTGAAGTCTCTTTAATTCCTTCAACTTGGCTTTAAAGCTCCAATTATCATTGACTGGAGACAAAAAAACTCCCTCACAAATAGTTGCAAAAAGGAAGAACTTCCATTCAAACTCAAAATACATGTAATTATAAATAGAAAAAACAACACAAACCACACTGAAGCAATTACTGAGACAAGGCAGGATAAGGGCTTGGAAGACATCCACAGATATTAAAATACACACACTGGGAAGGACGCCAAACTCAGATAAGAATAGACCGACTAGAAATATTTTCACGCTTTGTTTCCAGCACTGGCCCATGCACGGTCCGTCCTTTTAAACAGTCCTCACAGCTGCAGCCCATTGTTTCTCCCTTATCCGCTCCTCCCTGCGGGCCCTAGGATGAAGAGGGAATGGGCCTGCCCATTGACTGCCCAGCCAGCCTGTGCCCTTCCCAATTTCCTCCACAACCTCCACACACTTCCACTCCCTGTCAGCTGTTCCTCCTCTCCCTCGGAGTCAGACTCCAACAGGGGCATGACATTTCCAGTGATGAAGCACCCACAATTTCTGGAGGCAAGCTCTTCTACTGATTAATTGTTCTAAGTATCAGGTATTTTTTTCTTATTTCTAGATTGGTTCTCTCCATTTCTAGATTGGTTCTCTCCAACCTAAGTATGACATAATATAATTACTGTAGCAATCCTGAAAACTGTGGGGAAAATAGTATTGTAGACGTCAACCACTGTTCATAAAAATGTATCAACAATAGTGTACTATGCATTCCTATCTGGCAGCAAGGCTTAATTCCAGGTAAGTGTGTATAGCAACCACAGGTTAATGTTTTGGATATAGAAAATTCCTGTATCCCTACATTCCAGTCTTCCTTTTATAAAACCAGTGTTCTTAGGTTTAATAACAGTGTTGGACTTTACTCAGCCCTGAAAAACACTTTGAGCTAATCACTGTTAACCCATCTTGATTTATTTCATAAGTTATTAGGATAACATTGGGGATGGGGAAAAGATCTGTATAAACCATCTAGAGGTCCTTCAACACAGTCAAGATTGGCTACAATAAACAGACATCCTAAGACTCGTCCAAAGAAATCAGCTGAGAATTATTAGTCATAACTTTTAATCGAAACTTAGATACCTGATACCAGGTGTCCCACATTAATTGCTGCCTATACATTTTCATTAAACATTGTTCCTCTATCACTTATTTTTCTAATGTTCACCAAACTCTTGATTGCAACTTTTGTATTACTCTTTCAAAAACATTTTTGCATGAATAGGGATGTAACTGCTTTGAACAATATAAATCAGATAAAGCCTTATATGTATAGTCAACCAAAGCAAGACGTCAGCCACTTTAACACAAACACTACACTGAATTCATACTTTAATTTACTGCTATTCCACAGTAGCAGGTACATTTGTAGGAGAAATTGCTTAGTAACAAATTGTTCTGTTGGAGGAAGCATGACCAAACAAGAGGAAAGAGTTTATTTTATAGAAAACAGTACAAAAAAATAGAAGGGTTGGGGAACAAAAGAAAATGTTAACAGAGAAAGACAAATGGCAAATCCAAGTGAACACTAGGCAGAGCCTTTATTATGGATTACCTTATAGCAAGAAGAGTGGCAAAAGATTATTTCTCAGCACTTATCTATAGATTGCTGACTGATGAACCTGTTCAAGGGAACCTGGCTCTTCTTGCAGGATGATTACAAGAAACATTCAAGGTACTTAATGGACATTGGACAAAGTCCTTCAAATCCTCTCTAAATTGAATTCCAGCTATGTGAATCTGATGGAGTTGATCAAAACTTGGTCTTTAAGTTATGTGAGAAGAACTAAGCCTGTGCGTTCTAAGGAACTGGCAGGATACTTGTGGCTGTAAGTGAAGTTACTTGTGTATTAGATCAATGCCCCACCGTTTTGAATAAGGTCTCCTGAGTGACAACATACTGTGTGGTTGGATTCAAGTGGTGCATCCTTTAGTAAGGCTGTGGCTCACCCTCTGTGCATTGAAGTGGTTATCCATCTTGTCAATAAACCATCACTGAATCTAACAGTATTGAACCATTTTCATCTGTATCCAATCTTCCCTTTTGGGGAGGAGTGTGGCTAAGAAGTTAATGAAGCATTTTACAGTCAGGTTTCAGATCTGGATGTATAGTGAGTACTGAGATGGCATAGATCATGTTGTAAACAATTTCTGACAAGATTAGGTTGGTGGTGAGGTATCCATTCTGCTTCTCCTTAATCGGTCAGTGGTTTCTTTCAGGATTGGCTTGGGGGTTTGAGAGTGGTGAAAAGCATGGTGTTGCTCCTTCCCCAGTTCCAATCCATGTTGGCAAGTTAGAAAAGTCTCGCCTAAACCTCTGCTTTGTGGAGTTCCACAAGGAAAAAATGTTTCCCTATTCATATTGTACATATTGTACACGAAGCTACTGATCATATCATCTGTGGGCAGGGAATTAGGGATATCATCTGGAAAGCATGAGGACTCCCCATTATATATTCCACTCCCCTGGCTGAACAAATGATTGAAGCTGTGTACGTCTAGAGAGAGCAAAAAGGCTCAGACTCAACTCTTAAAGGACTGGAGTTTAGGACAGATCTGGAAACTTACATTATGGAGAGGAAACTGGTGTGCAGTTTGGAAACATTGCTAAACTATTGTATTCTGTTCAGAGAATGAGTGGCAGCCACGGCTATGAGGGATTTAGGATGACTCGCAATAACCAGACTCACTGAGGCCAATTCGCCACAGTCAGGTTGCCACACCAACTCGCCATGGGAGAATTCACCATAGCCAACTTGGTGCAGGACAACCTCCAGTGGGACAAAAGTTATCGAAGAAATTGTGAAATAGAATCATTAAAGAAAGTATGCAAAAGGAAGGATGAAATGAAATGCGAATGACAAAAATTAAAATAATTTGTAATTGTTTTAAATAATTAACTTGTTAAATTGTCCTGCGATGACTTGTCCCATAGTGAATTGGCAGCAGTGAATTGTCCTATAGTGAGTTGACTGTGGCGAGTTATGCCATTCAGGGCTATGAGGGCCCTTACATCTCATGTGCCAATTGTTCCCCTTTCTGGATTGGAAGGCCTTCCTCACTACCACTCATATCTTTGCACTTGTTGGGATTGTTACCAGGGCATTCTGCTTGGGGCTGATCTTGAAGACTACTTGGAAGCTACAGCTGATCTACAATGCAGTAGCACGAGTAGTTATGAGCCTACCTTCTTTGCATGCCTATGCAGCTGTTCTGACCCAAACCCTTCTCCAATAAAACAAACACGAACCAAAGGGAACAGAAACCTTTTAATGATTCTTACAAATCCCCGGTTAAAAGGCTGCTGCAAACTAATTAACTTTGATAAGCATGAGCCTTGCCAAAACTGCGAGGCTGCCAAGAATAACAGGTAAGGTTACCTAGAAATATGTTACAACACAAGAGTCTTCAAATACTAACTAAGATACTGCAATGCCCACGAGGCTCGAGTTTCAAAATGTCTTTGCTTCCTGCAAAGAACGTCCGATTCACAGCTGGCTTTTATCTTCTTGAAGGAGGGGCCATTACCTTGCAGCCTTACTCCCGAGTCGCCCGTGCTGCTGCAGCTGTTCTTTTCTGCAAGCAGACCTGCGTGCACGCGCACTTGGCACAGGCTCCTCAGGAACCTCATCACTGCTGCCAGCCCCCACAATCTCTGAAGGCAGCAGTCCACTCCCTAATGGTCCTGGCCTCTCATCTGAGTCCTTGCTCTCCTCAGCCATCCGCACCTGCTGCTGGCTAACCACAACAGTAGCACCGCTACTTTGTGAGCTGCTTTGGCTGTCTGTGAACTTCCAAGTACAGTTGAAGGTGTTGGCTGTCACTTACAAACCCCTTCATAAAAAACAGAGCCAAAGTATTCATAATACCAATAATTTCTACTCACCTCTGAAGATTAAACATGCCATGGGTGTCCTTTATTAAACAGTGCCAACTAATGAGAATGGAATCAAGAAAGCCTCCTTTCCCATTGCAGTACCTACATTATGGAACAGAATTCACACACACACACACATGCCAGATCATCCATGATCTGAGTAGCCCTAACCCTGCTGACCTTTTCCAAGGCACTGAAGAACTATTTGTTAGTTCTTCAGTCTCTTAGTTCTAATTGAATGAATGAATGAATGACCAATCATTGTTTATTGTCATTAACAAAAGGAAATTGACTATGCTTAGCTATATAGAGCTGAAGTGGGGCAGTGGTTAGAATGTAGTACTGCAGTCTACTTCTGTTGACTGCCGGCTGACTGCAATTTGGCAGTTCGAATCTCACCAGGCTCAAGGTTGATTTAGCCTTCCATCCTTCTAAGGTGGGTAAAATGAGGACCCAGATTGTTGGAGGGCAATAGGCTGACTCTGTAAACCACTTAGAGAGGGCTGTAAAGCACTGTGAAGCGGTATATAAGTCTAAGTGCTATTGCTATTCGTTGTTCAGAGTTTTCTTGTCACAAGTCATTGTGATTCTGATAATTAAACTTGCCTGCTCTTAGTATGAACTGCTTGTCCAGGGAAAGGAACCAAGATATTGGGGGGGGGGGAGCCAAATAAATCACCACTTAGAGCCTTAGTGAAAACAGTGACTCTATGTGTAGCATAGTTTACAGCTTTCCTTTATGAAAAGAATAATGTTGACTTCAGAGTCAGTGACTCTAATATACAGTATCCCAACTTCCCCACTGCCTGTCTTCTGCTGAGGGATAGTAGATTTTTGTAGTAGTGGTAGTACTAGTGGTGGCAGTAGTAGTAGTAATAGTAGATTTTATTTGCAGTTGGCCTTGGGTTAATGTTACAAATTGTGGCTGATCTTTTTTATCTAAACTGAAACTACAGTTAATGGGGTGGGAGATAGAGAGCCTTACCTGAACTCTGCCACAGTCCTAAATCTAGATTGCCATGTCAGTTTTTATCAGATGCATTTTTTTACTTTACTATTAATTGGTAAGTACAAAATTTGTTCACTTACAATTACTCTTACAATTCTGTTTTAAAACGTATGAAAGGAGGGATTCAACCTGCTTTATTTATCTTTTTACATTACATTCTTGTCTCCAAAATAATGTTCTTGAAAAACAAGATTACAGTTTGGTAAAAAAAAGCATTTTAGAGATATGTTGTAACTCCAACTCCATTTTGGAGTTACAAGTGGAAAAAAAAAACAAGTGCAAATATTAACAGCCAGCAAGATTTGTCTTAGTAGAAAATGGTGATGTTGCATTAATTTTTAGTATAAACATGATCTGATCTAATAGAAGTACAAATGCTAACAACAAAGTAACTTTTGTGAAGATGAAAATATATATACTGTCAATGTAAGTAATATATAAAGATAACAAAAAGAACCATTTTGAAACACTCTAACATTTTATATTTCCAGTATATTTTGATAATCATTCTACCATTTTGGGTATTATCTTTGCTACATCTTTTAAAAAGGCAATTCAGTATCGGAAAATAAATCTATCAGAAATACATTTTATAGAATAGTCCTGAAACTAGGCCACTCCTTTCATCAAGTTGAAAACATTAGATTTAAAAAAATGATGTCAGAATAAAGTATTTTAGAAAGGCAACTAACTTTCTTGAGGATTTTTACCCTGACTCAGGTAGTCTACAGCATTGATGGATGTATACGAAACTTTCAAATGACAGAAGCTCCCATTGATCTGAATAATCCTACCTCCTTCTATAATGTTGGAAGATGCTTTGTCAATCCACAGGAAGGAACCTACTTTGCAGGGACAGGATTTGCCAAAGCAGGTAATACCATCTCAAAATCTGCTCTTAAATGAACCCTTGAGGATCCTTGGTGCTCTCTGAGCTTGGTTTCTTGCAGACATTTCATTAGCCAAACATGATTATGTTACTTAGTTTAGGTAATGAAAAGTCTGCAAGAAAACAACCAAGCATAGAGAGTACCAAGAACCCTTCATTTCAACCCTGAGTGACAAATATTCTCCTTTATTGCTACATAAACCTTTTTAAAATCCTGGTTAGGCCCTTCTGTTTAGATAGTTGCCAAGGGAGGAATGATAACAGAGAATCACAACTGAAAAGCATAGAACAGACACAGAAGAACAGTTTCATCTTCTGAGGCTTGTTGAATTTAAAATTTTTTAATGACAAGAATGTTGCCCTTGAGGCATAATAACATATTACAACGATGGTAATAATCATCATGTTTAATATCTACACAAGATTGTTGCAGTTCTGATTTTTAATAAGATTCAGAATAGATTAATTACAATTCTTGACACTTCAGGATGCTATTTGAAATAGCTCTCTGTATGTACAGGTAGCAATAGATACATATCTGCCAATCTGATTAAGAAATGTGATTTTTATGCACGGTGTCAACACCGCACTATCATTCACCAAAGCGATTTAGTGTATAAAGTAACTGTGAAATATGAATGCTGTCAAGCGTACTGGTGCCTGCATCTCTGTACAGTATAGAAAATTATCCTTGCGTTATTCTTAGACTGTTTTTCCTTCCTTATTCCTTAGTTGGAGCATATAAAGTGGGACTAGATTTACAGGTGGAATTTGAATTCCGTACAACACGGACAAATGGTGTTCTATTGGGAATCAGCAGTCAAAAAATGGATGGCCTTGGCATTGAGTTGGTAGATGAAAATGTGAGTATGGAACTATTAGGAAAGAATCTAATTAAATGTTGTTTCTCAGCAGCCCTAAAGAGACTCTATCAAAAGATACTGAGCCATGTTACTCATCCATTGTTCCACGTCAGTACCTTGAGCTCTGATTCCTTTTGGGTTGTCCCTGTAGCCAGTGATCTTTACAATACAGTTGAAGTCAGAGCTACAGACTAGCAAACTATATTCTACAAATTTAAATTGGGGGAGGGGGGCAGGTTCCATAACATTTCCCCAGTTAAAGTATTATTATGAACCTAATCTGCATTTGTTAGAACAGTCTTGTGAAAATCCCTTCTAATTAAACTTCTGTTTCCCTTTCCAAAATCTCATTTTGGTTCTGCTAAATTCTTTCTAAAATAAATGCTGCTTGAATACAAATAGCCAGCTTGTACAAACATTGAAATAATCAAGCCCTATTGCTGTAGCACTGTTGTGGGTCTATTATCCATTTTAGATTTTGGCAGCAATCAGTTGACAAACAGTATGATCCATAATTTGTGCTTTCTCGCCAAAATTGCTTCTCAGTTATAAATTAATTTCAAGTGGATCCTTGAATTCAGAATATTCATTTGCAGTGGTTAAGAATTTAATCGCAGCTTTTGCTGAAAAGGATAATTAAGTCTCAATATGTTGAATGGGAAAGCCAGGCCTACACATTGTATAACGATCTCTTCCAAGTTATGTGGATAAGTTGTTTGACTTAATTTAAATTGCCTGTTTGTTTGTTTGTTTGTTTGTTTGTTTGTTTGTTTGTTTGTTTGTTTGTTTGTTTGTATAATTTCTCACATAGGTTATGTTCCATGTCGATAATGGTGCCGGTCGGTTTTCGGCCATTTATGAAACTGCTATACCAGGGAGTTTGTGTGATGGGCGGTGGCACAGAGTTGTGGCACACAAGATAAAGCATCGTTTAATGCTGACAGTGGATGATCAGCATGTGGAAGGGATCAGTCCTAATGCAGCTTCAACTTCAGCAGAGACAAACGATCCTGTCTTCGTTGGAGGATATCCTGGTGAGTAGATAAACCAGGCCAATGCTACAGTTGCTATCCTTCATTATTGTTTAATTTGTTACTTTTATTACAGCCACCAAACCCCAAGGGAATCCGTTTATGGAATTCTATTAAGTGTTTCATAAAGTACAATTTTTGAAACCAAGGAATTATACAAATGCACGCGGTCTGGATTGAGCCTGGTGGTGTTAAATAAACAACAGTAACTGCAGTGCATGTTGAAAATGCAGTGTTCGCAAGCACCGGGGGTGGGGGAGTTTATTTTTAAGCATTTCTGTTCCAAATTCAACTTTTGAACTGTGTTTTGCATCTAAGGTTCCCATTTATTTGCCTGGTTATTTGCTTACTCATTTTACATTTCATCTGTTTGCTCACATTGAACAGAAAAGTTATTACATATCATTATCACCTCAATTCGGGTGCCTTGGATGGGACTAAAATCATAATATGTTGTGATAAGTGGTGATTGTTCCATGGCATAACAAAACTTAGTAAAAAGCTGAATAACTTGTGCCTATGCACAGATAAATTCCTTATGTATCCAATCACATTTGGCCAATAAAGGTTCTCTTCTTTTCTCTCTTCTCTTCTCTTCTCTTCTCCTCTCCTTTCCCCTTCCATTCCATATTCTGTTCTATTCTATTCTTTTTTCTATTCTATTTTTTTCTACTCTATTCTTTTTTCTATTATTCTATTCTATTTTGAATTTTTAGGGATAAGGTACAATCTGAAAGTATGGTTTTATGTTATTGAGTTATTAAAAATATTTTTAATTGCAGTAATGCTAAGTTTCATTATTCTATGACAATTGTCTCTGTACCATATATCTACAAATGACATCTATGCATATGAGTTCACACAATATGTAACAAACACATTTGGTATCAGTTTACACTGTTATCTACTTACAGAAAAAGATTTCTTTAAAAAACAAACAAACCTCAAGATCTGAAAGATCCTACTTTCTTTTCTTTATCTCTCCCCTCCCAGATGGATTGAAGCAGTTTGGCCTGACCACTAACATTCGATTCAAAGGCTGCATTAGGTCTCTGAAACTCATCAAAGGGGCAGCTAAACCACTGGAGATTAACTTCAGCAAGGCCTTGGAAATAAAGGGAGTGCAACCTCTGTCCTGCCCAGGGAATTAAAGAGAAAAACCATCAAATTGCAATAGGAATCCGAGCAGTAACGCTAACAAAAAGATTCTTTTACAAATATGCCTGTGATATATTCCAATACTACCGTTTCAGGGTGTACTTCTAAAAGCAATATGAAACAAGGGGGAAAAATCCCTTAAAATGAATAAAGCAGCAAGTTACACATGTGTGATGTGTTGATTTTTGCCAAAAAAAAAAAAGACATTTTATGAGCACATTATGTATTGTGTTTATACACAATAAATATTCATGCTGCATTTGTGCCTGAAGCTCCTGGAGCTTTGTACAAATAGTTCATTTAGTCACCATTCAGAGTTTTACAGCAGCACTGAAAAAAGTGACTTAGGACTGTTCTTCACACTTATGACTGTGGCAGCATCCCCATAGTCACATGATCAAAATTTAGATGCTTGGCAACTGGTTCATATTTATGATGGTTGCAGTGTCCCGGGGGTCATGTGATCACCTTTTGTGACCTTCTCACAAGCAAAGTCAATTAACAATCATGTTAGTACCTTAACAACTACAAGGATTCAGTTAACAACTGCAGCAAGGGTGGGATTCAACCGGTGTTACTACCGGTTCGGTAATTACATTTTGTGTGCTTCTGTGTCTGCTTCTCTTCAGAGCTACAGGTTCTATAGAGCCGGGCAGAACAAGTAGCATCCCACCCCTGAACTGCAGCAACAAAGGTCCTAAAATGGGGCAAAATTCACTTTAAAAAGGTCTCACTTATCAACAGAAATTTTGGTCTCAATCATGGTCATAAGTCGAGGACTACCTGTATTGGAGACTTGTGTGTAAGTTACATTTCGGGTACTATATAGGAGAATGTGGGATACTGAGGCACTTTTAATTCTGCTACTCCTGTTTTTAGCATCATGTCAGAAACTTCTCCCTTCAAACTGGAGAGACTTAAACATCTCCTTTGAATATTGATTTTAATTTACATATTAAATCATCAAATTGTATAGATGTTTGGCAGCATACAAGAGTTGCATAAAGCCCTGAAACCATAATAAAACATCTCCACCCTCAAAGAAAGATTAAAGGCAAAGAGCTCAAGTGGCTGATTTGAACTGCTGTTCCAAATCAACAGGCAATGAGCTCTTAAGCATTTCAAATCTATATTATTAAAGCTTTTGAATGTTAATGCCCATGCAATTCGTTAGTATTTTCTATATGTTTATATAATATATATTTTTCCATAATATGAAGGGCTGCATTTTCTTGGAGAAATAGTGATGGCAGCGTTCTCTGCCTAATCAAATGTTTAATATAAATATCAAATGAACATTGGACTTAATACCTAATATAATGTTTCAACAGCAACAGAATGCTATGTGTTTCTTTTTTAAAAAATATTTAAAATGTGGCATGATCATATTTTTCCTCCAATGGACTACTATATGATGTCAGTGAAAACAGAAAAAATAATAACCGTGCCTACTATACAATGTGTTAAGTATTTTGCTCTATACATCTTTATTTTAAATGAATAGTTTTGCTCTTCTTTAAAACAATTTTGGAGCAAGCCTGCTACTTGGACCCTCTCTGAAGTTTGATGATCAATCTGAAAAGAATAAAAATGCAATAATTGGCTAGAAATCCACAGCTTATTTCCGGGACTGCAAAAAGCTGCCCAGAAGTAAACTGAATGTTTCAAATGTCTTGCCTTGCTTGAAAGCATCTCTGGTAAGTCTCAGGTAGCATCACTGACTCAGGAAGGTCAGTTCTTAGCCATGAAAGCTGGCCAGTCACTCTGTCTTAGCACAGCCCACCTCACAGGGTCATTGTGGGGATAATAGGAGGCAGAGTATTAATTAACTTTGCTAAGATAGATGATAGATCAGGGGTGGGCAAACTACGGCCCGGGAGCCACATCAGGCCCGTTGGTCTGTCCAATGCAGCCCGCCCCTGAAAAAAAATCACTGCCATTGGTCTGTCCAATCCGGCCCGCCCCTGAAAAAAAATCGCTGGGTGTGGCGTATTGCCCTGTGCCACGTGGCCCCCAAAGCTGCAAAACAGTGCGGAGCGATCTAGGGGTAGGAAAGAAAAGAAATTTGCAAAGGCCTCGGCTGGGAGTTCGAAATCACCTTCGAGTGCGACCTCTACAAAGGTGAGTCCCCGCCGATCCCCCTTTTTTTTCCGGGGCTTCCAGGCTTAAACTTTGCAAAGGCAAAGTTTGCAGGCTGGAGTGTCTTCCCGCCGAGGAGCGGGAAGGGTTCCGCCCGGCGGGCGGGCGGGCTGCTTAAACTTTGCTCAGGCGGCACTTTAAAAGCCTGCTCCCAGCACCTGAGCAACTTCCCAGCAACTTTCGGCTTCCTTTTAACTCGCGGGCGCTCGCGCCTGGCCCCGAGCCGCGCGGCAGAGGGGAAGCCCGGCGGGCGGGCGAGCTGCTTGGAGGAGGCGACCTGGCGATGCTCCGGCAGCAGCAACAGGCAGTTTCGCCCGGGCTCCGCTCAGGTGTCTGGCTGGGGCTGTGAGGAGTTGCTACCGCCGGCGCAGCTCCGTGCGGCTCCAGTCCCGCGTTGCCTTGGGAAGGAAAAGGCAAAACCAGGAGCCGCTGAGCCTGAGCCTCCGGTGCCGCTGCTCCCGTTGCAAAGCACTGCCGCGGCTCTTCCTTTTGCCTTTCCTTCCCGAGGCAACGCGGGACTGGAGCGGCGAGCCGCGCCGGTGGTAGCAACTCCTGACTCAGGGGCCTCCGAGGGGAGGGGAAGGAGGAGAAGGGGGGAAGGGGGGGGCGATTCCCAAAAAATCTTGTGCTGACCCAGCCCGTCTGTCAAATTTTAAAAGTCAATGCGGCCCCCGAGCCAAAATGTTTGCCCACCCCTGTGATAGATAGATGATAGATAGATAGATAGATAGATGATAGATAGATAGATAGATAGATAGATAGATAGATAGATAGATGTTTTTTTTCAGATTGCAAGAATTCATCCTTCTCATTTCCTATAGTTACCTCATCATTCCTTCAGAGATGGAAATGGCCATTCAATCTTCCCCAAAGAGCACATATAAAGATGGAGAAGAAATGGAGACAGTTCTATCAGTAGAAACCCAGTAGAGTTCTGTGATGACCTGGGGCATGGCACAAAGGCAACACAGTCACATAAGTAAGAAGAGTTCCTTTAATACCTCCAATTTTGCTCCCAATGTCCAGGTTATCTTCGGCTGGAGAAAAAAATTCTCCCAAGAACAGTCTTTAAGTGGAGGAAATTCAGTCCGAAAACAAAGTACATACAAATAAAAATCCACACAAACCACGCTGCAGTAATTAACTTGACAGGGCAGGAGAAGGTATCGCAGACTTGAAAGGCCAGCAAAACACACACAGTTGGGAAGACGCCAGGAACCCAGACAAGCCTTGACAATACCAGATAATTTACAATTTGCTCTCAACAGAGCAACTCCCCTTTTTAAACACTGTGTTCCCAGCTGCAGCTAATGAAGGGAATCAGAGCCCTTTCCTCCCCTGTAAGCCACACAACTCACGTTGCTCCCTTCTCTGTTCCTCCCTGCATGCCCTAGAATGAAGAGGGGGTGGGCCTGGGTCTTCCTCCAAATTCCCTCTGCCTTGCTCTACCTCTCTCCTGCTCTGCCCAGCCGGACTTTGCCCTTCCCCAGTTTCTTCCACAGCCAACGGAGCCACATTCCCACTCGGAATCAGATTCTGACAAGGGCATGACAAGTTAACTCAATGACTTTTCTTCATTTAAGCTACAGGAAGGCCTAGAGGAACATTGTCCATGGGGTCACGGTGGGTCAGACACGACTTCACAACTAACAACAACAACAACCACCTCACACTAATCGACTTCCAATTCAGCAAGTTGCCCAACTCCACAAGTACCAGCTGATTAAATAATTGTTGCTTTCCTGCAACAGGGCCATTATCTGCAAATCTCAGTGCTGTCTGGCAATGCAGAACATGGCTACAAACTCTCAAGATACTTATCCAACTCAAGATCAGTTGCTGGCTAAAGCTTGTATGACAACAGCACAGTGGGATAAAGTTATTTCATCAAACAGAGTACCCAAATCTCATTTTCTACTCTAATGGAATAGAACTAGAACAGATTGTTAAATTTAAATAGCCTTGTTAGTACTTAGGTTAAGTCAGCCGTGGCTAGTTTTAAAGATCCGTGCCACCCTGTCACTTCCTGCTTATATGGGAAGTGATAAAAACTCTGAAACACTTGTACCAGCACGTGCTTTATGACAGTCCTGCTCACTAGCTGGCTTATTGCTTGCAGAGGATCATTGATTTGTCATGCTGGAACAATTACTTTAAAACAAATACCTCTTCACTTGACAAGAAAATATTAAAGTGGCTTCAGTAAGTGGGCACTGTAAAGCAGATGGAAATCCACTCTTGTGATTTAAAAAAAGTTGTTTTAACTGTGAACAGCTTAATTATATATTTTCATTTTTTAAAAAAAAAAACTATTTTAACTGTTAATTTCAAAAGACATTTGACCTTCACATATTTTCTTAGACTTAGAATAACTTTATTGTCACTTTAAATGTATACTAAATGGCATACATTAAAATGAAATTTTGTTGTATACAGCTCTCACCACCTCCAATATACCCTACACAAACATGACAAAAAAAATATTTGCATATCCCCACTTACCCACATATTTTCTATGACACAGAGAAACAACACAGTCTAGTTTGGATGTATACATGTACATGGCGAGAAAAAGAAATCTTGCGAGTGTACCAGACGGTAAATGTACACTAATCAACATACATTAAAATGAAATTTCATTGCATACAGCTCTCAAAGGGTCACCACCTGCAATATACACTACATAGACATGACAAAAAATGTTTTTCATATACCCACCTATATTCTATGACACAGAGAAACAACAGTCTAGTTTGGATGTATACATGTACATGGCGAGAAAAACAAATCTTGTGAGTTTACCAGACGGAATGGTATAGGGAACAAAGCTGTTACAGAATCTGGGAGTCCTGCTAGAAATACTTCGAGCAACAAAAATTGGTGTGTGGGATCTGTTAATTAGACCACATGTGACTTAACATCCTTCACATGTCAGTATTCAGCGGTTGATGATAAACAAGACCTAATCCTTCAAACCAATAAATCAAGATCCATGTATTTTTCAACAAACATTTCAAAGCATGACTTCTAAAAGGGATGGATAATGTATGTACAGCACAAGATCTAAGCCCTACCAAGCAGCTTTATCTTCTCTTAGGTAGACAGCATTCAAGTGAAATATCAGCATTATAGAGTTGCAGAAACTATTACTGGACATCTGGTACTTCTTCCTGCTTTGGTACAAAATATCCCCACCATGAAATTGTCCAACTTCTAAGAGACCATAAGAGACCATCTACTACCATTTCAAGTTAATACATAGCCTTCTCTTTTTCCAAGCTTGTCACGTGACGGCATCCTTTAAAGAAAACATATTTTTCCTTCAAACCTCCTTCAAAGAACTTGGGCTCCATCTTACTATCTTATTTTTCTATTAGACACCACTCCCCTTTGAATCTATCTTTGTTTCTAATTCTTAAATATTTGGGGTCCAGACCTGGACACCAGACTGCAGATAAACTCGGGAAATGGAAAATAAAAGTGAGGTGTCCTTTCATGAGACTGTGTTTCAACTCATGTATCCAAATATCACATTATTTTAACAGACATCGCCCACTGATTATTTTTATTCAACTTAAAACAGACTACAATTGTCATGCTCGCTATTATGTATTAAGTATCATGATATATTAATAATCTTTGCTTACCAATGGATTAATTATTGTATAATCTAAAGGCATTACATTGCATTTGTTATTTAAGGCAGCAATTTCCAATCCCAATTCAGGAGACAGTTCAAAGTTCAAACCTTTATTGTCAATGTGCAACTTGTGTACAATGAAACTGAATAAGCCTCCCTTGCAGTGGTGGGATTAATTTTTTTTTACTACCAGTTCTGTGGGCGTGGCTTAGTGGGTGTGGCTTGGTGGGCATGGCAGGGGAAGGATACTGCAAAATCTCCATTCCTTTTCCACTCTTGGGGGAAGGTGACCACCGGTTCTCTGAACTACTCAAAATTTCCACTACTGGTTCTCCAGAACTGGTCAGAACCTGCTGAACACCACCTCTGCTCCCTTGGTGCAGCCCACCCAAGAACACCCAAGAACATTTATTTATCTCAATAAATCAATGAATAAAAAAAGAAATCCCTAACCCCAAATAAGCAATAAACTAGCACATGTATATATATATAATATTACACCGGTATATACACTGGCACTGTAAGTCTATCACATTAAGCCTGATTGTGGTGTTATGTTGTGTTTAGTAGTCTGATGGCCCATGGATAAAAGCTATTTTTCATCCTATTTGTCCGACTGCCTATGCAGTCCTGCCTGATGGTAGGAGAATAAAGAAATGCTGTCCAGGATGTGAGTCATCCCTTAGGATTTTTCTCCCTCTGCTCAGACAGCAGGGCCTGGCAATTTCATCCAGTGGGGTTAGGGGGCAGCCCATGAATTTTTTTTTTATTATTATTATCCTATCTGGGATTATCCTATCTGGGATTTCCAAAAGCCCCATTTCGCTGGGAGACAGAAGACTGGGGAAAACAGTCTTAATATATTCGTGCCTATAGTATAAATTGCTTAACTCAAGTGGTTTGTAAGATGAATGTAAAACCAACATGGTCAGGAATGTTTACTTACATTGATTATACTCTCCTCTTCGAAATGAAGAATGAACAGACATTGACTTGATCTGCACACAAAAACTTAAAAGCAATTTAAACACTGCTTATGGAAATATTCCTTACCTGAGAGAAAGAAGTTGTTTTAACAAGTGTGACCCACACCTGATATGGAAAAGATAAATGAGCACCATTAAAGTCTTGTTAGGGAACTAATTTGTGGAGCATCTGGGAGTGATTACAAGGCTGTGACAAAATTAATGCTTAGTCTTTACAAAATGTGTTTTATCTTCAAAACACTTCTTCCATGCTAATTAATTCACTCCACTAAATACAAATATCAGCAGACACACATGTGAAGATTTTGATATTTTCACTTTAGGCATAACTGATGAAAGGATGGGTTCCTGGCACTATTATTCAAATGACATTGTGGGCTTAATCTGTCTTTCCTTTTTAAGGGATTTTTGCTGCTAAGAAAAACAGTGGATGCCCTCACAAGAAAAATAGAGCAGATTTAGAAATGAAAAGAGTTGTTGAATCCCAGAAAATTCTAGGAACAAGGCCAGATTATAACACACACATAAAAACACCAACTTCTGAGGGGTCCTTGGTACTCTCTGAGCTTGGTTGTTTTCTTGCAGTTATCTCATTGTGCAAAAAAAAAAAATCAACAAAGCAAAAAGGGAACAAAAGAAAAATGGTTACACTAAATATTTTCAGAACACAAGACATCAGCCTTCATCTTATTTAAACCTCAAAAAAAGAAAAGAAAAATGGGAAGTAGCCTCTCTAGTGATGTGTCTATCCTGTAGGCCAGTCTGAAAATTAAGTTGTGGCTTTTCATGGTACAAAATTCTCAACTTCTTGAGATCACACTATCACAAAATATTTTTATGTAGCCTTCTAGGAACTCGGAACGTGGGCAGCATGAAAAGAAGTGGATGCAATCTAATTAAAATGTAATTCATCAAATAGTATTGTTCTTGTATTTAATCATGTTCTGCTTTGATTGTATTAACAATTATTATCTGACACCACCACAAAAATTAGTGCAGGAGCAGCACCAACAGCTCTGGAATAGCTGGGTGGAACAACTGTGAAGCCCAGCAAGACTCTTCTCTTTTATACCATTTCTCCAAAACTGCTTTGGAGTGGGGGTCTCCAACCTTGGCAACTTTAAGACTTGTGGACTTCAACTCCCAGAGTTCCTCAGCCAGGATGAACTCTGGGAGTTGAAGTCCACAAGTCTTAAAGTTGCCAAGGTTGGAGACCCCTGCTTTGGAGGAACAAAATGGACACCTGAGCTAATGCATTAGGAGAAGCCAATCAAAAATTCAAAACACATAGTACCAGGTAAACAAAAGTCCATCAAACTGCATTTCTTTACAATATTTGCTATGACATTAGGAAGAGCTCATTGGTTTCCTTCAGCTACATTTTTCTTATTTTCCAAAGACGGGCAGAAAGGGTAATGTAAGCTGTGGCCTTATGCAGCAACAAATTAGAACAGCTGCTCATTGGATTTCATTTAAAAAAAACCATTTGTAATCATCACAGAGCAAATAACAGCTTTCCTTATTGCAAGAAATTATTTCAGAAGAATTGCTTTGCAGATCCCACAAAGAGATGGGAGTATTAACTTTGTGTGACATCATTTCCTTGATATGTGCTTTTGCTTCTGTTTCCATTTTGCTGGTGTTATTCCTTTGCCTAAATAAGCATTTCTTGTAATTTCCATGGACTTAATTTAAAAGGCTGAAAGAGGAACTACTGTCCCTTCAAGGCAACTAGGTAATTACAAGGAAACCACACTAGAAATGGTGAATAGACTGGAGCAACTACCATACATTTTATTATTGTAATTCTAAATTGCTGCTTTGCAGTTTCCTATCAGTGAGTCCCTTCAATCTATATTGTTTTAAGAACATGACTGGAGTAATGCCAGTTGATGTGGAAAAGTAATTATTTTATATACAGTATATATTACTGTTTTCACAGCTCTTATTAAGATTGAAAATCCAGAGCAGCAGAAGGATAAAGTTGGCTTCTTTCCCTTCACCTGGACTGAAATATATTCGATGTGGAACAGTGACTACTGTATATTTATTAATGTCGTTATTTCTAAGTGCTGATATAAAGCCTTCATACTGGAGCGCTTGTTCTCCAAAGAGGTCCTGGATTCAAAGTCCTTTCTGAAGTCCTGGAGAGCCATTCCTCATTAGTATGCTTACACCACTAGATGGAATCAAGCTCCATAGAACTTCGTTCTTGCAAGATGATACAAACACACCCCACTGGAAAGCCCTTCACCCAACTGGTTTTTTAGATCTGCTTACTCTGAAGACATTTTGTGCAGATTCTCTTTCAGGTTTCAGATGCTAATTGACCATCTGTGACCACCAATATGAGGCACCCCAATTCTCTTGCTGAATGGCTTGTGCCTCTTCATATACTTCTATACAAAAGGATAACTTTATTTTTAAACCTGTACAGTCTTTATAACCAGTGGGAGGTTGTCCTTTCTGGTCATCCTAAGGCACTCCCATCTGCTTCAGTTGCTTTAGTTTTAGGCCACAATTTCAATTAAATGATTTTAATTTAAGAATGCTCACCAAGCTTTTTCCATTTTAATACAAGCTGAGGGAGGTACTCAGGTCAACCAATTAAAATGTGCTTGCACCTTCTACAAAGTTTTGCAATTATAATTAAATAAAAGGTTTTCTTAAAAATCTATTTTCTGAACTAATGGCACTTGTAATTTTTTTTCCAACAAGCAACTGAATTTCAATGTATAACTTCTAGCTATCAGGCTACATAAATTGCAAAAGTTGCACTTCACAAATGCTTTTCTCCAATTAGGAACGCCTTAGAAAATCCTCCGTTTCCCCCCATTCCAGTAGTGGGATTCAGCCAGTTCACACCGGTTCAGACAAACCGGTTGCTAAATTACACCATCACCCCACGCTATCAAAGTTTGATCCTGGGCACTGCACTGCGCTGCAATGGAGAAACGGGAAATGGAGTGGCCATTGCAAAGGAAGGAGAAAGCTATTTTCCCTCTTTCTTCTCCCTGCTCCTCCTCCTTCCCTCATGTCAACCGCTCCATTTCCCGTTTCTCACAATGCCTAAGATCCACTTTGATAGTGTGTGTGTGTATGTGTGTGTGAGGGGAGTAATTTAACAAGCGGTTCACCCAGGCTCAGGTTGGCCATCACGAGAGACTCATCCCGCATGTGCAGCGGAGCTAGAAGACGGGGATGGGCCACACCTCCCACGCCCGCCAACCTGACCCCGGGCAAACCGGTTGTTAAATTATTTGAATCCTACCACTGCCCATTCCAATACCCAAGTATAAGAAATTGAGCTCTCTGGGTCTTGTGAAGGCCCACCATTGTTCCTATGAAGGTTTGACCTCCATTAGCATTGGTGCCTTTTTTCACAACCCTCCTTTTCTAGCATCTGCTTTATTCTACAGTACTGAGGAGGAATACTTTTTTCCAAGATCAGCATTAGAGGTGATAACTTGGCTCAAACCAAATGCTTTCCAGATGGTGTGCTTTGCTTACATAAATCAATTTAAAAGCTGCTGAGATTTTTTTTTTTCTAAAGTTCTCCTGGATGCAAGTAAGGAAGCAATCACCATGGATGCTTCAGAATAAGGCACTAGAACTGTGTTTTGCATCTGGTAATCCGTACTTTGTTTAGTGAACATAAAGGTATATATAAAATTGTGACTAGTAGATGTATACAAGGATGTATGCGCAACAGGTTAGCTCCAAATAAAAATAATTTGAAATTAAAAAGTAATATTAATAAAAATAATATTTTAATGATGCAGTTGCGACCTTTTTTTCTTCTAGGTATGCATAGGGAAGCTGAACTGAATTGAAATACTACCGTACTAAGGGGATCTAGAGATCCTTAATTATCCCCACAATGAAGTTCTGTTTCATTTAAATTAGGAAAACGAATGTTCAGCCTGGAGGATGTAGCCCACCAGCACCTTGAATAGCCCACAGAGCCCCCAAGAATGAATTGAAAAATTGACCCTCTTTTTTGTATTTTTGGTAAGATTGAAGGTTTAACTGGTAAAGTGGATCTTCTAAGCCTTTCAGATGTTTAAGGCATCCATTTCAACCCTTGGAATTCCTGGAATTCAACCCTGGTTCTCTCTACTTTTGGAGTGTGCCCCCTGACTTATCATGCATAGCTTGTGTGACCTCAAGCCAATCTAAATTGTTCACTTTGCTTAAATGGATTACTCTTTGGCAAAATCAAGGACAGATGAGAGGAGTCTAGTCTTGGATCACTGGCCTAAGCCTCTTCAGTGTCATGCAGAGATATAAACAGGAAGGGTGAAATATGCCAAGATGTCATCCACAATGCATGGTCAAAGCCTTGCCTCTTTTTGCCATGTATTGGGTAGAGTGCTTGATCATTCCGTCATGGCACCATCTTGAATTTTTATATTCCCCCTCTTTTGATGTACCTGGTCTTTTGAAACAGTTCCTTGAATAAGTATGGATGTCCTTTAGCTCTTCTCCAGCTAGAGAGAGATGTTTCCCACCTAGGATTCCATTCCATACATAACTGTTAAGGAAAGGATAAAAAATAGGCACAAAGTCTTGGGGGTGAACCCTACTCACCTCTCCAAATATTCAACATACATATGAACATCCTTCACTGGTATCCACCTAACTTTGCTCATAGGGAAAATAGAATAGGCAATTGTCCTTGATCAGAACTGAAAGGGCGCACTTATTACATTAACCACAAGGATCTTTCTTCTGAAATATACAGTAGGATCAAGGATTCTTGTATGCTTTACAAAATTGCAGAGACAAGGTTAGAAATTGTTATGCTTGAATAGGGTTTCCAATTAATGTAATATATAATGCACAAAGCAATGAATATGCAACATTCATAAAAGTATACATACTTTTAACTCAAACATTTTAATTGTTTATATACTGTTTTATATTTCAATGTTTTATTAGTCCATCTTTGAGAGAAATGTTCAGAAATGTTCAGAAATGTGAAATACAAATGAATATCAAAGTAAAACACAGGAGCTGATAAAATTTGTTATATGTTATACTATATAAACCTGTCAAGTTAGAAAGCAAATGGGTTTATAAATTCCTAGAAAGTTACATACTCTGCTTATTTCTCTACTCTTATTGTATCTGTGATCCTGCTCTAGGTATCTTTGTCCCTCCTGAGTAAGGAGAGACTGGGGAACCACTGAAGACTATAAGGCACAGATGTCAAACTTGCAGTATCACATTGCCGTCACATAACATTTTGTGATGTTTTTTCCATCTGCGGAGCTGGGGTAGGCGTGGCCTGCATGTGCCGCCAGTTTGACACCCCTGCTATAAGGGCTATAAGGATTATACTAGTCTTGCTATAAGGGCTATTCTAGGCACCTATTGGATAATAGTAATTTGGTTTGCTTGGAATTGATCATGGCTATGCAGCTCCAATGGAATGGATTGAGTTATAGTTTTCCTTGATTATAACAGAGTAGAATGTTTCTTTGAGTAAGGGGATGTTCTAGCTTTTTTGAAAGAAGGAGGAGTTAATCAACTCTTTGAAAACCACTGCTAGATCCAACAGAACTGAACAATTTTGTTTAGGTCTCTAAAAAAATCAAGATTATTGAGTAGGTGAATGTCTATGGAGATTCTCAGCCACACAAGTCATGGTTGTGTTGGGCTCCATATTCAACTATGCCCGCCAGTAATAAAAGAATAAAAGACGTTAATTGTGGATCCCTCCCACCAGCGACGAAGTGGATGCGGAATGGGGATTCCCTATGATGCTGCCTTGCACTGCTACCTGGGAGTGGGAGGCTGAATGGGAATTCCCACATGATGTGGCTGGGGCACTCTGCTGTATAAGGCTTTAGCGTGGGGAGGGGGGATTAGTGCGGGAAAGGGGGATTTATACACCAGGTGTTACGGGGAAGTAAAGGGGATCAGTGATAGGGAGGATGCAGAGCGTTTGAGGCTATGGCATGGGAGTAACTAATTAGCCATATTAGGAAACATTGAATACATAGGGCAGTCTACAGGAGGTAGCTGCGATTAGATGGGTGGGTTTATGCTATAAAGAGTGCTGGAAGGCAAATGCTCCCAGCACTAACCTAGATTGGAATTCAAGCCATTATCGCCAGATGGGATGTGCATTATTTCTACAAATAAATGACTGCATACCTCAATGTTCATTGGTTTGTATCTTGGGAATACGAACATCCGAAAGACCGGCTAACAGATTATCCCAAAGGTGCTTTTTCCAGAGGCAACTGGACTTCCTTGGTTCTTCCTTGAAGACATTTTGCTTCTCATCCAAGAAACTCCTTCAGTTCTGAAGCTTCTTGGATGAGATCTGAAGAAGCTGCTTTGATGAGAAGTGAAATGTCTTCAAAGAAAAACAAAGTCCAGTTGCCTTTTGAAAAGGCACCTTTGGGATACTGAGTAGGTGCTAGGTTTGCAGCTCCAAAAGGCCCTGAAAAAAAATAGATTGTTTATACCCTTTTCAGTTGACTTTCAGGCTGAGTTATAGTGCTAAGACAGCATTGACCATACCTATAGATGACCTCTGGCATCTTTGGACAGGAGTGGTGTATCACTCTTTTAGGCTTTCAATACTGTCAATCATGGTATCCTTCTAAGCTTTAGTGATTGGAAGTGAGAGGGCCACAGTTTTACAGTGGTTGTTTTCCTTCCTCTGAGGAAGTTTAAGACAGCATTGAAAGGTACGTGATATCTAGCTCTGAAACCCCTTATTTTGTGTGTATTTCAGACTTGATTCTCTTCCCAACTTCTGTTTAATATCTACATGAAGCTGCTAGGTGAGATCATTCATCAACAGAAGGTTAAGCATAAGCAGAGTGCTGATAATACTCAGTTTTACATCTTTGCTCCAGACTATATAAGTGATGCTGTCGAGGTTCATTTTCAGTGATTTAGGGCTGTGAGGATGTAGATGAAAAAGAGCAAGCTTGGACTTAACTCTGTTAAGACTGAAGATTTAGGGAGGCAGATCTGGAAATGTTCCATCATTCATTTTGAATGGGATAGCAGTCCTCTGGAGCTGGTGGGAAACTTGGGAGCTCACCTGGAGACCTAGTTTTGATTATAGAAGCTGGTGGCAGCTGTAGCACAAGAGGCCTTTGTGCAAATTTATATTTTGCACTAGATCAAGAGGCATTGCTTGCAGTCACTCAGGTCATAATCATTTCTTGGTTGGACTATTGCAACGTGCTCTTCATAGGGCTGCCTTTCAAAGGCATTTGAAAGCTGCACTCGATCTATAATACAACAGCACAATATCTCATAAACCATCACCATCCCTGCTACAAGAACCTTCCAGTAAGATTCTGTGGGTGCAATGCCAGGTGCAATCGTCCCCTTTAGAGTTCTGCATGAGGTAGGACTAGCTTACTTGCAGGATTATCTAATGATATCTCATCATCTCTGCACTTCCTTTGTTGGATAGGAAACAACAGGCTGGGTCTCTTGTGTAAAACAAGGTCATTTAGTGGGGCCCAGGAAAGGTGTCTTCTGTTGGAATAAATATCCTTTTGGGTTCAATTCCATGTGGGGGAAAAGACACTGGAATTGTGGAAGTTGCTTAGAAAGAAAGTTTAATGGTGGACAGGACCACATGGCTGGGTGAAGAAAAAAATGATTGCCTCCTTCAAGATGTTGGGTGAAGAAAGAAAAGGGCTGAGATGCTGAAAGTGCCTGAGTTTTATGCCCTCTGTTGGGCCCCACCTTAGTGTTTCCTGTTCCTGTGTAAGAAATGTATCCAGGGGTGGGATTCTACCAGTTTGGACCAGTTCTATAGAACCGGTTGTTATGATTCTGTGAAGTTCGGAGAACCGGCAAATCGCACCACTAGCTGGTCCCTCCCCTGCCCTCGGATTTCTGCTTTCTAGGTTATCTAAACAGCTGTTGTACTGCTTTGCCTTCTCCCAGGAGGTTTTCCTGAGGCCCAGTCAGAGGTGGTATTCAGGGGGTTGTGGGGTGGGGAGAAATGGCCTGAGAGCAGAGCTGAATCTTCCTTAGGACTGAAGCTTCTATTTTTCAGTGCAGACTCAGGCAGCAGATTGCAGAATGGTAGATCTGTGAGTGAATCTGTGATTCTGCAGGCAACTCAATCTGCTTTGCCTGATTTTGGGTAAAAGTTTATGTATGTATGTATGTATGTATGTATGTATGTATGTATGTATGTATGTATGGTTTTTAGAATATATATAGTATATATATTCAATATTTACATAAATATTTACATAAATATTTACAATATTTACATACAAGCCATGCCCAGCCAGTCACATGATCACCAAGCCACACCCACAAATTAGGCCATGCCCATAGAACTGGTTGTTAAGAAATTTGAATCCCACCCCTGAGTGTATCCCATTGGCTGTCAGACACCCAGGGGTGGCGATCTTAGCTAACTTTGTAGGCTTTGTCTAAGTGCTGGCCAATGTAATCTTCCCAGGCCGTGTAGTGAGATGGCTACCTTTGTTATTTAACATACTCTGGCCCAGGCCTTAATGGCCCATTGGCAAAGGTGGGAGGGCTAAGTTTCTGCCTCTCTGAGTTTCCGCTTCTCTTTTAGGGGAAATATTCTGCCTTTTTAATATACCCTAAAATATTTCATTTTTTTTCTAGGAGAGGGGTGGGTGCTAACTTCCTACACTTCTTTGAGGCAGCAGCTACCCTATGGAATAATCTGCCCCCCCTTTTTTTTTGGCTTTCTGGATGACCTTGTGGGCCTGACTTTTATTGCAGGTGTTGGAAACGGGATGTTAACCCACTATAGAATAGATGTTGTTGTGTATTTATCAAGTGGCTTGATCATTTTCAAATTGGTATTGTTTCAAAAAAAAATTTTTTAAAAAAATAATCTTTTGGTCTCTGTTATTTGTTCGCTATCTAGAGTTAAGATGGGCAGCAATATAAATTTGCTAAATAAATAAGATGCAAAAATATGCTCGTAAAACTCATCAGTGGGAAAGTTGATTTACACCATGATCTCTGGCCAACTGTCTCCTCTCCCCAACCGGGAAAATATATAGCTAGTGTTTCATATTTTAAATGCACCCCAATATGTATTTAAAAGAAGAGGAAAACATCTGGCTGCTGCCTCCCCCATCTCCCTGGAAGGTTCGGCTAGTCCTGTAAAGGCAGCTGTATCCTCTGGACCAGGGGTCTCCAACCTTGGCGACTTTAAGACTTGTGGACTTCAACTCCCAGAATTCCTCAGCCAGCTTTACTTTAAAGTGGTACCTAGCTTTTGCTGGCTGGGGAATTCTGGGAGTTGAAGTCCACAAGTCTTAAAGTCGCCAAGGTTGGAGACCCCTGCTGTGGACAGTGAATGAACTGGGACTTTAATTAGGCACCAAGACTGCTAGTCTCTCCCTTGTTTTCTCCATAAAGCCACAAAACCAGTAAAGAGTTTTCTGCTATGACCACAGTTAGATTCTTATTTCTTGCTTCTGTCTTAATTTGGCACCCAATTCCTGCTAGATACTGAATGATACAACCAATTCCCGATCTTTCCATTGCTACACAGCTATTTCCTGGATTTATTCTCCCCAAAGCAGTTTAAGCAGTACCAGAAAAGGAATTTTAACTGAATTCCACTTTTATCTCTAAGTTTTAACTTTGTTCTTTATTCTTTATCATCTGCGTTTTTGTCCATATGTTCCTATTGCATTATTATGTTGTTGTAAACCACCCAGAGTCACTTAGGTCTAACATGGGTGGTATAGACTTTTAATTAATAAATAAAACCAATAGGAAAAAAAATCAATTCAACCTTGTCAATTGCATTGATTCTGGTTTCTGTCATCCATTCTTTCTTCAGGATCTAAACTCAGTCTGCAACAATCTCAGTTCCAGAAAAGATTCCTTGCCTTGAGCTATTGCTAAAGTAAAGGAAAAAATGTTTTAAGATAGTCAAAGAAACCAAAGACAGTACTATAACCAACAAAAGCAAAGTCACATGTAACAGAATTCACTAGATTAATAATAACCTAGAAACAAAAAAAATTCTTAGCGTTAAGATCACTGTGGGGAAAACTGGCAGTGGCATCCAACAAGGTTGAGGGTCTGTGACCAAGTCCTGAGAGTTGACCACAGTATTTTCAGTTGCAGCAAAATTTCTCCATTTCATTTTGTTTCTTGGGTTTTGTTGCAATCCCATTGAAAACAAGAGGGCTACTTTCTCAATCGGCATGTCTAGGATTCTGTCAGTAGCTATCATCTCACATAACCCTATAAGAAACAAAATTACCTTTGAAACCAGAAGACAAATGAACATTCATGGCCAAGTGAATGTTCTCCACAAACAAGCAACCATATTAACAATAGCAATTTAGTGAAACAACTTTATGGATTCTGGAATTTTAACTTGGAAGTTGCTTAGCCCCCACCAAGAGGATGCTAAAATGATATGTTCTTCGCTACCAGACTTCCCGAGAGTGGACAATACTGTCAAGCTTTGAATTTTTTTAAAAAAACCATCAAGTAGCTTCGTCTCAGAAGAAAACTGCTCTGAATTTGGGAAAGTGGGGGGTAGCAAATGCAACCATCAAACAATTAATCACGGATTGTTTATGCTTTACAAGTATGAAAACCAACCGAAATATTTTTTTAAAAACTGGCTGCCAGCCAAAATACTCAATGAGCAAGAAGTTCATCAGCATTTCACAGGAAGCTTCTGATCTGTCAACCACACAAAGTCTGATCACAGTTCCAAAAGGGAATGAATCCTGCAGATTCACACACTAGTCTAATAATTGAGCTGAGCATGGCTCTGTTTCTGCCATTTTGTTCATTAATAAAATATTATTATTTATGTCCTGTAAACTTTTCTTAACTCAAAAGAGGCTACTCACAGTAGAAATCCTAATGTACGAAAAGATTTTGATCAACCCTTGTTTTCCAGCCTTAAATGAATAGGGCTCTCTAGACGAGGAGTGTCAAACTTAGGGCCTGCAGGCCATATCCAGCCTGCGAGAGGCTTGGATCTGGCCTGCAGGCTGGCCTGAAAATATCAAAGAATCGGCCGTGGTGCCTCTACTGGCCAAAATGGGGTGTGAGGGGAGCCATACAAGTCCCCCCACGGCCCGTTTTTGGCCAGAAAAGTGCTGCAGGAGGCATCCGTCCCATCTCTCCTCCCTCCCCCATAAGCCCATGGAGAACTACAATGCTGATCCGGCCCTCAAAGAAATCCAGTTTGACACCCCTGCTCTAGACTGACCTTCTAATGTTTTTTTAAAAAATCATTACAATTATATCTAATATTTCAGAAGTTCTCTGATTAGAGCCAAGCAAAGCCTGGAAAGGAAGCATGGACAAAGCATCTCTCTTCGAATCATTGAAAGTCATATTTTGCTTCATGCAGCTGCTTCAGATACTGTAGACAGTCCTCAACTTGCAACCTGTCATTTAGTGAGTCTGTTCAAATTTATGAGGTTGCTGGAAAAAAATGACCTATGACCAGTCTCACATTTATGACCATTGCAGCATCCCTGTGGTCATTTGTTCACGATTTGGGCTCATGGCAATTAGCAATGATGGTTACCGTGTCCTGGGGTCATGTGATTGCAATTGGTGACCTACCCAACCAGTTTCTGATAAGTAAAATCAATAGGGGAAGCAGGATTTGCTTAATGAATGCATATTTTTAACAGCTGTGACTGTTGTGGTTCGCTGACAGCCTGTGTAGATGGCAGCGGAATCGGACAGTGGGGAAGAACAGGGACCAGTCAGGGAGTCTGGAGAGGACTTGGACGAGAGTCCTGCATCTGATGCAGAGATGGGGCCAGGACCATCTGGGAGTGGGATGCTGACTCCGGAGCCTCCGGAGTCTGGCAGCAGCAAGGCCAAGGAACAAAGGGAGCCTGTTCCCAGAACACGTTCTAGCGCAGAGCTGCTAGAAGGGAAGAGCAGCTGAGACAAAAGGGGCGACTCAGGAGTAAAGCTTGGAGGTGAGTGCCCCTCCTAGAAGGTATAAAGGACATGTAAAGGTGATGAAACCTTGGTAGGAAGTCAAGCCGTTCGTTCTGTTTGGATTAATCCTTGACGTTCTGTGTGGACTTTGTACTTCGGTTGGTTTTTTTATAATTCATTCGGCAGTCTAGTTGTTGGCAGCATTTCAAAGGAGAGAAAGGTGGGTGCTTATCTCGAAGGGACTGTTTGGGACTCATTACCGGCTGGGAATGAAAATAATTCCCAGCGTTGAAATAAAACAAGAGTTGTTTTAACTAAGCATGTGCTTAATTATGGTCTCAGGAAGCCTTGGTCAGAACAGTGATGATTCACTTACTGTCCACAACAAAAAGGCTATAAAATCAGGAACGGTCACTTAATGATTCACTCAATGACCGCATCACTTCTGATCCCAAATGCCATTGTAAGCTGAGGACTTCTTGTACTCCTAGCTGTTTTAACTCATGTCTCCATGCACAGCCAGTTTACTTTCAATCCTTGTATGTCCACACTACTATTGTCTCTGATAAAGGAGGTTTACAGATACCTGCAAAACCCAGAACGGAAATGAAAATTAGATTCATATGCAAAAATCCAAGTAGCTCCACCTTTTCAAACTGAATTAAGTTTTTTTGCATAATATTGTTGTCCTATATTTGGAGACTTTCCTCTAAATCAGCTTTTAAATGTTTACTACTTTTCCTCAATAACCTAGGTAAACAACGAACTGATCAGCACAAAGTGGGCAGCTATAAACTTGGCTGTAGAAGAAAGAAACCGCTTTTTAAAAAAGGAATATTTTTTAGATGAAGTGGACCTTCTAAAGAGATGTAGATAATATAAGAGCAAAGAGGGAGAGAGGGAAAAAAAACTTGCATCAATCATCATTTTATATCTTTTTTGTGTGTCAATATTTCCAGCTTACAAAATAGGTAACAACCACATTAAAATCTTTTTTTCCAATACTTTTGTCTCGCATTTTTACAAACAATTGATGGAAAGCTTCTTTAGCAATTTAATGTCAAGATTTCTAGATAATCTCTTCAGTCTTGCTTTGTTTTGTTTTTTGAACCATTTCATAAATTTTGTGTTGCTTCTTTTGTAACTTAAATCCAGATGTAGATCAATGCTGCCACCTATGGAAGCTATGCAGGAAAATCCAACAGAAAAAAGCAAAAAAGTACAAAACGCCAGGATAAAAAAAAGAATAGAACAGAAGAGTTTAGTATCTGGACAAGTGTTTTCTTTTTTTAATGAAAATGAAATACTGTAGTTATTTAGAAGCAGTATATATAATAAATTTTACTCCTGTTTTGAGTCAGTGTTGACTTTCTGATGGCTACTTAAATTAAGCCCTGCAGTTTTCTTGGCAACATTTTGGGATTTGCCCTTGCCTCCTACCTGGTATATGCAGTACAATGCAGTGAGACATGTGCAGATCTGTACATTGGGAAAACAAAACAATCACTTCATAAAACACATGGCACAACATAGGAGAACAAACCCATCAGGACAAGATTCAGCAGTCCATCTGCATTTAAAAGACAAAGGCCACTCTTTTGATGATAGTAAAGTCCGCATTTTGGACAGAAGAGGACCGCTGGTTTGAAAGAGGAGTCAAAGAGGCCATCTATATCAAAATTGAACAGTCCTCTCTCAACAGAAGGGGAGGATACAATACCATCTTTCTCCAATCTACAACACGGTCCTTTCAGTAGTTCCAAGAAGACTCCACTCCCATTTGCACCACTCAGATGACCCTGAAGACACATATAAACCTCCAAGTGGCCTCCATGACTCTCTAAAAGAATGCAAATGACCAGCTGTCTGCAAGGGGTATAAATCCTTCCTTTCCCCATCATCCAGTCAGAGCTGAAGCTTCTTGATGAGAAGCGAAACTTCTTCAAAGAAAAACAAGGAAGTCCAGTTGTCTCTTGAAAAAGCATCTTTGGGACCTCCTTCCTAGAGTTGATGGGGAGTGACTGGCCAAGGTCAGGCAACTGACTTACAGTGTCTAAACTGGAATTCAAACTCCTGGTTTCTAGACGGTACCTTAACTACTACACCAAATTGCCTTTTAATATTCTCAAAGAATATAATTGATAAATATACAAACAGATAATTTAATAATCTACTAAATAAACAAATGCATGTTTTCTACTGCAATTCCCTCCCTCACATCCCATATCTATGGCCCAATGTTGAGCCAAGAACTTTTCAACTATCAGGGTTCTAGATAGCATAAACCAGGCATGTCTAACCTTAATGACTTTTAAGATTTGTGAACTTCAACTCCCAGAAACCTCCCGCCAACCATGGAGTTGAAGTCCACAAGACTTACAGTTGCCAAGGTTGGTTACTTCTGGTGTACACATTTGAATTGCACACAACTCTTTCTCAAACTGGAACCAAATTAGACTATACTACTTTGATGGCACACATAGCAGCTTTGCCCTGGGGGATGAAAACAATGTATGTGACAAAACCATTGCTCAAAGACCCTCAAAGAGGTATACAGAAATTATTTTGTATCTGTGGATCCAGATTATAGTATCAGTAAAAACAAACCTTTGGGCTATAAGTGTTTTTCAAATAGTAATTAAAATGGCATTAATCCAGCAATAGGGAGTCCTCAAAATATCTGATCTAATGACCATTACAACTCTTTATATGTCACACCTCTGCTGAGCAAGCTGAACTGGCTCCATTTCCTTCCAAGTGAAATTCAAGGTGTAGGTCACCATCTTTAAAGTCCTACATGCAGAGCGATATTAGTCTTGGAACCACCTTTTTCTAATGACATCCTACCAGGTCAGATAGGCGAGGCACGCTTCTAGTCCCTACCCCCAAATTGCCTCTGGTGGGCGAGCTGGGAACATGGTAGCCCCTGCCCCGAGGAACAACCTTCCCTCAGAAATTCAGCAGGCATCTCCTCTCCTACCCTTCTGTAAAGCATTGAAGACCTTGCTTTGCCACCAAAGACTGGGCTAGGAATAGGATGAGATTGCGCATATCTTGGCACTAAGTTTTTGTTTTTAATATGTTTGGTTTTAATATTTTATGTTTTTAATTTTTCATTGGAGATGCCCAGAGTTTGTTATAGGATAGGCAGCTGCATAAATATTTTAAATAAATAAATGAGCTTACATAAAAACTAGGTACTGTATCTAGGGTCATAATATTTTTGTTATTTAATTCAGATCTTTCTCAGATATATATGCATTTATTATTTTTATAAATAATTCAAGGTAGTGAATACGGCTAATACCCCTTCCTCCTATTTTCCCACAACCCCCACCCTGAGGCAGGTTGGGCTGAGATAGAGCCCAAGTCAGCCAGGGGAAATAAGCAATACATTCCAGTAATGTAGCAGCTCTTGGTTTGTTAGCAAGGCTTTCTGCCTAGCATGCCATGCCAATCAATTGAGGGAAGATACTCTTAGGATGGAGTCAAAAGATCATCTAAGGAGCTACTGGATGCGGGGTGGTTTAGGTTTTCATCTTTCCACTTTATTGATCAAATATTCTCACTCTCCAAAGCAAGCCAGCCATTACGATTCCATTTTTGTCCTTTCTGCCACGTTCACATGACCTTTCCTATTAATTAGAGTTATATATTTGGTGGGAGACCCAAAGGTGTTTTTTTTCAAGAGGCAACTGGACTTTCTGGTTTTTCTTTGAAGACGTTTCACTTCTCATCCAAGAAGCTTCTTCAGCTCTTCAGAACCGAAAAAGTTTCTTGGATGAGAAGCGAAACATCTTCAAAGAAAAACCAGAAAGTCCAGTTGCCTCCAGTTGCCTCTTGAAAAAAACACCTTTGGGACAATCATGAGCTGGATAACTGAGAATCTCCATAGATAGTTGGTGGGAGACTAGAACTTGATTCACAGGGAATATCACAATTACCAAATCCCAGTGAAGGATTTCAGTTCCATTTCTCTGCAACTCATATACTTTTCATTTGCCACTGAATAGCAAATCAGATGCAACTTTGCCAATATATGAAGCTATAGAATGACAAGGAATGCAACAGATCACGATGCATTGGTAAAAATGCTATCATGAGGCTTTTTTTTTTTTAAAGTGTATGCTTTCTCTTATTTTATAAATTCTCTGGGGAAATATTGTTTTATATTTCTTTAAAAAATGTAAAGCTCTCTTGACTGTTGTTTTATGAAGAACAAAAGACCAAACCTGTATGGTCATGTATTGAACTGTGGCACACCCTCATGTGAGATCCACTTGTAGCAGGTAAATCATTGCCTGGGCTATACACGTATTGTATGTATGTTTATAAATTCTCTTAATCTCTTCAATTTAGGGTATCATTCAGTCAGCTTCATCTCTCTAGAATGAGTAACAACATATGAAAAGCAATACATTATAAGCATCAAGATTAGAATTTATAGTTCAAAGGCATTAATGTTAATATTTATCTATCTAGTACACTTCAATACCCTCCTTCTTAATAAACAAAATTTCTTAGATGAATCACAGGAAATAAATATCTTGGGCTTAAATAATATTGACCATGGAGCATGTTTTGTTTCTTAGCCAAATAGTCACACTTAAAACTTTGAATAACACTTCAAAGTGTACAATAGGAAAATAAATAGCCAGAAGAATAACTCTACATTAGGAAGAATAAATGGCCAAAATGTATTATTATAAATTTAACTTACATTAAATATAATCAGTGCAATTAGTGCCAATGTACTTAATGGTTTTTCATTTCCAATAAACTAAAACTTACAGGTTGGGAAGAGGTTTGGAGAATGTCTTAGGACTCATAGGACAAGTGCCCAACAGTTTTGTTGACAAATCCACATTTTTCACTCTTTGCTATCTGGCATTCACGAAGTATGTTGACATTATAGATAATCCTCATTTAGCAACTGCCTCATTTAGTAAACATTAATAGTTAAGACAGTAATGAAAAAGTAACTTTATGACCAATCCATGCATTTACAACTTTCATAGATCTATGCAGCAAAGGAAAGCTGAAGTAAGGTTGTTTATCACAATCATGGTTTCACTTAGTGATCACCTGATTTAACAACCAATTTGTTGGTCCCAATTGTGGTTGCTAAATGAGGACTACCTATACAAATCCCAGAATTCTTAGCCACAAATTAGATCATGAAAAGCGAAGTGAAATGAAAAGCCAGTGCACTTGGAGCATTTAAACATTCTGAGCATTCACTGAGTATTAAATTGCTAAGTGTGAATACCCAATCTTGATTGCATATTACATTTCACTTTGTCTTATGCTTATTAAACAAACATCAATGGGGTAATTATTTTCTTTAAAAAAAATGAAACTCATTAGGATTAAAAGATGGTAGATAACTCCTCACCTTTGATCAGGGGTGGGCTTCAAAAATTTTAGCAAAGGGTTCTCTGCCCGGTTGTTGGGTGGGCGTGCCCATGGTGGGCATGGCCTAGTCAACCTCCTGCACGATGGCAGGGGGGAGGTGTTTTCACCCTCCCGGGCTCCAGAGGCTCTCTGGAGGCCAGAAATGGGCCCATTTCCGGCCTTCCTGAACTTTAGGGAGGCCACGTATGCCTTGCATCCAAAACAGGCCACATGGCGACTTCTGGGAGGGGCGAGGTGGGCAGGGCCATCCAGGAGTGGGATTTGGGGATTCTCCAAACTGCACAGAATCTTAGCTAGGGGCTTTCCTGCGAACCCCCAGCAGCCCACCCCTGCCTTTAATGTACAGAAAAAAGAAGAGACACGGTTTCTTGCAATTCTTCATTTTCCTGCCATTTTTATTACTGATCTTGGGAAGTACCACCCAATAAAGAAAGCTATATCAAATCATTCACATTATGTTCAATAAATATATTCCTGGAGATAGCAAGGGCATATTGTTTCAGGTTACTGAACTAGTATAAGCAAACAAATGCTAGTTTAATGTTAATAGTGCATGTTACATCACCACCATCTCCTATGACAGAAAAGTACAATTGAAGATGCTTTGAACCAATGAAGAAATGCTTTTCTTATTTATTTATTTTTAAATACATGTATTTATTAAGAAAACTGGTGCTGGCTCTATCACGAGCAACCTGAAGAAAATATTAATCCAGTGGACCATACCAAAGGCACAGTGGTGTTTATTACAAGAACTGCAGAGTCAGTCGCTTCCAACAAAATCAGTGAGACCACAAAGCTTCCCGTCCTGTTAATTTTGCTGCAGTAGCTGTCCTTTACGTGAGAGAAGTAGAAGGCTGACTCTGTAGCACGATACTCCTCAAGCAGGGTAGCTCATCTAAGTCTCAGATGAATTCAGTGGCCTTTTATTTCACTGCATCTGAACATCACAGTGTTGCAGGAAGTCTCTGCAATAGATTCCAAACTTCAGCCATTTTTTGATTTTATAATCCATTCAGCATTTGGGTTCAGCTGATATAAGTCCTTCATGAAAGTGTCATCATCTAGGCATCGTTCACCTGTCATGGAAATGTATCATATAAGCACTTAAAATAACAAATAAGGATTTCAAGGAATGATTTTCTTAAGAGGAAATTTCACTGAAGAGGGCGGAACTTATTTCTCTCGAAGTCATAAAATCAGGCAAGACACCAACATGGACTGTAACTTCAATATCTCATGCTATACGCAAAACATTTTTATGTAATTACTAGCTGATAACCCGGCATTGCCCGGGTATTTATTTATCCCAATTCTGTATTAGACAGGAAAATCTTGTAATTGGGACTCACGCTGTTGTACAGTGCAGTGTCGCAAGTCTTCTATTCCTCTCCTTGGGAGTTTCTTGTCTATGCTGGTGTTTCATTTTTTTTATTGCATTTGGCCAATCACCTGACGTTTCCTTGGAGGGGTAAGAGGGAGCCCCCTTGTGGACTACTGTGAAGCCATTACAGTAGAAGCCATTTTAAGGTACGCACACACCCCGAGAGGTGTTAGGGGGTGTCTTACCCCAACAATATTCATTTCCAGAGGGTAAGTCATCTGTGTACCAAGTTTGGATGAAATTGCTCAAGTCGTTCCAGAGTTATGCTGGTGCGCACACACATACACACACACACACACATACATACACACACACACACACACACACACACATATATTCCACTTTTAAGGGATGCTTAACTCTGGCTGATATTCCTGCCTGATTCTGAAATGGAAGCATTTAAGTAACTGTTTGCTCTCATCACAAGTCACTTTGCTATATCCGGAGAATTGCCATAACTACACCAGCCCCTAATCACCTTTGGAAAACAATTGTGCCATGTTCAATATTCCTCAATCAGTGGACTGGGAATCTCTCCTTCACCTTCTATGCATGCTTTCTCCAGATGGTAGCTATGCATAATCGTCCCTGTTTACCCCATTGTCCCTGAGCTAAAACTATTTGCTCATGGAAGCAGATTCTAATCTGATTCTAATTTCTTCCCTGCTGAATAATACAGTAACTGAAAATAAAATTCAACAAGTCTTTTTTTTTAAACATAGTGCAATGTTCAAACAGGGTCCTTGCTGGGGATAGATCCTTAAAGGTAAAGGTTCTCCTCACACATATGTGCTAGTGGTTTCTGGCACTAGGGTGCAGTGTTCATCTCTGTTACAAAGCCGAAGAGCCAGTGCTGTCCGAAGACGTCTCCGTGGTCATGTGGCCGGCATGACTAAATGCCAAAGGCACATGGAACGCTGTTACATTCCCACCAAAGTGGTTCCTATTTTTCTACTTGCATTTTTACATGCCTTCGAACTGCTAGGTTGGCAGAAGCTGGGACAACGCGCAACTCCATTACGTGGTGCTAGGGATTCGAACCGCCAAACTGCCAACATTTCTGATCGACAAGCTCAGTGTCTTAGCCACTAAGTCACCAGCATTTGGCCTTATCCACCTCTGAACAAGGTCATGTGACAAACTACAACAGCTTGTTGTAGTTTCCACTCCCACAGGCCCATCTCTCTGGAAGCAGCTAATATCATGGACAAGATTAAAGTTGTGCGATCATATATAAGTAGTCCTCGACTTACAACTGTTCATTTAGTGACCATTCTAAGTTACAATAACACTTTAAAAAGGTGACTTATGATCCTTTTTCACACTTAAGACCGTTGCAGCATCTCTATGGTCACGTGATCAAAATTCAGCTGCTTGGCAACTGACTCAAATTTATGACAGCTGCAGTGCCCCAGGGTCAGGTGATCAGCTGTTCTGACAAGCAACGTCAATTGGAAAGCCAGATTCACTTAACAACCATGTTCCAAACTACAGTGATTCACTTAACAACTGTGGCAAGAAAGGTCATAAAATGGGGCAAACTCCCTTAATAAATGTTTCACTCAGCAACAGAATGGCCTTCATTGTGGTCGTAAGTCAAGGACTATATGTACTATTATTTAACTGTTTATGTGTCCATCAAGAAAAAAGTTTTAGTGTGGCTCTTAACAGGTTTAATTTCCACAGAGAGTTGATAGGAAAGCATATAATTTCTTGAATATTAAGGGAGAGGATCTAACAGTAAAAACAATTTTGCCCCTGCCCCAAATGTATTGAAGTAGAACTGAGATAGCAGCATATCAGGAATGCTTCATTTTGAATGCTTGCACTGAGTAGGGTGTCACTTATGTCTCAACGATTCTAAATAATCTGATAAGGAAAATAAACCACCTAGTTTGACAGTCGTAATTAAGCAGAGTTACCAGCCTTACCAATATTTCCTCCTACTTCATGTAAAAACAGCTCTTCTTTCTTCAAACCTTGTACAGTTCCACTGGCAAAATAAAAGTTAAGAAAATGATCAGCCATTATCCCAAATAACCTCCAACTGAAAGCTACTAGTGTGCACCAGAAAATGGCCTGCTGGCTCAGAGTTTGCAAGTGCACTAAAATTATTTTTTCCCATCTGTTAACTTTCTGCAATAACATACCACACTTGAATGATTATGGGAAAAGAAGCTGTTTGCTACCTTGAATTACAAGAGAGGAAAATCAGCTGGAAAAAAAAATCCATATATTCACAAAGAAGTAATTATTCTGCCCTTTTTTGGAAAAAAAAACCCAAGAAATTTTGTTGTCACCTTTTGACTGGATATCATTATTTAACATAAATGCAATTAATTTATATGCATGGTTTTTTTACATACTTTCAACATTATAGAGCATGTTCTGAAATTGTTTTTAGAAACCGAATGGGCAGATCATCTTATATACTTTCAAGTCAGGTAGACTGCCTTGTTTAATGACCTTTGAAGTTACATTAAGTGTCCCTGCAGTCACATGATTTGCAATTCGTGGGTGTATGCAACTGTCACGTGACTGTCATTTGCACATGTATAGCCAGTTTCCAAGAAGCAGACTCAATAGAGATGGCAGCAGTAAAATTGTAAGTCACAGTCATATGTCTCACTTAAAAGACCACAGGAGGTTCACTTAATGACCATGGCCGAAGTGAGGTTATAAGTCTGCCACAGGCATATGATGTCTCACTTAATGACCATGTCACTTAGCCATAGAGTTGCCAGTCCCAGTTGTGATAATTAAGCGAAAATCGCCTATAGGTCAGGCCTATCGATATACACATGCCAGATTCTATGTTAAAGCTAGCTTGGCTGCCTTGTTTTAGAAATGAAGCAGGTCACCCATTTCCATTTTACAAAACCAACAATATTTAAATCCTGCATATTTAAATCCTGGAGAGCAGACTATTATTTATACTCTTGGGAATCTTTGTAATATTTCAGGCAATGCATCTGTTTAAAGTTCTAAGAGATGCTAGAAATGAATACTGTATATTCACGAGAGCAACCTGACACCCTATGATGAAGTAACTCTTCCATAAAATAAGGAGTGTAGATCAAAAGATCCCACTGCATGTAAAGAAGAGGGAGTCAATATCCTTCTCATATTCCCCAGGAAAAAAGCAGCGGATTATTGGAGATTCCACAGTCCCCTTTAAAAGTGTGGGTATCAATGGGTCAGGGCAAGAAGGAAATTCTACAGTGGAATGTCTGGATTCAAATGCCTGTATGAACTCGTCACAAGTGAAAATTGATCCAAAGTCTGTTTTATTCTTAAAGTGTTTTTTTAAAAAAAAACATCCTTTCTATCTCAGCATCCTCTTTTCATTAATGTTATGTAGAAGAAACACCTCTGCAACACTGATGCAGTTCTTCAGCCAGGTAACATTTTAAATATAGATGAGATCCTACAACGGATACCTTCCACAGGTACTGCCAACAGCCCCCTTAGATGTACTACTGACAATACAGCTGCTGGTTAAAAAAAAAAAGTTTCTTTTTATTGATTTTCTTTTTCCCTACTCGCAAGGTCAATCATTGATCTGTTGGAGAAAATTCATTACATCTGTCCATTCCCTGCTGTGGTACAATTTAAAATTAACATTTCCTAAAATGGCGGGCTTAGTAAACAGAGAAAGGCAGACAGGCTTGTACCTTTTCTGGCTGAGGAACCTGGCAACGATATCACCAGCTTTTAGCTCTCCCGTCAGCTGAATTGCCATGGAAACTTTGGAAAGATGAGGTGCTTGAACCCTTATGACTCCCTCTGCAATATCAGCCTGCAAAGCAATAATGAAATTGGAACACAGCACCTTGCAGCTGGCTTTGAGAAGGCTTTTCCCCCAAAATCTGTGCAAAAATGAATGGGCATAATGCAAATTGAATGCTCAAATCTGGCATTTTGTCCTGTGCAAAAGCAGAAGCCATCTTGTTTCGTCACCTATGGTGCAATTTACCAAAATTCAAACCATTTGAAAAAAATTCTCTTTCAGAGCAATGGAACAAATAGGATGATGGATTTTTAACCACCAATTTAGAGGCTACATATTCAGAGCCTGCATTTGAGCTGACATATTTATATATGAATCAGATGCTGTTCTGTAATGAAGGCGGGGGTGGGTGGGGGGAGAACCCTTCATTTTAGAATCGTATACTCTTAAAAAGCATTTGTGGATCAATTTTTAATTTTCTAACCAAATGCCATTTCCCCTTCTGATAAGAGTATAATAATTCCAAAATACGAAACAATGTGCGTGATTTCAAATTTCATATTCAGAAAGAGGCTATCTTACAATCAAGTATAAAAGAAACCCTCTGTTTTAAATTTCAACGTGCCATGTAGCATTTTATACAAATGTAAGATATAGGGCATAACTCTAAAGAATCATCACATACTACTTTCATCCTGGTTTCACGTGCCAGAGTGTGAAAGCAAGCACTGGAGCAAGTATTGGCTAGGTATTTTAGTGGTTTAAAGATATAGGTAGTCTTTTGAGTTACAGCAGTAATTGGACTGGTATATCTTATTCAGAAATTCTGCTAAGGGATTAGTTATAAAGCACAATGTTGCACGATGCTTTGCTAGGCAACAGGAATCCTGGGAGTCCCCGCTGCTGTCATTAAGTAAATCCCACAGGTTGTTAGGCAAGGCCCATCCCAATCCAAGCCATTCCCTTCCAGACCTACGCTTTGTAAGGTAAGGGACTTCTTGCACTTCACAGGTGCCCCATCTGCCTATCTCTCCCCAACTCTGCCTTTTGGTCATTTGCACTCTACTGTTCCTGGCAGCCCTGCCGGCTTGATGGCCCTTCTGCCTTGCTCTCTGTCACCCAGCCAGCCCTTGCCACCCTGTACTTGCTTGCCCTGTCATCCTACCGGCCCTGCTGACCCCAGGTAGCCATCTTTTCGCCCACAGCTGAGATGCGCCAGGCCTGGTCCTGTTCTGTTTGGAGGTGGCGGCCTAGGGGAAAAGGCCTGGCACAACCCCAGCAACTGCCTTCCATAGGGCCAGGCCAGGCATTCCTCACTGGCATCAGAAGAAATAAGGCAAAGGGCAGCTAGGAGCAGCAGGGCCCACAGAGCTGAGGGGCAATGGGATGGATGGGACTTTGCACTATGGTGCTGAGGTGGCTGGCCATAACACAGGGCTTGAGGCAGTGTTTCTCAGTAGCGGTTGCACTGGGGCTGAAGTAAAGACCTTGAGGGGAGGTCCCAGCCTCTACTTCAGTCCCAGTCCCAGTACGCAGGGCGGCCAAAAGGACAGAAATGGGAGGGGGAGGGGAAGATCAGCAGGTAGCGGGGCGTTGAAGTGTTCCCAAGATTGTAAGTGCAGGCAGGTCGCCAAGTGCCAAAATTTTGACCACATGGCCACAGAGACACTGCAACAGTCATAACTTTGGAAACTGGGTGTAAGTTCCATTTGTTCAGCACTGCCATAACTTTGAACAGTCGCTGAATGAATAGTTGAGAATTACTTGTATAGGAAAACAGAAATGTTATTACAACATAGCAGAGGAGGACAGAAGACAAAATAGGTAACCACATAGGAAATTTCAAATTGTCCTTGCATTAAGGTTGAGGAATACAATAACAGAATAATAAGTTTAAAACAACACAGAAACATGCAAATTTACATTATGACCCAACATGCATTTTTCTCTTACCTGGATGGGCCAACTTGGGTTGCCAAAAGCCCTGCCTAATATGTTTTAGGAAGGCAAGAACTGAGCAAAGAGAGATGATGCAAAGGAGGTAGGACCAACATACAGATATGGAGAGTTGGGGTTTCTGCTAGATTTTCTCTTAAATTGGTAGGATTTTTGAAACAATTAAGCAAACTTTTAATAATAATGAAAGACTACCGCTGGGGGTCATAAAAGGGCTATGTAACTTGGGCTGTCGGATATCCACTCCTGCTCTGGGTCCACAGAACCAAAAATGACTATTTCCATCATAATGAATGTGGCCAGAAACACTAATTTGTTTTCAATAGGAAAAAAAAAATGCTCAGGCCCATGCAATTCTAAATGTATCCACAAGATGGCTCCAATCCACTAAGATTACAAATATACAGTTAGAAAATGTGGAATAATTGGGGGAAAAAATCTATATTCAGAAAAATAATATGCAAATATTTGGCTTGTTTTCTGTTATGCGTCATGCTAATAATATGTTGATATTTTAATAGATATCATTATCTAAAGTTATCCACATAAAAAAACAACAAAAAGTATGTATTCTAGCAACAGTTTTGATTTTTAAAGAATGGACAGCTAAAGAAAGTTGAAGTTTATTTAGAACATACAATATGTTTGCAGTGACTATATTTTAAATACTTCACACTGCTTTATTTTGGAACTGTACTAATAGTTTAATTTTTAACCCAAACAGCATGGCTGAGAAATAAAATGACTTTTTGTGTCCCAGGTAGCTGTATAATTTTTTCAGCTACAAGTAGATTATAGCAGCATTCCCCAATTTCATAACTTCTAAATGTGACAATACTGCAATTGCTCAAAATGTAAGGATTAGTTTCTCTTCTTTGTTCAGATTAGGGTGGCGATTTGAAATCTAAAAGTGTAAGGAAGTGCACAGGTAAGATTGAAAGATTTCTAAGAACAGCAACCACAATCTTAGGTAATTATCCTACAATTTACTAAAAGGAACTTCTACAGTTAAATACATGAGATACTCCAAAGAGATACAACTTCCTTTGTTCTGCAGGCTCTAATAATCCCTGTGAGTACAGCTGAAGTTGGAACTGTGGGTTTTTGTTACAAATTGTTTACTTACATCATTGCCAGTCTTTTGATCGCTGATACTTTTATCTTGCTTCTCATGTTTTTCTCGGTCATATGCCATTTTTTTCAGAAGTTTCCTCATTGCTTTGTCCTTTCGTTCCTTTTTCTGACTTTCAGCATTCTGCTTTCTTACTTGGTTCACAAGAAACGTAGGAATCTAGGCAGGCAGACAGCATGTTTTATGGCAACATTACTATTGCTCCCTTAAGACATTAGTAAACATCTGTTGGAAGCTTTCCAATAATAAAACAACTAAAAATGAACAGCAGATGCATTTATGTTCAGTACCAGTGAAGTTTCCTTTTTAAAATGAAACGTATTATTTCAGTATCGAACTGCCTTACCAGGAGTGTCAAACTCAATTTCATTGAGGGTCGCATCAGGGTTGTGTTTGACTTCCGGGGGCCGGGAGGGCATGGCCAGCTCAATGTCACTCGTGTCAGGAGCACCTGTGGTGGCCCTGGGAAGGCTGGGGGGATCCTCCTGCAGCCCTCTGCCAGTAAAAATGCAGCTTTGTTTTTGCTGGCAGAGGGCTACAGAAGGCCGTCGTGGTTGAAAACGGAGTGGCCCTCCCAGTCTCCATTTTCAGTCACAATGGCCTCCTGAAGCCTGAAAAGTTCTATTTTCGCTGGCAGAGGCACAGCGGGCTGGTCCTTTGCTTTTTCCAGGGTGGCTCCACAAGCCAGGTCTAATCACCCCATAGGCCGGATCTGGTTTGCAGGCCTTGACTTTGACACCCCTGTGCTACACATGCACTGGAATGATATATTCTATATTTAAGTACAAAGAGTTTGCCTTGGGTAGAAAACCATACTCTAGCTCAGTGGTTCTTAACCTTTTTGAAAGAATTGCCCCCTTGAGCCATTGAGAAAGTTATCATCACCCCCTCCCCCAACATAATCTCTCAATCACAACACAGGGAAATAATTCTTCAATTTATGCAAACACGTTTTTTGTTTTCTTTAAAATTGTCATCAGGACATATCGATGGAAATAATTTATTTCCAGTCTTTTTCCCATATCTCAACTGTGTGAAAAATTCTGATGCCACCCATCACTTTACTCCCAAACTTCGTGATACATGTATTTCATTATTATCTTATTTATTCAAGACACTTAAATGCAATGACCACTGAAAACAAAATTCAATTGCAAGAAAATGAAATGCCCGAAAAAAACAGTAACATTTAATGATTTAATTACAAGTGAATTTTAAGATGCAAAAAGAAATATAAAAAGGGCATAAGAAAAAACTGCAATGCAGGAACTAAGAATTTCAAGACAAAAACTCTAAAACTAAATTAAGATTCAAGGAAAATATATATTCATGCACACTGTAAAAAGGGTTTAAAAGACACAAAGAAAATTTTTACAGAAGGAAAGCAACAAAAATCAGAGCAACAAATTTAATGCCTAGACTGAAGAAATATATATATATCTACCACAAAAAGTTTACACAAAGAGCACAACAACAAAAAATTGAAACCATAAAACTGAGAAACCAAAATATAATATTGAACTGGAGTGCACTCTAAAAGAGTACAATATAAAGAGACACACAAAATGTTTTACAGAGCACAACAAGAATTCGAAAACGAAGCCGAAAACTCAAACTGGAACGTGAAATCTAATGCAAGCAAATACAATGATAAGAGCTGAGACAATTATTAATGAAGAAAATGTATGTGCACAAAAAGCAAAAAAAAAGAACATCAATGGCTGCCTTGTGCTTGGTGAGCTGATGCCAATTTCTTGATGTCTGGAACCATTTTTGTTAATCTCATTCTTAAATCGCCGCGCTCAGTGATCTTCAACATGTTCCTTGACTTAGAAAGGATCTGTTGGACGGCGTTGAAGCCCCTCTCCACTAAGTAAGTGGAAGGAAAGGCTAAAAGAAGCAACTTAACTTCCTCCCACAATATTGGGTAAGTGTTCCTCGTTTTCACCCAAAAAGCTTTGAAAATGTGATTGGGCTTCACAGTCGTATTTCAGATCTGTCAGTGGCTCTTGCAGTTTGGGATGAGGTTGTGCAAAGTCTGCTGTGAAAGGATTTAGCACCCAAGTGGGCACTTCCAGATTTATCAGATCATAGGATCTGGTTTCCATATCTTCTTTTAGTTGCTTCAGGTGGCAGCAAAAAAAGTCCAAATTTTCTGCTTGGAGTTGATGTTCATTACCACGGCTTGGGAACTGATACAGCTCCTGGCAACTCCTATTGCTTGCAAGGAGGTCCAAATAAATGAGCAGATTACTCTTTTGGCCTTAAGAAAATTGATTTTGTCTCCTTGCAGCTTTACGTTCACTTCATTCAGCTTGTCAAAAACAGCAGCGAGATAAGCTACATCCAGATGTTGAAGTTTAAGAGAACTGCTTAGACTTGGATCAATGGATTCAAGAAATTTGACTGTGTCAAAAAGTTCATGGAATCGCCACAAACGCTTTCCTTTTGAAAGCCGCCTTACTTTGGTGTGCAAAAGGAGATGTTCAAACTCCTCGTCATTTTCTTCACAAAGCTTGTGAAAAAGTTGGTTGTTCAAAGCATTCGACTTAATTTTATTCACAGCGTTAATGACATAACGTATAGACTTGTGCAAACGGCCACTCAAATTTTTTGAGACAAGGTGCTGTCTATGAACGACGCACTGGACAGTCATAATTCCAGGTACAACCGATTTTAGATGAGCTTGAAATCCACGATATGGTCCAACCATGGATGCAGCTCTGTCAGTTGCACATGCCATGACGTTTGTCAAAGGGATGTTTTTCTCATTAAAAAACTCTTCAACATTTTTAAATATCAAAGAATCTTTTGTGTCGGTGGCTAAATTTTGAGCAAATAACAGTTTTTCATTTCCATTGATGAAACGGACATAAGCCAATAACAAGGCTTCATTTTCATGAATCGTTGACACATCAATCTGCATCACAAATTCTGTACTTTTCAAGGTGTCAATAAGCCTTTCTTCCACATCAGCAGCCATTTCATCAATACTTTTTGATACGGTGTCGTTGCTCAAAGGAATCGATTGTGTGACAGTGCTTGCACTGGGCCCCAACATGGTGGCAACAATCTGTTTCATTGCTGGTAAAATCAGTGTTTCTCCAAGAGTGTGAGGTTTGCCACATTTTGCTATCAACAAAGATACTTCATAGGAACAAATGATCCCCTTGTTGGTGTTGAGTGATGATTTTCCAAATAACTTCTCAACAGTGCTGCGACCCTCAAACTTAGCCTTTAAGGATTGGAAAAACGATACCGGTTTGTTGGCTTTATCCGAATGAATTCTTACCAAATGGTCTTTCAGTCGGGCAGGCTTCATCGCTTCATTTGAAAATGTTTTCTCACAAAGAAGACAAAACGGAAGCTGTACGTTGGAAGGAGATGGAATGAATCCCAATTTTAGGTATTCCGTTGAATATTGGCGACACTTCCTCTTCTCGGCCATGTTGAGAGGTCTTCAAAATGAAAGGAACTAACTGCAAATTAAATTTTCAACTGCACTGGAACACTAAAACACATGTGGATGTCGATAAACCTAGTTTCAACAGTTACGTTGACATCACAGGGGACAGCCACTCAGCATGTGATGTTTCAAAAGAAGCGCTCAGCCCTCCATCACTGCCCATTCTGGCCAACGGTGTGCCACTGTATGGGTAGAGTGATAGAGGCTGCTGCGCAACGCGCACGAAGATGAGCGATGCATATTCATGTATGTACGGCGTTCTGTACTGAGGCTAGCTGGAGAAACATTTTAAAACACAGTTCAATTCACTAACAGCGAGCGATCTGATGTTTTTGTATGACAGATATACAGCGGTTCACTGTATGAAAAAAGTCTCAAAAGTATCCCCAAAACTTCTCACTCCGTTGCCCCCATATCACCCCACTTCCGTTCCTTCGCCCCCGCATTGCCCCTTTACATTCCATCGCCCCCCTGAAAAATGAAATTGCCTCCTGGGGGGCGATATTGCCCAGGTTAAGAACCACTGCTCTAGCTAACAGCCCCACTTCCAGATGCATGTATTTTAAACAATTGCACCTGGCCTTTCTGTGCAATCCACAACTCCCAAAAACATTTAAATCTCAATTGCAACTACACCCATTTTGGTGAAACTCAATTAAAAAAAATCTCATAAGCAAAAGGATTCAGACACTGACTGTCTTTTCTTAGACAGCTTTACATGAGTATATTTCTAGAAGGGAAAATATGATTGTTTTCATTAAAAACCATGTGTAAAGTATGCTAAATAGGTAAGTATGCTTAATAAGGTTATAGTTTGCTGTGAAAAACAAAACAGTTGACAAAATGGAAAGAATTGTGTGAAGAATGAATCATCATATTAAAGAACCCAATGCATAAAAAAATATTTTGTTTGTTTCCAAGGGGAAAATAGATTGTGCATTAACTAAAAAAAACTGGATTAAATAAAAATGGATTATTTTCTGGTTTGTTGATTAATATGGTCACAAAGAACACCAACCTGTTTCTAAATTTGGAAGGATGTTCATTTGGTCTTTATATAAATCGAAATAAAAAGGCATCTTTCCCCTCAAACTCACATATAATTAATACAGCATTTATAGCATTTTAAAAGGAATTGCATTGTCTCCAAGACAGAAAAATTGCAACCCACTACTTCTGTGACGATTCTTTCAGGGTAACACTCATTTTTTAACAAAAGCAAACTTACAGTCCAAATAAGATTCTGGTATTTAATCATGAAGCGCATGACATTTGCTGTCCCAGCCGCCATAATAAACTCGCTTTGTTCTGTGGGCTTGGCACCCAAGCCATGAAACACGAAGAGGTTTGGAGCCATAACCATGGCAACATTCTTTAGGTTCATCTTGTTTTTATCTCGATGATCGATCACTCTTTGAAGAAATTCAAGCAGCACCTGAAAACAAGAGCACCATTTCCAAAGTAGCTATATGGGCAATCTTTGCATTCAAATAGCCTATTTAAAAAGATGTCTAGCTGCATCTATCAAGTGCATTGTGTGTACTTCTTTAGTGGTGTAACTATGGGATGCCCAACATCAAAGTCAAGTATTTAACTATTTTAATAATAGTTAATAGCAAAGGGAAAGACTAAAATAGCTTTTATTCTAGAGAATACTGTATATGGGTTAACAAATCACAGCAATTGTCACACTATCAGTTTGTCCATTTTTTATTTATGTTGGTCTTGCAATACATGCCAATTATTATGTTGCCCTTTGGAAGCCCTTGGGTGAATTACACAAAACAACAACGCCAACTAGAATGCAGGGCCTTTTTAATATAACTTCCCCCACCTCATCTCACAACTCAATGCAGGAAATACATGCTGGAACTATCTTTTTAAAATGGGGTTGTCTATCCTCTACTACAAGAGAATGGAAAGAAAAAAAAATCACCTTTTAAGATAATTGGTTCTACTGTGTTCTTCCTGATTCTTTCTTTTGTAGGTAAAAAATACCAGGTTACTTTCTTTTTTGTTCACTGAACCTCCATATTCCAAACTGAACATCTTAATTTTATGCCTCCAAAATCATTCTGATCCCAACTGGGCAACAGACCTGGCTGCTCAGAACATGTAATCGTTTTTTTTAATTTAACAAGCAAACTTTTTTTCTGGAATTATCAATCACCAATCCTGATATTTAAAAATAAGATCAAGTGCCTAACCTTGAGTGTATCTCTGTTTCCCTCTGGGAGAAGAAGAACCAAAAGATTCAGTGCTTGCAGCTGATGTTTCTTGGTTGGAAGCTCTGCCAAGAAAATGTGCAAGTATATCAATTTTGGAATGATTTTGCATTTTCCTCAATGACATTCCTGGACACGAAATGATATAATTAACCTTGCTGAAATGCTGTAAAAGATTCAAATTATGACAATGGATTGACAAAAGCTACATATTCATGTTTTTCATGACTCAGCTACCAAGCGATTTATTGGGTCTCGAATAATGGCAACCTCTGTTAGCTATTTTGTTTCATGGGGCAATGCTTCCTGATATAAAAATATGTGATAAAAGAGAACACCTTCCCAGATGTATCTGCCATTTATGCATATGAATTGAAGAGAGTTTATGAAACTCAGTAAAATACAGGAGTCCTTCCTGTGCAAATTATTACCAAATAAATTGTGATGCTGATCCAGGAATACCAAACTCTGCACGATTGCTAAAACTACTAGTAGGAAGCAATAGCAATGTTATTATCCGCAATGTTCAGGATGCTTAAAATTTTCCCTGCATATATTTTGCTTAATATTTTTATGTACTGTATAATCTAGCTTTCAGGATAGAAACTAAGCAAATTTGAAAAATGCCTGCATGGAATACACATAGCAAATGCCCTTGCCAATTATAGAATTTGTATCTACATATACAAACAATGAGGATAACCACAAAATTCTGAAAACCAGTCATGCAGACAAGGGGAAATCAGATATAATCCAACCTTAAAACATTCTTACTCATTGCCCTTTCCCATGGTATAGATTATGTATATTCTAAGTCTGACAGAATGGTGCAAATCTTTTAGACAAATGTAAACAAATAACTATGTCTTAATACCAATTACTCAGTGTCTCCCTTTAATTCACTGGAAGAGCTTATATAACAAATGTTGATAAGGCAATAAAAAGAAAGCATCTATAGCTGAAACTAACATGTAACTCTAGAAATAAAAAGATCTGCCACACCACTGCTTCCTCATTTGCTGATAATTCTCAACATACTATCAAAATAACCCATGACTTTTTTTTTCACAAGGTATAGATTTCAAACAGATTCAGCAATTAGGTATTGTTTTTAATTTTATGGATCTGGAATTTGCAGAAAGCATCTTTAGCAAATTCTCGTCTTACTCTGAGCTAGCCAACTGCTGAGAGCAGAGAACCTCAGCCAATCAGCATCCTCTTTCAAACTGGCCAAGACTATGCTGTCTCTAGAATGTCCAGTCTTCTGTGAATAATAATTAACTTTTGTTTTTAAAAAAAAAAAAGAAAAAAAAAGAAATCTATTTTTAATAGAAGAAAATAGCTCTGAATTGAACTGTGCAATCCTTGGTGTAACAACCTAAACTCCCAGTAAGATTATTTAGATGAACACAGACATGAAAATGAAGTAACCAGAAGAAGGAAACAAACCATCTATGCAACGTTTTCCAATAAAATGGATACCTATGTAACTTCATGAAAAAGGGCTACATACATCAAAAATATCTCCAAAATAACCAACAATTACAACTGTATAGCCTCACTGTAGCAGAACTAACTAAAGTTCTTCAAAACATTCTAAGTAAACCAAAAGATATGGTAGTCCCAAAAATAAAAAACAGGCATTATCTTTATTCTACAACATACAGTGTAAGGATTGTAACAATCACTTAGCAGGATACTAGCAGAGCACATACCAGAACACCAAGTAGCAATCAGAAGACACAATGAAACGTCCTTAATTTTACAACATGGCAGACTAAACCATAGCATCTTAGACCAAGCTAAATCCAAAAATGCTAGGAACTTCCTAGAAGTTTGGCATTCAGACAAATCAGCCATCAACAAACACATAGAAATAAACTATATTTACACAGCATTCAAAAGAGACAATAAAAGAACTAAGTAAAAAACAAAAATACCAGAACAACTCTCAAGCAATCAACATCCAGATATGCATGGATTAACAACTGAACAGTCAAGCAATAAACAATAATCTATTCAAGGAACCAAGGAAAAAAGATCACCGCCACCAACCTTGACAAGTTACTGCTTATAAACATAAACCAAACTCCCTTCTAACATTGAACATGTTACCTAGTCAGGTAATGAAATGTCTGCAAGCAAATAATGAAGTTCAAAGAGTACTAAAAATTCCACGAATCTGTTTTTCCCCAATCAATGCATTCCATGTAGACATATTAATTTGTGTGCATTTGGTTATGGTTTGCATAGAGATGGTTGCAAATAATGAATAAAAGTATTAATACATTTGGAAGCCTAAAATCCTTCTGTTTATCATAGTGCTAGAAAAACTTTGCAAATGGCATTCTTGCGAACATTATGAAGTGTGTTATCCCACAAAGTCCCAAGAGAGTTGCATGGCAGTAAACAGTATGAGAATACCATTTATCCAAAACTGCACTGAAGGGCTTTGTCCCTACTTAGGCTGAGGCAAGAACTAAATGGAAGGAGGGGCAGAATTCTCTCCAATGGGAAAAAAAAATAGCCACAAATATAAGATGAACTCATTGGAATGTGTATTCCAGCTTCCTTTGAACCTCCTTCTCTGGAGGGAGAAAAAAATGCAAGCAGATTTCCAATGCTAATGGGTTAACTGAAGTATCTGGAAAATTGTATCACATCAGTTGTGGACTGTGAAAAGGGTTCAGCAATCGACAAGGGTACGTGCAACCAAGAGAAGAGGTGAAAAACATAACTACGGAACTGCTCAAAATCTACAGCTGCTTAACCTCAACTTTTTCTTAAAAGAATGGTAACATAAAATAACACTTTCAAAAGGAGCCTAAATGGCCTCCTACAGGAAGTTTAAGGAAATCTTAGGACTCCCTAGCTACTGATAACTACAACAACCCTCAGCAGCCCCAGCCAACATACATGCCACAGAGAGGAAGGGGTCAAGCTGTTTTCTAAAGCTCCTGTAGGCCAGACAAGGAATAATGGATGGAAACTGAACAAGGAGAGATTTAACCTGGAAATAAGGAGAAACTTTCTGACAGTGAAAACAATCAACCAATGGAACAGCTTGCCCTGGAAAGTTGTGGGAGCGCCATCACTTGAGACTTTCAAGAAGAGATTGGACTGCCATTTGTCAGAAATGGTGTAGGGTCTCCCGCTTGGGCGGGGGGTTAGACTAGATGACCTATAAAGTCCCTTCCAACTCTGATTGTCTGTTATCTGTTATTTTGGTAAGAGGTGCTGGGATCTATAGTTCTGTATTGTTTTCAAGCCTGGTCCTAGAATTTATAATGTAGCATATTTTGTACTGCAATTAATTATGAGACACTTTGCAAATGCCTCCGACTACTCTGAAAACAATAACTCATCTATACAAACCAGTAAGGTGTATTAATGAATAGAGGTAATTCTGTGCATCTGTTTTCAGATGTCAGAAGTTTTTGTTTTGTTTTGCTGGTATTTCATGGGACAGTTAATATGCTTTGATTGAAGGACACGCCCTAATCCAGCAGAGGCTCCTTATACTAGAATGAGGAGAAAGATCATTTATGGTGATTCCTCCTTCTGGAAACCCCTAACTTTGCCTGATAGTCTGCTCCACAAACCTGGGGGCAATTTGGGATGTGGTATGGGGCTTTTGCAGGAAAAGGAACAAATAATCAGAAATCTCTTACTACATCATTCTGCTGAAGCCTCTTCCTTCAGTGGACATTCAGAAGCTAGAAATCTGAGGCCTATATGTCAATAAAGATTAAGTGCACACGGTAGTTTCGGTGGTTGCCTAATCTATGGATCTCATAGGCTGAGCCAGCCGTGTTTATCTTGTATGTTCAGCTTGTGACTCTGAATAATCTCCCAACAGTAACCCCCCCAAAAAAAAAACCCCTACTTACTCTGTACATCCTGGAAAGCCTTAAGATACTCCACAGTGAACAAGGGTTGTGGCAATTCTCGGATGAAGAATTTTAGAAGGCTGGCTGCATCATGCTGTTTGACACTGTCCCAGTTGAAAGTCCCTTCGTAAAACTTTGATTCTAGCTCTTGGCAAAGGTTCTAAGTGACACGGGAGAAAGAAATGCAGGTGCTGAGGATAGCATTTCATTTTTAAAAATATTATAGTTTACAATCTGCCTGAAAAAAGTAGCACATAAAATCTAACAAACGGTGTCATTTCCCCCCTCTCATACATCAGGCTTACCGCTATATTTCCCATGATTTTTCAAACATTGCACTAAAATATGTATTTTGTGCTTTTTGTGTGGGCAATGCCATATAAACCAAAAGACTGGATTTTCATTTTAACCCTAGTTCATGTGTGTTTTCTTCTTCACAGTAACAGTGTCTATAAGAGGGAGAGATTGTCCAAAAATCCTTTTAATTAACAACAACAACAAAACACACATGCACAATGTTTTAAAATTTAAAATCAATTATGGGGAGATACTTCTGAATTCCTTCCTTCAAATTTCAAATAATTAAGACGGCTATGGATGGATTTTGGTACTACGCTAGAACAGGCCGCATTTTCTTAGACATATCTTCTGGAAGCAGAATGGGACAACTCGCCACAGCCAACTTACTGTGGGACAACTTACCATGGCCAACTTGCTGCTAGACAACTAGCCACATGATAATTTAACAATTCAATTTAATTATTCAAAATAAATAAAAAAATATTTAAATTGTTGTCATTCACATTTCATTCAATGCCTCCTTTTGCCTCCTTTCTTTAATGATTCTATTCCACCATTTCTTTGATATTAGTGTAACTCTTGTCCCACGGTAAATTGTCCCGTGGCAAGTTGGCTGTGGTGAGTCAGCCGTAGCGAGTTGGCCATGGTAAATTGTCATAGACTCTTCTGCAAGGTTGCCCAGTAAGCAAGTTATGGGTGGGACCAGAAAAACAGTATCTACACAAGGGAAGTTTAAATCTACAAGATAGTAGGTACAGCATCAGTATCAAAAATCTGCTGCACGTACAACACAGACAAGGCTTTTGAAGTGCCTGATTACAGATGTTGACACCCTTTGGAGATACTGCTGGTCCCTATCTTTTTTTCTAGCATTCTTTGTTTCTCTAAGACTTCCAATTCCCTTTTTCAGCCCAAGCTCATTTTATGTTTGTGACACTCTGCTCCAAGCAGCAGCTGTATCTTTTAGCAGCTGTCTTTCAGAAGGCTTTTGATCTTAGTCCAAAGGCCATATGTGCAGTTTTCCATCCTGTAGGGCATTTGCACAGACGCCTGCCCAAAGCCCTAACTATCAAAACAGGTAGTCCATTGGGACAAGGTGGAACAATTCTCCAACTTGATATAAAACACCTTTCTATGTTATGAAGACTAGTACCTCAATTATATTATCTGTCTTCTTTAATCCAGATCAAATCCCCCTCTGACAATATTTTACAAGGAATTTGGATGTAATTCAGGTAGCCTCAGAGAAGTAACTTCTGCCTGATGTCTCCTTTTTTAATATGCTGTCTCAAAGCCACTTGCTGATCCTCTCCCAAACCCACTTCATAAAATGCACATTTCACATCTTGCTTCAGTTCAACAATTTGCCAGGTCAACAAGAAACCATATTTCATCTTCTTAGATTGTGCATGCATTTCTAAATTGTATAACCTACTTGTCCAATTTGCAGCTTTTGCTTTAGAATTCACATTTTATGAATATTTGAAAGCTACAGAAATAAAATCGGTTTCAAAATATGACAAGAGGATAATGAGTTATTAGAAAAGCAGTAATAAAACAACTGCATAAGTTTCTCCTGTACCCAGGGAGAAAGCAACCATTACAGAGGACAACATCTGAGTAAAATGAGAGGGAACTGATTTCTTCAGCGTCACTCTTTAATTTAATTCAGAAACATCTTTAAAGTAATTTTATATATCTGTGTGCGTGTGTTTGAGTGTATGTGTGTGAATGTGGGTATATAGTCTTGATCTACATATAAAATCTATAGTTTTGAACAAATCAATTCTGAAAGTCATAAAATAAATTTTGACAAGCAGACAATCTGCTCTTTAGCTTCTACCCACTTCTACTATGTCATTTAGAATGAATAGGTAGAAGTTATGATTTTATTTAAAGATCTGAGTTTGAGGCTTGCTACTGATTATGCACACATTATCAAATATAAACAAAGAACAAAACACTGGTAGAAAACACAGTACCCATTTTCCTAAGGGCTGAAGGGCCATTTTACCTTTACTCTAGCAACAACTCCTGGTATTCGAAGCAATCCTTCTGTTTCCAGCTTTCCCCCTTCTATCTGAGAAATGAGCTGAACATAAAAATGGAAAACAGAAAGCAGACATATCATGAAACAGCAAGAAGATTGATACTATCATAACAATTTCAGCATATATGCCTCCCTGCTTCATGCTCTTTTTTTTTTTTTGCAGTACCACAACTACAGGATGTCTTTAGGCTAAAAAGAGCCTACTACCGATATTATTGTTACACGTGTGCATAAAGTGACATTTATCCAGAATCAATTTGGAGAACAGCTAATACCTCACCCACCTCGGAATATGGACTTTATTTATTGATCTCTGAAATTCATCTCCTGCTTTCTGCTTTGGCCTCCTTCCCATTCCTGACTCAGGTAAAATAATTTATTGGGAAGGAGGAGAGATCTGTTTGCATAGATATTAATCAATGAAAAATATTTTATATGCAGAAGAGAATTTACAGTTCACATATACTCAATCAAATGCATTTAGCCAAGTGCAGAACATGAGTCTTCTTGCTAATGATGGCTTAAGTGCAGAATTTTTATCCTTAGGTATTAGCCCAGGGTGGACAGTATCAGGGAAAAATAAAACATTTATACAGAGACAAGAAGATTATTGCCCAGCTTACGTTAGTTCTGGATATTGCATCTAACTTAATGCCAGTTTACAAAGTTCTCCTTTATTTCATTTATACCTGCCAGAGTCAATCAGATACTGACAAATGCATGATGAAAACAGGAATGTTTTCATTGCCTTGAGGAAAGTATTAATGCCATAATCACCTACAGGGAAAGCATATGGAGGCCAAGACAGAATATCCCAATTTGCCCAAAATCCATATAATTCTAGGGAAATAGGACTGTCAATAGGTTCCTTGAGATACCTAAATGAACTAAGGCAAGGCAGTGTATGATGTAACCTGGTACGAGACCATGTGTGGCTTTGTATTAGCAGCCAATTTTGAATTGGGCCTGGAGGTTGACTGATAATAAGTAGTTCAGGCAGTGGTATGAAAATCAGTGTGACTCTGCAGTGGCGAGATGGTGAGGCTGCATTCTGGACCAATTGCAACTTCTGAAATTTTCCCCAACAACTGTCCTATAAGAGCACACTGCAGTAGCCTAATTATATATTATTATTATATAGGGTCTAAGTTGTGTTATCATCACCGGGATACCATGGCCCAAGTAGGGCCACCACTGATGCGGTAGCCTAAGCTGGGCAAAGATCCCATAATTTCCTTTTGCTATTTAATCCCCCACTTTTCCCCACTCTTTTGTGCTACGAAGGTTAAGTAATATCCATGTGATCTTGGTTTATTCTGCAAAATTCTGCGGAAATCATTCTCAGATAAGACACAATTCTTTGTATTACTAATTGATGATTGTGTGAAAAGAAGGTAAGAACAACCTGTTTAGCCTGCCCACTGATCTACAAAGAGCAGAAAGAATTTTATCAAGGCATCAAATATAAAAAGGGAAAATGCCATTCTTAGTAAAAATATTTTGCTAGATAATAAAATATTAGCCATTTTTTAAAAAAATTCAGTATTACATACAGTATCTTTCAGGACTCAATCCCAAAGCTCAAGGTAGTAGAATGAAAGGACATCAGTCAGCCTACTTACTTACTTTTTGAAAGATAAGTGGTGTCCGGATACCTGGAATTCTCTTCTGATCATGTTCTAGCAAAACCGAGAGTGGAACACCAAAAAGACCAGATTCTGTAGTAAAGGGGGGGAAGGGAGGGGGGTTCATAAAGTGGTGACATGAAATCATTTCAAAACAATATTTGCTTTTAATTTTCATGTTCAGACAGAAAAGTTATTTTCAGTACAATCCCATTACAAAGTTGTTATTTTTCAGGACTAAAGCCCACTAAACATGCAGTTAAAGAGAAGACGAAGTTATTTTCTGAAAATATGCAGGAAAAATACTTCACACATAAACACAGGCAAAAGGCTAAGAAGGAACAGGGGGGAAAAAAAACCTTAAATGGATTTAGGCATGGACTATCATCTGATAAACAACACTTATTTTTTTACAGATTTATTATGAGAATATGTGAAGTTATTTGTATACATTGAATTATCATTGATATTATTAACAAGGATTATATCCCATTCTGTCCATCTGCTGATTTTCCTGAAGCTTTTTCATTTATCTATTGAGCTTGGGTAAGTCAGAATAAGCAAAAGGCAGGAATAAGTGAAAAGAGAAGTTTCTTAGGTAGAAATCAGTAATACAAATCTCCAAAGCTAAACACTAATCATATGAACAAAAAATTCCTATACTTACTTGTTATGAAATACACTATAATAAGTGAGAAATATTGTAAAAACATTCTAAAATGTGTTGCTAGAGTTATTTTCTGCAGGTGGATGAAAATCACACATATTCAGAGAAGTCAGATATCTCTTGCTGTGGCTTTTAGTAATTTAGTTCCTACCCTGGCATCTCTAGTGAATACTTCCTGCATATTTTGGCACAGGAAACTACTTGATTAACTGATAGCATGTTTCAATTCATGACAGCTAACAAAAACATGTTCCTGGTTTTAATCTATTTAATCTGTCGTTTTAAAATTAATTTTGTATTTCTTTTTAACAAAACATTGCATTTAAAAAATTATTCAACACTGCCCTGAAATCCAAATTGAGGTAGAATATTCACACACAAACACGCAAAAACAGAGGCGTACACACCAACACACACACACACACATTTCATTCAGGCAGACTGAATCACGTTGATCTGATAATGGATATTTTGTTTCTACCCATCTGTCTCTCCAAGTGTACATCAACATATGAGACTAAATAAAAGATATGAAATCAAAGAAAAATCTAAGAAGGCAAATTTAGAAAATAGTGAAACTCATTATTGAAGTCATGAAAAAAAACTGCTTTTACTTATATAATCTCTCCTTCAAAAGGCTTTTGATTTTCCCTTTTAAATTAATTTCTCAGTTGTTTCAAGCTGCAATCCTATAGCCTCAGGTCCCTGGTAGAAGAGGATTCCCACCCTCTTTGTCACCACAAAAGTTGGTGTATGCTGGCCATAACAGGAGAGTTGAAGTCTTTTGCCTTGTCTTGTTGGAAGATTCTGAAACTGTGGTTATCCAAAACTCTCTCAAACCATCCGCTATCCCTGACATACTGAAAATTCAAATTAACGCTGGAGAACTTAAATGATGACCTCCACATTGAGTAAGCATTTCTAGATACACGCAGCCTGCATGCATACAATCTCTTTTATAGATTGGTATCTTGTAACAGGGGGCACAATGGCTCAGCTTTTAAAGACGCTGAGGTTGTCAGCTGGGAAGTTGACAGCTTGGATGCAAGATTCAAGTGCTGTATGACAGGGCTCCCTGTTACTTGCCCCAGCTCCTGCCAACCAAGCAGTTCAAAAGCATGCAAATGTGAGTAGATAAATAGGTACCACTTTGGTGGGAAGGTAACAGCCTCAGCATAGAGTCATATGACCATGAAAGTGTCAGTGCTGGTTCCTTCGGCTAAGGAGGTAAGTACTGCCCCCTAGAATCAGACACGACTGGACAGGGAAAACCTTTATCTTTTAATAGTGAAGGGTCTGCATATTCCAATGAGGCTATAAGCTCTGTTGCTGAGTGGGTTTCATTGTTTATAATTTAAAATTTGTAAGACCACCCAACAGTGACTTTGAATGGCATATAAATTATAAACAGAAGCTTGGTATGTTAAATCAGAAAAAGAAAACATGATCATAACAGGGGGGAATAGACATACAGATAGTCCTCGACTTACAGCTACAATTAAGGCCAGAATTTTGGTTGTAGGTTAGACTTAGACTTAGAATAACTTTATTGTCACTTTGAATGTACACTAATCGGCATACATTAAAATGAAATTTTGTTGCATACACCTCTCAAAAGGTTGCTGTAGTCTTTTAGTACAGTGATCCCCAATCTTTTTTATGCCGCGGCCCGGTACCGGCATCAGCTGGGCGCTGCGGCCCGGTACCGGCATCAACTGGGCGCCGCCATCTTTTTTGACGAAAAGTGCTTCCGGTGACCTCACCGGAAGCACTTTTCATCAAAAAGATGGCGGCGCCAGCGCTTCCGTAAACTTTTTCGGGTAGAAATGGCTTTCTACCCGGAAAAGCTCACGAGCGGCGCCGCCATCTTTTTGATGAAAAGTGCTTCCGGTGAGCTTTCTACCCGAAAAGCTCACCGGAAGCACTTTTTATCAAAAAGATGGCGGCGCCAGCAACCAGCGGCCCGGTAAGACTTGTTCCGCTGGACTGGTACCGGTCCGTGGACCGGCGGTTGGGGACCCCTGTTTTAGTAGACTATAGATAGCATACAGAGGTGCTGTTTCAGAGGTGCCACATCTCAGAAGGCATACTTCCAAGACCCCATCAGATGGCATTGATTGACAAATGAAACCACCAATGCATGGACCCAAACACATGCCACTCCTGAAAAACCATAACCAATCCAGAAGCGTGAATGGGTCTAACAAAAGGTGACTAGGCCAGGATGCATCCATGTAGTACTTAAGTTGTTCTGTATCATCCATGCAATTTTTGTTCTAAAACTTTCAAGTGCTAAGCCTTTCAAATGGTTATTTCATCCCTGCCTGATGAATTCAGCCATAAGGGATTGCTCTCAGCAATCAAGAAATCCTTTCTGAGAAACTTTCAAAGCTTCTGAAAACTAGAAACTATTTAAAGAAAGGATGGATATATATATATATAAAAAAAGGGAAAGCAGAGAGAGCATAAAGAGCCAGTTTACAGCACAGGTTAATTACAGAGGGATCATCTAAATGGTTTCAGGCAGAAAACATGAATTTATGCCCATAATAAATATAAAATATTATCTCCTCTATCTTGAGGGTATTTTATTATTTTAATGCACAGCTTTGGTTTCATACTGCAGCTTACCTACTGTCTGATCTAGATATGGTTAAGTACATTTAAGTATATTTAACACTGCAGTGGGAATCAGTGGAATATAAATGTGCTTATCTGAGCCAAGGTTTTCCACTACCAGCACTTTAGCCTTGCATATCGTAGATGTGCCGGGGGGGGGAGGCAATATCTCTCTTGAATGGAGCTCAACTCACTAGGCAAATTCTCTTTGCTTTCCTGGCAGTGAGGAAATTATTTGCCATTGCACAATGACCTTCTACTCTGTTCTTATTTCTAAGTGTATATGGAATCCAAACTAACCGTATCTCATTATTCCCCTCCATTGACAATGTTTACAAATTAAAATATGCAAACATGTATCCGAACATGCATTTTGCAAAACCAACCAACCAACCAAAAGCCAAATTCAACAAGCTTACCTTTCACTTTAATTTTTGCTGCTTTCTGTGGCTTCAGTTCAATTCCAAGGATGTCAAAAAGAGCAGACAGTTCAATCAGGGCCAAAGCATGGATTTTCTTCATATCCTGAGGTGCAAGATCTCCAATTTTTGTTGTACCCGTTTTGTCCTTCGGAAATCTGAAGTTCTATTTAAATGTACGTAGTGCAGTTGTGTGAAACCTTGGTGTTAACAATTTCATTTTTAAAAAAAACAAAAAAAAAAACACTAGAACTAAATCTACATTTCTAGAAGTGCAACAGACATGTCTTTAGGCAAAAGTATTTATTCTATCAGGGCACTGCCTTGAACATGTGAGGGCCTTGAAAGTGGCAGAGAATTTCTCTATCTGGCAGCCCCTTTGAAGTTAGGCAGTCTGAACAGAAGTCATTCTGGTATTTCCTTAAATAAAAATACAATCTTGGTGCAAAGTGGAGCCCTTCATAACTGCTATGGAAATGTACCGTGGTCAGAGAAAGGAAAATCCTACTTTAAAAACACCACTGCCTTGAAGACAGCTACAAGTTTGGGGGAAGAATAATTTTTTTGTTATTATAGTGCATGTATTTCATAAATTTCTGATTGGAAACTTCCCTTCCCTTTTGTTCCGACCATTTATGTAATTTAATTGGAGTTAATTATGCAAGCTGGAAAAATTAAAGTTAACTAACAATCTTTAAACAGATTTGTGGTTAATTTAGCATCCTACAGGTTGTTTAGCAACTCTAAATGTTTTATAATCTTAAAACCACCATCTTCCTCCAATGACAGGCTGAGGAAATAAGCAGCACACATTTTTCCCCCCCAGTCTGAGTTGGATACATGTACTGTAAGTAGAAAGGACAGTATAGTGGGAACAGATTTCCTGTCGGGTCCTGGACTCAAACCTTCTCTGTCCAAAAGCCCTGGGAAAGTTGAAATTAGTAGGATACAACTGGCAGGAAGAACAAAAATGCAAGTATCAGCAGTAGTTAATTTCTTTTCCAGTGCTTTTTGTTCAGTTGTGCATTTTACCTTTATCTATTGCCTATTCTTTATGAAGAAAATCTATCTATGTGGTCACTAAGATCTGACAATAACCCCATACGACATAATCATCCATCCTATTGTCTACTGATAAAAAAAATGCTACCTCTTGAATATAGATCTAGGTTTCCTTTTCTCGATTTGGTTACCTTCTTTCCCAAGTATTCACTTTTCTGCATTTATTAAAATAAAAATATTTAATTCATTGTTAGCCCATGCACTCAAAAATACTTGGGCCTGATAACTGGTTAAAAGAGGAAACTGGAGCCATTCTTTAAAAGGAAGGGGAATCTCCTGGTCTGATCCATCCACATTCCAAATAAACATCTCCACATACAGGTGAAACTCGAAAAATTAGAATACCATGCAAAAGTTCATTTATTTCATTAATGCAACTTAAAAGGTGAAACTAATATATGAGATAGACTCATTACATGCAAAGCAAGGTAGTTCAAGCCGTGGTGTGGCACAATTGAGATGATTATGGCTTACAGCTCATGAAAACCCCAAATCCACAATCTCAGAAAATTAGAATATTGTGAAAAGGTTCAATATTCTAGGCTCAAAGTGTCCCACTCTAATCAGCTAATTAAGCCAAAACACCTGCAAAGGGCTCCTGAGCCTTTAAATGGTCTCTCAGTCTGGTTCAGTAGGAATCAATCATGGGAGACACTGCTGACCTGACAGTTGTGCAGAAAACCATCATTGACACCCTCCATAAGGAGGGAAAGCCTCAAAAGGTAATTGCAAAAGAAATTGGATGTTCCCAAAGTGCTGTATCAAAGCACATTAATAGAAAGTTATGTGGAAGGAAAAAGTGTGGAAGAAAAAGGTGCACAAGCAGCAGGGATGACTGCAACCTGGAGAGGATTGTCAGGAAAAGGCCATTCAAAAGTGTTGGGGACTTTCACAAGGAGTGGACTGAGGCTGGAGTCAGTGCATCAAGAGCCACCACACACAGACGGATCCTGGACATGGGCTTCAAATGTCATATTCCTCTTGTCAAGCCGCTTCTGAACAACAAACAATGTCAGAAGCGTCTTACCTGGGCTAAAGAAAAACAGACCTGGTCTGTTCTCCAGTGGTCCAAAGTCCTCTTTTCTGATGAGAGCAACTTTTGCATCTCATTTGGAAACCAAGGACCCAGAGTCTGGAGGAAGAACGGAGAGGCACACATTGCAAGATGCTTGAAGTCCAGTGTGAAGTTTCCACAGTCTGTGTTGATTTGGGGAGCTATGTCATCTGCTGGTGTTGGTCCATTGTGCTTCATTAAGACCAGGGTCAACGCAGCCATCTACCAGGAGATTTTGGAGCACTTCATGCTTCCTTCTGCAGACGAGCTTTATGGGGATGCTGACTTCATTTTCCAGCAGGACTTGGCACCTGCCCACACTGCCAAAAGCACCAAAACCTGGTTCAATGACCGTGGGATTACTGTGCTTGATTGGCCAGCAAACTCGCCTGACCTGAACCCCATAGAGAATCTATGGGGCATTGCCAAGAGAAAGATGAGAGACATGAGACCAAACAATGCAGAAGAGCTGAAGGCCACTATTGAAGCATCCTGGTCTTCCATAACACCTCAGCAGTGCCACAGGCTGATAGCTTCCATGCCACGCCGCATTGAGGCAGTAATTGCTGCAAAAGGGGCCCAAACCAAGTACTGAGTACATATGCATGCTTATACTTTTCAGAGGTCCGATGTTGTTCTATGTACAATCCTTGTTTTGTTGATTGCATGTAATATTCTAATTTTCTGAGATTGTGGATTTGGGGTTTTCATGAGCTGTAAGCCATAATCATCACAATTATGACAAATCATGGCTTGAACTATCTTGCCTTGCATGTAATGAGTCTATCTCATATATTAGTTTCACCTTTTAAGTGGCATTACTGAAATAAATGAACTTTTGCATGATATTCTAATTTTTTGAGTTTCACCTGTAGAAGACACCCAAAAAAGAAAAACATTTATTTTTTATTTAAGGGCTGATCTTAAACAACGCTTATGATTCTGAAACTGTTCCTTAACTTCAAATGACCAATGACAATAATGGAGAATACAGTTCCATCATATCTATCCAAATGACTTTATAAAGGAAAACAAGCTAAAAATTCTTTAGCATGACAACTGATTTTCAATTAATGGCCCACTACAAGTAGAACCTCTGCTATAATATTTTACCACCCCGCTTGTTGCATATGGCTCTTTGTCCCTCATCAAATAAGTTAATTGTGGGACCTATCACTGATGATATATAATTCAAGCTACATTTCTACCATTAGTATCCAAATGACAACAAAAATATCCTAGAAATAATCCCATGAATCTTGCTCATGTTGTCTTCCCTCATTCAAAGGTTTGTACTAATAAGCAATGGATGGGGCTGATGTTAATTTATTCACAAAATGCCTCATCCCATGAATAAGATATGAATGGGCTTTAGAAGGGGTCCCTAACTTCTGGTCAGTGGACTGGCACTGGGTCACAGCATACCAGAAACTGGGCCATGCAAACTAGTGAAGTCCCATCTGCGGAATGCAGGCAGCACGCAAAAACTCCGCCCCCTCCGGTCCGCAGAAAACTTCTCTCCATAGAACCAGTTCTTGGGGGAGGGGATGCTGGACTACCGGAAAGGTACAGCATTCACCTCTTTTAAATCCAAGTTGTACAATGTATTATTTGGGGCGGGGATATAGATAAAAATGGGTGAAAAATTACAAAATGAAGGGCATTAAGCTAAATATATACATATAAACACTTACAGGAAGCAGAGTGTCATCTTCTTTGTCTTTTAACAAATCACTTTCAGAGTTATTTTTCAGGTTAACTGCTTGTTCAGAAAATGATATTTCCAAATTAATGTCTGTTTCAGCCGGTTGCAAATCTTCGCTTGGACAAGTATCAATATGTTGACCATATGCTACATATGGAAGAGAGGGCAGAGGAGAGGGGAAGGGAAGAGAGGGGAGGGGAGGAAAGGAGAGGAGAAATTTTATTCACAGGATTCTTTTGTTAAGTACATGAAGATAATGAATTTACCAATATTAATCCAATGGAGGTAAGAAATGTATTGCTTAGCTGATTAAATAATGGATTAAATGGAGTGATATTGAATTATTGTCTACATTATAGAAAATTCCATCTCATGAAAGGAGAAGATTCAAATAAGCAAGTGACCCTGGAAATTGTACAGAAGAGGAAAATTAGCAGAATTTGCTTCCCTGCCCTCTGCCTTTTTTTGAGTTACCACATTCCTTTCAGTGAAGCAAAAAGATGCACTGGATTTAATTGTCAGTCAACCAAATAATAATGAGTAACCTATTACAGGTTTAGACAGGACAATCATATAACATAACTCCCCATGTTTCAAGCCTAACTTTCATGTTGTTTTCTCTAAAACAACATGAAAGTTAGGCTTGAAACATGGGGAGATATGTTATGTTATGCTATTCATCATAATGCCTGGCTTTCCCTCAGTCCTCAAATGAACTCAATATCAGGTTGCTCCATTCTGTGAAAAACTAGCAATGTAAGTTGTAACCTGTGCTTGAATTTTTACTGTGTTTTTCTGACTTACTATTTAGTTTTAAAATAGAGAAGTGTATCAAATCGAAAGTGCTATCGTTCACCTATGCTCTGATTAATTTTTGTAAGTTTTGAAATAAGTATATTTATATTTTAAAAACACAACTAATCATACTCACACAATTCTACTTGAATGAGCCAAATTAAGCATAAAATATACAACAAGTTTTTAAGGAACTGTAGCCCTCCTATATCCAACAATGTACCATCCAGTCATTGACATTGTTCTTGGTAAATTTCTTCCCCAGAGAACTAATTCACTATCAAAGGATATACATATTTTAGAGAACATTGTGGGGCATTTTTGTTTCACTGTGGTTCTTTTTGCCATTCAAACAAATAAACAAACAAAAAGCACCCTATTTTCTCTTTTAAACTGGCCTATGAACACCCAGCTTTCTCTCTGGATGACCTAGTTAGAATGGTAAGACAAAGAGAAGATGTCCTTGGCTGCTTGCTTATCTGCTTGCTACCTGTAGAAAACAAGCTTTCGTGCATGAACCGACTTTGAGTGTGTACTCTCAGCAGAGGCTGTCTGCACAAGATTGCATCAGCCTTCTGGGCTCCAGTCTTCACTTGGGAGAGCTATACAATTAAAGTCTCTGGAAAACATGATTCAGAAGGTTTGATCTTGCAGCTCTAAATGCCCTTGAATGATACTAATTATCTGGACGTGTTTCAACTGGGCTTTTGCCAAAATATAGTGCTGAAAATGCTTTGGTTGTCTGGGATGATGTCCTACCCTCAAAACTGAATTGGAGAAATGGAAAAGAATCTTCTAGATCTTTTTAGTGTATGCTTCTGCGCTATCTAGCAGGACTGAATCTAAGAGGCATTGATTCATTGTAGCTCCAGTCATTCCTGTCAGCTCACAGACAGAAAATGGGGTTGCAGAACTATTGTTTGACCCCTTGGCTACTCTGCTATCACATTGTTTCTTTCCATGCTATTGCACAAAGTCACCCGGCCACTGCCTTTAAAATTGTTTACAAAGTATATTGTTCTTATTTTCAAAATTTTGTTAGATATCTTGAACATTTGCCAGATAAGAAAAACAGAGCATAAATCACTGATGGTTAGCACCATTATGTCCTCCCTAGCCTAACAAAGGTAGTATCATATTTAATGAGCAAAACAATGACACACTTCAAATGCAATTCCAGTAATATGTACAATTCTTTACTATGAACCTGGGAGTGATTGTCAAAAACAGCTGTTCCTTTAAAACAAAACAAAACAAAAAAGGCATAATGGTTCATAAGGAGAAGAGAAGAACCAAAACCCAAGCCAGGCTTTTTCTCTCTCTCTCTCTCTATTGGAGGTATACCCTAACCGTGTAATCTGGATGAAATCCAGGAGTTCAAAATACAGGCAGCCCTTGACTTACAAATGCAATTGGGACCTAAGCAAGGCAGTTGTTAAGTGAGTTGTGCCCAATGTTATCTTTTTTTCTGCCACGGTTCTTAACTGAATCGCTGCTGTTGTTAAATTAATCATGCCATCAGTAGCAAATCTGGCTTCTCTCTTTGACTTTATGGGCCGGAAGCCTGCTGGGAAAGTTGCAAATGGCAATCACATGATTTTGAGACACTGCAAGTACTGTGAATACATGCTGGTTGACCCGGGGTGGGATGCTACTGGTTCTGCCCGGCTCTATAGAACCGGTAGCTCTGAAGAGCAGCAGATACCGAACCAGTTCTGTGTTTGCTGCTGTTTGGCCCACCTGCCTGCCCGGGCTCTTACCTGTCCTTTATTTCCTGCTTTTTCAACCTCAGCTGCTTTGCGCAGCACAGCTGAGGTTGAAAAAGCAGGAAAAAAGTGGCTTTTCAAATGCCGCGGACCTGCGCGCAGCACTTTTCAGCTGTCTGGGAGGCATAGCTTAAGGTTTTTTTTACGCATGTGCACACAAAACGTAGTCACCAAACCGGTAGTAACACCGATTGAATCCCACCCCTGTGGTTGACAATTTTGATCCCATAACCATTGGGATGTTGCAATTGTCATAAATTTGAAGACCAGCCATAAGCCACTTTCTTCAGTCCTGTTATAACTTTGGTCACTAAACAAATGATTGTGAAGATTACCTGTAGATCAGTTGGAGATCTATTGACTTAGTGCAGAGCCCAAATCTCCACATTTCTTATTTGATTATTACCCGAAATCAGCAAATACAATTTTTATTTTGTTTGACATTCTCTCAACCAATGAAGGGATATGGCCTACTACCTGTTGGCCTACAGCAGGGGTATCAAACTGGATTTCTTCAAGAGCCAGATCAGCATTGTAATTCTCTGCGGGGGGAGGGGGAGACAGGATGGACGCCTCCTGCAGCATTTTACCGGCCAAAGTGGGGCATGGGGGGGTGCACGCGGGCCAGATTTAAGCACCCACAGGCTGGATCCAGCCCGCGGGCCTTGAGTTTGACTCCCCTGGCCTACAGATATACTGGTTTTGTTCCAAGTGTCTTTAAATGTTGAGTTTGGAAACAGAATTTTTTTTAAGTATTTGGGAAACTGGATTAAATTCACAAGCAGTTTTGGAGGGAGTTTAGTTATAACAAGTTTCAGATTAACAATGTTAAGAAGTGGAAGATATACAAAGAGCTACATTTATATATTGAGGATTTCTTTTTTTAAAAAAAAAGCTTTCTATTTTCTGTGTGCAATTGTTCTGAAAATAGCACACAGCTGAAGGTGACTTTCTAACAAACTTGCAAACTTCAGAAGAACAGCAGTGGATCAAATGCAGGGGGTTACAGATGAAAAGGAAAACAATACTTTATCTTTTCTCTTACCTATCTACATGCAAAGCACATACAAGCTCCTGTTAACTTTATGCTACTCTTACACTCCCCCTTAAAACATGCAAAGTGAATATGCAAACTACTGGGGGGGGAAGTGGGAGTTGCATGGTTTGATGTCAAATGTTATAACTTTGACAAGTATCTCCATAAATGTTTAGAGCTAAATCTAATTTACCTTCATTAGGGTCACATGTCTCATTGGAATGGTATTCACAGATGGGATTTGTGATCTCTGCTGATTTTATTACTATTTTATTATATTACTAGATATTTCAAAATTTGTCCAAGTTAACGTGTATTGTGCTGGAACAAATTATATTAGATTTTGATAAAAGGCAGTGGTCCCCAACCATTTTTGTACCAGGGACCAGTTTCAAGCAGAAACACTTTTTCAAGGACCGGCGGGGTGGGGGGTGGGGGGAGATTCTATTTTCCATTCCCAAAACTTTATGTTTACCCTACAACTAGCATTAAAGACACCTGACTGCAGTCTCTCTAGTTCTAGGTCTTGCCCAGCTGTGTAGCTACAAAATTTCATGCAGATGTTTCTCTTATCTCTGTTTGGTGAAAACAGGAATTGAATGAGGAGCATTTAGTCAGTGTGTTTTCCCTAGGAAGCTCCTGTAGTCCTTGTTTAGGGATCATTCAGAGCTACGATGGACCTCTAACATCCAGCCCAGGAAGAAACTGCTTCAAAGAAGCCGGGGGGGGTGGCTTTTCCTGTCCTCCGAAGCGCCCGTTCACCCCCACCCTGCCCGCCCGCCCGCGGTTCAATCCAGTGCTCCGTTCTGCCTGCCTGCCTGCCTGCCTGCCTGCCTTGGTTTCTGGTTGTTTGGGAGCAGCTTCGGCTGAGAATAATAACTATTCGCCTCTTTTTATCAGCCAAAGCTTCTCCGAATCAACCAGAAACGAAGGCAGGCAGGCAGGCAGGCAGAATGGAGCACTGGATTGAACCGCGGGCGGGCGGGGTGGGGGTGAAAGGGCACTTCGGAGGAGCTGCGGCGACAGGAAAAGCCACCAGCAGTTTCTTCCTGGGCTGGTGGAGGAGCGAGAGAGCGACTGAGAGAGGAACGAGGCGGGAGAAAACCGAAGCCGCTGAGCCGGAGAGCAGGACAGGCTTTGGTTGCTTCCTCCCTACCCTTCTTTCATTTGTGTCCTTGATCCCTGATCCCAGCAGCATTCACCGAAGGCGAAGAAAGGCGCCATTTTTATTTTATTTTATTTTATTTGTGGCCCGGTACAGAGTGCTCCACGGACCGGTACCGGTCCGCGGCCCGGTGGTTGGGGACCCCTGGTATAAGGTATCTTTGATTTGGCAGGGTAAAACTACAATTAATTGAACTTCTTGGCTTGTACATGTTTTATAATCAATATTTATGCTTATTCCGAAGAAGGTGATAGCTCTAACTCTGATATGGGATTTTAACTTTCTGGCAAAACATTCCTGGAAAGAATGGGTGCAAAAGGGTATAATATGGTACGTTGGATTAGCTGTTGTTTAATTATTACTTTAAATCTTTTCAGCAATTGCAAATAGAATTTTCTTTACCATCAACCCAAAAGGGGAGTATATCCGGTGAAAACATGTTTTGACAGCTCAATTCTGATTTGATGCTTTAGCACAGAGGTGCCAAACTTGATTTCATTGAGGGCTGCATCAGGGTTGTGTTTGACCTCGGAGGGCTGGGGTGGGCATGGCCATACTGGCCGTGGTCAGCATGTCACTAATGTCGGAGGCGCCTGTGGCGGCCCAAATGCTCTGCCAGTGCAAATGGGCTCCCGAGCTCCATTTTTGGCTGCAACAGTCACCTGCAACCCCCTCTGCTAATGAAAATGTAGTTCAGGGAGTGGGCATGTGAGCTCTGTTTTCGGCTGAGATGGCATACTGCAACCCTCTGCCAGCAAAAACGGAGCTTGCAAGGGCCGCATGTGGCCCTCCCAAGCTCAATTTTCGCTGGCAGAGGCACCACAGGCTGGTCCTTCACTGTTTCCAGAATGGCTTGTGGGGGGCAGATCTAAGCACCCCATGGGCTGGATCCAGACCCCGTGCCTTGAGTTTGATACCCCTGCTTTAGCAGCTTCTAAAATACCTGGTAAATTATTAACACTGAACAATTCAATCTCAGGATATGTCATTATTGTGAGGTAGTCCAGACAAGAAACAAACACATCAGCTCTATTTTACTGTAAGATTATATTAATAGAATGTTACATTCTGAAAGTACATTTCCTTCCTGTCACCTTTACAGCCCAAGAAACTAGGGAAGAACCCTTTTGACCTATTTGCCCTGTCCACAATTCCTGTTGGGAACTAGGCTGCCTCTTATCTAGCCTTTCCCCTGGCTGCAGCTCTTGCCCTTGTCTCCCAAGCCAAGGTCAGTCCCACGTATCCTTACAGAATCTAAGCCTCTCTTTTTTTTCCTGTCAAAAACGAAAGGAACAGTTTAAAATATCTAACAAATATACAAGAAGTTTTGAATCAAGATTTGGAAATTCCAATTCTTTTCAACCAATGTACTCAAGTTTTGAAGAACACTAAATTTATATCCTTTTATTTAAGTTTAAATTATTTCATCAAAAAAGAATTTTTACTAGCATCAAAGTAATTCTAGATCTGAGGAATTACGCGCAAAAAACATATATACAAAGTGATAGCAACGTTCCCACTGACAATAGTTCAAACCGTCCATCCAATCAGAGATGTGTATAATGTAATGTGGGCCATCTTCAGATGGTGATGCAGACAGATGTCTGCCATTGACTTTGGCCTATTTTGAGAAAGACCCACAGTTGCGCAGTAAGCAAGCAATAAGCATAAGTAGTAAAGTTCTTCCCCAAGTTATACAGTTCATTCTCCAAAACCTCCAGCACGTTTCCCACACCCACAAAGCCCAATTATTTTCCCCTCCCCTCATTACTATGGCAGCCGAAAGATGCAATAGAAAGGAAAGGAGTCTTGAAGGCTGACACCCATGTAGATTTATGTCCATTTTTGGAGGGACGTAGGTGGGGATTCATCTTGTGAGAAGATGTTGAGAGCACTTCTGACTCAAATGAGGGAAGAAATTGGATTATATCCTAAGTTTTTGTCCATTTAGGGCAGGGGTCCCCAACCACCGGTCCGCGGACCGGTACCGGTCCGTGGAACAAGTCCTACCGGGCCGCTGGTTTGCTGGCGCCGCCATCTTTTTGATGAAAAAGTGCTTCCGGTGAGCTTTTCCGGGTAGAAAGCTCACCGGAAGCACTTTTCATCAAAAGATGGCGGCCAGCATAATGCCGGTACCGGGCCGCGCCATTAAAAAGGTTGGGGATACCGGGCCGCGGCATAAGAAAGGTTGGGGATCACTGATTTAGGGGGCACTTATGATGGAACAATTTGTCTTTCAGCTGTTTCTCAGAGTCTGGGTCAGTCAGTGCATGGCATGACATTACTCCCAAAGGAGTGTAAGGGAGAACATGCCCAATGTATAAAAGTTAAAGTGCTTTCATGTTTCTTGCAACACCAACACACATAATCATTAGTCCATCCATCCAGTAGACATAAAAACAATATTCTCTATATTAATGGAGTCTAAGAGTGTCTTTCTTGTATTTTGCATAGAGCACCACCTGACAATGGGTTTTGGACCTGGATTTTGCTGAGATAATCGCTAAAGGTGAAGACACTCTGATCCAGCCACCAGCTGGCGATCAGAGGCAGAGGCATGCCTCAGTGCCCTACACAAATGTGAAGGCTACCCTTGATGTTGATGATGATACCATAGGTTGATATTTATTTATTTATTGGATTTATATTGCTGTCTATTCGCCCATGGCGACTCAAGGCAGCTTACAAGGTATAAAACCACATTTAAAACAGTAAAACTAGTAAGAAGAATCAAATAAATTAATATAATAAAATCACCCCCCATCTCCCACCCCAGCGACAGCAGATCACATGAGCCATTTAATGGGTTCCATCCCGCTTTGGGTTCTCCAGGCCCACTGGCAGAACCAGGTCTTCAGCACCTTCTGGAAGAGAATTAGAGTGGGATATTTGCTCCCTTTTATATACGAGGCAACCCCAACTACAATCCCATTACATGCCATGCCCAAATAATGCTTTGTGAAAAACAGAACTGATAATTATTTGACGAATACCTAATGTAGACCACAATTTGTTCCAAGATAAGCCTGGATAAACCAGTAGACAGAACAGATTTTCATCCTGTCGCAACTTGGAAGCAGAGCTCCATTAGGCAGTAAAATTGCCAAATGCCATATTAAATGGCCATTTGCATGCAGGGCTGCAGAGCATGGAGCACATGAAAATAGTTTTTTACAACTTCCCATTTCTAAAGCAGTCATGAAGAGGCATTGGAAAAAAAAAAAGAACCAGATGTTACAAAATTCTTAAATAAATGCTTGGTCATTTTCCAAGCTAAGATTCCACAGTCTGGTTAATTGGCAGAAGACCGATGTTTTTCAATCTTCCCCTCTCAGCCTTATGCTGACCCAACAGTTTGGCAACTTTCCCATCCTAGAAACTGTTCTTACCAACAAACGGCTGCCTGCCTCTTAGGAGTACACGCTGTTTAGTACTTGAACTTGGAATTTTACAATAGGTCTGTTAATGGTACTATATGGGTTGATTTTTCTACATAAAGACTCCATGGCTTTTGTCACTATGCCTGTTCACAAATTAACACAACTTCTTAGAATTAGTTCTGACACATTACTATTTTCTTTTGTTGCTTTTTCCCCCTCAAGTATAGGTTGGCAATTATGGTTATGGTATATCCATCTGCCTTAATTGTATTTCTTCTTGTGGTTCCTTAATCCATTTTAATAGTCCTAATTCTGAGACGACCTGGCCTTTTCATATATTTGAAACCAGAATTTTATAATCTCTGACCCTGGCCATATGATTATGAATTTATTAATATATCTGTAAAATATTTAATCTATTACTGTGACTACAAACCCACTAAGTCATATAGCAATATTTGTTTTTGACCTAATGTGATAAGGTAAACCAGAGCTTCTTTTTAGTCATCAGACTTCTAAAAACCATGGTTTGTTATTTTACAAACAATACCTTTGCCTTATTATGCTATATAAACAGGATTTCTTAAGAGAACTAGTCATGTTGCTCACCAGCTGTTAGTAGAGTGACCTAAATTTTATTTTACACAAAAATTTACCTTCTTTGGCGTCTTTTTGTGAACTTTCTTTTTTCCCTTCTGCTCTTACAGGCTGGTGATCAATGCTGGATTCCTACAATATATGAAATAAGTAAACTAATAATTAGATACATAGGACTGAAAACTAAATATCAATGATAAGCTATCTGTCTTAATAAATAGCATTAATTAGTATTAATTGCTTGCTATTTGAGAGAACAAAAAACAACTTCTAAGAGAAACTAAATATGTATTTATTTATTTAGCATATGGATATACAATATATATTAACATTTCACATAAATTAAAAACACAGTAGAATATTAATGTTAAAAAGATCTATATTTAAATACCAATGCCTAGGTCATCTAACCACTGAAGTACAGGATTGTTTATTTGAAAGAAATCAGATGTAGACATTGCAATACATGGGGTGATTAATATAGCACAATTAATAAGCTCTTCATACCAATGCATAGCTCTCTATATATATTACCAAAAGTGGAATTAAAAATTAATTCTACAATCTCTCAGATCTATGGGCCAAACCAGCCCTCTGAACCTTACTAAACAAAATCAAATGTATTCTAGTTGAATACATTGCATCATTTTGATTCAAATCAATTTGATTTTCTGAAAGATGAATCAACAATTCAAATGGGATTTGTAACTCCTGTAACTGGTCTCATTAGATTGTACATTCAGAGGAGACAGCAATAGGAAATCAGTTCAGAAATTAGTAGGTAAGGATCCTACTTAACTATTAAAAAATAACTGAAGAACCCATAGAAAAATAGCATAAGAACCACTAATACAAGCACATCTATTACTATAAGGGAAGACCCCCTTTATGAGGGAGATGGGTAATTAAGAAGTTTGAGATCTATCTATCTATCACAAATATGAAATGTGCCTGCAATGCTTCAGTTAAAACTCTAAATGATAAAAAGCTAATGAAAACAGAACCAAAGACCAGCATCATTAAATTTTTAAACAGTATTAAAATGATGTATTATATAAAGAGTTTAGCAATTTTCTTTATTAATAAACAACTTTGCTCTTAACATGGATTTTGAACTTTTATTAAACATTTCAATAACTACAAAACTACAGATTAGATATAAAAAATAAGACTTTCACAGAAAAGGAATACAGTTAATACTGAATACTTGGAATTTTAGAAGGTTCAGAGTCTCTTAATATAATTTCCATACAGATATAATGGATTACTTTTAACTTTACTTGTATTTCTTTTGTAACTCAAATCAGAGAAATATCAATTTACAATTCTTTTACTGGAATTAAAATCTGGTGAAACCACATTTCTAAATTTATACCTCTTTTTAAGAATTTCCAAGGAAAACCAAGGTTTGTGTACAAAAACCTGCATTCAATGAATTCAAAGAATGCTGGTAGTTGGCCAATTTAGGTAAGTTGTTTCTTGAAAGCCTCCAGTTAATAAGCAAATGGAGGGGAGATTTATTAATTTGCCATCAGAGTACCAACTCTGGGTGGCTTAGAAGTAAAATGTTATTTTTGCCTGCTTATCCACTGATTTTCTAGACTTTTTTTCTCTGATATTATGATTCACATTACAGAATACTGATTTTGAAGTGGAAAATGAGGAGAGAGCTTAGCTTTTTCTTTAGATTTTTATTTTACACTGTACTTTCACACGCTAAATTGTGTTAACAGCAAATGCGCTCTAGATATGAATGTTAACAGTGGAACAGTGGAACAAATTTTATTTTCAATGTATTTTCAATTCTTCCCTGTTGACAGATTTTAAATGGGAAAGAGAATTAATAAAATATTGCCTTCTTTGTTAAAAGAAAGAATCCATGTGAGTTAAAACTGCTTAATACAATGGTGGCACATGTTTTTTATCCAGATCTTATCTATATTGGATTTCCAATACAATATCAAAATTCCTTCATAGCTTATCATTACTAATCTTGTCTTATATAACAGATCTTGTTGCTCTAGAGAAAAATCCATCTCTTAACTAGGTGCAATATTTTCACAATAATACATTTGTTGTCTTATTTCTTACTGGTTTAAAAAGAAAAAAAGAAAACTGTTTTCCTATTTATAAATATAAAATAAGCATGGAGTTATACTTCATAATAAAAAGTAGCATTGTTGATGGTATCAAAGAATGAAAATGCAATTTATTACTCTAAAAGTAGACTCTTTCACTGTTTCACTAAATCAGTTTACACACAGTTAATACACACAGAAACTAATTTGTTGCTCTCCTCCTGGCTTCTCTATTTTCAAGAAGGAAAGCTAAATTGGTAGAATAGATTGTAGCAAGATGGGCTGAATCAGTATCATGAACCATCCATAAACTCTGACTGGAAGGAACTATAGGAATAGCACAGAAGAAGAAGAATGGCCATGTAAATGCCCAAACACATTCTGCTGAATTACTGCATTAGATCTCAATTATATGTCTTAAAACAAATGGAGAATGTGTTGCATAACAGCCTGCGAGTTTTAGGAATTACATTTCAAGATTATCTACCACTTCCTTTTTTTTTTGTTCCTAACAGAAATAAATACTTTTTCATATTTTTATTCCAGGACACTGAAATCTCAAGTGTCTATTATATATTCATATGTAATAGAAATGCAAGGTGCATCAGGTTTCATGGGGCATTTGAAAACTAATGCCTCCTTTGCACTGAAGTAGACTTCTAATACTATTATAGATATGCCTCTGTAGCCTTATATTTATTTATATCAGCCATTCTTCAATATTTGTAATTTATGTATTACATTTATATGTTGCCTTTCCTCTAGACCAGGGGTGTCAAATTCGATTTCATTGAGGGCCGCATCAGGGTTGTGCTTGACCTTGGGGGGCCAGAGTGGGCATGGGCAGGGTGGGCATAGCCAGCTTGACATCACTTGGATTGGAGACATCTGTGGTGGCCCAATTACTCTGCCAGAGAAAAAGGGCTCCGGAGCTTTGTTTTTGGTTGCGACAGCTTCCTGCAATCCTCTGCCAGCGAAAACAGAGCTTGGGGGGACCCGCGTGCAGCCCTCCTGAGCTCCATTTTGGCTGACAGGGGCACCTTGAGCCAGTCCTTTGCTGTTTCCAGGGCGACCCCATGGGCCAGATCTGAACACACACACCCCAGGCTGGATCTGGTCCCCGGGCCTTGAGTTTGACACCCTTGCTCTAGAGATTAGGCTAAGGGTAGATTTGAATGCACAATAGGTCTTCTTGGTCATAGTCCAACAACACAATCACTACATCATACTGCTCTCAATAATTAACAGAATATCATAGCTGTATACAATTCAATAAAATATTGAACACTATATTGGTCTCTCCTAAATGTGAATTAATTGAATGACATTACCAAGCAGGAAAGTATTCCTCTACAATACATACTTTCTTTTCATTCTAAATATTCTATTCAGAAAATATTTTTCTCTATTTGTAGAATATATGAGCAATTCATTTAAAACATTTCTCAATTTTTAGAACTGCTGAGGAATTCTGAATTCAGAAAAATCAATTTGGAGGAGTCATGCAAATTGATTTCAATGCAACTGCCTATTCATAAACAAAAGTTGCATCCTTTCTCATTCAAGTTTAAATGAAAGACACAAGGATCAAAATAAAATTCAGGTCCTCTAACCTACGTTAAAATATGCTCCTTGAAAAGTTTCTTTATTTCACTTCAAAGTATAGAATCCTTACAAAAGAAAAAAAATAAGGCAAACTTTTAGAAAGTATACATGATCCTTTACATAGACAATCTACCCTTTTAAAAAAAAATATATGGGCAAATCCAGATTTTGTTTTCAGCTCTTCTGAAATGTCCTCTCCTGTGGGTTTTGCTAAAATGGAAAAAGTGCATTTCACTTCCCATTTATCCTGTTGAATAGCTTTTTCAGAAATGCTAAACTAAAGCCCAAAACTAGGAACTTACTTTTTCCATTGATTCATTTTGTTGCTTGAAGATCTCTCTCACATCAGGAACTTGGTACTGTTTGTTTTTCTTCCTCATTGTCTGGGTGACAGTATCAACTCGCTTCTGCACTGCTATAGCCTGAGTTCTTGTCAAGGTAGCCAAAACCACCATGCTTTCATGGGAATCTGCAGCAGCTTCACCAAAGAGGGTTGACAGACCTGCTTCTTTTAACCACTCTTCTTCCAATTCACCCTCTACTCAAATAAAGGGAAGAAGGACATACATTTATGATGCAGTTTGTATTACGTTCAACCCCATATTTTTAGCAGAAAAATGAAAATAGTTTCTATGGTACAGTAGAAACTTTTTAATGTACTAAAAATGAAAAGAGGCCACAACTAGTGATTCAACTCAAACATGGTTAAAAATTTTCAAGCCTATCATATTGAGGCTAAAACACTTGACCTAACCTGAACTCATGTTTCATGAGAACCCAGATTGTTGGGGGCAATATGTAAACAGCTTAGAGAGGGCGGTAAAGCATTATGAAGTGGTATATAAGTTTAAATGCTATTGCGAATTACTTCTGCACAAAATTAGATGAAACCTACTGGCTTACATGGGAAAGGTTTGTTTTTTTAAAAAAGTATTCCTGTGGATTGTGATGGAGCTGTAAAAAAGATCATTCAAATATCAAGACATTTGATTTCTGTTAGGAATGTAAGTCACCTAACAGCTATTTAGGTTGGACAATATATAAACCAGGATAAACATTTTAAAACTGTATCTTTAAGAGAATCCTAAAAGTGTAATTGGGTGTGGTTTCTCAAATGGCCATAAGATGGAGCCAGAAACCTGAGTTGTTTTAGTCTCAGAAGAAGTGAGTGAGTCTCTGTTTCCTTCTGTTGGGGAGTATTGCCATTCCTCCATTTCTTCTAATTGACTGATATTCCTGGATTTGATGTAAATCTGATACTGAACTGTTTTTTGACACTGGACTTTGTTATTGGATTATCCCTGGACTAAAAACTGACTGATCTTACCTGTGAATGACTTTGGACTGCCTATTTTGAACTTTGCTTAAAAATTTTATTGGAAGTGTACAGTGTATCTGTGTGATGTGTGTGTATTATTCAAACACTACACTCAATTCGTCTCCCTGTATGCACTCATTCTCCAAACGGGGAATTACCTCAACACTGGTTATGGGCCCTGGCCATACCAGGCTCAGATAACTTGAGAGTTAGTGTGAAAGCACAGTACTGTATACAGACAGCTGCTTACTGTTTAATTGTGGGTTACTATCCTGGTAAAGATGGCACAAGACACTTCAACAAGTTCAGTATCAGACTTACATCAAATCCAGGAAACGGGGAATTACCTCACCAGTTTCTGTTTTGTGTTATTCTTTACTGTTATCCCACAGATCTTTTCTTTTCCCCACAATAATCATGTCAAGTTAAGATGGAAGTTACATGATTGAGAAGTCCTGAATCTCAAAGTTATTTGCATGCTTTGTTTTTCCCTGTTTGTTGCATAACTGTGGAGTCAGATTAGATGTTACTGCTTTGCAAAGTCTTACAGTTTGTTATTACAGCTGGATATAGAAAATTGGTTTTCTCCCAAACCATAAAAACCATTAAAAAACTTTAAGAGGAAATAAACACTTGCAAACCTGGGATGTTACATGCAGCAAGACATGGTTTGCTATTACATATAAATATGGCCATTAAGTTCCATGGGAAAGGACAAGGTACATAGCAAAACTACTATATCTGTACTATATCTGTACCAAAACCATCACTTCTCTTTTCTGTTGATTCCTTGTAAATTTGTGGTTTTTGTTGCATGGATTTCCTTCAAAAAATATGAATGTGCTGCATCAGAATTTTTCATCTGTACTTTTTACCTTTTCTAAGCCACTTGTTTTTCTAAGGGAACTCTTTATTAACTCAATTTAATCAGAGGTTATCAAGCTAATGAGTGCTGTTACTGCAAATGGGCTATTGCACTGCAACATTCAATTGTTTTTGTTGATGCTCTCCTTGCTCCTTGGTGATTTCTAAGTAAGGGCATAATTTCCTTATTGTTTCTAGCTGGCAACACTTTAATACTTTCCTGAATACAGAAGGAGTCCCGCAGAGAAAAACTATAAATCATTCATCTGCTAGACAACTACTGTAGGACTACTCAATAGTGTTTCTGCTACCTTCACAAATTTATTCATATCAGTTTTCCTTATAGATGAAAGAAATTAAATGGTTTTTTTAAATTAACACAATTTTAAACTATTCTCCACCTCCAAATCTAAAACAGAACTTAGTTTTGTTCTAACACATTCTGATAAACAGTGTTGTTTGTCAGATATCATTCAATAAAAGTTTTCTCTGTTATTTTTAAATAGTGTTTGGGTAGACGTCCATAGCAGAAATAACACAATATTTTATTGGGGGGGGGGGGAATCAAATAAAATATTAATTTTATTTAGATGTAATTCTTTAACAAGTAATAAATAATAAGTGTTTGTAATGCAGTTTGTGCTTTTATTTTGCTATCTTCACCACAAAATATTTTACTACTGTTGCTCTTTTAGAAATTCCCATCTTTCCAAATTTAAAAATTTAGTATTTGTACAATATTTTATTACAAAATTACAGTTGTTATACCTTTTGGCAATGTGAAAAACCCTAAAAAATAAATACTCCTAATAATAAAATATATGATTGACTTACGTGTTTCTAAGAATGGTTATATGATCAGCACTGAAATCACAATGCTAATGTATTATCTGACATATAATTATATATCAGTCTCCTTTCTTTTTTTAGCACTAAATCAATACTGAACCTTGTACGTTTAATATGTAAGTATGTGACACTATTAAATTTAAAGTGGTGTTATCTAAAAGTGAGAATTTTTTTTAGACAGTAGGAATAGTTGAAATATAAATACTAGATCATTTCTAAAAGCAAAATTCCTCAAGCATTACAAGTGGATGTTGTACTGCAGGTTCTAGCTTTACAAGACAATCAGTCTATATAAAAAAGGAACAACTTCCTGCTACTTCAACTATGGTTTGGCCCTAATCCAGTATCAATAATGGCTGAAATTCCTTACTCCTGAACTATAAACCAATGGGCAATAAATGTTGCACATATTATCTGGAAGCAAAGCCAGCAGTATCACATCATGAATGATCTGTATCACATTACTGTGAATCAGCCAACAGAAGGGTGAAAACTTTTATACTACATTCCAGGCAGTTTAGGATTCAATTAATTTCAATTTCATAAATGAAGAAACCAGGCGTACAGATAGTACTGATTTTTAAAATACAGTACAAAATTCCTGAACTTCTAGGACACTGTTGATATTTTTGGTTTGGTGTTGTTTTAAATGAATATTTTTAAAGCTGAACAATGTTTGATCATCAATGGCTACTCACAACAAAGTCTATACTGTGGTAATGTTGAGCAAATACCCAATAATTAGTTGTGGTTGGTTCCAAAGCACATTTCAAATAGCTACAATGCTATTCTCACCAGAAACGATGACAGAAAAATAAAATGGTTAATGAGGAGCTAAGTGCCAAAAGTAAAGATGAACCTGGTTTGAAGTAGGCTTTGTAACCCATATGCACAGATGACTTGTATTTTATTCCATTATCTTCTCCAGTCCTATTATGTTTTATATGATGAATGTGCACATTCAGACTGGAGATGATTACATAGCTAACAAGCGTCACAAAAATCAGAACCTCTCATACTCCCTTCAACTTCAATGGGAAACATATGGAACTGACCTATTGGCTATAATTAAAGCTTGATGATGTCTAGCATCTTGCTTCCAGAAGTGGCCAACCACATGCCCAGAATTAAAACTCACTCCAATGTCTGTTCTGATTTTCAGTGTCATAATTAATAAATAACTGTTCATAATCCTTCTTTAAATCCATCTGTACATGTTGTCACCATAAATTCCACACATAAATTATATGTTATTTAAGGAAGTATCTTTTCTTACAATCCTTAGTAATCTATAGTAACACATCCATGTTTTTCACATTATTACTAGTGAACTGTTAATAGGTGGCAGATTTAGAAACATCCACCAATCTTAAATCTGCACTATGCCTAGACTAGAAGCAGAAATCAAACAGTGCAAAACCAAACCTTCAAAATCTATGGAATAGTTTCATAGAGTTTAACTGTGATTACCATCAGGTTCTTTCACCACAACCAGGTCACGTTCTTCATGATCACTACTTCTTGTTTCATGTATATTTTCAAGTTCTTTCCAGTAGTCATCCATGGATAATTCATCAAGTGAATCTTGAGATCCTGAATGCTCGCAAGGGAGCTTCCCTGAAGGCTTCTTAGAGTTATCATGATTCATTGTATATTGGCCAGACCTCCGGCTAGAAAACAAACACACCAAAATAAATATTTAAGCCTGTGGAACAAACCCAGAATGACATCAAAGTCTACAAGAAACCCAGTCCTGATGACTCCATGGGTTCGTGCCAAATCACAGAGGTGAGAGTTGTCTCCTGAGAGCCATTAAGCATTTTTTTCAGCCTCAACAGATGGCACCATCAGCCTACCATATCCAAGCTCAAAAGATAAGCAACCGTTCCTGCTTAGTACTTGGAGTACTTGAATTGTCTGATTTGGTTCTGCAACCCAACAAGACAGACACAGACTTTAAAGGATAGTTAGAACTGCAGAAAAAACAATTGCTACCAACTTGCCTTCCATTGAGGACCTGTATACTGCACGAGTCAGAAAGAGGGCTGTGAAAATATCTACAGACCCCTCATATCCTGGACATAAATGGTTTCAACTTTTACCCTCAAAACGACACTATAGGGCTCTGCACATCAGAACAACAAGACACAAGACACACACATTTAGTTTTTTCCTAAATGCCCCCACTCTGCTAAACAACTAATTCAACACTGTCAAATTAACTACTATGACTGTATTACTATTCTTCATCTCATCTCATACCTACCTCTTCCCACTTATGGCTATATCCATGTTGCTTGTATCTTTACAACTTATATTGCTTTTATTGTTTCCTAGTATGATTTGATTGCTTATTAGTATCCTATGACTATCACTAAGTGTTGTATCTTATGATTCTTGATGAATATATTTTATTTTTTCTTCATGTACATTGAGACCATATGCACCAAAGACAAATTCCTTGTGTGTCCAATCACACTTGACCAATAAAAAATTCTATTCATTTTATTCTATGTATGCATGTATTTAAATTTATTTATTTATTTATTCATTTACTTACTTATTTACATCTTGAACCTGAAGCTGCCAATCTCAAGCATGAGACTCTCTGGCTTACAGCACTTAAAACACAATCAAAAATAATACACCAAATGCAATTTAAAGCACATAAAAGCATATACAATATGAAAAAACATTAAAACCATTCAATAATCAATTTCTGAGTTACAGAAACATTCCACAACATTCAATATACTGAACCGGCTCCAGTACAGAGAAGGATCCCAAATCTCAGAAACAAAGTCACATTTAGTAGGGTTATAAGGCATGAAAAATATTCCAGAAGGCGACAATGGAAAAAACATTGGGTATACAAGTAAGATACTAAGATTGTTCTTTACTTTAAAAAAAATGAGTCAACCTTAAGTGAATATCAGAAACATTTTATAAATCCAAGAAAAATGCTTTTTCAAAGTATTAATCATCAACATTCCACTAAGTTCCACTGTTTTTCATGAAGCAGCAGCATATTTTCCCACAGTTGTTTTTCCCTTTCCCTGTCACCATGCCCTTTCAGTGTATTTAGATGTATATCAAACATGGATAAACTGTCCCAAGACAACTGGAGCTAAAATAAAGAAAACAAGTTTAATGCCCTGAGGGGAATCTATTTATCTTTGTGTCCAAAGCTGTGGCACACTTTTATTTGTTTACTGTATCTCCCATTAAACTGACTTAAGAATGTAACATTTAACTCAACTGTATTAAAATTTGCCAGTTCTGCACACATAATTTGAAAATAATAAACTGTTAGCAGTGTTACTTAATGTGTACACACATACACACATGCATAATTTATTTATTCCGTTGTCATAAAGGTTTATATTTGCAATTTAATCCAATTTGTTGGCCAGTTTGTGCATAGGAGTCTAGGAGTTCTCACTTTAGGCAGAAATTATTCTATTTTGGTCACATTATGCAAAGACCCAGCCATCTGGAAAAGCTCTAATCCTGGGAAAGGTGGAAGGAAAGAGAAGAAGATGACCAGCAGCAAGGTGGATAGATTCAGTTCCAGCAGCAATGAGTGCCCTATTAGAAGACTTGAAAGAAAAATGCAATTCAGATAACTAATATTTCATATTTTAGCACAAGAAATTAACATTTAAAAGTAACCACAAACCAAGTTTTTACCATGGGATACACATGCATTAAAAATGTTTATATACAGTTAAATGGTGACCTAGCAAACTTTCTATCTGAAAAGGACACTTAAATTATCACCACTACGCAAGAATATGGTGGTCATTAAGCTTGCATAACGTACGTTACTTTTACAAGTACTAATAATTCACTGTCATGCCCTTTAAATATTCCCTAGCATTTTTTTCAGATTAACAGAATACTAATTAAATCATTCAACTTACTTAGTTGTTTCTTTCAGTGGAATAGACATTCTTTATTTATAATCCTCTTTTGATGTCAATACCAGGTGGAAGAGTGGAAGGACCTACGACAACATACCAAGGCCTACTTGCCATGGCCAACTCGCCACAGCCAACTCACCACAGTTAACTTGCTGCAGAACAAGAGTTGCACTAATATCAAAGAAATAGTGGAATAGAATCATTAAAGAAAGGATGCCAAAGGCAGGAACAAAATGAAATGTGAATGACAAAAATTAAAATAATATTTAATTATTTAAAATAATTAAATTGAATTGTTGAATTATCTTGCAGCGAAATGACCCATGGCGAGTTGGCCATGTTAAGTTGTCCTGCTGCAATTTGGCCATGGTGAATTGGCCCTGGAGAATTGGCAGTGGTGAGTCGATCGTGGTGAGTTGGCCATGGCAAATCAGCTGCAGCAAGTTGTCCCATTCCAAGAGGGAGAATGGAATATGTAAACAGGTGGAGTTATTTTCATTATATTTGGTGGATAAGTCTGCATGGAGGTGTCATAGGAGAAGAGTATTTTTAACACCCCATCTCAAAAGGAAGACAGAACAATGGAAGATGATGGACAGGTGATAGGGGAAAAAATGTCTGCCTGAAGTGAGAACTGCTGATATGGGAACTGTACCACATGAGAATTCTTCGATACTCTCAAGCTCAGATTCAGATTCTTAAAACTCAGTGACCTTTGCAACAAATATTTCTCTTTTAAACAGCAATTCAGCTCTTGGCTTTCACTTACAAAAAGAACTGCTTAACCCCACAGTATTTCAAGACATCCCAAAGGAATTTACTCTCTCTCTCCTGCTGTTTCACATTTACATAAGACTGACAGAGCTTATCCGAGGATTGGGTGTGTAGTCTCACCAATGTGAGATGATGTCAAGCTTTCTCTCTTTTTCATCAAAATTCAAGAAAGTTTAAGAAATAATTATTGTGGAACAGTTAGTGAGCAAGTAAAATTGAATATACTCAATCACAACTCAAGACCCGGAAGAATATTTAAATTGTGCTATGGAGGGATTACTTTTCCTTTAAAAATCAAGAATATGATCTATGGACGTTTCTCAATACATCACTGACATGAGAGGCCTCTGCAGATAAAAATTAGCTTAGACTGGCATGTTACCTGAAGCATAGTGGATGGAAATACTTCACTAAAATTTATTTTGTCAATCTAATAATTATCTAGGGCTTCAAGACAAGTGCCCAAAACTGGATCTGACAGGACACTCTGGTAATCTGTTAACACAATGAAGTCCAAACTTCATTTCCTTGCCCAATTCCTTTGAAAATGTTAACACCTTTAATAGCTTTGAACCATCTTTATTATTACCTTTATTGTCAGAGTACAACATGTGTACAATGAGATTGGCTGAGCTTCCCTTCATGTACCTCCCCCAAACACAACTCACAGTGAGGACAGAAGTCCCTAACCCAGTCCCAATCTTATTACACTGTGTGACCTTATTGCACAACACACCGGCCCCGCAAGTCTATCATACTATGTTGACATGAAGCTTTTTTCTGTTCAGAAGTCTGACAGCCCACGGGTAGAAACTGTTCTTCAGTCTGTTGGTGTGGCTGGCTATGCTTCTATATCTCCTACCTGATGGTAGCAGAGTGAAGAAATGCTGACCAGGCAGCGAGCCCTAGCAATGTCATCTAGTGGTATCAGGGAACAGTCCATGATGTTTTGTGCTGTGCTCACCACCCTCTGTAATGTCTTTCTATCCGCAGCTGTCAAGCCAGCATACCACACCGTAATGTAATATGTGGGGACGCTTTCTATTGTGGACTGGTAAAAGGAGGTCATCAGTCACTATTCCACTTTATTCTTTCTCAAGATCCTAAGGAAATGGATTCTCTGTTGGGCCTTTCTGGCCAGGGTTGTGTTGATTTTTCAGGTGAGGTAGACTCCCAGGAATTTAAAGGTGGAAACTCTCTCCACATAGCCTCCCTCGATATAAAGTGGGGCAGGTTCCCCTTTCTTCTTCCGGAAGTCTAACACCATCTCCTTTGTCTTGCTGATGTTTAGGTAGAGGATTAGCTTTTGCCATTTTATCTATTTCACAGGCAAAAGATTGGAACAGCATCAGACCCAGTCAGAGTAATTCCTTCATTTTTGAAACCCTGTGCTGAACAGCTGGCCCACATCTTCATATAGATTTTTAATAAATCACTGGAGATGTCTTATGTCCCTTCTTGCTTCAGATGTTCTACCATCATCCTAAGAAATAAGAAATCCTCCATCAGGGAGCTGAGTGACTATAGGCGAGCCACTCTGATAACTGTACTTATGAAGATCTTTTGAGAGGTTAGTGGTGGCCCACCTGAAAGTCAATCACAGATCCATTGTTAGATTCCTTGCAGTTTGCCTAAATAGGTCAGCAGATGATGCTGTCAATATGGCACTGCACTACATTTTGCAACATCTTGAATCCCCAGAGACCTATGCATGGGTCCTTTTTGTAGACTTCAGCTCAGCATTCAATACCATCATTCCAGAAATTCTTCACTCTGAACTGATTCCGTTCTCTGTTCATACAGGTAGATTATCAGTTTTCTGACAGATAGAAAACAATAAGCGGAGCTAGTACCCAGGCAATTAGAAAAAGTGCCCCTCAGGGCTGTGTGCTCTCTTCATTGTTCTTCTCTCTATATATTAATAACCGCATCTCTAGAGATCACAGTTAAAGTTCTGAAGTTTGCAGGTGACATAATGGTCATTGGCCTCATTTGAGACAGTTATGAGTCTGCGTATAGACAGGAGGTTGAACAACTGGCCTTGTGGTACAGCTGGAACATTCTGGAGCTGAATATGCTTAAAACTGTAGAGATGACAGTGGGTTTTAGGAGAAGCCCTCCTATTATATCACTTTTCACTATATTCAACTACATAGTATCAGCAGTAGTCTTTCAAATTTTTCAGTTCTATGACCTCCTGGGAGTTGAAATGGACACCTAACATTAAAACCATATTTAAAAAGGCATAACAAAAAATGTTATGGAAATTCAGACTGCCCCAGGAGTTGTTGATACAGTTTTGCAGAGTCTGTCATTTGTACTTTTATAATTGTCTGGTTAATGGATAGTTTAAGACTGCAGGAAGAACAATTGCAATCTACCTGCCTTCTGAAGACCTGTATATTACGTAGGTCAGAAAGAGGGCTAAGAAGATATCTACTGACCCCCTCACATCTTGGACATAAACTGTTTCAACTCCTCCCTTGGGATGGCAATATTTATTTTATTTATTTATTTATTTGATTTGCCAATTGTTTACAAGATAATAAGTATAAGTGTATACATAGTTGTGAATACATGAAATGGGTACATATAAGAAAAATAAAAGAATAAGAGAAACAATAGGACAGGGACGGTAGGCACGATGGTGCGCTTATGCACGCCCCTACAGACTTCTTAGGAAAGGGGTGAGGTCAATAGTAGACAGTCTAAGGTTAAAGTTTTTGGGGTTTGGGGAAGAGAATATAGGGCACTGCAGGCCAAAACAACTAGACACAGGAACAGTTTTTTCCCCTCGTGTTATCTTTGTGCTGAACAACTAATCCTCACAGTGCCGCCTGATGTCTATGTGTGGTATGGCTGTAGTTTCATTTTTTATCCTTATCTTCTTTCATTCCCTCCTCTTATTGATATTATTATTGTTGGGATTATCATTATTCTATTGCTATGCATGTACACTGAGACCTTCTGCACTGGAGACAAATTTCTTGTCTTCAAATTTCTTGACTTCAAACTTGGCTAAATAAAGTGTTCAATTCAATTTACATTTCCTGACTTTTCTGCTGGTCTTCAAAAGTCTTTCTATGCTATTATGAGGTTTGCCTACACTTTAAAATAATTTTTATAATTCATTTTAAAGTCATTAATTTGTGATGTTGTGCTTTTTTATTTTTAAGTATGTAAATAACATTGCTTGGTGAAGTATCTTAAAATGCTTTTGTTTTCAGGATGGCCCAGGACCAGCAGTAAATCTTTTTCTGGAAATTCAATCATCACCCACAGTCTAACAGCAGTAGAGTCAAAAGCATTGGATAGACATGCTGTGTTCATGGCAGTTACAAGTAGTCTTAATAATGAAGATCACCTACTGTAGAATCAAACCCTCTATTTAAAATAGCCAAAGGGTTTTTAATCTTAGGTCTTTTTCTCCTGTCTTTGCGAAATAGTGGATTTCTTGAAGCTTGTTTCTGAGTCTTAGATGCAAAGAGCCCCTGCATTGTATACTGCTCAAAAAAATAAAGGGAACACAAAAATAAGACATCTTAGATCTGAATGAATGAAATATTCTTATTAAATACTTTGTTCATTACATAGTTGAATGTGCTGACAACAAAATCACACAAAAATTATCAATGGAAATCAAATTTAGCAACCCATGGAGGTCTGGATTTGGAGATACACTCAAAATTAAAGTGGAAAAAAACACTACCGGCTGATCCAACTTTGATGTAATGTCCTTAAAACAAGTCAAAATGAGGCTCAGTAGTGTGTGTAGCCTCCACGTGCCTGTATGACCTCCCTACAATGCCTGGGCATGCTCCTGATGAGGTGGCGGATGGTCTTCTGAGGGATCTCCTCCCACACCTGCACTAAAGCATCCCCCAACTCCTGGACAGTCTGTGGTGCAACGTGGTGTTGGTGGATGGAGCAAGACATGATGTCCCAGATGTGCTCAATTGGATTCAGATCTGGGGAACGGGTGGGCCAGTCCATAGCATCAATGCCTTTGTCTTGCAGGAACTGCTGACACACTCCAGCCACATGAGGTCTAGCATTGTCATGCATTAGGAGGAACCCAGGGCCAACCGTACCAGCACATGGTCTCACTAGGGGTCTGAGGATCTCATCTCGGTACCTAATGGCAGTCAGGCTACCTCTGGCGAGCACATGGAGGACTGTGCGGCCCCCTAAAGAAATACCACCCCACACCTTTACTGACCCACTGCCAAACCTGGAGGATTTTGCAGGCAGCAGAACGTTCTCCACGGTGTCTCCAGACCCTGTCACATCTGTCACATGTGTTCAGTGTGAACCTGCTTTCATCTGTGAAGAGCACAGGACGCCAATGGCAAATTTGCCAATCTTGGTGTTCTCTGGCAAATGCCAAATGTCCTACACGGTGTTGGGCTGTAAGCACAGCCCCCACCTGTGGACGTCGGGCCCTCATACCATCCTCATGAAGTCTGTTTCTGACCGTTTGAGCAGCCACGTGCACATCTGTGGCCCGCTGGAGGTCATTTTGCAGGGCTCTGGCAGTGCTCCTCCTGTCCCTCCTTGCACAAAGGTGGAGGTAGCGGTCCTGATGCTGGGTTGTTGCCCTCCTACGGCCTCCTCCATGTCTCCTGATGTACTGGCCTGTCTCCTGGTAGCGCCTCCATGCTTTGGACGTTATGCTGACAGACTCAGCAAACCTTCTTGCCACAGCTCGCATTGATGTGCCATCCTGGATGAGCTGCACTACCTGAGCCACTTGTGTGGGCTGTAGACTCCGTCTCATGCTACCACTAGAGTGAAAGCACTGTCAGCATTCAAAAGTGACCAAACCATCAGCCAGAAAGCATAGGAACTGAGAAGTGGTCTGTGGTCACCACCTGCAGAACCACTCCTTTATTGGGGATGTCTTGCTAACTGCCTATGCTTTCCACCTGTTGTCTATTCCATTTGCACAACAGCATGTGAAATTAATTGTCAATCAGTGTTGCTACCTAAGTGGACAGTTTGATTTCACAGAAGTGTGATTGACTTGGAGTTACACTGTGTTGTTTAAGTGTTCCCTTTATTTTTTTGAGCAGTGTATTTCATAATGACCCCCATCCTATCTCAGTCCCCTATGCTTCCTGTCTTGTCAGACCCATCCCTTACAACAAAGGAGAAAACAAGCTGTTACAGCTCTAAATAACTTTTAAAACATGGGGGTTGGGCTAGTAGCTGTACTTATTTTTGAATGGTCATGTAGGCAGTTGGGCAGGGCAGAAGCTAAATTTTATATCTTTGATGTTTTCATGATGATGCTCTGAATAATGTAACGATTTTGTGCTTTCATAATAATTCTAAGGTTTCTTCGGTCTGATTGCAAGGTTTGTGGGAGGGCATGATGAGCCTCTTGTTCTATAAAGATTACTTTATAGCCACTGTATTGTACTATACTGTACTGTACTACATTACACTACCACTACACTATACTGTATAGTATATATACTTTATATATACTGTCACAGAGAAAGGGGACTCAATCTATTCTCCAAAGCACCCGAGGGCAGGACAAGAAGGATGGAAACTTAACAAGGAGAGAAGTAACCTAGAAATAAGGAGAAATTTCCTGACAGAATAATTTATCAGTGGAACAACTTGCCTCCAGAAGCTATGGGTGGCTCTCCAACACTGGAGATTTTTAGCAAAAGCAATAGCACTTAGACTTATATACCGCTTCACAGTGCTTTACAGCCCTCTCTAAACAGTTTACAGAGTCAGCATATTGCCCCCAACAATCTGGGTCCTCATTTTACTGACCTCAGAAGGATGGGAGGCTGAGTCAAGCTTGAGCCAGTGAGAATTGAACTGCTGGCATTTAGCTGGCAGTCAGCAGAATTAGTCTGCAGTCGTACTGTATTCTAACCACTGTGCCATCACAGTTCTTTTAAGAAGAGGTTGGATAACCATTTGTTTGAAATGGTATTCCTGCTTGATCCCGGGGTTGGACTAGAAGACCTCCAAGGTCCATCCCAACTCTGTTATTCTGTTATGCTTGAACAAATCTTTTATGACATGGCAACAACTCCATTAGCAAGCACTATTTAGTTAAGTGCCGGGACAAAAAGGATACCTAACCTTCCTTGGAGATTCACTTATAAACAGACTAATTAGAAATGTTTTGCAAACCTCAATTTACCTTAGAGGTTTGAACCAAGTACTGAAATACTGCTGAGACAGGGCATACAAACGCGAATTACAAAACATTTAAAAAAGGGTTTTCCACTTCTCGTGCAGATGAATATAGTAGCTGTTGCTCAAGGAACATCATTTTCCTTCAGAGAAATTCTTGAGACTTAATGGCAATGAGATAATTTTTTTTTCCCAAAAATTTTATTAATTTTTTAAAAAACAAACATACAAACCAAACACAAAACATGAAAACATAAAACATCTTTTTTGAAAGCAGCTTGATCCCGGGTTACATCTCTTCGTACAGACATAAATTCAAGTTCATGCTCACTTTTATATACCATTCCATATCTTATTACCATTCTACATTTTCTATATAGCTTCTCCCTTCTTTTCACTCTCTTAATTCTATTTTATTTATTTCATCTCAATTTAAATCATTATACTTATATCCTTTGTCTGTCCTGTTTCAACTGTCTATTATCTTTTCTCATTAACACAAAATTTCTCCTGTAATCACTGATTGGAGTATGACGCCTTTATATCTTTCCCCTAAATTTAACACTTAATATAATACATAACTTTCATTCGGATTCTGCTTAGTACATTCTAAAGCTACACACTATATTTTAAGAAAAGAAAAAATTATAAATATATAATATAATTAAAACAACAATCCATACCAATTGAACTCTATCGTTAAAATTAATATTCATTTAAATCTTAAACATTTTACACATTCCTTTTCAAACAGGTATCATGCTTCTATGGGAACCCTTATTAATTTTGCGTAGTTACTTCCCTCCATTTCACTTATATTTTAAAACATTATGTAATTAAAATGTTCCCATTCCTTCTTAATTCAATTCTCTCATATTTCATTTCATTTATTTTGTTCAAAAAAGAAAAAGTTTCACTAAATTACATGCAATATTTTATCCCATTTTATAATCATATGTTGTTCCAATTTTCTAACATTATTTCTAATACAAATACAACAATCGCCATTTCTAAAAAATGAAAAATGGAGCCAAAAGAGCCCTTCCCTTCTTGTTCCTCTTCTTTATATTTTTTAAATTCCATGTTCAGTTCATCCACAAATGATGCCATTGTAAAAAAAAAATTAAACAACCACCCAAGTATTTTTAATCATTGAAATATAATTTCCCAAAGTCCCAAAGTCACCAAACAGTCCAAATACACACAAGCTGTTCCATTTAACACTTTCCTCTTTTTTCACTTTCTCTTCCTGGGGTTACAATTCAGTTACAAAGTTCCAATTAAAATGTATCTTTTAGAAGTCTTGTTACAATTTAACTTTTGATTCTTTTAAATTCCAAGCAGTCTCCTCCAGCCAAATCTTACTCTTTATTCTTTTCCTCTCCCTTCCCACTTACAGCGAAAAAAAAGTTTTTTCAATCTTCAGAAATCTTTATTGTCCCCTTGGCTTTGATTTTCAGTTTAATTACCTGCTGATGCCAAAGCGGGTTTTTCTGATTTCTCATTCATCTGCTGTCACCGTAAGAAAGGAGAGTGAGAAAAAACAAACTTTCCCTTTTCACTTTCATTCGCTGCTTCCGGATCTTCCTTGGGAACGATGAATCTTTTTTAAAGTTTAAATTCCAGGATATCTTGAATGTTGCTTCTTATCCCGGTCAGCCAAAACTTTCACTTCTTAGATTCCTCCTGCACATTCTTTTCCGGATGAGTGCTTCTTTGAGGTGGCCATTTCTCTACCGCCTTCGGAAAAGGGAGTTAAGCCAGCTGAGGAGGGGAGGTGCAGTTCCCCTCAAAACCCTGCCGGATCTCCCCTGTCTTCGGCCACCTCTACGGGGTGGCTTTAGCCCCGAAGCTGGCTGGTTCAGGGCACTCCAGCGGCGAGCACAAGCAGAAACCGTGCACGATCGCGGATTCCTGCTGCCGCTGAAGCCCAGCAAACCGAAAGTTTCCCGGCAATGAGATAATCTTTTGGGGCATAAATATAACATTAAAAATATAATGGATACTAGGAGGAAACAAAATCTTCGCTATTTAGAGGCAATCCCTGATCATACAGAATATTAATCATTGACAAATAGAGATTGAAAATAGTTTGTTTTTTTTACCAGGCCATTGGTTTCAAGACAAAAAAGCACTGTTATGACTTTAAAAAGTATGGTGCAGAGAGGCTTAGTTCATGTTTAGGAAAAAAAAACAAGTACTTTAACTCACAAGTCTTTAAACAATGACATACTCATACAACTTTTAATCCCCACAGTTTTGTATTTTAGTTTCCTCATAATATTGTTGCTATAAATGAACGTGCATTTGAGGGTGACTCAGATGCTGACAGAGCATGCAGCTGTTCTTTTGACCAAAACAACATCCTTTTATCAGGATATATGTTACAACTCCCAAAATAGCTGTTCAGATTTCCTCTGTACTGTAGAATAATTCTGAACAGACAAAAGGTAGAAAACAGTTTGCATTTCTCACCCTCTGTTAATTCCTTCATTTCCAGTTGGAACCTTAACTGATATTTTTCACTTACAATTCAAATCCATAGAACACTATTCATTTACCTCTAATAACCTGACACTTAACAGCACAATGTGTGAGTAACCTTAAGCTCCAAGTGCAGAGTTTCAGAAATAGCCAATACGTTGCGTAAAACCTAGTCTGAATCAGATCTTCTTCCACTTTGCTCACAGTCCTAATCTGAATTAGGAACCATGTGTACAGTTCTTTGAAGAAATGGAACATCCTCTGTACTCCAATGTCCTTAATGTCTTCATGTTAGTGGTCTAACCTAAATCAATCTTTTGTACTTCTTAGAAGATCCTTATATTTAGAAGGTATGCTGCAATTATGAATATCATGTTTTTGTCTCTTTACTTTTTGAGACAAAGCTCAGCAATTTATACGGTACAATAATTTTTGTTCCAAAAAAACCTTTCAAACACAGCCAAGGATTTTATGGCAAGGTCAGTCAAGGACTTATCTCAATTAATAGCTAGTCCAATAAAGTGACAGAATGTACTTTGTTCATTACATACTTGTAATGATCTACTTAGAAGTCTATTAGCAAAGGAATGTTTTATTGGTTTTGATACATGCATCACGGCATAATTCTCATTTGTGCAATTGCAAAATGAAAAACTAGTGTACAACACTAACAAAGGGAATACTACTTTATTTACTTTGTAGAGATTATAACATGCCTACATCTTTGTGTGGATATTTTTTATTCAAATGGTGCAGTGCAGAAAGCTTGGTAGTGCGTACACACATTTATGCAAGTGTGCATTAAGTAGAATACAGATATGCAATTGATGTTGGTGACAGTGCTGCACTCCATCCCCTCTCTCAAGTAGCAAATTAAGATATAACAAGTGAGAGATATATTCAGGTTCTGGACAAACCTTCTAGACTTACCTCCTAAGTTATTATAATAACACAGTAGCAACAACCGACTGTTCTCAATAGCTTTGTTTAAACATTTTCTATAGCCGAAGGATCATCACAATAATATCCAATTGCAATCAAAGCATTTGGTTCTATGAGAGCCACTTGAACATTCACAGCCCTCAACAGCACATCTGGCAAGCAGGTAGTAGGTACACCACACCATCCTTCCAAGTGTGTTTCAAAGACAAGCAAGTCAAGTTAATTGCTGAAGATATACAAGTATTTCTTCCATCAGACAGGCAGGAGATGCCTAGTCATTTGAAATATTTAAAAAGGGGAAACAGATGAGGATTTAAAAGCCTCAAAAGAAGCTATGAGCAGAAAACTGGATATTTGATACATTGAAAAGCATCATGGGGTATACAGATGTTATAGTACATGGCAAAGTTGCACAAAATGTCCATTTAAAAAAAGGTGCAAAACACAGTGGGATCACTACTGAGTGGGACCACTATTGAAGCATTGGGATTCCTGGTAGCCTAGTGGTTAGAATGCAGTATTGCAAATTAACTCTGCCCACAGCCTGGAGTTCGAACCTGACTCAATCAGGCTTCTATTTTTCCTGAGGTCAGTAAAATGAGGACCCAGATTGTTGGGGGCAATATGCTGACTTTGTAAACACTTAAGAGTGCTATAAAGTATACAAGAATATAAGTATGTAAGTCTAAGTGCTACTGCTACTTTTGCAAATGTGCATGCGGAGACAACTAAGGAAAGCCTTCAAAGCATGTGTAGCAAGTTTTTTTGAAGAATTCAGCTTAACACAATGAGAAATTATACATATACTATAGGTATATTTTGTGAAGCACCCTTTTCAAATACTACACCTAGCCAATTATGCAGTATTAACCTGTGGTTGCCCTCTGTTGCTCTTGGAGAATTAGAAGCTAGGGAAATCTTGAACCTTTGTTTGAAGGCAGAAGGTGAATATAGTGAGACAAAATGAAACCTAGACAAGATAGAGATGCTGGGAGTAGAAAAGCAATGCAACTGGTTTTATACAGAGTTTAAATCTAATCATTATATATTCATCAACCTATGAATGGAATGGAATGGAATGGAATGGAATGGAATGGAATGGAATAGAATAGAATAGAATAGAACAGAAGAAAATAACAGAGTTGGAAGGGACCTTGGAGGTCTTCTAGTCCAACTCCCTGCCTAGGCAGAAAACCCTACACCATTTCAGACAAATGATTATCCAACATCTTTTTTAAAAAAATTGGGATCAGAATTTCAGTTGTGAAGTGATGCAAGCATTGAGTAGTTGCATGATCAGACCCGATTTTATTATCATTTTTACCACAGTTAAGCAAAAAAAAAAAACATGGTCATTAAATGAATATACATTCCTCAACTGACACTGCTTGTTGGAAGTTGGCTAGGAGGGTTGCAAATTTCAATTATTTGACCGCAAGACACTGCAACCATCGTAAATGCAAGCTAGTTGCCAAATGCCCAAATTGTGATCCTGTGACTGCAGGGATAATGAAATGATCATTAACTTGAATGGCCATATGTCACTATTTCTGAGGCCATCCTAACTTTGAACTGCTGTTAAACATTCCTAAATTGAGGATTATTACTTCCCATTCTTTTACTTAATCATTATACAAATTGATAGAAGTATCCCTCAAAGGATCAAGAGTCCGTTAGGATCCAAGGTCTCTGTAGCAGGGCCCCTGGTTTTCTACCACTGAAAAGGTTAGAGTATCCTGTAAATGTAAAATGTTCTACTTCTGAAGGATGTGATCTCAATTTTCTCCCCATCCTACCAAAAAAAAAAACATAGGCCAATAATGGAAATTATTGCATTAATTAAGATTAAAGCATTTGACTATTAATTGTGGTTTTGAAGTGTGCGTATGTGGGGCACTGGGAAAGTGCAGCCGCAGCATGTCTATTTTCCCAAGGGGCAAAATAAATTCAATCCTTTTGGACATGCTCAATTTATTCTAGATTACAGCCTGAATATTTAAAAATATTAATTATTGTTCATAAAAGGATATTGCTCTACCAGTATATGTACACATTACCCTTTTCCAATGTGACGTCCTGCAGAGGTACTGGAATGCTACTCTCAAAATGTCAAATATTTGAAGAACACAAGATTGAATACGACTTACTGCAAATGGATATCAAGCAAGAAATAGTGAAGAATAGCTAATTTCAAATCTCTGAATTGCTAAAATTTACTGAATGCCTTAACACTATTAAGTGAAGAGATACATATATACATAATACATATATTGAAATATAAATAACTCAGAAAATGAATATTTTTCTTGATTTATCCTGTAGAGAAACTCTCTTGAATTGTTTGCTATCTATATATGAAATTTCTCTTGAGGCTTGTCATTGGCATGTCTCTTATATCGCTCCTTATCAGCCAAAATAAATGACATGAAAGAAGTTACTTATCGGTAATGTGCTTGTTCTACCAAAAATCGCTTAATGAAAATGAGCAATAATCCCTTTCTCTTGTATTAAATGTGGTAAACAAAACCTAATCTCATTAGACACACTTCTTTCAAGAATTCTGCAAATAGTTTCAGTGCAAGCTCAGGTATCAATGTTTAAAGAAACACAAAAAGGATAGTTTTTCTTTAGAAACCTCTTCCCTGGATATATAGACCAGATTTGTGAACTGATTTGCTTAGACATACCATATTCCTTTAGTACTAAGATTTATAAATCTGATGTAGTTTCTATAAAAAAACTATAGAATTACAAACTAAAAATTACAATTATACATTACATTTTCTCTATTTTTGTTAATAGAGAAATGTTAATAGTTAAAATATGAACTATTTAAATGTTAATAGTTAAAATATTTGGATACAATGGAAAGACATCAACATTTATAGCCATTAGCTACATATTTTAATTATTCAGATAAAGGCCATGAATATATAAGCTTTGGTGTTCTTCTAGTTCCAGTTGTGCACAACTAAGCACTAATTGCAGAGCTCAGAATACTAATGACAGGAGACCCAAAACCTCACTAGATGACAAGGATACAAGAACTGGGCAAAGCCGTTATGCAAAATTAATTCAGGAAATCTCTTTATTCCTGAGTATATAAAAGTATATATTGTATAATAAATGTGCAGAAACATTCCCTCTATATACTGGAAGTGAGCAATCCTCAGCCCATGAACAGCATGTGATCTCTAAACCTAAACTCCAAACCAAAGTTGCTCCCTTGCATTCCACCACTTTCATGCAACGATATATGGACTATTATACTGGTTGATATGAAACATGCATTATTTACTCTCTAATTATGAGAAGTTGTGTGTTTTAAGCTAACAGATGAAGTCATTTGTTCAGACAACACTTAATAATTATGCACATCGAGCAATTTTAGTGAATAAAAATGGTATCTTCCTGATAATCATGTCTCCTTGCATACTTCTGTATAACACAAGCAAAGGATTCTAATAGTTCCATATAATCTTTCTACTATGATTGAATGTGACTGAATGCATTTTCCAGTTATTTACATTACCACTGTCCCTGCCATATCATAGATGCTTTTGAAAATATGTACCTTATTTCTGAGGATGAGGAAGTCATTGCTGTTTAGAGGAAACAGATTTGCTTTGTTGCAGGAAGGAACAAATAACTCCTTTGGTGATAACTATTTTAAGATTCTCAGAAGAGGATACAATGCCTTTTAAAATATGTAGCTTCCCATATTCACTAATATCTATTCCAAAATAATGTTAATTTGTATTGTTTGTCCTTTTCAATGCAAAAAAGTTATAATACATTTGCATATTTTCAAACTAATGTAAAGCAACAGCTTTTGATACCACTATTTGTAAGAGAAAAGACATAGGAAACCCTGTTTAGGAAATACCACCCCACACTCCATCATACTGCTTTGTAATGAGCTTTCTTAAGAGTTTCACTGAGAGAGAGGTGGGAGGTTTCCTTCTCAAAGATTATACTATGATCCTAGCATTGTACAAACTTTCCCTTAGTTGTTCTTCTGCCCCATGCAAGTGTAGGGATCCAAAAGGAATATTCAGAAAATAAAGGTTTTAAGCAAATCAATCCTTTCCCATAGAAGCTCTACAGACAAAGCAATATTTAAACCAGTCTGTGGATCCCAAAACAAGAAATATCATACTGAACCTTCCCAGCTGCCATGTGTTTTATTTTTATTTTTGACATTATGCATGTTATTTATTTTATTGTAAGTCTCATGTCAAAGTGAGGGGGGCAGTTATACAAATCAGATGAATGAATAAAAGCGAAAAGTGGTCAGGGTTCATGTATCCCAGAAAAAAGTCATGGTCCATAGAATGCTAAATAGGGTGAAATGCACAATCTCAAGTTCTAACACTGCCTTATGATACAAAGCACCAGAGTCATTCCCGCATAAATTCAATTATGACTCATCAGGGTTCTGATCCCTGGGGAGGCATTCCTCTTAGGGAGACCAACTCTACAATCTGGAAGTCATCTGCCATTCAATTCTTTATTTCTTCAATTAGCAACAGTGGGACTGCTTAGGGCTTTTACATCATTTATCAGAGACTGAGTCCAAAGATTCCATGGACTGGTTTCATTTTAGTCTTCACACCACTTTCATTGGACTCATCCTGGTATTTCCTCCTCTTTGAAACAAAGCTGGGACAGATATAATAGCTGCCACTGTCAGGCACAAAGAATCAGGACCATACTTTAAGTCCCAATTGTGCAAGCTATGTGCAAGAACCTACTCAACTAAAGTTCAATACTAAATTGGCACGAGATCAAGGTCAACAGAAATCATGAGGGGTTGGCTTAGACCAGGGGTAGGGAAACTTAGCTCTTTTATCACTATGGACTTCAACTCCCAGAATTCCTGAATGAGCCATAAAAGGTTCCCCATCCCTGGGCTACTGGTTTTTCAGTTGTGGGGGAAATCAATTTTTGACTTGAATGGGACTGTTTACTATACAAATGTAGTATATGCCCTACATTTGTATAGTAAACAGTCCCGTTCAGGCCAAAAATTAATTTCCCCCACAACTGAAAAACCAGTTGGCCAGGGATGAAGAAACTTTTATGGCTCATTCAGGAATTCTGGGAGTTGAAGTCCATAAGTGATAAAAGAGCCAAGTTTCCCTACCTCTGGCTTAGACCATTTGTGAGAACATAATACTCTAGGCTGATGACTCGTTTAACTCTGCCCGCCCCCAGCTCTGCCTGCTCTTCTCCTACAGCCATATTTATAACAAGACAATGAATCTTTTTCATGAAATTAAGGTCCCATCGTGGACTTCTGGTGGCAAAGCAAGGACGAGCAGAGGTGCAGAAGCCCGTCTGTGGTTTCAGTTAATCTCTTTTTGTGGTTGGCGCGATCCTTTGAGGGTGCACGAGTCCCGGAGAGATTCGTGCCAGCGTGGGGGAGAGTCAGGTTGCAGTGTGGTGAAGGCAACCCCCCTGCAGTGAAGAGGAGCCCTCCAGAGCCCAACGAGCAAGAAACAGCCCCCTATCAATGGCGGCTCCGAAGTCCGGACTGCCACCGATGTAAAGAAGCGAGTGAGTGACAGTTTGTGAGATCATTGGGGAAGAGTGTGGCAGAGAAAATTAGCGGCAGAGAGGAGGATTGGAATGCCATAGACTTTTATACAGCTGTTACAAGTGTCTGTCTAGAGCCCTAAAAGAAAGTGGCCAAAAAGTGGATGTGAGGCAAGTGAAAGTGAAAGGGCTTGGCAGACAGAAGAGAGAGAGAGGACAATAACGAGTAAAAAGGGAAGTTTACGAGGTTGGGAGACTAGCGGCTGGAAGGTGCCTGGAAGTTGTGGAGGATTTGGACTATCTCATTTGATTTTTATTCTGAAAGACTTTATTAAAGCGGAGACGGGAAGATCGGAGCTGATGGAACAGAGACAGTGTGGCGCCACAGGCGATATTTAGAAACCCTGAAGCTATCGTAACAATATAACTGATATAAACCACTTAACAGCCCTTTAGGGAGCATACTGATCTAATTGAGGAGATGGTTCCATCTGAAGAAAATCAGGAAAATTGAACATAGGAACGCTAAGACAAAAAGTAAAAGTGGAAGCTTCCGAATGTGTGGAGATACCGTGTAATTGCAGTCACTACTCGGCATTTTTTACCTCCCCACTTCCGGTGCGTTTGGAGTGAAAGCTCTCAAACTTAGAGATGGAAAGCTAAAAACTTACTTCAAAATTCCTTTTCCCCCTTTTTTTACTCCCTTTTTTCTGTATACATTTGCTCAATTTTTTTTCTTCTTTTTCCCTCACCATCTGGCGCTATGATGAACTATCTCTCCTTCTTTATCCTCTCTTTATAATGATTATAAATATGCATACTGGGGAACGGAAAATTGATTGTTGTAACTGATTGTTAAATAATTGAATTAATTGATTTAATTGATTTATTAATAATAGTGATAGTTATACTTTGATTAGATATATAGGGAAAATAGTAAGAACATTAAGTATTATTTAATTAATAAGTATAGAATTTTATGTATTAATATTATAATTTATTGTGTGAGCACAATTAATCCACTTGGGGATGAATGTAATACTGTTTGTGTTTAAGAATAATACAGAAGCCTGATGATGGCAGATGAGATTCTGCTGAAACATTGCTACAACTTTAAAAGCACCACTACTATGACGTGGAAAATACCGAACAAAGCTGAAGGCCATACATGTAAGTACCATAAAAAACTTAAGAATATATATATATATATATATATATATATATATATATATATATATATATATATATATATATATATATATATATTCATGAAGTTATGTATAGAGGCTGAGCATAGACCTTACAAAATTATATATGTGATTTAGAATTTGGATTTAAAATAATACAGTGATAATATTTTTATATATAAGTACTTATACTCCAGTAACCAGTTAAGAGGTAGAATTAAAGAATGTGAGAAAAGAAATGGAGGACTCACTGGTCTACCTAGAGATGGACAAGGCTGCTACATACTTGAGATTCCAAAATGTAGTGGAATCCAAAGAAGAAGACCTGGAACAACTAATGGCGGGAATACTGGCTGAACTATTGGAAAAGGATAAAGATGACATCTTAAGGGAGTTTGATGAAGTTTACAGGATTAGCATTAATTATGCGAGATGCCACAAATGCCCAAGAGAAGTCCATATATGATTTGCGAGAAGGAGTGTCCGGGATATCATATATAGGATGTCAAGAGATGAAACAATCACGTATAAAGGTAAAGAAGTCTTGATTCTCAAACAAATACCAAGAAGAGTAAGAGAACAAAGACAAGACTACAAGTTCTTAGCAGCTGACCTAAATCAGAAAAGAATAGTATTTAAATGGTTAATCCCAGAGGGGATGTTAGTTTTTTGTAATGAAAGGAAAATTAAAATAGACTCCATGGAAAAGGCCCAGGAATTTTATGAGCGATTGGTAGGTCCGGAAGACCAGAGCAGTAAGGAGGAACTGGAAACAAACTCCCAGGAAGATCAAGGCTATCATAAGAACAGAGGTGGAACTTTAGGAAATCAAGGAAATACTCATCTACATCAGGACAGAGAAGAAAGTAGGACACATCTTCAGGCACAAGGAGAGACTGGAGCCATTACAAGACAAAGAGCGAAACAGAATTAATTAAATGGAAGAAGAAAAGAAACTACTATCAATTAATATAAATGGTTTAAACTCGATGATAAAAAAGAAAAGGATAATAGCTAAACTAATCAAACAAAATGCTGATATAATATGCCTACAAGAAACTCATATAAAGAAAACAGATGAAAAATACCTAGAATGTCTGAAATTAGGGAAGCTATTTACCGCACCAGCAGACATGGGGAAAAAGAAAGGGATTGCAGTATATGTTAAAGAGGATTTGAAAGCAGATTTAATATGGTAGAATTCTGAGGGAAGAACACTGGTTTTGCAGATCTGGATTAATGCCATCCCAATTCTCTTAGTGGTAATCTATGCCCCGAACGGAGATCAAAAAGAGTTTTTTAAGCATCTTTATGGAAAAATAGTAGGATTGGAAAAAAGAAATATTTGTATCATAGGAGACTTTAATTCTATTGCTGATTATCAAAAAGACCACAGTAATGGGGGGAAGAACAAAGGGGAGGGAGAGCTTCCCAAGATATGTATGGAAATGATGAAGGAGTTAAATTTGATTGATATATGGAGAAAATTGATCAGTGGGCATATCTTCAAATTCAAAGTAGATATAAACAGGACAAGAAAGAATTTGGAATTAACAATAAACTCCAGCAATTAGATAAAATTTTATTAGGATCAGGCAAAAAAAAATTATAATTATTTATTAGAAGTAGAATTAGAAGAAGAAATTGTAAAAGGGAACATGATAGCCTGGAGTAGGAATATAGGACATAGCATCACCATAACAGAATGGGACAAGGTCTGGGATAGAAATAATAAAATTACAAAATCGGTAGCATAGAAAGAAAACAGCTATAAAATGTTTTATAGATGGCACCTTGCTCCTTCGAGATTAGCGAAGATGCACCCCAATATGAGTCCGAACTCTGGAAATGCAAAAAAAAAAGAGGGAACTTTTTTCCATATGTGGTGGTCCTGTACAGAAGCTCAAAAATATTGGCAGAAAATTAGAAATTGGCTGGAAGAAATGACAAGAGAACAGATCGAATTCAAACCAGAGTCCTTTCTGTTAGGGATCTTTGATAAACAAATATCAAAAAAAGTGAAATATATAATAATACACATTTTGACAGAGGCCAGATTGGCTTTTGCACAATGTTGGAAGCAGCCTCATGTTCCATCAGAGGAGATCATCATTCAAAAAATTTCAAGTTGTGCAGAAATGGACAAATTAACTTTGGCATTAAAAAATAAAGACACTTCAACAGCTGGAACTGCTGGTACAAATGGATAGACCAAAGATAGACTTCACACTAAAAGGCAAGAGGATAGGATAAATCCATAGTAGTGATACACAGATATATGTAAGGATTAGGTGTGTGTATATAGCATAAAATAAGGATAAAAAAGAGGTCTTACAAACTGTTGAAGATGGGAATGTTTTTAATTGTTTTCTATTTTTTTCTTTCTATTTTCTTCTCCCTTTCTTCTTTTTCTCTCTTTCATTTATGTATGTGTTGTTGGTTTGTTTTAATTGTAAAATCAATAAAATTTATTTTAAAAAAAGAAAGAAATTAAGGTCCCATCAATGACACATTTAAGCAAAAAATTATTGATAAGAAGGCAAGTTCTAGTAATAGAAATTTGAACATGAGAATTATTTTCCCCTTTAGTATCTCACAGACTCTCTAGGGTTCCATGGAATACACTTTGAAAAACCATTCATTAGACCATTTCACTCTCACTTTCACGCATCTTTTATTATATGTCACCCACATGCGCAGGATTTTTAAAATTACAAGATGCCAGATCCCAGTCCAAGACACTTACAATCTAAAGTTAACTGCTAAATAAAGGAAGGACAGATGAGTAGAAAGGAAAAGAGAAAATAGATTTAAAGGTTATTTTACTAGGAAAATTAAATTGATTTTATATCCCACAATGTCACATTAAGCAACATTTGTTTATTTATCTTTCCATACTCTCAAATGGATTGAAAGTGATTTACAACTAGCCACTAAAAATTTGTAATGTAATAATTTAAAAAATCATTAATAAACTACAGTAATTAAAATAATAAAATCTAAACATAATTAATGTATTATTAAATTCATCAAGCATAACAAAAATAATGATAGCAAAAATTAGTCAGAGCATAATCCTACTATAATTGTAAAGAAACCTTCAGCATGAAAACTTCAGTTTCGATTTTTGCCATATATCTATTACTTTTTTATTGTAACCTTCTTTACTTCCTTATCTGATCATTATGAAAGATGAATAGGCACTGTAACTTTTGAGTGGGGTGAAGATTAAGAGAAAGTTTTTAATTTTTCCAAGCATCTTATCTATATGCTACTAAAACTTTAGTTCCTATAACCTTTAACTGGGCAAAAGGGTGCATCATTAGGACAACAATTTTTGAACCAAGATATTTCAAATGTGCTAACTTATAGAATGTGTCCAAAATATGGATCTATGCCACCCAGGGAATTGAAATTTGGCAAATTTTGTAAAATATTTTATGACATAAAATTATCATAAAACAGATTATAACATAAAATAACATGTCCTAAAACATTTCCTGCACCGATGTTTGATTGTGCTATACTTTTCGAATGAAGGCAGTCCCTCTTAGCAGCTCTGTCATTGTTGGAGGCATTGAAGAAGCAATATCTCTGAAACAATGATTCAATGAGTCATGGGCTACCTAATTGTGTTTATTTATTTTTTTGCTAAGGCCAGTAATAGCTCCAAATGGGCAGCTCTTAGCACTACCTATCAACAGGTAATGTGCAGTTTCCATTTTTCTATCCATTCTTTTGCAGAAAGAACAAGAGACTGGAAAATTGAAGGGAAAACACAGATGTTACAAAAAAGGAACAGAGGGAGGACCAATCATAACATCTTGTGTCTGGGACAGGGCAACTGCAAAACAAAAGACTATCTTGAAGAAATGTAGAGAGCTTGCATTGTTCCATGTACAACAATGAAAATTAGTCTCACTGAACTAAGCAAGATACCCCAAAATTTGTAACTGAAAAGCCCTTTACTAAATAAAATAAGGAGTTCTAATGTTTTAGGGGGGAAAGGATAAAAACATCTATACTATTTTCATATCCAAATAACTCCTGAGAATGTCTCTTGCCATAAAAGACAAAGTATGCAGCACATCCTTCTTTCTTGGACCCACATATTAAACTCTTCCACTACTCCACAGGACATCAAACCACAATACCATCATTTATTTTTGGAGCTCAACTTTGGATATGCATAAGTCTATAATTTGAACTGCTATCATCAGATATATTTTTGCTTTCTGGGCTTGTTTTCATTTTCTGTTGCATAAATGTTTTGAATCAGGTTGAATATAACAACAGCAACAGAAAGAATGCCTCAAAACACTGATCCATGATCCTTTTGACTCAACGCCCTTTAGACAGTAGGTTCTACAAACTTTATTTACATTTGCATTTATATCACATTTATATAGAGTTCGAGCTTCATCAACTTCTTGCTTTGCTGTAACTCAAGTTTGTAAGAAGAGACATTTGGAACTCACAACTAATAAGTTTCAGAGATTTATAGCTGGAGTGGGAAGATAACTTGGAAAACAGTATGCAGCAGCTCAAGAGCACATTTGGGATCCTTCACTTCCTTCCTATCCTAAAGAATATTACACTTTGGCAAGCTTGTGAATTTCGGAAGCTCAGGTCTAAATGTCTCCTTAACAATGCAAATGCTGACTTCATCAAGTATATCAGTCATTTCCTTCATACTGCCATCCTGGTTTCAAACCAAAAGTTGGACACATCAGAAAAAACCATACCACAATGAAATAACTGCTTTCCTTAACTATTATTGATGTATTGAAGAAAAGACTCATGCTAATGTCTCAACTTATTTTTAGAGGCAGTCTTAAATATACATCTGCAGTTATAATGTAAAAGAAAATGTGAAAATATTTAAGTATTTGGGGAGTTTTTTTCCATTATATTTTTCCATTGAAGTAAATGTCTTCCAATTTCATCCTGTCTTGGGAATGATGAAGTCATTAAAATGACTGGAAAAGCCTTCATTTTAGCTTTAAATCAGCACAGACTCCATGCACATTACTTTTAGTATATAAAAGAGAGTAAACTCATTGACAGAATCCAAATATGTTTGTATATTTAAGTGTTTATGCCATAAAAATGAAGGAATTATATCGTAGTAGCTTATCTTTAAAAAGCTTAAAAAGTATACAATTCTTCCCTTACATATATTATTTTATTTTGGGTGTCTTCAAATCATTGTTGACTTCTGGTAACTGCCTGGACAACTCCCTGCAATTTTCTTGGCAAGATGTTTTCAGAAGTGGTTTGCCACTGCTTCTTTCCTGGGACTGAAAGAAGGCGCAAGCCACTCAGTTGATTTATGCTCGTGATGGCGAACCTATGACATGAGCAGAGCCATTTGTGCATGCATGCAAGCCCCAGGCAAAGTCTACCTTTTGGGGGTCATTAAAAGGAGATGATGATGATGATGATGATATCAAGTCCATCTTTTTGAAGCTTGAAGAAATACAGAACATTGCACAGTACCAATATTACGCAGAGAATAAACTACCTCTCCATAACAGAATGGATTATATCCCAGTCTTGATGACTTAAATTATGCCAGCCTTTTCCCACCCAAATGTCTTGCAACAACTGGATTAATTTATCTGTCTCTGAGGCAAGGTTTTTTTTTTTCTGAACAAAATTGTATGCAACCAGTATTTTTCATACACTATCAATTCAGAGAGAGGAAGAAAGAAAAAAATGAGATCATTAAGGGAAAATAAGGTGGCAGGGGGAGGAGCTTTGTGAAGCAAAGTACACATACCAGGAAAGTCGACTGCACCTCTGAAAACTATGTGAAAGGGATTTTAAGTGACAGTCATACTATTGGTTAGAAAAAAATTAAGCTTGCACTTTAAAAGGAATCTTATTTAACTTTTTGATACAACTAATTTGCATTTTAATGTAATCTAGGAAATTGCTTTTTTCCCCTGTGGGGAGAAACTGAGTAGACTAGCACACACTCTTTAATACTTGCTCACCCACTATATTGCTGAATCCCCTTGGTTACAGGAAAGTATTTTCTGGTGTGTAGAATTACTTTAATACAAGTAGGGGAAAATACATCTGGAAGCAGATTTGGGAGTTAACTATCAGAGAAAGAATGTGTTTAGACGGCTGTTGCTGACACATGCGAATCCAAAGCTTCCTCAGCTGCCTCATTTTCGGAGCCAAAAAAAAAAAAAAGCTTTACGCCCCGCAGACCATCTGAGAAGGCGACATAGCGTGGTTGATTACGAGTTACTCCTGCAGGCAGTATTATTATTTAGTAAGCAACGGAGGTTATTCGCAACGCACATTTGTTGCACGCTCGCCTACAGGGTCCATCTGCACCACCCCTCGAGGTTGCTCTTCCAACTTTCTTCTGACACTTAAAACTTTGGTCATATGATTCACGGCACACCGCGGCCAAGTCCGTCGTACCTGGCTCCGAGCGGCCCCGCCTACGTCAACAGGTACGCGAGCCCCGGGTCTTACGCCACCCGGACACCCGGCTAGCAGGCTTCCCCTTTTCAAGCGAGATCGCGTGAGAGTGCCAGCCCTTCTTACCTTAAGGGGGACGCTTCGGCATTTTCCTCGGCATTGGCTCCCGGCGCCTCTTGGGCGTCCTGGAGGGAGCGGCGTCGGCGGCTCCCGCTGCTGGGATGATACGCTGTTAGGACGACTCCTTGGGAAGCAGACCAGCGGCTCATGATGGGAGCGAGAGCATAATGGTTCTGCCGCCGACATGAAGAGGAAAAAAAACACCCGAGGCGCTCCGCGAAGTTCCTGCTCTCTCGGGTCCTCCCCTCGAAGGCCGGCGCTTCGGGCAGGAAAGGGGGAGGAGTGAGATTAGCACTGTTCTTCCAATGAGCCTCCGCCGTTCACCCGAGTAGCGTTCGTGGGAATTGTCCCGGCCCTTTTCCCTCACCTCCCCGTCCGCGCTTGCCTCGCTGTAACTTAAGGATTTCAGCAGGCGAGCGGGGCTGGCTGTGCCAAGTTGTCTTCCGCCGCAACTGTAAAATACAGTACATCATCTTTTATTCATACTGCCCTCTGCGGAGGCACTCAGAAAGAAAGCCCAGAAGGCAGATCTTTTCTTTCTCTGTCTCTCTCTCTCTCTCTCTCTTTTTTCCTCTCTCTCTCTCTCTCTTTCTTTTTCTCTTTCCCTCTCTCTCTCTCTTTTTCTCTCTCTCCCCCTTCTTTCTTTTCCTTCTTTTTCCTTCTGCTATGTAAGATCATGTTTCAATCCTAACTTGAAGACACCCTTCTCAAAACTCAGAGCAGTCGAAAAGAAATGACTCACGGAGATTGGAAGAGCAGCATTCCTGGTGGAAATTTACAACCTGGTGTTATGCTTATTTTCTTCTCTTTCCAGTGAGATATAGCTTGTCTTTTCTCTCAGCCCTACAGATTTGTGCTGACCAGCAATCGGGTATTATGCAGAGTGAGAAAACAAAGTAGAAAATTGGAGATTTATTCTGTTTTAATATCAAAATTGTTCTATATATTTTCCTGTCGTTCTTCATTTTATTCACTTTAGCAGTCATCACAGGTGAAACTCAAAAAATTAGAATATGTGCAAAAGTTCATTTATTTCAGTAATGCAACTTAAAAGGTGAAACTAATATTACATGCAAAGCAAGATAGTTCAAGCCATGATTTGTCATAATTGCAATGATTATGGCTTACAGCTCATGAAAACCCCAAATCCACAATCTCAGAAAATTAGAATATTGTGAAAAGGTTCAATATTCTAGGCTCAAAGTGTCCCACTCTAATCAGTTAATTAAGCCATAACGCCTGCAAAGGGTTCCTGAGTCTTTAAATGGTTTCTCAGTCTGGTTCAATAGGAAGCACAATCATGGGAAAGACTGCTGACCTGACAGTTGTGCAGAAAACCATCATTAACGCTCTCCATAAGAATGGAAAGCCTCAAAAGGTAATTACAAAAGAAGTTGGATGTTCCCAAAGTGCTGTATCAAAGCACATTAATAGAAAGTTATATGGAAGGGAAAAGTGTGGAAGAAAAAGATGCACAAGCAGCAGGGATGACCGCAGCCTGGAGAGGATTGTCAGGAAAAGGCCATTCAAAAGTGTTGGGGACTTTCACAAGGCATGGACTGAGGCTGGAGTCAGTGCATCAAGAACCACCACACACAGACGGATCCTGGACATGGGCTTCAAATGTTGTATTCCTCTTGTCAAGCCGCTCCGAACAACAAACAACATCAGAAGCGTCTTACCTGGGCTAAAGAAAAACAGAACTGGTCTGTTGCTCAGTGGTCCAAAGTCCTCTTTTCTGATGAGAGCAACTTTTGCATCTCATTTGGAAACCAAGGACCCAGAATCTGCAAGATGCTTGAAGTCCAGTGTGAAGGTTCCACAGTCTGTGTTGATTTGGGGAGCCATGTCATCTGCTGGTGTTGGTCCACTGTGCTTCATTAAGTCAATGCAGCCATCTACCAGGAGATTTTGGAGCACTTCATGCTTCCTTCCGCAGACGAGCTTTATGGGGATGCTGACTTCATTTTCCAGCAGGACTTGGCACCTGCCCATACTGCCAAAAGCACCAAAACCTGGTTCAATTACCATGGGATTACTGCGCTTGATTGGCCAGCAAACTCGCCTGACCTGAACCCCATCGAGAATCTATGGGGCATTGCCAAGAGAAAGATGAGAGACATGAGACCAAACAATGCAGAAGAGCTGAAGGCCGCTATTGAAGCATCCTGGTCTTCCATATCACCTCAGCAGTGTCACAGGCTGATAGCTTCCATGCCACGCTGCATTGAGACAGTAATTGCTGCAAAAGTACTGAGTACATATGCATGCTTATACTTTTCAGAGATCCAATATTGTTCTATGTACGATCCTTGTTTTATTGATTGCATGTAATATTCTAATTTTCTGAGATTGTGAATTTGGGGTTTTCATGAGCTGTAAGCCATAATCATCGCAATTATGACAAATCACGGCTTGAACTATCTTGCTTTGCATGTAATGAGTGTATCTCATATATTAGTTTCACCTTTTAAGTTGCATTACTGAAATAAATGAACTTTTGCACGATATTCTAATTTTTCGAGTTTCACCTGTATATCACCTGTAACTGAGATGCATTTGAGATGCATTTGTGGCTTATATCAGTGGCTTGGCTGCTGTAGTATGAGCCCAGGTACACATTTGCAGAAATCAGTCTATTTGAGGTGGCTCATTCAGAATTCCTAAGGGCCATCTTTACAATCCTCCACTGTGTATGAAATGCAGTTTTGTATCTGGAGACTGGTTTGGTTTCAGCCGTACTGAGAGTCCCATTGTTTAATTCACCAGTCCCTGATAGTTGCAGAAAAAAAATCCCATTTTCTTTATAAATTCATATCTATGAACAAACAGAGCTTTTATGTGGCATGCTCTACCTACCTATATCTCTTAAAGCAAGGGTCCCCAACCCCTGGGCCGCAGATCAGCACTTGTCTGTGGCCCACCAGGAACCAAACCGCAAAAGCGAGAAAAGCCCCATCTGTGCACACGTGTGGGATACAGGCAGCGTGCAAAACCACCAAATCGCCCTCTATGGAACCGGTCCCTGGTGCCCAAAAGGTTAGGGGCCGCTGTATTAAAGGACAGATATTGTAACTTATTCTCATTACATCTGCCCTTGCAAAGATGAAGTAAACATTGGAGGCCATATACTCATGTACTGTTCTCATTGTAGTGTCACTGTCATCCACATGGTGCCTATTTTGAGCAACGTAAGCAAGCTGAATGAATTGTGCAGTTATCACATTGGTCCTCTGCTGTTTCTCAGAAAATGGCCAATTTCTGTACTACAGGCATTCCTCAACCTACACCACAATTGAGCCCAGAATGTATGTAGCTAAGCAAGACAATTATTAAGCGAGCTTTGCCCCATTTTATGACCTTTCTTGCCACAGTTGGTAAGTGAATCATTGCAGTTTTTAAGTTCGTAACACAGTTGTTAAATGAATCTGGCTTCCCCAAGTGCCGGGGAGATTCAGACAGATAAGTATAAAGATTTATTGCAAGCATAAGCTCTCTACAAGAATCTGAACTACTGGGAGAAGGCGGAGTCACGTCGCCGCGTTACAGCTGTAATTTCGGGGCTCCGAAGTTACAGCTGATATCTTCGCCCCTGGTCGGTCCCAACGGACCTAAACCGTCCCGTAGAGACGGTGATAGTAAGGGGCGCGTTCTGTTGATCACAGGGACACCGCAAGTCCCTGGTGGATCCAGAAGAAGCCCCTTTACCATCGGCGGAGAGGCAGCCATTAAGCTGCTGAAGCAGGGACAGCTCCGAAAGGAAGAGAAGAAAGAAAGAGAAAGTGTATCGGCTGGTGAGATTTATTTTTTTATTTGGGATAAGGACACCCTAGAAGAAGAAGGAATCTGTAAGATTTTTGACAGAATTTGATAAGATGGACTTAGTGGCGATTTTTAGGAGATGTCAAAATGAGGCTTGGCTTTTTACTTTTTTTTTCTAGCGAACTTCTATTGTGATTAGTAATTGTGACCAGACTGGTTTTTTTTTTTTTTCTATAATTACCTTCCCTTTTTGACTGTTTATATTTTTAATAGAGGCTTCCTTTAGTAATTTTTTCTTTTTTTTAAATATACACATATATATATACATATTTTCTTTTCTATTTTTGGGGGGGAGGAAGAAGGGGAGTGGAGTTGAGAAACTTTGTAACTCTGCAACACTGCCAACTAGAGGCTTGGAAATACTTTACTTGAAGTTGAGAGAACTGTGAGAAACTCTCTCCCAAGGACACTGAGTTGATAAGCTAGAGAGAGGAACTCTGGAGAATGTTTTCACAGGTGTCTCTTTGGGATTTCTACAATCAACTGAATGTTTGAAGCTTGGCTTTGAAACTTGTGGAGAAGCCATAATAAGAGCCTTGGATGTTTAAATAAAATGCAGTGTGATTTTTGCTTTACTTGTTGTTAGCTTTTATCCCTCCTCCTTAACCCTATAGTATTTTGTAATATTTGTACACTTTTGCTTATTACTATTATTATTTTTCATTTTTTTCTCTCTAAAGGGAAAGCCTCAGAATATTGTTTCTTTTTTTTTTTTTTTTTTTTTTGGGGGGACTTTTGCTTTTTTTTATCTTTGTATGTATATACTCTTTTTTTGTGGCCATGTTTTTTTTTCTTGAGATTTCGCAATTGGATTAAGGTGTGAAGAACCTGAAGAATTTTCTTTTCTTTTTCTTTTATTATTATTGTTATTTTTAATATTACTGGGTTTTACTCTCCTTTTGACTATTGCAACTGAGGATTAAGGTCTAGAAGAACCTGAAGAAAGAAATTTTTCTTTTTTCCTTGAAACTTTTTTCCTTTTTTAAATCTTGGGTTTTTTGTTTTTTTTTACTGATTTTTCTTTTTTACGTTTTTCCTTTCCCTAACTGGATTATAATTGTTACGCTGCCAACTGGATTAAAAGAGTGGGAAGATTCTGAGTTATTCAAATGAGTAAGAAAGTCCTACCTTCTGGCGCATCAACTTCTGCTCCTCCCTCCCCATCAACTGGAGGACGACTTTCAACAATGGCGAAGCAAGATAAAGGACAAACGGATCTAACGACGGTTATGCAAGGAATTCAAGAACTTAAAATGAGTATTGAACAAAGGATGGGGAGTATTGAACAAAAATTGAAAACATCCAACAGATGATGGCGAAGTATGATGAGAGACTGCAAAAATGGAAGAGAAAGACAATCAAAGAGATGAGAAATTGCAAAAACTGGAAGAGAAAGACAATCAAAAGATGAGAAAATTGGAAATATTGATGACAGAGTGACAACGCTTGAACAAAACAAGAATGAGATGGTGAAGTGGGAGATGGATAGATCAGAATATTACCTCAGATTTCAAAATATAGAGGAAGAAAAAGGACAAGATCTTGCTGCAGTAATGATAGAAATCTTGGCTGGAGCTTTGGAAATAACAGAGGAAAAAATGATGGATGGAATAGATGAGATATACCGAGTTTTTACAAGATATGCATCGAGGAATAAGTTACCAAGAGAAGTTCATGTTAGATTTACTAAAAAATCTATCAGAACACAGATATTACAAGCGGCAAGAGAGAAGACATTGAAATATGGAGATAAAGAGATTGGGGTTTTAAAACAAGTACCCAGAAAAATTAGAGAGATGAGGAGAGAATATCGTTTCCTGACTAAAGTATTATTGGAAAAGGAGGTGAATTACAGATGGTTGATTCCAGAAGGATTAATGGTTACATGGAAAGAACAGAGATACAGAATTGGCTCAATTGATGAAGCAGAATCGTTTTATAAGGAATTTTTTAAAAGAAGAGAAACAGAGATAGAAGAAGAGACTACCTTAACTGAATTTCAAGAGGACCAAATAGAGATGGGAAAAGAAGAAGGTGCAGTAGGTGGACAAGTGGAGACTAAAGAACAACGTGAAGTAAGATCAACGAGAGCCGTTAGACCTAAATATAAATCATAACTATGGAGGAAAAAAAATTGATTTCTTTGAATATAAATGGACTGAATTCAGCAACTAAAAGAAGGAAAACTTTTCATAAAATAGAGAAATTAAAATTTGATATAATTTGCTTACAAGAAGTACACATTAAAAAACAACATCAACAATTATTGGTGCGACCAAAAATAGGGAAAATTTTTACTTCTTTGGCCCAGTGTAAGAAAAGAGGAGTGGTATTGTATATTAAAGAAACCATTTCAGCAAAATTGATTTATACTGATGAAGATGGAAGAGTACTAATGGTTGAAATAGTGGATAACAATAGAAAGATACTTTTGGTTGCAATCTATGCTCCGAATGATAAACAAAAAGATTCTATAAAAAATTACATATGAAAATAATTGAATTGGACTACGCTAATATATTTATAATGGGAGATTTTAATGGAATTGTAGACAATGAATTGGACTACACAGCAAAAATAACACGACAAAATAGGAAGATCCTCCCTAAATCCTTTTTTGAAATGATAGAGGAACTAAATCTAAAAGATATATGGAGAGAAAGAAATACTAAAACTCAACAATATACTTTCTACTCGAATAGACATTCATCATGGTCCAGAATAGATATGATGTGGACGTCAACAGAATTATTATCTAATATCCAAGAAATAAATATTGAAACAAGTACATGGGCAGATCATAACCCAATGACAATTAAATGGAAAGGACAAAAAGAAGATCTAGATGGACATTAAATAATACTATTTTAAAGGAAAAAGATTTTACACAGTGGATGGAAAAAGAACTGGCCTTCTTTTTTAATGAAAACAGAAAAGAAGATACTTCAATACAGAATGTTTGGGACACAATGAAGGCATATGCAAGAGGATTGATAATGGAATACACAAAGAAAAAAATATTAGAAAGAGGCAAATGATTAAAACTTTAGAAGATGATTATAAAAAATTGGAAAAAGAATTACAGAGAATGCCACAGAAAAAAGATATTAAATTTAAAATGGATATAATTAAACATAAAATGGATCAAACAGAGAAAGAAGAATTGGCACAAAAAATTAGAAGTGCTAAACAGAACTATTTTGAGGATGCAAACAGGCCAGGTAGATGGTTAGCATACAAATTGAGAAAAGAGAAAGAATCAAGGAGAATACTACAGTTAATGGATGAACAGGGTCTAGTCTGTCATGGTAATAAGGAGAAAAAGAGAATTATTCGAGATTTTTATACGCAATTATATAAGCAGGAGGATTTTGATGAGGGAAAATTAAACAGTATTTACAAAATGCCAACCTACCCAAGATATCTGATGAAACTGGGAAAATGTTGGAAAATCCTATAACAATGATGGAATTAACTGAAGCACTTAATAGACAGAATAACGGGAAAGCACCAGGACCAGATGGTTTCCCGGCAGAATTTTATAAAACATTACAAGAATCATTGAGTATTTCATTGTTAGAAATTATGAATGAAGTTATGATAAATAAGAAAATACCTAAAACATGGTCAGAAGCTTATATTACGCTTATTCCAAAAGAAGGGACTGATCCATCACAAATTAAGAATTATAGACCTATCTCTTTATTGAATGCAGATTATAAAATATTTGCTTCAATTTTGGCAGAAAGGCTTAAAAATACTTAAATAATTTTATTCATTCTGATCAGAATGGATTTCTACCAAAGAGACAAATTAAAGACAACATGAGAGTAATTTTGGACACTTTGGAATATTATGAGGCACACCCTGAAAAGCAAATGGCTTTGATATTTTTAGATGCTCAAAAGGCATTTGATAACGTGAATTGAGATTTATGTTATTATTATTGGAACAGATGGGTTTTGCTAGAAAATTTATTCAAGCAATAGAAGCTATATATTATAAGCAAACAGCAAAAGTGATGATAGATGGAGAATTTACAGACTCTATCAATATTAAAAAAGGCACAAGACAAGGATGTCCACTATCCCCTTTGTTATTTGTATTGACTTTGGAAGTATTAAATAGAAATATTAGAGAGAATACAAATATAAAAGGAATGAAAGTTAAAAAGGAGGAATTTAAATTGCAAGCCTTTGCGGACGATTTGGTCTTTATTCTGGAAGACCCTCTAGAGCAGGGGTGGGCAAACTTTTTGGCTCGGGGCCACATTGACTTTTAAAATTTGACAGACGGGCCGGGTCAGCACAAGATTTTTGGGAATCGCCCCCTTCCCCCCTTCTCCTCCTTCCCCTCCCCTCGGAGGCTCCCTCCCCTCGGAGGCCCTCTGAGTCAGGAGTTGCTACCGCCGGCGGCTCCGCGTGGCTCCAGTCCCGCGTTGTCTCGGGAAGGGAAAGGCAAAAAGGAAGAGCCGCGGCGGTGCTTTGCAACGGGAGCAGCGGCACCGGAGGCTCAGGCTCAGCAGCTCCTGCTTTTGCCTTTTCCTTCCCAAGGCAACGCGGGACTGGAGCCGCACGGAGCTGCGCCGGCGGTAGCAACTCCTGACAGCCCCAGCCGGACACCTGAGCGGAGTCCGGGTGCAACTGCCTCTTGCTGCTGCCGGAGCACCGCCGGGTTGCCTCCTCCAAGCAGCCTGCCCGCCCAGCGGGCTTCCCCTCTGCCGCGCTGCTCAGGGCCAGGCGCAAGCGCCTGCGAGTTAAAAGGAAGCCGAAAGTTGCTGGGAAGTTGCTCGGGTGCTGGGAGCAGGCTTTTAAAGTGCCGCCCGAGCAAAGTTTAAGCCTGGAAGCCCGGAAATCCGAGCAACTTCCCAGCAACTTTCGCTTCCTTTAACTCGCGGCGCTCACGCCTGGCCCCGAGCTGCGCGGCGGAAGGAAGCCCGGCGGGCAGGCAGGCAGGCTGCTTGGAGGAGGCTCCGGGCTTCCCCTCCGCCAGGCGCGGCGCCCACGAGTTAAACGAAGCCGAGTTGCTGGGAAGTTGCTCCATTTTCCAGGGCTTTGCAAAGGCAAAGTTTGCAGGCTGGAGCGTCTTCCCGCCGAGGAGCGGGAAGGGTTCCGCCCGGCGGGCGGGTGGGCTGCTTAAACTTTGCTCGGGCGGCACTTTAAAAGCCTGCTCCCAGCACCTGAGCAACTTCCCAGCAACTTTCGGCTTCCTTTTAACTCGCGGGCGCCGTGCCTCGCCCGAGCCGCACGGCAGCCCGCTCCAAGCAGCCCGCCCCACCCATCGGGTGGAACCCTTCCCGCTCCTCGGCGGGAAGACGCTCCAGCCTGCAAACTTTGCCTTTGCAAAGCCCGAAAAACTGAGCAACTTCCCAGCAACTTTCGGCTTCATTTTAACTCGCAGGCGCTCGCGCCTCGCCCAGCCGCACGGCAGAGGGAAGCCCGGAGCGCCGCCGGGTCACCTCCTCCAAGCAGCCCGCCTGCCCACTCGCCCGCCGGGCTTCCCCTCCGCGGCACGGCTCGGGGCCAGGCGCGAGAGCCCGCGAGTTAAAACGAAGCCAAAAGTTGCTGGGAAGTTGCTCGGGTGCTGGAAGCAGGCTTTTAAAGTGCCACCCGAGCAAAGTTTAAGCAGCCCGCTCCGCCACCGGGCGGAACCCTTCCCGCTCCTCGGCGGGAAGACGCTCCAGCCTGCAAACTTTGCCTTTGCAAAGCCCTGGAAAACGGAGCAACTTTCCAGCAACTTTCGCCCCGTTTTAACTCACGGGCGCTCGCGCCTGGCAGAGGGAAGCCGGAGCCTCCTCCAAGCAGCCTGCCCATCGGCCGGCCGGGCTTCCCTTCCGCTGCGCGGCTGGGGCCAGGCGCGAGCGCCCAGTTAAACGAAGCCGAAAGTTGCTGGAAGTTGCTCGGTGCTGGGAGCAGGCTTTTAAAGTGCCGCCCAAGCAGGACCGCCGAGCCGGGAAAGCGGGGCACCAAGGCAGGGCAAAGCTCCACCAGCAGCGGCCTAGCTTTAGGTGGCTCCAAGCAGCCCGCCCGCCCGCCGGTGGAACCCTTCCCGCTCCTCGGCGGGAAGACGCTCCAGCCTGCAAGCTTTTCCTTTGCAAAGTTTAAGCCTGGAAGCCCCGGAAAAAAAAGGGGGATCGGCGGGGACTCACCTTCGGAGAGGTTGCACTCGAAGGTGATTTCGAACTCCCAGCCGAGGCCTTTGCAAATTTCTTTTCTTTCCTACCCCTAGATCACTCCGCACTGTTTTGCAGCTTTGGGGGCCACGCGGCACAGGGCAATTATGCCACGCCCAGCTATTTTTTTCAGGGGCGGGCGGATTGGACAGACCAATGGCAGCGATTTTTTTTCAGGACGGGCCGCATTGGACAGACCAACGGGCCGGATGTGGCCCGCGGGCCGTAGTTTGCCCACCCCTGCTCTAGAGACAGCTTTAAAACTACTGGAAAAGATAGAGACGTATGGTGAGATGGCTGGCTTGAAAATAAATAAAGACAAAACAAAGATTCTGACAAAAATATGTTATTAAGGCAAAGAGAAGAGTTGGCAGACTTATTGAAAATTCAAGTTCTGAATAAAGTTAAATACTTGGGGATAATTTTGACGTCAAGATGTACTACACTGAAAGAGAATAATTATATTAAACTTAAACAGCAGATAGCATCTGACTTGAAAAAATGGGAAAATCTACAATTATCTTTGATAGGTAGAATCTCAACAATTAAAATGAATATTTTACCCAGAATTTTATATTTGTTTCAAACAATACCAATTAGGCTTGGTAAAGACTATTTTGATGAATTAAATAAAATGGTGTTGAAGTATATATGGCAAGGTAAGAAAGCGAGAATAAAACTAAAACTTTTACAGGATGCTAGAATTAGAGGAGGATTTGGCCTTCCTAATTGGGAGTTGTATTATCAAGCTGCAAATTTAATGTGGGTTAAAGAATGGATAACGTTAAGAAAGTCTAGATTACTGGCATTGGAAGGACATGATTTATTATTGGGTTGGCATGCTTTTTTATGGTATAAGGGAACTAAATCGCAGGGTTATTTCAGAAGGCACTATATACGGAATCGTTATGGTTGAATTGGGAGAAAATTAAGAAACAATGTTATTTGAAAATTCCAGTTTGGTTATCAACTATTGAAGCTTTTTCCTATCCCATAATTTATAAGAAGGAACAAACAGTTAGATATGGGGAAATACTGGATGAAAAGGGTGAACTTAAAACGATGCAAAAGCTAGAAGAACAAGATATAAAGATGAATTGGTTTTCATATGCGCAAATACACTGGTATCTTAAAGATTCTAAAACAGAAGGATTTTATGATAAATTGACTGATTTAGATGGGATTTTGACAGGTGCTGATGAAAAAGTGATTAAAAAACTATATAGTTATTTGTTGGAAATTAAATTAGAGGAAGAACAAGTCAAAGAAACAATGATTGTTTGGGGGAAGAACTTTGGATATGGGATTGATTTAGAAAAATGGCAAAAATTGTGGTCTCAAAATTATAAAATGACAATGTCAGTAGCATATAAAGAAAATTTGTATAAGATGTTTTACAGGTGGCATTTTCCCCGACAAGAATAGCAAGAATGTTCAAGAATAAATCCGAAAAGTGTTGGAAATGTCATCAGATCCCTGGCTCATATTACCATATGTGGTGGACTTGTGAGGAGGCCAGGAAATACTGGACTAGAATTCGCATATGGTTGAAAGAAATGACAAAAAAACATATAGATTTGAAACCAGAGATTTTTCTATTGGGAATCTTACCTGATACATTTAATAAAAACTTAAAGTATTTGATTGTAAATGTGTTAACAGCGGCTAGGATTGTATTTGCTAGAAATTGGAAGAGTGAGAAAATACCATTAGAGGAAGAAACTATTAAGAAAATATTGGAATGTGCTGAAATGAGTAGATTGACATTTGAAATTAGAGAACAAGAAGATAAACAATTCTATGAAGTTTGGGATCTTTTTATCAATGGTTAGATAAAACAATATAATAATAGAATATATATATATTTTGGTTTTGATAATATTTTTAGAATATTATATCAAGATAGATTTGGTATGATTTTACGATTTGTTATAAATTAACTAAATTATAGTTATCTCGCTTAAGCATGAATTAGTTAAATTATAGTCAAATGATTGTTTAATAAGGATATTAGGATATATAATTGTTGATTGATAATATGAGTTATTATGTAATATAATTATTATGATGACTATGAAATAGATGCACAAAAAGAAGTGATAAACCAACCGATACACTGTCTGTAAATTTATGAAGAATGATGATGTTCTTATGTTATGTTTTATGTTTTATGTGTTTTTATTTGTTGTTAAAATCAATAAAACTTTTATAAAAAATAAAAAAAAAAAAGAATCTGAACTACTAATGATTAAAGCAATTTGGTGGTAAATAAGGAATTCACAATGAGCTGGACTTTGGTCCCTTGTGGCCATGAAGGGACTCATGATTGATGACGTGTTTCACCCCTCCCTCAGGCTCTGTCTGGTCATCTACATATACCATGTGTCTGCTCTTGACATACTGCTTGCCATTATGCACTGATGGCTGCAAAGCAGTGCTGAAAGAAGGAAAAAAAGGATCATTGCAACCTTCATAAAATGAGTGGGTTTTTCCTCTTCCATGCTTCTGATACAGAAGAAGCCCATGTGAAAGTGAGGCCATCTGTGGCATTTTCTTTCCCATTGCCTAAATTTTCTGCCACAAATCTCATGTGTGGCAGACAATTTACATCAATTCAGCTTGGAAAAGCCTTCAAATGTAGTCATGCTGAGATACCATGTTCGTAAGGCTTTTTAGGCTTCGCAACCCAACCCTTTTGTTGACTCCATAAATAGCTTCTCCCTTTCAACACTAAACCCTAGATTCACAGGAGTTGTTGATAGGCCATTAAGTGAATTGAAAACATTTTCATTTCTCTAACATTTGTGACAATTTCTCTGCTGAGGAATAGCAATAGCACTAACACATATATCGCCCCATGGTGATTTATAGCACTGTCTGAGCAGTTTACAAATGTCAGCATATTGCTCTCAACAATCTGGGTTCTCATTTTACTGACCTCAGAAGGATGGAAGGCTGAGTCAATCTTGTCAGGATCAAACGCCAGGCTGTGGGCATAGTTAGCCTGCAATACTGCATTCTAACCACTGCACCACCACAACTTCCACAATAAATAGAATCATCCAGCTTGTGTAGTTCTGAACTTTTCATGAAGCATTCTGAACTGAATGATGCATACAAGTGATTCTCAGCAGTGGTAATTGGGACTGCAATTTCCATTGCTAAGCAATGCCATTATAAAGTGCAACATCACATTATTGCATTGCTTAGCGATGGAAATCCCAACAGTCCCCATTGCCATTGGTAATTGAATCCCACCAGTCATTAGGTGAGGATGCACCCTGATCCAAGCCATTCCCATCTTGGTATCTCCTGTCCCTGAGATTCAGTAAAGTAAGGGACTGCCTCCTCTGGAACATCTCCTCCCATCTGGAGAAAGGATGGGCAGAAAGGATTCCCTTTTGGCTCCCTTATCCAGTAGCACTACTCGGCTATGGTAGCAGCAATTGGTACTTGTGCTGTCCAGACAGTTTAGAGTTAATGGGATTTGGGATAGTTAATTAGGAATTGAGAGCTGTCCCCTTAAGGGAATGCATCATGGTAAATGTAGTTAAGGTATCCTGGGAAATGTAGTCTATGTCATGTGGTCACTGAATTGACCCTTGTTGGGTTGGGGAGGCTCCCTCACTCTTCCCTGAATCCTTTACCATGCAGCCGCTTCAATCATCATAGGGATGAGAGTTTATTATCTTTCTACACCATAAAGACAGATATGCAAAAGATTGGACATTAAGAAGAACCTTGTCATAACTGTGAGTTGATAAGGATGCCTGATGAAACAATAAAAGAGACTTTGTATGGATGCTTTGTGGAGTTACTCTGTCTGCTTTATACCCATCCAGAGAGTAATAAGCAGAACAGTACTGGTGCTGAAATAAAAGCCCAGGGCCTTCAGCAGTGGTGGGATTCAGCCAGTTCACACCAGTTCTGGAGAACCGGTTGTTAACTTCCTGAGCAGTTTAGGGAACTGTTTGTTGGAAGAACTCATTAGGGCAGAGAACTGGTTGTTAAATTTTTTGAATCCCATCACTGGCCTTCAGCAGTCTCAACCAGCCACTCCCACTCCCAATCCCAGGCCTCCACTTCATCCCCAGTGCTGCCACAGCCAAGCACTCCAGTGCCACAACCCAATGATCCCAGCTGCCTCCACCACCCTGTGTTTGTTTCACTGGGCCTGCTGCACCTAGCTGACCTTTCCTGCTGTCTTCCTCCACTGTCTACACAGCATGCCCAGGATAGCCTTATATAAGGTAGCTGCTGGCTATCTTAGGTCTTCTTACCAAGGTCACATTTGCCTTTCTCCAAATTGTGGGCAGCTTTATTGAGATGCTTCAGAAAGCCTCATCAACCAATATACACTGATATAAACCATTATACGCAATGGACTTTATGCAAGCAATCTGTTGCCAATCTTTTCATGGCCATTCAGGACAGACATCTACTGCACAGTCACCAAACACCATAGCCCCCTCCCTCCCTTCCTTTCATCTTCCCATTAATTGTCCATCCTCACAAATGCCAGTCTTTTTTTTTTCTTTTAAAAAATGCATCATCATGTTCTCCTGGACACATCATCACACACACCAATTTGGAAACCCTTGATTTAAAGCTACTAAATTTTGCCTGCAAAATATGGATGATCACTAGATGGAAACAAGGATTCTTGTGTTACTCTTTGCTGCCATCTGTTGATCATCTGAATTCTTGGAGCCCAGAATTGTTACCCTGATTTACTAGGGGAAGGTGACTGCCAAACATGTGATAGGACTGATTATCAGTTTGTAATGAAAATATTGAGAATAGGTACCATGCTATTAATCAGATATTTTGAATCATTCTAATTAGTTAACTTAAATTTATCAGCTGCCTAGTTCCAGTAGGCTCTGAACCTTAGAGGGGAGGGAGCATAGAATCAACTGTATATAATACACAGCTCAAATCAAACTATTTAAACCTTCAGATAATATAGTGATTAGGAAAGTCTTTTTAAAAATCAAAATAGCATAGAGTAAGAGGTTAGAGCCCCAGTCGTTAGTGGATTCTGGTACATAGGATATATTTAGATGCACAGGATTTTCTCCTCATTGTTTTTTATTTAATTGTAAGACACCCAGAGTCAATATGTAGTCAGGCACTCTCTAATTCAGGGCTGTCAAACTACCGCCCTGCGGGCCAGATGCATCACATGCTGGCCATGGCCACGCCCAGTTTAGCAAAGGGGGAAAAAGTCCTGATACATCACATGACGCTGCCATGATGACACGAGTTTGACACCCCTGCTCTAATTCAAATAAACAATATATAAATGGAGCCTCATTGCACAAAACTTACAGGAGTCTAGCATATAGGTTCAATAAACTAAAATTGAATAAAACTTAAAGGCTGCTTTAAGCTTAGCAGAGTACAGAAGATACTTGAACCTGGACTGGTGGCAAAACAAACCATCCCTCTGAATGAATTCTGTAGCTGTGGTTAATTTGCAATTATTATCAAACGGCTTCAGTTTAGTGCACAGAGCCTCTGCAGAGGATCAGAAGCTGCTGTTACTGCACGTGTAAAATATTCTAAACTCAGGAGTGCTTATCTCAAAGCAAACATTTAGAATTAGCTGGAAAATATAATTTCGTCACATAATACAAGCTGCTATTGAGGTAAATGATTATACATATTTTTTTAAAGCATGTATTACAGATTCCATTTCATTTTTGCTCATTAAGTGGATTACTCAATGCACTGCTGGCCAAACCCCTTAGTACAGGGCTGTCAAACTCATGATCCGCGGGTTAGATGTGTCACATGCTGGCCACACCCAGTTTAGCAAAGGGGGAAAAAGTCCTGATATGTCACATGACACTGCTGTGATGACACGAGTTTGACACCCCTGACTTCATGTGAGCCTAAGGCACTTTTGCTGATATAGACCTAAATACTTGTTTTTGTCTCCACAATTTAAGTTTTCCACAATTCTCAAAGGTCTTGGAAACCTGTGTTAAAAAGTGATGTAAATGGAGCCACCATCGTAGGAAAAAAAATAAAGTACATGGAATCCAAGTACTTGACACAAAAATTTCTCTCTCCAAACTAAAGATATAATATTTACTACCAAAACTAATAACACCTTATTATTTTTAAAAAAATCTATACATCTTAAAGCTTCTGATGATATGAATAGGAAAGTCAGCTATAAGATTTCACATTCAAATTCTAGGGATAAGCATTGAACATAAAGCTAATTAATTTATAAAGTTACACAAAGTAGATATAATATAGTTGTGAAGTCCTCAGGAAGCCTTCCTGACACATTTTCCTTTATTAAATTTATCACGTAAACATATTTGCTTTTTGTATTTTTATATACAGAGTTTTTCTTGATATTAAATAATCCTCTTAAAATCTGATGTTTAAAGTGATACATACTAACCATTCATACTTGTGGAGATATACTGCAAATTATCCAATATTTATTTTAGAATATTGTTTGGCAATGCTGTTACCTCTTGATTGTTAAAACACAATAATGTAATAGAATACTTTGATAACTGTAAAGTTGTGCAAGTCTACATATTCACTGTTTTAAACCCTTGCCCTCTGTATTTCTGTGGGTATGTATGAAATGTTAATAGCTGTGTTAAAGAAAGGATTATGATGAAAAAAGCTGGAATAAGTAGCTTTAAAGTACACGCAGACTGTTCCTCCCCAGAGAGTACCTAATATAGTATTAGAGAATTTGGTGGGAGGAAAAATAATCCATTTTCTATTTATAAAAGATTCTTTCAATAGTTCAGTAGTTTATTACATATTAGGTATTACAAGATTATTCACCAATAAAACAATATATGGCAACATGTCATTATTAAAGGCTGCCAATTATATGAGCATGACTGCTTTGTTTTTTCTATTATAATTATTTCTGCTAATGTGGATATTTGTTTCTTCTTGCATACAGAACTATTTTTGTATACTTATTATTGTTTCAGCATTCTGTATTTCATATCACTGGATTATAGGATTATGGTTACATAGGAATAAGTACCATAGAGCTGAATTCTGTTTACACTTAAAAGGACTTGGACATATATAACTATCCTAGAGTATGCATTGCTAATTCAGCTATCTAAAGGTAAAGCCAATGGATTTCAGAGGAGATAGCCCTTAGAATGCACAGAATTGCAGCCCAAATCATTTACACCAATATAAATATATTCTATTTAAATAGAACACTGGTTTTAAATTGACCCTTTGTCCTTCAATTTGCTTTTTTTAAGGGGATGGTGGTGCTCTCTGGTGGTTGCTTTTATAACTATTGCTAATAAGATTAGTGGAATTAAGTATATGTGCTTGGATATCGTAAATAGAAACACTGCATTCCTACTTCTTGACCATAAGGAGCCGCAAAAGTGGATGGTAAGAACCAGGTACATGTAAGGACATCGCAAGAGCCAAATAGATAAAGATAGCATCTCCCAAAGTCCATTCTAGATCAGAAACTGCACACTTAGGCTCTTTTTAAAAATAAAATCCTCTACTAGAGAGCTCATTATGTTACCATTTTCTGACTTACTTGACCATTAACTACCATGTTCAAATGAGAGAAAGGTCTCTTAGTCCTAAAAGCATTTGTAGTGGTTGTAGCCAGGGAAGAATTTTACATTCTGCAATATGTTGTTCTGCAATAATGTTATTTCCAGTAGTCTGCCATAAATTTAAAACACCCAGAGTTATTAGTCATGATGTAAATAAATAAAGTCAAAGTGTAGTAGGCTTCCATAAGACTTGCTGTTCTTTCGACCTTACTAAATTAATGTATATTTACATAAATTTATAACATATGAAGAACGGTTACAACATAGGAAGAACGGTTACAGAAACTGGGCATGGTTAGTCTAGTGAAGAGAAGGACCAGGGGAGACATGATAGCGGTCTTCCAATATTTGAGGGACTGCCACAGAGAGGAAGGGGTCAAGCTATTTTCTAAAGTGCCTGTAGGCCAGACAAGAAATAATGGATGGAAGCTGAACAAGGAGAGATTTAACCTGGAAATAAGGAGAAACTTTCTGACAGTGAAAACAATCAACCAATGGAACAGCTTGCCCTGGTAAGTTGTGGGAGCGCCATCACTTGAGACTTTCAAGAAGAGATTGGACTGCCATTTGTCAGAAATGGTGTAGGGTCTCCCACTTGGGCGGCGGGTTAGACTAGATGACCTATAAAGTCCCTTCCAACTCTGATTATCAGTTATCTGTTATATTTATATAATATTGTTCAAAATGGAGAATTCATCAAGATGTATCTGCTTCTTCTGAGTTCTGACAGAAATTTTATCATAACCAAAACTACTCTGTAGTGGTTGATCAATGTCCACCTAAAATATTCGTTGCTAAAAGCATAGCTCCAATGTCTGGCACATCTCCTGTTTTGTTTTTCTATTCAGCTTGGCTGATGACAAACCCCAGAAGTCTGCAGGCTTTTGGGTACAATTAATTATTATCACAAATTAAATCCCACATTTTTAATATAGATTTGTAAAAACTACCATTCTGGAGAATTCTAGAATATATTGTTTCCTTTTAAGGTTGTGTCAATCATAACATTCTGAAGGTGCTCCCTTGCTTTCTGAATGATTTGTTTCTTTGTTACATTTCTAAACTGCCCATCTCCCTCAACGAAGGGCTTAATTAATCTCCATGCCTCCTACTTCACCTTACTTGAAAGCTTGGACATTTGTGGACCGAAGGAAAAACAGAAAGGTCAAACGTTTTCTAGTACATTCTGTTTATAGAATGATAGGTTTTACACATGCATGCTTTTTAATTGTTTTACAGTAATTAATGATACATCCTTTGGAGTAAATTAGCCAGGCACATACACACAGTGTCATAGCACTGGTTCGGTACTTTTTTGTTAATAAAAACTAAATAATTACTTGCAGACAATTTAAGTTTAAGAATTTAAATTACTTAAATTCTTAATTCTCCTTAAAGGATTACAGGCTTTACACAAACCAAAAGCTCAGTTCATGCAGTTCACATCATATCTAGTTTGACCCTGAGCATCAATTTTGTTTTTTGACAGCTATATTTTCACAAATTGTCGGTTTAGATTTTAGACTCATAGACTCAGATTAAGCATATTCATGCTTCTGAAATGTTATATCCCAGTTGCTGTGATCTCACAACATGTTCATCCATTGTTTACTGAACTGTGGCTTACTAAATTAATCCAGTTGTCTAACTTCACACAACACACATGAACTATTCACTACCCCATCTGTCATGTGAAGCCAGGCTACTATACATAATCATAATTTTGTTTGAATGATGCTGTAGTCAACATATTCAAAACATTGTTTTTGCAAGCCTAATGTCAGTGTTCCAAACAAATTCTCCATCCCAAATTCCTCACTCAGAAACAAAGTCCATCCAAGTAAGAATTTATTAGAGAAGTCATATTGGCACATCTGGGGAAAACTCTAATCTGATTTCCCACGTTTTCCCCTGCTACACTAAAGCTCAAATCCAGTCCCTGTTGATGATCCTCAAGTCACATTCTCCAATCCACCTCCATTCTGAACTCCCGCCAAGTCCAGTCACTTCCCTCCAAACTCCAGCGACTCGGCCTTGAGCTCTGGTGAAAGAAGCTGTCCATCCCCGCTTGTGGCAGCCCTAAATCTAATTCAAAATGGATCCAGAGCTGACACCTAAGTTATTTGGGGTGACTCTGGAATTTCTCTGAATCAAAGTTCAATAGAATGATTTTGTCTGCTACAACAAAACTAACCTGGTAAGTGTTCTAATCTAGAACATGTAAGTACGGGATCAGTCAATACACTCAGTACTAACTAGACTAATTTAGTAAATGTCCCATAAGGTGCTTTTTTCCCTCTCAAAAGGCAATTGCATTCCCTTGGTTTTTTCCTTTGAAAACGTTTCATTCCTCATCCAAGAACCTTCTTCAGTTCATGAACTGAAGAAGCTTCTTGGATGATAAGCAAAACATTTTCTAAGAAAACAACCAAAAAAATCCAGTTGCCTTTTGATAAAATAAAAAAAGCATCTTTGGGACAATCATGACCTGGATGATTGCCAATCTTCATAGAAATTTAATAAGTGTCAATTATAAAAATAGATATAAAGCTAGCTACAACATTTTTATGCTACCCCCTTAGAAAGTATATATGTATGTTTTCACAGTATGTATTCTGTGATACTTCAAATCAAACTCATTCTACCATTATTTTCCTAACCGTTTAGAACAAATCGGACTCTTTCTTTATTGAAGAGACAGATTTGGTTTAAATTTTTTAGTAAATTGGGTTTTTCTTCCCACTGTAAACATTCTTGAATTTGAATCTGAATGTAAATGAAATGAATGTTAATGAAGCTGAAATGTCCTGGAATTGAAAACTTCATTGTTCCCTGACAATGACAGGAGACATTTAGTAACCAGGAGATAATGGTTTCCTCCATTCATCAACAATTAAACAGGTGGTTAGAAAAGGGGGGGAAAGATTGCTCTGGTTGCTAAGCAGTGATTCACCATTTGTGCTACATTCATTCATGTTTGTTGTATGTATTCAATAGATAAAGAGACACTTTGCATAGATCTATCTAATTTGGATTCTTTGTTATTTTACTATCATTCATGTCACAGAATGTAGGCCTTTACTAATGTTTTATACACAAATCTGACCTAGCAGCTGCTCCACATGGAGACATTGGTCCTTTAGAGCAGTGGTTGCCAACCTTTTAGACCTCAGGGACCACCAAACTCATAATTTTAAATCCCAGGGACCACTAACTGGTTCTGTGAGCATGGCCTAATTTGTGGGTGTGGCTTGGTGATCATGTGACTGGCTGGACATAGCTTGTATGTAAATATTATAAATATTTATATAAATATTGAATATTTTATAAAAAGGGGCAACTTTTACCCAAAATCAGGCAAAGCAGGCAGGCAGATTGAGTTGCTCACAGAATCACAGATTCGTTCAGAGATCTATCTTTCTGGCATCAGCTACCTGAGTCTGTCACATAAAATTTGCTTGCTGTGTGTCTGCACTGAATAATAGATCTTTCAGTCCTAAGGGAGGTTCGGCTGTGCTTAAAAGCAGAGCCAAAGATCTAAAGACTAGCTAGAAAGCAAAAAATCCAACCATTTCCTGCTTCCTAGCTAATCTAAATCTCCCAGCACAGCAGAACAGATGATAGTCGGGAAAAGGGAAAATAGCAATTTAGCAGGCAAGTTTGCCAGGTAAAGAGTGAGTGGGTGGGGAGGGTTCCCGCAGGCGATGTGGGCGGTGCAGTCTTGTGTTTCAATGCAGCCTGGATTAATTGCTTTGGGTGGGTGCTCTGGGGTTGAGATTTCTCTGCGGCCCACCAAAATTTTCTCACAGCCCACCAGTTGGCGACCCCTGCTTTAGAGCAGAAAACTGGGACCTTGGAAGCTACAGGCTCTCCGGCTCACTTCGAAAGTCCTTTGCAAGAGACCAAGGCAACTCTGTAGTAAAAAATGCTCTATCACTTCTTTACCGCCCTGCTCTCTGGCAGGAGAGAGATAAAAGGTGTTCAGGGAAAAAAAACCAGGAAAAAAATTATCTGAAACAGAAAAATGTCCATTCTCCTTTATTGTTGGCTTTAACTACAAACTCCATAAGCATGCAATGATGTAACTACCAACAGATTAGTCGGTTATGGCCCTCAATAAAATAAGGTTGCTAGTCTGAGCTTTAACCAAAACTCAGAGACGCCTGAAACAAATAGTAATATTCTCTCTCTGCAGAGAAGGGACTCTCTAATTGCCTCTATTGTATAAAGATTGCTTCCAGCTGCCAATATGCCCTTTGATTGCCTCACCTGAATCAGATGGAAAAGGATAATTAGCATACCGAAAGCATGTCTTTGCAAACTTCTGGAGTCTGGACTATCTCCAGGTATTTAAATCTCATGGGAGACAAATTAGCCAGCAAAATCTCACAGAATGAGCCCTGTGGGTTATATCATAATTTTCCACTAGCCTAGGGGTGCCTAGTTTTCCTTGAGTAGAGAGTCACATATGATCTTTGAGTGGCTTGCCAGGGGTTAGATTCTATGGAGAGAGAAAAAGGAAAGTGGCATGACAAGCATTTAATTTGTATCAAAACCTACAACTTGGCAAAAGAATTGGGAGTTCTCTAGAGGCCACATTTTAGAGGAATCACTAGGGTACAAAATCAAATTCCTAAATGGACATCCAAAGAACTACTATGACAGGGATAAGCAAGCTAGGATAGTGCATGTTTTGAATCATAGCTTCTCCAATCTTCTGCCATTATTCTTGTTGTTTAGCATCAATAGGGGTCAAAATGTAAAGACATTTTGAAGTTGTATAGTGAATCTGTGCTCAAGCATCTTATTTAATAAGCCATCCTTTCCCAACCTGATGCTCTCTAGTACTGTTGGCTTTATTTTTTCAAATCTTCTGTCAATAGAAGATTGGAGCTTCTAATGAAGACAAGGAAAGAGTTCTCAGACTATTCCTAAAGTTGATTAAAGAATAATTCATAACTTTTCAAACTCGTGTGTTAGCTCTTTTTCCAAAGATTAGAAGGGAAGGGTATGATAGATCCTATATATTTAGTATTGTGTCCACTGGTACAGCAAATGTAACTTTAAATCTTGGCTTTAACGGCTTAATATTGAATTAATTTGCCTCAGTGAGATTTTCACATCATCTTACAACCTCCTGTTGGATTCCTCTGGTGCTTGCAAAAGGCGAAAGAAACACAGAGGAAGTTGTGGAGGATATGCAACCAGTGCAACAGAGCTGTTGCTTCATAAGGCATTGGGAGACGTTCAGGGACAGGGCTCTAACAGCTGATCACAACGAAAAAAACTAGATCTCAAGATTTCATTAAAAAAAAGGTTACAGAATCCTGGAAACCTGATCGATATACATTTATCAGCAAACATCATTAAGGTAAAGACTCTTTCATCCCTCTGGTTCACTTTCTAACTTTCTCTTGTTGCACAGAAAGTGTTGCTACCTATTTTCTCAATAAGAAACAGATGCACATATATTACTTTTCTACACTGCTATTTTTGTTCCAATAGAAGAGAATATCTGCAGCTCAGGGTTGAAGTGTGATAGCCTTACTACCCTCTAAGCTTACTTGTTTGTTTACAGACATTTTATTAACCAATTGGGCAACCTTATCAGTATGAGTAAGTTAGGGTTTGCTGCCTTTTATATACAGAAGTTTAAGTACAATCAAGTAGAAAACAATACGCTAATTAAAGATCTACCAAAGAGAAAACCACACCCCTACCCCCAACTGGCAGGGCAAACTACCCTCTATATATTTAACAGAAAATGTACATGCCACATTTTAATCTAGAACTAATGCCATTCAGAGTGAAATGGATTCCAATTGTTTTATCTTCCATGTATTTTCTATACATCACAAGAGAACCACCGTGAACTACTGCTTCAGTGTTCCAGAATAGATTCAAAAGACAAGATCCTCTGCTATTATTGGCATTATATTTATTGAAATCTCATGCAAGTAATTTAAATGTTTGTGCTCAGCTAGGATCAAAATTTTGCTGGTTCCAAAATGCTGAGCATGCAGTCATCTAGTTATTACTTGGACTGACACCATCAAGAAATCTCAGAGCTGTAAGAAAGTCTGAAGAGCAAAAAACAAAGTCCTTGAAAAGCAAAGCATTTCCATATTGTGACTGAGAAAATGACAAGGATGAGTTCATGATGTCACCAGGAATAAAGATGAGTCTGAAGGGGAATGTAACCTTTTTTTATAATACTCAGGAACTTGGATTCCAAACAAGGAAAAAAACAATGCCTGATCCCTACACTTCTATGTTTTTTTCTATATTGACAAGTCCAGGACAGTGTGCACATGAACACAAGCAGTGCTTTGCAGGATCAAACCTCTGGTCCACCTAATCTTTCAATCTGTTCTCACAATGGCCAACCAATGCACAAGGAAGCCCACTAGACTTTCCCGGCAGAGTTACATTGCCATCAAGGCTTAGCCACTGATCCATCCCCTATCTTCCGTGAAGTCTAACTTGCTTTACAGCATTGAACATTGAGCTCTTTTACTTCAGATCTTCTTAACTAATCTGGAGACAAATGAGTATGGAATATGTAGTACTGTTGTTTGTATTATCACATTTCTTTCCTGAATAGGACAATAACTTGCTATATTAGAATTTTTGCTAACAATAGCAGCTAATATCCTGTTGTGTGTGTGGGTTTTTTTTAAATTGCCCCATCTTTGTTTTGTTTGTTTATTGTTTCTTGCATTAGTCATTTGCTTTCTGTTCTGTCCGTTTCTGTCTCCTTTGTTTATTGTTCACAAGTATCCTTTCACATTCTTGGTGAATTATTTAATTATATGTAAACATATTTTAATTGTATTCAGCATAAATGTATATTAAAAATATAAAAATGCTTTTATTTTCATTTATACCCAATTTGCATTTCAATATTGTTAGGATTTTGGCAAGCACACATTTAGCCTTCTCCTGTTGATTTAACATACATAATTAGCAAAGCTAACTGGTATTACAAAGGTTGCATGTAAATTTAAACTGCAATGATTTTATGAATAAGGCAATGTATTGAAATGCTTTTCTATAGAGTGGCTCATATCTAGTCATTTACTTGATGTTTATTGTTACCGGTTAATTAGATGAGTAAACAGAATGGTCAATGTTTGGAATACTCTACCTTACTCTATGGTTTCTTCCCCAAACCTTAGACTGTCTACTATTGACCTCACCCCCTTCCTAAGAGGCCTGTAGGGGGCGTGCATAAGTGCACCAATCGGGCCTACTGTCCCTGTCCTATTGTTTTTTATTTTTCTTATAAGTATCTATCTCATGTATTCAAAACTATATTTATTCTTATACCTGGATCTTGTAAGCAATTGACAAATCAAATAAAATGTAAATGCAAAATCTGATTTTGAGGTTCACAGCATCTGCTATAAAATTATGAAGGCCCACATAAGGAGAATGTTTTTGAGACTAAATAGAATTTGCCATTGATATAAACACCCAAATATATTTGCTGGCAATTACAACCTCATAGAAAGCAATATAAAACTCTAAATAAAGTTGTGTATGTGTTGGTGTGTCTCTTTCACTCTCATCATCATGCTCTGTTACATAAGCTTGAATAATATCTTCATAGTAGGTACATATTCACATATGTTTCAGCAACAGATTGAGCCATGTTGACTAGAAATTTTAAACACTGCAATCTCAAACTGCATCTAGTGAATGTGAAGTTAGGAAACACAAGATTACAGGCCTATGTAAAGAAATTCCACATTGTCTATATAATGTACCCCATTGCTTGTTTTATAAAATCCTTCAGTTTTGTTAGCCCTGTTTAAGTGTATCAGTGTTTTTCTCCCTGTTTCTAGTGTGAGTTGGACAGTTCAGTCACATGGCCTTATTTAAGGAGATGATAAAAATCTTTACATCCAGAGTATAATTAGCCATAAGAAAACTAATATATAGCATAGTCTAATTAGTTACAGCTACAACATATCTGGCACTATATAAAATATGTATTGGTTTTTTTCCATCTGTTTCGTGGTACAGTATTTCCAATTTACTTTCAGAGAAAACCAGAGGACACCAAAGTGAGAAGCATTTCAGATAACCCAATGTTGGCTCACAGATGCAATAGTGAATAAAATATATTTTGGGATAGACTCATAATTTATGCTGCTTAACAGCTGTAGGAACTGGAAATGCAGAATATACAAAGGACAGCTTAAAAGCCTTAAAATTAATATGATTGTTCAATATAGGGTGTTGGTACTTACCTGATACACCCGTTCTCTGTGAGCTGTGAAGAGCATCCAGAAGTGGGAGGTGCTTCAGTCTCTTCTGGAAAGGCTGGACTTAAAACTCCGGGATGCTCCTCCTCCTCCACGGGACACCTCCTCAGCGTCCCTCAGTTTTGTGAAGACTGAGTGCCAAAGTCCGGGACTCATCACCTAATCTAGATCCCTGACCGGAACAGAACCCCACCAGACGGAAAGAAATGGGTGGGGCAGGATGCTCTTCACAGCTCACAGAGAATGGGCATATCAGGTAAGTACCAACGCCCTTTCTCCCATGAGCTGTTCAGAGGATCCAGAAGTGGGACATACCAAAGTTTGGCCTGTCTTTAGGGAGGGACTCCGTCTGGATCGAAATCCACTCCTAAACTCTATGGACCCTCTGCAGGACTCTTCTGCCAAATGAAGTGTCTGCTGAAGCGTAGACATCAATTTTATAATTTCTGACAAAGGGCGATTGTGAAGCCCTAGTCACCGCTCTGCAGATTTCGTCTATGGAAGCCTGAGTGGCCCATGCTGCTGATGTTGCCGCACTCCTTGTCGAGTGGGCTGTAATGCCCTTAGGAACTGAGATGGACTGGCATTTGTAACTTTTAGCTATGGTGGCTCTCAACCATCTACCAATGGTCATCGACAACACCCTGTGCCCTGTGGATGGGTTGAAGGATAGGAATAGAGCCTCAGATTTTCGAAATGCTGCCGTGCGATCTAGATAGATGCTTAATGCCCTTCGAATGTCAAGTCGATGCCATTGATGCTCCAGTCTATGAGATGGTTTCAGACAAAAATTTGGAAGCACCAACTCCTGCACTCTGTGGAAGGTTGAATTTACTTTAGGGATGAATGATGGATCCAATCTGAGAACCATTCTGTCCACATGAAACACGCACAGGTCCCTTCTCATCGACAATGCTGCCAACTCAGAAATCCTCCTTGCTGATGTGATTGCAATTAAGAAGACCACCTTATATGTCAGGAATTTGAGACTAGCGGTTCTTAAAGGCTCGAACGGGCCAGTTGTAAGTGCGGTTAATACCTCGTTGAGCTCCCAAGTGGGATAGCGGTGAATTACAGGAGGTCGTAAGTTTGCAGCACCCTTAAGAAAGCTGCAGATATGTGGATGGTGCGCTATGGAACGAAGGTCACCCCAGGATATCGCCAAGGCTAAGGCCGCCACCTGTCTGCGTAAAGTATTTGGAGATAGGCCCTTGGTCAACCCCTCCTGTAAAAAGTCCAATAATTGTCCTATTGATGGGGCAGTTGGGTCGATCGTAGGCCCCCAGCACCAGCGACAGAAAGCAGACCACGTGGCCTCGTATATACGATTTGTAGAGGACCGTCTGCATGCTTGTATGGTGGCAATGGTATCCTCTGAAATCTGTTGGGTCCTTAAACGGTTCCGCTCAACCTCCATACGGCTAGGCTGAGCCATTGTGGGTCCGGGTGAAGTACCGGCCCTTGCGAGAGGGAAACCCTCGATGGTGGAATTTTTCAAGGTTGTTCTCTCGACAGGTCTTGTAAGTCCATGAACCACGTTCACCTGGGCCAGTAAGGGGCGACCAATATCAGTTCCGCTCGTTCCTCCAATAACTTCTGGATCAACCTGGGTATTACAGGGAGTGGAGGAAACGCATATAGAAGTCCGGGAGGCCACTGACATCGCAGAGCATTGATGGCCTCCGCCCCCTGAGTAGGGTACCTTGAAATATACCGGGGCAATTGGGCGTTGCGAGGAGAGGCAAATAGATCGAACACCGGTTGCCCAAACCTCCGCACTGCTTCCTGGAAGAGAGATGGGTGTAGGGGCCACTCTGCCTGATCTACCGAGGCCCTGCTGAGCCAGTCCACTTGTGTGTTTAAGTCCCCTGCTATGTGCTCTGCCTTGAGCGACAACAGATTGGCCTTGGCCCACTTGAACAACCTGGCCATCTCCCGCATCAGAAGTTTGGAGTGGGTACCCCGCTGTCTATTTACATGGGCCTTGGTTGTAATATTGTCTGTCAAGACCAGAACGTGGCGTGATTGGAAAAGGGGTAGAAAACTGCGTAATGCCAGATGAACTGCTCGCAGCTCCAACAGGTTGATGCTTTGTGATTGTTCGGAAATAGTCCATATTCCCTGTGCAGTGTGGGATTGGAAGTGAGCTCCCCATCCTACCAGGCTGGCATCGGTTGTGATCGTTGCCCTGCAAGGTTCCTTGAAAGGACACCCCTTGTTTATCGTGTTTTCTGACCAACAGCGGAGCGATCGGAGAACATTGTGTGGTACCTTTATCCGGACGTTGGAAATGGCTCTTCCAGATTGCTGGAAATGTAGCAGGAACCATTGCAGATCTCTGGAATGGAATCAAGCCCAAGGCACAATGGAAATACAAGAAATCAGTTTCCCTAACAGTTGAGACAGAACTGCCAGGGAAACCCTCTTTAAGGCTCTGATCTCTCTGGCCAAAGACTGGATACTATTCAACCTGTCCTGAGAGAGAAAAACCTTGCCCTCCATGGTATCTATCACTGCCCCTAAATGAACTAACCTAGGGATCAAATGGCTTTTATCCCAATTTATGGAAAAGCTGTGACCTTGAAGGGTCTCCAGAGTAATCTTGGTATCCAAATTTGTTTGATGTCTGGAAGATGACAAAATTAAAATATCATCCAGATAACATTGTAAATGAATAGTTTTGATCCTGAGGGAGGCAGCCAAAGCCGCTAGGACCTTGGTAAAAGTCCTAGGGGCCGAAGCCAGACCGAATGGTAGGGCGATATATTCGTAGTGCCGATCACAATAGCAAAATCCAAGGTATTTGTAGTGAGCAGGTCTAATTGGTATATGTAGATAAGCCTCTGTCAGATCTATAGAGGTCAGGACATTGTTCTCTCTGATACTGAGCAGAATGGACTGGAGAGTAGTCACCTTCCATTGTGGAGGACTGAATCTCATGTCTCTAACTTTAATTTTTTAAATAATAATAATAATAATAATTATTATTATTATTATTATTATTATTATTATTATTATTATTATTATTTGTACTTAGGCATGGTGCCTACCCCTGTGGTTGAAAGTAGGGCGCTTCTCCAGGAGTGTAAGTCTATATATATTTATATATATATATACAAACACACATATATATACATATGCCTATATCTATATGTAAGCCCGTATATATGGGAAACAAAATATATGGGAAACAGCGGGACGTTTTCTAAGGGTCCCCAGCAAGGGAAAGCCCCCAAGCACTCCAAGCAAGAAATATTCAGGATCCCTGGTCCCCAGGAAGGGAAACCAGCTATACAGGTCCTGGATGGATCCTTTCCTGTCAAAAACGTCCCGCTGTTTGAAATGGAACTTGAGGCTTTGCTCCAATGTAACGATCTAAAAGCAATTCCTGTTTAAGGACTAACCTGCTTATCCAATGCCAGCAGGCTAAGAGAGAAATAATCCCAGGAAAGTGGAGTGGGAAAGTACTTGCCCCGGTCCCCAGGAAGGGAAACCAGCAGGGAATGGTGCCTGTAATATTTAGGTGCGAACTTGAAGCCAGCCGTTTAAAAAGGCGGGAAGGCAGAAACTCCGATGTTAAATGCCTGAGCAGTTTAAAGAGCCACTGCTGCTGACTCTCCAAAATGTCAGACAAATGATCCTGTAAGGAGAAGTGAGCCACAGCTGCGAGCGTTCCGGCAAGATCGCAAAAATAAGACGATTGGGGAATTAGATAGGCTAATTGCCTGAAGCGGCCGTCTCAGACTGCCTGTGAAATGGCAGTCTCCACCAGTCACAAAGAGCTGCTCTCAACTGATTGGGGTGATAACCTAATAGAGCCACAAGCCTTGAAATCGCCAGATTAATAGGGGGGGAAATTTGCAAGCCGAATTAACCCAAGAGCAAACCTAAATCTTGACTAGCTGAATCAGAAACCGTTCTAGTCAGGGAGTGCACAACCTCTTACCACGAAGGCTGAGCTAAAACTGGGGGACACTGAGGAGGTGTCCCATGGAGGAGGAGGAGCATCCCAGAGTGTTAAGCCCAGCCTTTCCAGAAGAGACTGAAGCACCTCCTACTTCTGGATGCTCTGAACAGCTCATGGGAGAAATATATATTTTCTATTTGTGGGTTTTTATATGTGGTTTCAACTCATTGTGCGCTACCCAGAGTCACCTTCAGTGAAGTGGGAGGCTACATAAAATTGATTAATAAATAAAATATCACATTCATAATCTCTCCCTTTCCTTATCTCCCCCCACCCCACTCTCTCTCTCTCCCTCACACACACACCTTTAAAATACCACAAAATTCTGGATTGTTTTTGCTACAAAAAAACCCACACTGCTTACTCTCTAGAAGCAGCAATGGTATAACACAGAAGTGTCAAACTTGATTTCATTAAGGGCCACATCAGGGTTGTGTTTGACTTTGGGGGGCCCACAGTGGGCGTGGCCAGGGTGGGCATGGCCAGTTCGTCATCACTTGTGTCGGGGCCACCTGTGGTGGCCTGAGTGCTCTACCAGCAGAAACAGGCTCCCAAGCTCCATTTTCAGCTGCAATGGCATCCTGCAACCCTCTGCCACTGAAAATGGAGCTCGGGAGGGCCATGCGCGGCTCTCCCGAGCTCTGTTGTCACTGGCAGAGGTACTACGCGCTGGTCCTTTGCTGTTTCCAGGGTGGCCACATGGGTCAGATCTAAGCACTCTACGGGCCAGATCCAGCCCCTGGGCCTTGAGTTTGACATCCCTGGTATAACAGATTCTATAGTAATTATCTGAACCATTAAGCATTATTTTGTAAATCACAGTACGTATATGACAGACAGCGGTTGCCAACCAGTTGGCTGCGGCCCACTGGTGGGCCCTGACAAAATTTTGGTGGGCTCCAGAGAAATCTCACCGCCAGAGCACCCCCCCCCCAAATCCAGGCTGCGCAGAAACACAAGGCTGTGCCGCCCACATGGCTCACGGGAACCCTCTCCACCCACTCACTCCTTACCTGGCAAACTTGCCTGCTAAATTTTTCCTTTTTCTGACCATCAGCTGTTCTCCTGTGCCGGGAGATTTAGATTAACTAGGATGCAGGAAATGGTTGGATTTCTTGCTTTTTAGCTAGTCTTTGATCTTCGGCTCTGCTTTTAAGCACAGTCGAACCTCCCTTAGGACTGAAGGTTCTATTATACAGTGCAGACTCATGGCAAGCAAATTTTATGTGACAGACTCAGGTAGCCGATGGCAGATAGATAGATCACTGAATGATTCTGTGAGCAACTCAATCTCCCTGCCTGCTTTGCCTGATTTTGGGTAAAAGTTGCTCTTTTTTTATAAAAAATTCAATATTTATATAAATATTTATAATATTTACATACAAGCCATGCCCAGCCAGTCACATGACCACCAAGCCACACCCACAAATTAGGCCACATCCACAGAACTGGTTAGTGGTCCCTGGGATTTAAAATTATGAGTTTGGTGATCCCTAAGATCCAGAAGGTTGGCGACTCCTGCGATAGGAAACTCATGCCTTAAAAAGTAATTAGGAGCCAGATGTCAAATTTCTGAAATATAATTTAATATCTGGCTAACAACCATAATGTGTGTGTAAGCATGTGTGCTATGTGGTTTTTGTGTGTGTGTGTGTGTGTGTGTGTGTATTTATATGTACATATACATATATACATACAGATACACATGCACAGCTATAAACGTACACCTACACAAATCTGGCTATCTTTCTACATTCAGGAAAATAATCAGATATTAACATATTAAAACAGACTACTAATTAGGCTTAATGTGCACTAAATGCACTTTTTACTTTTGGGAGTTCAGATAATCACAAATTAACACTAAATGAAATTAATGTAATAAGGTTCTATTTTTTTTTTATTGGTTGGTACCTATAGTCAAGAATCCTTCATTTAGAGAAAACAATGAAGAAAAACAAGTATTGTCTGAATTAGTCTTCTGTTGAGGAATGCCCACGGTGATATATTTTAAAAAATCAATGGCAATAAGACTCATATTCAATAAATGGAAATTTTTAAATCAAAAGTAATTTATTTTTTCAGTCTTTATACTTCTTTCCCTTAGCAATTTTTTTCTATATGTGAAATACTTTTTGAATGTTTGGGTCTACCTGTGCTTGATGTGTTCTAGTAAGAGAAATTGGACAACAGGATATATAAGCAAAGCATGAATGAAGGGAATTGGTATGTGCAGAGCAAAAGCAGAAACTTGGAGAAACTTAAAGGTGGGTTGGTGGGAATTGGGACAGAAATTTTGAGTTTTTATAAGAGGAAATACGACTACACTGAATGAATAGACATAAAGGCAACATAAATGGTAGAACTAAATATTTTATATACTATTAGTAAGGCAAATATTCCTGGATTTATGTAATCATGAGAAGATTACAAACATAGGTCTAACTAATAAGAATAGTTTAAATAAATTGAATATCTCAGCTTACAATGTTACCTATGCTTGTGGAATATTTGATGTTAATGTTAAAACATCTATACGTAACTGATGTGCCGGTAGTACAGGAACCAGCCATAAAGAAACAACTTGGTATTTGTAACCTAACTATACATATAATTTATATTTTGGATCTTTATAGTCTAAACAGTGTTAACAATATTCAACATGGGAAATTCTAAGATGATACTTCAAACATTTATAACTTATGAAATACAGAAAATATCTTACTCAGTTTTTCATGAATATATCAAAACAGCTGAATTATTCCCCTGAGATATAGAGTTAATTTTTTTCAGATAGCTAAAACATAATGGATAGCCGGGTTTTCAATAGTATTTCTCAAAAATCAGGCTTGTTAAAACTAAGGAGATTTTGCAAAACAGTTTATGATGTGACATGATAACATTAAAGGAAGAAAAGTTTAAAATCCAGATCTTTGGAACATAGCTAACACTCTTATCATTGTCAAAGTTTAAAGATCGCATTTACTGCCACTGTTGAAATTGTGTGTGAATTCTTAGAATTGTGGAAATATCCATGACTTGAAATATATTCTTTTCTTTTCTGAATATTCATGCCTTTCTAGATGGTAGAACTTTAGGCAAGCAAATGAACAGAGAATACAACAATATTGAAACTGCTGGGGTTGTTTTAAAGAAAATATTGCATGTATCCCAATATAACATCCTCACTTGGAATCATCCTCACTTAATGAGTCAGTGTGGAAAATCAGCCACATGTTGTAGTTCTGTAACAAAACATGTTATATTTCTTTTTATATGAAAGAATCTTGATTTTCTAAGTTGCACTTACATATACCCTTGTGAGTATCCTTATGTAGAATGTATAATTGAAAAGAAGAGCAATGCCCCATTTAAGGACAGAATGTGTTTACTAGTAACCCTGGATTGATACTAAATTGCCACAAAAAAAGATCCTCAGTCAAACATAATATCCATCTGATACTTGTGTTCTTCCAAAAGACAACTTTCATTGAGCGAATGTGTTGATTTTTAATCAGGAAAGCAGTGGAAGGAAAGAAATTAAGCTTTTATTTTCTCTCTCTGCTGCATTGCTGATTTTATTGCCATGCATTCATCCCTTCAGAAAGGTGCTGACATCTTTGTTTTCTTTTTAAGCTCTAGCCTCCTGATCACAGCTCCCCACTCTCAAATCAATATTTGGTCCTTAGTGACCGAACGGATAGCCTGCAGTGTGATCTTACGAAAGTACTGTAGACTGAAGTTCACAGTATCGGAGAGTTTTCCTGAGTTATTTGCAAATAGCGCGGGGTATTATACTGTATCAGAAAGAAAAGAAAAAAGTTTGCCAGAAAGAAAGATTGTGCAGCCTAGAAACAGGAGGGATGGGAGTGCAGGAGAAACAGCAATATTATAACGTGGGAAGGAAGTTATAGAAAGGGGCTCGCCGGCAACCAGCTAGCCGAGGGCAGCAGCCGCTGGCCGCCTACGTGACTCCTTACCTGAGGTGCAGATAATGCACGAGCTTGGTCACCACGGTAACCATCCAGGCGGGATTCCTCACCTCGGGGATCCAAGGAGAGTCCGAGGAGCCTGGCTGAGCTTTCCAACTCCAGAGGTCTCCAACGCTTTCCTTGACTTTTTTGCGCCTTCTGGCGCCCTCGGAGAACGAGGCACAAGACAACGAAAGTAGGCCCCTCGGGCTGCTTGGCTCTGCCGCCTCCCCTGCCCGGACGAAGCTGACCAGCTCTCGGTCCTGCCGCCGCCGCCGCCGCTGCCGCTAATGCCAACCGGGATGAGAGAAACAGGCAGGCAGGCAGGCAGGCGCTCAGCTGCGGTTGTGGCGGCTTTCCTCCGCCTGCCGTTGCCTCACGCGCCCTCCCGTCATTCCGGCTCTCCCAGAGGGCGGCAGAGCGCGCGTGCGGTCGCCCAGTCATGCCCGAGGGGCCATTTCTACTCGGAGCCCCAGTGAATCGCTCAAGCCCTCCACTGAAAGGGAGGCTAGATCTATTTCTGGGACCGCCGCGCTCAAACTCACCTAGTGTAGCTTTTTCCTTCTAACCACTGACGTGATAAAGAGAGTCTACTTGATGGGCCTAAAATAAGCCCAGTCCTACCAATTAGGCAGAATTAACTGTGATTAGGAGTGCAGGGGCACTGGATTGGAGAAGGATCAATAGGATGGGATAGGATATGATAGGATAGGATTCTTTATTGGCCAAGTGTGATTGGACACAAAAGTAATTTGTCTTGGTGCAAATGCTCTCAGTATACATAAAAGAAAAGATACATTCATCAAGAATCATAAGGTACAACACTTAATGGTAGTCATAGGGTACAATAAGCAATCAAATCATACTAGGAAACAGTCAATATAAATCGTAAGGATACAACCGAGAAAGTTACAGTCATACAGTCACAAGTGGGAGGGGATGGGTGATAAGGAATGATGAGAAGATTAATAGTAGTGTAGACTTTGTAAATAGTTGAACAGTGTTGAGGGAATTATTTGTTTAGCAGAGTTATGGCGTTCCGGAAAAAACTGTTCTTGTGTCTAGTTGTGGTGTGCAGTGCTCTATAGCGTCATTTTGAGGGAAGGACTTGAAACAGTTTATGTCTGGGATGTGAGGGATCTGTAAATATTTTCACGGCCTTTTTTTGACTCATGTAGTATACAGGTCCCTGACTGAAGGCAGGTTGGTAGTAACTGTTTTTTCTGCAGTCCTAATTACTCTCTGAAGTCTGTGTCTGTCCTGTTGGGTTGCAGAACCAAACCAGACAGTTATAGAGGTGCAGATGATAGACTCAATAATTCATCTGTAGAACTGTATCAGCAGCTCCTTGGGCAGTTTGAGCTTTCTGAGTTGGCGCAGAAAGAACATTTTTTGTTGTGCTTTTTTTGATGACGTTTTGATGTTAGGTGTCCATTTTAGGTCATGTGATATAATAGAACCTAGAAATTTGAATGTCTCTACCGTTGATACTGTGTTGCCTTGTATTGTAAGAGGTGGTATAATGGGAGGGTTTCTTCTAAAGTCTACCACCATTTCTACGGTTTTGAATGTATTCAGTTCCAGATTGTTCCGGTTACAACATGAAGCAAGTTGTACAACATCCTGTCTGTGTGTGGATTCATCATCTCGCATGAGGCCAATCACTATTGTGTCATTAGCAAACTTCAGTATTTTAACAGATGGATCATCTGAGATGCAGTCATTGGTATATAGGAAGAAATGGAGAAAGCACACAGCCTTGGGGGGCCACTGTGCTAATTGTACAGGTATCAGATGTGATTTTGCCTAGCTTCACTTGCTGCTTCCTGTCTGTTAGGAAGGAAAGTGGTGAGTAGAAAGAATGCCAAAAACCCCAAAGGTGTTTTTTGAGGAGGCAACTGGACTTTCTTGTTTTTTCTTTGAAGATATTTCGCTTCTCATCCAAGATGCTTTTTCAGCTCTGATTTTGGAGGGTGTGGAACGGAAGTCAGAGCTGAAGAAACATCTTGGATGAGAAGTGAAACATTTTCAAAGAAAAATAAACAGAAAGTCCAGTTGCCTCCTGGAAAAGCACCTTTGGGACAACCATGACTTGGATGACTATGAATCTCTACAGACTTTTAAGGGGATGTGAATTTTGACCCGTTGCTGAAATCTCCACAATGGCACCAAATGATATTCGATGATATAGTCTGGAGGGCATGCAAAGGCTACTCCACCCCAAGCTCTACGCCAGGTCAAAGCATAGGCAAAACCTGAGGCAATCTTACATGGTAAAAGTATTTGTGAGCTGGTGTGGGCCTTTTGGAAAAGTTTTGGATTTGACCCTAGGAGATCTGCATAGGACTTCCAACCAGCAAGTCTTCTTTTGGCAATCCTATTTTTGTCTTTTGCAAGGAATTCCTACAATAGAAGTTTCAGTCCTGCTCATAGCCTTAGCATTTGTGTTTTGAACAATGTCTATGGAGATTCTCAGTCATCCAGGTCATGGTTGCCCAAAGGTGCTTTTTTTCCAAGAGGAAACTAGACTTTCTGGTTTTTTTCTTTGAAGACATTTTGCTTCTCATCCAAGAAGCTTCTTCAGCTCTGAAGAACGTATATGGGCTGTGATGGCTAGTTAAAAGATGCTCAGCTTGTCAGCTGGAAACTGACAGCCCAGTTCAAGACCCAAGCACCGCAGGAGGAGGTGAGCTCCTGCTATTTGTCCCAGCTCCTGCCCATCAAGCAGTTTGAAAGCATGTAAATGCAAGTGCATACATAACTACCATTAAAGTAACAACGTTTTGTGTGCTTTGGGACATAGTCATGCAGGCCACATGAACATCTTAAATGTTTTCAGATTATGCTGATTTCCTTGGTGAGTTCTATCCCTAGAGTCAGACAAGACTGCCCAAAGGAAACCTGTACCTTTACCCTTTTATGTTAATTCAGTGCACTGCCAATTTATACACATTAAAGATACCTGGCTGGTTTTTTTTTTCAAATATAATTTTTGTGCCATTTGTTGCTCTGTAATAGACTGATGTTCCAATTGTGTACCTTTCTCTGCTACAAGCAACTTTCAGTTTGCATGGTGGTATCTTCACTCATTTGCATGGAACTGTGAGCCCAAAAGGAAATGCAAAAAAATAATTATGGATTATTCTTTGTAGGTGAAGTAGAAGCTAAACATGAAATGCTGCTCCCAAAGAAATTCAGATTTATCCCATAAAGAATTATGTAGATGTCACAAGATACCAGAATCTATATTCTCTACTGTCACACACTTCTAGCTGTATTATAGATTTTTTAAAAAAAACTTCTGATTAAAAATAAAAAGATAACAGAAAGAGAAATAGCTGTAATTAGTTAACAAAGAGAAAGGATAAACCTTAAAGACTTAGCTAATAGGTGGTGATATAGATAATTATATAGGTTTTTCAATCCAAAATGAAACCACTAAACAAGCACTGTGACTAATGAAAATTTAATTTCATAGCATAATTTGCTGTAAATTATGTTACTATTAATATTTTATGTAATGTTTCACTAAGGATACCTAGATAAAAATTGTCTATTCATAACAGGAATCTATGATAGACAGTGATATTTCTCAAGCCCATTGTTGAATTAGTATATTATTGAAATCTAATAAATTCCTTCAACCACTAGTTTTCTTATTTCCCCATAAATGGTCATTTTTATTAATACAATTACACTAATAAATGAAAGATTTATGCTTAAATGCAGAAAAGTAGAAATGAAATAGTGTTGCATAATCTACAGAAAAACGGAGAAACTGTATAGAGTGTATAGTATAAATATGCATGGTTTGTTAATTATAACAAGAAATTCCTTATTTTTCATATTGCTTCAAAACAATTTTTAATAAAATGGCATTTGCTACCCAAAATAATATCAGAATTCCCAAAGCAAATAATTTGCCTGGCTCATCTACCATGTTCTGTCTAATGCCTATTGATTGATTAGATTTATATTCTAAGTTATTGCAACTAATATAAATATAACCTTATTTTAGACTGACAGCTGTAATAATCAGAATTAGTAACAGAATCCTAGAAAACAGAGGACCAGTTTGCATAGTCTCTAATGATGTTGTCCATACTGTAGCAGTGATATAGTAGTGATATAAATATCTTTAACACTAGCAACTGACATGATGCTTCTATTGTGATATAGTGGAACTGCATAACACTTTGATGGCTAGGGAATGGAGAATGTGGCATTAAAACAGTTTGTCATTGGACACAATATCTGTAGTGGCTTTGAGCCTTTCCCATTGCATATAGTATGCCTTTCTTACAGATGCTGATTCTTATTTTTGCTTCTCCACATCTTTAACTGCTGACAATTATATCATCATTGAGTATTTTCTCCAGTGCAGAGAGAAGTGACTTTTACAGAACGTATGCCAAACCCTAATAATGGAAGTCCTAGAGCCCCTCTTGATCCCACACAGGAAACCAAAGAAAGAAGTAGGGCCTGTTTCTATGTACACACACATATATAAATCCCTAAATGTTTGAAGAGTCTTTAAAGGGCCATGGTAAACATGTGTCAAATTAGCCTTTTGTATTTAACAAGGCTCTACTGTGGAACTGATAATTAATCATGATTATACAAGGTCTTAAGACTAATCCCTCTTCTTGAAATAACTATTCATACCGAGAAAGAACCAAGCTCCATTTGTACCTGAATTTTGTTTTTAAAAATTCTAATATATGTTTTAACACAAGGTAATTTTAATAAGGAAAATTATATCCAAAATAACATATTTTAATTGTTAAAACACATGAACACATGCACAGTTTCTAATAGATTACCATAGATAGATTCTGTAACTCTGTTACAGAATTAGGAATCTTTTATGCAGCATTAGACCAAACTCAGTGAACACAACCCAACAATATTGGAGAGTTCTTGTACATTTAAAAACTTTATTTTAGCAGCATAAGCATTTCATATTCTCTTTCTTAATCATTCAGATCTTCCATACAGTATCTCTTCTTGTTTAAAGATGAATGTTGATGGAGTAAAAGATGGAACTTTGGACTTCTCTCCAGCTCTCAAGAAATGCTGGATTACCTCAACTGGATTGCTGTCTCAGCACCCCAGCACTTGTCATGATCATTCATCAAAGTTTGATATCACCTTAAGATGTGCTTTTAAATTACTGTTCCATGATGGTCCAATCTAAGTATAATATATAAAATCATACATTGCAATGTCCTACCTGCCAATGAATACTTCAGCTTCAACCATAACAATACAAGAGCAAACAATAGATACAAACTCAAGGTTAATCACACCAAACTTGATTGCAGGAAATACGACTTCAGCAACAGAGTGGTCAATGTCTGGAATACTCTACCTGACTCTGTGGTTTCTTCCCCAAACCCCAAAAACTTTAACCTTAGACTGTCTACTATTGACCTCACCCCTTTCCTAAGAGGTCTGTAGGGGGCGTGCATAAGCGCACCAATGTGCCTACCGTCCCTGTCCTATTGTTTCTTTTATTTTTCTTATATGTATCCATGTATTCATAACTATGTTTTTACTTATACCTATTATCTTGTAAGCAATTGACAAACCAAATAAAATAAAATAAAAATGATCATAGGAAGTACATGTATTTTATGAGAATGGTCCATTCAAGAATTCTCTTGTCCCTTTGTAACTTGACTTGAAACATTCTTACTGACGTTGATAAAAATTTATACTTTTTCACTGTTTCCGCATTTATTCTCAAGTGCAACTTTTAAGGTGTTATTAAATTTACATATCCAGTAACAACAGTGAAGAAAAGTTTGCATGCCACCTCTCAAAAATAGTTTAATTGGTTTTCCTACATGTTGGTGAGGATTGGACTAGAACAGGGGTCTCCAACCTTGGCAAATTTAAGACTTGTGGACTTCAACTCCCAGAATTCCCCATTCAACTACGCCTGTTGGGTGTTTTTTTTCTCCTACTCCCTAGAGTGGAGAGATTGCAGAGGAAAGGATTACAAGAGAGTAAGCAGGCATAGAATTGAAGTCTAACAAAGCTGGCTGAGGAATTCTGGGAATTGAAGTCCACCAATCTTAAAGTTGCCAAGGTTGGAGACCCCTGGACTAGAATGATCCTTGTAACTGCTTCTATAGTCCTTAGCTGTTGAATGTATTAAATCATTGGTTGCATATTAGCTAAAGTACAGTATTTATACTTCTCATGTTAAAACTGGAATTTCTTAATGAAAACAACATCAGCTCTGAGTCTACATAGCAATGCTAGTGAAGCTGCTGATTAAAAAAGAAAGATACTGTTGCTAAAAATAAGTACCTGCTTAATTCGTAGATTAATTTATGCAATAATATAATCCATTAAAAGTCTGTAAAACTACATAAACATTTAAACGGTGGGACAAATAATTGGAATTATGTACACAGTTATATGTGCCATTTCCAACCTTCTTGTTTAGCACTAATGGTGCAATCCTATACAATACATACATTCAATCAGATTTTATTTCTGTATGATTTTATAGAAAATCACTGCCTTAGCTTTGAAACGATAGGATCTGGATTGTAAAAATCAGATAACCACCAGATGGAGCCAAAGAATTAGACTTTCCTGTATCTGTTGCCACCTATTGATTATCTGGATGTTTGCAGTTCTAGAAGCTTTATGAAGGAAAACAATCCTAAAAGCTTCTAAGAAATAATATTCATAATCCCATTAATATAATCAGTGCTACAGTATCTCATACAAAATTCTTACTCCAGCAGTAATAAATGGGGAGATGAAAAAGAGAATTGACACTGGGAAAAATTGCCACAGTACAGCAAGAGCAGTACAATAAGCAGCCCAAAGAGTGGGGTAAAAATATCCACAGATAGATATTGTCATGTCCTTCCACCTTAAATGGGAAGATATAATACAAGCTAATGGTCATCTGGGATTTTGCAGTCCAGATACAAATCCCAAAGTACCAAAGTTCTACATTCATTAATCAAAAGCTCAAAGTAATAAACATATCTTCATTAATCCTAACAGCATTCTGCAGCAGGCAGATATGTTGACCTCAAGGTCAATGGATTCTTCTAACTATAACTATAATTAGATGGGTTGTTTTTAAGGTCAAAGTCTTTTGTAATTAAATTACTGACCCATTTTATTTTCAGAGAATGAATAGATTGGATTCTATGTTTACCTGGCATTTTATATATACATAGTAAGAAAAGTTCAGATACATGTTTAATTCCTGTATTTTATTGGGCCTTTAACATATTATTAAGAACAGTTAAATTGAACAGTTTTTAAAAAGTCAGGATTTCTATGTATAATAAAATAGAGACATTTTGATTATCCAGTGGGGCATTTATTATTTAAAAAGCACATTTTAAAAGGTTATAAATTGACCTGTGTCAAACACGCCTGATGAATTATATCAGTTTTTTAAATGGTTCTGAATAATATCTTTCATACTGTTTGCAAGTATTTGTTGAATATCTAAAATCTTTTATTTATTTCTGTGTGTGTGTGTGTTTGTGAACTATTTATCTATTAAATGGATTGTAGTCCACTGAACCATCAATCCTTATATTTGTCTATAGAATATAAGATTGATATTCTTGTTATATATATATTTGTTTGAATGTATATATTTTCTATATTAAAAAAGGCCCTTTGAATAATATAGGTCCTAGATAAGAGATCTTGTATTCCTTTAACTGAGATCCAGTTTGGTGTAGTGGTTAAGGCACCAGGCTAGAAAACAGGAGATTGTGAATTCTAGTCCCATCTTGCATAAATGCAGTTGCATGATCTTGGGTTATTCATTCTCTCTCCGCCCTAGGAAAGAAGCAATGCAAACCATTTCTAAAATCTTGCCAGGAAAAACTGCAGGGACTGATTCAGGAGTCAACAATGACTCAAAGGTATCAAACTCCCTGACTCCTTATTCCTTTAATTATTCCTTAGACAGCAAAATTAAGATTTAGCTTTCCATGCCAAAAATGCCTGAGGGACTTGAATATAAATGTGGAACAATCTTGCTTTCTTTTGCACATCTACACTCTACATCCACCTAAGTTGCTTCTTTATAGCCTTCTGCAGTGCAACCCATATGTAGATAATAATAATGGCTTATCTATTGTCTTTACGAAGTTCTTCCAGTTCTGGAAAACACTTTTCTCATTCCAGATTTTGTTATACGTTTGGGAGCAGGTGCTTTTTCCAATTAATGTAATGCCTATTGCATGTTTAATGGTATAATTATTGTGAATAGTAACTGCTATTTTGATCACTCTTAGATTTTATAAGTTACTTGGAGTATTCCCTTAAGGAGAGGAAAAAGTGAATAATACTATAAATATAAATGCATAATTGCTTTGGATTCACTAATGGGAAAAATAAACTGTGAATAATATTGATTGCTTTAACAATTTGCTTTAATAAATTGCTTATTTGGCTAAATTGTGCCTGTTTTTCAAAATCTGTAGAATGTGATGTTTTCTTTTCCCAGGCTGTCTGCAAGGTCCAATATATTCTGTTTAACACTAATCTCAAATAGAGTTTTTTTTCAATTTCTAATAATTCATTCCTTTATTTTTTTATTTAATTCTTTTAAACTATAGATAAAATAGATTGAACGTGAATGTTTTGAATATAGAGCATGTGGTTTACACTCGAACTATAGTTTTTGGTCTAGTAGTGGTTAAGATACCAGGCTAGAAACTGGGAAATTGTGAGTTCTAGTCTCGCCTTAGGCATGCAAATCAGCTGGTTGACTTGAGACAATCTCTCTCCCTCTCTCCCTCCCTCCTTCCCCAATCCACTGGGAAAATATGAGGCAGAAGGAGTATTATGTATGTTTACCACCTTGAATTATTTAAAAAATAATAAAGGAGGGATAACAAAAGAAAGTAAATAAATAATAATCTGAGATATCATCACAGTTTTATTAATTATTACTTATATAGTAGGGTGCAGAGACCCACCGTGTTAATAAAGGAACCACAACACACACACACACACACACACACATCTGTGGTAAAGATCTGCACATTGTAAAAATCTTTTAATTTAGAATGTGGCCACACCCCTAACAGTTAACACATTCTGGTATGGATTTGTCAATATTAATTTCCTACACACACTCACAAAACCTGTTTCTGCCAAAATATGGTTAAAAACATTCATAGTAATCAATTACCAGTAATTTGGTCTAGTGGTTAAGGCCCTTGGCTAAAAATTGAGAGACTGTGAGTCTCTCCCTTAGGCTGAAAGCCAGCTGGGTGACTTCGGACCAACTCTCCTCACAGGGTTGTTGCTCAGTGGAAAATAGAAGGAGGAATGAATATTAGGTATGTTCACTGCTTTGAGGTATTTATACAAATAATAAAGGTGGGATATAAACTAATTAATTAATTAAAAACAGACTAAATTCATTGTTATGTGCTGGAGCAAAACTTTATCTTTAAATATTCTTTCCATCTCTTTCCAGCTTTAATCAAAGAAAAAACCTTGGAAATGGCACGTATAACTATAAAATAAGTTGAACAATTACAGAGTATATATTAAAAAATCTCTGAATAGCACCAATAATAATAATAATAGATAATGGAAGTGTTTCTGATTCTACTCTTCAGAAAATTACATGCTGATCCAAGCATGTTTTGTTAAAAAGATAATGGAGACACTGAACAAAATATTTCAGAAATCATCAAGAACAGGATAAATAAAATTGTCCTTGAACAGATAAAAAGCCAAACATTGACCACTGCAAATCATTAAAATGAGGCCAGAACCTATATAGGAAGAAAGCGGGGAAAACTATATGAGTGTACATAGTATTTGTAATGCGTACAGACATTAGTGTGTTGTACTGAATAGAAATATGTTTCTTATTTAGGCTATTGCTTTTTTCTGTTTTTAAGGAGTTTTCTTTCTTTCTTTCTTTCTTTTCAGGTTCAGGAAGAAAAAATACGATAAATGTCACCATTTACTTTATATCTGACTCTTTTCATTCTGAAGTATGCCTGCAGAACCAGTTCCAAGCGTTATGTTATTCTGTTGAGTATAATTAAGGAAATCTTGATAAATATGTTTCACATATCCATACTATATATATCATTTGTTATTTCTTTCTAGGGAACTCTAGAATTTTAGCCCTGATGTTTGGGGTTTAGTATTTTTTTTCCTGAGAACACTCAACATCTTACCAGGACAGAACTCTCACTACTTCAAAGTGGGAAATTTGTAAATGTTTATATGAACCTTTATGTGTTTAGATAATTTATCTGTCGTTATTCTAACAGTCTTTTTTAAAAAAGAATTTTGTACTGACTTTAGCATAACCAACACAGGATCAACTTCAGAATGTCCCCACTTATATATATTTTGGTCACTACATTATAAAAAAGATGTTGAGACTCTAGAAAAAGTGCAGAGAAAAGCAACCAGGATGACTAGGGGACTGGAGACTAAAACATACAAAGAACGGTTACAGGAACTGGGCTTGGCTAGTCTAGTAAAGAGAAGGACCAGGGAGACATGATAGTGGTCTTCCAATATTTGAGGGGCTGCCACAGAGAGGAAGGGGTCAGGCTATTTTCTAAAGCACTCGAAGGCCAGACAATACTGAACAAGGAGAGATTTAATCTGGAAATAAGGAGAAACTTTCTGACAGTGAGAACAATCAACCAATGGAACAGCTTGCCCTCGGAAGTTGTGGGAGCACCATCACTTGAGACTTTCAAGAAGAGATTGGACTGCCATTTGTCAGAAATGGTGTAGGGTCTCCCACTTGGGCAGGGGCTTGGACTAGATGACCTATAAGGTCCCTTCCAACTCTGATTATCTGAAATTTGTCCAGGAATGTCATGCTACTCTGGGGAGAACTGGTGATCTGAAGGCATTTCCTCTGCCTTTTAACTTTGCAATTGTTCTTTCTAACTCAGGTTTATTTTTGTTTTTAACCACAGATTTTATATGGGTTTATTGCTTTACGTGTACATCTTCCAGAATCATGTCTGATGGATGGTATAGAAATTTGTTAAATAAATAAAATAAAAATAAAAAGTTAATATTTCCCCCTGACTAAGCTCAATTCCTGAAGACTCTATGAACCTGTAATTTATTGTCAATAAATTAAAAATTAATATAAAATTATACATTTTTAAAGCTTCCTTATACCTTTGGTTTTGTGGTGATTTCTCATCCAGCCATTAACCAAAAGTAATCAAATTTGCCATGTGACATATGCATTTGCATCCAATATTATGA